>NW_022145600.1:28090930-29405930 GCF_000002235.5 Strongylocentrotus purpuratus | reverse complement strand
TAGTAAATGAAGTGCAAAGCAGAAGAAAGACAACAATAGAGTCTTAATGAAATGTTTATATACGTGTGTGGGTGGGTGGGTGTGTGTGTGTGTGTGTATGTGATGTAAATTAAGTTCCATACAACTAACATTCTTAGTTGCTTATTTATTGATAAAATCATGTTCACACATTTTTCGAAAGTACTTTATTATCATTTTTCAAGTGAAGAACAGAGTGATTCCATAGAGTAAGCACTGTACATAATATAAGAGAGATGCAAACGTAAACAAAGAGATGTATCCATGGTAACGCGTTTGCATCATAAATGCTGAGAAACAATTCCATCCTATGATTCATTAAAGATTGACCACTGGATTCGATGCCTCCTACTTTGTCATCTTCTGTAAACAGGAAGGTTTTTTGTGACTTTTTTTCAATGAACCAGTTCCATGCCAAGAAGTGTTTTATTTCATTTAGATTGAGAATACCTTTTCATGTTTATACTCTGAAATACCTACGAGAGGAAATTAACAAATTAGGTAGTGTCACCAGGTGTTTGTATTTTCATAGCAGCAAATGTGTGTATAAGACGATGTCAGTGTTATTTGTGAATAAGTTTTGGAAGTGAAATAAATAAGAATCACCTTACAGATTTGGTCAATTCGATAACATTATCATTGTCAAATAAGGCCTACGCGTACAGTTGTCACATATTACTATAACCAAATCATGGAGTTACTAACCAAAGTCTCGATGATTTAGCGTGTTTGTTTACTATAAAATATAATTAAGTACGCTTGAGCTTTTCTATCTTTTTTGCTTGCATTCGTTTCCACGCGTAACCCGTCCTACATTTTTTCTTTCTTCTAGCCCTCATAGCTGTTTCAATGTTCCTTTATCTTTGAAAAAATATCTGTATTCCAATAAGATCCTACGTCTTACAAATCTTGATAAAGGTTTCATTTTGATGATACCTGATGACAGGCGCGTACGCAGGATTTTTTCAAGGGGGGGGTTTTAACATTTATAAATCGGTCCGAAAATTTCGCAACGACTCAGCCAGCCGCTGAATAAGCGGGGGGGGGGGGGGGGGGGGGGGGGGGGGTAAGAGGACACATTTTTTTTTTTTTTTGGTCCCAAAAAAATCGCAACGACTCAGCCGACCGCTGAATAAGCGGGGGGGGGGGGGGGGGGGGGGGGGGGGGGGGGGGGGGGGGGGGGGGGGGGGGGGGTAAGAGGACACTTTTTTTTTTTTTTGGTCTCGAAATTTGGAAATTTGACATTTTGCTCCGTTGGGGGGGGGGTAAGGTCACCTTTTTTAGGTCGGCCATGGGAATAATTTTTTTTTTTTTTTTTTTTTTTAATAATTAAAAAAAAAAAAAAAAAAAAAAAAAAAAAAAATCCAAAAGGGGGGGGGGGGGGGGGGGGGGGGGGGGGGGGGGGGGTTTTAGGTTTTTTTAGGGGGGTTTACACACAAAAAATTTCCAAAGGGGGGTTTAACCCCCAAAACCCCCCCCCCCCCCCCCTGCGTACGCGCCTGCCTGATGAGTGAAAATCTACCAAGATCTACCAATGTCGAACAACCCAGCGCCAGTTGTTTTACAATCCCTATACGACGAATTCAAATTCGCGTGACTGTCGTTCTAGGACGCGTAAGCAAAAGGTAGAAGCGAAATAAAAAGCGACTTAAGGAGTACTCTGGCGATAATAAGATCTAAGTTTGCGCTCTTCTATTGACAACACAACGCCGGTGGGATGGTCCAAAACGGCGCGTTTTCAAACCTGATCAAAATTAAGACGTATCAATTAATGGAAGAACAACCAAGGAAGCGTATGTGCTGATTGAGAATGATGCTAAGTGATCCATCGCTGGCTTTCCTTCCGGTGCACCCTGTTTCGTTAATCAGACGACGAGGCGTTAAAGTGCTCGTCATTGCCGCGCTATACTAACCCATACTGTCGTCACAAATTTATTTGTCGTTACTCAAGAAAAGGTTAAGTTTTGTTAAGCATCTTAACAAATTTGTAAAAGTCGTGACGGTCTCTTATCGATTTAATCTACAATTTGGTAAGAAAGCACGATTTTGTAAAGCAGTCTTAACGCGTTTAATTGCACGATACGACTTGGTACCTTTTTAGGTGTATTAAGCGTTGTTACTTGTTCGAACCACGCTGGCTAATCAATGGCGTACAGGAAAAGCGGGGTTTAATTATTCAAAACGGCTGGATGGATTGTGACAAGTTGAAAAGACAAAAAGTGTACATGTCTTGCTATTAACGTTTGATCAACAGGCTGCAAGGCATAAATAACCTCTTCCTTCTCTCTACTTTCTCCCCTCTATGTTTTCTCTCTCTTCTTTTGCCTCGTTTCAAGATGAAAGTTAAATCAGACTCAACCGCAGAACGCTCAAACTAATAACCTGTCCACGCGCACCTAAAGAGAAAATGAGATGCTTCTTGGATTAATTTCTTCTTTCTCCTTTTATGGAATGGAATATCGGAGAGGAGAAAAAAGAGGCAGGGAGAGAATTAGGAGATGGATTCTATGGAAATTGAGACGACAAGAAAGTGATGATCTAGAGTAGCTCCAGGGCGGTGACAAAATCAATATTTCGAGAAGGAAAGTTAGATATCAAAGTTGAAAGTCTTGCGTGATATTCCACTTTGAAGTTAGCAACGGATATGATTAGTAGTATAAAAGCTGAGCCCTGCTTCTCTCTCCATCTCTCCCTCTCTCTCTTTTATCTCTCTCTCTCTCTCTCTCTCTACCTGTCTCTTTCTCTCTTTCTCTCTTCCATATCTGTCTCTTTCTCTCTCTGTCTCTATCCCTGTATCTGTTCCTGTATTTCTCTCTCATTTTATGTTTCTTTGGATTCCACTCCCCTCTCTCTCTTTCTATCTCTCTCTCTCCCTCTCTCTCTCCCTCTCTCCTCTCCTCTCTCTCTCTCTCTCTCTCTCTCTCTCCCTCTCTCTCTCTCTCTCTCTCTCTCTCTCTCTCTCTCTATCTCTCCCCTCTCTCGCTCTCTCTCTCTCTTTCTGTTCTACCTGGGATTTTCTACTCCTCTCTATCCCTCATTCTTTTGGCCCTTTTCTATATCTCTTTTTTCACACTACCTGTGCACTTATCCCAACTTTAAATATGCTTTCTTATATCACGGTCATCTCCTGTGATATCACTTTTATCCGAGAGAGAGTACACCGTCTTACTATCTTATCACCATTATTGTCTCATGTCGGCACAAGTTCAATGCTGCTCTATATAGCCAGGGGGTATGATCTTTGCTCATCTACTTTTTTTTTGTTTAAGTCAGGCATTTTTACAAAGGTTTTTCCTGTTTTTTGCTTGATTGCTTCTTGTTTCTTCCTCATATTTGTTGTAAAAATGTAGATTATATATGAACTAAAAGAGTCAGGTTTCGCTTGTAGGTTAGAAAATTAAAAAAGGTATATTGTAAGGTCCTTAAACTTTACGTAAACGCCAAACGAGCTTACGTAACTTGCTTCACTTTCTATCTTCAGGTTGATGAATTTTTACGAAAGTTGATAAAAACAGAAATAAATCATTTTACATATACCACAATAAGAGACATTTACATTTCTAAATCAGTTTCTAAACATAATCTCTATGACAAATCATAATTAAATCTAACATTATTATAAAAAATTATGCATCACATAATTAAGATATTTAGTGAGAGAAAGGAAACATCTAAAAAGAACAATATCCACATCAAACAAACACACACACACACACACACACACACACACTTACTTGTTTATATATGAATATGAATATATAAATATCGATTTGAATATTGAATTGAATTAAATTTATTTCCATAAAACATGAAATAAAAGTGTACAAGATGATACAATCGAATGAAGCGGAGGGATAACAAAGGTGTATACGTTATCCCCTTGAACAATATCAAAGCAAATAGGTATACAAAGTAATCAAATTACAATTGAAATAAAGTTGAAAAGACTCTTACTAATTCTTAAACACATTCAATGCTACCCATAGACGCACACGCACACATACACACGCACACGCGCGCGCGCACACACATACACCCGAAATGCCTCACTCGTATTCTTTACTTGAATGTGTTGCTAAAAAAAAAGTGACTTATATCTCTGTTCAGAATAGGGCTTTCTTTTATGATTTCATCTAGATTATTCCAAACTTCTGGGCCCTTGTAAAAAATATAAAATTGGGAGGTATTTGTACTTACTTAAGGTGGATGAAATTTTAAAGATAATTTTGTTTCATAATCATGAACATTGAAATCGAAAAAAAGCATTAGTAGGAATTTGAATTTGAGTTTGATTCTTAAAACAAAGAATTATAAAGGTTTAAATAAAAACAAAATTTAAGATCTGTAATTGAAAAGCTTTGAGTGGGCAAGATAACAGGACTTAATAATGATGCGAACAACTTTTTAAAGTAATGAATATCGTCTGTTTATGTATAAATTAGTATATTGCAAGTATAATTGCATTGTACAAATTTATCCAAATGAGTACTAAATAAGAATATAGATAAAGATATATATACAAATACAAATATAAATATAGATATACCGTAAATATAAATATGAATTATTAATGGAAAAAAGATAAACGTATATATATATATATATATAAAAGATATAGAACGATTTTAGAAATAAGCTTTATCTTTAAATGTTTGTTCAAAAGCTTTTTGGAACCAATTTTTTCTATCGGGGCATACATTGTGCTTGTATGACGTTTTAACAAAGTGTCCCGTGTGTTTCTAAATCTTAGCTATACATAATATCTTCGGCAGCCGTTATCAGCGCATTGTGCAATTCAAAGAACACCTGGGTCTAAGGAGACAACTGTAGATAAAATGCCTTGTCTAAAACTTAAAAGAGGATACGCAACTGGCTGAAACGTGAACCATCAACCTTTTGTCTGAGAGTCAGATGACTAAACCACAATGCCAAGATGTTCCCATTAAATAAAATAAAAATATTATCTAAAAACATATGGGTTCTTTTTTTTCTCGTTTATTTGCCTGCTCATAAAACCTGATACTGATTTGTTGGTAATATTGAGTATTGTTGGATAAGATATAGATATCTGAGGTGGAAGTTTTTGTGAAAATGAAGATTAATACTTCATTAACACTCAGACTTACTTCATGAAAAAAAACCATTAATTTCACTCTGTGAAGAAGCGATCTTTGTTATCTCATTCGACTCCTGATACCTAAAAGTGTTTTAATAATCAATTTCCCATATTTCTAATTTCAGCATACCTTTTGTCTCCTCTCTTAGCGGAAAGGTAGTTAAGGGGAGAGGGTTTCCATCGGGAAAGATTAATTTCTCAAACTGTAACAGCTCCGATAAAGATATGCAGTACGATGGATGATAACTGTGGATAACAAAAATCAAAGTCTTATAAACCCCTCTCCATTTCTCACTTGTTCTTTTCTGCCTTCTACGGTGGGTATTCGCCATATGGTTAACGCCCCGGGCCGAGCGGCGTCCTCCCTTTGCAAAAGCGGGGTCTTAATATCCAAAGTGTAACAAGTCAGAGAGTCTTTCCTTATTACCAGTCGCTAGTTGGAGATTAAACATTGCTTAACACCAGCCGATTCTTACATCCTTGCTGGAGGGCGGTTCTCCGAGCCCGAGAAAGACCGATTTTGCTAGGAAAAAAATCGTAGATATTGCTTTCCCGCGCATTAAATAGAGGAGATTTCCGAATCATATTCTCCAACAAAGTATGAAAGTGTAAAATCCTGATGGTAGGCTGAAATGAAAGGAAGAAGTCACTTTCTTCTTTAATATCTACTGTAGACGAAAAGCAAAGCAAAAAGGAAGAAATCGAAGACATGAAGAAAATCAACCACAAATAAACATTTCATTCAAGCCTTCACTAAAGAATGACATATTTCATTATTTTACATTAAGATACGCAAACTGATGCTTTCTTTTCTTTTTTACTCGTTTTTTTTTCAACCGTTCATTAAGTAGGGAGATCCCCTAAATCTCCCGAAATATCAACCATAGATGTAGTTTGTTCAGACATTTATATAATATATACATAAATATATATATTGATTGCAGATATACCTTTAAGTTTTGAGGGTTGATGATACGTACCCGGAACCCCCATATCCCCCGCAGACCTTACATTAGCATCTTTATTCAAGCAAAGAAACGGGGTAAATGGCAGATTAACCTATAGTGATATCCACATAGATCCGACTCTTTCATTATTTGTATGTACTTCAGCTATGTCTAGAAGTAATAACGAAAAATCGATGGAATCTTGTGAAACGTTTGGTTCCTTATAGCCAGTGAATAGAAAGTCACGATCAAATATTCCTAATTTATTGTTAGGTTTGCTCTTTCTTACCTTAACTTGTTGCATGCTTAAATAACATGCAAGTACTTTTTTGAAATTTAAAACACAGAGTCGCTCAAAGAAAAGCTAAAACTTGTACTGTGCTCAAGGAGCCTTAAAAAGGTTGCATTAATTCTACTATAATTCTTAAAATGATAAAACATTCAGTCGTTTTCATAACCTCTTTCACAAATCTTACAGTATTTTTAACCACACAGATTATGAATTTATGAGAAATTCAATATTCAATCTATAACGTTGTCTTGGCGACCATTTTCCTTCACGGTAGTCACCTATTGTCCAAGTAAATCTAGATGTCGGTCAGAATAATGTACGAAAAGGGCGGCCTCCACGACAATAATATCACGCTAATAGGATATGCGAGTGCTCTTGTGTACCGGTGTGGGTGCGCGTGTGCTTGTGCGTGTTGTGTGTATGGGGTATTTTCTTTTGCTGTGTGTGAAACATAACGTTCGATTTATCGGTTATCCCGAAAAACTGTACCTAAGTATCAATTGTAATCATACAAATAACGTCGTCAAAATGTTCCTACTGGCATCACATCTAACCAATGTCCATCCATCCCCCACCCCCACCTCGTCATTCTCATGATAACGATGGCTATGAACAATGAAAGTAACTGCATCGTTCAGAGACATGCTATAACTCATCGTAAGAGGGCGCATACTTTCTCCACTCTCGTTTTATGAGAAGGACTAATCTCTATTTCCATCCTTGCTCACTTTCCGCGTCTGTGAAATAGCCTGAGATGGCAAGTTTAATGCCGGAAATTTACTTCTGTTGGATAAAATAAGGATTTATAATTGTAAAAGTTTTGATGACTATGGTTTTCACTATAGTTTCCATTCTCTCTCTGTCTATCAATCTACATCCTCCCCTCTCTGTCTCTCCTTCTCTTTCTCTCTCTTATCTATCCATTTCCATTTCCCACAATTACAACCATCATCCTCTTCTATATTTTAAGTTAATATTCAGAGAGTGCCGAACTGCTCATATCATATTCGCTCGTCGTCCAGGTTACTGGTTCTAAGCAACAAAGCCTGCGCATGAGGTTCACCGCGAAATCCTTCGAGCAAGGGGCTGGAGCGGGGCAAAATCAGTGTTTGGGGCTGGTGTGATCAACACTCCTTTTCCAGGACCATGATGTAAAACAGATTTTGTATCTACAAATTTCAATAAATAAACAACAAAAAACTTTGTTTAAAGGTACTGTGTCCCATTTGTAGCCAACATAAAATTCTGTAGAACTTTGCAGGAATTATTAATGTGTCACGTATGTCCTATCTGTGAAATTTAATCATTAGTAGTTTCCTATTGTTCAAATTTTGCAAGGAAACCCATTCACTTTCTAGACTTCACTGTCAGACACTATTGAGTGTCTCGGCTGGAAAAACATTATTGATACTGATGAGACTTTCCTGGGTAAACAAGGCGTATCATTTTGTATTATTATCATTACTATTATTATTATCATTGTAATTATTAATAATAGTATGTTGAAGTTGAAATGAAACGATTCCCTCTCTCTTTGTTCATACTCACTTGAAGAAAAATACATCCTGCTTTAGAACAAGGCTAGGTTTATGCGTGAGATCGTTCTGTTATTTAGTACACTCATTGACTGTCATCTAAGATCGATCGATCATATTTTTATATACACGTAAAAAAATCTTGGCAGTAAAGCAAAACGACTTGACGTATATGAAACACCATCCGAGAGAATATCGGCTATTTCAAATCTTCTCTCTCTTTTTCTCTGTCGATTCCATCCTCGGATAATTGAAGACGTGGTAGAAGAAAGTATAATCTCTATTCATTCCTCCTTCTTTACGACTAATTGCTGATGGAAATGGGGAGCTGTGCAAATCCCCTATATTTTTTCCGAAATTCATGACTTACAGAGATAATACTGCGCCAGCATTGTTTCAATCAAAATCCGGCACTTAAATCCGTACTGCAACCGATGAAAAAAGACACTATGAGCGGTGGTTTGGCTAAATTGCTTCTGTTGACTAAAAACCTGATGAATAATATATACTCGATCACGCGAGAACGCGCTAGTTGAGATCGAAATCGGAGAAGTAGGCTGAAATTGCGCTGTTCATTTTCGCGGACGAAATCACTGCAGACAATGATGTGTTTCATTCTACTTAGACTCGCCTTCATTAATTCCTGTCATATTTTCTTTCGTTAGATCTAAGAAATTAATGATTAAGAATAAAAAATGGAATATTTGACTAGCGGGCAATGAACCATCGATCAAAACTGGAGGGGAAAATGCACAAAAATCAGAAAGTATAGAACTTATCTCGCACTGTTTCTACATGCTTTAACTATTTCATACTGTTTAAAGTAGCATAACACAAAGTAATATCTTTCTCCTGTCTTTTTTATTTCAAAAAGGTACTGATATACATTAGATTACAATAAACAAAGTATTTGTTGAAGATTATACTTAAAGGTAAAGACCAGTATTGGAAACGCCCCAATTTCAAAAAATGAAATGGAAGCTCTCATTACCAATAATGTGAAAGAATATGTTTTGACTAATTCATGATGATAAAAAATTTGCCGGGAAACCGCCTACTAATTCATATATTTGGTAAATTGTTTCTCTCATGGTCTGTGAGAGATATAGGGTAGTCCCATATACATCTTTCTGTGTATAGTGCTTGTAACTTTACGAAGAATGGGCCAAATTTCTTATCATTTTGATGATTCCAGAACCTTGCAGATGCTAGATGCTAGATGATCAACCTTTTCTGATCGATTCCACAACGTTTCTTTCACAATGCAATCGCATGACCATAACTGGTCTTACCTTTAATATCGGGGTGACACGTTATAACAGGCGAATTTTTAAAACTATATCAATATTACTCTACAGTAGAAGGAAAATGACGACAAACCCCCATAGCCCGGCAATGAAGAAAAAAAGTAATGATAATCGTTGTGTCTATTTTGCTTCCAAATTCTCATTTGCTATCATCTCTGATCTTATATTCTGATGTCTATTTCATCCTCCTAAAGATCTTCTCCCTAAACTCTAAAAAAAATAGGGAAAGTATAGATTAACGGGAAGGTTATATTGTCTTAACGTAAAGTCATACATTCGTATCATGAATCAATTAATATTACTTCAAAGTGACTTTCTTTCCGCTAGGACGCTCAATTTCTTTATTTTTTAGAGAAAATATTGACAAGGCCAGGGTGTGGTCGGCGCCCATGAAATAATAAGTATACACAAATCATTTGGACAATTAGGAGGTCAAAGAAAAAATCAGTCTGTAAATCACAAGACATGTAAACAGATATTCTAAGAAAGTTTAATATTTATATTAAACTTTTAAAATGTTTAATAAAAGCAAAAAACTTACAATAGCGAAGATGATAACCACGATGTTTACATGCATGGTTGTTACAAAGGTATATCCCAATTCTTCGTCAGAGTATTCATGCAAATCAGCTATTTTTCTTTCTTCAAGTATCAAGCTGGCGTCGGATCCCAATCTTCTACTATGTCACGTTTGTATGTTTTTCATGTGTGTCCCAATCGTTAGGTAAGTAAATAGTTCATGTCTAAATCCTCAGTGTAAATATGACTAATACGCATTTGTTTCTTTTGTTAAAAAACAGCAGAAAGATTAGACAAACTATTTGCCTAATGTTTATAGATTCTGGTCTCTGCAGGCAAATATTATTTTGGGTACAATACACAAAGTCACTTTGGTCTATTATTCATTTAATTATGATACTGAGTCATGACTTATCTACTTCGAGTTTCTGTGTTTCTCAAGTTTTTGGAAGGAGAATAGGTTATTGAAAACAAGCCCAAGTGCATTTCAAAGATGAATTCAACTACGAAATTGAAACAAATTATGTTCATAATCATTATGCCGAGATTTTTTTTTCTCTTTGTTGGGCTCCGTATTATTGCACGCATGGCATTTGCAAACTGGCAACAACGACGGCTTTTTGCAATCTTCAGAAGTTCCCAATCTCTCCCTGGGAAAAGGGTGGCATGTGAAGATTGATGCCTCGCCAAACGACGTTAGTGCCGTGACTGTCGTTGGATGCGAGTACAGTGATTCAATTCTGATACGAGATATGACGCGGTAAACAACGGCGGTTTTTTTTTTTTTAAATGATGACGTTAAGTGTAATGTCTGTATCCGTGCGGTTAGGACTTATGGTGCGCGCAGTTGCCATTCGATAACGCGTTGGGGGAAATAACGCGGTGGGTTATCTTCTATTCAACGGAAGTTACCGCGTCATATCCGAACAAGCCTTGATTAACGCACTTTATGAAATCATATTGTGTCCTTATACCCCAGTCATATATTTATACCAACGAGACTAAAAACATACCGACACCAGATCGAACAATTACGAATCAGTTTCGAGTCGGTTTGGCAGTATGACTTAGGTATTACCGTAATTGTTTTAATTTTCTTTTCTTTCATAACTACTTTTCAACTGTTATCTGTTCCAAATTTTCTTAATCTCGGTCATTCCTTTATTCTTCTTTTCTTTTCCTCCTTCCATATCATCTCATTTTTGGTGTAAACAGCACCAAAAACAAACAAACAAATTCTCGTGTAAGTGTTCGCTAAAACTCGATTCCATCATTACTTTTACTTTCTTTCTCTTATGCTTCTTCCACAACTCCTCCAAACGCCTTATAAGCGGGTTCTTTAGACGAAAGAATATTTCAACATACTTTTCAGAGAGGCTTCCACATGGTGTTACCAAAAGCCTCAAATTGTGAATACTCACTCACTCACTATGGAAAGCTACAGAGGACATCTAATGTTTATACAAGAAAATGATAATTTCCATGTACTAAATTCATGTCATAACTCAGCAAATCATAAGAATAACATTAAAAACAAAAATAATAATTTGATCAAACTTAGGTCTTTATATTGTCTAAATTTTCCAACAAATTTCAGACTTTAAATGCTAGATGATTCATGCCCACTGAAGGGTTACTCATTTACAATGGGCCAGCTAGACGGGATCTCATAACCTACGGCACACCTTGGTCAAAATCAAACATGTCGACAATGAAACATCGAAAGCTTTTTAGTATAAACAATACCTGAGATGGGATATACGACAGATAGCTCGCAATGTCTCGACAGCAGATGTACCAAAAGGAGAAAAAACAAATCGCATCAGTCGACAGAGCAATATCTTTCATTGGCGTAATTTTTTTCTCTTTTCACCCGTTTTTTTTCTTCCCCTACGGATCAAGTTTTCAAACTAAACCTCAAAAGATGATAGCTACCAGTAATTAGAAATGAGTGGTTTTTGATGGGTATTAAGGGCATGATGCATGGTTGGGGGTTACGTTGACATGCTCTTAGCTGAGAGAGAGAGAGAGAGAGAGAGAGAAAGAGGGGAAAGGGGGTGGGCGATGAAGACGGGGAGGAAAAGGGAACAGGCAGAACATTTTGTTGCGATATAGAAAGAAGATAGAAAGAAGAGAGACAGATGCCGAACAAACATGAACAAAATCATTATTGTGTAAAAGTTTTGTTTTTTTCCTCGGGAAGAGAAAGGGAGAGAGAATCATTGGGAGAGGAAGAGAGAGGGGAAAGAGAGGGAGAGAGAGAAAGAGAGAGAGAGGGGAAGTGGTATAGAGATATAGAGAGAGAAGGAGAGAGAGAGGGTGGGAGAGAAAGAGAGGGAGTGGGGGAGAGAAAGGTATAAGAGCTCGCTTCGGATGAGAATCCGTCGTCAATTTGTGAAGATTGGCACTAAAACATTTCAGGTATCAGACACCACTCCACAACCCAAAGGGGGGATAAATCTTGCGGTAGCTGGCTGACATTGGACATACATATTTTGGTTGGGTGAATGATGATGACTTAAATAACTAGGCAATTTCTAGGCGCAATTTCCGTGATTGCTCAAACCGTCGGCATGAATTTTTATACGCACTTAATGCTTGTCATATCTCACTTGCCATCTTTCTCTCTCTCTCTGTGACACCCCATGTCTCTCCCTGTCCCTCTATGCTCTCTGTTAATAACCTCCTCTCTCTCTCTCTCTCTCTCTCTCTCTCTCTCTCTCTCTCTCTCTCTCTCTATATATATATAAAATAATAATAAGAAGAATGATGTTAATACTAGTAATAATCACCATCATTATAATTCTGCTAACAATATAGTAATAATAATTATGATGATAATGATAATAAAACTACAAAAATAAGAACCATTAAAGGTTTCATGTTTTATAATTTCTAACTGTTCATTGATTTAGTACACGAATTTTGGGAAGTTTTTTCCTTTATCAGGTAAAAGAGCGAACTCGGTAACATCATGTGTGCCAACTGATTTTCCTATTATCTTTGTAATTATCTTTAGCTCCATAGTTCTCTACTTTTCTCCATCTCCTTTTCAACTAAGCGTGATATATTTCTCATATTTTATTACCAACCTTATCAATCAATAAAGGCTACTCTTATTTTGCTCTTTGTCCTTATCTTTAAAAAAATAAAAAATAAGAACTAAAGATCTATAAAAAAATATTTTAGAAAGAGAACCTCTTTTTCTTGTACGTAGGGGTTATTGCTGTATATACGGTTTTATGTTGATAGCATTATAGAGTACGAGTATATTACTTTCTATTATACGCTGATAAAAGGTATTTAATCCGTTAACTATGCCTACTGGAAGATTTATATGTCATTAACAAGATGGTTTGTTTTATAAGGTGAGTGCCCTACAAAATGTTGACCAGATATAAACCTTCTATCGAATTGCAATAAGAAGACTCCTTTTCAAAGCATTCTATTCAACTGCGTCCGTCAGGGGTTACCTTGCTTGGAACACCAGCTTAACTTGTATTGTTGTACTGTCGATAATCGAACAATGTCATAACGTGTGATGATGTAATTTTCAAGTTGTTGTTTTTATTCATGTTTGTATTCATCTGCTCCTGTCACCCTACCCCTCTCTCTTTCTCTCTTTATTTATCTCTATCACTCTCTTTCTCTCTCCCCCCCCCCCTCTCTCTCTCTCTCTCCTGCTCTCTTTCTTTATCTCTATCTCTTTCTCTCTCTTTCTTTCGCTCTCTCTTTCTTTCTCTCTCTCTCTTTCTTTCTCTCCCTCTTTCTTTCTCTCTCTCTGTCTTTCTCTCTATCCCTTTTACTCCTTCTCTATCACTTTTTCTATCAATTTATCTCAGTCTCTCCCCTGACAGACCCTCTCTCTTTCTCTCGCTCTTCTTCTCTCTTTTATTATCTATCCATTTCCTGCATGTCTCTACAAATCGTTCTAATCGGGAGTGGATCGACTGATTGGTCATGCGTGGGTTTTTTTTGTCTTCCCCGCGTCTTGTACGAAAATTTATGTCATGAGCGGTTATCGTCTGCCAACTATTAGAGTAATTGTGCGAGTAAAATTGGCGGGAATGATGGTCTGCAATCTCAAAATGATTCGCCGGGTTGGAGATGAATAGAGGGAGACCCCAAGGAATTCTCCGAGAAAGGAAAGAGAAGCATGTGTGTTGTTCTTGTATCATCTTCTGTGTTTTTTAAAGCTTAATCGACATAAATTAGAAAGATGGGAATAAATTTAAGGAGTTGTTTTAGTACGGAGCTAAATGATTACTTCCCCTCCCCCCCCCCCCGGAAAAAAATATGGAACAAAATGTGTCAGGCAATGTCGTCTGCGTCAAGAGTGAAGATTAAGGTGTTGCCATATATACGATAACAAAGAAATAATTCCGATGAAATATTTACACCTAAGATATTAGATATGACAAGTATTATGAAATATCATGCTCTCGAACTAATAATAACGATCACTAAGTAAGAAGAAGAAAAAAATTGAGAGACATATATCTCTTTATCAATGATTTGTTAATCGTTCCCTGACAAGTGTAATATTTAATCTGATTCATGTCTTCCTTACTTATTTCGAATTAAAAAATAAGGAAAGAGAGGAACTGACAGACCCGATATATATAGACAGAAACAGAAAGGTAGAGAAATCTAAAGTGTGTACTCAGATGAATACCAGGTATATACAGAGTATCAAGAGAAATTTTGAACCCGCACAAAAAAAAATTGAATAATCATTTAGTTGCCGTTTTAACGAGTATCGTAAGGATAATTTATTCACGTGGCGTACGAAACATTGAATATTTACAATTATTCTCTTTTATATTACAAACATCATATTTTGACAGAACATATAGTACACAAAACATTGCAATTTGATAATTTACAGCATCGGGTCACGAGAAAAGTGATAAATACAATTTTATATTTGAATTTACCCAAGCCTTCATGCATGACTTAGAACACTAAATCTGGATGTACAATTCCCCCCCCCCCCCCCTCCATTCGTAAATGAAAAAAACGATTGCCGTTTTAAAAAGGCGCTGGATACTGATTTTAACACATAACTAAAGTTTCGTAAAAATATCATTTTGATTTCTAAGCATACTTGAATATTTGTGCGGTAGTAAAATTGTACAGTGACGAGGAAACATTAACACATTAGACAACAATCTCTTTTTCTTGGTTTATTTGAGATATTTTGAACTGACGATGCTGCCTGAATTATTTTTCACAATGGCGGAAATTATAAGTTTATAATGTACACGAATCCCTCATGGATTCGGCATGTATGCATCTGATACCTGATAGTTCAATAAACCAGTTGATAACGATATATATAGTCTGTACTTAACGTTCTGATTTTTTTACTCGAAGAAATAGCTGCGACGAACTATTCAATTCACCTTTTATATATAATATCATATTTCATATATGCTTACTGATTAAATCAACTTTGCTGTAATGTCTTGCAAGCCTCGAGCCGGCTTTGCAATCACCATGTACGTTTCTCCATTTAATAATAAATAAACAAATGATTAAAGGAGGGATGTTTGTTGCGTCAAAAATAAATATGTCTTAACTTATCTGCCCGGTCGCGCCAACAATAGAAATGTGCCCTCACGTTTTAATTAGGTAGGTCGACAGACCAAAGTTACACAAAATCAACTATTTAATGTTAATTCATGACCATTTGAAAATACACATGAGGTACAAACTGTGCTTGTGATACCGTTCTGCTGAACTCGAGGTGAGTATGTACGCATGGGAGGTAAGTAACTGTACATTAAGTAGACCCTATATCAATCATTATAAAAGTTACATACAAGGACAGTGACTGACTGCAGACTGACCTATGCAACACTTCAAGTCTCTGTCGCTCCGCCAAACCGACTCAAAACTGAGTCCAAACCGACCGATTCGGTGTAATATAAGGTAATGTTTAGTCTTATGTCGGTCTCATGTTGGGTCTTGTCTGTGACCAAGCAAATAAACTGGCGTTCTTTTACAACTCATCGATGCAGCATTCCTAGTCCACTAGCCGTTTTAAACCTTTTCCCCCGTGTAAAAACACGTATAAACTTTGACCCTGGTACATAGAATCCGGGAAAGTTGCCTTCTTTATACGAATAGCATTGTTCCATTATCAACGGGTCACACTTCATGTCACAATACTGGTTGACGTGGGCGATCTCGCTGATGATGTAGACGATGTTGACGAGCTGATTTGATGATACGAACCGGGGTACGGCATCGGGAAAGGCAAGATGTTAGGCGAGTGCAGACTCGAACCCGTGGTGGGATGATTCTCGTGATAGAGTATAGGTACGCGGACCATACGCTGCGCATGCGCATGAGCATGCGCAGCGCTGACCTGCGCGAGGTTTGCCTGAGCGCGTATCTGGGCGGCGTGAGCCAGATTGGCCGACTCCAGCTCGGCGGCCATCTGTCGCTTCCACTTGTTGCGACGGTTCTGGAACCAGATCTTGACCTGGGTCTCCGTCAGGTGAAGATTCGCTGCTAGTCCAGCCCGCTCAGAACTAGACAGGTACCGCTTCACTTCAAACGTCGATTCAAGTTGAAAGACCTGACTTCGCGAAAAGACAGTTCTCGTCTTTTTCTTCTTCTTTTGCGGCGATTGATCGTCGTCGTCATCATCGTCTTCTTCGTGTCCATTATTTCGACGGTGTTCGGAATCGGGCGATTCGCGATCACGACTGTCTTTCTCGCCGCCTTCCTCGCCGAAGCTGCTATGGGATTGAGTTGGTCGAGGTGAGATATCCTTGGCCATAGCGAGACGGCTACTGTTGGTTAGTGGCTGGGCTATCGGTGGGTGCGAGTTGAAAGCCGGCATGCCTGTAACGAGAGAAAAAGGGAAAAACATAAACATTAATTGATTTCGTCAGTGGCATAAAAATAAGACTTTACTTTCACTACAGTCAATGGTTGATGTATTTACATGTATTCCAATATGATTTTTTTAATTTCACCACTGTTTTAGTTTTTTTTTCTTCTTCTGCTTCTTTTGTTGCAATTAAAATATGTTGTTATAAACCTACATGCAGATACGATATGAAGATGAAGATTTTTTTGTATTCCACTGTTGAAGAAACTCATTCAGCAGTTCAGAGAAAAACCACTTGGCTTGAGAAAGTCAACAGGAGAGGATGAAAGCTTGCATGCAAAATGTGAAGTTTGGTAGAAGTGTAACCTACACATTATGATTACTCAAACCAATGAAAGTTTTCTGTTCGATCCTAATCATGACACTTTAATCTTGTCTAATTATCAGGTGGTTGATTTTGTCGTTATCGAGTTCAATTCTTCCTACTAATGTCGTTCACGGAATCTCTCTGACTTATATTTCATAAAAAATGGGAGTAGGTTTTTTTT
Organism: Strongylocentrotus purpuratus; assembly: GCF_000002235.5. Classification (NCBI taxonomy): domain Eukaryota; kingdom Metazoa; phylum Echinodermata; class Echinoidea; order Camarodonta; family Strongylocentrotidae; genus Strongylocentrotus; species Strongylocentrotus purpuratus. Next base: position 29,388,804 of record NW_022145600.1, on the reverse strand, counting down.
TAGGTGATTTTCGAACTCGAGGGAGTTGATCAAAATGCAGGTCATTTCAAATATTATAGTCCTCGCCTTAATGATAACCGTAACAAAAATGGAAATTCTTTTGTTTCTTGAAAAGAGGTACCTAAAGAAGATATCTACTTTTTGTTGGCAGGGGAAATAACGTAAAATTAATGGCCCTCATTAGTTCGTTTAAATGTTTAAAAGAATTCATCAGCGCGGACTGATATCCCCGAATCTAATAAATTATTTACAGTCGGTTTAACGTACTTCCAGCAAAATTACAGCTACTAGTTGTTCCTTTATTTTCTAATGGAAAATTTGATTTTTGTCATCGCTAGTGTTTAGGCTATGGTATTATTAGGGACTGCCATTTGTATTGTCGACATGGGATTTTTCTGCGAAGTTTCGCGATGAATCGAGTTTTTATCGGTTCTCGGTTATGCATTATAAATGAACTAGCGCAAGGAGGGTCTTAAGCAGAGCTTTCGATTAATGGTACCCCATTTCTTCTTTCTAGGTTTTTCTTTCTTTGAGTCAGTGATGATGAGTAGATGTCAAATCTGTGCCCGTTCGAACAATAACTGGTGCATTAAAGAATTATGCTTTAAAAACTAAAGTATTTCCGCCAATGTATCATGCATGGAAGGAAAAATTATAGAGCTTTTACCGATTTATGTCAACGTTTTCTGGGGCAAATCGGCATAACAAATGGCTGTGGCACAACATATTAATGTTACATTGCAACGCTTAAGTTAAGTTTTATAACTAACGACCATGCAGAAACCAATAAAATATGTTTTCCCGAAGTATATCTTTCCTTTTATAAATTTTTCATACAAGCTAATGATGTATTTTTTCTATAAGACTGATTGATAAATAGAGTAGGATTTAATTACAAACATCGTCGTATATTTGCTTCATTTCTCGTGTAAAAAAAAAGCAAAACTAATAAATCACACGATGTGATGAAGGGATACACCCACATAATCATAATTCAAGCTGCACAAGATGCCACATTTTGATTGCGTTATTTTCTGCGCTAATAATAGTGTATTCAATGAGGGAACGAGTGCATGCGCCAATAACTTAACGCAATGTACTGCATTCACTTGTATACAATCTGTCTGTCTCTCTGTCTGTCTGTCTGTCTCTCTCTCTCTCTCTCTCTCTCTCATTTAGCGTCAGATACAACGTCAGTTACTGACGCAAGCCTACTTCAAAAGAAAGTTAAACGGGCATGATAATTATCATGTCCTTCTTTTTTATTCTTTATCATCATTTTGCTCCAAATAAATAATAAGTTCTTCCTGATCTTCAATTTGCTTCTATTCCAAACTTCATGCTCTTTGAATTCAATGGCTTGTGCCTTATTTTGAATTGCTATTTGTAGGCATATATGGCATTTTCCCCAGGTAGTAGGTTGATTAATCATGTACTACAGTTTTCTTCTCTTTTTTTTAAATCATAATTTAATTAAAAATTTGGTTGTTTTTGTAATGTTTCTTTTTAATTAAATATAGGACGGAAATGTGTGATTTAGTAATGTTTCTTTTTCATGATATCGTATTTAATAGCTTCGGTTTATGCTTTAATAAGGTGTATTTTTTGTATTTTGTGTATATTTAGTTAGCAGGTATATTTCGGTTTGTTGCAATATTCATTTCTATATTCATAGTAGCATCGGTTTATGTTTGGAAAACATATTTTCAAAGTTCGAAAATATATAAAGTACTTTTATGTAATACTCCTTTATAATGCTTTCTTTGTCAAGGAGATTTAAGTGGAAAACTGCCAAACGTAAATAGGCCTAGGCCTATATGTTCTTTTTGTGTTCTCATCTATACGTCTAGGTATACTTGGTATGTGGATGCATTTAGGAGCTTTATTTTCACAGTTGCTTCAGGCATGACAAGAAAATGATGGACACCATCGCGAGGAGTCAGAGGGGGGGGGGGGGGGCACAGCAAAAAACTAAAGCCTGTACTTCCCGCGTTTCCTAACCTTAGAAATCAGTCTGACATTTCACATTCGGCCAGTCCTCAGTCATGCAGTTAAGGATGAGTTCATCATCTCATAGCGAGTTATTTGTTTGAATGTGAAAGCAGGAAACACGTTCACTTTCTTCCCCTAATTGAAGATAAGTGGGCGGAAATGCTTACACGATTCAACCTACTGGCGTTTCACCTTAGTTTCGATTCACCTCAATAAAAAAAAATCGTTCTTTAGTTAAAGGCGCGGAAAGTGGAGATTATGCGCGTTTTTACCAAGGGCGGATATGCAGGCAAAACGACGCGCGTGTGTTGCGTTAAGGGTAATTAGGAAAAAGAAAAGACTACCGACATGGCGATATTTAAATTAATGAATGCAATTCGTTAGAAATGGTTAAACTTGAGTGGTTTCCGTAATGTGATGAGTGAACCAGTCATAGCGGTGGGACTCTGCCAATTCGTGTCTTTACCGTCTGCGGAGATTTTATCATTTTATTCATCTATTTCATGAAGATATAATACCACCCATTACGAAAAAAAGAAGTCGTATAGCAGGACTTTATCTTGAACAAGGATATGTTTCAGTTTACCTGTTATGATGGCAAGTGTAATTCAAGGGAGAGTTCGCATGGACTATACCAATGAATTTAACAGCAGTTTTGGGTGTAAAGTTGTTGTTACAAGAAGTAGATATTCACAAAAAAGTAAAGTTTGGGCTTAAATGTCATGAAGTATATTTAGTAATGACCTATTGCCTTTGATACTAAATGACCTGATTAGTTTATTTGAACTTGTTAAATGCTGTAAAATTTATTGGTAAAGACCATGTGATTAGACTCTCTATTGAATTACCCTCGCCATAATATCAGGTAAACTGAAATATTATCCTTGTTTTTTTTTACGTTGCGTTTTAACTTTATAAATTGTAAAATCCACTTGATACAGGGCCCCTTGTGAAGCAGGTCTTGTTACACTAAATGGGGCTACTTTTTGTTTTTTAAAGAATACTGAATAAATAAATTAATAGATAAATAACTTTGACCTCAAATCTTACAAACATAAAAGTAATCAAAATCAAAAGTAATCAAAGAGAGATGGGATATAAGGAGATGTCTCTACATCTCCTTTACAATCCAAGGGGACGGAACAACAAGAGACGGGAAGGGTCGTGAAGGGGAGGAAGAGAACAAGAGTGAAGAAGAGAGAGAAAGAGAGAGAGAGAGAGAGAGAGAGAGAGAGCCAGAGAGAGAGACTGGAATGATTGGTAATGAACGCACGCAGTCAATTTATTATTTACTATCACCGTTGAACAAGCTGTTTATTTCAGAGACCGTAGTTCACCTCTGATCGATTGCAGTTTGAGGCTCCATCAAGCAGTCGATTTCTTTCAGTTCATTGCAAACACTTAATACCATAATCAAAGCAGTTGTGGCAAGTTCCGACAAACCACCCAATCTATCGATTTTTCACAACACTGAAAGTGAAAACAATGTGCGAAGTAGAATAATTCTAAAGACAGAACTTTACAAATTAAATAAACAACTTTAATTGCAAATACTAGTCTAATTGATATAACTTTTAACAATTAATGTATAGACATTTTGGAGTATCAAAAGTTACTGATGATCCGCCACTATTATTATTATTATTATAAATTTGAAGATTTTTTTTTTATTTAGGTAAGCAAATGTTTTGTTGCATTCTTTCCATAAATATAATAAACATAATATCAATATGCATAAGTAGTGTAGGTCACTAGATCAATGTGTCTTTGTCGTTTATTTGTTTAATTTGCCTGTAAAGTAGTTGTTATTAAAAGGCTATAAAGTCACTTAGCAATTTTGTGGATTCTTTGTATTGTAGTCATAGCAATGGCTTCTCTACCAAAGTAATGATGTATCATTTAGCGGGATCATTAAAATGAAGTCATACATTAATGCAGCATCCATATTTATCCATGTCTCTCTGTAGTAATTTTCTCAGGGAAATGCCAAAATAAAGTTTAACACGGTAAATCAATTTTGTCGAAACGGCCTATGCAAGTAGACTGAATCAAAGTGACATGCCCCATTCCGGCATAAAGGAATTTAAAATACCTTAAATACACGAAAGAAGAATTAAAGCCCTTAAAATTACGGTGTTCTTGTGCCTGTCCCTCCCCGAGAGCTTGACTATACAAAATTACCTAAAAAGACTCCTGGAATATTTTTTGTATTTTTTTTTCTTGTTTTGTTTTTTGGTTGTCAGAAACTGTGGACAAAACGTAGCAATTGAAGTACTGTAAGGTCTTATTTTGATTTTGATGGTCAGATGTGTTTTTTGGACTGGGTGCTTTCTGCATGAGAATACTGGATCCGTCTCTAATTTCCCTTTTGTGTGGATTCATTATGAATTAAAACAAAAAGTTTAGACGAATCTCAAGAAAATGTTAGCATCCAGGGGAGATGAATTTGACCCCAATGACATATTCAACTGCCATGTTCCTCAACAGCTGCACCGAGCCATTCATATAAAATAGAATTAATTTACATGGTTGCAGAGCGGTTAATAAGTTTTGCATATAAACGAAATAATGGGAAAGATTTCCTTTTGCGACAGCCACCTAAAATCTAACCCTAACCCTAACCCTAGAGTACCCTAACCCTATCCCTAACCCTATTTGATATTGTTTTTTATATCATATTATTATTAGATAGTCTATGTCATTCCAAGCTGTACCCATGTTTTTTGTCAAAAGAAAGCCTTCCCAAATAATGAAGTAAAAATTCCATGTTCATATAGGAGTCATCAAGTTCCTTGTCCAACGAGGTTTGCCAACCTCGACCTTTTTATTTGCTTTTGAAGCCATGCCAGCTTTAAGTAAGGCAAAGGAGCGAATTAGAGAAAAGAACAGAAAAGCTCTTATAGAAATTGAAGTTGAATAGAATTATCTGAATACTTTTAATTCACCCTTTTCGACGAAAGAAAGAAAGGATGAGCGGGGGTGAGATGCTGCTGCAGGACGCGGTGTGGGTCAAATGCTTAAAGAGCAATTAACGAATACAAAAGGGCTACTAAAGAGCTAGGAATGTCATATTCAGACCGCGATTAAACGCATTGTGCTTGCTAAGGGATTCAACAAGATTGAAGAATAGAGGGGAAAATAATCCAAGAAATTGATAGAATTCGGGACCACTAGCTGCCACGAATTAGAGTTATTCGACACTGCCCATATTGAGAATTGAAAAGATCATCTAACGAGGGAGGATGTTAGGGCCACGTATGACGTGGTCGTTAAATTAATAGTGATGGGCATAAAATTCAGAGCTATTCTCAAAACCTAATTTTTAAAAAGAAAAGCAAGAAACAAATCGTTAAGTGATATGTATGCAAAGGTTAATTGCCATGTTTCAATGATCCACATTATATTTTTAAAACACCTCAAAACTTTTTTTTTTCACAAAATTTTTCCTAAAAAATTAGGAACATCCAATGTTGGTAATCAAACAATGTTTAAAAAGGACTGCCCAACATATAATCGTGAACATGTATCTGAGAGGTTGTTAGAGAGTAAGAAATCTGTGTAATTTCTCTTTCCCAGTGATCCTAACTAAACCCTTGTCTTTCTCGATATTCCCCGGTGCAATTACTGCAAAAAGGAGTTTGTGGTCCTCACATTCATCGCTGAAATTAATGGAAATAATTGTTCATTTGATATATATTCAACATGATGAAATTGGTAATTATACAATCAAATAATTTGATGTCTTACACTTTGATCAATAGCCGAGTACAAGCCTACATAATGTTGTTCGCTTCATTAAAAAGGAAATCCAGAGAATAGAAGGAAAAAGATGCATATATATTTTTGGGGTCAATTTATTTACCTCCCCAAAAAATATATCAGAATAATTTCAAGTCAAGATAAGACCAGTACTTTACATATCTATACCAATATTGGACAAATATTGGAAATGTGTTGTTATAAAAACAAAAAACGATAACGTGAAAGAGGTATTTTGGGTATTACATTACAAATTAAAAAGGAAAAGTATAGAATTCGTTAACACTTTGAGTTCATCATCACTCCTTCGCTAATAATAGAATATGAAAATACGTTTATATCATACCCTAAAATTCATACGGCCCTGTAGCCCTTGGACAGAAAGGGGCGAAGAGAGAATAATGCCATCTCCAAAGAACAAAAAATGATGAAATTATCAATTAACTAAATAAATAAAATAAAATACGAAATACAAAATAGCGGATTGACGTTGTGGGCGGCTTTGGTAAGAAGAGATACTCAACTTACTAAATTATTTCCCTTGCAAAATATATTTTTACCAAAGAAAGAGAGAACAGAAAATAAAATTGAAGAGAATAACAACAAAAATCCGGCGTGGATAGAAATGATGAATTATATATAAAATCCTATAATATATCACCTATTCTCATAAAACTGACAAAGACAATAATATCTTGAATATAACAAAAAATACGAACGACTGGGAAAACAAAGCCATTTAGGTTCAAGATTTGACAATGCGTTTTCATGACATATACATTTCTATTTCACTTAGGTTTAATAGTTTTGAGTATCGGCTTATTTTGCCGATAAATCCTCTCTTCAATTTTATAATAAGGTACATAGTCGCATATTAATAACAAATATCAACTCGTAACAAGTAGCTCTACCTACGCAAACCATAACATTTGCTGATAGCCTATTAAAGGTTTCTCATACAGAGGTTGTTAGATATCGAATGGGAAATATAGCACTTTCTGCGTAGGCTATAAAATCTGCAGAAAGTAAGTACTTGCAATACACATAGAAAGAATACATGAATCATGCAAATTGTGTTTTGCGAAACAATTGATGTGAAACTTGTCAAAACTCATTACCTGCGAAAGTTTTCTAAAATGCTTCTTAGGACGTGTCTAGATTGTCCCGTGGAGATTGTGCATTTACTTTGTCGACAAAAGTTTGATAAATTGCACGATTAGTTTGTAAAATTGATAAAGAAGGTTTTGAGTTTTATACTTTCACTCAATTTTCATGATTATGTGTGAATAATTGTTAATTCAATATCATAAATAGTCCCTGTTAAAGTTTACAAAATCTGTATTATGTGATGTTAGTTCATTCCTTCTTATATTTAAATTTCAAATGTCATAATTCACATCCTTTTCTGCTGTTTAAACACTGTGTCATTTTCGTTCGAATATTTGCTGATTCATCATTTTTAGAAAGCATTTTCTCATGAAAAATTATAACGATGCAAAAGTGGATATCGCGCGCATATATTCAACAATTACGACTTACATGTACACACAAATAACATTTTTATGCAGATTATACTAACGATATTTCGGGGTATATAAATAAAAATATGCTCAATATTTCATTATGTATTGTTGTTGTTCTCGTTGTTGTTAATTGTATCTCTGTGCGTGAATGCAAACTAAATAACAGAAGTTACAGAACAGGCAATTAAGTTAGTCGAAGGTTAGTAAGCGAAGTTAATCAGCCTATAAATTAACAGAAAGTAAAGAGATATCTGAATGAGTTTTTACAAGGCAACTATTAAGAATGTATTCCTATTTGTGTTAATATTTCACTCTGCAAATTGGGCCTTTTCTCGGTACACAGACCCCAATGATGCAAAAATGTCCATCTATTTACTCTAGGCTCCCTATTTATTTTTGTTTCTTAATGATATTGTTATTTCCACTATAATTAATGAAATGTACTTAAAGAGAAAAAAAATAGAGGGAATAGAGGGAATCACTGGTTTTGGAGAAGGGTATAGATATTAGAGCTGTAACTTACCGTGATAATGCAAGAAGGATGCCCCGTGCATCCAGGCATAAAAGGCAGGGTTGTGCGCTAGGTGAGAGAAGGGGAGTGCGGCAGAAGGGATATGGAGAGCCGCTGCTCGGTGAGCGGCAAGCTCATCCAACGCCGCCCGTCCCAACCCCGGAACGGTCGCCGATAGTGGGTGTCGAGTGGAGCCGTATATGGGCCCTTCACTGTACCCATTGCTGGACATCGACGGACTGGATGGCGACATCGGGGGTGATCTCCGCGACTTCCGATGCTTGTCCGTCGGTGAGAGAATGCTCTCGATGCTGAAGCCCTTCGTTCTCGGTTGGCTCGGTGGCGGGGTGTGTGTACGGTAGCTATCATCGTCGTCTTGATAATGAGCAGGGCGGAGTGGTTGCGACGCCAGAGATGCGGGGGGTCGGGCTGGGTGATGACTGGGTCGGTCAGGTGATAGACGCATCTTGCTCGTTTCGTGGCGTGGAGATGGAGATCTGGGTTCCTCTCCTGATAGTTCACGGCTACTGTCCATAGATAACGATCAAAATGTTTGAAAGAGCCAAAAGTGATACTTCTCCGATAACTTCAACCTTCAAACGACGAATTCAAATCATTAATACATTCAAATACAAGCTAGCATTTCCAGTATTTTGTCTCTATCTGTTCGTACAATAGTCAATACTTGCACAAATAAAAAAAAACAGAGGAATTTAAAAGGTAGACATTTCGCTAGCTGAAACTCTAGGTCGGTCAAATTCAGTCTTTTCGTCGTCTTAGTATAGAGAGAACTGATTTAGTCACCCTCCTTAGTTGGAAGTCAGAACAAGGGATGCGCTCCCTAAAACTCCGGCGTTCAGACAATCCACCTGCATCAAAGTTTGGATAGCGACTGCTCGCGAGTTAACGAAGGCAGGGGGCGGGCTCAGTGAAGTGTTCAAAGAGTTGAGTAGTGGCGCCTGAGATCGCAAACCCTTTCTGTCAATTTATCAATCAAAATAGAGAAAGCTTCACAAAGACAAGCTGGTCTGTTCTGTGCTTTAAATGAAGAGAGGGGGAGAGAAAGTGAAGGAAGGGAGAAAGGGAGGTATAATGATCGTGGTGGTTAAAGAAAGCTGCATAAATGCGACCAATGGGCTGTGACAAAAGTTGTCAGTGATTAGCTCCGACAACAGGCTTAGATAGCTGCCCAGGGAATTTGTGCGTGTGTGTGTTCCATACACACACAGTATGCTGTACAGCAATTATTGACTCATCTTCCATCGTTGGGGGCAGGCGCCATCGCTCATGAACCTTGTTTGTATACATAAAAATCATTTCATACACAAACAATGACAAGTGCGGGGGGAACTTCGCGAGAATATGAATCAGATAGAATTTGGCGATGAATATTTCTCAGTTTTATTTGTCGTATTTCGATCAATGGGTGCGGGATTGTTGCAAAAAAAGATGTCTGGTTTGGTCATCAGTGTTAGGGTACAGAAACATGAAAATAGTGTAGAACCTGAAAATGTCATATTTGGTATTGGGTCATGAAATAAACGCCTAATATTAATTATGTTCTCGATATATAGATTTATAAAGAGCGGTGAGTTGGCCTATTGATTTTCTTTTTCCTCTCAGTTTTTCTTCTCTCTTTTTTCCAGCATCTCACGTCGGTTTGTTGTTTTTCCTTTTCTTTTCTATTTTGGATTTACCTCCTCTTCCTCCCTCCCATCTTTCCTCCCCCCCCCCCAACTTCTCTCTCTCTCTCTCTCTCTCTCTTAAAACTTTATGCGACAACGAATACCCATATACACAGCAATTAACGGTGCCGACAAACTGAAAGAAGAGAAGCGGAGCGAGAGAAAAATACTTTTTTAAAGAGACTTTACACGGGTACAGTGGTGACATGACAAAGTGCATACTTGGTAATCAGGCGAACCACGCTAATTCCTAGCGCTCATTAGTAATTGCATTATCTCGGCTATTATGCATTGATCGAAAATAAAGTATCTTGCGCTTTTTGAGGGCAGAGCCGGAGCCGCCATACAGATAACGTAATATATCGTTCTAAGTAACAAAAACGAGCGAATAATGAACAGATAAACACGACGACGGACCATGCATCTAACCGGCTTAACCAAATTACTCAACCCTATTCAGAATGTCAGAGGGGGCAATGCTGGTCCTCTTACATCCTCATTTCGCCATCTATCTTGCCCCGACGAACCCCATGGGTTATCTGTTGTCAAGAAAAGAAAGTAAATCCAAAGATTTACGTAAGGAATCTAATTGCCCTAATTATTTATTATTCATTGTAATGATAGTCAACTAAAGTCAGGCAAAAACCGATCGTTCGCTAACGGGGTCGTCGGACAGTGCCCTTTAATGAAAGAAAAGGAAAAGAAAATATATTTCATGATGACGAAAGTGCTATCTTTTGGACAGATGTTAATGATTTTTACTATTTTATTATGGAGATTACTTTCTCCGTTGCTCCTACTTTCTTTTCTCTCCATGTTTTCTTTTTCGAGCGGGTCTAATTTTCATCTTTTCTCTTGTGAATGTATTCATTTTGTGTCTATATAATTGGTTACAACTAAAGATCGTTCTTTCTTATAAAGAAAATTGTGTTGTTTTACTTTTTAATGTTTCCATATTAGGCCCACACTACTCTTTTGTTGTTGTAAAGTTCTGACTAGTCTAGGATAGTATCCTATATAAGTAACAACATTTTATTAAGAAATATATGTCTTTTCTAATGATTATGTCAGGGTGATTACCACAAATCCTGGTAATACCCAAACATCATAAAAAACTAGATTTTGACGTCACATTTTGTATGATATTCCTTTGTTCCCTGTTGCGTTTGGGGCATAATTATCATTCACTGAAGACTAGCATCACCATACAGATCATGTTCATTATCCATGAAAATAAAAATAAGATAAACATTTATTTTGTGATTTACTTCTTTGGGAAACCGAATAGAAAATAAAAAAATCGCATGTAAAATCACTTAAATTAGGTGATATAACTGGATTACGAATCTATCTCTATCAGCCTCTGAAACTGATCGTAAATGTTTACTCAGCTAACATAGAGTGTTAATATATAACGTTCTTATTCAGTTTTATAAGTGCAAGTAGAAGATAACCATGACCACAGTGGTCATAAAAATTGTAGATAACTATAAATGTAAGTCTAATTATTATCAAAACCAACGCTTACAAAATCTGTCTTGTAATACAGCTTTTTGGTGTCAGAAATCTCTTTCTTAAACTTATATATCTCAATACCTCACATTGGTAAATGACGAACCCTGGTAACAGCCGTATGCTTGCTTGTTTTTATTTTGTTTAATTAGTTAAGTTTTCATTTGCCTTTTATCCCTCTTCTTTTTTTTTTGTGGTTAACTTAAAGATCAAAATTTACTTTCATGAGGTAAAGCTTATTTTAAATTTAATCTTATCATGTCCTTCATAACATCGGTGTATTGGCCACGGTGAAATACAGCAAGATATTTAAAACAAGGAGAAAATTTAAAAAAGGTTAAAAATTAATGAAACAAATTGAGAGGGGAAAAACAGATAAAATATGCAGAGAGAAAAGTAGAAGATTATTAAAATATGCAATGACGTTTTTTGATAAATAAAATAGAAAGAGGCAAGTGAGAGATAAAGTGACAGGGTAGATTATAAAGTCAGTAAAAAGAAAGAAAGAAACAAAGAAAGAGAAAGAGAAGGAGATATTGGTGAGGATTGATAGTAGGAAAAACAAAAAGTGAGACACAATACGACAGACAGAAAAATAAACTTACAAAGTCTCTATGAACAAGATGAAATAAAATTATATACTAGCAAAATTATCTAGGGTTCACATGCTCTCTCTCTCTCTCTCTTTTCTGTCTTTCCATCTCTCTATTTCTCTCTCTCTCTCTCTCTCTCTCTCTCTCTCTCTCTCTCTCTCACAGCACTCCTTCTCCCTCTCTCTTCACAATTTTAAGTATCCACACCCTATCATTCCGATTAAACAACGAATGAACAGTTTCCAAGATGAAATAAATATATACTAACAAAATCATCTAGGGTTCACATGCTCTCTCTCTCTCTCTCTCTCTCTCTCTCTCTCTCTCTCTCTCTCCCAGCACACCTTCTCCCTCTCTCTTCACAGTTTTAAGTATCCACACCCTATCATTCCGATTAAACAACGAATGAACAGTGTCCAAGATTCCTTACAATCGCCGCCTAATTGAAAGTCGCAAACACGCATTCGGAGATTTTGCTTTAAGTTGTATTTAAATCACCAATATACCATGATAATGACTATGCGGCCCCCTCTAATTCCTTAAACACCTCGGGTAGATTGTAATACAACACACATAGAATCAAGGAAATGCAAAAGTTTAAGAGAGGGATAATAGGTATCCATTTAGTCGTTTAGTTATACTCCCGGTATTTCTTCTTCTTGTTTCTTCTTTCTTTTTCTTCCATACAATATCGACAGGATGGAGGAACAAGTTGACAACTTCTGAGAAATCGACGAAGATTCGGTATCCTGTAGAAAAACGTGCCCTCCTATATCAATAACCCACACGAAATGGCATCCAGCCTTAAAGTATACATAAACAGCAATGTAACCATACATTTTTTTCTTTGACATCAGTATAGAGAATGCTCAAAATCTAAGCTTGCATATCCATGAAGAAAATTAATTAATAAGTGAGTTGGTATACTCGAAATGTTACACAATTTAAGATTAAACGGAACTTTGAAAAGAAAAAGTGTGAACAATTTGTTGACGCCACCTTTTTGAACAGTCAGAGAGGAAAAATTGCTGTAAAATAACATCTTGAAAATGGAATCATGATATGCAAATATTATATCATGAATGTTACAACAACTTGTTCGGACATCTATATACTTCTGCGAAATGATAGAAAATGGGATTATGAGCCAACGCGTGTATATATGTAAACTACAGAAAAAATATACACACATTGATATAGTAATGGTGATGATGATGATGACGATGATGAGAACAACGATCTTGATAAGCGATCAAAGTGATAATAGAAGCCGAGCATGTAAGTTCATATAGGAAATATAATAATATTCGTATAAATTTATGGCGATGCTGATGATATTGAGATTACCGATTATAAATACAAATTTCCTGAATGTTTTTATAATAATTTTTTAACATTAAAATATAAGTTTACCAAAGATTTTCGATGATTAAATATCCCGAAGTTCTTTGATAACCAGAAACAGAAGTGCATAAGGCGTATCGAATTCTTTTAAACTGCGGTTTATTTTACTGTGATTCTTTTTTATTTTTCTTATTACTTTGAATATTCAGGACTCTATTTCTTACTCCTCCTTAACGACTTTCAAGAGTTCTTTCAAAGAATTTGTGAATGTACATGCCTAATGCGAATAGAATGAAAAAGATTGAATATGATTTTTTTTTTAAAGTTGAATTATGAAATAGGTATGATATGACAATGGAAGAACAACTTTATATTCAAAATCATTTCAACTATCTAAAAGTTATTTCCCACAGATTTCTCAAGAAAATGTAAAGATCCAAACAGTTACTTGTTTCATCAAAGTAACTAAAGATTTAAACGCCCCTCAAAATGTAAGATTTTGAATTATGTCACAATAATATTTCATGTGTTTTTATTTTGCTTGAAAAGACAGTCAGTGTAGTCACTTTTTGTCATCATAACGTACAAAATAGCAGTGTACCATTAATTCTGGATAAATCCAACCTTAATGATCGGGCCAATTTATTTGGATGTTAACCAACTGCGTCGCCTGCCACATCATTAAGAGACAAAGGCAACATATGCGACGCACATTGTTAATCGGAGGCTGTCCTTCGCCCAAGTATCGTTAGGAACATCATTTTCTAAGAGTGGGACTGAGCTAAATGACTGGCTGCCGATCAGGGCTTTGTCTGTGAAAAATGCGAACAAAGCGGTTGATTAGGACAGCTTTACAGGCCTCACAAGAGATGGCGCAACTGAGCAATTGGTCGCCCTCCTCTTAAAGATGTTTTTTCAACTGCATCAACATCCAGCTTTCTATGACATTCTGTGGACGTTTTAGGCAGAAAAGGATCGGGATGATGGGACAAATGTCTGTTCTTTTATTCCGATTGATAGCCTTCTTTTTAAACAATCATTAGCGGTCCGCGAAAAGTGCACAAACGTCTTAAAAGAAAATAAAGAAAACAGAAGGATTGGACTGGCTTGTTAGACCACACGTGAGTGGGTCAGAAATGGGCTTTATTGATGCCTCATTGGCTTTGAAGTATAAGTATACTTTCTCCTTCTCTTGTGAAAGCTTCGTCCCCCTGAAGACCGGCAATTATATATCGATCAAGTGATTTGTGCCTCTCTGTGCTCTTGCTCTTTTCTGCGCTATCTTTAGGCTAAAAGTTTGGCTCAAAGGAAAACTTGACGCTCACAAAGGACAAGTCCCCTGACGAAGTCTACCCCTAATCAATAGGCCAACTCTCCGGTCTAATCTCCGCTGACTACTCGACAGTAATGCATCATTGTGGCCCAAGAATTACTATTGACTAGGCAAATTAAGGAAAGTGAATAATTAGAGGGGATGATCCAATTCTCAATTTCAATGTCATCAGTGGTAAGCGCCTGCTCACAATGGGATTAGCAAAGCCCCATTAAAGAGGAGAATAGGGCTCCTAATACCTCCGCCCTTTGCCCTGTAATCATGGTAATGGAACTGTACCCTTCATTATTGAACAAGCGCTAAGACTGCACCCTGCCTAAGAAGTTCCTAAATACTGCACTATTCATCAACGCTGACTCTATTAGACACAAATCTTCCAACTATCCAAACATCAATACAATCATTCCCCTCGACGGATCCCTTTTCTCTGTTAATTATGCAATGAAATTCTCTTCTTATCATCTTTGTGCTCATATCGGCTCGAATTCTACAAGCCATTGAGCAATTTAAGAGTCACAAAGCGTTCTTTTGAAAGGCACCTCCCAGCTATCAGTAGGCTTCCAACAAAGCCTTGAAAATTGTCTTTGACTGAACAAATACGAAAGATAAATGGCTTTCCTTTGTTAAATTTAGTTGGCAAGTTAACTTCATCAAGAGAGAAAAGGCTACATTCGAGCGATTAAAAGGTCTTTGCGAGATGTCGATGGTCTTACATTGTAACTGGAAGAAAAAAGAACACCTTAACATAAATATCATCACATAATGTAGGCCTACCAATGTCAGGAGTCACAAACTGACGGATGTATTTATTAAGTTTAATCTTAAACATTTTATGGTCATTTTCACGGATTAGTTGGATCTATTAAAGCTATGCCCTAAATTTGCTAAAATGGCGCCGGCTTATGGAGTCCCCATGAACTAATCAAAAGTAGACCAATAAGTTTTCAGATAGAAAGTAAGATGTATCATGGTGACAGACACCAACATCACCTAACTGTGAATATCAGATGGATTGTTCAGTACTGAGAGTAATGCCTTGGACGATTTCTTTTCCTTCTTTTTTTCAAACATCGTCTAATTATTTATCATTTAATTTCTTCGGATAGCCACGTTGATAGCCATAAATATTTTTCTTTTATTACCTTGTGTAATTTTTTTCAAAATAGTACAGATTTTTGTTGTTGATATGATCCCTAATTCCACGTAGTTTTCGCCATTTCAAAAAATGATGATCTAAAAATAAAATTGTACAGTACACTATGCTTTTTCAAATGACATGTAACTGTTCACTTTCTCTCTCTCTTACACCCTCTCTCTCCCTATCTCTCTCTCTCTCTCTCTCTCTGTTTCACTCTCTTTCACTCTTTCACTCTTTCCTTCAACCTGCAACTTTTTCTGGATACGCCCCTGTTGAATACGGAGATCATTTGTGTATGTGCGTTTGTAAGTGTGGGTGCGTGTGCGCGGATGTGTGGGGGTGGGTATGTTTTCCTCTCCATCCTGAGCTTGTTAAAGTGTAACTCTATTTTGCAACCGGGTCAACTTGCTTATTTAGTATATTTCTTGAGTTGAGAATGTTAGCAGACATCCACTGAGTGATTATTGTGTGTGTGTGGGTGTGTTTGTGTGAGGAAGGGGAGCAACCTCCAGAATCGTTGAAAGTTTTCTATATAAAGTGAATCACATGTACAATTGACTTATAAATTATGTTTATGTACTTTAGGTTTATGTTGTTGCTCAGTTATATATACTACAAATGAGTGATGTTTAATTATATTTTTGTATGAGCAATTAATATTGAAAACGTTTATTTATTTTATTCCATTGTATATGTTGTTTTTGTTTGTATTTCATTAGGTGGAATAAAATAAAATTACTTTAAAAACAATTATAAATGGGTGTGCGCTATGAGACACCGTTGGATGTGAATCTCTCTCTCTCTCTCTCTCTCTCTCACTCTCTCTTTCTCTGCATGTCAAGCCCTCTTCTCCATCCAACTATAAAGTGGCACCCCACAATTCATTGGCACAGATGCTAAGAGTGATGCTATTTCTACGTCTACGCGTGGTGGTTTAGATATATTACCATTTTAATTGGTTCCCATCTTACTAATCGGGCAAAACATTATTCCTCTAATCTGATTTCAACACCTTTTAAATGAGCCCCATTCTCGCTCTCACGGCCATTTATTTTCCTTCTCATTTTAGTTACATAATTGCTTTCTCTCCGTTCCCCGATTGCATAGTAGATATTAATTTTCATGCTTTACACAAAATTGACTATTGGTTTTCGCACTTGTCGCAGACTTGGGGTGTGTGTGCGCGCTTGCTGGAGTAATTACTTGTGGTATCCACTGGAAAGTCAAAGGGTGCTGATGGTGAGGTGAAAGAGAATGGTGTGATTTCTTCTTCTTTTTCTCCTTTTTCTCTTCTTCTTCTTCTCCTTCTTCTTCTTCTCCTTCTCCTTCTTCTTATTCTTCTTCTTCTCTTCTTCCTCCTCCTCCTTTTTCTTCTTAAGCTTCTTCTTCTTAAGCTTCTCCTTCTTCTTCTTCTTCTACCACTTGTTTTTCTCTTCCCGTCATCCCCTCCTTCTTCTTTCCTTCCCCTTCTGTCCATTCTACTTCTAACTCTACTTCCCGTTGTTCTTCTTCTCCTTTATCTTCTTCTGTCCGCCTTCGATTTATTTTCTTCTTTTACTTCCTCTCCTTTTTCTTCTCCTTCTTCTTCTTATTTTTCTTCTTCTTTTTCAATACATTTTTCTTCTTTTGCTTCTGTCGCTCCTTCTTATCATAATCAGTTTTAGTCTACTTCTTTTTGATTACCTTCATTTTCCATTCTTTCCTGGGTGTTTTTGTGCGTACTTCATTGACAAAAGCAACAAATATAAGACCCCGCCGTATAATGTCAATATTTCAGTACTAAACTGTTATTATACAACTAATTTGGAAAATATATACTGTACTTGGCGAATACATACTTGGCGAATAGATATCAAAAGATCAGAATAGATGATGTGTTCTCTGATGATTTCCCAGTGCAGTTTGGAGTACCACAGGGTTCTCGGCTGGGTCCTTTGTTATTTACTCTGTGCACTGCTAATCTCATTTCAAATGTTCAAACGAATTTCTCGAGATACCATGCCACTGCTGTGCAGACGACACACAGCTTTGTGTATCATTCAGACCTGATGAACATGATCACGAGCGATGAGTCTCACTTCTAGAAACATGTGTCGACTATGTACGTGGATGGATGTTGCAAAATAGGCTCATGCTAATTGATAGTAAAACTGAAATAAAGGGAAATCAAACCCAAATATACAAGTATAACATAAGATAAGAGAGAGAGGGGGAACACGAAGAGAGAAACACACTTACACATACGGAAAGACAGGCAGACAATCAGAGGTACAAAGTCATAGTGTAACAAACTAATGTACATTTTATAGACCGATGTGATAAATACGTGTTTTGTTTAAACTGTGGGGGGGATTATACTCTGTAAAATAAAATGAGAGGAGAGACAGACATACAGACAGACAGTCAGAGAGAGAGAGAGAGAGGGGGGTACATGTAGCCGTTGGTGTAGCCAACTAGTTGATATGCTATAGGTCGATGAGATAGATACGTATATTGAAAACTGAACAAAAAAAGCAATTGAAAATATTATATTTTGTCTATAATAAAATAAGAGAGAGATAGAGAGAGAGAGAGAGAGAGAGAGTATGTACGCAGTCATAATTGAGCAACCAAATTATGTTTTGTAGACCGATGGGAGAGAAACATTAACGGAAGATTTAAAGATTATAGGATAAACGGAGAAAAGATCGAGACATTGTGATTATTAAATAGGGAGCTTCAGCAAGGCTCGATATTGAGTGATCACGCTTTCGCATCTTCAAGGTCACTCCGCGAACCCACAAGTGCTCGCGTAGGAAGAAAATCCCAACTTCTCGTCAAAGAACTCTGTAACCTCTGCATTCGATGACATTGGTGAACTTTGTATTTGAGTGGTGAAGTCAGTGAAAGCGATCAATTCAAAGAACGATGTGTGTGCAGATTTTTGACCACAGCTTTTTTTAATTTGACCGCGTCAGATTTTTTAGAATTAAGTTAGAAACAAGGTAGCGACCGCTTGTGAGTTCGCGGAGTGGCCTTTGATGGTTCGAACGAGCCTCAGAGAGACGTATAAGCGTGATCACTCAGTATCGTGCTTTGCTCAAGTTTTAGGGAGAATGGGAGAGGTAAAGGGGAAGGGGGGCAAAATGAATTAGGAGGGGGCAGTCGAAAAGGTTCAATATGGACAGATGCATAACATCATGAATTTCATAGAGATACGAGATAGATGTGGGCAGACAGTTGGAAGTAGGATTAGAGATCGTCATATACATTATACCTCTCGCTAAAAAACGTAACAAAGGGATCGAGATCTATTTTCATGTTCAGGAGGAATTAATACTCGACACTTTTGTGATGAATGAAGATAATTGATCGGGTTGCACAAATGCTCATAATTTTTTTGATTTATGGCTATCTTTTGGGAGCAGTCACCCATGACATATAGACAGTCTGTCTGTTTTTGTGTCGTTTTTTTTGGAGGGATTGTCAATGCATTGATAATGGTATAGCTTAGCACGGATGGCGAATATGGCATAGCGCAACCGTCCAATGTGTGCCTCTTAAAATGGGATTTATAAAGAAATTTAGACTCATTACGCTTTAAATATGGTACTAATTTGGTACCCATCGTTAATTTTAGTGGCAGGTGGCCTTTTATCAGTGTTGAAACAGCGATTGGTAGACCCGAACTTGCAGGCGAGATAATTTAAGAGATAATCATTCAGTTTGATGACAATAATATTTGAAGACGAGGAAAATTAGATATAATCTATTCATTAATTCCGATTATGTAATAGTTTACACTGGTTTTGGGAAACATAAGTAGTGCCACGTTTAGTTTTAGATATTGTTCATACTTCCTACCTATAACAAAAATTGTTTCTATTTATTCCTTGTATTTAATTGTATTATTATATATTAGTAGTAGTATTTATTCGGCAAAGGCAAAGAAAAATCAGTAAATACAAAACAAGAGTACATCTAATGCTATTACGTTAGTTTTTATAAACATGCTTTCAGTTTCAGTTTCAGTTGTATTTTTCGATTCCAACAGAACAGTAATTTTGACAAGAAATCAGATGTACAATTCTGTATTCAATAATATAATACATTTTACATGGTTTAAAGTTATACAAATAGAAAGTATAGATAAATATTAAGTATAAAAGTTTTTAAAGATAAACCTGTCGAAATAGAGGTATCCACTGAAAAGCAGAGCTGGTAAAATGTGGATCACTCAAAATAATGACAAACAAAATGTTGGAAACATTTAAATAAGAAAAAATAATACATATGACAGTCTTAAGAGAACTACATTGGTTACCCATCAAGTCTCGTATCCAGCTTAAAGTACTTCTATTAACCTTCCAATGTGTACATCATCTAGCTCCTTTTTACCTCACCGAATTGCTAACTCCATATAAACCAGATAGAATACTACGTTCCAGTTCCAAGTCTCTGCTTTGTGTTCCACAAACCATAATAATAATAATAATAATCCGGTTTTTTATATAGCGCTCAATACACCGATCCAACGATGTACCTAAGCGCTTTACAGATATATTATTACCCCGGTCATCGGATTCAGGCTTACCCGCACACAATGTGTGCACATTTTCCACTCCCTGGGGAGCATTCCAGCCAGTCGCCATTTTACAGGCGCACACTTGCTCGTTCAACCACATGAACGTTCGCATCCTACCGGGTACCCATTTAACACCTGGGTGGAGAGTAGCAAGTGCAGGTAAATATCTTGCCAAAGGATATTAGTGCCGTGTCGGGATTCGAACCCTCGACCTTCGCATCTACAGTCAAGCGCCTTAAACCACTCGACCACGACACTCCCGCAACGTTATACAGGGAAAGGTCTTTTTCATATGCAGAAGCTTTTAGTGGAAGAAGTTACCTGAACAAATGACATGTATGGGATCCTATAAAACCTTTATCAATTCTCTGAAAACATATCTCTTCACCACTTCATAAATAATCAGAATAATGAACCCGGTGCATTGTTTTGTCTTTTTCTTAAAATGCACAAAGACATTGCAATTCGCCTATGGGTGTTATGCGCTATATAAAAATGTTTATTGTTATTATTATTATTATTACATAGATTACCAAAAAGCGGCAGAATAATGATAACATTGTAAATCCGTAATTTGAAAACTTGTTACGACACGTAATTGCATTGATTCATTTAAACGCGTATTCATATTTCTGCTTTGTTCTTCAACTAATTTCATTTTTTCTTCATATTATGACACATTTTGACAGAAATCCGATTGCGTTTTATTCTTTTTCATGACATTTTCTTTATTCTTCCTTGCACTTAAGTGAAAGCTCTTATAGAACTGATTTAAAAAGGAGTTACCTGATATTGTTGCCATAGCAATACTGAAGAGCCTTAGGTTTCTGAAACTAAGGCCAATCTCATCAAGACAACTAACAGCCTTTTCACACACAGCTAAAATTCATCATATCCAGAGATGATTAGTATAAACGTGTTTAACTCAACAGTTTTAAACATGTTTATAGAAAATGTTCCCAGTGTGAACATCGTTTATACGATGTTGGGATAGATACGAAGTCGCGATTCATACGCCCCTAAAAGCAGGCTGCAGATACGAAGTTCGTATCTAGAGAGCTTGACATTTTGTGTGTGAAAGGTTATTCGTGTTTAAACGTGTTTCAAACGTGTTTAAACTGGATGGAGCGTGCACTTTGATTGATATGACATGACCTTCAATGCGCAATAGCACTACTGCGCATTTTACGAGCAGTAGTTAATCACGAAACGATTAACGATCGCACCGAAATTTCTGTGTGTGAAAGGCTCGTGATTAGTTTAAACACGTTTATACTTATCATGTTTATAGAATTTTAGCTGTGTGTGAAAAGGCTGTATACTGTGTCTTCTGTTATAATTAGCTGTATTTCTTTCGACAGCTTATCAAGATGCTATGTCTAGAGGCCAAGGAATACAATTCATTCTCTTCTTGATTAATTCGCGATTTGATAAGAGTGAGAGAATTACTAAGTACATAAACCTTGCAATCAATTATTACTAATTTTCACCACTTTCATACACGTTGAAAATTACAGGTTTCTTTAGTCAGGATGACGGGTGTATTATGGTATGTTTATGTATTATATTCTTATTTTGTTATGTTTATGTATTATATTCTTTTTTGTTATGTTTTGCTCTTTTATCATGTTCGGATCATCATTGTCATCATCATGTAAAGTTACTTTTTTTTTTAAAGCAGAACGGCCAATCTATTCAAATAGGACCCGTTCTTCTTTATTCTATATTATTAAAAAAATCGATATCGCTGCGTAGTAGAGTAATTTATAGTTTGAATTTTTTGTCCGATACTTTTTTTTCTCCACAAAAATTTCTCCATAACAAATGAAATTGAAATAAATGAAATTAGATGGACAAATTAATTAACCTTACTTATGATAATTATTAACTCGCACAAAAATAATTAGAAACATAAAAATGTGAATTGTCGCCCTATATTAGTTTTTAAATCAGTTTGAAGAATTTTACATGACTAAAGCTAATTACTGTCTGTGATGGTTGATGTTGTATGCTTCATTAAACCAAAGAATAGCAAGTAATAAATGCCGTACCAAAAAAGCTCTAAAACTGCGTGTGATTATCATTAAAAACATCATAAAAGGTGTTTGATGGCTGCATTTACATCTCATAAGACTTTTGTCTTCCTCATTCCCCTTTCTCCCGCTCTCCCCTTTCCACTCTCTCCCTTACTTTCGCTTTTCATAACTTCCTTATTAGTTATCCGATTTTAATCAAATTTGTTGGCTCCTTTTCTCTTGTTTTTCTGCATCTATTAAAAGGAAAATATTATTTGGAGTGGACTTAACCTTTAATGTTCTTCTTTGCCTCTTGGTGAAATGGTGAATCCTTGATGATATCCTTTCTATTTCAACACACTGTGTTGGTTAAAATAAAAGAATAACGCAAAATGCTTGTAGACATTAGAAGTCGGTATTGCGGTACTTTTTACTGCTAATCCATGGAACTCCCCTGGATTATGTTTCCCTGTATCCTTTTCTTCCGGATGAAGGTTGCATGTTCCTCTCGTGCGGATCAACAAATGGCACCCCTCCCCCCCCCCCCCCCCCCCCTCTCTCTCTCTTTCAGAGTTTATGATTAATGTGCTCATTATCGGCTCATAAATTCGGGATGACACCATCTTCATCTTCCATATTCAATCACAGGCAAGTGGGCTGCATACCAGACGCCTTTTGTCTTCCCGTATTTATGTCTTTCGAATTCACCCGGTAATTTATCGCACTCTTAAGGTAATCGCTGAACATGGAGAAGGATTTCAGGATAAACGGTAACAATGAAACGAGGTATTTAAACCTTATTAATATCGTTTCAGTAACCCCTTGTTAGGAGCAAATCGAGTCAGTTTGGCGTCATGGATTTAGATTGCGGGCCAGTTTTGTTCTCTACGGCACGGTTTCGGGCTTGCCGCGAGCGATCGTCATATTTCAGCAATTTGACGACAATTCTATGAAAAAAGTGGTCTCTTTAGTGCCATTATTATCCTTGCCAAAAGGAGGATAACGATTGTGGGACAATGGTGAGAGATAGGAGGCGAACAAAAGTACTTGGTGTTCGTTTTTCTCTCTTCTTCACCCGCAATCCAGCCTACCCCTCTTCGCATTGTTCAACGGCGACAGACTGTCAACACCCGGGGCTTTGGGCCGCGAGAGAAAAGAAGTTGCCGTCTGTTGGCAGCCACCGCCAATAACTCGTGCGGTGTGCGAATTCTATGGGAGGCCTTTGACGTTGATATGTAGGATATTAATCCAAAATGAATGGGTATTTTATTGTGAAATGAATGTCAAAGTTGTTAAATGATCCATAGGATTTCCTTTCAGACCTCATTGTAAAGCGATGAGTGATGGTTTTGATCACCGATTGACGATGAGCCAAAAAATTCCTTTAACCTTGACGTATGTCCCATTTAAGCTACATTTTGAGGCGTCCGTTCATATCGTTAAAAAGTCATAAAAATGGAACTTTTCTGCCTTCAAAATTGACTTTAAGAAAAGGATTGCATTGTTGTCCGTGTTCAGCAAAATATTGGCTGTTGGTTGCCTGTTGTTGCCTGGTGCGCAAACTATCGAAAAAACCTTTTCTGCTTTCACCCTTATTGGACGCTCAACAACCAATCAGGATCCAGATAGCATGCGCTTCGTTTTAATTGTCTTAATTGATAGACTTATTCTGCATGATTTTTGTTTCGGGAACTAACATTTGAGTTTGATGGCAATATGTAATGAATTGTAAAGTTTGTAATAATCATCTGATCTTCAATCTGACTGTAAAGTTAATATAGTAAGATAACCTTTAATGTTGCTTTTTACTCATTTTGTATTTTTGCACCAAAGAGGTGGAAGTTTTAAATTAACACCAGTAGATGATTTTGAATACATTATGCACGATGTGCTGTATAGCGTAGTTTGACAATAAGCATTATTGCATTTAAAGATTAAAATATCGTATTTTACGAAGCAATTATCAATTACATATTGGCTTCAATACGTCACCTACTGCCTCTTTCTTGCGATTTCTATTTCTGCTTTAATGTTTTCCTCTTGTTTTTCAGGTTTCCTCCACTAAAACAAAAAAATCAAAACATCTGTCAATCAAATAATAACTAAATAAACAAGTTCTTCTCGCCTAAAGAACATCCTTTCATTTCCCTCATTAGGATGGATATTTTTCTCTTTGAAAAAAAACTATTTCTACATTTCCTGGCCTGAGGAAAACCAACATCACTTGGTCTCATGAATATTATATGAAATATATTTTCGAGGTCAAGATAGCCTTTAGGAGAGTGATATGGATGGAGATTGTCATCTTTATTTTCAAAGGTTTCTAGAATATTCTGATTTCCTGTATTATATAGATGATCAAGTAAAGTGAATAATACATGTAGATGAAATAACTGTCATTTTTCATATTGTTAGGGGCTTCCACTTCACAGAACCAATCCTCGAAAGCAGTAATACGTGTATCAGCGGAGCTAGGGTGAGTTTAAACAAAAAATCGGGGTAGGGGAGGGAAGGGGGCGAGTGAATGTACCGACATGTGAATTACTATACATTACCGACACAGGGTTTCATGAACTTTGCATAAATGTACAAATGTGCCGACAACATTCTCCCCTCCTCTCTCCGAATGGATATACGATGATGATCAAAATGATCAAAAATATTCTCTTCATATAAGGACCTTCCACTTCCGTTTCAACACAGAAAGGAAAGATCCGTTATTGGCACACTCAGAATAATTTTGTACACAGAATGTTATTATTATGCATTTGACATTTATTCAGGGATTTTGCTTTTATCTTTCCATAATATTATTTGTTTTGATTTGGGCACCCACCTTGCTTGAGCTTATGAAATAGTCTAGGTCACTTTAATCCCTTTAATTAGATGACGGGAAAACATTCATCCTCGAGTCTAAAGAAGGCGTTTTGATCTTGTCTTAATTAGCCGAATTAAGTTGTTGTTTTGAAATGTTTAATTTCCTCCTCCTCCTCCTCCTCCTCTTCTTCTTCTTCTTCTTCTTCTTCTTCTTCTTCTTCTTCTTCTTCTTCTTCTTCTTCTTCTTCTTCTTCTTCTTCTTCTTCTTCATAATCAGCTCCTTCGTCTTCGTACCACTCCTTGTTTTATCCATTTATAATCAACCTTATATTTCCTTCGCAGTAGGTCCCGCGTATCCACTACCTTCCCACCCAAAAAGATGCTTTAAAAAAAGTTCGTATATCATTTGTTTTGTTTAATTTATAGAGATTGCTATCTCATGAAGACAATTGGATCATTTGAATTCAACGGCATTACCGTTTCTTTATTTTCTTGTTGTGTATCATAATATTAATAATTCCCCCCTAAAAAAAAGAAGTATTTTCTCGATACTTTTCATGCACAAATTATATTACTAGAAGGCGGTGCAAGCATATAAAAACATGTAGGCCTTTTCAGGTTTCTTTAGCCGGATCTTTTCATGAACCTCGAGAAAAGAGATGCTTTGGATAAGTTTGTAAATAAAAATTAAAAAAAAAAAAAAAACCTTTTCAATGCTTATCTTAAAAAAGTTGAACAAAACTAAGCATATTTTGTATATTGTATAGACGTATAAAGTGCGGTTTAGTTACCACACGTATTCAAATACCAAGCTATTTTCCAGTCAATGATGTATAGGAAAAAATGAAATAATTTCATTGTGATTAATATGACGGTTAAGACAATAGAAACGAAACTGAAAGTAGTTTCCGCGAAATCGTCGACCAAACATTGTGAGTGAGAGAGTAGACAAAAAGATGACACGCCCATACGCTGATCAGGTGTGTCTATGGCTGCAGATAGATACTAAACTATCTTCATAGCCCGCATCAGCACCGTGGCGCCAGCCAACCACACATTGTCACGATTTTCCAAAAGATTACATCCTGATTCGATCATCAATGGTTTAATTCGACGCTGATCACCCTGGTCTGTTTAGTCAAGCCTTTGTTTGGGCGTTCAAAGATGCTAGCCATGTTTGCATTAATCGATCGGCAGGAGAATAGAATACAGATACATGCACCCATTCCCCCTAAATCGTCATTGACAGGAACCCACTTAAATTGCCCGCTTAAAGAGGGGGTCAATTTGTTTCGTGTTTGTGTTTGTTTCGTGGGGCGGACCAAAGAACGGTTTTCATGTCGCACAAATCGACACACAAGACGCGCATTGAGACGGGGCCGAAGCCATTCACCCGACGCCATTTTTGAAAGCCGGGATGACAAATACTTTCATTATGTTGCCACTCTTCCTTGTCTTCGCCTTTTATCGGGACGAATTTTGCTCTTTAGAAGGCTGGCAATTATCATGATCGAAAAGAATCCAGCCTAAATGCCCTCCTGATCTTTTCGGTTTAACTTCATGAAAATAATGTGTGCTATGCGAAGCGGAAGACTGGTCTCTGGTTAATTTGAGCGAGGATCACTGAATGCTCCCCCGGCCGATCGGGCGTCAGACATACATTAGTCCGCCTTACAGTGGCGGGGGCTTTGTGAGCTCCCTAGATAAATTGCCCATCAATAATATTCTTTCAAACTAAGAAGGGAAACACAAACGGTTGATAGATTTCGGAACATAATAAGCTTTAGTCGTATTATTTACATGTCATATAGATCATGACTCCTTTACTTCGGGAAGGTAGCCTAACAGGGGTTAAAGAACTACGTTTATGCCTTTTTGTCTACAAAACGAAGCACCAAAAAGCCAGAACATCACATTAGTACTTGTAAAGTACACGATTAATAACATTTAAATATAGAGAAAACAGGGGGATCGGATTAACGAATGAGATGGAGGAAAGATAAAGAAAGTGAGAGAGGAAGAGGGAGAAGAAAAGGAAAGGATGGAAAAAGGGAAAAGAAGAAAAAAGAAGGAGGAATAAGAAAAGAAGAAGAGCTAGAATAGCCCAAAGGAGAAGTTGGAATTGAAAATAAAGAGAAAAGAAATGATTAAAACTGTTGCTGAAGATTAAAAAATAGAAAGATGACATAATTCAGACTTTTTTTGTTGTTGAAGGTCGAGAAGTATAGACGAGGAGACAAAGGCGTAACATGAACAGGGAAAATCTTGTGCCCCCCCCCCCTTGAAGGCCAAGACAAAAATAGTTATGGGCACATGGAGATGCCTATATGCACCCCCTGTTAATCAATGATTGTATTTCACATGAGTGACTGGAAGGAAACATTTTAAGTGAAATTCCATGTCGGTTTTAACAGGGGAAAAATGAGAAGAACAGATCAGTGAAAGTTTGCATAAAATCCGATTGAAAATAAGAAAATTATGATTTAGTTGATTTGCGATCAATCAAACATAAATTGGCAACTCTGTTGCTTATTTTGTGAGGTCGCCTCCCTTTTGTCCTGTACTTAAAAACAATTAGAAATGTTCAGACATACACCCTGTACATGCACCCTATAAATATAATTATTGCAAATATATATTTATACATCTGTTTTTTTATATCTGTATGAAAGAAATCTAATCCGTCATCAATAACTAAGAAAATGAAAGTGTATGACATTTTCTGTTCAGAACATATTAGAGAGGACCTCGCAATACGTGCAGTTAACTCTAAAAATGTATTAACAAAAACGTTACGTATAAAGCGCTTACCACCGAAGTCTAATGTATAACTGTCCTATTTTGTTTTATTTCATCGGATATTGCTCAAACGTTCACTTGTTTATTACCCCCTTTTTCTGCTTTTACATATATTTATACCAGATATCAGAGTGCACTTCCCCTTTGATGTAGTTCATTTGAGGAAATATACACCATGACATCGTGAATAAAAAACTTGTATTGTTTGTTATCATAGTTAGAAATCACTTTCTTTCCACGACTTCAATTATAATTACTATCTATACACTCTTAATGTCAGCGAGTAAATTGTGCCGAGTAAAACAAGTTGAGTAACAAAATGAGCAATTCAGTACTCAAGCTGGAGTAAGACCTTGATTTTAGTGGTACTCGTCACCCGAGTAATTTGTTACCTTCGATAAAGAGTAAATCAATGACTCAACATTGAGTACGAATTTCGTTTGTATCAATTTTGAGTAAACTACGGTTGGGTATTACGCTGCGGCAGGTGATAAATAAATCAACATTGATCTCTTACCCGAATTTACCTCGGGTGCGAGTGAAAGTTGGATCGATGGAAAGTGCAACTAGCTGTCAATATGCATGTGACACCTGTTCTACACATTTTTACATAATAGTAGCTGTATGTTCCTTTGTCTACCTAAGGAACTGGATATTTTGTACTCTTTCATTGTCCGTCATGTGCATGTCTCGTGCATGCATGTGCGCGTGCAGAAAGATGCGAAAGAACTGAGATACACTTTTAGAAAAAAGGGTGCAAAATAAGAGTTTGCACCCTTTACATAAAAATGAACCCTATTGAAGGAAAAGGGGTTAAAAAAGGGTGCAATATAAGATTTTGCACCCTTCCCACAAAAATGAACCCTATCGACCAAAAGAGGGTGCAAAATAAAAGTTTGCATATTGCATGCATATTCATGATTACTTTCCACGTGTTCACATAAAAATACATTTATCATGATTTGTTAAGCAAATTATGACAATGCACATCAATTTTTTGATTTTGTATTTTCCTTTGGCAATCATTAACCAATATATTATTTTGTCTGATCATGTTACAATTACATTCACGTTTTATTGATGAATTGATGAATTTCTGGTCTGTAAAGATGCAGCGAAACGAGTAATCAATAGATATATTGATTATATGATTACTAACCAAGAAACATCATGCATGTTTAATATGTATTTGTGTACGAGCAAATTTTACCAGTATTCCTCGATGATGGGTGCAGGATTGCACCTTTTAAAGGGTGCAGGATTGAACCCCTAAAGGTGCTGCTATTGCATCGGCTTGCACCCCTAATGGAGTAAAAACATGTACTTAACTTAGTACATGTTTTTACTCAATATTGATTGAGCAACTAAGCGTTACCCAGAAAACATACTCAATAATTGAGCAAAAAAATCGCTCAAACAATTTGAGTCAAAACATGTACTCGTTAATTGAGTAAAATTTGGCTCAACTCATGAGCAGTTTCTTACTCGACATGAGTTGATTACGTTTCTACCCAGTACTGAGTAAAAAAGGAAACCGCTAAACAAAGAGTAAATATTGAGTAAAGGTTGACTCATTCAAACTGAGTAGAGATTTAGTCTTTTATTGAGTAATATTTTTACTCAACAGATGGGTAGATTTGTTACTCAACACATGCTGAGTAAAGTTTACTCAAAAGTCGGGTGGTTTCCTTTTGACCACCCAAAAGAGTAACATTTTGACTCAAATTGAGCAGTTTTTTTTTAGAGTGTACATACTGACGTAAAATTTCATTGGCGCATTATATTTTTTGCTACTCTGTTCTTTTGAATAAATGAATTGTGATAAAATGAGGTGAACAATAACTTTGGTATTAGTATTACGTACGTTCTGAAAATGAACTATTAGATCTTTTCAGGAACTTACATGAGATGATTAATTTCTTATAGTTGCTCTTAATATAGTGATATGCCATACAAAATGTTGATGTCAATTATTTCATATCGGTTTTTCTATGAAGTTATCAGCATGTTGGATAACCTTTCGACTTTTCATGAAATAATAATAACAATAATAATAATAATAATAATCAGTTCGTAAATATCGAACATCAAAGACTATCCGCCATTATGCTTGTATACCTATATACAAAAATATGCCGAAAGGAAATTTTGACCGGAAACGCATGACTGTCATGATACGCAATTTTTAAATGATTTTCACTTGTTCCTACCGGTCACAATAAACATGATAAAGAAGATAACTATTGCATCAAATAAATCATGAATATGAATAAATGTAATTTAAAATTCATATTCTCCCCAATGATTTCTTTTTCCCACTGAATATTATTGTATATGTGGTGTACTTTTTAATTCAATATATTTCCCAACATCATTATCTTGTTTCCTTTCGACATTCACAGCGACAAATGAATGGCAACAGGAAATAGAGAGAGTGAGAGAGAGAGACAGACAGACACAGAGAGAGACAGAGAGACAGAGAAAGAAAGAGAGAGGGGGAACAAAGAGAGAAAGAAATAAGAAAGGGGGTGGGGAGCGTCCATTCGTTAAGAATGTTTAATCCTTTAACTTTTTATTAATTTATGTATGATAACATGTTTTTTTTTAAGAATTTGAATTGATCTTTATTTCATTTATCATAAAAACATCATAAACAACATATAAAATATAAAACATAGCGTACAAGTTAAAGAGAAACATGTACAATAGAATAAAACAGCAACAAAAAACATATATGAATATGGAGACAGCTAGGAAATCCAAAGGCTTTATTGGTGCTGCCGCCGAAACAGTAATGCAGTATAATATTGTTGTTTAAAAAGGTGATTTAAAAATAAAAAATAATGCCTAAATAGAGGGGGGGGGGGATAAAAAAATAAATAAAAAAAATAAAAAAACCTGACCTGACCTCAATCAATCTTTATTTATTTTGCTGGATTAGTTTATATCTCCTTTTAAAAACTTTAATTGATGGACTAGATTTTATTATCATGAGGTATATTATTCCACAATTGTGGCCCTTTAAAAAAATATGGATTTTTTAGTTATATTTAGTTTTATTTTATTTAAATGAAAATTAGAAGAACTTCGAGTATTATATGAATGTAATGCAGAATTAAGACAAAATTTGCTGGAAGGAGTAATTGGTATAAAATTATTGAAACATTAACACATGAATATTGCAAAACTATAATTACAAAGATCTACGACATTCAAAGTTTTAAGTTTAGAAATAAAGTGGGGAGCGGTGGTTCATGCTCTTCGCAATTTTCGTTAAAATATATAAATAAATGCAAACATTTTTTTTTTTGGGGGGGGGGGGGTGGTAGAGGATTAAAAAAAAAGGAGTGAGATCTTAGATCCACTGGTCTATAGCAGAAAAGATCACTGGAAGTGGACATTTTCCTGCTAGAAAATTGCTACTAATTTTGCACTAAGTAACGATCTCTTTACTAAAAAAACGTAGGATGACAGAACAAGTTCAGTCAAACTGTAGGTGGCGCTGTCTATACGTTTCTTTTAAGATCCTATGTAATTATGATCTCTATGATAAGTTTGTTAATAGTTTTGTAACTGATCATATTTTGATTTTATCGATGTTGCGATGAAACTGCTTATTGAAGTCTTGGTAAGGTTTTGTTTCGGGGGGAATGGGGAATTTATATTTGAAACGACCGGAATCTGGTCTTAGTACAAGGTCGCTTGATGGCGACTGTATAATGCCCAATATTGATGTAAGCATAATAAAGATAGATTTGGTTTGCATAATCCAAATTACTATGTCGTTCCCACCTATCTATCCCATCAGGGCCGTGAACATAATGACTATATTCGTTTCCTGTCCAACATTGTAAATATTTAATGGTGCTTTATTTTATGCGCCCTTCATATTTGTAACAATAATATTTCTGAACATATTCTAAAAGATATCGACGGGTTTTGAGTCGACTGGCGACAATCCAAGAATACTCCTTGTTGTCTTCGTTTAGAAATTGAAAATACATCGCGCTTTCAAACAAATTTCCCCACTATCTTCTTTCTACCCTGAAGTAGCGCTGCTCATATCGGATTTCTTCGACTTGCTTCCAGTCCCTCTCTCCTATGTCTGTCAATTTCCTTCCGAGCCTGCCCACTTCGTCGCTTTTAGGAGCTTTTTATTGAGAAATCATCTCTTTTCCCGCTCGCTTCTGGATGTAATGCCTGTTTAATTGTAATTGGAGCGTTCGACACCCGGTGGCAATTTAACCTTGTGCATTTCGAAGACGACTGTCATGAAAAACGCGAGCGAAAACTGGCCGTGTATATCTGCCCGCTACTTTAGCTTAATAGCCAGCCTCTCTCCCCCAAGGTTTCGACAAAATGAGCAAGAGCATCAAATAACAATTATTTTCCTAAAAGCGCCTATGCATTCTTTTTGCTTATGATAGAGGCTGAGTGTTGCAAACAATCTTGAAATAAAGATGCGAAGTGACATTTGGTAAACCTTTTCCTTCCTCTGTGTCTGGCCATAATCACTGGCGGGAAAATGTAAGGCCGGATCTTTAAAAGAAGAGGGGAAAAAAGATGTCAAAACATAGATATAGGACTGTCTCACTCCGGAAAGAAATGAAACGGGGAATATTTCTACTACATGCAAATTGAGGTATAAGGTTTCTCTTTCTGATTCCGCCATTTTACTGATTAAGTACCCGCTGCCTCTACATTGCTAATTGAAAATGGCTTGGGGAATGGTGGCGTATGAATACCACAAAAAAAGAGGGGGAGGGGGTGGGTAGTTGATTGAAATCCATCGTTTCGTACCGGACCTATTACTTCCTTTTTGTTCAGATATTTTCATCTACTTACCATGTTTTATGTTTACAAATTTTAATGCCAGCTGATTAATAAACTCTCAACATAATATATTGAATCTATATCAAATTATTAGTTTCAACTGTATTAATTCTGTACTGTAATTTCTACGTTGTTTTAAATTTATGCCAATCTATGTTCATTGTAATTTATTGATATGTTTCTTTTGTAATTGTGCATGTTTTTATATGTTAACTATATGAGCCATCAACGGCTGCGAAGATATATTTTAATAAACCTTAAATTGAATTGAATTGAATTGAATAAACTTATTGAAAATGCTATTTTGAAATAAATCGTCATTATCATAATAATCATTGCTAATTTTTCTAGTTATCATCAGTTAATATCATATCTATAGAATATCATGCACAATAAACCATGAAAAGATTTTCTTCAAATTCGGCCCTTGGTTACATTATTTTTAATTATATTTCTCTTTTTGTAAATTTATAAAGAAGAAAAAAAGAAAATCGAATTGTAATAGTCAAAATCTCATTTCTTGAAGTCCTGGCAAGTTTTGTATAAAATAAGTTAATATTTCTCCATGTATGTTTTAATGTATACTGATTTTTATTCTGTTTTCAGAACTGAGAGTAAAATACAAATAAAAATTTCACTTCAGTCGTATAAAAAAAAATGGTTTCCGTTACATGTATAGAGCTTTGTATAGATTTTAACTGAAAGTGAGGATTTCTTTCTAGAGAAAATAGATTGACACACTCGGAACTAAATCTGACGCAGACCGGAAAGGAAAACAAATCAACATAAGGTCGGATGATAGTGGGTAGTAACGGTTGTTAATGAGCGTGATATTTAAACATCTTGCAATGTGTCTAAAGATATACTGAATCAGGTGCAATCAGTCACTTTTTATATGCTTAATGATCATTAATTTAGATTTGTATGGTTAGAAGATGGACTAACATCTACTTGAAAATGTCAAATGATCCTGAATTTCTTGTCGATCGTGCGTCTTTGTAGTTATAATGGGAGCGTCAGGTGCAAAAGTCTAACGCATTCGATGTTGATAAGCCCTTATTGCCTAGCATTTATCTATCTGGGTAGAGCTTCGATCGTTACCCTCTTATGGTCAGTTGCACAAGTTATATAAAGGAACCTCCCCCCCCCCATCCATCCAATTTTATGTCATCGCTTCCTATAGTATGTTATGAACCCCCCCCCCCTCTCTCTCTCTCTCTCTCTCTCTCTCTCTCGCTCTCCGTTATTTTACCTCTTTCAACATCTTCCTCTTTTCACCTTCTTCTTCCTTTTCTGTTTCTTCTTCACCTCATGTTTTTTCTTACATTGTCCCCCCTCTCTCTCTCTTATAATCTTCACCACATCTCCTTCTACGCCAACCCCCCCCCGCCCCCCCCCCCCACTCAGGGGTCGGAATGACCGCATGCGTGTTGCCAAAATGTCCGGTAAAGGGGTACTTTTCGTGCGACAAAGTCCGGCCCGAGAATTGTAAAAAAAAAAAAAGGGGGGTGTATTTGACTTTTCACCCGGAGATTTCTTTAAAAAAGGGGGTGTTTTTCCTTTTTTTCTCTCATCTCTTTGGACTCCTGAGAAGTTATTCCGAATTTAGGGGGGTACATTGAACATTTTTCCTGATTTACGGGGGTCTACAAGGCAGGAAAAGCCCGCGAAAAGCCCGCGAAAGGGGGGTTCGGAAATGTTGGCAGTCCTCAGATAGGGGGTGCTTTCAAAAAGAGGTAACGAGCATATGCGTACCCTAAATAACACTGAGTGGGGGGGGGGGGCGGGGCAAACCCTTCTACCTCCGCCCTTCTCTCTCCAGCCGCCATCTCCCCGTCTTCTTTCCCTCGCCCCATCTCCCCTCCCTTGCCCCCCCCCCCCTCCCCCGCTCTCGAACCTTTTCCCTCTTTCTCTACTCCCCCCATATCTGAAATAAAAACTTAGAAATTATACACCATAGGCTTTATGATAAGTTTGTTTACAAACTAATGTGATTTTTACATTATACCTTTTTAATATCCCCCAACAATCATAGGGTGACATTTTAATATACAATGGAAAACGTTTTTAGCTTGTGATCTGTCATACTGGAAGATCAATTGCCCTACAGACAATGACAGAGCATGCGTATAAAGAAAAACAATCTGCCATGCACTTCCTCCTTCAAAAGTATATTTTTCTTCTGAACTAGATTTTCTTTCCCACGACATAATACAAGAGAATAATGTTTAAAATGTTTGTTTCGTCAAAAAGAGCGCATGTGTTACAAATAAGACTGATTGACCATTAACCCAATATAAAATGTTATTTTTGCACGTTCTTAGCCCTCTGTCTTAATAATCGTGGTGATTACACTTGCAATCGGCATTGTTTTATATATGGAATATGGTTCGATTTTTAAAGAGTGTTTATTTTAAGAGAACAGCTTGACTCAGGTGGGGCTCATCTCCATCCGTTCATTAACTTGGAGTCTTAATCGGTACAAAACAAAGGTCCCCTTCTCTCTCTCTCTCTCTCTCTCTCTCTCTCTCTCTCCCTCTCTCTCTCTCTCTCTCTATCTCGATCTTTGCAGAAGTGTGTTTTAAATTACATCCTCTTTCACATTGTGAAACAAATCAAGTGAAATTTTGCCATCACTTTTTTTGGCGAATTTGGGGCTCACTTCAGATGGGCTTTAGCACTTAGAGACATAGGCGCCGGAAGTGGGGGGGGGGGGGGGGTGGGCAAAATGCTGTTTCACCCCCCCCCCCCCCCCAACAGAAAAACAAAAAACAAAAACTAAACAAAAAAGAAAAGCAGTAAGGAGAGTAAAGATGGTTTGTATTTTGTAACCAAAAAGAACAGAAAAATAATAAACCCTGAATTGAATCACATACAAATGATATTACATTCAAAGAAGGAAAGTTAACAGGAATTAAATTTCCTATACATTCCGCATGCCCCTATATTTATCAATAGAGGTTTTTATAATAGCGATACGCGCATATCGTTGAAATATTGTAACTATGTTCATTCAGGGCCCCCATGGAAGACCACTACTTGTTGGTGAATGGGCTACCCTGTCAAAAGAGGATGGCAAAGCGTGTGTGTCTTTTACTATAGAGGTGAGAAGACATGAGCCCCTGAACACTGGCGTACTGATGGGCGGGGGGGGGGGGTATGTCTTATTTGATACCAGTGATTTACAAATGTTGCTGAAATGAAATGATTTTCCGATATTTTTTCTCAATTTGTTTGTAAATCGTACCTTTTTATGCGTTTGTTGGAAAATTACAAATCCCAAATTTACAATCGGGCGAAATCATATGATAATTTAGAAGCCTTCATGTCAGGGCCTACAAAAAGTCGGGTTTCGGGGGCTCGAGCCCCCCCCCCCCCCCCCCCCACCCCCTCACTTAAAAAAAGTATTATATGTTAAAGAGAAAAAGAAAGAAAGAGAGAGAGAAAAAATGATTGACCTGCCAATGTCACAAATTAGGTATCAAAATATGCTCATCTGGCCGTAATTAAATCCCTAAAACCCCTGAGCTTACGGGAGCTCTGCCTCCTGGACCCCATCAAGGACCCTAAGGCGGCCCCTGGATTCTCATCTGATTCTAATCTAAATACCTAAAACCCCTGAGTGGTGAGCACTAATTTTGTTTTCATCGAAAATTTAAAAATCGCACCCCCCCCCCCCCCCCCCCCCCCCCCTCCTCCTTGAGGCTTGAGCACTAATAATGATAATAATAATAATATACCATTTTTCGTAATATAATGCATAGAGTCTATGTCTTTGTGAAATGCCCCAATACCAATATTCTATTCACCTGTAAGAATGCAAAATGCATATATACGACACGTTTTGTAGGTTGGGCAAGCCCTATTGTTTCTCCAACTCGCATTCCGACCATAGAAATACAATTATTCCTAACATCATGACCATGACATAGTCTATCCGATAGTTCAATTTTTTGCGCTAGCGTATAACTAGCTGCATGCATTGTTGTACATGTATGCTCGCACCGAGTCTGTATCAAAGACTAAACAGTTAACATGGAAACGCTCAGCTAGCTTGTCCTGCAACGGCTTTGTTTTGGTTCAAGAACATCACATTTTACCCAATATTTCCACAAGGTAAGTGACTTAACATATGTATGTGGCGTAATAAAACTATATGAAATTAAATAATAAGCTACGCCTAATTCGTAGAACGAAACATTCGAGTCATTTCGTTCTTTATATGAGAGAAAATTTTCATTACAGCCCCATATGCTCAGTTTTGTGTAATGTAAATTAGATCTGTAGATATTATTATTATTGAACCTTCTTTCTTGAAAGTTTGCCTGTCATAGTTTTTTAATAGTGCAATAAACATATGAGTTTTTCGGTCACTTGAGACATATCCAATTTTATTTTGAACTATTTGTTCTAGAATTGTTTTAACTTCTTATTGAAATCCTGTTTCAATTTTTCAAAAAAAAAGAAGAAAAATTCTGAAAGTTGCCATGGCATGGCAGTATTAATTTTCATTTCAGAAGTCTGGGTGGTATTTTTGTTTGCCTCATGCGATCTGCCTGAGTTCTTCCTCCACAGTTTCAGAAAACGATATAGAAAAATATGAAGCTACCGTGTGTGCATCTCTCACACTGCAAAATGCGATGCTGCTGCATGGCGAATGGCGACACCGATGGGACACTTGCTGCTTTAGTTTGGCCCGAATTTTTCTAATTTTAAACCATGGGTCATGTAATGAGGATTTAAACCAGCATTGTCCTTGGGCTAAATTTAAACCTCTTGTGAATTTGGGCCTTTAAGTTTTAAGCTTGCAACTCACAAAAAATCTAGTTCTAAAACCAAAAAGTTCTTGAAAAACAGCTTGGTTATTTTACTTACAATTTTGATGCACTATTCTTGTCTCCAAATTGAGATTTCCATACCATTATCAGTAAATTCAGATTTTTGGGAAAAGCACCGTAAACACATTGATATTTGTTTATCTTTTTTCAATATTTCCCAACCAGTGCCAAAGAAGATTTCATCAGTGGGTAATTTTCGGTTTCTCCTTTGCTTTGGTTGTATCAAATTTTCAAAACATTATTGTTTTTTTGAGCTACTGACTCATGTGCAAAGTTTGGTCATATTTAAAATATGGTCATACTGCCATGGTTTATGTTAATATCTACATGCAGTAACTGACCACCCTTATTGATTTGGTTCTCACTTAACAACAACATCAGGTTTAATTGAATCAGTATGATACTTACTTGATGTATGATTTCCAGTACTTACTGTTTTTTAAGTTTCTTTTATTTCCTTTTTAAAAATAAATTTCAGATAAATAAGATGGCAGGGGAGGAGGACAATGGTCAGAATGGATTCATCATCGATTCTGCCAGACTCTCTACGGATGGCACAACAGAGGAGGATGACGAAGAGGAAGGCAACCAAGGGGTCGCTAAGAGTTTCAGTTCTCACAGCAAAGAAGTGGAGATGATCCTCAAGTCGGCCAAGGTGGTTCAGGCCATCGCGGTGGATCTCAGTAAGAAGGGACTGGTCAAGATTCCAGAGGAGCTCTACGGCATGGACCATGTTGAGGTCAGTATTTGTACTGTAAAAAAATGTTGCGCATATTCTGTGACAAATTAGCTCTCAGACAATCAGATTTCAGTAGATTATAACAGTTATTGTAATTTGATTTATGCAACAGGGTCCAGATTCATTTAAGATCTGGATCACAATTATTAAAACACTGAAATGTCACAAAAATTTGTAGCATCTCAGTAAATGAGAGAGGTAAACGTAGAAGGGCATAAGTTCAAAATATTTGTCTTTTTTTCAGTTATAACTTTGTAATGAAAAATAAAAGAATAGTCAAATCTCAGCCCAACACTAACATCCTTTGGCAAGACATTAATCTACATGTACATTTGCAACTCTCCAACCAGGTGTAAATGGGCACCTGGCAATTAATTGAACATTATTATTATTATTATTATTATTATTATTATTGTTATTGTTATTATTATCAATATTATTATTATTATTATTATTGTTGTTGTTGTTTTTTGTTGTTGTTTTTGTTATAATTTTTTTTTTTTTAATTTTTATTGTTTATAGTTCTTGTACTTAGAGGGGAACCTTTTGCAAAAAATTCCTTCACAACTGTTTGAGGATGTCATGAATGTCAAATGGCTCGATCTCAGGAATAACAACATACATCACCTTCCAGCAGAAATAGGTTATCATCGGTGAGTCGATCTTCTGCTTAGATTGATATGTATTATAATTTTGAATGTCAATAAAATAATTTGTAAATTATTGTCACAGTGGTAATAAATATTGTTACTGATATGAAGAGCTTTGATCTAATTTTGTAAATTTTGGAAAGATGGAACATATGATACATGTATGGAGAGTTTGTCATACAATGAATTTCTTCCCCCCCCCCCCCTCCCTTTTTTGTTTTGTTTTTGATGGTGCATCTTCCATTGCAGCTTGAGACTGGCACAAATAACATTTTTCTTCTACTCACAGAAAGAAAGTTAAGATACATGTACCGGTATATTACTAGCAGTGTATTACATAGCTTGCTTTTTTACCAAAATTTTATCCAGGTGTTTGAAGACTCTTTTACTGGAAGGGAATCAAATATCAGAGCTTCCTCCAGAAATGGGTGAGTAGATTTCCATGCGAAAGGAGACTGTTCTTCAGATCCTGTGCCCTTCCTAATGGTTATTGATGTATTAGCCCAACATACAATTTCAGTCGCTCAAGCACGTTGCGAAAATTTCTTTTAAAAAAGCGTGTCGACCTCAAAGTGATGTCATCTTGTTGTTTGAGCAAATTGAGATTAAATCTGGTGAAACACTCAGACGCATTTTCTGTACCTTTTCCTTTTAATTAGTAATATAATAATAATATAAATAAATACTTTCTGAAGCGCACTTATCTAATAAATTACTCAAGGCGCTATACAAACAAAATACACTAATCTCTCTCCAGAATTTAACAACATGATATCATTAGTAACTCTGAGTGAATAAATCCTTTTTAACATGTTTCTGAAAGGTTTCTAGGCATTGAATGTTCCAAATATCATTTGGTAACTTGTTCTAGAGGACTGGTGCAACATACACGAATGCACGTTCCCATAATTAAGCAAGATGACAGTCATCTTTGTATGCATGATTTTTTCAAAAGTATACCTAACTTCAAGGAAATTATATAAATTTGTCTACAGAATTATATATATGTTGCCTTTTATGCTAATCCTTTCACTATACCATGTATTTGGACAATTGAAATTTTTCTGTAAATAAGAGATATGATGCTCATTGTGGTCAATCCGCTTATAATTTTCCACCTGTAGGTCAACTGAGAACTCTGACTGGTCTAAATCTTCGAGGTAACCCCATCGAGTTCCCACCGCTGAAGGTCATAGAGAAAGGAGTGAAGGAGATACTGCGTTACCTGAGGGAGGCAATGGCTATCAGGAGTCGAAGGCTCCAGTCAGCCGGTAAATTATTCCTACATTTTATTTATTTATTTATTTTTAATCTTTTGTCAGGGAAGCCCATTCACCAATAAGAAGTGGTCTTCCATAGGGCCCTGAATAAACATGAACATATTTACATCAAAAAGCATAACGTTTATCATTTCATTTCATTTCTTTATCGTGTCCATAAAGGATAATTGTTTATATGCACATGAACAATCTTGCTTCAACATAAGAACATAGGAACAACATATAATTGACATTCATAGGGCCCTGTTGTAGTATACATTTGATATAATATACATGGTAATGATGAATATACATTTAAATACTCTTTCTTCTTCTTCTTCTTCTTCTTCTTCTTCTTCTTCTTCTTCTCTCTTTTCTTCTTACATACCCTCCATTTTTTTTAATTCTTATATGCTCTAATATGAAGTAGGTATTTTGTGTTAAAAATTATTTCTTGATATGGTATAACAGTAGGGGTACAACAGTAAAGTAAGTATACTAAAACAATATATATATTCGTGTAACATGTCAATGAGGGTATTTTGCATGGTTTTCACATTCTCTATTCTTTACTGGGTTTCATTAACTACTCTTATGGAAAGTGGAATGAATGAATGAATGCGGCGACTAGTTCTTGCTTTAACAGATCTCAATCTTCGTCCGCTTCTCAGGTGTATGTACTGGTCATTAAGGGGGTGGGTAAGATCAGACATAATGGATAGGGCCTTAGATACTACTCTTTCCTTACAGACTTCATCTAGGTCAACAGTATGGTTAATTATTTTGCTGGCTTGTTTTACAACCCTTCTCAGCTTTTGTTTGTCACTTTGCCTTGCATTGTTAAACCAGATAATGGAATCAAATGTAATAGTACTCTGAATTATCGACTGGTAAAAGAGAAACAGAATTCTGTCGTTCACATGAAAGTACTTTAACTTTCTAAGAAAATATAAGCGCTGGTTGCATTTTGTTAGTGTGCGCTTTGACTTCTCTTCCCAAGACAGCTTATTGTCGATTTCTGTACCTAGGTATCTATAACTGTCAAAATTCTCAATGGTATCATCATTAAAGTGTACAGGTCTATCGATGGGTTCAAAAGCTTTCTTTTGCCTAAAGTCAAAAAAAATTCTTTTGTTTTCTTTGAGTTCAGCAGTAAATAGTTTTCCCTACACCAATTTTTCGAACATGGAAATTGTAGCTCTGTAATAAAATTCATTTTCAGTTTCAATCAATCCTACTATTACTGTATCATCTGCATATTTAAGTATGTGAACAGATGGAGAATTAGATATACAGTCATTGGTGTACAGGGTAAATTTGGGTCGCAGAGAGGACACATCCTTGTGGGGTACCAATTGTTGTGATAAGTTCGTCAGAGAGAACACCGTTGACCTTGACCTTCTGTGTCCTTTCATGTAGGAAGTCTTGCAGCCACAATATAAGAGATGGCTGAACTTGTAGTTGTTGAAGTTTCTGTAGTAGGATGAGGGGTTCTATAGTGTTAAGTGCCGACGAGAAGTCTATGAAAGTTGCTCTGGCATAACACCTTGCCTTATCTAAATGTTCGTACAGCGTGTTTGTCAAGGTAAAAACTGCATCGGTAACGGAACGCTTCGCTTTATATGCAAACTGGTTTGGATCTAGTAGCGGAAGAACTGAGCTTGTCAGCTTTTCAAGTACTAGTCTTTCCAGGCTTTTCATAACAACCGATGTCATACAGAACATTTAAAAAATACAATTCCATGGTACATTTAGAAAGATATGACACAGCAATAATACGTGGCAAAAATAACACTCGTTTGCAAAATAAACATATATCATTAACCTAGTTCAACAGTAATGCCAATAGGAAAATATTGATTAAGTCGCAATTATGTGAATAAATCATGTTGATAATACAGAACATGCACATATTACAACTTTGTTTAAACAATCTCTTAAATGAATTGACAGAGGAAGCCGTTCTCATCCATCTATTTACACATTTTTAAAAAATTCTCTGGTACTTTGTCTTCTAATCTTGTGATTCAACATTTGCTCTGGTGACATTTTACCCTGGGCTTTGTTCAGTAAAAATACATAGGGTTTAGGTATTGGATGTTATTGAGTTTTAAGTAAGGTGTATGGGTACAGTTAGGGTTTGGTATAGTGTTATATAGATACATGGTTGTAATTATTAAGAATTTGAGTAGGAACTGAATCAGGATTACTGCGACACACTTCTCGTAGTGGAGTAAAATGAGTCATCAAAATGGGTTTGAAATGTACCACAGAGCAATAGTCACAACGTCATTTGTTTTAAATACAATTACTCTTTCTCTGGAGTTTGATTTTTTTATAAATACAGTATCTGGGTTTTTTTAATAACTAAGAGTCCCTTTATTTGTTAACTCTCATTGCACTGCCATTCCCACCTGTTAAAATTTGATAATAATAATAATAATAATTATAGTGGGTTCTTTTATAGCGTTCATGTCTGTCAGATTTGACTCTCCTGATTATTACCCTGGCTTTAGCACGGCTGCCATATGGCGTTCTAGCTGAGTGTCGCGGTGGGACTATCGAACCGCGGACATGGTGATCGACAGTCCGGTGACATATCCACTCAACCACGACACCTCTACACATAATAATCACTAATTAAACCTCTACATTTCAGAACTCCGAATCGAGGACCTGAACCTCAGCGACGCAGCTTCCCACTCCTCGGGGAGTGAAAACGAATACAACCCCAAGACCCGGCTCGACCCCACTGACCGTCTCAATCACATCCAGTCGTCCAGTAGACTGTCCGTCCGGTCAAGCATGAGTAACATGTCGGACCTCGAGTTTCCCAGGCCCAAGTCCGTCTCGCTGCACAAGCACATGGCGTACGAGGAGTACAGGCAGCTTCAGCATCAGAAATTCAAGAGAGCGGGGGCACTTGGTGTCCTTGGAAAAGACAAGTATGTACTGGTGGCCTGGTTTCTGTGCTCTTCCTATGTTTGTGTTAATGACGTGATTCCCCCCTCCCCCACCCACTTCCTGTTGTTTAGCAAATCCTTTTGGGAAATGTTATTTGAAGTGGTGTTAGGCACAGTCTTTGAAACACCAAGAAAAATGACATTGACAATGAGTTTAGCTTCAATGCAGGTGACATGTGAAGTCATTATGTTGACAAACAAGGTAGAGAAACAATAATGTAATCATATTTGGGTAAAAGCAGGTTCATTTCAGTTCTGGAAAGAAAGATAGAAAAAAAATTATGAAATTGGTTTGCATCATTACTTGGAAAGAAAAATGTGAACATACTTTGATTGTTAACAATTTTAGCCCCTATTCACCTTGTTTTTCTGGTAAATGACTTAAATTATGTTTCATGGATTCCCCATCTCTAATTTCCCCCTTTCCAAATTCATCGACTCATACCTCCTGTAATGTTACATAACCCCACCCCCTTGCCCTGTTCAGATCCAAATATTAATCCTATCCCAGCATGATGCTAGCAGTACATGAATGGAATGAGGTGAATTAATATTCAACCCTATGTTAATATACCAGGGTATCAAAAATGGAAACAGGACCCTATTTATCTTATAACATTGTGTGCGTTCCCCATACCCCTTTCACATCCTTGAATTAATCT
Organism: Strongylocentrotus purpuratus; assembly: GCF_000002235.5. Lineage (NCBI taxonomy): Eukaryota > Metazoa > Echinodermata > Echinoidea > Camarodonta > Strongylocentrotidae > Strongylocentrotus > Strongylocentrotus purpuratus. The sequence goes on along the minus strand of NW_022145600.1, from coordinate 29,345,275 downwards.
GATTATCATCCTTGTATTACCCCAGCATGAGACAGGTTTCATCTGGAAGAAGGTATAGTGCTATTTTCCCTTTAATTACACACTAATAACATAACTCTATGTAACATCCACCCAACCATCATGTTTTATTGCACTCAACTTAAGAATGCCAGTTTTAGGACAGTTGTTTGTTTAGGCATTTTTTCAGAACGAAGTTTTCTAAAAATTTTCAAGCTTATCAGGCTTCATACACTTTTCATTACATGCATATATCCCATTTTTTAACTCCATGTATATTAATCAAATAATGCATGTGCATGAATTCATTGTACAATCTATATATGCATGAGTAAAAGCTGTCTTCATCATCGCATCTATCTAGTGGTTTCATGTGATGAAAATGATAACAATAATAACAAAAGTAGTATTAATACTGTTCTCCCTGAGGGTCGTGGGAGTTGTTTCACAAAGACTAAGATTGACTTTAAGTTGTACGTAACTATGGCAGGCTGTTCGTGCATCTGTTTGCTCTCACCATTTACTGGCCTTGCATGGTCTCTCAAAGGCTGACTTACAAATCATGGCCACAAATCTACAGAATTTACATTTTTTTGAAGAAAAAATATTATCTAAAGATCATACACACCAATACTTATATGCTAGATGTCTGATCAACCTTTTCTGATCGATTCCACAACGTTTATTTCACAATGCAATCGCATGACCATAACTCAACTTATCTTTAATTCAGTGATCTGACAAATGCTACTGTGACATTTGCTCCAGTTGTATCTCATCAATTAAATAAGGATAGGGACTTGTATGCAACTGGGTTTTAGTTTAGGGTTAGTGTTAATCGTGGGACCAGCGTTGAAGTCAGAAATTTGGTAAACTGTAATTGCCTGGAGAATGATTGTTGCCAGAGCATGTTTTGCACAATCCTAACCCTAGTGTGTCTTAATTGTGTGCAGTGTGTGGTTCCATCCATAAATATCAATTTTTCATCTTAATTGTTTCCATTAATTACCATATCCCTTTTTATAGCCTCATTATTTCAAACGTTAATTGAAAATGTACCTACATGTCTTAGGTCACTCTAATCTCCAATCAAAACTTAACTCCCACAATCCTTGTTTTGTTGCTTTTCAAGAAAATAACATATTTTTTTAATCCAAAGGAATCCATATAAAAATCATGTTTATTTCTATAATCTTACTTTGCACAGGTAAGTAAATCCTACTAATTGCTCTAAGACGTCCTTTCCTATAAATACACAGAATGATGGAAGACAATTTATATCCTCCTTCGCTTATTTTATATTTGCATTTAAATTGTATTTAGTTCTTTGTACTTTAAAATCACAAAAAATCTTTGTAAATAGTGATTTCCATGTGGAACTTCCTGTGTCATATTCAAAAGACAAGTAAGCAAAGCAATTCTTTAGGCTACAAATTTGCTATTGCAAAAATCTTACACAACCATTAATAATGCTCTTAAAATTCATAACAGAATAGGAATATATAAGGTTGTGAACTTGAAGGGAACATGTAGTTTGAGACTTTACAAAAAATTCTGAGTGATTTCATAACAGAGTAAAATATTTTTCGGAGATTGAATCTCCATTGAGTCGTTGTCATAACCATGATTTAAGATTACCGTCTGTACAAGTTTGGACAGGAGGGATTAGACCACCCAGCGTGGTTGCTGACAGGTGGCTATCTCATCAACTCAGGTCTCGATAAATATAAGAAAAAGAGGATCATTGGGGACCAACAGGCACTGAATTATTTGCTATATAGAGGGCGCAAGTAGCTACAAGTAGTACAGTGTGGCTTTAAATTCTAATACCTGTTTAAACATCTCTGATATCCCCCAGAAGGAAGAGAAAGCAGAAGATGAAGAAGAATCGTTCTCCTCCCATCGATCCCGTCCAAACCAAGATGGCCGAGGAGAGACGGCTGGCTAAGTTGGCTCAGCTCAAACAGAAACAACTTGTGATGGAACAAAAGAGAAAGTAGGTCATTGTTGGGTGCCTTAAAGGTACTACATGTATGTCCCATTTGCAGGCCAAACAAATGAAAAGGTTAAATTCCAACGGCATTTGAAAGATAATACTAATTTGGAACTTCCCTAAAAAAAAGTGGGCTTGAAAATGTCTTTACGTGGGAAAATAACGACTCTTAGTTGTCAAATCGACTTAAGAGCTATAGAGCCAGTAAGTTATAGTCTGATTTTCAGACCATTGTACTGAATGGTCGTACGTTTTATGCAGCGCAAACATTCAATCAGTTTAATTTTGGCCATTACAAGAAGTGGGTTATTGATGTAGACAAATGCTCATGTACCCTTTACAGCTCATTTTATGTATGTTATTACCAAAGAAGAAAAAAGCCAGTCAGTCACTCATTAGTGTCTGGCAGTGAAGTCTAGCAAGTAAACAGGTTTCCTTGCATAATTTGAATATTAGGACACTGCTAACGTTTAAATTTCACAGATAGGACATACATGACATATTCATAATTCCTGCAAAGTTCTACAGAATTTGATGTTGGCTGCAAAAGGGACGTAGTATCTTTAAGTGAGTCAGATGATGAACTTGACAATTCTTGTTCATTATCTGATTTTGACTGAAACTGCATATTTTACAAATTATTATTTGTATAGGTATATTATAAATTATTTGACATATCATGTTTTTTTTACAGATGTCATCTTGCAATATCGTATTAATTTGGCCCACCCCCCCCCCCCTGCCAAACAAAACCTCTTTGCCATCTAACTAACCATTTAGATGTACTCTTAAATTATGTTCAAAATGTAGAGACCCCTCCCCCCTGTTATGTATTGGCATCTCATAGCCAAGGATTGTAACACTTGGCATTCCATACAAATAATAAAGCATGCTACACACATGACCTAAAAGTACCACTTGTGTCTGACCGAATATGTTACATGGTAGTACGGATTTCGACCCATAAGCCGACGTTATGCTGGGAAAGATGTTCTACAGGAGAATACTGATATATTTGTGATTCCACACAGTCAGGAAAGGGACAAGAAATCGACTGTGAACAGTGATAAATAGTGAAACTTTTACTGCATTGTTTGTGACTCATGCTGAGGAGCTAGCCCACTGCACTGCAGGCAACGAGCTACACACACGCATACACACGCAGGTGTAAGTACACACAGAGTTGACTGTCGCTGTATGTACACATTGATTGGAAGTGAGAGTAGTGTGTGTGAGCCCGAGTTTGACACAGTTGCATAGGGAGAGGACAGCTACAAGATGGCTTCGAATGACAAGCCCTCCATGAACTGGTCATCACTTGATTTGCTGAAAGAGTGGCGCAGATTCAAACAGCACTGCGAGTTTACATTCAAAGGTCCTCTTGCAGGAAAATCAGAGGTAGAAAAGGTCAACTATCTCATGACTTACATCGGGGACAAAGGCAGAGAAATTTACCAGATATTTGATTGGCAGCCCAGTGGAGGAGGTGCAAACGGGCAACGGATTCCAGCAGAAGATGAAACTTTGAAAGGGGTTTACGGCAAATATGAAGAGTATGTGAAGCCGAAACGAAACCAAATCCGGGCCACGGTTAACTTCAATAGAAGAAAACAGGAAGAAGGTGAGAAATTTGACAATTTTGTCACTGACCTGAAGATCCTCATAAAGGACTGTGATTATCAAGAGGAAGACAGAATGTTGCGGGATGCAATAGTCCTGCGTTCGCTACACCCGAGTGTTAGAGAGAAATGCCTAGATGAAGGGGATTCCCTAACACTTCAAAAGGCAATTCATGTTGGGCAGAACCATGAGCTATCTCAAGACTCCATAAAGATGATACAGCTGGGGGAAGTTAACGCAATCTCAAGGCAGGCCAGAGGGCAGCTGCAGAGAAGGAAAACTGGTCCTAACAAAGGCTATCGCCAGGATAACTACGCACACAAGAAAGAAAAAAAAAATGCACCCGGTGTGGCTACAGCACGGACCATGATAAATGTCCGGCCATTGGCCAGACCTGCAATGTCTGCAAAAGAAAAAACCACTTTGCTGCAGTTTGCCAGAGAAAACAAAGCACTTACAGAGTGGAGCAGCGTGAAAGCGCTCAGGAGAGTGACGAGTCTGGATCAGACGATTTCGCATATGAGATTGGAGCAGTACACCAAGTAGGTGGCGGCAAGGCCACGGATGAATGGTATGAAACTGTCAACATCCAAGGTAAAGAAGTTGAAGGTCACATCAACACCGGAGCTGCACAATCCATAATGCCAATCCAAGTCTTCAACACATTGCAGTGCAAGGAGAAGCTTGAAGAGACCCGCACCAAGTTTGCTTCATACACTGAACATGAATTGAGAGTGATAGGATCAGCAGTTCTCCCAACACGCTACAAAGATGCATGCATTGAGGTAAAATATTATGTAGTAGATGCAGCATCCAAGCCAGTTCTTCTCTCAGGTGAAGCAAGCAAAATGCTCAAGCTGATTAGACGACTTCACAGCATCGAAGAATACCCAGAGTTACTAAGTTTGACAGGATGTCTCCCGGGAACATATACATTGAAGATTGATCCCACTGTGAAGCCTGTCATTCATGCACCAAGGAGACAGCCCAAGGCACTGGCAGAGAAAATAGTGGCCAAGTTGAAGGAAATGGAGACAGATGGGCACCTCACAAAGGTTACAGAACCCACAGACTGGGTGAACTCAATGGTCACGGTGGTCAAAGGAGAAAAGGTGAGGATCTGTCTAGATCCTAAAGACCTCAATCGTGCCATCAGAAGGGAGCACTACAGAATTCCCACTGTAGAAGAAGTTGTAGCAGACATGCCGGAAGGAGCAAAGATATTCTCCGTCCTCGACGCAAAGTCAGGATTTCTACAGATCAAAATCGACTATGAGTAAAGTCTGCTCACAACATTCAACACTCCAGTTGGCAGATACCGATGGCTCCGCCTACCCTTTGGCATCAAGAGTGCTCCAGAGCTGTTTCAACGCATAATGGATGAAATGCTTAGTGACATAGAAGGAGCCAGAGCAGTTATGGACGATATCCTCATTGCTGGGAAGGATCTGAAGTCACATGATGAGATCCTAGAGAAGGTCGTAGCAAAAGCAACTGAATGCAACCTGAAGCTCAACTTCACCAAATGTCACATTCGCCAGTCTCGAGTGAAGTATGTGGGACACCTAGTAACTGAAAGTGGTCTCGCTCCTGACCCAGACAAGGTCAAAGCTGTTGCTGAGATGCTGAGACCAGAAAGCAAGGAAGAAGTCAGGAGGTTCCTGGGATTTCTTCAGTACTTGTCAAAGTTCATTGACAAATTGAGTGAAGTGGACGAGCCTCTGAGACAGCTGACAAAGAAAGACGTCGCCTTTCACTGGGGGCCAAGAGAGGAGCAGAGCTTCAATGAACTGAAGAGGCACTGTACCTCAACACCAGTCTTGGCCTTCTATGATGGTAAGAAGGACCTCACTATCCAATGCGATGCCAGCAGCTATGCAGTAGGAGGTGTCCTTCTGCAGGAGGGACAGCCGATAGCATACACGTCCAGAGCAATGACACTAACAGAGATGCGGTATGCGCAGATCGAGAAGGAAATGCTTGCGATACTGCACAGCTGTAAGAAATTTCACCCATACATATTCGGGAGAAGCATCACAGTGCAGTCCGATCATAAGCCTCTACAGTCGATCTTCAACAAGCCTCTCCTGTCAGCTCCGATGAGGCTGCAGTCGATGTTGCTGAGACTGTATGCCTATGACCTAGATGTCCACTATGTGCCTGGGAAAGACCTAGTATTGGGAGACACTCTGAGTAGGGCAAATCTTCCTGAGACTGAGCCAGATGCACCAGCCCTCTTGGTCAATATCATTGATCATATTGCAGTAGCACCAGACAGATATGCAGAGTTCCAGAAGTGTACTGCAAACAAGCTCAACGAACTTCACACTATAATCATGAAAGGATGGCCCGACACCAGGATGGAGACACCACACTCGATCAGAGAGTACTGGAGCATCAGAGATGAGCTGGCAGTCACTGATGGTGTCATCTACAAGGGGATGAGAATTGTGGTACCGCCTAGCATGAGAAATGGTATGCTAGCACAGATTCATGGTTCTCACCTCGGGATCGTCAAGTGCAAGAAGAGAGCAAGGGAGGCACTGTACTGGCCAAGTATGAATCAACATATAGAGAGGCTAGTACAAGATTGTGCAGAGTGCAACTCCTATCAAAACAAACAACCGGCAGAGCCTCTGAAGCCAACAAAGCTGCCAGACTTGCCATGGGCCGAAGTTGGTTCAGACCTGTTCGAGTGGGAAGGCAGTGCCTATCTTCTGGTAGTGGACTACTTTTCGAAATTCATAGAGGTCGACAAGATGGCGTCAACCAGCAGTGCTGCCGTTATCGACCGCCTGAAGAAACAGTTCGCTAGGCATGGGATTCCCCTGAAAGTGAGGAGCGACAATGGTCCACAGTTTAGCTCACAAGAATTCAGAGAATTCTGTACCAGCTACGGTATTGAACATGTGACATCATCACCCCGATACCCTCAAGCGAATGGTGAGGCGGAACGAGCAGTACAGACTGTGAAGAGAATGTGGAGAAAGTGTGCTGACAGGCAGCTGGCACTCCTGGACTACAGAACAACTCCATTACCCAGCTGTGACCTGTCACCAGCACAACTTCTGATGGGTAGGAGACCTCGCAATCTCCTCCCCACAAGCAAACAACTGCTGAAACCCAAAGAGGTCAACATGAAGGCAGTGAAAGACAGCTTCGACACCAAGACTGCAGAGGCCGAAAGGTATTACAACTCCAGAGCAGGAAAGGTTCTCCTTCCATTACATCCTGGAGATCCTGTAAGGATGGTGCCACTGCCAGGCACTCGCAAATGGCTTCCAGCGACAGTCATCAAGAAGCATGACACACCAAAGTCTTATTTGGTTGAGTGCAGTGGAAAGCTGTACAGGAGAAACCGCAGAGATCTGAAGAAGACGACCGAGTCTGCTAACAAGCCGCACAACCAGCCTGCTGACAAAGGTGTAGCTCCAAGCCTGGTGACGCTGGCCCTGCAATCGTCTACATTGCCCGTTGTCAGTCAGCCCGATCCTCTCGTCGAGCAGACCAAGCAGACAAATCCACAGGCACCTGTACCCAATGCATCTATCCATGCACCAGATCAAACAGAGGCTGACCACGCTCACAAGAAGACCAGCTCGCAGCACCACTACCAAACCAGAAGTGGACGCGTCAGCATACCCCCAAAGCGTTTGATCATGGATTAGCGTCTATTATAGCATATATTAGCATCTATAATTTAGCTGTTAGTTTAGAGTAGCACAGATTTATAGCTCGTCAAGAGATAAAATAGATGAAGCGGTTTAACAAGCGATATTGTGAAAAGATGCGGAATACCACTTTTGACAACCTCAAGGATCATTATGTTTGGAGACACATCGTTAAGAACCTGAATGGTAAAGATTCAGAGCAAGGGTGAAGTGCTAGTAACCTCTCCCCTCTTAGCTCCACGAAGGAATAAGCGTTAAGAAATAAACCTCAACAACAAGGAAGAACCGCGTCAGTAAGGACCTGAATGGTAAAGATTCGGGGTAAGGGTGAAGTGCTTGCAACCTCTCCCCTTTAGAGAGCATAAAAGCGTTGATAGTGTAGACTCTCTTTAAAGCATGATATTAGTTTGAGTTAAAGATTTAGATTTTACAAAGCATGCACTCGACTCAAAAGTCTACCAGACAATACAAAGCGTGAATGACTACGCCAAATGAGAACTCATAAATTGGACTCAGTACGAACTCAGTTGAAAACAAAGTATTATTCTTATGCAGTTATTTATGTGCCAATTAACCTTTCATCTAAACAGGAAAAGGGAGATGTTATGTATTGGCATCTCATAGCCAAGGATTGCAACACTTGGCATTCCATACGAATAATAAAGCATGCTACACACATGACCTAAAAGTACCACTTGTGTCTGACCGAATATGTTACACCCCCCCCCCCCCCCAGGCAACAAATATAGAAAGAAAAACAATTAAAGGGGCTGTAGTATGGCAAATACTGGTTAACGCCGTCTACAACTTCTTTTGGACAACTGCACTTTAAAACGAATGGACTTGATTAACTGGGTCAGTGCACGCTAGCGTTCGTGCAAGAGCGCTGTTACACGCACGTGAATACTGCGGTCGCGTCGTCCCTAGTCGTATTATACCCGATTGGCCCCGAGTCAAGCCACGGGAAAGACACGTGCATGTAGTCTCGTCATGCTACAGCCCATCCATTTAGGAAAACAAGAAATTAAAGGAGGATGCTGTGCAGTGTTTGCCCAATTAAATTATGAAAAAGCAGTGAAAATATGTTTTTATTTCCATTGAAAAAATAATTTAGAGTATATATAGTTTTTCATGCAAAATGAGACCACTTGACCGCCCCCAGTAGGTATCAAAATTGAGACAAACAGGAAATAGAAAACATGAAGGGTTTTGCCTTCTTTATGGCTTCTTCAAGGAAATTTTTAAGAAAGATCAAAAATGAAATTGTATGGCTTTTTAGAGGTCTCATCACCAGACTGCAAATGACTTGGTTTAACGTTTAAGTCCTACCATGGCACCAATGTCCTCTGGCAAGGCTTTTTTCTGCCTTTGCCACCTCCCACCCAGGTGTAGTAGATTGGCATCTGGTAGGAAGTTCAGAAAATGTAGAAGTGAAAGAAAAATATGATTGGTGTCAGTCTGAGGAGGCAAGGTTGTTTCATTCAGATTTTGTAAAAAATCTGTTCTATGAACCATGGCCATCATGTTGTTATACATCATGAATGTAATTTGAAGAAGAAAAAAAGTGAGCACTAATTTTTTTTTTGGGGGGGGTCTTCAAAAATTTGAAAAATTGCACCCCCGCCCCCTTTAAGCATCAGGGGGGGGGCATCTCCAAAAAAAGGTAAAATTAACATTAAAAAATGTAAAAATACACATTTTTTTTTTCCGGGGGGGGGGGGGGGGCTGACCCCCCACCCCCCCCCCCCCCCCCCTGGATCCGCCACTGTCATCATCATCAGCAGCAGCAGCATCATCATCATCATCATCATCATCATGATCTGTGTTATCACTAATGCTCCTTTGTGTTCTTGTTTGGTTTCTATGGTAACAGGGACACGCAGCTCTTGGAGGATTGGAGGCAGGAGACGAGGGACATGCAGAGGAAGCATTACATCAGGGCAGTCAAGAACGCTCAGCAAGGTGAGTCAATCATTGTGCAGAGGTAGGTGTGGTGGTTTGAACTAGTTTGAAATGGAAGGTCTCAGATTCAAGCCCCTGCACAGCGCTAAATAATGATCCTACTACAATCCATTGTCGTAAGGTAAATCAAAGTTAATGCACAAGGCTTTGAGTGCCTCAAGTTATTGTGTTCACCTTTAACGAATAATAATATTGCAGTTGTCAGAATAAAAATGTTATAAACTAGTAGAAAAAAGCAACAGACTTTCCATATTTTAATTTTCATCTTTATAATTCATTAATTCCCATTTATGCATAAACTTCATGTCCTAATTACTCCTTTCTCTCACATTCTTCCCTTTATAAACATTTCCTATCTCTATTTTTTCCATCGCAATGTATTAGGTCTAGGATGGAAACATGGTAATCTTAAGTTCCTACTCCAGCTGTTTTTGTTTTTTGTTATTAATGAGTTATTAACATTTTGTTGCTGTTCTACTTATTACGATTGAATGGTGTTTTAACAAAATATTGGAAAATAAGTTTGAAATAAACAGGGGCATGATCGCAAGTCCTCCAGTCAATCACAAGTTTATAATCTAATCTCTTTTAAGTACACAATTGCACTTGCATATCGAATTGATCTCAAGTTCTCAACTCTTTCAACGGACCAGTTTGTTAGCTTTTGTACGAATGATCCAAATATCCACAGATCTGTTACACAAGGAGACGTCCTACTTTGTGCCAAAGTAATGGAGGCCCTTCACAAATACCTTATTGTTTACCCTCTTGAAGAGAATACTTCCACCTGTGTATCAGGGAATGTACGGCACAAATCCAGTATTCGTCTCGATAAGTTTGACAATTTTGGTAGAAATTACCTTCACTGGTATCTACCCATGCACAGATAGTATCTATAAACTGACTGATGAGATGAGCCCAGACAGCATATTACCACCCTTTGCCTTGACCAATCATTATCTCTATCGGCGTTAGAGAAAGTCCAAGATATTTGGTCATTTCTTGCCCCATATGTTACCAAGTATTGTGAAGTAACAAACATAATATTGCATCAGATGTATCATTTTACCTCATTCTTTGTCCAATTCAAGCTCTAGGTAGGGCTATTAACTTAACACAATATCAAATATACTAAAATCTTAGATGTGGTCGGTGACATCTAGTACAATATATGTTCAATTTGCCCATTAGTGGTAAAAAAATAGGATTTTACATTACTTTTAGATACTGATCAAATCCATCACTTTTGAAACTTTGCAAAGTGTACATCCATGTAGTCTGATGCAGTCTGTGTTTTAAATGTTTACACGTTAATCCTATCAAGCAGGTTATCTTGATTCAGAACTTGAAGAATAACATTAGGCATGTTATTAAAAAAGCTGGATATTATAGTCCTTTTGCAAGATAATAACATTTGGACATATTGTTGACATTCATCATGCAAGAAATCCAGCATTTTCATTGATTTTTAATAATTGTGAACAGTTGTAATTTTTACCCTGCATTATTGAATGTTAAATACATGTAACCTAACTTTCCTTACCAACATCTCACTATTAAAGTTTGCAAAACAAGGAGCTTAGATATAGGTTTGTTTGTATTATTAATGTTTACACAAAATACTATCACACATTGGAGGTTGAAAGTTTAAAGTTCAGGGTGATAGATAATTTTTATTACATCAATGCACCTCAAATTATTTGGGTTCAAGGTCCATCAATCTCAATTCTTCATTTCCAACATTGAATACTTTCACTTGTGGTTGGCTTTGCTTAATGTTTTGATGAAGGAATAGCAAGTGAGGCCATGAAGTCCTGTTGACTGGAAATTGATTTGATTATCTCTGTGACTGAAATCATTTTGTTCTTCCAGAATATGAGTCTTTGTTTAGATTTGTGGAAAGAGCATTGCAATTATTGTCTGATTGTATTGAATAAGTGCCTAGTTTTTTCTAAATTTATCGTTCTGCGGCAGTAAAAGTCAGTACGGTATCATAGTTACTTTTCACTTTTTTCTGTGAAAGTCTGTATTATATTTCACTTGTTTCTGTGATGTTTTTGATGTGATACTGAGTGGGGCTATTCAATTTGAGATCCCCCACCCCCATCCAGCAAAATTTATGATTTTCCTCAATGCCATGCACCATTTGATTTCTACTTTTGTTTTAAACAAATTGACCAAATTGGTCAAAATAACTAGTTCATATTAAGCGAATGGACACCATCACTGTATAAAATAGAGCGTGATTTGTTTGTGAACTATTTTCTTTTAAAATGACACCAAACAAAATCAAAATATAGTTTAGAGATGACTTATTAAAGTAATTGGCCAACAATTTCAATAAAGACACATCGAATCCCGGGTTACACAAACATGTGGTTGTACATGTACTTTTTTTCCAATTCGATTTGGTATTGAGTGTTTCAATTTTCAGAGTTTGGGTTATTAATTTTTGGGTTTTTGAGTGTTGTTCAATTAGTGTTCTTTATGATTTTGAGATCTAATTGATGAGTAATATTTACATACATGTCAGTCCAGGGCCATGTCTTACAAAGAGTTGATATCAATCACAACTATGTACATAAGAGACAGGAGACTGCAAACTTGCGATGATTTGGATCAATCACAAGTATTTGTGAGACGGGGCCCAGACTTTTATAATCGCATTGAAATTGGTCATACAGTATATGTACCGGTATGTAGTAAGGTTTTTTGTATTTCTTTACAATTGAGCAGTCTTCTTCTAAAATTCCAAAGTGCTAAATACTTTGGTGTTTTGCTTTTCGCTATTTATGATTTATTACTTATCTTTCATAGCATAAAGTTTTCGTTGAGGAATCTACGATCTGTTTATGAAATCTATCAGCATAGTACAGTGTATATAAATAGCAATTTCAAAACTTGCTTTATTTTGAAACGGTCGCTTTTATTCTGTTTTCCCTTCTTTTGATGTTTACTCAGCTAACTTACAATATTTTTATTTGCCAACTTTCAAGAAAATGAGATTTAATTGAATTTTTTTTCTGTAATTTTGTTCAGGTTTTGTTGTTGATCCTGACCTGAAGATGCCATACGACACACACCCAAATTTCATGAAGATGATGAACAGAGAAGATATGATTAAGGTAAGTAGAAATCAATTGCAAATCGTCCACCTTTCAAAAATCTTGTAACCCTATATCTTCCTCTCCCCAATGTTTTGGGATGGGGGAGGGGAGTGGGAGATAACTTCTCTAGCTCTTTTATCTCTACTCATGATGAATTACTTCTTGCTTTCCCTTGCTCACTCATTGATTTTAAAATAATAAGCGTAATAATTGATGTTATTTGTTATTTTTGTAAATCAATTGGTTTTTTTTATTGTAACACAGTTGCATTCATTCTGTAATTAAAGAACTTAACTCAAAGTAAGGTTTTATTCTGAACAGAAATTTATTACTTTTCCCTAAATCATATGACACGTCCAAAGTCTTATACAAAATGATGATGAAGCGCAACGTTTTGTCAAGTCAGTGAATACCAAGCACAAGATTTCTTTGGCTGAGGTCTATGGAAAATGTGTGTATATATATATATGATTTATAAGAAAATATGAATCTTTTCAAACTGGATGTTACTTCTTGCATTTTAGGTGGAAGTGAAGAACAAGCATGAAGCGATGAAGAACATGATAACACCTGAAGAGCAGAGAAGACTGGACGTTACCAAGTAAGTTTTTCAATTCGTGATTGGTGGGGGAAAGAGGTGATCTGATATTTGTTTGAGCATTTATTTGTTATAGATACAGTTACCTCGACATAAAGAAAACTATATACTTATATAATATTGGATGGCTTTGAGTGTGATACAAGAATATATTGCTTGAGCTATGACAATATTGGACGAGTCAAAGACGAGTCTAATATTGTGATAGCAAGAGCAATATATTCATTTATCACACGAAAACAAAGCCATACAAATATTATTATTATTATCTATATTATTCTGACTAGCCAAATAAAACAAATCGAATTTCCTCTGTAAAATGGCTTTGAAGTACCCGGATGACTGAGCAATAGGAAAACAATATTGGTCAGTCATCTAGGTACTGCGCTTAAAATATTGAATATGCTGATTTATTGTACCACTTGGAAGCCTTATATAGATAATAATTGCTTTTATTTCCATTCTTCAAATATCTCGAACCGTTACAACATTTACTGGCACTGTGTGTCACAATCTAATAATATTTACTGATAAATCTGATTTTCTACTCAGGATGGAAAGAGACAGGCAGCTGATAAGTAAGATTAAAGAACACACCCAGAAAGTACAAGAGAGGAAATCAAGACCGGGGGGAAACCCCCAGATGGAAAAAGACATGGCTCAGAAAGATTTAGTAGAGGTAAGGTAGAAAACTAAAGTCCTAGGATCCATTTCACAAAACTTGTCATCAGTGAAAAATGACAGTTTTTGTTATAAGCAAGTGAAATCCTTGCTTCTGATTGGTTATCAGCAGATTTTTCACTGATTTTTGTCATTTGTCATTGACAAAAGGCTTTGTGAAACGGGTCCCAGGGGCAAAATCTAAGAAATTTATACTATCTCTCATATAAACTGTCAATTCGATTCCCCTCGTTAATGGGCCCTTTAATTAGCATTTGAAATCCATCTTTCTGAAAACTGTATAATTTAAAGGTTTATTTTTTATTATTACCGGTATTCTTATTGTACACATAATGTTGTTATGTACTTCTAGCAAGTGATGTGGAAAAGGGGTTCTGATGTGCATATTTTAGATTTCATTCCAGATGAACTGAGGATTTCCAACGAGTTTCAGGCTACATAAGACATACTGTTCAGTTTTTAAACATTGATAGAATTCATGTTTTTTTAAACTCAAATTTGGTATGCCTGTGATAGTTGGTAATTTAGCCAGGATACCTTAAGCGGTCTTAATGTCCTGTATCTTGGTCTGAAGGAGCTCTGACACCAATAAGTGAAAGATTCCCCCCCCCTCCCCCTCAGGAGGAGAATGTTTGTTAAGATATCACTGCACTCTTTGTCTAGAGTAACTTGAAGATACTAGTGTAGTGGTACACTGGCTGGCACGTCTCAACCCTTTGTACTGCGAGGAGAGACCCAGCATGTTATAGTACGCTTCTATCCTCCTAAGCAAAGGATACTGTCAAATAATTGTTACTGATAATGACATTGATAATAACACCATCTATGTTTTGTACCTCACCAGTTGCGAGTTTTGGCAAAGCTCACAGTAACCCAGCTAAAACCCCTATGATATGGTAACCAGAACCCTATATGAGTGTTTCGCGTGCTTCTTCAACTTGAAGTTCTGTCATTGTTTGAACTCTACCCCCTATGCTCCATTCTCTTTTCATGTATTTTACCCTGTAAGCCTTGTTCACACGTGGTGCTGTAAACTGTCGAAGAAAAATATATTGTGAAATATATGATATGTGAATGAAGTGCAAGTGGGGGTCAGATAAAAGTATCTGCAAGTACCGATTTTGTGAAGGCCCTTATAAAGCATACTCGCTCTACTGTGTGTTTTAAGTTACAAAAATGTGAGAAGCACTATCTTTGTGTGGGTTTTGGGGTTGTTTTTTTTTTTTTGGGGGGGGAGGGTTTGCCATGGTGCTTTTTTGAGGCAGTTTATTGCATCATATATATGGGATCAAGGCTTTAAAAGCCATCTTGAGTTTCTGATAGAGGTACATTTGCAAGCTACAGTTTTAGAGGAAAGTTGTCCTGAAAATCCTTCTTAATTGTTTTGATAATTGGGAAATATGCAAACCAGCAAATAAAAAAAGGATATCTAGAATTTCCTTGATAGTTCAAATGCTGAAAAGCTCTCAGATTTGCAGAATTTCCCTACAGATCTAAATGTTTTCATCCTGTATAGCAGCTTTTGTATTACTCCAGTTCAGTATATGTGGCAGATGTTATTTGTTTGCAGTTTTGAAGTTTTGGTTTGACTTTTGTGGACTTTGTGCTAGTTTTGTTTTTAAGTCTTACCAGAGCTCAAGACGTCATATGAAAAGTAGTGTAATGGAGTTTCAATGGCTCGTAGAAGAATCTTTTGAATTAGTGCACATACATATACATGAATATATTTTACTATCAATCATTGCATAGGTACCCAATGCAAGAGAAGAAAAAAAGTTGTCATGTATGTTACACGTACATGCTTTGACAGAAATGGTAATTATTGTCAAAGAGTGCATTGCTAGAAATGGTCTAGAATTTCATCGCACAAGAATTTGCTGTACTGATCATCATCATCATCATCATCATCATCATCATCATCATCATCATCATCATCATCATCATCATCATTTTTATTATTAATCAACATCCTCCTCCTCCTCCTCCTCCTTTTCTTCATCCTCCTCCTCTTTCTCCTTTTCTTCATCCTCCTCCTCTTTCTCCTTTTCTTCCTCCTCCTCCTCCTCCTCCTCCTCCTCCTCCTCCTCCTCCTCCTCCTCCTCCTTCTCCTCCTCCTCCTCCTCCTCCTCCTCCTCCTCCTCTTCCTCCTCCTCCTCCTCCTCCTCCTTCTCCTCCTCCTCCTCCTACTCCTCCTCCTCCTCCTCCTCCTTCTCCTCCTCCTCCTCCTCCTCCTCCTTCTCCTCCTCCTCCTCCTCCTTTTTCGTCCTTCTCCTCCTCCTCCTCCTCCTCCTCTTCCTCCTCCTCCTCCTCCTCCTCCTCCTCCTCCTCCTCCTCCTCCTCTTTCTTCCCCTTCTCCTCCTCCTTCTCCTCTTCCTTCTCCTTCTCAAGTTCTCCTTCTGAAAAGTTCTCCCTTTACTTCTCCTTCTCTATCTTCTTCTTCACTTTCTTCTTTTCCCCATCTTTCATGTTCCTTTATCTTCTTTTCTCTCCCTTTATTTTTCTACAAACCATATATCGCAAAATGATGACATGTAGATCAATAGCGATATAAACAACTGTTCATCTCATTGATCACAAACATAAAGCTGCTACATGTTGCCAGTATACGATACTTCAGTTGCTATCATGTGAATGACGTTCAAACACCCAAAATCACATGATACAGATGCTTCTAGACATTATGCTAGGCTGTGCTTTTAGGCTGCAGTAGCCATCTGAAGATTGTTATGTATTTTTGTAAAAATAATAATAATTAAGATTTATATAGCGCTGGTATACAAATACAGTTTCTAAGCGCTTTACAAAATAAGTGAAATGAAAATTGTACCTTTTCTAGTACAATGTTCTCATGCCCTCAATCATGACTGCAATTGAGTTGGTGTTTGGATAATATTTTCTTTATGCATATGATTTCTTGTGTGTTCCTACTTCACACGCAATTTTTTATGAGAGAAAGAAAAGGTAATTTTTGTTTCAGGTCTTCACAACATGTAAAATGCTCACCGTTTTGTTTACTTACTCTCTTTGTCATTGGAATTGTATATGGGAGTTATATCAGGTTTGAAGTTTGAAGTTTTCTCAGGGAGCACCATTTCTGTGGGTCACTTTGTACACCAATCCCATTTCCCACTCCCTTACAATACTTTCTATTTCTTAGGGAGGTTTTATATATTAAACAACAAGTTTTTAATTTCTCTTAAGTGAAGTGGTGACAGAAGGATCTTGTATTTTGTAATTGTTGGTCTGTACATTAATTATTTCATCGCAATATCTTGAGAACCATTGGAAGAAGATACTTCAAATGTAATTTCATTATACATCTATGTCACTACAGGGATATGAACTGATTTTCAGGCCATTGTGTTCATGGTCACAGAGGTGCGGATGCAGAAAGATGCAGATAAATATCAATACCATTGAAATTGGTATTACAAATTTTTGCTATGAGCTAAATTTTGCCCATTTAAAGAAAGTGAACCAAGATGATCTGTGTCAGAATTGTAACCTAATGCTCCTCTTTGTTGCAATATTCATACAGCTGCTCAAGGTAAGGAGTTGAATTTTTGGATTCCTTATAAATATATGTATCTCTACAAGCAGAAGACCTTGTTTGAATTTAGTACTTGTGTAAAAGGTCAAAAAGGTAATTTTCCTTTGACAAATCTATTTTGGTACCCCTAGATGGTTTAATTTGACAGGCTTTTAATCTCTCTGAATTCATTGTCGCATTCTTGCAGGGCCAAAGGCTTCAACAGGCTCTCCACCATCGCAAAGACGACCTGGAGTACCGCTTCAAGGCTTTCACGGGAGACAACGTCCCGTCGATGTCGGTGACGAGCACTTCAGGCTACAGGCCCCAGGCAAAATGAACCATGAATTTATACTAAACCATGCCACTAATTATAAAAATAGGCTATGATGAATTGCCAACATTCATGATGCAATGGCACTTTGGATAAGACAACATTTAGACAACCTAAATTGCTATATCTGAAGATTTCAAGGGCGTAGAAAGATTTGAATAGTAGAATTTTTGCCTGTAAGTTCAGTACATGTAACGTACAGTCTTGCAAAAGCAGAATTTTTACAAAGAAGCAAAAGACTTTACTTTGAATGTTAGATCGGCCAACAATGGTGAAATATATGACTAAAAAAATACTTGTTTTTCCAAAACAATTACCTTTTTTTTGTTGTTTTTTTGTTGTCACATCCCCTCCCCTTTTCCATACAATGTCACAGACAGAATTGTCAATTGATGATAATTGTACTGCATGTTATAATTAATCCCTGCTCTGCATGAAAGGCACACATGCTCATGTGATATTTGAGGTTGACTTGCTATCATGAAAATTTGGTGAATTGTTCTTGTCTTCTAATGTTTTAGATGGAAGGAGAATGATTTAGAGAAATTAAAGTTTGTTTCCAACATGAGCCTATAATTTATAACATTTGTTGCTTTAAAAAAAAAATAGTAGGGGCAAATTAGAAGGATACACATAAAGCCGTAAATATTTGGTTATCTCTTATATTTTTATCCAATGAAATAAATGTTGTTTTTTTTGTTGAGTTGGTAGCTTTAGCTGCAGTGAAATTTGAACAACAAAACTTTAATTTATCAAAGAAGAGTATGACAAGCATTGTATTATGTAAAGCTATAAAATGTAGCTTTTATCTTTTATCTTGCCTAAAACTGGTAGTTTTTAGAGGATTATTAGAAAAGCTGATTAAAAATTTATATATACATTATACAAGCTCATTATACAGAAATTAAAATGTTTGCCCAAATAGATGTCATTGCAAGCAATAATGTTGTTTTAAAATGTTAAATGAAAGATGCATATTTTATGGCCAAGCAGAATTCAGGTATGGGTTATGTCTCGAACATTTTGCAAGGATATCAGTACTTGGGTTAGGACGGCTGAAAATATACTTTTAATTTGATATCTTTTAAATGTCTGTAAAATGGTTACATAGGTCTGTTAAAACTATTACCGGTAAACTTAAGATGTTATAAACTGTAAGAATTCAACTTCCTTTTTGGATAAAATAATGAAAAGTCCAGGGTATTTGTTTGTTTAATCATACTAATATTTGGATTGTGTGTGTGCTTTAAACCTTGAATAGAATACAGTATTTTATTTATGAATTGAATTATTTGTAAGTTATGTTTGTGAGAAATGAATAGAATTATTAATAGATTATTTGCAGGATTGATTGCAAAGGCATGGAATGATGTGTGTCCGTTTTTTAAATTACTCTTATATGTATTTATCTTAGAAGAAAATAAATCTACAGAATTATTTGCAATAATGCAGATATATAGATAGGAATCGTCCAAATTTTGTCAGGCAACAGAATATTAAAAGTATTCAGAAACTTGCCAAGATAGCCAGTGTCTATTTACCAATTATATATTATTTATGGTTGCAGTCTGTGCTTACAATTTGTGTGTACAATGCATGCTATTTATATGTGGATCAAATGCCTTCTTCACATATTCGAGTAGAGAGCTATAGGTAATAGTAAAATATAAACATTCTAGCAGTAGAAAATAAGGTGCCGTCCATTTTATAAATTGATGATTGTTAATATATTTGTTAATATATGCCAAATGTACAAGCAAACTTCTTAGATCTTAGACTTGTTTTTAAAATGTATATCTCTTGTACTACCTCCTGTAGATTTATAGCGCCCTCTGGGGCAATAACCCTACATTTCTCTAGATAATACCTCTAGATAATACTTGTCCCTGGAGGAAGAAGTGATTGTCTGGTTAGTAGGTGCCTGTTTTCCAGGGGGTAGTTGTCTAGAGTCTAGACATGCCTGATATTCCAAGGTTTGATGTTCAGTACCTTTTCTGCTGCATCAAATCATTTCGTTTTATGTGCCATTTGCTACTTTCGTGTATATATATAATTGAATATAATTGTAAATAAATTATAGAGAAACATAGAATTGTGTTAGAACAGAGTTTTTATTCTGTATCAAGCAGATAACAAAATGTATTGTCAAGAAAAACTACAAAATACTTGCACTGACATTTCCACAAGAAACTGACAGCACACTTGCAGTACATATTTTTAAATCCATTGCAGGTTTCTTAAAGTATACTTCTTTATGGAAATATGTTATGGATTTAGAGAGAAATGAATGTCAACGATGTAGAAGATTGGGCAATTAAAAGCATCAGATTGATTTAATCAATTATAAAGAATTTCTTGAATTGACAACTGTTATGTACAAACTGACTCCTTGAGATCAGAAGATTAATACTACCTG
Organism: Strongylocentrotus purpuratus; assembly: GCF_000002235.5. NCBI lineage: Eukaryota > Metazoa > Echinodermata > Echinoidea > Camarodonta > Strongylocentrotidae > Strongylocentrotus > Strongylocentrotus purpuratus. The sequence continues at coordinate 29,325,367 of NW_022145600.1, read as the reverse complement.
TGCATACATGTAAATGGATCTTCTCCAAAATTGGAGCACTGCAACATAAAACTTTTTGACATCTGACGGACAATGTTCAAGTACAAAAAACATACATCATATTAGTTGTAAAAACCTGTTTGTAAAAGTCACTTTTACATACTGGTATTCAAAACATTGCACCAGTGTACGCACAAAAATGCAAGGCAAAATTAAACAGAAATGAAAAACAATTTGATTTTCATCAACAGGATGACATTTTATGCTTTCATGTTTGCTTGTTATCAACATTATTCTTTATGCATTGAAATGATGTAAACCTAAAAAATGTCAATTATTCTGCAACTACAATTTGTCAAACAAAATATTCTGAAGGTATTATTTCATGATATTTTGGTGTGACAAGAATAAATCAAGATATTATCAAAATGATGATGCACACGTATGTCCACCCCCCTCCACATTCCCATGTCCAATACACACACCATCTAAAAATTTAAAATTATGAAATTGACTTTTCAATAGAAGCAATTCATAGTTCAAACAAGATTTAAAATCCTCAAAATCATCATTAGAACTGAATCAATGTTGCAATATCTCAAATCTCATGCACAGTCACAGATTACAGTTCTAAATCCATAGTCCAAGACTCCACAGTATGCTGTCGAAAATTGGCAGGTGCGTAATGCTCAGTGTACAAATAACTTTTTAATCCCTAAAGATCCTCTTTCTCTGAAATACACATACATATACATATACTTGTGACTGATTCAATAGCATTTCAATAGTTCTCTTTTTTTTCTTGATCAAAACCTTTTCCATGTTTACCAGAGCTTTTTGGTATCATTCCAGAGCTAATTGACTCTCCACTCTTATGTACTTTTATCACAGCTAGTGATGTTGAAAAGGCCCATATTTACCCAAGGGAGGATATGCTACAATCTAAGGTTTCTAACCATGGTGTACACCTCGACCATGGACTGAAATATGGTAAAAATTAAAACCTTGTAAAAACGAACCCCTTGGGACCAAGGAAATTACCCATTTATATCAGGGTTAAAAAATAAATGATGCAAAGAAGTGGTACCTCCCAAAATGCCTTGTAAATATTAAACAAGTTTGTTGAAACATTTTTCTTGAAAGTGAGATTTAAACATATACGTTGCTTGTTCAATGAACAAGATGTCATAAGCGTGCAAACCTTAGAGATTTAAATGGTGGTTTAAAATGAAGTCTTTCATGAATTCCAGCCTTTAGTTTCACTGAGATTCTTCTGGTGTGATGGTCAGTTTCATTGTCTCCTTGCCTCTGACCGCTGTCACCTTGAGGCTTTCTTTGGCCTGGACCCGGTCATAGAGTTCCTGGGAAGACTTGATCGGCTGGTCGTTGATGTGGGTGATGATGTCGCCAGCTTTCAATCCGGCACTGTACGGTGAGATGCAACAACGAGGATTAAAAACAATAATTAACACAATTGTCCAACAAGTAAGAACCCAGCACAATTTCTAACAAAAGATTAGAATGATGCAATCACTAAAATCTGGCAAACTCATCGTGTGTAATACAAAAAATAATTATAATTTGGCCAATGAGCTCCAAATGATTTCTGAACATAAAAACAGTTATAAATGAATTGATTTGATAGCCTAAACATTGTGTGCTTGTTGAGTAAAAAGCACTTACATATGATATCAATACTCTAGTGAGCATCTCACAACAACTATGTTTTGTCACTGATACTATCCCAACTATCAAATCTCTCATCTCTCATCGCCAGAAGAGTTTGAAAGAGAGGAGGAGAGTGGTTGTTAAAGTGACTCGGTAATTGTCTCAGATTCTGAAATAAAATCCTGGATTTAGCTCATGCTGCAATGATAATTATAAACCTCTAGGTCAGTTAGGAACCCCATGACGTTTACAAGCCGATCGCCTGTCTGATTATCAAGATATTAATGATTGGAAATCGAAATCAAATTTTCTGTCTTCCTAACGGTTTTTATAACACTACAGTCTATTGGGGAAAATGAGTATGGTAAAACCGGTCACTCAAATATTTTTACTTTTTGAGACACATTGAAGCGCAATTTTTTAGGGCTTTAATATTACACCATATCACAGACACCGATAACACGTAGGGCCATGCATCTCAGATTCAACATTGTTCTTCTTCTTATCGAGTCACTACACAAGTCCCGTCCAGTGGTCCACACAGGCTTTGGCACGGCAATTCACGGCTTCCAGGTCATCTTGGGTGCATGGCTCTGGCAGGAGTGGGCAGACTAGCAGGTGTTCCATTGTCTGTTCCTGGCCGCATTCACATGCCGTTTGTTCGTCTCCTAGACCCCACCTCTGCATTAGGACTCAGCATCGACCGTAGCCAGTTCTTAGGCGGTTGAGGCTAAGCCAGGTAAGCCAAGTCTCACTGGAGCCGGTTGCGAGGGATTCCTTCGGGCTGAGGGAGAGTTTATGTGGAGTGGTCTGAAGGTGGTTTAGACCACAAAGTCATCCTTTGGTTGTGAGGGCTAGTATTAAGAGGCTCTACAGAGTGCAGAAAGCTGTGTCTGGATTTGAGCCGCTTGCCCACTGGCTGTTGTTCGAAGTGTGGGTGGAGTGGATTGTTTTCAATGCCTTTAAAAGAAAAATTTGCAAACCAATGCAATACTTACACTTGTGCTGGAGACTCCATGGTGATCCTGTAGATAAGCACACCATGGCTGACATTGGGGAAGTCTGGCGCCCTCTGTCTGAGGTCAAAGATGAGGCTAGGGGTCAGGGAGAGCATCGTGATACCGATGTACCCCTGCTTGCCTGCTTTAGATGGTGTAGTTAGCGCTGGACCTTGTGGCCCCGATTTGCCGAACCATCCTCCTCCAGATGCTGTTAGTACAAAAAATACTCACAATTTAATTTAAAAAAATTCTATTTCACAATAGTTTAAAAGTTTTCCAAGTGCAATATTCCTATAGTCTGACAGTCATGGAGAGTTAAACATTTCCCTGGGATAAAGATTGGTGGAGGGGGAGGGGGCCGAATATACAAACTTTTGAAAAGTATTAACTGAAAGTGGAGATGAAGCTACGACCCTCAGCAAGCCCCTCAGAAAATAGTACTATTGGAGTCACCTCTTGCCCATAGTTTCAACCAGAACCTCTCAAGACAATGTATATTTGTATAATATTCTGCCAATATTTTCATATGTTGTTTTGTAAGAACATTTCATCAAAATAAAACTTGCACACAGGAGAACAAAAATGAAAATTGATGTACTATACAGAAGTAGATTGACACTGCAGTTGAAAATGCCCATTTAGAATTGCATTTTAAATTCAAACTGCATTTAGAATTGCCATTTCTCCACAGAGACAACAGAACTTAAGTAACGCCTGGCTGGAATGCTCCCCAGGGAGTGGAGATTGTGCACACATTGTGTACGGGCAAGCACTGAATCAAATGACCGGGGTAATAGTATATCTGTAAAGCGCTTAGAGACGTCCAAGATGTATTAAGCGCTATATAAAAGCTGAATATTATATTTTTATTAACGCACCTTTCATCTGCTTCTGAACTTTATCCACAAAGTCCCTGGCACAGTCGATAGGGATGGCAAAGGAGATTCCAGTAGTGACTCTCATGGTGTTGATACCAATGGCTTCACCATCAAGGTTTACCAGTGGTCCTCCAGAATTACCCACCTAGGAGAGAAGGAACAAGTTTGAACAGAGTGTCAGCAAATTCATCAAGTTAGCAGTAATGTCCAATACAAGAGTCTAGGCAACAGAAGTGGGGAAATATTCCCTTATTGCTTCAAAATATGGGAAATAGCAACAACTACGTTGTGGGACCCGTATCACAAAGCCCTTTTTCAATGACGAATGACAAAAATCAGTGACAAATCTGTCGATAACCAACCAGAAACAAGGATTTCAGTAGCATCTAACAAAAACTGTCATTTGTCCCTGATGATAAGTTTTGTGAAACGCCCCCCTGGTCTTTGCATTTGATATGGCACTAAAAGGAGTCCAAGAGTTATCAACCTATTGAAGAATGAACAGAAGTTTGAATAAAGTCAGCCAATATATTTTTTAAAGAAAGATGTATTCAGTGATTATGCATAGCAGTCCAGATAATAAAACAGGTGAAACATGTCCTTCATCTTTCCAGATGCGAGAGAAGGCAACAGCATGATTTGCTGAGGCTCGTCCATTTAAAGGGAGCCCCCTACTGGGATGAAACATAATTTAACTTGAATGAACTACTAACCCATCACATCAAATTATAATAAATTGCAATAAAGAGAAGATTAAACACACATGCAAAATCTTTAAGTTGGACTTAACAATTATGGAAAGCCGTTAGCATCTATGAAAATATTTTGTAAAAGTTATTTTAAAAGGCAAATCTTGATTCAAATCATTCATTTTTTCTTTTATCAAGGAGATTTATGTTCTTGATGTAGAATTTATAAAAAGTCTAAAATACTTGATACTTGCCCCAATTTCAAAAAATGAAATGGAAGCTCTTATTACCAATCATGTGAAAGAATATGTTTTGAATAATACATGATGATAAAAATGTTGACGGGAAACCACCCACTAATTGATATATTTGGTAAATTAGTGTATCTCTCGCCTGTTCAGAGATACAAATGCACGTGTCGCGCACTTGTGTGTAGTCCCATATACATCTTTCTGTGTACAGTGATTCTAACTTTATGAAGACTTGGCCAAATTTCTTATCATTTTGATGATTCCAGAACCTTGCAGTACATCTATGCTAGATGATCAACCTTTTCTAATCGATTTCACAACGTTTCTTTCACAATGCAATCGCATGACCATAACTGGTCTTTATCTTTAAGTCCAACTTAGAGTTAAGTTCGACTTATGATCTTTGTGAAACACCCCCCTGGGCAAGAGTACAGTATTCAATCAGGTACAGAGAACCAAGTGCACTTCCACTCACATTGATGGCAGCATCTGTCTGTATGTAGTCGATGCTTTTATTGAGACCAAGCTCCTTGCTCGTCCGGCTCACAGTACTGATGATGCCAGCCGTGATGGTGTTGCTAAGCGACAGAGGACTCCCCATGGCAATGACCCATTCCCCTGGTCGAGCAGCCGATGAGTTTCCCATTCGCATCACAGGAAGCGGATCCTGTACAATAGCAAAATTTTCAAGTTCAAGTTCACTTTATTCAACCATTTAAACAAATATATACACACCAAAAAAGACAAATAGGAATACAAAATAATAAATAGTTAGGATGCCCCTAAAAGCCAAGGCTCATTAAATGGAGTACCAGTACCTAATATATATAAGATATACAAGTATAGAGAATTATACACACAACATTTCACACTAAACTACAGGAAAACAGGAAGACGAAACGAAGGAAACAGAGAAAGAGAGTGAGTAGAGAGAGAGAGAGAGAGAGAGAGGAGGAATGTACGTGTTTATTTGGCATTTAACTATTGAATGTTTGAGTTTAGTTTTGAATGAAGTAACATTTAAATTATAGAAGGGATGCATAACTAAAGTGCAGCAGTTGTTTGATGCTTCTTTCCTTGAAGAAGAGCTCTGTTAAAAAAGACACTGCAATGAATTCTCATTTATAGGCCCACCTTTGTATCTATTTTCAGCAGAGCCAGGTCCGACACAGGGTCAACAGCGACAACCTTGCCGTCTACTAGCCGACCATCATAGAGTTTGACCTTGACAGACTGCTTGCCCAGTCTCTTATTGGCTACCACATGGGCATTGGTCAAGATGAGACCGTCTGGACTGACGATGAACCCCGATCCATTGGAGATTGGGCCAACAACGCCTCGCTGGTATGGATGCCTAAAAATGTGAAAAAAATAAAGAGTTGTTGCCACAGCTGAAATATTGTCTGTGTGACATGGGTGCGTCAAGCAGAATTTAAGACTAGTTACCACTTTTCTTTCTGTAAGAACTGGTAAGAAGTCTGTTAACGACACTTGATTTCTTTAGAGTTTAGAATTGACTTCTAATTTGTAATCAGCAATTCGTTTAGATTGTACTGTCCGTCTCCGATCTCATCCTTTAGGAAGTAAATTCCACATTAATTTTTGATTTGCCTTAAAATTTTAAAGCCTTTGATTGTACATCTACCGGTATGTAAAGAATAACTTTTCCCCTTTCACTTCCTATTTTTACAACATAGTACTATCAATTATTATCATCATCATCACCATTATTATTATTTTTAATCTACAATTATTTATTATTACTTATTTATTCATTATTATAATATTAATGACATTTAACTTCACTTCTTAATCATCGCTCAACAATCAGAGTATCAGACACTCAGTCCTTTGTGATTGTAAAGATAGCCCATTAATTTATACCTTCCATGAATCTCAATAAATACAACTGATGGGGAAGCTTTGGCAACAGCATCTGCGATGAAATTGAACTGTTGAGATCTTGGCGTCACATAACCAGTTCCGAAATCTGTCACGTCTGCGGCTTTGACAACGGGCAAAATTCCCCTTGATGGCGGAGATGATTCTTGATAGTTTAGAGAAGGTACTCCATGCGAAATGCTCGTATTTTCTACTTCATTTTGTTCTGCAGCTAAACGACGTCTCTTCTTGTCCCGTCTGGATTCAAACTTTGCTCCTTTCAATTGTCTTGCCCATGGAGATATCACGTACAAAAACACACCAAATCCGACAAACTGTGCAACCCTCTTGAAGAAGATTTTCTGATTTTCATGCATTTGATTTTGAGTTATAGTTCTTGATATTACCACTTGAGTGCTCTGAGGGTTCACGGTGGGAGAATATCGCCATAAAAGAGGCGTATTTGAGCGAATTAATCGCGAGAGTTTGAGACTCTGTCTGTACATGGAGGCAGCCATCTTGACAAACGACCTCTCTTGTCGTCTTGACAATCAAATATACTGCTGTGCTGTGCTATGCCTGTACTGTGGATGTAATGAAGCGTTCGAAATCTTTATCTAAATTCTTCTAAGCATTTAATATGAGCAGAATAACGAACTTATGAGAAATTTTCAAGAATATTCAAATGAAAATCGGTGGAAAATGTATTGAGATACAGACGATGCAACACGAAATGACTAACGCGTAAAACTTGTTGCAACAACATGCAATCTAGGTCCATGATGAAATTTACGGCGGAGTCGAGTGACTCATAGGGGAATGCCCTGATAAGACGTGGTGACGCACTCTTTTCACGATGGAGTGTGACCACGCCCATTTTATGACTAATTTTTTTTTTATAAATGTACTGTTTCATTTTTACTTTTTTAACCATATTATCAATCTCGCTAAAATGTATTATTGTAAAAGGCATTGGTTATTGTCACCCCTCACTGTCTCACACGAGTGCTGTCGTCATATCGAGCTCTATAGGAGTCGGTAAAATATAAAACATATTCAATTCTATATTTATAAAACATAATCAATTAATTTAAAGTCTCATCTCCCTGTTAAAACCATATGTTGTTTTTCCTTTTTTTTATTATTCGACTCAAAGATTTTTTGTATTAAGTTGTAAAAAGTACTACGAGTAATTCCCTGTATTATATTCCAAAAGAGACATGCAGTAATCTTTGTCATTCCTAGTTATTTTAATCATTACATTTACACTCAATTATCTATGTTACACCAGGGAGGTGAGACTATAAATTTGTTATCCAATGTTTAAAAAAGAAATTGAACATGATCCTATTTGTTTGGATTTTAATCAATACAATTCATTGAATCGAATTGAATTTTATGCCATAGGTCCAATAAGCATACAAACTGAGCATCGGACGAAGCCCCCGCCCCCAAGTAAGAAGGAAAACAAATATTAAATATTACATTGTTGCTTTTACTCTGTTAATTTTTCAGAAATAACAATAAAAACAGAAAGAAAAAAAGAAAATAAGAAGGAAAACAAACACAATCGCAAAGACTTTCAAGAAATTAATTAAAGGGCAAATTTAAATAGCATTTATTGTATTGCTTATGATGTAATCCAGGCATTATGTAGCTGCATGCGATCATGATACTTTTCAAGTTTCAAAGAGTGATTGACAAGACATTTTAAAAAGTTTTAATTCACCTATTTCTTGTAAATGATCAAGGATGATTCTTGAATGATCAGTTATTTCACGGGGAAACCAATTAATTTGTATTTAACCTGTTTATATGCTTGTGTAGTTATCTATTTTGTTTTTGATGCTGTTATAATGTTTTATTCTTACCAAACAGGGCCTCTTGGAAGACCACCAAATTGGTGATATGTGCTACCCTGTATAAATATCAGAAATAATAAATAAATAAATGAATAAATAAAGAGTGCCTAATATAGGTTAACCGATTCTTCTAATTTCTTTCCGATCTAACTTGAAATGTATAACTGCAAATACTTATTGTTACACTTTTGATGGCGTTCCATGGTTCTTAGTTCAAGTAAATCCCTCTTATGACATGACATATATTTAAGACATTTATTTTCTGCTGTACAGACACAAACATGGCAGCTCAATTTCATACCATTCACCGATTAGTAACATACTGGTATTCGGTATGGCATAGCCCAGGGAGAGGGAACCCCCCCCCCCCCCTCCATACACGTATGCTCGTTCCCTCCCTTTAAAAGCACCCAAAAGGACTGCCAAAATTTATGAACCAAGTTTCGCGAACTTTTCCTCCCTTGGAGAACCCCCTTAATCAATGTTCTATGATATTCAAGATATGTTATAACCATAGAGATATATACTTAATAACACTTTATCTCTATGGTTATAACCCCCTTTTTTAATTTCTCAGGAGTCTAAAGAGAGCGAAAAAAACACACCTCTTTTTTAAAAAAATCTCTGGGTGAAAATCAAATACAAACTTTTTTATGTTTGAACTAAAAGTTGTATTATCTTATGATACAAAGGGATTGCGTGCATGAATTTGATGTCAGTATCAGTAATCATATTTACTTGGGCGCACCACCTATCCTCCTATACTGTAAACAGATTGTCATGTTGGAGAGGATTTGGGACTTTGATCCCCTCTGCCCCCCCCCCCGCCTCCCCTCCCAAGCATTGATAGGTGTAGAAGGATTAGGGAAGGGGGTCATGTATGCAATTGAACGCTGTCAAAGAATACGATTCGTAATATGTTTTTAATATTATTATATAGTGCCTTATTTTGTTGGGAGGATTCAACAAAAAAAAGGTAAATGGATCCCCGTTTCTCCCACACGGACTCAAAATAGAAAAGGAAAAGGAGATCGAGAGGGAGGCTATGACGTGACGCATATATACACTCTACCTTTTATACAGATATAATTATTATATCAGGCAAATTATGAGAAATTGTTATAGGATCATGGTACCTGAAATTTCCCTTTATTCTAATATCATAGTTAAAAGAGAGAGGACTGCAGCCCCCACCATCTCCGTCCTCGTTATGTCGAGATGCTCTCGGTCGACTGGTCAAGATGATATGCCTAACATTCTGGAGGCTTTTTTTTTCAAGACAAGGAAAGTGTTTACCGCGATAAAACACATACATGCACAGCGACCTCTAGAGTATAGAGGTAAAGAGGTAAAGTTTCTACTTTTCACAGCTTTTTTTAAACTCGTGAAATATAGGCTATACTATCACGGAAAATACTCAGTTTTAATCAAAATCTCACAGTGTTTGATGTATTAACTTAGTTGTCATTTGCGATGGAAGCATGATATGGATAATGATGATGAAGATAATGAGAATGAGTGAAATTATTTATTATTTTGACCTAAACAGTGGCTAATCTTTGGTCCAGAATAGATATTTGGGGGGTGGGGGCACTGGATTAAAAAAAAAAATGAATGGATGACATAATCCAGTGATTTTTTTTCTCCGGGGGGGGGGGGGGGGGGGGGGGGGGTACAGAGTTCCAATGGGACCCTGAGATATTGAAATCGGAATTTTAACCCAAATTTTCAACTTGAGGAACTTAGATAGACCCGTGTTCCCCCATGTATATGCTCCCCTATTTGGAGAAATAGAGATATGGATATAAATTATAGAAAGAAGATTGAAAATTGACCTGGATGTGCATTTTCAAGTAGACTTGGTAAGCCCCAATAAGGAGTAATAATGGATATGCAGAGTAAAGTATATAATTAGTAGGCCTATATAACTGATTTGAGTTGAGTTGAGTTGAGTTTGAAGTTTATTATCCAAAACAAAAAGTACATTAATATAACAATCAAATGTGAATGATTAATTAACATTGAAAGGATAAATGGGACCAGAAAATAGCATTTAATGCTAATCCTGTCTAGTACCACTAACACACAAAACGTATCACAGCAATAAATGAGAAAGTAATGAATAAAATAATAACTATTGAATACATACTTAAGCTACAAACTATTCTATAGGGTAAATATGTTCTGTGCTTATATACAAAGCTTTGGTATTTTACACTAAATAAAAGATGAAGAATTATATAACATAATATTTACAAAAAGGCAAGAGCCTTGGTTCTAAGTTATAAACAACAGTTTCTATTAACATTTGTGATATAAGAGTTTTACGAAAGCAAGACACTGATGCTTTCTTCCGTACAGAAAGGGGTAGATCATTCCAATAGCTTGTGCCTCTGAATGACATTGAAAATTTACCTTGCGTTGTCCTTACTTTAGGCACACTTAACTTCTTACTTTCTCTTGTCTAGTCTCATAGTTGTGCTCTATGAAACAGCAATACTGAATTAGAGACTGTGGCTATTTATCATTCAATAATTGATACATAAAAATACAAATAGATAATTTATGGAGTTGATACATATTCAATCATTTTAGCTCCTGGAATATCGGTTGTGAATGAGTCCTAATGAGTCCTAACTCAACTTCTCATTTGCAGGGGGGGGGGGGGGGGGATACTCGTGCCTCGAAGCCCATACCCATAATTAGAGGTCATTTTGGGGTCCTTTTTCTCGTAAAAAGACCCATTTTTCTAAAAAAATTGGGTGTTTTTCCGAGAAAAAAATTGCAAATTTGGGAAGTTTTAAAAAAACGGACCAATTCTTAATGGTATTTTTGTTAAAAGTGGGACCCATGTTTAGGGACTTTTTGTGAAAAAGTTACCCATTAGAGCGGCACACCCCTGTATGTCTTAATATCTGAGTACCCCCCCTCCCCCCGGCTCATATGTGACCCCTTCCTCTCCCTCCTCTCCCCCACCCCCCCCCCCCCCCCCCCCCCCCACCCGGTCCCCGCCCTAAATCATGATCAGTTTATTCCAGTGCATCATATAAAATGAAATGACTGAATGTTTCAACAATACAGTCTGCAACACTACAAGACTAAAGAGGAGGAAAATAAAAAGTTTCTTAAAAACAGATTAAAAAAACATATTGCTGCGGTTTCTCACGGCATACCACTTTTCATGGCATACTGTTTCGTACTCCTCCGCGCTGCCTTTGTAAACAATCTCCTCCAGCTAGCTAGCTTGCATGCTATATGCACGCACAAACTACACACACATATGCACAACGTATATAGCATGCAAGTCGCATTGTATTCACACATGCCCCACAACCAGCCTACCGATATTATCAAGTCATGAAAGGTCGACAGAATCTTTCTAATTTCGAGCTGCACAGAACTGGTACTTTCTAAGAGTCAATTTCAACTACTATTTCAGTTGATGATTAATGTTAAGCTATACGTGATGATAGTTATTTTGGTGTGAGAAAGGGAGAAAACGACAGTTTTAGGACTTGGGAGTTGAATGTTGACTCGCGGATTCCGTAAGGTGAGAAGCGTACGATCGCCTGAGGATCAAGCCGCAGCGCAGGGGCAAGGCTGAACGATTTACTGCTCTGTTGAAGAGCACTGCCACTGGCTGTGCACATCACCTTTGACTGTTTTGTGTGCGAAACATCTTTAATCTTATTTTGTATCATCTTTAATTTGTTCATCTACAGAAACACCTTATGACAGTGGGTCGTTGTTCTAAACCAAATCATCTGCCTGGTCTTCAAACCACGTTTTTGAGCTGAAAATGGAGCCAAAATTGATTTCCAGACTGCACGATGACTTGATGTATGGCTTCCAATTCCAAGCATTTGTTGGATGTGTGGCATTTTTGTTCTCTGTCTGTGAATAGAACTGGATTGGGGATTGTTCAGAGCGAAAAGTGAAGGACTGGGACACAAAAATCAATAACTAGGAAGTAACTTATCACCTTATTTGGAAGAATATAGATGTCATCATGTTATCGAAGAGAGTCTGCAGGTTACTCATCTGTGTTGTTTTACTGGGAACACTGGCAAAGCAAAGCAGGGCATGTCCATCGAACTGCAACTGTGATGTGAGGGAGAAGGGCCGTGGAAAGTGGGGAGGGGAAAGAGGAGGTAGCAAGGCCAGACGCGTGTTGGAGTGTACTGGTCGCAGTCTTACAAGACCTATACCAGTTAATGCAATCCCAGAAGATACAGTGTTATTGTAAGTATAACTTTTATTCATAGGGACTTGGGGTCTACATGAATTTGAGTAGAGAATCATTAACAAGCAGAACAATCTAACAATTTTAGATCTTTAGAAGAGATATTAATTTGAAAATTTGATTTTGAGAGAATTCTCTTAATGATAATAATAATATTAACATTTATTTATAGCGTTTAATATTTTAAGAGCTGTACTATTATTACCCCCGCATTAGCTGAGCAGCCTGATAAGGCGCTCAGGCATTTGAGGAATTTCTTCCAACCAGGTACCCATTTACATCACCCGGGTGGGGAATGGCAAATGCGTATTAATGTCTTGCGAGAGGATATTAGGACCGCAGCAGCAGCACTCCAACCACAAACCATGTGACCCACAGGCAAGTGGTGTATCCACTACACCACTACACCTACAATGTACATGTACACATTATTATTGCTGTTTGAAAAATATATGCCCCACCCAAGGACTTATTATACGCATGCAAAATTCAATGTACCGGTAAATTCTTCCAAAGAGCATAGGCCTATCCTCCATTTAGAGCATTGTAAGCTTGAATGTGTCATTCAATTGATTTGGCCTGGTCGAAATAGTGCCTTTAAAAAAAATGTCACATTCTCAAGAAAAATAAAACAGGAAAAAATAATTTTTAACATATATTTGTATACACAAAAAATGACAAAACTTGGTAAAGATATGAATAATTCAAATGTTAAGTGTATACAGTACCTGTATGTACTAGCCTACACTTTCATTCTTTAAATGGGGTCATCTGTCATCTGATTCTTTGCCATTTGGACTTTTTAGGTTATTGTAATTTTAGTTTAGTTGTAGGTCTCGTTAGTGTAACTCAGATATAATAATGATAATTTACCAAAGCTCATATCACAAATAGCTAATGGAGAAAGGGAAAGAAGTGAAAAAGAATTTAGAACAGTGAGATCATTGAGATGGTATGAAGGGGTGACTTAGCCCCCTAGGGCCAGTTTCACCAAACCGTTATAAGTCTAAGCTCATTGACATCCCATAGTATAACACACGTTTCAATGGCATGTTCAAGAAGTTATACTTTATGATTCAGGGAAAAAAAAAATTTCAGGGGCTGCTTTTCAAATTTGCCTGATGGAAATAACACTCTTTAATTTGTTTTGCATTGAAAAATGATTGAACTCTATGAACATTTTTGGGGCTCTTTTATGACTTTCGGGGGCTCTTTTTGGCATTTCAAATTCACCCCCTTGTATTTTTTCCCTGTTATGATGGTTACCGGTAGAGAAATGGTCCCCTTGGCTTTTAAACCCTGTGATACCTAGCCTGACCGCTAGTCTACTGACCGCTCCTATTGTAATCCCTGGTTCGATCCTTCTTTTCTCTCTGATCCTTTGATGGGGTATCCAGCCCCCGGCTATTGTCCAGTGGTAAAGTCATCAGGCTGCCCATTGTCTCAATTTGTTATGTAAGACTGGAAGCTTACAATGGCTTTCGAACAGTTAGGATGATCCAACACGGAGTGATTTTAAAGACAGAGGGAGATATACAGTACATGTACATGTAGTTTAAGACTTTAAGCAACTTTCACTGTCGATATGCTCGTGAACATCATGTAGACCCCTGATACTGTAGTGTACAGGTACAAGGTTATTTGAGATAAATTGTAGTCAATAAAGTCATACTTAAGGCTGTGCACAACAGTGTAATGAGGTTAGTGGTACCCGAGTACACTCCCAGGCTCACAAGCGAATACTCGAATATTCGGACGCCATGTTTTTTATAATTTTTTTGAATTTTTTGATTTTTTTTTTCCTTCTTTTTTTGCCACCACCATACCACTGGTGCAGTATCCCAGTATCGCCGAAAACACATGCAATTTTACTTCGAGTCGCAGTTGATGGCACCGATTTAATAATAATAATAATAACAGTAAAAAATGCTGTTTTAAAAGCCAAAGATGGCAGAATAATCCATTGTCCTCCGAGTCCAAACAGAAATCTGGACATTTGGTCCCAGTTTCTGAGTGGTGAGTTTGACAGTGCTTGAGTTGGGAAACATTTTTACCGACGATACCATGCCAGCGGCCACTGCTCTCCCTTGCACGGCTAAGCGTTGGCCTGGACAGGTTTTTTTTTTTTTTTTTTTGCGGCCGAATATTCGGGTATGAGAAATCGTACCCGAGTAGTTGTCAACCGTGCGGGTACTCGAGCATTCGACTACCCGTCGCAGCCTTAGTCATACTACATTTACATGTCTGCATCATTTAACAGATACATATGGGCATTTCCACGGTAATAGGGTACTTCTGTGTGTGAAAGAATAAAGCGCTTACAGAAAAATTAAATAAATATCCTGTGGCTTTCTGTGTTTTTATTTTCATTGTTGATGGTATAAAGAAATAAAAAAGACAATTCCATGCACTAATAATGTCATTTGGTTGTGTTGTCCTCTTTTCTTTAATGATTATTATTAAAAATTCCAAAGTACAATCAGTAAATGTTGAGTGGTGTGATTTTGAGGGTGATGCAAATAAAAATTCTAAAAAGAAATTGATGTTTCATGTTTTGAAAAGAGATTTTGATGCGGGTGGATTACGGCATTGATCATAGTTACGGCGATTGAGCTTTAAAGAGAGAGAGTGAGAGAGTTGAAAATTACATTGGCTGAATGAGAGATTCTGTCCACCTGTGTTACGTACGTTCAGAGTGAATTTTCCCACAATTATTAGTTGTGTCACCCAACAGTTTTATGTGCTTTGCAACTCTTTTGATGAAGGTTGAAATGTAGACCAAGAAAAAAATCGTCAAAATAAACGCAAATAGAGATAAAATCTATTCAAAATTTGGAGTGCAATATTCGGTCCAACTCACGAACGTACGTAACAACTAAAAAAACGGACCGTGGCGTCCGCGAATATGACGCATGGATAATCCACGTATCAGTCAAGTGAACCAAGGCACTGCAACGTTTGATTGTACTTGCAATCCATGCGCTGACTTCTACAATCGCGGGGCCGTGTAGCTCTATATAACTTCTGTCCAGTTTGTGCGTACGTTCACGGTTGCTGGTAGTTAGAACGACACGTACGCACGATGGACAGAAATGCTATTCGGTCTTATTTACGTACGTTTTTTCGCGGGGTTCCGTGAGCAGCAGACGACATCCGATCGTAATCATTGGAGTATCAACTCAACATTAGATTAGATCTAGGCTTTGAAAATCGTGGAATGGTACGTATTTGTTATTCAAAATCTTTTTGAAATACAGTAAAAGATCATGTTTCCGAAAATGAGTCATGTGTAACTTTAGTGGTGTACGATTATATTTTCCTCTTCTTGTCTAGCTAGTGGTCTGCTAGTGCTAAATTTTAACGTGTAGTGATATTATTACATTACAGTCCCATATGTAGCTTTTCATGTATGCAACACTGGTAACTCTCGCCGATCTCGCATTTTCAATAGGTGCAACCGCAACCCAATTTAGCTCACTCAAAAAAAGCAACTGCAGTTGCCTAAATCAAGAACAAAAAAAAACAAATTTATACTTACCAACAGCTTGCTTGATTACTTAATGTTGGTTATCTTCAATAAATTGTGTTTTCTTCAAAAGGTCGCATTGTTGTTATGGTTGAAGAAGGATTACTGTTAAATAATTTACAGCATACAAGAGTGTTTTGTTGTACACAATTAAGTTTTATCTCAATTAGAATAATTACATGAATTAATTCACTTTGAAACATTAATCAGCCCCAGAATATGTGATTTCATTTTTCTCCAGCTGAGTGAAGTCTACAGAAAAAAATCATTTGGAATAATAATTAATTGTAACAGTATCAAGTCAATATTTCTTGGGGAAATTGGAGTAAATAATGTTTCACAAGTAGCAATTTTAAGGGTTGAAACATCACCTTTTTGAAATGAGACACTTTTATTTGCAATAGATATTTAATCTGTCAATCCACATGTATTGTTCTTCATTTCAGCTGCCAGAGAAAGGTAGAAGACTTCATATCACAGTGTACCAATACTTGTGCAAGCAAACATGACATTAACTGTAAAGCTTCGTTCGCCAACTCGACCCCCATCACCAACAGCTGATACATCAAAATCTAACGCTGCAGAGAGGATGAGGAAGAAACGAGCAAAATTAAAGGAAGATCCCTCTGCATATGCAGCTTTTTGTGCCAAGGAAGCTGCACGCCAACGACAATATCGGAAGAATCTGACTGCTGGAAAATTGGCACAAAGACACAATTATTTACTGAAAATATTTAATGAATGCTCAATTGAATTGATGCATTATAATATGCAAAATAACCCATTGAGTATGCAGTGTCAAATCTTTTTTGAATTTCAGATCTGAATTACATCAAAATGATTGTTATAAATACATGTATTTGATTTGAACTTACTTGAAATGAATGATCATAATTTTGAGCAAAAATAGAATTAAATAGAGCATTTATGAAAAATGAAGAAATATAAAAGGTAAATATCATACACATTGTAGTTAGCAGATAAAAGAACTCTAGAATAAAAGCATACAAATCCTGTATAGACAATTTGTAATTAACGACATGATGTTTGTGAAATATCAATGAATAGTGTTTGCCTTTTATTCTATATTGTGTCAACTACTTTCCCAGTCTTGATGGGAATTGATTACAAGCTAATGCTTACATGTAGTGAAATGCATGCTCAATTGTTTAACAGTCTGTTATTATTGGGCTCTGTGTCCGAGACACATTTTGGCTACTGACTATTAAAGACCTAGACTACTTTTAAATTTGTATATAAGGTTTTGTGAAATTTCAATTTCAATGAAATGATTAGTGTTTGCCTTTTATTCTATATTGTGCCAACTTCTTTCCATGTGACTATAGTTACTATCTTATCATTTTTTAAATTTGAATTTGCAATTCAGGTGTTCATAATTGTATAAATTTATATAAATGGTTCATCCATGGACAATTTAAGTTGTACACTGAAGTTTGTTGCTTGCTTTTGCAGTTGGTCAAAAGATTAATGAGAGGTGAGATAAGATTTCAAAACTATCAATTAATCTATTTTACAGATTTACAAACCGTATATCAGTTGGCAAATTCATTGATTTCATTATACTTAATAATTAAAGACCATTCACATTTCACTTATTCTCCACAATTTAAAATGATCAATACAATGAAACATTTTAACCTATGCAACGCTTATGAATATATTGATTATGAAATATGTGTCCCAAAACAGAATTCAAACAAACGTTTAGATGCCTGTTCTGTCCAACCGTTACATACGTTCCCTATTCTTATTAATTGGTTCCAACATGCATCAACAATTATAACTTCTAGATTTTATTTTATCCTGGAATATATGAACATAGCATCAACATCCAGTACACAGTGACACCAAATTAATAGAGTACGCACCATTAAAACATGTGTGAAAGATTTATTCATTCAATAATACATGATACATTGCAAACATTCCTTAAATATTTGTTTTTCTGATTCACAAAAAAAGCTATAAAATTTTTTTTAAAAAGAAGCAAATTCTGAGATGATTGTTAAATTGATGTTTTATTGATACTTAACTCACATGAATGAACATTGCATTTATATATTGAGCAAATAATAAATCAGAGGTAATTTAAGTTACAAATTTCTGTCCAATGTTACATACGTTCCCCCCAATACATGTCCTACTTTACGACCTCTGCAAAGTTAACATGAAATCACACTTATCTTTTCCCTCATAAATATATAGAATATAGATATTGGACAAGCAAAGGGAGAAATTTGATTGCTCTAGGGGTGAAAACAATTTTGACCATATTTACATCACAGAAGTACCCACTTAACATGGAAATGCCCATATCTTCTTTGTGGCCAAGTTTAGACAAAAATGAATTGAACGATCCCTGCTAAGTTTATTTTTGTCTGGAGTTCTCTAGAATATTGTACGTGAAATGTAGTACAGTTGTTGAAATAGTTTACCAACATATTCAAATTTATGGATGTTTCCTTCCTTGAGACCTAGTGAGTAGTGACGAGTTAAATTATCCTATTATTAATGAATAAATTACAATACTAGGTATCGAGTCTGCATACATTACACGTTGCTATGTCAGGCCAGCATTATGTTGTCAAGAACAACCTTTGTTTAGAAAGTATACATAAAATGGAAAGTATACATAAAATGATGTTAGTACCTCATACATTTGATTTGCCACTTACATGTACAACATGTATGTTTAGAACAATTTTTTTGGTGGTCATATCAGTGGCAACATCATTTTACTACATGTAGTTACACCGCTTTAAAAAACTTTGCTACATGCATCTACAGTAGATGCACTATCGTTTTTGTGACCAATGAGCTTACATGGTTCATCATGTAGAATTTCTACTTGAATTCATAGCCAGCACAGTGAAATGAATGAAAAGATTTTTTTTTTAACAGATAGGCCTATACATGAACATGTTGCACCTTACATAACATTTGATTTGACCCCTTGCTACACGTACATTTGTACATGCAAAATACCCACTACCTATTGTATCCAGCAAATAATGATCAAGAAACGACTGAATACTAATCTTATTATGTTGAGCTTACTGCTTACATTTTGTAGGATAGAGCACCAATATGACATGTACATGTATACCCCTGCCCCGATACAGTGATCTATTGTAGTGTTAGGGATGCATGCATGTTGAAGGAGGGGAGTGTATGGTAGCTGCATGATGCATATGATGTATGACAAGGGAAAGCAAACATGTAATATTGCTCTGCCATTCCGTCCGCATCCATCCACCGCACTGTACTGCAATGTTGTGTACTCTAGAGGGAAAGCAAATGACTGGCTGGCTGCCTTATGGCTGGCTGGCTTGCTCGCAGGAGGAAGGTTGGCGAGATGAGATGAAATCTGGGATGAAGTCAAGGAGATGATAGATGGATGTGGCTTGTGACTGTGAGCTACATTATGTGCCAATACGTGTACATGTATTTCTGATGTGCTGAGGATTGCATCTACCAATGTTTGTAGTGCAGTATTGTAAAGAAATACAACATAGTCAGAATGCAGAATATAGTGTTGTTCATTCGTACATAATAATGTCAATGGTAAGATTCCGGACTCATCTTCACTATTACAATGGGAAAAATATAATTTCAGCAATACATACAGGTGTACATGTACATGTACACAAAAAAAGAAGATTATGTCATCTGTTGAGGGCCAGAAGGGCATTAGCTACATGTATGTGTTAAAGGTAAAGACCAGTTTTGGAAACGCCCCAATTTCAAAAAATGAAATGGAAGCTCTCATTACCAATCATGTGAAAGAATATGTTTTGACTAATACATGATGATAAAAAATTTGCCGGGATTCCGCCTACTAATTCATATATTTGGTAAATTTGTTTCTCTCATAGTCTGTGAGAGATATACATGTAGGGTAGTAGTCCCATATATCTTTCTGTGTATAGTGCTTGTAACTTTACGAAGAATGGGCCAAATTTCTTATCATTTTGATGATTCCAGAACCTTGCAGATGCTAGATGCTAGATGATCAACCTTTTCTGATCGATTCCACAACGTTTCTTTCACAATGCTATCGCATGACCATAACTGGTCTTTACCTTTAAAGTATTCATGTAGGCCTATACATGTACATGCTCCCAACATAATATTTGTACTGAACCACAAAGTCTCTGCAAAGAGATTAAAATCATTAAAATACAGTATCCAACTATCCATGTTGGTAAACCTCAACTTTTATAATATGTGGTAATCTGATAAAATGCTCACAGTCACTTCAGCGCAGATTTTGGTAGAGATGTGTGCATTCAGACAGAGCTCTATCATCTAAATATTTGGTTGCCAATTTGGCAATTTCGTCGCTGAAGTTACATTTGAAATCATGAAATCTGCCTTTTACTTCATAGTTTTTAGAATTCAGGATATTTCCTTTTGCTGCTCTTCAGATTAAGTTTAGGAAGACAATGATTCATTCTGCTCCCTGTTCCCCTGATGAGCCTTACATCACCCTATGTTCATCTTGAATCTGCATCACATCTTGACCTCGACCTCACACCCCTTTCATCCAATGCCGAAATTTACCAAGAGGGTCCAGTGGGCATAAACAGTTGAACCATTTTGTATCTTCATCAATGCCATCATCATCATTCAGAAGTTTTTTTTTCACAGTTATTGTAGTCTTGCAATTGAATTCACACCCTGTTGCCTTTGATCCAATTATTCTAGCAGCGTTCTGGGCCCCAAGGCCTTTGATGTTGGTGGTCGTCAATGGATGAATTATGAATTTAAAATCATTATTCTTTCTGTGATGATGTGCACAAAGTGCTCTAAAGCATCAAGCATGTGGAGAATAAGTTTGTGTACCTGAGGGATGTTGAGAGAGAAGATAGATGTAGGCCTACATTTTAATAGTTATTTGTAGGTCTTCATGCTATACATGAAGGTTCAATATTTCATAAAAATATAATTTTCTCATGACCAGGTAAAATTTATTAAAGTAGAGTTTGAAAGATTAATTTGCCTATGTTTTACATAACTTTGGTCATGATAAATCATCATAGGAATGGTTTCATCATAATCATCACCATCATAATCTTTAGCATTTCAGAGAAATGTTCAACTGGCTTTGTTTTGTTCTATAGTAGCTGAAACCATTTTAATCGTATTTTGTAAAGTATTTAATTTGATAGACCCACAGTAGTAGAACCATCCACAAGTTTACTATTCCAAATGTTTAAGAAACATACACAAACTTTGTGAAATACAGATTACCAAGATGGGTAAGGGTACAAATGATGAACGAATAGCATTTAAAGACAAATTTATTCATCTTTAACCACATCCATGTTTTACTTGTAAAAGATAAACTTCCTACATTGTATAGCACATTAAAAGATATTTAAAAAAAGAAAGAAAAAGAAAGATCCATATTTTAAATTGTACACATAACAAACAAAAAAATACTAGTTTAGCTTGGTCATTGTCTCTCTAATAATATAGCCTACAAAAAGTTTATTCAGTTAAAAACTTTTGTTTTGACTCATTACAGAAGACTTTATAAGAATAAGGTATATTTGTAAACTTATTTTTATTAAGACATTACAAAGAAGAAAAAAATATATTGACCACTGAGCAGTAAACCTTGCTAGCATAGCTCAACTGGAAAAAGTATAAACTAATTCACATCACTTCAGGTCACTAGTCTCTTCCTAGTCAGCAAGCACAGTCTCTAATTCAACCAAAATTTCTAAAGCCTTGAGCAGAGCCCAGACCTGTCATTTTCTTCCTCTGTCAGGAATAGCTAAAATACAGGCTACAGAGCCTATTGTAGTCTTATGGTGCAGACTCTAAATGCACAATGATTGACAAAGATTTGTGCCTGTAAACTACCGGTAGTCTCTCTCTGCACACAAACACACATTTTTCTATACCAAGGAGTTAAATTTAGGAAACTCCTAGGATAATAATGCAGTGAGCAGGATCAGGTTTTTATCTCTATACTATCCTTCACTGGAATGTGAAAGAGAGCTCATAAAACTGTCACATTAGGTGTCTTTAACAACTGAAAATTGATTTACTGCTCGAGGAGTGCACCTGCACTACGTGTTTACATGTATACATGTACATGCACCATAGGCCTGTTTTCATCAGCTCGAGATTGCTAAATAGCCCACTATTTCTGATTGGGAAATAATCCTGAAGTTACAAATCGCGTCTTCATCAGCTCGAGACTTGAAACTCAAGCTTGAGATATTTTGCTCAGCGTTTGCGCATACATGTAGTGTGAGTCTTGAGTCAGGCTGGTGAGTACGCACCGGACAAATAGCGGGATATTTTGCAAACTAGCCCAAGATATCTCGGGATGATTATCTCGACCAAATATCCAGCTAAATTGCAACTTCGGGCTGATGAAGATGCAAATTAACTGGATAATTTGCGATCTGGATAGTTCAAATAGCGGGATATTTTGCAATCTCACGCTGATGAAAACAGGCCTTATGTAAGGAAGAATTCTGTTTGATTTGTAATCTAGATCTAGATTTAAAATTGTGGAAGGGAGAAGAGCTGTAGCGCTATATTGTGTATTGGTAGCCTCATTGTGGTATTTTCATGATTCTTTTATTCGAGGTGAGTTTCCCAATTATTGTGAGTTTTCTTTCCTATTTTGTTTTCACATGAACTTAATTCTTCCCTTGTATTAAACATAATACATTGCATGTTTACTGTGGGATGGGTTAAAATGAAAGCAAGAATACACTACTTAAAAAAAAAAGCCTTACCCTTTGAACATGTGCATTATATTTCTACTTGCTGTATTTAAAATTGGACCAAACACTGTACCTGTAGGCCTACAGTCAGTAGTCTGTAAAATGTGGTCAGATCTCATTCTTTGCTGGAAGCTTCGGGACCGGATCCCAGTGTGAGCTCTTTCCTTCAAGCCAGGCACAGCCAACCAACCAACCAACCATGCCATTCCTTTGAGCTGCAGGGGTGGGTGGGAGGGGTCTGTGTTTCCAGCCTGATTGACAGCTACATGTACATGTACATGTACATGTACAAATGCATGTAGGCCTGTAAATGGGAATGGTCGTCAGGTATCACCTACATTATTGTAGGACCTCCACCCCCACCCCTAGTTTGCAGACACAAACACTTGTGTCATGCGTTAGGCCATTATAAGAAAAATAAAAATAATGTTAAGCGTACCCGTCCGCTTCCTTTTTTTTAGGCCGCTTTTTTTTCTCTTCTCTTCATATTTTTTCCAATTGTTTTTTTAATGAAAAAAACATGAAAAACATACCGCTGGGGAAAATTTACCAAGCGGCCATGTTCAACAGAAAAAAGCCTCCTTCCCATTTTTTTATTTTTTCAAAAAGGCAGGACGCTAAACATGTTTTTTTTTAATGGCCTTAGTGTACCGTGTCAGAAACATGTATTTTGGGGGTCTGTAATGCATTGATGAAGTCATCCTGCTATTCCTTCTTTATTTTCTCTTGATCACAATAAGATAGATCATTCACTTACATACATACATGTACATGTAATGCATTTAATAGGTACATTGTAGTACTAGTAGGAAGTTTGTTGCTCTTCACAGTGCATTTTGAGTTTGTTTTGCGCACTCATGTAAATAATTTATCAGAAACTGCAATGTTGTATTACCGGGCACATGAAAATGTTTCTGGTTTTACAGTAATTTTTGTATGTCCTGGAATTCCTTACTGCCATACTCGAACAATGCAAGAAGTGTCTGAAAACACATCTTTTCTAATTTGTTGTAATATTCCTTTCTGTTTGTAATTAATGTAAGCTTTGTATGATAATGTTCTCTCTTTTTGTTTGTTTAATTTTCTTGTTTATGCGCTTTGTATCTAATGAAAAGGCGCTTTATAAATATAATATTATTATTATTAGGTGGTCTGTCGATGACAGATCACCTATTGATTTCGTTAGAATTTTCTTTCTTTATTCTTTATTCTTTATTCTTTATTCTTTCTTTATTTATTTTTATTTATTCCGTACACTTTTTTTGTGTATACGTTTACTCGAACTCGACCTGGTCAATTTCCTTCAAATTTCTGCTAGTCATCAGGCCCTATGATATGAAGTTCCCGAAACCTTTTTCAAGTTCATGGGGTCATCGTGACGTCATCCAGGCGCCATTTTGTAAAAATCAGGTCATTATCATATCTCAATAACGAGTAATCAAAAATAAACCATATTTAGTATACATCAACTTCCGGTCAAAGGTCAACTAAAAATGTCAACAAAATCCGTGCGCGCACCTCGACGCGCACGTACGCCCGCTTAAAATTTTTAAAATGCTCCAATTCGTCCCAAATTTTGTTTGCACACGTTTCAGGTCATTTTAAGCATTTCAAAATTTTCCGTCCGTAAGTGTCCCCGCGCGCGTTGCGCGCGCTCACAGCGCGCGTAAAAAGTCAAATTTAATTTTTTTACATGATTTAGATTCCTCTTACCGTAAATGACAATTTACATTAATTTCAGTCACTCTTGACCTTTCATAAGGCCGTGAGCGCGCGTCAAAGTTCAAAATCCGCGCGTGCTGCTATGGGCAATATAATGCAAATTTGATCAAAAACATGCCATTTTAAAAATCAAAATAGCTCTTCAGATAGTCCATTGACCCCCAATTTTTATATCATGGTTGGAAAAAGCATGAGTTGGAGATATGAATTCATGTCTCATTTGATCCTCAATTAACTCATGACGTCATCATAATGGCCTCCGAACTCAAAATTTCAATTTGCATATTATGACGTCAGCAGATTTTTGAAAAATTGATTGTATCTCTGTAAATATTGATCAATTTTCTTTCAAATTTTGATATGTTCTACCTGAGAATATTCTCTACAAAGGCAGTTGACACAATATTTCATTTTGACAATGGTATCATGGCGTATTTTTGCGATTAAAGGAGGCATGTCAATTTTTCACATTTTGCGTGTATTCTCTATGGGACATGACTTTTTCTCAAAACTGGATTCTACATTCTCGTCTTTCGCGAGCCATATCTCCGTCGTTTTATCTTTGTTTACGCTGAGCTTTGAGTGTGTTGTAGCTGAGACAATAAGCTATCACAAGTGTGCCCTTTATTTCTCGATCAGATGCCGGGATCATGCTCATATCTCACATACAAAGTGGGATTTGATAATTCCATTTTCCGTTTACGTGTAATCTCTATGGGAAATGTTTTGGTATATCGGTAACGCACTTGACTTCCGACCTCGAGGTCCCTGGTTCGAGTCCGGGCGTCTCCAACAATTTTTTTTCTTCACTTTTTTTTCTTTTTGACCTTTCACTCTACCATCTCCTTTGAATATTAAAACACGTACAATTGCAAATAATGTAATAAACAACCATATTTACTTTATTATTACCCTATTATCACTAGATCCATTACTTTTGGCGTGTAATCCTTATGGGAGATGACTTTTTCTCAAATCTGGATTCTACATTCTTGTCTTTTGCGAGCAATATCGCTGTTATTTCTGCTTGGTTTTTGTTGATTTTTGAGTATGTTGTAGCTGAGACTATACGCTATCTAAATGTTCTCTAATTTTGTTCAGTCTGATGTCATCGTGGTCTGTTGATGATAATCATCAACATCATCATGATCATCATGATCATCATCATCGTCATCCCCATTACTATCAAGATCATCATCATCATGATCATCATGATGATCATCATTGTTTACATGTCTATATAACTTCTCCCTTTCTCAATATAGTAAATATTATAATCTCTCATAAGACTTGAAGACAGACCACCTAATTCGTCCCCATGACGAATTAAATTTCTAGTTATTATTATTATCATTATTGTGTCTTGACACCTTTTATTCTTGTCATATAATGCAACAGCGGTAGAGTAGGTTCAGATTCAGCATTGTCTTTCATTCAAACTCTGTAATGGATACAGCCATACAGGGGGAGCTTTTGCTTGATTGTGATACAATGTTGACACAACAGCAAGCTTAATGTGGAATTGATTGCACAGAAGATTAGGGGCTCATTTTGGTGCGTTTGTTTGGGCTTCAAATGCAAATATACTTGTCATCTCCCAGTAATGCATCCTCTGTACACTAACACCTCAAACTGATTGGAACAAAAAATCTGTAGTGTTTATCACTTATCGCTCCTATTTCGTTGATGTACCTGTACATACAACACTGTATGTACATACATGTGGGCCTGTATCATGTAGCCTACATGTATATTGTTTTGAGTCACATTCACTGCAAAAAAGTCTTATAATGCAATAAACATCTCTTGAGTTCAGAATTCTGACTTAAGTGCAAGAGCCAGTGCGTTTGAATGTTTTTAACAGAATTATAGCACATATTAAAGGTATTACAAAGTTTTGGGAAATTTTGAAAAATGGGTGGATAGTGATTCTTTACAATTTTAATATATTTGGATGCCCCTGTGGGTGTATTAAAAACACCAGAAATGTTAGCCCCTAAAACACTTCTGCTTTCGAGAAAAAATGAATATAAAGATTTACCGGTGCTCCCGGTAAATTCTGATAAATTTCAAATAGCTCCTACGGCCGTACAATGGTAGCTGCGACCATGAAAATCTCAGTGTATGGAGTTGTGGAATATAATTTCCGAACGAGAATAGCTAATCAGTCAATTTTAGTCAATAAACATTGTTTTATAGCTTAATTAATATCTTGACCTTGAGAGGGAGCTATTCAACATAAAGTGTTTATTATTTACAATTTCATAACTTTAGAGTCGATTTCGACTGCGACAACGATCACTGAATATTGTAGGATCGTATATGCTTCCAATATGTTCATTTGAACCAAATTCATGACCCCGTACCAAAACTTTGTATTACCTTTAATGCTGTGAATCATCATCAACATCATCATTCTCCTCACCACCATTCTCCTCCTCATCATTTTCATCATCATCATCATCATCACCATCATCATCATCATCATCACCATCATCATCATCATCATCATCATCATCATCATCATCATCATCATCATCATCATCATCACCATCATCATCATCATCATCATCATCATCACCATCACCATCATCATCATCATCATCATCATCATCACCATCATCATCACCATCATCATCATCATCATCACCATCACCATCACCATCATCATCATCATCATCATCATCATCATCATCATCATCATCATCATCATCATCATCATCATCATCATCATCATCATCATCTTCATCATCATCATCATCATCAACAATATCATTTACACCAAAATCAATGAAGAATACACCAGGCATTTAGCATAAACTTCTTGTAATAATGTGTTTGGGAAATTTGTTTTTAGTGAGCTTTTGCACAATTTGTAATTTGATAAATTAATCATTTACTTAAATAAAAGGGCATACTTATTGCAATCATTAATTGTGTTTTAGAAATACTGATGAGATCTTTCTGAATCTGTTTCAATTTAGTTGTAGTAGCACATATATACATACAGTGTATGTATTGTTGAAAATATTAAAGATTTATATACCGTTATGTAACATTTATGTATGCCTTTGAGAATTGAGAAATAGAATAATTATAGAAATTAATATTATTAATTAACGTAAACAAGTATTCCATAAAAGTCATGCTTACCGGTAATACTTTACTCTCTTTGTTTTGCAGGGATTTGAGCAGCAACAACATGAAGACTATTCGTGGAGGTGCTTTTACTGGACTGAGTTCTGTTCAAATACTGTAAGTTATTAAAACAACATCATAAAGGCTTGTTCAGATATGAGGCAGCAAAATGGCAGCATTTTTGTTGTGACGAGGGTGAAGTGGAATATGCTTAACATTTCTGTATCTTATAACACAGAGCTCAGCGAATCAGTGCAGGACCCCGGCCCCCCCACTCAGAGGTCGGAATGACCGCATGCGTGTTGCCAAAATGTCCGGTAAAGGGGTACTTTTCGTGCGACAAAGTCCGGCCCGAGATTTGTAAAAAAAAGGGGTGTATTTGACTTTTCACCCGGAGATTTCTTTAAAAAGGGGGTGTTTTTCTTTTTTTCTCTCATCTCTTTGGAATCCTGAGAAATTATTCCGAATTTAGGGGGGTACATTGAGCATTTTTCCTGATTTAGGGGGGTCTCCAAGGCAGGAAAAGCCCGCAAAAAGCCCGCGAAAGGGGGGTTCGGAAATGTTGGCAGTCCTCAGATAGGGGGTGGTTTCAAAAAGAGGGTACGAGCATATGCGTACCCTAAATAACACTGAGTGGGGGGGGCCGGGTGCAGGACCTTTGTTGCGTGCAGAACTTTCCCTTTAGTTTACATTAAAAATAACACGGCAGCTTTTGTTTGCAGCAGGTACCGTGCCATTTCTGAACGAACCTTTATTCTGTAGAGAGCAAAACAATGATTTTGAAGTCAGAATATGCTTGTTTGTGTGCAGAATACAGTGGTGTGTTCAATAAATAAAATAACTTCAATCATAGTTTTGCTTTGGAAGAACCCTTTTTATGGTATAGATTTTTTGCAAATTTCTTTTCATGTACATGTAGTTCTACGAAATGAGATAATTATCATTTCGATTCTGTTACCTTGAAATTGCATAGGGTCTCGTGGTTTTTGATCATCTGCGTTCTATTGTAGAAATACACATGCAGTTTCTAATTGGCTTTTAATTCACTACCTGACCAGCGTTTCACGAAACCGCCATAAATGTACAAGCTTGATTACAAGTTTACAACCAATTGAAACATGTGTATTAAATTTAACTCACGTTTCGATGGCATGTCGTTGAACTTGTACTGATAGATGTATGACGGTTTCGTGAAACAATACCCTCAGCTCTATCAATAACTTGTTGTTGTTGTTGACATGTCCTGTATGTTTGTACAGTGTACATGTAGGTTACATCTATTGAAAGCATTGACCACACGATGACCACATGATGACCACATCTAGTCTACGTGTATCTCTATTGATTCACTAGTGTGGTGTGAAAGTTGAATTAATGATATCTTGTTCACACATGTTGCATTTTGTAGTTCCATTTTTTACAAAAATCTGCTTTTTACAGTACCGTAAGTTAAGTTATATTTTTTTGATTGGTTGTGAACTACCGATGAGCTCTAAATCACTATAGGCGGTGTCACACAGAAAAATCCCTTAAAAAAATCCTTTCAAGGGAGAATTTTCTTTCGTTAGAGGATTTTAAATGGATAATTGATGATAGACAGCAATTAAGAGGATAACTAAAATACGGATAACTGAAATCCAGATTTTTGGCCTCTGTGTGACACCACCTAATCAGTCATATTCAAGAATGCTTGTATATGTCCATGTAAATTACATGTACATGTCCTTGTATATGTCCTGTCCTGTATACATTTTGTTGGTTCTACATGTACAGTGTAGGTGTACAACGTATGTCTTCAAATCATTGACCACACGGTGCCCTTGTCCAGTATCTACGAATTCATCGGTGTGGTGTGAAAGTTGAAATAATGATCTCTCGTCCTCCGCACATGGGGTCCTGCCAACTCTTTACAAACCTGCGAAAGCCCCGAGTTGTGAGAAAGAGGTCTCCCACAATGGGTTATTCACAAGTTGCTCCGAAAGCTTTTGTGTGTGGAAGGAGCCATTTGAGATTGAACGAAAAGGACCGAGTTTCACCCAAGCTTGCTTGTTAGTATCCCGATTCATTAGCATCCCATTGGAATGTCCCTGCTAGATGTGATTTCTTTTTAAAGGGATGGCTGTGTTCTAGAAAAATGAAATGTCAAAATAGTCGAAATTGTACCGTGAGTCGCTCCGTTTCCATGGTAAGATTGATCTGGGAATATTGCAATGAGAGGAACAAACTATTCAGAGAGATGTGCTTTTATTTCTTAGCTATTAAAGTCAAGTACACCAATGTATGCTATAACTAAACTGCCCCCTCCCCCCCCCCCCCAGCTCAAGAGCATTATATTGAGGCAGTTTTATGGAAATAAAGATGACTGATTCATAGTGGTCTTACACATGTCCATGTAGTGTAGGGCATCATTAAAATTATACATACATGTACCTGTACAGAGTCATTATGAGATATTCAATTAATTTGCATTCATTGTTAGATAAAGTTGAATAAGAATATTACTCAATACAGAATTGTTCCTGTTGTTGTTGTTTGTTGTTATTATTAATATAATTATTATAAATTTGGCGTCACTTTCACCGGGAAGGCGAAAAAGGGAACTGATTCACTGTATATACCCTCTGGTCTCTCCTCCTGTTTGAGGGTGTGCAGAAAGAGATTATGAGAAGGTTTCTGTGATATTAAGTCTACGTTAATTGATTTGCTATTTTAATACATGAAGTGCTGGATCGCCCTTGCTGTGTCCAGACAGCGTCCGCTGCAAGGATTTCTGAATTGAATTTTCATAGTATACAACAGGAGACATGGCCGATGTGATGCCTTTAAGAAGGAGAGCCCATTGACTATTGTACTCCACACAATGGGGTCAATTTGCCATGGAACCTCAAAGTGAGTGAGGCAGGCAGGCATTCCCCTCCCTAGCCAGTCCATTGAAAGGACATCGGATTCTATGGAGAAAGAAACACTCAATAGATTAGTCAATACAGGTGAGGGGAATAGAGAGAGAGAGAGAGAGAGAGAGAGAGAAAGAGAGAGAGAGGGGGAGAGAGAGAGGTGGAGGGCACAGGAAAGCAAGAAAGTAATAAAAACAAAGTAAATACTATTGTTATTTATACTAGTAAGGTTCAAATGGCGGTCCGATAACTTTAAATTTTAATCATCAAAATGATGTTGTAGTAAGGTACCATGCAGACATACATGTACATTACGTCAAATTTACTTGAAGTTATAAACTATTAGTGATCTTAAGGTTAGCCAGATAACTACAACCAGCCTGGGGTTCCTCACTCAATGTTTTGTTCCGTGTTGACACAATTAACTCATCGTTTTGGTCCATTGTGATCCGTTGTCATTGTTAGTGTCTTGTGTTTTATAATTTCAAGTTTTGCATACTTAAAATTAAAAACCATGTGAACATAACTTAGGTCAAAACCTAGAAGTTTAAAGTTAATCTATTTTAGACTGAATTAGAGACATCTCTTTTGTGTGAGATCAGCAGGCACAAATACTGCAAATGGCTCAGATTTTGTAGTGAGTTAGGTAGTGTGACAGGGGTAAAAGCTATTTTGTGGCATTCCTCCATACCAAATTGCTTCAAGTTTCATACCTACTGCCTTACAGTATGATTAGTCTGCATGCACAGACTCGAGTTTGACAGTTTACCACAATTCCTGAAGCCTTGAGTAGAGCCTAGAACTGTCAGTTTGTGGCGCAGTAGCGGCTACAGAACTACAGAGCCTGTTGTATTTTAACTGGAGACAATGGGTACAAACCCATCGAAACGTCAAGATAGAGCACGAGTGGGTCCTTTTCAGGGGCCAACTAACCCTGTCTACAGAATACCGTACATATGTGTAACCTCAAACCTCCTTAAAAAAAACCTATTATAGTCTCATAGTGCAGACACTGTTATGCACGAAGACTGCAAAGGGTTTGTGCCTGCAAACTTGTATCAGACCTACTAGTAAATGTACCTTCAGGTGAGTGTTTCACAAAAACTAAGATTGACTTTAAAGGACAAGTCCACTCCAAAAATAACTTACTTTCGATAAAAGCAGAAAAATCAGACAAACCATTCAAAAAAAGTTTGAGCGAAATCGGATCACTAATAAGAAAGTTATGAATTTTTGAAAAAGTATGTAAAACTATGGAACAATGAGAATCGCAGCACAATTTGCCAAGATGGTTATCAGTTTGTGACGTCATGTCCTCACAACTTATCAATAGCTATATAGTTTAATCCCATTAATTTCCCTTTTTATCCCCCAAAACTTGATTTCCCCATGCCTTTGCCCAGGTTATATGATTTGTATCATATTGCGTGCGTGACATTTCCCAAAAACTTATGAATTTTGAAGAATTTATACTTTTTTTAAAATATTGTTTTTTATAATTATTGATTTTTAGTTTATCAAAATTCAATTTTTCATGATTTAACTGGACAAAAATTACTCTTTATTTGTGCATCCACACAAAAACATATTACTAACAATCTAACTTGGATGCTGGTGTGAAGAAATAAGATTCTTGGATGTTTATCAGTTTGTGACGTCATGTCCTCACAACTTATCAATAGCTACATATAGCTTATATATAGTTTAATCCCATTAATTTCCCTTTGTATCCCTCAAAACTTGATTTCCCCATGCCTTTGCCCAGGTTATATGATTTGTATCATATTGTGTGCATGACATTTCCCAAAAACTTATGAATTTTGAAGAATTTATACTTTTTTCTGAATATTGTACATGTTTCATAATTATTGATTTTCAATTTATTTCATGTCATTAAAAATTCATAACTTTGTTATTAGTTATCCGATTTTGCTCAAACTTTTTTTGATTGGTTTGTCTGATTTTTCTGGTTCTATTGAAAGTAAGTTATTTTTGGAGTGGACTTGGGCTTTAAGTTGAACTTAACTATGGCAGGCCTTTCATGCAACTAGTTTCTCTAACCATTACTTTTTCAAGAGACGTACATGTACAAATCCTGGTCACAAATCTACGTGTACGTCACAAATCTACAGAAGTTACCTGAATCGATTGTTCATTATTGAAGGAAAAAGTATTATCTAAAGATCATAATTAAGAGAACAATGGTGAGAGCAACAAGTGGCATGAATGGCCTGCCATATTTAACTTTAAATCCAACTTAAAGTCGATCTTAGTCTTCATGTGTAGGTCCATTAGGTTTTAGAACGACCCCATTTAACCTAAGGTATTTCATTTTTGTTTAACCAAATGCAGAGCTCTACATGTGTACTGCTTATAAATAATACCCTGTGCATATGTACATGTAGGTACATATATATTATGTATGGCTGTACAAGTGAACTATGAATAATGGACAGAGGTCATTGGCATTTTCTTACAGTTGAATTGTAAAGTCTGCAGAGTGCAAAGTAAATGCTAATCTGGAGTGCCTGTCCTAAGAAACTTGTTGAACCGAACTTTTTTGCAAATCTGTCAAAGGTGAAAGGGGGATTTGTTTTCTTTAAACCGAGAATAAACATACATGTAGAAGAGTGAATTCAATTGAAATTTGAATTAGATTGATTTTTAGAGATTGAAGTCTGTGACATCTTGGTTTAGTTTTCACCCATTATATCCTTCAGAGTTTAGTGTAATATTTTATTTGTTCATGATATAGGGCTAACATAACTTTTGTCAAATGTATGACAGAAAAAATGTTCAAATAAAGGGAAAAGGGGGAATAAATATTAATGATACCAACATAGGCAAATACCGGTATGACATGATTCCTGCCTTTTCAGAGCATTAAAGCTCAAGACCAGTTATGTTCATGCAATTGCATAGTGAAAGAAACGTGAAATCTGAAATTCTGAAATTCTGAAATCGATCAGAAAAGGTTGATCATCTAGCATAGATGTACTGCAAGGTTCTGGAATCATCAAAATTATAAGAAATTTGGCCAAGTCTTCTTAAAGTTAGAAGCACTGTACACAGAAAGATGTATATGGGACTGCACACACGTACGCGACACATGCATTTGTATCTCTCAACAGTATATAGATATACTAATTTACCAAATATATCAATTAGTAGGCGGTTTCCCGTCAAATTTTTTATCGTCATGTAATATTCAAAACATATTCTTTCACATGATTGGTAATAGGAGCTTCCATTTCATTTTTTGAAATCGGGGCGTTTCCAATACTAGTCTTTACCTTTAAGGCCAAAGGGATGCGAGGGAAAGGGCTGTATAATATGTAGCCAACATCCAGTCTATGGAAATGATCTTCAGGATACATGTACTATATAGTACATGTTGTATCAAACATAAAATGGGGTACATTGTACATCGTAAGAAAACAGGTAGTTGCATCACGTGTCTGATGATTTTAATAGTAATTGCAGTGTCTGAAATAGGAATCGGGGCATCGTATCACGAAAGTTCATCGACATCCCAATGAAATGCCTGTTACATTCAAAACATGCGTTTCAATGGGTTGTCTGCAAACTTGTACTAAGGGCGATTTTGTGCATTGATGTAGTGGAACCTGGAAGGTACATCTGTAAAAACCCTGTTGAGAGCAATGTAAGCCTAAATTATAGGCTTTTTGTATAGAATGAAATTATGATACAGGACTACTATCCTTGGTAGCCAGTGAATATATACTGGAGAATATATTCCAGTTCTAATCCAAACATGTTTTGGGCAACGGATAGTGAGGCCTTTCATCACTGCTGATATTTGATCTAGACTTGTTGATGTTTAATGGCCACATGAGACAGGCGCATGACAGATGAGATTTGTTTCAATGTCAATTTCTCTTTAGCCTTGATTTAAGACCAGTGGCATTGGCTATCCTAACTAGGCGTGTCTGCACTATCTCGAGATTGCCAAATATCCAGCTATTTTGAACTATCCCGATCGAAACTATCCAGCTATTTGCGTCTTCATTAGACCGAAGTGGCAAATTAGCTGGATAGTTGGTCGGGATAATATCCCAAGATATCTCGGTCTAGTTTGCAAAATATCCTTCTATTTCCGAACTAGCGGGATAGTTTGCGACCGTCTTCATTAGACCGAAGTACGGAGTCAATTATCCCGATCCCATCATGCACAACGATTTCCGGTTCGCACATGCGATCTATACCGCTCAGCGCTGACCTCGCAACCACTGACCTCGAGTAAACACGGAAAACCGCAAACTAGACCGAGATATCTTGGGATATTATCCCGACCAACTATCCAGCTAATTTGCTACTTCGGTCTAATGAAGACGCAAATAAGCTGGATAGTTTGCGATCGGGATAATTCAAATAGCTGGATATTTGGCAATCTCGAGATAGTGCAGACACGCCTACTGATATACATGTAGGAGAGAGATACTGTTTTCACACTGGCAATATTTTGCTTAACCCCGTACTATAGGTGGGGTTAAGGGGGGGGGGGGGTCTTAGCCCCACCTATAGTACGGGGTTAAGCCTATTCCACTTTCTGTTCAGACTGGTTTTTACCAAAGTGGGCTAAAGTTGGCTAACCCCACCTATAGTACGGGGTTAACTAACCCTGCAAAATAGCAGGGCTAACTCCGCAATTGTGGTGCTAACTCCTGCTAACCCCGCAATTGCGGTGCTAAGCAAATGAATGAGAACAGAAACGAAAAATAGTCCGGTACTACGCAATGGAGCGTATTGCAGCTGGCCAGATGCGAAGTATGTCCAATAATAACATTCACGATATCCGGGGTTAACGAAATGCAGTGAGAACAGCTGGAATTTTCTTATTCCGGAATAGGCATTAGGCGCTAGTACTGGACTAAAAACAGCGAGTGTGAAAAGCAAAAAAAATAGTCCGGGGTTAAGGATAGTACGGGGCTAAGCAAAGTACGGGGTTAAGCAAAACCAGTGTGAAAAGAGTAAGAGAGAGAGAGGGAGAAGGGGGATGGAGAGAGAGGTAGGGAGAATAAGTCCGTGGAGAGAGGAAGGGAGGAGAAATAGAGCAAGAGTGGGCCATGATATGTAGCGGAAATATAGGCCAAACACTGTACATTTAAATGAAAGCTACATGAAAGCTACATGTACATGAAATTCATTTTATTGAGAACAGTGTTTCTCTATCACCGACCACCGGGCCAAAGTATAATTTCAGTCACCATTTTATAGGAAAGTAATTTGTGATTATTGAGGAGAATAATAGTGAGGAAATTCCACCAAATTCAGTACATGGGCAAATATAGTTACACACTGTTTATTACCATTACTATACACACTTGGATGTGAAAGATGTAGAAAAATGATTGCTTGTATGTTAATGTTTTTGTACAAGCTCATTTTGAATTAAATTTTAGATTTTAAAATCTTTTCTTCAACTTCTGTGGTGACTTTCAGCTCACACTTTTTCTTCCCTCCCCTTTATGAAAAAAACTATGTGAAATCACTTGCCTCTCAAATGGTTTATTTTCTTAAATTCATTTTAATTTTTACAAAAATATATTGCAGTCTTTATCAATCTTATAAATGTTGTCATCTAACAAATACTGAGAGGTGATCTCAAGGATGGAAGGGACACTTCTTACAATGTTTGAAGCTTGATCAAAGAAAAAATGTCACGTTCCTGTGTACGAGTAGAGCTTACAATGGCTAAACACATAGTGACAGGCATTGTACTCAGGCCTGCACCGGGTGAGAAAATCTGCTGCAGGTGTCTCCATCGTTCTTGTAATGTTCTCAAAATCGATTGAAGCCAAGTGCCGGGGTTAATTGAATAATGTTCAAATTGAGGATGTTCTTTTGCGATTGTGACAGCCACTCGGCTTGGATAGAAACAACGTTTGACAGCGAACTCTTTCGGTGGTCCGTTTGAAACTGTTTCATTTTCCTGTCGTTCAGAATGT
The DNA here is from genome assembly GCF_000002235.5 of Strongylocentrotus purpuratus. Taxonomy (NCBI): domain Eukaryota; kingdom Metazoa; phylum Echinodermata; class Echinoidea; order Camarodonta; family Strongylocentrotidae; genus Strongylocentrotus; species Strongylocentrotus purpuratus. The sequence goes on along the minus strand of NW_022145600.1, from coordinate 29,288,896 downwards.
GTCAATTTGACATGCATTTATTAAATGTGGTGAGACGAGTTCAATGAACAGGCACATTTGACTTTCATTCTTCATGAGCTGTGCATGTTCTCACTATGCAATTTTATTTTTTCAAGACAAACAAGAACACAACATTTCCATAATCAAATTTTAAACTAGACTACCGGTAATGTGATGTACATACATGTACACGTACTGTACATCCCTATCAGTTTCCATACATTACATTTCCAGTATATCCTTTTATTTATCCTTTCATTTATTATGTTAGGCCTCCACTCATACATGCATTTGAAGGTAACATACCGTACATGTGCATTTGTAATATAATGCTATTGTCTCAACTTTCACTGGTTATATCCTCTCCAGAAGTGTACCAACAAGTTAACAAAATTGATAAAATATTACCTTTATTTCTTTTTATTCCTAACCTGTACAAACTACACTATCACCCTTTTATTTGACACAAACATTTTACACCACTTCTTTTTCATTCCCAGACACTCATTTCAATTTCACTGCAATAAACCTACATTTGCTTCAATTTCCGATACACACCCCATTTCCCTACATCCCATAAGCAAGTCAACATATGTTTTTTTTGACATCTTCTGCGAGCAAAATGCCTTGAAGAACACGCACATGGTGTAGACTGATATTGGTCAACGACTCGACATCCAAGAGCAATTCTGCCTGGACCAATTCAAGATTGATTTCTCAGTCGGCAGACCTCGATTGGAAATTGAAAGGGAAACTTGGCGAGCGTTTCTCCCCGGCGGATTTTTTCTCCAGATGAGCGTTGAGAATATGTGCCGTCGTCGTCGAGTCGTTTTGAGACCTGTCGCCACGGGAACGGTTTGATCTTGAGGGCGCAAAGCCCAGCTGCAGATGTGATTTGATTCGCAAGGTAAATGTGTTTATAAGCGAGGCAATTATCGCCTTGAAGGGAGCCTGTCACGATGGCTGGCTGGCTGATCTTGGCAGGCAGACCAACACACATTCTAATAACAGCTCCTGTGCAACTTCACAAGCTACTCAGATATATAGTTTGACCTTGTCTCGGACTCAGAGAATGTACATGTACATGTACATGTTCAGGGTCACTGATGTAAATGTTTGTGCGTAACGAATGATGAAACTCTCTCAGAAATCTATGAAATTTACACTGAATATTTTGATGTATAGAAAAATAATATAATAAATAATATTGGATATTTATATAGCGCACATATCCACCCTGCAAGGTGCTCAAAGCGCTCCATGAATGAAACTGAATGAATGAAACTGAACTGGATATGAATGTACAGTATGAAAGCTTCAACAAAGCTAGTCAGAACTACAAGTACGTGTACATGTACTATCTCAATAAATTGAATCACATATATTTTATTTGTTCATCATCATAGGGTCTACTAGTACATGAACTTGTATTTTTTTTTTACAAGACTTCATGAGATTAGTTTTCTCGCTTGTAAACTGAATTCCTAATTTCAGTGTTCCAATGTTTTTCTTTCTTCTTGACTATGCATGTTGTACTGTTAACCAGTATGAATACAATGTGTAGTGTTAGAAACATGTCACACACTGATAACTTTCCATTCTACCCAAATATGTGCTCACTCTATTCTGACACATACATGTACATACATGTACATTGTATTTACATCCGCACATGTACAAATTCATTCTTCCCGTCCTTGTATAACCAGCTAGTGTATCAGTGGCGACCTACATATTACTCGCTTCTTTTTTAGCATTAAGGGGTCCGCTGTGCTCCACATATCTCTGGCGCCGGAATCTCTGCTTCCTCCATTCTCCCCTGTCAGGTTCCATTTCATCCCTCATCCCAAATGGATTATTTTTGCAGATATCATACACTTCTCTTCTTGATCGCATCAATCATGTATTACATCTACAGTCTCCTCCTCCTCCTCCAGAATACAAGGAAGCTATGTATTGCTCCCATTTGTTAATAAATGCATTTTACATTTCTTTTAAAAAAATATCGGAAAGGGATATGAAAAGGGGAGAAGATTTCACAGAAAAAAAGGATTTTAATTCAAGTAGTATTCTTCGAAAGGAGTTAGTTGCACAAGAAAGCAATACAATTTGGTAAAGAAAGAAAATAGATTTTCTGTTTGCGCCTGAGTAAACCCATGTTGTTGAAATTTTCACTTTTGAAAGCAATCATGATGGTACATTCTAGGGTCACTCATTTGGGTAAAAATGATCAATTTCATGGATATCCTCTTGGAACATCTTTCATACTTTTATGATGTTCATAATGTTGTTGCAATTGAAAAAATAAACAAACAAATAAACAAATACATTTACAAACGATCAATGATGTGATAGTCAGCAACCAACTGATTGACAGGGATTGAGGTAGTCATAATATCAAATGTTGGTATTCATTGAAAATTTGAAAATATAAATTATTCCTAATGAGCATGAGATTGTATTTTGGTACCACTCTAGCATCCTCAACTAAAGGGTTTGTATGACTAAATGACTGAAAATGTCTGTCTTTATTCTGTATGTTTGTAACCACTTCCGTCTTCAAGAAAGAAATGTAGGCATTAGGCCTTATGAACAGTGCTAGTTCATTAGACTCCTGCTGTGTAAATTGATTTCATGCCGGTTTTTGTTTGTTTGGTAGGGCAGAGCTGACTGTTTGGACATGTAGTGTAGGCTTCAATTGCATTCACCTAGTAAGACACGTACAAGAGAACGACTGGAAATGGAATTGGATAGAAATTTATTGTAAATTCAGGAAATTTGAGTGTAATTACTAATAGTAATTACCTGCGCTAATTAAGTTAATTTCAAAGTGTTTTTTGTGATAGTGCCTGTAGAAGTGAAGTGGATGAAGACCACTTTCCTACACCGGGTATTAATACAGTGTTTTGATGGTGAAGAGAGAGCATGTTTTCATCATTTTAAAGATCTCTCACAAAAATTATTGTTGGACCCACAATAAAGACATGTTCAGCATTACTTTAGGTTGATGTATAGCCACCCTCTTCCCATTTTAATATTTTAACTGTATTTTAAACATATTTTAAATGAACTTTAATACACTAAATGAAGAGTTGCATTCCTATCTAATACCCAACATACAATTGTGTACATGTAATATTTGAATGCCCTACTGTACAATACATGTACAGTAACATTAGGGGCATTTACACTGCTATCAAAAACTGTCAGTTTTTCTCGCATTCCAAAATTTTGTCAGAAGCAACTTTGCACGTACAAGATGAAAAACCCATGTCTGGAGTGTGTTTCTTTTTAAATGCTGGCCGAAACTCCACTGATCTTTGCAGTGTAAACACTCGTTCTCAAAACAACAGTGAATTATTTTGTTTTTGGTCGTGTGACTCTGCTCGCTTCCATGCTAACGCACGTAGGGTAGCGACAAATGGCACGTGCGCACAACTCACCCCAAAACTAGTGTAAATGCCGTTTTGAAGAAAAAAACAGATGTTTTTCAAATTAGTTTTTCTGCAATGTGAATGGGACTACTGTACATGCATACATATTTACAATATGGAAGAAAAAAAAATGATTTATTATCTTTTGTGACCGCATTCTTGTATTGGTTAACATTTCTAAAGCATGTTTCATTCCCTGTATTGAGCCACATCTGTATGTCATTTATTGTGCAGAGGTCAGCTTGTCATGAATTTATTGTCATGCCATAACTTTGGTTAGCAGCCAAGCATTCAATGTGGTCTGGCAATGCGGCTTAGCCTGAGGAGAAGATACGAAATGGCAACATGACTTTAGAATGATATTGCTCTCTTCGACTTGTGAATGACGTAGAGTTCATGACAGCATTTTGGAACATATCAATTTTTTCCCCTTCAAATTTCAAATGGTAAAACCAGCTAGGGGTCCATATTTTACAAGCCACTAAATAATCAATTCTTACATCATTATAACATGTGATTATTGTTATTCACAAAAGTTTACGGTTTTGAAAATGGTTGTCATTATTACTTTGTGAGTGTTTCATGTTCCATACAGTTCTGGTTTTTACTAAAGGTAAATTTGAGTTGTGGTAATGGATATGCAGAGAAATTGGTGTGAAGATTTTTGTTCTTCATGGGTTGTTCGAACTAGGTAAATATTAACCAAAAAATTAAGAAAAAAAAACTTGCTGGAAATCATATTCCCGGAAAAGCACAAATCAAAATGCAAATACATGGACATGTATGATACTGTGTTATTTTTTGTTAGGATATTGAGCTTTCTTGCTTATACATTTTGAATCAAAATTATTTGACAAATATCTTTTATTTGTAGTTCTGCTTTTTCAGTGTAAGTTTTATAATATTTTTGTGATTTGTTTATCACCTGAACTCAAAATCACCTTCATGGTGTGCACTGTATTGCTCAGCAAGCCATGTGATCCGATGCCATATGGAAAGAAAAATTAATGCAAATCAACTGAAGAAAATAAACCAAAAAACATATGGCATACAAACCACTTTTACTGGTAAGCTTGATTTTCTGTATTTTAGAGATTTCATTTTTAGAACAAAACTAAAAGGGTATAATTTACTCTATACATGTACATAATTCAATTTTAACCCCTCTTTTGGTTGATAATTTAGTTAGAAAGCTACATGAACATGTAGTAATTACTGGACAACTCACAAGGTGTAATCAGAAAATAAATAACTTGGTGTAATATACTGCTCATTTTGTAAGTTTGTTTTCAGATTAATCATCCATAGGCCAAACCCAAAAGTATAAAGATGAAGACTTGACTTCATTAGATATAGGATCCTGTTATCCAATGAAAAACAATATTTAATGTGATGTTAATTGCTCTGCTTCTCTTTGCCAAAGGATGCAAGAAAAGAAGGGTACTATAAGCCAAGTTTGTACCCTCTGATGTGGAATACAATACCCTTGTTCTACTTCGACTATCACACTCCTTACAAATGTCTTGAGATGTCCCTAAATGACTGAGATATATGTCGTCTGTTTGGAGCTAGAGGGGCATTAAACTCAAAGAATTTAACAGAGATTTAATGCCCTTCTGGCTCTCAACAGACGATGAATAATTCCATAGCTAGGAGTATAAATAGGCCTGTTTTCATCAGCTCGAGATTGCAAAATAGCCCGCTATTTCTGATTTGGGAAATAATCCCTAAGTTACATGTTGCGTCCTCATCGGCTCGAGAATTGACCTCGAAACTTGAAACTTGAGCTCTGGAAATTAGCATGAGATATTTTGCTCAGCGTTCGCGCATTGTGCGAGTCTTCGTGTGAGTCTTAGGGCTGGTGAAGATGCACCGGACAAATAGTGGGATATTTTGCAAACTAGCCCAAGATATCTGGGGATGATTATCTCGCCCGAATATCCCAATAATTGCAACTTTGGGCTGATGAAGACGCAAATTGATTGGATAATTTGCGATCGTGATAGTTCAAATAGCGGGATATTCGGCAATCTCAAGCTGATGAAAACAGGCCTACTGAGGAAGACACTATACTTTGAGATAGAAATATGAGTGGGAGCTAGAGCTAACTGGTGGTTGGAGCCTTGGAGGAGACAGCATTCTACAGCCAAGCCATCAGTAGGCTATATGAGGCTTTTATTCCAAATGGGCTTTTCTACTTGACTTTCTCAAACGGTGGTCTCAAGGCGCAGTCTCCTATGAAAAATACCACAGCCGTTTTATTGTTTTGTGATGAATAATTCTCGTATGAAACATCACTGTACATTCTCTGCTGAATTTGTCAACTTTGTATTTATTGCATGTTTGACTTTTCTTATTCGATCACCAGAATTTTCTTTGAAGCGTGTCGCGTTTGTTTTCGACGATTGGGAAAGGGTGTGAAAACGTAGACTAGCGTCTCAAAGTCAGGAGCGGGTTCGTGCTTTGATTCGGGCTTAAATGGGCTCACAATGGGAGCTAAGATTACCCTCAATTGGCAATCTATTACATCCTGGAGCCCGGGCTGCTGGAAATATGGTCACCATATCAAATCATATCCCAAACTATATGAACCCACTAGTTTTCATGCCACAGACCCCTCTAGGCTCTAGTCACGTTTACGATTCAAACATCTAGGATTTCAGCGACCTATACCTGACCTTTGGTTATATATATCCGTAGGATATGTCTCCGATTACAGACCATCTCTATCCATCATGGGAGATATAAAATATTTCTTGAGCTGCTTCCCATTGCATTTTCCTTTTTCAAGAAAATATTTTTGAGATAGACCACAGATTTCTGCCTTTGTAGATGTGGAAAATTTGAAACTCCAAACAAGTTTTCCTTCTCACCACCCATACATGTTCATATACATATTCCATGGTATCATATTATTGCTCTGTTCTCGCACCACCACCACCTCAAAAACAACAACAACCACAAAAAAACAAAACAACAATAACTATTTAAAAAATTTAAAAAACCACAACAACAACAACACAGATCAACCTGCCACTAGGAAAGCCTAATCCTACTACGCTCATGTGGGGTGAAATCTAGAAATATAAATGAAGAATTTTTTTTAAAGCTTGCAGGTAAAAAGAAAAGTGTCCTCTCATTCTCATCTGAGGTACACCGCTTCCCTGAAAAGAACCAATGATGCCGTAAAAATGTCATTCTGAATTTGCAGTCTTATCCAAATACTGCTTGTAATTACAAGCTCTTTCCAAAGCCATTAACAATATGATCCATCAACCTGACCCAGATACAGTTAGCTAGAAATAATACACGTAATAGCATGTTCACACTGCAAGGAATTTATACGAGATTCGTATAAAAATGGTGGTATAAAGAATATAGCGAAAGGAGCATACACACATGACGCAAAGTTTCTTATAAGGAGCATTGTGTAACAAAGAAACTAGTTTAAAAGATATCAGTTGACATAAGTTTAAAGGGATTGGGTAACTTTGTCTCAGATTCTGAAACAAAATCCTGGATTTAGCTCATGCTTCAATGATAATTATAATCCTTTAGGTCAGTCAGGAACCCCGTGACTTTTACAAGCCGATCGCCTGTCTGATTATCAAGATATTACGATTGGAAATCGAAATCAAATTTTGCGTTTTCCTAACGGTTTTCCTAACACTACAGTCTATTGGGGAAAACGAGTATGGTAAAACCGGTCACTCAAAGATTTTTACTTTTTTGAGGCACTTCTTGATCGTTATGAAGCGCAATTTTTTAAGGGCTACAATATTATATATCACAGACACTGATAACACGTAGGGCCATGCATCTCAGATTTAACGTTGTTAAACGATGCCTTTAATGTCAGCTTTGAAGACAGCTGACCAGTCATTGATGCGCACTCTTGATGAGCCCAGGTATACAGTTTTTGTATGCTAAGACATTCACATTAGATATGGATGCTGATTCTTTTTATATTTCATTGGGAACGATGCTCAAACATCTGTTTTGCTGTAAAATGTTTTGTTGTATTCGGCTTTCCATTATACTATACAATATTTAGACTTGAAAAAGTACATGTAAATACTTATCGACTATATGCCTAGCTACATACGTGTATACGGTTCTTGTACAGCTACATCTTTACAGTATACAATGAATTTTGCTCGTCTGAACTGGGGGTGGGTGACAGAGAGAACCCCCCGGGGACATCATTTTTTTTCTTCTTTAAGTCTAATCATTAGAAGTCCAGTTCAATCCCCCTATTCATCATGCATGGTGATGTATTGACTACCGGTATTGTTAAGGATACTGTTAAATCATACAGATATGGTCTATACAGGTGCATGTTTGATAGATGGCAATCCATCTCCTTGCTCCGATGTAGGAGGAAATAGAGCAGGTTGCTACAGAAAATATGCGTTTTTTGACCTGCCACATTGACAACTGACCATGTACAATGCAGCTTTGCCAATGCACAACATTTTAAAATCATATGAATGAAATATTACGATGGTTAAAATGTTTAGCCAATGAGGTAACTTCGGTACTGTGGCTCTTTTTGTTATTATTTCACCCCTAAATGAAAGATATAAAGTTGTGAGATGCAAACTTAGATTTTAGGCTGCATATGCTGAGTTTTATATGTAAAGACGGCAAATCTTTAATTGAGTATAGCTGTTTAATGTGCTTGGCTTAAGCTGACTAAAATGTTCATTTTGAAAATGAAACCATCATTGAAAAGAAGTAATTTTATGCATATTCTCTACAAACATTTTTGTACAGAGGATATTTGCTTGTTACAGATCTTAATTTCATTCAAGATTCTCCCCACTTTAACACCCTGACATTCATGCCATTGGGATCCTTATCCTTCTTCCAGAGTCAGTGAATGTTCTGAAGAGTATGTTGAACCAGAAGTACATCGGGAAGGTCACCGAGAAAGTCGTTGGGAGAAAAAAGCTTTTGCTATTGATTGTGCCATCCAGAAATCTTCCATGTTTGGACAGCTAAGCTCAAGGCTCATTTACCTGCAGTCCCACTGTATAGCTTTGTGTGTAATGGCAACCATCGATTGAGACCCGCTCATGCTTCGCCAATCTTGACAGTGACAGCTTGTTGACTTTGCAAACAAGTTTTCCACCTTATTATGACAGTGAACAGAGACAATGTCAACAAGCGGAGGAACATTAGAATGTTGATTTGGCCCGAACTGGGTCCGTTCTTTTTATCTCTCACTGTCATTCATTCCCGAATCCAGTGATCCTTTCGGGTAGATGTGGGTTTGAACTTTGATCAAGAAGGTAGAACATTCTAAATGGTAGTCAGCTTTATTTGATTGTATAGCTTGTTAGGCCGATGGCAAATCTTCCACAGGGTTCTCCAATCGATAGGCTAGGTAAGAGGTGGGTGTACCTCAAGGCTCTAGCGCTACACCAGGTTTGATGAGAAGTGCAGTGGGCTCTCCTGAACTCTTAGCATTCAAATCAGAAGCACAAAATGCTTGTCCACCATTGAAGGGCTGGTCACATATCAACAGTATGGATTATGTCTCCTCTTTAATTGAACTGGTAGTCATAACAACATGAACAAAGAAGTAAACATTTAAAACCCAGGTCCATGACACAGTGAAAAATAGTATGCAAGTGTATCATTGTCAGGTGGTGCAAGACGTTTTTTAGTTTAAATCCTCTGGCAAACCTATTGCTGCAAGTGCATGCATCATTTTTATTCTGACTGATTAATTGAAGGTATTGATTTGCCCTCCAAACAATTAAAACTTATACCAAATGATTTTAAATTTAATTCCTTCATAATAATGTCAGATATAGTGTCACAGTGAAGCAGTATATTTGGTTAGCACACCAGTTATGGAGGGAGTGAACCTATACCAGTAGTTGGATTTAAACAAATATATGACATGATTCACTATGAACATGACTGACAAAGAAAGCGGACAAAATATACAGTTCCTCAGGTAGATAAAGGAACATCCCTTCACTGCTATTATGTAAACAGGTGAATATGCATGTGACACCTGTTCTACACATATTTACATAATAGCAGTGAAGGGATGTTCCTTTGTCTACCTGAGGAACTGTATATTTTGTCCGCTTTCTTTGTCAGTCATATTCATAGTGATTGTATCTTCTCTTCATTGGTTTTGGTTAAACTTCTGAAGAAGTCTGATGAGGATAAAAGCTCAAAACAGATGTAGCCTGCATCATCCTTAGCTTGCATCTTAATTTCAAATATGATACAAAATATAGAAATGTTTACTGAGAGAGAATAGATTGGAGTAGCTGGAAAGAGAAAATATTTTTAAGAATTGGACAAGGTTACTTCCCAAATCACTCTAGATACTCTCATTTATCTTCAGTATTTCTACTTTTATATGTCATTATAATATGCTCAAGTGTACACAATATTCACAATCCTCATTTGTCCTCATCGGCTGGTAATGCATTTGACATACTCAATAGGCTAGCTGAGCTGCACAAATGAGACTTGTAGGCCTATATACTGGCTGCGAGAATTGCTTTTGAATTGTTCTTGAAGAAAATATCTGCTAATGGAAAATATAGAATTACCTTAATATGTTCAGTAGATTACCAGATTAAGAAATGTTCAGAAGAAGATATTCACTAAATTTGTATCTGATTTTGAGGGCTTGTGCAGCGGATTGTAATATGAAAAGAAATGCTCAGTTCCTGGAAAGTAGGCTAGGTAACCCGGGGAAAGCCTGGATGAAAAGGATAGGGAGAAAAAGCTTTTCCATTACTGGCTTAATCTAGATATAGCCTCTTATCCCTGTTCAAGTGAAATCCATTTTCAATTACTTTCTCTTTCTGTATTACCTACACTTGATATTTGACTGAGAATAGGAAGACCTGATGAGCCGCTGGATAACTACACACATGTACATGTAAAACTGTAGTCTACCCATTCATACCCTTTAATGACTACTTAATGAATGTGGTTCATGGTTATCTGTATTTGCAAGAAACATTTTTTGCCTGCATACTACAATACTGAAAAAAATGTATTTTCTATTACAGGCTTTTCCACATTTAAAGCAATTGTCTTCTCATCCACAATAATGGAAATACAGGGGGCATTTGAAATTGTACAGGGCTATTTCTGTATTTTATTGAGTGGGGGGGGGGGGGTTGTTTAGGTTTATAGGTGTTTATCGTTCAGGAGTGAATATTTACGGGTTCATACAATACATATTAGACTTTGTTTCCAGCCTCTACCCCCCCCCCCCCCATCAATTTGAGAATTGATTCTGAATCAGGATAAATTTGTTTCTCTCATCTCAAGATTTCTGCAGATAAACAGTATTGGTATTTGCCCTCGTATAATAGGTATCAATAGCTTGAGTGCCTGACCAGCTGGAGCTGTACACATAGATCAAAAGATACCATTTAACATCGCAAAATTATTATTAATTGTTCTGTCAACTGAAGTAATATAGGAAATAACCTAACAACATATTATTCCATGAAAATATGTTGATAACTTTGGTTTGGCAAGTTTATTCCATGAACTGAAGGCGTTCGTTTGCCATGCAGATTCTAAAAACGCGTGAAGGAAATTAGAACGACTGGATCAAAAGACTAATATCAATGATTTATTTTCATTAAGTGAATGTATAATATATAATGTAAAATATATGTATCTAGATTATCTAGGGCAAGCTCCATCTTATTATAAGCCTTTAATGATAATGATAATAAAAACTAGGTAATAATAAATTCCACTCTCTTTGAGTGATAGCAAGAGAAAATCTTTTAAGATATGGAATTAATCTACAATGTAGATCTTCAAAATATATGCATTAAAATTGTTTGCCAATATACATGTAGATCCAAATTCGCATAAGATCCAAGAATACATAATGCACTTAAGTAAATATCTTAATACAGTAATGGCTTGCCTCAGATGTGTGCCTATTATTAATCACCCTTATTTTTCAATTTTGAAGAAAAACAAAACAACAACAACAAATTTTGTTGTTGTTGATTGAACTGAAGGTGGTAGAATTTTGGGCTTATTTTTGTGAATGAACACACGCACTTCACAGCCTATATGCATGTCACTCATTTCGCGAAACCAGTGACGAAATGTGCAAATTTATACATAAATGAGAATTCTTGAAAATAATGAGAAAATTGCCTCCTTTTTCATTGATAATTTTTAATCATATAGGTACATGTATGCAAAATAATCCTTATGCGCTTTTAAAGGTGGACCAATATAATGATGTACACAAATCTTCTGTCATACCACGGGGAGATGGTTAGGGCAGGCATACAAATGAATTGTCCCTTCAGAATTCTATTTTTTTTTCTCGTTCTTCTTACAGCACCCAGCGCTACTTTCATTGATGTCCCCATGATCCCTGTTATTCTTTTATTTCCCCCCTCCTCCTCCCGCGTCCGTTATTGACATGACAAAGCTGCCAGCAATCACTACATCACACCAGCAGCCATGTATGTAATCATGCTTAGGGGAGGAAAGGAAAAAAAGTGCAAGCAAACATGCCCCCGTTCACACTCTGAAATAAGTATTCATGTACAGTAGTCATAGCAACCCAACGGCACAAAGCAGGGTTTGCCCTACGTTTAAAAGTTAAATTTTTCATCTCAATACAAAACCTTTATCTCTGAAATGTTTTCAACTTGACTACCAAACTACATACATATTACCAATACCAATGAACTTTCAAGTTTTACCCTACATGTATGTTTAACTAAAAATTTCTGTGAGACAAAGACTGTTGATACATGTACATGTAATTGATCTATATTCATATGCATAACTCATTCCCCCCCCCCCCTACTGTATGAATGCTAATGATAGATCTGTGAAATTTCTTGGGCAAAGCACATTTTTAACTTCAAATTTAAGACAAGGCTGGTGCATGTATGCACCCATCTTGGCACCAGCAGGAAGAGAATGATTGGAGCTTTATATACTGTGCCTCTGGACTGTCCGAAGCGCTATCAGATACCGAAGTGTATTTACACTCAGGTGAGAGAGGTCTGTCACCGGTCCAGCTAAGAGCGATATAACTTGACAAGTATGAACAGGGCCTATGACCACTCTTGATGGATGGCACTCACTTGTGTGTTAAATGAGATGTTCATACATGCTGCATCTTCTTGTATCCCCTGGTAACCCCTCCAGGGGGATGCAATCGCATGGAAAGGATGGAATTATGAGTGGAGTCGAGAGAGAAGGAAGGAGGAAGCATGGATGAATGCAAAATGGCGAAGAAAATTGATGATCAGGGAGGGAGGGAGGTTTGAGGGATGCCGCTGTGATGCTTTGATTATACCTGGTTTCCTCTTGCTCAATCGAAAAATAGATGTTGCAGGAGTACCCCAAACCCATCTTCCCCCAAACCCATCTTCCTCTTTGAGTCTTTATATGTAGTCTCTAATTCACGAGTAGTTTTGCAAACCGGCGAAAGTGCAATGCTTCATAGGCCTATGCACATGCAGCCATTTGCGAGACCAGCAACAAAGAATTACTGGTTTTGCAAACTGGCATCTGTGTGCTGCTGAAGTGTATGCATTTTGCATGGACATAGGTTCTTAGAGCCAGCAATATATTTTCATACATCCATTGCATAATCCTATGTATTCGTATTAGTAAAACATGCTACAGTAATGCACCTGACTACATCAACCAGGTCACATTGGAATCCTAGCTTCAAGGTAAATATATTTGATCCGCCAGATGCAACAATGTCCCTCAAATCAAAACTAAAACAGTATATGATATCTTGAAAATGCTGTAATTTCTAGAATGATGGTTAAATTTCATCATCTGTAAAGTCTGTATCCTAATAGTCACCATCATCTTTTCTAATCTCTACACCACTACCTTTGCAGAGTAAAGAATTACAGGGCTAGGGCATGTAGACTACTTCTTGGGGACCCTAATGTTTATGACAGTGTTTGAGCTTGTACGGGTTCATCTGTACTTTTTCAGAAATATGTCTTCTGCATGTAGTATGAAGTCCTTGGAATTATGAAGGCACAACAAATTTGAGGGCATCATAATTTGGGGGTTATGAATGAATCTCGTTTCCAGATCAGATTTTCAAGGTTAGTTTATGTCTCTCCTGGTTGGACTTGTCTCTGGCATGTTCTCTCGCTTTGTCAAGCCTCCCAGTAATAATGCTAGGTATTTGCTTCTTGTTTACTATTCTCATCCACAGCATATTTTGCTGAAGGCTTTTGAATATTATCTCTGCTTTTGCTAGGTTTATCGATTTTGATGCAAACAGCATTCCCGGAATTCTTTCCTACCAGGTACTCATTTACTATTCCTGGCTCAAGAGTGGCAATTTGAGGTTAATGTCTTACCAAAGAACATTAGTGCCATTTTCGGGCTTGAACCCACACCTTAACATCTCCAGTCAAGTATCCAAATTAGTAGCCTAGTGGAAACCTGCGTGTACAAGTCAGATAGGTCACTTCACAATGAAAGATCAAATAAGTAGCAGAAAGCATCACATGCAGATTCATGGCCTCTAAATTCGTTTAAAAAACAACTTTCCCAGTGAATTTGATTCACCACTATCATATCCAGATAACTGGACCCTGTAAACAGCTACATGTAGATGGCCTTTCTAGACAGGTCCTATAATACACATTTCTTGCCAGAGGGAAACAAGATACATGCAGGTGACCACTATAGAGAGGTGCCCGCAAAGACAGGTTTGACTGTATTGGCCCATATAGTGAGCATCAGAAGGGAATTAAACCCTCCTCAAAGAATATAGTGAGAATCTTTCTGGCCCTCACCACGTGCATGCATGCATTATTCTGTACATAAGAAGAGCTTAATTCCAAAAGGGGCTAAATTATATTTTGATGATAAATGAGTTATTGATAACATTGTTCACTTACATGTAAGTACCCATATTCAAACAAAATTATTTACTTACATTTTAGGAGCAATTATGAACAAATGCACCTTCTAATATCACTTTTCCATAGATGCCTGTACAAAATCTGGTAATTAATTGCTTTTTTCTCCGAACTTACTTAAATAGATTTAGTTCCTTTTGCAATTAAAACTCCTTATACTGGTGATGAGAGCTCACGTCCTGTCTTCAGAAGATGTAAACATAGAGCTGCCTATCTCCAAGCTATTGGTGTTTGTTGTTCTGCATCCATCACTGAATGGGTATAAAATTTACTTCCATCATTGTGACCGGGGGGGGGGGGGGGGGATTTGGTTTGGACGGGGGTATGCCGCTCGAAAACCCTTACCCATTATTAGGGGTAATTTGGGGGTATTTTTTCGAGAAAAAAGACATATTTTTCACAATTTTCTGGTGTTTTTCAGGTCAATTTTGCAAATTTTGAAAAAAATGACAAATTTTTCATGGTATTTTTGTTAAAAGTGGGACCAATGTTTAGGGATTTTTTGTGAAAAGTGACCCATTTAAGTAGCACCCCCCATATGTCCTAATATGTGAGTAAATCCCTGCCCCCCCCCCCCCAGTTGTGACTAACTTCCCCCAATAGCCTGGTAATGAATTATGGTCATTAAATATATATAGGCCTTTGTATACTAACTGGCCTTGCTATGGATTTTGATCCGTTAGACCTATTACCATTATGTAGGCCCTGTATATCTGTCAAGAGAGAAGTTATCAATGTGTCCCCTACGTATGTTTTGTAGAACTTTGTTTGCTAGAGAGAGCAAGAAGGTGATGAATGGCGCAACAGAGATGTACTACAATCCAAAGCAGAACCTTTTCTATCATAGCAATAATTAACAAGCATTTTTCCTAATTATCTTTGCTTTTTTTTCATCAAGCAATCTTGCAATAGATAATTCTGAAATCTTTAGACCCAAAATAATATTTGGCAAATATATTTTTGTTTACAGTTTTAGACCGTTTATGTATAGTGTAAGCCTATAATATTACACTGTAGGTTGTACTGAGGTATATGGCAGTAGATCTACATGTACATGTATTAACTAGGAGTCGGGATAGAGCCATTGGTCTACAGTGTATATGAGAGACTCTGGAGCCATGGGAATCGAGTGAGGTTGAGATATTTTTGGATCTGAGAAGAAAGATGTGTATAGATAGATATCTGAAATATTTTCCAGCACCAGTCCGCTTAGGCTGTGGAGGTAGGCAGCTAGGGCCTTGATTGAGTGATGTATATAGCAGTGCTAGAGATAGATCTGGTGGGACCCCTCTGACCTCCTGACCCCCGTACCCAGCGCTGCTCAGGATGCTGTGTAAACAGACGGAGATGGACTCCCCTCTAGTCTCTGTGTCACTCATTCTGAAGGGTGGAGCAGGAGGAATGATGATGGAGAAAGAAGGGGAGGGGGATGGGGGGGGGGGGGGGGGGGGGAGGGAGGGGAGGGGGAATGCTACCCGACTATGCAATGGAAGCATGATCGTAGAAACAGAGGTGTGGGAGGGGGAGGTGTGGGAGGGGGACTCCCCTCGAGTTCCTATGTCACTTACTCATTCTGAAGGACAGGGGGGGGGGGTGGATGCCCCTCGACTCTGATGTGGATGATAATAGAAAAAGAGGTGTAGGAGAGGGACTCCCCTTGAGTTCCTACGGCACTCACTCACTCTGTAGGATGGAGGAATGAGGATGGAGAAAGTAGGGGAAGGGCAGTGAGATGGACTCCCCTCTAGTCTCTGTGTCACTCATTCTGAAGGGTGGAGTGAGAAAAACGATGACCGGGGAAAGACGGGGAGGGGCTGGGGGGATGGGGATGGAGAAAGTAGGGAAAGTGCTGTGAGATGGACTCCCCTCTAGTCTCTGTGTCACTCATTCTGTAGGGTGGATCAATAGGAATGACAACGGAGAAAGAAGGGGGAGGATGGGGGGGGGGGGGGTGGATGCACCTCTAGTCTCTGCGTCACCTATCTGAAGTGTGGAGCGAGAGGAAGGGGGGATGGAGAAAGAAGGGAAGGGGGAACGCCCCTCCTGACTCTGTGATGGAAGATTAATAATAGAAAAAGAGGTGTGGGAGAGGGATTCCCTTGAGTTTCTACTTCACTCACTCACTCTGTAGGATGGAGAAATGAGGATGGAGAAAGTAGGGGAGGGGCGGGGAGATGGACTCCCCCTAGTCTCTGTGTCGCTCATTCTGAAGGATAGAGCAGGAGGAATGACGGTGGAGAAAGAAGGGGGAAGGTGGATGCCCCTCCTGACTCTGTGATGGAAGAATAATAATAGAAAAAGAGGTGTGGGAGAGGGACTCCCCTTGAGTTCCTACATGTACGTCACTTACTCATTCTGAAGAGTGGGGGAATGAGGATGGAGAAAGTTTCGGGAGAGGAGGGGGAAGGGGCATTGAGATGAACTCCTCTCTAGTCTCTATGGGCGCGTTCATGCTTGAATTTGACGGCCAGAATCAGGCATCTGTTACACGTTTAGTTTATAACACGATTGCGTTCATGCTCACTTTTGTAGAATCACCGAAAAACGGCGATCATGATCGCCGATCGTAAACTCACAAAAAGATGCGTTTACAATTTGTAAACGCGTTTAAATGGGGTCAACGCACTGACCTCTAGTGGGTCTACGTAGCATGCGCACACAGGTTTGCGAATCCAGCTGAAGGCCACCCAAGGAGAATTGCCTGGAGAAGTGAGCATGAACAGTGCACCGTGGAACTGCGATTACGATGAGCGTTTACGATGAGCGTTACAAATCGCTCATTCTGCCTTCAAAATCAAGCATGGACGCGCCCGTAATCACACACTCAGCCAGGTTTAAAGGATGTAGCAATGGTAGAATGATGACAGAGAAAGATGGAGAGGAGAGAGAGGATGCACTCCCCTCTTGTCTCTGTGTCACTCACTCATTCTGAAGGGTTTAGGATTAATGATGGAGAACAAATTGGGGATGGGGGATGTATTCCCCTTTTTCAAGTGGGGGTAACCAACTCGAAGCCTCAGATACGGGGCGGGGGGGGGGGGGGGAGGAGGAGGAGGTAGGGTCTCAACCTACAGTCTCTCAATCTGAAGGGTGTGCTGAAATAATGGCGAAAGAAGGGGGAAAGGTGACTTGTGGCTAAGTGAGGAAGCTGCAGATACTGGGGCAAAATAAATATGAAAGAAAGGGGGTGGGTGAGGTCACATGAAAAAAGATAATGGTAAGGAAGCTATAGTGATTGGAATGAATATCCCCCCCCCCCTCCCCAATGGATGATTTGTGTAAACTCTATCTGAAATATGAGGAGACAAACTCCATAATGAATATTATTTCATGGTCCAAATTCACAGACTTAACATAATTTAAAATTTGGACCTGAATTATTGAAGACGATTAATGCTGTACCTTCAGGGTACTAGCTTTTCAAGTACCGTAAGTTTTGAACTTCTGGAAGCATTGGTGAAATACGTACACAGCATCCCGTTGCTGAAAATGAAATGACTAATTGATATTGCATTTTCTCCTGCGGGGGCAGTCACTCCTGGTAGCTAATTCATATTGGCCTCCGATACTGGTGGCCGATGACAGAGACATTGACATTTTTCATTCCATACTTGTGTCACCTTGACTGAATTAAATTGTCAATGTCGTGTTCATTAAGTTCACCACTGTTGTCTGTCTCGGCTCATCACCTCTGCCTCATTGAAAAGATGCAGACAGCATGAGGGGTGTGAGGCCAATGAAGTTTCATTCAGCTTTTGCAGGGTAACGGTCTTGGTCTTCTTCTTTTTGTGGAGATAGTTTTGCTTAGAGTTAGAAGACAACCAGAAGGCAGAAGCAAGCAAGTCTGTCTTTTGCCATTTTGGGCTGGTAATTTGAAGAAAAAAAGAAGAATATGTTAACTCATTCAAACCGATAATATGGTGGGTTTTCTCCATTTTTGATTTGCTGTATTATATCAAACTCAATAAACTTTATGAAGATCCATTAGGGCAGTTGTTACTTGGCAAACTTTTAATGCTTCGCTTCATTTGGTGTCTGCAGTTTCGAATAATTAGGTCTTTCTTGTCATGAATTACACCGTGTTTTGGCAAGGAAAATGGTGACACCTGTAATTTCTCTCAAAACACTTGTCATTTGGCTTGAAGGACTTCATGGAGGCCTTCATATATTTGCTTTTATCATGGTAATGTGTAAGAGACATGCCTTCAATATGATGGTTCTTAATCCTTGTAAAGCTCCACATGCACTGTAATTCTGGGAAGCTTGTTATACATACTTGCAGTTTGATACAAACGTAAAGTGTACATGTAGCTCATCTCTGTTTGTGCCAGAATACCATGTATACACTGCAAAAGACAACAGTTATTTATGGTATACGGACCCCAGGGCTCATTTTATTCAACTGGCAATGGAGTCATTATCCTCCACAACAACCAAGGTACCTCTTGCTTTTGTGCAGTCGATGGAAAAGATTTCATCACCCTCCTTTTGTATTCTCTTTGCTGGGGTGGGAGAAGGCAGGGAGGCGCAGTCTGTGTCTGTCGGCATCGCTCTATGCCCTCAAAGAGCCCTCGCTGACAATGGCAACAATGCCCTACTGATGTGGGCCCAATCTCGGCCTGTTGATGAGATAACATTCATGCCAAGAATCCGGCTAAAGAAAGAAAAGATTGTCCGTGATTGATGTCTCTTTTAGGGGTGAGGCAGCTCGCACCCATCGCTCATGCTCATGTCTGCTTGGAAGATCTCATGGTGGTAGAGTCACAGCTAGAGCTTTGTGACTGTGGGGAACTATGCATGATTGTTATGATCTTCAAGACGAGATATCTCCTCTTGGAGATCTCTTCGTCTCTTTCGATCTCTCTCGTTCTTTTTTACATCTCTAGAGGTCAGTAATGAAAGTCATCAATCGTACGACATTCACCCAGTCACCCAGACGGGATCATTCTGTCGGGGGTTCTTTCATCATGCTCGATGGATCAGCCGAAGTGATCACATTGATGCTATATGTCACCCCTGCGAAAAAGCAGTCAAAACCATGGCTTGCATTATTCATGAGCGACGGATGATTCACGGCGGTAGCTCTCGTAGAAATCTTTTTCTTACGTTCACATGACTGCTTGTGCTGGCTGTAGATTCATATAAGACACAAAAAGTCCCTGTTTTTCGTACTGAATTTTGCAAACTTACTGTCACTCAGAGTTTAAATCAAGCAAGAATTGAAGTGTTGCCGTTCCTTTCAGTAGGTTAGTGATATACATGCAGCATCGGCTGTTCGCACGGCCTTAAGAACTATGTATTGTCAATGGCACTTAAGGCCTTCTTCCAGGCAGCCAATGATGTAAGCTGTGGAGGGGAGCTCCATAGTGGAAAACACATTGTTCATGATTTCAGGAAGCAAGAAAATGTATTCCAGTGGCATTTCAAACTGAGAATTTACAAGAAATAATATATGTCAGCCCACTCAGCAATCGAGAGAAGCCTAATCACGATGATAGGAATCTCTACTCCCCGTAATATTTCATCTCGGCACTCCACCCTCGCCTCATGGGTAATTTGAATTTACACAAAAGATGGCTTTCGTCGTCGGATCGGGATCAAATATTGAATTTTGCGTGGAACTTCTGGTCACAGGTTTTTTTGATGGAATCTTTGCATCCATCACCTCGTATTTCATCCCCAAGCTGCCCGATACAGTGGTGCCTCATGGGTAATTTGTAAAGCAGCGCGGCTGCCTTGAACTTGTGTGCTCAGACCGGGGCTCTTGATACGAGAGCCGGCAGGATCCCCACTAGGCTGCTCGAACAAACACCTTACCTGGCAGGCAGACCTTCCAATATCCCAAATTGCCTTTGAATTATGGATGTAGATCAGGAATAAATTTGCCCTCTTTTTTTCTTACGGTGTTTTGCATGATTTTGGTTTTTGTTACTGGGTTTTTTATGCCTTCACTTCTAAAATGATTTTGGTAAGGGAAGGAGGGTTATGGTTAGGATGTAGGGAGAGACATTTTAAGAGGTTGAGAAAGTGATGAAGGTTATTACAACACATGTTATGTTCAAAAGAACATTTTGAGGAAGTTTGTGTCTAACGTCACAGTATTACATTTTACACGAACACATAGTCAGGGATTGAAAAAAGAATTCCCTACATGCCCTGTCTCTCATTCTTAAAGGTACTGTGTCCCATTTGCAGGCCCAAAAAATGAAAAAGTTAAATTCCAACTGCATTTGAATGATAATACTTATTTAGAACTTCTCTTAAAAGGGTAGGGCTTGAAAATGTCTTCAAGTGGGAAAATAATGACTATTGGTTGTCAAATCGACTTTAGGGCAATAGAGCCCAAAAGTAATAGTCTTGATTTTCAGACAATTGTACCGAATGGTCATATGTTTTATGCTGCGCAAAGATTCAATCAGTTTAATCTTGGCCATAACAAGAAGTGGGTTTTGATGTAGACAAATGCTCATGTACCCTTTACAACTCTTTTCATGTATGTTATTACCAAAGAAGAAAAAAAGCCAGTCAGTCACTCAATAGTGTCTGACAGTGAAGTCTAGCAAGTAAACGGGTTTCCTTGTATAATTTGAATATGAGGACACTGCTAATGTTTAAATTTCACAGATAGGACATACATGACATATTTATAATTCCTGCAAAGTTCTACAGAATTTGAGGTTGGCTGCAAAAGGGACATAGTACCTTTTAAAAGAATTCTTTAAATATCTACACTGCTGTATACAGCTGTACAAAATACAAGCTCAACTCCTGTTCCCCTTTCACAAAAAAGACAGGAGCTGACCTTGTGGTCTGAAGTTCAAACACCTCCCGCTTTTCATTCTCCTCGAATCAGTGTCTTCCCATTGAATCTTCCGTGTTGACAGCCATTCAACTAAACATGCACAGAGCTAGAGCTAGGTCCATGCTGAGAAAAAGGAAGAAATTTAGCATAAATATCGCTTCCTGTAGAAACAAATATTGGGTTGTGATTGGGTGCTGTGCGCCTGCAGAGTGTATGCAGGTGGGGGCTTTTATGCTCCCAATAGGTGACGAGATGAAAGGGTCGGCACCGTTCGCATTAAAAAATCTAGAGCAGCCCCGCTTGATTTAATGGCGATCTGGGAAACTGTCCATCGATTTGGCATGAAAGTCCTTCCATTTTTAAGTCCTGATTTTAAAGCAGATTTGTTTTGAGAAGTCTTTTTTTGTAGAACTAGGGTAATCGTCAATTAGTGTTCTAAAATATGAAAGTGATATGGCGGTATCGGATATTCTAGATCTTAAGAAAAAGTGGTTTCAAGTGGGGCAATTTTGATGTTTTCTTAAGCATTCATTAAAAGCTTTTTTTGAGTTAATTCCTCCTCTTATACGTTGCAGTTTTCTTTTTGTCAGAAACTAGTGTTTTTTAAAAAAATTCTTTGTCCAATGATCAAGGCAATGTCCCATTTTTTATTTGAGCAAAGGAGCCTCCTGAATGAAAATTTGATTAGCCTAAATCTTACTCTACATGCATATCCCCAAAATTAATTGCAAATTCTAAGTGCTATTTCTGATTCGTTGAAAGTCCAGTTATTTTTTTTAAAATCATTTATATGTCACATGGCCTGTGCATATCATCTGTTTGGAGCAGGAAGGATGTTAACTCATATAATTTTACACAGATTTTTACGCCTATCTGACAGACGATACAAAAATATGCCATGTTCTTTTATAACAATTAAAAGTTTAGAGTTTGAAATTACTTGTAAAGGGTTTGCTTTCATTCTTCCGACCCCCCCCCCCCCCCATCCTCTAATTCAGTCTTTCCTCAGAGTCTAAATGATGAATCAGCTTACAATTTCGATGTGAATTGAGAGTTGAACTCAGGTCAAGTTTGTATAGTTTGGCTCAAACAAGAAGATTTAGCTCCAGGCAGTGCGGCTCAGATTGGTATGCAGCTACCGACCTTCAATTCACACTTTTCTCCAACACGTACCCAGGCTTTGCCCTTCCATGGGATGGGGGGAACTGAATCGTTGGAATGAATGATCGAAACGTACAGATAAAGATGTGAAACGTAATTATTGGTTGTATATAGATGTCATTCATCTCTGTCTGCTGTAGATTATAACATTGAATGAGTGATATGTTCAGACCATGTGACATTTATGCAAAACTTGTATAAAGAATTATCGGATAGCGAGAGGAGCGTACTGACTAGAAAACAACATCGCAGAAACAATCAGGGAAAAAATTAATATTTATTTTTTGGGGCTACTTTTCAAGCTTGCCTGCATGAAAATAACATTCTTAAATTTGTTTTGCATTGAACTCTATGCAAATTTATGGGGTTCTTGTCTGATTTTCGAGGGCTCTTTTGGGCATTTCGGGGGCTAAATTGCCCCGAGCCCCCGTGTATTTTTTTCATTGGAAACAATGTACGGAGAACTTAATTTTGAAGAGGTTAGTTGACATCACAGCTGACCAATCATCAGCCCCACCCAGTTATATGATTTTCATACAAAATGATTGTAAATTACCTGGCTGGTCCAGCTTTACCATCCACATAAGGCCCGTCTTCACTATCTCGAGATTGCCAAATATCCAGCTATTTGAACTATCCCGATCGCAAACTATCCAGCTATTTGCGTCTTCATTAGAACGAAGTAGCAAATTAGCTGGATAGTTGGTCGGGATAATATCCCAAGATATCTCGGTCTAGTTTGCAAAATATCCCACTATTTCCGAACTAGCGGGATAGTTTGCGACCGTCTTCAGTCCGGAGTCAAATATCCCGATCCCATCATGCACAACGATTTCCGGTTCGCACATGCGATCTATACCGCTCAGCGCGCTAGTACAACCACTGACCTCGAGTAAGCACGGAAAACCGCAAACTAGACTGAGATATCTTGGGATATTATCCCGACCAACTATCCAGCTAATTTGCTACTTCGTTCTAATGAAGACGCAAATTAGCTGGATAGTTTGCGATCGGGATAGTTCAAATAGCTGGATATTTGGCAATCTCGAGATAGTGCAGACACGCCTACAGTTTTATTCTGCAAAATGTCTGAATTACAACTCCAAATTTGAAGTTTCTGACCATAAAAATGACCCTCATTGACCATGAAAGTTTGCTGTTTACAGTTGACTTTATTCATCTTTCCATATAGTTTAAGACAGTGAATTCTTAATTCTACCCATGAGGAGGAAGCATTATGAATTTTGCAAAATCATAAATAACTTTAAGATAAAACTTCAGAGAAGTTTGGTCTAAATTCATTGAAAAGAAAGTATGAAACAACATGTACTTCAAGAACTTTACATACTTTTCAGTTCCATCTTCCAAAGTTCAGTAGACCAAATGTCATGTTGGCCTATGATTCGTAAGACAGCAAACAATCCTTAATGTTAATAGATTTATATACTTGTTTATTGGTTTAGTGCTTTCATCGCCAGGGGAGACAGCGACTGTAAATCAAGAATGACTTCTCAAATGTGTCCTGTAAAATGTTGACACGAACAACTAAGATGAAAAACCTGTTTTTTTTAAAGGAGTTGCATTTATACAAAAAGTACAAAGTCACATATAATTGGTCACAGATAACATATCTAATTCTTATAATCTTTGTTGTAGAGAGGTTTATTCATTCTAGTTTTGTTGTAATATTTGAATTTGATTTGGGGGGTAAAACTTCCCTAGAATTATAAGCTAGCTGTGTAGTGCTGAAACATTTTCATTCTAGCAAGGCACCGCTGATCTTTGAGAGATCAACAGACAAATATACAGGATGCCGATGCCCCTACTTTGAGAGAATATAGGCTTTCAAGTTGTGTAGTATACAGAAAGTTGGTGCACCTTCTCACTTTTCTTGCAAGGGTCCATCTGAAATGATCCAAATCTGAAATGATCTACTAAATGTATTTGCTGTTGATCACCTATCAGCTTTATCATAAAAGATGAAATTGAGTTATAAGACAAGTGCCTATGTTCACAATGTTTCAAAACGCTGGTACACAATCCTGAATTCTATCTAAATCATTAAAAAAAAGAAACATCTTGTTGAGTGTATTTTGTTTGTTTGTAAATATTTATACAACCAATTTTTTCATTTGAAGTAAAGACAAAATGGGTGAAAGAAGTAATATTATTTTTTGTAATAATGAGAAGTAAAATTTGGTGAAGCTTTTAAACGATGGCATGATGCTCTAGCTCTTTCCAATATTGTAAAACTCTATCTACACTATCTCGGATGAGAGAAGCAGGTGTGCCCATTATTGATGCTCTGATGTGTGATTATTAGGATGGACGATGGATGACCGATTGGACTAGCAAACAAGCAGATACTGCTTTCCAGCCAGCCCAGCGGGCCGAGGAGTGTGAAAGATGAACTAATTGAGCGGGAAAAGGAAAAACCTGTCATCGATATGGATCATTGCATCATCTCACTCAGGAGGGTGTTAATTACAGGGCATTACATGTAGTTATGCCCTTCTTGCACTCGGCAGAAGATGCATATTTAAAGCCCCCCCCCCCCCTGCACTCCTTATAGCTACTTGCGCCCTCTATATAGCAGACAATGCCTAATCGGTGCCTGTTGGTCCCCCATGTTCCTTTTTTTCTTATGTTAATTGAGAGCTGATTTGATGAGATCACCACCTGTCAGTGACCTTGCAGGGAGGTCTAATTCCCCCGGTCAAACTAGTACAGACGGCTTTAAGATGTAGTATCTTTTCTTTTGAAGTATTGAAATTGTGAATGACTAAAAGAAAAATGTAGCAAATCTCAAATGGAATCAGGACAAATCATTCAGTTTCAATCATTCATACAATTCAAAGAATAAGCCTCTTCCAGCACGCTCTTTGCCCGAATCCTGCATGAAAGCATGACAATTTCCGTCCGTCGCCGACGATCCAGAAGGAACTCGTCAGATTTCTGTATTCTCTCCCTTGCTCCCTCGTAATGTGACAGGCAGAGCACCAAGAATTGATTCCATTGAAATCACAGCCTAACTCAGATGACATTTACGATTCATTACGCCTGTCTGACATCCGTCGCATCCGCACATGCACTTTTCACTCTTCTTTGACAATCGACATTCATGTGGCGTCAAAATTATGCAGCGAACAAGACCAAGCTGGGGGAGAAGAAGGAGGCATAGGACGACAAGAAAAATATTGGAGAAAAGGAAGTTTACTATAGCATGAGACTGATGTTCTTGTATTTGAGATAATTTCTCTGCTGAGTGCCAAAAGGGCATAAACTCGCCTTTTGAAAGAGAGTTAATTCCTGTCTTGCGCTCAATAAATAATATTTTGAAATACAGACACTTACAATATCTGATGTAAATCCCACGCCAATCTAACTGACATATTATCTTGTGAAAATACATGGAAGTGATTAATGGGGTCGGGGGCAGCAGGGAAAGAGTGGTGGGGGCTTGATGTCATAGTTACAAAGACATTGATTTGTTAGGTTCTATTTCGATGATCTTCCTGACTCTATGTTTTTGTCTGGCTTGAGTCTTAATATCTGAGCTTTACCTAAACTTCTTTATTTCTTCTGCATTACTCTTATTTTAGCTCATGATCAAATTTTTAAACAGCTCTAGTTTTAAATATGCACCTGCACTTGTAGTTGTATTCATGTACTGTAGCTCTAATGCGTGTAAGGGTGTCCATCTTCAAACAGAAAAAGAGTGCATTTTAAGGTTGGTTTTTCTAGGATAAGCTTTCTGAGATAGCATGAACTCGATCAAGATTTCAAACATGTTAAAATGATACCAAAGTGTATGTCAGTTTGTAAGCACACCGCCTACCCCAATCATTTGATAACCAAAGTAAAAACTGGAAAATACCTGCAAATTGGTCAAAGGGTCCCTAAGTTTAAGACAACCACTATGGCTAGATCTCTATCTTGATCAAGCATCTTCATAGAATATTTTGCATGTATACATCACAGTGTGTCCTGTGACTGGAGATAATAGTACACCAACCTTGTTATCGGTGAGAGAGATATGGATCCATCCCCCTTTCACTCGTAAAAAAAGATTCAAGCTTGAATACCTAATATCTATCTCCTGGCAATTTGTCCATTTCCGCATCAAAACACCATAAGGCGCTGGGATTGTCCTGTCGTAATGTCATCCTTTACTCTGCAAGATGATGAAGTTCTTTACTTCCGGTATGTAAGATGATGATCGACAAAGGAGGGGGAGGGGGGGGGGCACAACAAGCCCATGTTCCCATTTTAAAATCAAGTGCACAAGAGGAAATGTGCCCATCTTCAAATATTTAACCCAAAAGGTACCTTAAAACTCTAAATACCTTTCTGTGGATTTTCAACAACAAAAAATTCCCCAAAAGGGATGGATAGTTCCCCTTCTGTATTCAAAAATAACTTTTGTAAACTGTTTAATATATTTCAATCATGTTTGTGGTTCCCTTCTTACTACTAAGAATTTTCACATGGCAGTGTAACTGTGATGGGAGGAGCCCCCAATTTTAATTTGCACCAAATCAGAGACTATTAAATTTGAAAGCCAAAAGAACATTAACTCACATCATTTTACATAGAGTTCATGCCCTTTTGGTTCTTACAGGCCTGATAATTATCTTATTTAAATTGGTTTCCAGATTTTTTTTGTGTATTACCAGATTTTATCACTATTTTGCCGTATTTGTTCCCAATTTTCTTACTCAAAAGGGGAAATGTTGTTAGATTCCATTCCCCCCCCCCATGAATCCTCTTCTTCTTCTTTTTTTTTTTTTACTCAAGAAGGGCCTGGTTGAGGGGAAAAAAATTTGTGCTCACTATCACCCCTGTTCTTAGCAGATCATCTTTTTAACCCCTTGCCTCCTGGAACTTCATGGCTCCTGTATAAAAGCCTATGGGAACGAGAGAACTCAGTACTCCATGGGTTAAGCCCTGAAGTCCATTATGATATTGAGATAAGGGATTTGTGCTGACGGTGATGGCATTCAGAGAGTGATGAATGCGCTAATTAATATCTCTTCCCAATATTTATCATTGCCCAGGATTGATGTATATAACCTGGTGTTAGCTTTTTGAATAATCCAGATTGTTGACCTTTAAAGGGAGAGCTTAGTGATGAATGGCCTTTCACAGACCCAAAGGCTATAGATTATAAAGCCTGCCATAAATGTTAAGCCGGACTATGATTTAATATACATACAGATATCTTGTTATTTTCTTCCTGAATCCCTAATGTTCATTTTTAATATCCTTTTTGTTATATTGATCCAAAGAGAGAAATTGTTACTTTTAGACATTTTTAAAAGTTGAGGCAGAGCATTGAATTGTTAAAACGAGTATTCTCTTATACTCTTTTCACACTGGTTTTGCTTAACCCCGTACTTTGCTTAGCCCCGTACTATCCTTAACCCCGGACTATTTTTTTGGCTTTTCACACATGCTGTTTTTAGTCCCGTACTAGCGCCTATTCACGCTGTTCTCACTGCAATTCTGGCCAGCCGCGATACGCTCCATTGCGTAGTACCGGACTATTTTTCGTTTCTGTTCCCATTCATTTGCTTGGCACCGCAATTGCGGGGTTAGCAGGAGTTAGCACCACAATTGCGGAGTTTAGCCCACTTTGGGAAAAGCCAGTCTGAACAGAAAGTGGAATAGGCTTAACCCCGTACTATAGGTGGGGCTAAGACCCCCCCTTAACCCAAACTATAGTACGGGGTTAAGCAAAATATTGACAGTGTGAAAACAGTATTAATAGTGACATAGGCCACATAAGGGGGTAGGGGTGTGAGGGGCAGGACCTACTCAAAGTTTTAGCAATCAGTTGAAATTTAATTTGGTCGCCGTGCAAGCATTTCAGAGCATCCAATTTGATTGAAATATAAGTGAGTGAAAGAGTAGAGTATTCCAGGGAAGAAAATATGATTTTCTGTGTGTTTAACAAAGAATCCAGTACAGAAATTATTGCAATTTCGGTCCTGTATGATTATCACTCTACTGATTTGTGATCTGACAGGAATTTGACGAATAGAAAGAGATCAAACAAGATTGTGATGATGCTCCAAAACAAGAGGATGATAGATTTCCTACATGTAAGCATGGACCTACTGATGTAAGCTTGCTTTGCAGAAGGATGTGACTGTGTAGCTTCTTCCTTGCACTAAAATTATCCCAATCAGATGTTCGACAGGAATGCATATGATGTTTACAGTTTGAGATGTAAACAACCATGATGGTATGTGAAGTGGACATAGCGCCAGGGCTACAGTACACAGAGAGACCCTGCAAAAAATGCCGCCCCATTCGCACAAGGGGAAAGTTGTACAAAAGTTGAATAGAGAAACGTGTAAAGAGTCGTTATAATAATTGCGATTTAGCAAAAGGGGCGTTCACACGTGAAAGAAAATTGTACAACGAAACTTGTGTTGAAGAGATCAGTTGATGTTATGTGTGGTTTCAGTCAGCTAGCCAATCATCAGTGCCTTTAGTTATACAGGGTTTATATAGTACAACATTCATACTAGAAGTGAACCTTGATTCTCTAGGATCAAATCTCCATTTTTACCATACTGTTGATGCTTTATTAATATGGGACATTGAGACTAAAGATAAATTAAAATAAGAATATTGTTCTGTGCTTTGCTAAATGATTTTCGTAGAGTTATACATGACTTTTGCTAGGCTGAACTGGGGTACATCTCCTATGCTTCCCTGCTGTAGATTGTATCTAACCCGATTTCTGGATCCCCGCATTGCTAATGACGCCTTGGTATCTGGCGCATCTCGACTATGCCGTTCATAGAGAATGCAATATGACAGCCAGTAACCATAAAACATGGGTGTACTGTCCCTTAGCCAGATGGGCAGATGGGCAGATGTCCGTGCTAGACTCGGTCATCTGGTTTTACTGGATAATGAGACGATGTCACGGTCAGCTAGAAGGGGGCAAGGTCATGAGGGGAAATCTTTTCATTAATCATTTAATTGAGGTTGTGAAAGCCATATGTGTATGTAGGCGTATGCTGCCCAACTGCAGATGTGTTTTGTTGTGTTCATTTTGTCACCTATCTGCCCCCTCCCTCACCTCGATAACCAAGCATTGTCTGATACAAGTAAATCTTAAAAGGAGGAGGAAGGAGAGAAGTGATGATGATGATGATGATGATGAGGGAGAAGATATAAAGAGGGAGGGAGGAGGGAGGAGGGAGGGAGACTAACATGGATTAGACAAGCAAGAACATGTATTGTCATTATTTGGTGCTGACATTTCTAGAACCTTCCTATGTCTTTGCATTTCATTTGAAAATGACATAGTGCCTAAACAGAAAGAAGAAAAAAGTGTTAATGTACATGTATATGTGGGTAGATGCAATACAACAAAAAAAAAGCATATTACACTTAAGAGAAGAAAGTGAGAAATGAAAACACTAATTCAGAGTGGTCATTCATGTGTGGTGAATAGTATAAATGTCAGAGTATTTATAGCTATCGTTTTCTTTTTCCTTGTCCCTTCTCAATGCAGGAACCTGAGCAGGAATTCTATCAGCTACATCGAACCCAGAGCGTTTGAGGGCTTGACAAGTCTCACTGTGTTGTAAGTATTCCTATTTTATTAGTGAGAAGGTCGTTACTGTTATTCACAATACATATCTTGAACGACCTTCTTGCCTTCTTGAGAAGGTTGCTGATGAAAGGAACAGTTACAAAATTACTAGAATGTGCAGGCCAGCAAGATGGATGCGTTTTTGAGGGGAAGAAAATTCATGATTTGCCCATAAATTAACTTATTATTAAAGGCATCGTTTAACAATGTTAAATCTGAGATGCATGGCCCTACATGTTATCAGTGTCTGTGATATGGTGTAATATTGAAGCCCTAAAAAAATTGCACTTCAAAGTGATCATGAAGTGCCTCAAAAAAATAAAAATCTTTGAGTGACCAGTTTTACCTGACTCATTTTCCCCAATAGACTGCAGTGTTATAAAAACCGCTAGGAAAACAAATTTTTATTTCTAATTCCAATCATAAATATCTTGATATAATCAGACAGACGATCGGCTTGTAAAAGGTTCTTGACTGACCTAAAAGGTTTATAATTATCATTTCAGCATGAGCTAAATCCAGGATTTTGTTTCAGAATCTGAGATAAAGTTAGCCAATCGCTTTATGACTATTCATAAAATATGAACAATAGGGCAGAGCCAAAATAATAGAAATCACTAAGGTATTGGCAGAGGCAAATTGGCAACAAAGATGCATTCCTCCAGTATCACGATTACTATGAGATTAAAGGAGTTTGATTTGCTGATGAAAGGAACTGTCATGAGTCATAGTCCAAGATGCGTCATCCAAATGAAATGTCAGTCTAGTGAAAAGTTGATCTCTCTTTAATGTCGTCTTCGGGGTTTGTCGTAACCACTTCTTTCCCAAGTCAAATTAGCAACTCATTTTCTTCTCATCGATGTTCTCCATGATCGGAGGTGTAGTGAAAGATAGTTTAAAAATTAATTATGAACGAGGTGAGATTAAAAATGGGATAGGTGATACATTCTAAAAACTCCATTAAAAATGGTTGAGGAGTGAAAGTGTGAAATGTTATATCTCATTCTTTATATTGCTGTAATAGATACTACATGGGTAAAGGCTGTATCCAGCATGTTCAAAATGTCAAATGTATCGTTTTGAAAATGTTTGCACTCTTGCCTCGTTTGAATGGTAACACTCCACCTTTTAGAGTAACACTTTCCAAAATGAATAGTTTATTGCCATCTACATTTAACTTCTTTTCTTACCTTTGTGGTAGATCAATCAACATGGATTGTTAATCTACTGTGTTGGATGGTAGTATTTCTCTTGTTTTTTACTTAAGAATTGCTGGCATTGTGGAAAAGGCTGCTTTTTTTGTCTCAGGTACAGATATCTGTGACGATAATTGAATTATGTTTTGTCAGTTTTAGCCACTATGTATGTTACAAACTACAATGCTTGCCAGATTCATTATATCAATAATTACTATATACAATATATGTATATATCTCCATATACTTGCCCAACTGATGGCATATATTAATGGTATTCTGGACGACCAATCAAGTTCATTTATAGGACCCTTTCATAGGCTACTTAAATTTTTACACAGGGACTGTTCCCTAAGGACAACCTTCAAGTTCTAGGAATATCTCAAATAGCTTGTATTCGCAAGGGACTGTAATGATGTAGGTTAGGGCTGCATGGGAGGGAGGGAGTCCATTCATCTTTCTGGGAATGGAAACACGGCCCAAGTCGTCGCTATCTCCTCAAGAGAAGCAATTTGTCTAGGGAGCTGGGGGATCATCTCCAGGAATTAGCCATCTTCCCTTGATGAGGGGAACCCTTCCTTGATGAGCCTGCGAGGGCGCTATGCTGGAGTCACAGGTCGTTGATCTGACTGATGAGTGTCTTCTCTCTGCCTCATCAAACATCACCAATAAAAACTTAATTACATGTCATTTCCAAATGCAAGCCCTATTAAGATAAAGAACCTTGGAGGATGCTTGTATAGAGCGGCAATACGGTGACAGAAAGCGGCAAGACGAGACAGAAGAGCGGCAAGATTAGACCAACAAAAAGAAGGCTATTGTTGGATGTCACAGAAGATCAATTTTGCGTTGTATTGTATCTGTCACCTTGCTTTGGTTGTACAAAGGAGTGTTTGGTTACGTTTGGCATGTTCTTGTAGTATGCAATGAATTGTCAGAAGTTGCGCTTTCATGCAGAGAGACAAAAGGAAAGAAAGAGAGAGTATAGAGGTATAAAGGGAGAGAAGAAGGGTGGGGGGGGGGGGGGGGGAATGGAGTGACTAAGATTAAGGCTGACAAAGAAACTGACAAAGAAAGAGAGAATGAGAAAGAGAGACAGTTAATGGGGAAATTCAGATTAGATACAAAGCAAGAGATGAAGGTTCTTATAGAAATCGGGAAAGAGTGAGAGAAACCTAGAATGAGAAAGAGAAATGTAGAAAGAGAGAAGATTTTAAAGATATATACCGGTAGTGGTAAAATTGCGGTTCAAGGGTATTGGGTACAAAATATCCTTTCAATATTGTTTAAATATTGCCTTCAAAGGTTTAGATGGCAATACTTCAACCTAAATTCGCAAAAACAGCAGAAACATATGCCCTAATATTAAATGTTGAAGTGCATTCGCGATATCTATCCAGGTCGGATCAATATGATAATTTACCAGATATATCAATTAGTAGGCGGTTTCCCTACAAATTTCTTATCATCACATATTAGTCAAAACATATTCTTTCATATGATTGGTAATAAGAGCTTCCATTTCATTTTTTGAGAGGGGGCGTTTCTAAAACTGGTCTATACCTTTAAAGGAGTGATGGAGAGGAAAGTCAAAGCATGGAATATGAGGCAGATGATGGAAAGAATGTGAGAGTAAAGGAATGAAATGAGATGGATGGCATGCATTTAGAGGTCAGTGAACATCCTAATGGCTTCATTCATTGTGATAAGTGGTGACAGGACAAGCAAATTCTACATTACTTGCTTCTTTCCTGACGAGTTCTTCCCGAGTATCTCGGAATGCGAGCCCGCTACTGTGGAAGTAATCGAGATAAAAGGAATTAGGGCTTGAAATGCAAGTTCATTTGATGTTAATGAGAGGATAGGTAATGTATCCCAGGGGAATTCTTTATGCGAAAAATCAATTAGGATTAACGGATGGTTTCTGTGCCATTGGTGATGATGCGCATGGGGGTGAAGAACCTCATTTTTAATTTTCATTGATAGGTTTGTAGAAATTGATTGTTCTTCTTTTAGGTAAATGAAATTAAGCAACATTATATTCGTGATGAATGAGACATTCTGATTAGTCAGAGCATAGTGTGTCATATGCTTGAGGTCGGACCCATCAATGAGAAGGGGAGGGTGAGAGGGAGGGTGGGAGAAAGATGATGAGAGGTGGAGAGAGAGATAGAGAGAGACAGAGAGAGAGAGGGTGGGAGAGAGTGAGAGAGAGAGGGAGGGAGGGAGGGAGGGAGGGAGGGAGGGAGGGAGGGAGGGAGGGAGGGAGGGAGTGAGTGAGTGAGTGAGTGAGTGAGTGAGTGAGTGAGTGAGTGAGTGAGTGAGTGAGTGAGTGAGTGAGTGAGTGTGTGTGTGTGAGTGAGTGAGTGAGTGAGTGAGTGTGAGTGTGAGTGAGTGAGTGAGTGAGTGAGTGTGTGTGTGTGTGTGTGTGTGTGTGTGAGTGAGTGAGTGAGTGAGTGAGTGTGAGTGAGTGAGTGAGTGAGTGAGTGAGTGAGTGAGTGAGTGAGTGAGTGAGTGAGTGAGTGAGTGAGTGAGTGAGTGAGTGTGTGTGTGTGTGTGTGTGTGTGTGTGTGTGTGAGTGAGTGAGTGAGTGAGTGAGTGAGTGTGAGTGTGAGTGAGTGAGTGAGTGAGTGAGTGAGTGAGTGAGTGAGTGAGTGAGTGAGTGAGTGAGTGAGTGAGTGAGTGGGAGAGAAAGAAAAGAGATTCACAGATACAGAAGAAGAGATATAGGGAAAGAGAAGGGGAGGTGGGGGGGGGGGGGTAGAATGATAGATTTAGATGAAGCTGTACAAGTTGTGGGATATTACCTTTGAAGTATGAGTAGTATTCTGTGAAAATTCAACGAGGATCAGAGAGAAATGATAGTATAAAGAAGAGAGAAATAAAAATATAGAATATGAAAATTCAGAATGGCCGTCTTAAAAAACATCTCAGAGAATGTTTTAACATCTACTGCTGATGAGCATTTTCCTTTTGTTCTTTCATTGATACTCCAACCTATATATGCATGATGATTATACATGTGTAGATGAGATTTTCTACATGCATATCATTGGCTGACCCGCAAGAAGGCCATTACTCCCATGCAGGATGCATAAATGTAACTCGTGACAGCCTTCTTTCAGGCAGCCAGCCATAGTGCTCTTATATGATAAGAAGGTACTCGACTGAAGATCAGAAAATTCTATTCTTACTTACATGGGGGAGGTCAGAAAAAGTAGGGCATGGTATCTCACTTTAGAGAGTGATTTGTTATTTGTTTGTCAGAAGAGCATACATGTAATATCATCAATTCAAAAACAAGTATTTTAAACTATTTTCTATTCTCTTTTCAAAATGATGCGCATGTATGTCATGTACAATATCTGCTTTGAAAACTACCAAAGCTACTGTACATGACAAAGGGGATTTAAATAGTTGTGTTCATTTTTTTCTCTATTTTACTTTTCTACTTTTTTCAAGAAATCTTCGAGATATGCAGCATCTCTTTACATTTCTCAAATGATGTTATCAGTCAAAATTGAAAAGTACAAGTACCATCTCTTGTTGTTTATTGTAGCAATACAGTGTTATGATATGACTAGGTCTTTTAAGAATAAAAAAGCCACATGTATGTAATTCAAATGTACAGTTTCCTCACAGTGTTGTTTCGGTGCCTTATGTTCATTAAGGGAATCGGATCTCACTCCACTCCAGTGATATGCATCACTATAATCAATATCTCCATCATGCCTGAAGGTCCGTCCCGGACAAGGCCACATAAAAAAAATACTGTATTTTTATGTTTGGAGGGAGAGAAACCCCGACCAGGAACTCTAGTGGACGCTTAATTGGTTTTGCACCATCCCGATGGGAAGGGTAGCAGTGCATAACGCATTGGAGCGGATCTAGCATCGATGCGACTGACTTTACCAATTCAATGTTACGTGTGTGTTGTGTGTGTTTGAGTGGAGCGTCGGAATCGGGCACTCGGCTCCTGATGTATGCGCACATGAAGATTAATGAAGTGAGTCATCGTCATGGCGATAGGGGAGTGGGAGATAGAGGGGGGTGAATAGCTGGTTAGAGGAAGAGGCAGTATTGTTGTTGACGGAAAGGGACTTCCTTATAGAAGATGCTCAGGTGATTTAGACTCACTTGGTTAAGTGATTCAAGAGGGGAGAGGTGAGGATAGAGTAGGGCGCTATTCGAGGGGCACTCTGCATGTGCTGCGAATGGGACAATTTTCTGTAGCTCCAAAGGAAATCTTCATTTCAATGTTCTCACTAGCTCATTCGTCTTACGAAACAAATTATAACCTCTCATTTCTTCAAAATGTAGGGTCTGTTTTTATTTCAGTGTACTCTCTATAACACTAAATAACAATTGTTCATATTTTGTATATATTATATCACATTGTTCATTCCATGAACATCTGGGTAAAAGAATCTGGAAAAAGAAGAAAACAACCTACTTGAAATATTGAAATTCAGATTGCATGTATATGTGTGTACCCTTTCAGAACTCTTCCCCTTTGTAGATGGATTGTAGGGAATTATTTCTTTAAACAAAATATACTTGAGTTATTTCATCACATACATATAACTCTGAATGCCATTAGGAAATGTTATTCAGATGAAACTCATTAGTATATAATACAATTCCTCTCTTTGCAAGTGATACAACAATAATGTTGATAAATCATGTTTTGAAGAAGGATTTATATTCGGAGAGTGGTTTGATACATTCCTTACTTGTGTATACAAAGACATGCATATATTGTGGCTGGATAGTGGAATATAATTTGACAACTGTAGCTTGTAAGCAGACGTCCCTTCACGGAGGATCCCAAATAATTCAAATCATTCAATTTGCTGGCCCGAGTGACGTCAGCCAAAAATTAGAGCTCTATCACAAATGACAAATTCGCTTACGAAGTAGAGATGACTTTTAATATCTCTATTTTAGTTGATTCTGGCTGCTACCTTGAATAAGTATACCTATGTTCTTATTTGGGCTTCACCAAATGACCAGACTTTAACCATCGACCATGCTTTAACCTTAACTTGTAGGCAAGTACCATTGTTCTAGATGCCGCAGTTGACCTGATTGGCAAAAGATATTCTAGTGTTTTTGTGCAGCATTTATAGCGTAAATAAAGTAGTAGTAGTAGTAGACTTTATTGGATAAATTGTTTAGCACAGGGCTAATCTGCCACAAGGTCCATTAGTTATTCATTCAGAGTGAATTGATTTCTTCATTCTTTAAACGACAATGAAAGTTTAGTAGATTCCATAGACTGATTTATTTTTAGTTTTAAAAATGTATTTATTTATGTATTAATCTAACTTAAATCATTTTATTTTATTGTATTAAAATCTGTTTTATTGCTTAGCAGTTAGCAGCCATGACGTTTGAGCATACATGCATATCTTTGGTTTATAACCTTGGTCTCAATATTTTTAATAAAAGAACTCTCTGTTGAAATTATTTCTCATATCCTCCGATAACCGAGCCAAAATGAATAAAATTGAATTGCTCTTGTGATGACCTTGTAAATGGGATGAATACGTATACTGTACTGCTCTTATTGCATATATGCGCAGTTAGATAATGTATCAAAGAAATATTGGAATGTTCCTGTCCTGTACTTTAAAAAAAATAGGGTTTGAAATTTAAACTAATTGTCACCAAGGATTTTTTGTTGTTGACTTCAAGTCAATGGCCTTTACATTTAATATAACATGGGGAGTGATATATATATATTATATACTTTTTCCAATGACAATACAAACTGGTATACCAATGCCTAATTAAATATTAAACAAAGTGGTTAGGAAAACTAGAGTATCATCTGCTGAGAGTCAGAAGGACATTAGCTTTTATCCTTCTACTTAGCCCTTCTGGCTTTTACCAGACAATAAACATGTCTGTTTTGGCGCCAAAAGGGCACTACCGTATTTGCCGGCATAAAGGCCGCAGTATTTTTGGAAGAGAAAATATCAAAAAGTCGGGGTACGACCTTTGCGGCGAAAGGGTAAAAAAAAATTTAAAATTGCAAGTCAAAACCAGGAAAGACAGCACGAATTGTACATATGGGACAACAATGAAAGGTGATGGACATTTCTAGAATAACTGTCTAGAATAACACATGTCTTACCGACAATTATGTGTAATATTTTTTAAATGAAGGGCAAAGTTTTGTCAATCTCGTAAATAAAATTCATAACTTACCTACCAAACTCTACTGGTAGATCTAGTTTTAAGTTTTTGACATAGCTAACGCAACCTCAATCCAGAGAGGGAAAGCATCAGAGTCCGGATAGCCGAGCGGTCTAAGGTGGTGGTTACGGGTCCCAATCTTCATTTGTACGCAATAGTTTGAATCCCGCCTTCGACAAAAGTTTTTTTCCCCTGTAAGTCATATATTTTCACACACTAACACACAGTTTGCTGCCCTTTTGGCTCTAAGCAGACGATAGTATGTTGCAAGTAGGGAAATGCTTTAGAATGATTGAGTGAATTTTAACATTTACCACAAAATCAATAACGATATAGCATAATAATGGAATCTTGCCCACAAGTGTGATTTACCATATGGGATGTGACTACTATCACCGCTGTTGCCATGGTATTGTATTATCAACCCTCAAGAATATACAAGATGGAAATAGGGTGGGGGCGTAGGAGAGAAGCGGGGTGTACATACATGTACATGTACTCTAGGTAAGGTTCAAGAATAGATTCCTTTGTTCAAGGTATTCTTTTGCGGCAAGTGATGACAACCCATGGTTCACGGAGCACATTGTGATCGCGGCTTGCGCAGTAGAAAAAATGATAGAAAAGTGGGAAATGAAATGAATCGGTTGGTTGGATGACAATAGGCAAGACAAGCTCGGCCTTGCTGGAGGAAATGTCAACAGTCAATGAATTTCAATCACTGGAAATGTCACAGACGTTGGTGATCTTCAAGCTAGGGGTTTTAACCCTTTCGTGCCCCTGCGTCTAGAGGGGTTGATATTGAAAATTCAAGAGGAATGAATGTGATGTGCTTTACCATTTCTTTGAAGAAAAAAAAGAAAATGCTCTAATTGACCCATGCACTGTGTTTAAGAAGACTTGTTCTAGAATGCATTTTCATTTATGGAAATAACCTGAAACAATCAGGACTACATTGTATTCATCAGAGGATAAGTGAAGGAAAAAGTACATGAAAAGAAAGGAAAATCCATGCGCATGATTCCCTTTTGTATTCAGTTTCTCAATTTGAATAGAAATTAGAAAATGTTTCAAGAACACTGTAGAGACACTCTTCTGTTTATTAGGTATTTTCTTAATTTATGTTTATTTCTTATATCTCAATGATGAATACTTTCAATAAAAATCTAATTTAATTCTACTAAAAATGAACTCATAAGGTCTATAATTGGTGTCTGCATTTTCCTGAGATTATCAACATAAAATTAGAACCGTAAATGTTTTATTTGGTAGCAATAAGCTATTGTTTGTGGTCTACTTGCGACAATTGCAGGAATGGTTCGCTGGACTAATTGAATATCCATGATACGAGGTCTCGTGTGGCAGACGACTCTCTAATTGCCACGTATTTCATGCCAGGTACACCTCGCCCGTCAATATTAATGCCATAGTAAATGGGTAGTGGGGTTAATTTGTTATTGATGAGTTTAAGTGAGTGTTGTGCTGCATCGTATTGGATAGCATCGCTTATGACCATGGTTATGAATATAATATGACCTTTGTTGTATGTAGAGGTAAGAATGTCAAACATATCATAGACAATACAGTTATTATGATACTCTATTATTTGGTTATACCTTATTATTTGTGAGGGCACATTTAAAGATAAAGACTACTTATGGTCATGCGATTGCATTGTGAAAGAAACGTTGTGGAATCGATCAGAAAAGGTTGATCATGTAGCTGCTAGTATTGGAGTGTACTGCAAGGTTCTGGAATCATCAAAATGATAAGAAATTTGGCCCAGTCTTGGTAAAGTTACAAGCACTGTACACAAAAATATGTATATGGGACTATGTGACACGTGCGCGATATCTATCAGGTCCAAATAGATATAATAATTTACCAAATATATCAATTAGTAGGCTGTTTCTTGGCAAAATTTGTATCATCACATATTAGTCAAAACATATTCTTTCACATGATTGGTAATAAGAGCATCCATTTCATTCTTTGAGAGGGGAGCGTTTCTGAAACTGGTCTTTACCTTTAACAATGTTATTGAAATTGCAATGTTTAGTGTGTTGTAAAAATATTGCCAGGCATCATGGGGAATCGAGAATATTTTGAGGGTTTATTATGGGAGGGAGAGAAAAGATTCAGATAGGAAGGGAGAGAAGAAGAACCAGAGGGAGAAAATGAAGGAGAGACAGATAGAAGATGAAAATTGAAAAAAGAGGATAAGAATGAAAAGGTAAATGGGAAGGGAAATAATAGGAAGAGGAGAGAAAAGAAAGATGATTGGATGGAACAAGAGGAAGACAATGAAGGAGAGACAAGGAGTAGATGACAATTAAAAAAAGAAGAAGAAAGTTCACGAGAAAGGAGATAAAAGGGAGAAGGTAAACGGGATGGGAAATAAAAGGAAGAGGAGATAAAAAAAAAAATAATAGGACGGAACAAGAGAAGGATAGGAAAAGGATTAGATACACCATGTACATGTAGCATGGTAAATCAGTAGACCTACATATTTAAGTGCAGAAATGAGGTGAAACCGAGAAGAATAGTGGACCAAAAAAAAAAACTGAAGTGAGACCTGTACTCTCTGTATCACATATCACCAGTTGAGATGACTGGGCCCATGTGTAACTGTACGAAGGCGGACAAGCGAGGGCAGGAAGACAAATATGCCCCCTAGCCATCTAATCAGAAAGGAAAGCTGTTGATAATGAGAAAATCAAATTTGCTCAGTGAATCACACTACTCGCAGAGATCCAACGCTCAAGAAGGATAAAATGAAATCATATTCCTCAAACCCCTCCCGCATGCGAGATCGTTTACGGGCATAAAGGAAAGCAAAGATGCTAGGTGCAGCCTTTAATCATGGCGGATTTACAAATGATTTGATAAATTTATGGTAGAATATGTTATCATTACTTTCTTGAAGTGTGCCTTGTGGAGAAATATGAGAAATGATAAAGTGTTAAAGCATCTACAGTTACGTTTCACTAACTGGTATGGGGACAACATTTTTGCCATGATCTAGATAATTTTGTTTGATGGTGGTTACTCATCCATTAGAAACGATCTTCCCTTGCCTTCCCCACCTTGGAAAGTGAGATACATTTAGGAAGAAAGATAAGGGTTACCCTCTTTGGTCAAACATAAGTGTCTTGGACTTAGTTTTGCAAATTGAAATATTTTGAAAACTATAAGGCCCACATACCAGATACCTTCATAGCAGCAATCCCTTTTGAAACTGATTACTTATAATGTAATAATAAATAAGGGTTATTACATGTAGGTTTGTCTAAATGAGGAGGATGCTCGAGAGAGTGGAGAGAGGGAGTGTCATCATGGCGCGAAAGACAGTAACCCTTCGTAAAAGGAAAAATGCTGATTTTAATGAAGGATCACGATGGCAATGTCTACACGTACAAATGAACAAAAAGGTGTTTTTTTTCCACTGATTTGTTGAAAAGCTATAATGAGATGTAAAGCGCGATTCTTCAATTTATTCTGTTCAATAGAAAATTTTTGGGTACTACAAAATCATAGAATACATGTAGCAATACAGACACACAATTAATTTCCTCTTGCTCTGAATATAGTAAATTGCAACGATGAGCAGAAAGTCAAAATCAGAAAATGAAAACGGGAGCTAAAGGGAATCAGACAAATTCTTTGTTTTTTTATGAAATTCATCCTATATGTATATATTTCATTTTTTATCATGTTTGTCACTTCAGTTCCACTTATCTGTCCTACTTTGTATATC
This sequence comes from Strongylocentrotus purpuratus, assembly GCF_000002235.5. Taxonomy (NCBI): domain Eukaryota; kingdom Metazoa; phylum Echinodermata; class Echinoidea; order Camarodonta; family Strongylocentrotidae; genus Strongylocentrotus; species Strongylocentrotus purpuratus. Next base: position 29,247,796 of record NW_022145600.1, on the reverse strand, counting down.
AGCAATATTAGAGCAGAAGATTTGTCATGAAAGCCTGACATATATTTTATATTTAATTCCATCGTTGGGTAAACAAACAAAATTGCAGCTCATGCATAGAAGTTTATTCTATGATATTACTTTAGATCAAGATATAATCCATTTCTCTGATTGATCTGAAAACAAAATCACAATTTCGATATTAATTCAATTGAAAATTAATTTTGATGGAGACTGGGAAATAAAGATCATAAGTGGGTTCAGCATGGTACCCCATGAGGGTTGATGCAGCATCCAGAATAAATTGATAAATGCTCTTTTTTTTATTTCATCTACTTCTCTCATTTTTCGTGAGATTCCATCTTTGATTAAGAATGATATGATTGAGAAGAAGTCATTTTGGGGGGCAGAGTAAATAAGAAGGCAATTTATGAAATGAATTCTGTGTCAGCAGCCAGCCAACTCGGTGACAGCCAAACTCTTTCCAATTTGATTCCCCTGATCAATACTCCAACTCTCAACGGCACGCTGTTATTCTTGCAATTCCACGCGATCGCTCTCATTGACGGAAGGAAGGCAGCTGGAACGAACGTGGCTGCCTAGCTGTATCCAGGTTGACTACCCTGCATGAGACTTATGAATTAATTAATGAATTCTCAAACCAATTTGATAGGGTAGGGTGATGTATAGGCATGAATCTGAAATACCTGACATCACTTTCAAAATCATGGCTCACCTTTATTATTCTTTTTTTACAAATCAGGAAAAATACTCATCTCTTCCCTTGGGCGAGGGTAGAGAGCAAAAGTTGTCTTTGGTCATTAATTGTCATTCGATGTAGCTCTTTTTTTTTTTTTTTTTTTTTCTTTTTTTTTTGGGGGGGGGGGGGGTCCTATTGAATATAAAGAAGAAAAGTCTGGGTCATTTATTGATGATGGATATGTTCATTGACTCCATGCAACAGATGATTTTGTAGCTTGATTGCACAGAAAGCTGATGATGGAAAATGGTAGAAAGTGAGAGGGAGAGAGAAAGGGATAGAGAGAGGGACAGAGGCAGATAGACAGAGACAGATCGACAGAGACAGAGAGAGAGATGAGGAACAGAGGGAAAAATTTTGCTGTCACATGAATACTTCAGTGATTTTCCTAGAATTGGGAATTGTAATCTCAAGGCAGATGAATGGATTTGTATGCTATAACATACTTCAACATTTTCTGGTAGTGATGAATAGAGTTATCATTAGCCTGATGGATATTTTCTAATCAATTTGTTCAGTTCAGTAAAATAAGTTAACAAAGAAACAAACAAACACAGAGATACATGCACTTTATGTGTTTATGTATTGGAGAATGTGGAGAGCGAAAGTGTGGCATATGGAGATGAAAGGCAGGAATATCAAACTCATTGAATATAAATTCTACAAGCCGGAGATGGATAGATTGTAGAGAAGATTGTATACAAGATTGTAGGGCAACCAACAACAAAAAAAAAAAAAAAAAAAAAAATCATCAACAGTTTATTATAGAAATTACTCAGGATTCAAATCAAATAAGTATTCTGATAGAGAGCTTACAAGCTTACAATAGGTCATGGTCGAGTATGCAAGTTGAAATGGATTTAATAAAGGATATAAAGATTTTGCTATCTCATTTATTAAAAAGACACTCTGTCTATTAAGTATTGATTCAGCCCCCACCGTGGGGCACACTCTTAGTACAATTGGCACCAGAAATGCTATCAAATAAGTTGTAGGAAAGTATAAAGTTGAAGAGAATCACAGAAAAGAAGGACAAATTAGAAAAGAAGGACAAATTAGGAAAGAAGAAATGTAGATACCCTATCTTAGGTAGTTACAGTAGGTTTCTGCACAGAAATGTTATGTGTCTTATTATTCATGATGTTTGATTAATACATTCTCTGTTAGGGTCCCCATGAAGAAAAAGTTGTCTGCCACCATGCACTCATTGATGGTGGGGCCCCTGATGAACAGAGAATAAATTGAAATCAAACAAAGTCAAGCAACTGATAAAAAGATAGCAGAATTACATGATGGGCAAAAAGAATTATGTTTGAGACCCTCACTCTCAGCCAGTGAATAAGAAATTGGGTACTAAATGAAACAAGATTTTTCCAAAGTCAAGCTTTCTGAAATCACATGAAAGCATCTAAGATCTCAGACAAGTTTAAAAGATTTCAGAGCTCTTCAGCTTAACATACACCAAATGATATAAAAACAGCATCTATGAATAGATTCATTAACAGTACTTGAATAGTCAACTCTAAAACAGTCAACTCTAAAATCACTAAGAATATACCATGTTTGTGTAATACCTACATGTACATGTAGTGACATATTAACTACTCCCCCTTATCTTTCTCTGGGAGAAATCATTGAACATGGAACTTTTTAATATCAGTATGTCACAGTACAAGATGTATTTCTTGATTTACAAGCAGATAAAACTCAAGTTTGTCCATTTAAAACCATCATAAAATCTCTCATGAGCTCATATCTGACAGAAACTCATTGTAATACAAGTATAGGATGATCTAGAAATACAGATGTCGTAAATGCTACAATGTTTTTTTTTACATCTTCAAATAGAGAGATTAAAAAAAAACAAGTATTTATTACAAAAATATAATTGTCACAACATCCATCATCCACCCAATCCACCAAAGATTGAGTTTTGAATAAATAATATGAAAATGTGTACAAGCCTACAAAAATCTGCCAAATGAATTTGATAGAAAATATAAAACATGAGGGATGAGTGCAGCTGGTCTATTTGAGCTTGATGTATTAGAGTGTCATATGTATGTGAAATTGTTATTTTCAAATGTGAAGTTGTAATGCCTTGGGTTATATCAGTGCTATAATATGATTTTAATCAACTACATGATCAATAAATGAGTTGAGACAAATTACTCATGATCCTTCTTCTCCTCATTCTTCTTCTTCTTCTTCTTCTTCTTCTTCTTCTTCTTCTTCTTCTTCTTCTTCTTCTTCTTCTTCTTCTTCTTCTTCTTCTCTTCTTCTTCTTCTTCTTCTTCTTCTTCTTCTTCTTCTTCTTCTTCTTCTTCTTCTTCTCTCTTCTTCTTCTTCTTCTTCTTTTCTTCTTCTTCTTCTTCTTCTTCTTCTTCTTCTTCTTCTTCTTCTTCTTCTTCTTCTTCTTCTTCTTCTTCTTCTTCTTCTTCTTCTTCTTTCTTCTTCTTCTTCTTCTTCTTCTTCTTCTTCTTCTTCTTCTTCTTCTTCTTCTTCTTCTTCTTCTTCTTCTTCTTCTTCTTCTTCTTCTTCTTCTTCTTCTTCTTCTTTCTTCTTCTTCTTCCTCCTCCTCCTCCTCCTCCTCCTCCTCCTCCTCCTCCTCCTTCTTCTTCTTCTTCTTCTTCTTCTTCTTCTTCTACTTCCTCTTCTTCTTCTTCTTCTTCTTCCTCTTCCTCTTGTACTTCCTCTTCTTCTTCTTCTTCTTCTTCTTCCCCTTCCTCTTCCTCTTGTACTTCTTCTTCTTCTTCTTCTTCTTATTCTTCTTCTTCTTCCTCTTCCTCTTCCTTTTCCTCTTGTACTTCCTCTTCTTCTTCTTCTTCTTCTTCTTGTTCTTGTTCTTGTTCTTGTTCCTCTTCCTCTTCCTCTTGTACTTCTTCTTCTCCTTCTCCTTCTCCTTCTCCTTCTTCTCTTCTTCTTCTTGTTATCCTCCTTCATTTACCTCTCCTTCTCCTTCTCTTTCTTCTCCACCCAGAATTCAATATGTCATTTATAGTGTAAACATGTACTCATATTAAAACCAATTTTATAATGTGAATATTTTTCTCATTTTGTGTCTACCTTACAGAGACCTGTCAAACAACATGCTTGGTAGTGTGAATAACACCATGTTCATTGGACTATCATCACTAGAAGAACTGTGAGTAAACCCCTTCCATCCAAGCCCCATTCAGACTGAGGATGTACACTGCTCCAAAAAGTTACCTCGCAGTGAGCCTATTTGAAAATACACGGGGCTCGGGCAAAGTAGCCCCCAAAATGCCAAAAGAGCCCCCGAAAGTCATAAAAAGAGCCCCCCCAAAATTGCATAGAGTTCAATGCAAAACAAAATAAAGAGTGTTATTTCATGCAAGCAAGCTTGAAAAGTAGCCCCCGAAGTTTTTAAAGTATTTTTTCCCATGTTGATTGGCCTTTTTTGGACTCTCCTTACAGGGAATGCTGGTATGACCAGCTATCCACAATTATCTCTTGATAACCTAAAGTGGCTATTGTAAGCAATTTCACGATATTACCCCAAAAAAGTTGTTGGTAACAATTCCTTCTTAATAAAGAGTGCAGTCTCAATTTTTTATAAATCTTGTGAAGAATAAAATTCATTGTTTTATATGTATGTTATTTCCTTAATTACATGTTTTTATGTTTTTTTTATAACACTTCTATACATTCATTGTGTAAATTATTTCTACTACTGTCTGATTGTTATGTATTGTTTTGTACTTGTATTTGTATTTGAAATCCAACCTTATTGTTGCAATAAATAAATAAATAAATAAGACAAATTTCTTGCTAATTACTTCCCTTACATATACCCCTAACATCGGGGAGTTCTACTATTTTAAGTGTAATTGTAATAAAGATTATTGTTTGTAAAATTGTTGTACAATCAACTTATGATTCTTTTTGTGTTTTCTCTTCTTAATGTGTTTTCTCTTCCAGGATTTTTTCTCACAACCAGATATCAACCATCTCACAAGCGACCTTTGACCGTCTCACCATGCTCAGGAGACTGTAAGTTTCTTTTTAAATCTTCTTTGCAATTTTGTATTAAAAGGTAAAATGAATGAATTCTCATAAAAATCTCATAACCATGCATCAAAGATACTCTATTTTGTAGCTATGATTTCTTTTAAATCACTCACTTTTTGTGGTAGGTATTCATTGCATATCCAAATATCCCAAATTCTATTTTGAAAATTGTAAACAAATATATATATTTTTTTAATCGTCATCCTATCCTAATCATACAAAGAGCAATATCTATCCAAGCATTGATGAATATATAAATAATTTCTAGTCATTCATCCATATACTTAGATGAATAGCCAGATATTTAATATCCATCTATTGAAGATACTCTTCTCTGTTCCTATGATTTCAGTTCAATCCGGTTGTTCAAACAAATCTGTTGTCTTTTATCATCTTCCTATCATAATTAGACAAATGAGAAACAAATTCTCTGGAGGCATTATTAAATGGGAAGGGTATGAAGCTGGGGTGAATAACCATTATTTTAATATCCATCCATTGAAGATGCTCTCCTTTTTCTGTAACTTTAGGCCTGTCTTCATCAGCTCGAGATTGCCAAATATCTCGCTATTTGATCTATCCCAATCCCAAATTATCCAGTTAGTTTGCATCTTCATCAGCCCGAAGTTGCAATTAGCAGGATATTTTGTCGGGATAATCATCCCAAGAAATCTTGGGATAGTTTGCTAAATATTCCACTACTTGTCTGGTGCGCCTTCACCAGCCTGAAAACTCGCACTATACGTGAACGCTGAGGAAAATATCTTGAGCTAATTTATCAAGGTCGAGTTTCAAGTTTTGAGGTGGAATCTCGAGCTGATGAAGACGCGATTTGTAACTTTGGGATTATTTCCCAAATCAGAAAGAGCGGGCTATTTGGCAATCTCGAGCTGATGAAGACACGCCTTTTGATTTCCTTCAAAGCTGGTTTTGTTGTGATCGTCGTAACATCCCAGATTCCCATGGGCAGATTCCTTTCCAGTGATGTTATGACCTTTGTGAGACTAATTGCCCTCGTAAGCCTTGGTACTCTGGCCAAAAAGTATATTTTCATGCCATTTGTAATCAAAGCAATTATTTTGCCCTTCAGCGAAAGGAGTTAGTGTCTGTTCACACAATGATTTTCTGCAGCTGTTGCACAATGTTCACTTTTACGTTTTATAGAAATGTCATATTTGAGTTTTATGGTAACATAACATGTTGGCTTTGATTGATTATGATCTGTGTTTATCAATTGATTATTTCTTACAAACATTTGAAAGCAAATGTCTACGATAATATAGCGTCAAATGTATGTAGGCCCGTAGTTCTAATTTTAATTACAATTGTATAGGATTAAGGGGTAGTAAAATCCATGTCAAAGTTATAGTTCAAGTGAATATGGCTCAGCATGTACAACCTTTGACCTTGCCCATTGTATGCAAGAGCATTTGATAAAAATATCACATTGAAATGTCGATTTCATGATTAATAACGATAATATTATTGGATACTTCTATAGTGCACCTATCCATGTGCAGTTAAATGAACAATTTTTTATGAACTTTAAAGGTATACATAGAAATACAATGAATATTAAAGCCCCACTGCACTACTTATAGCTACTTACGCCCTCTATATAGCAAACAATGCCTAAGCGGTGACCATTGGTCCCCCATACTCCCCTTTCTTCTCATGTTAATTGAGAGCTGATTTGATGAGATACATGTAACCACCTGTCAGTGACCATGCAGGGAGGTCTAATCCCTCCTGGCCAAACTAGTTCAGATAGGCTTTAAAACTAAATTCTGATGAGTGACGTCATCTTTTATTTTCTTACAGTGAGTTTGCGTCAGAGTATCTGGTCTGCGACTGTAAGTTGGACTGGATCGTGAAGTGGAAGCGAAATCGAACTCCGAAGGTCAAGATCTCGGACAGTACGACCTGTGCAGTGCCAGAGTCTCTGGCAGGTAATCAGGTCAGCAGTCTGAAGAAAGCCCAGCTCAACTGTGGTAAGTCATTAATGTTATTAAGATAGGATTAGTATGATAGGCATAATGATGAAAAGAGCATCAGAGCAACACCAGCAACGCCAGTAACAACAACAGCAACAACACAGTAACAACAACAGCAACAATCACTTAAATCCTAGATTCCTCAACTGTCTTTTCTGCGTGCAGTGGTCAGACTTTACTCCTGCATGTGACAAGATTCAAAGTCCTACAGGACTGTTGATATATGTTGTCTTAATTTGTCTGAGTTCTTGTCTGTTGCAATGGTCAGACTCCCCCCTTCCAGATCTTGAGATTTTAAGTCCCAAAGGACTGGTGATATTTAAAAAATTTAATTACATTACTTTCCTTTTCTATTCCAATCGTCAAGCTCTCCTACAGATACCAAGGTTTAAAATCCTACAGGACAGTCCATGCATCGCTGTAGGCAGTCATGTGTCCTGATCAATAGTTCTTGAATCCTGTACTGTCTTTTCTCTTCCAATGGTCAGAATTTCCCCTGCAGATGTCACGGTTTGAGATCCGTCCCAGCAGTGACCAGGTGGTCTTCAAAGGAGACCCTGTAGGCAGTCATGTGTCCTGATCAATTCTCTTGATTCCTCCTCTGTCTTTTTCTCTTCCAACGGTCAGACTTTCCCCTGCAGATGTCACGCTTTGAGATCCGTCCCAGCAGTGACCAGGTGGTCTTCAAGGGAGATCCTATTTCCCTGGAGTGCATCGCTACCTACCTGGACGAGACCCAGCAGATGGTGTGGCTTAGAAACAAGAAGATCCTGGAGAGCAACGCCTCGGCCGGGATCACCATTGAGACTCACATCATGGAGGAAGAGGCGCTCATGACCAGCACCCTAACCGTAAGCCATTGAAAGAATAATCAAGAGTGATAGACCTGGGGAGTGTTTCACAAAGCTTGTCACTGGTGACGAATGACAGTTTCTGTTATAAGCTGGTGAAATACTTGCTTCTGATTGGTTTTCAGCAGATTTGTCACAGGCTATGTGAAACACCCCCCAGTTGGCAGTAACAGCTTTGGCAAGCGAAAGCTACATCTTAAACTCTTTAATTTTGATTAAAAAATGAAACGTGGATCTTAGAGGAGAAGAGGCACCAATGAGTTACAGCAAAGAAAAAGTGCTTAGGTATGGATAGATGTTTAGCTCTTGAAAGCTGAAGGGGACCTCATTAAGAGCTCAAAACAGATGTATTGGAAAAAACAATTTACAAGTGGATTTGTACACACCACTCCACTTTGTGTCTGCTATACATTGGGGCTTTAGTATTGAGTTACCAATAATTTTGTGTAGCTGTACATTTTATATCTGTCTATGGAGTTATGAACTTTGTATGTTACAAAACCCAGCAATTTTTTTTTTTGTAAATGCCATGTTTGGGCAGAAAAATGGTAAATTAATAATGGTGGATAATTATACAGTGCCCAAGTGCATTGTGCCTTGCTGCCATAGCTCAGTGGCCACTTAAATAGTTCTTGGTATACAGTGGTGAACATGGATTAATGTTTTGCGAGAAGACGTTAGTGCCAGGCGTTGATTTGAACCCATAACTTTTTTTATTGAAAGTCAAGTAAAGGAACCACTATATCTTGACACCTCCATAAGGTAGATCATAGATGATGTAATATTAAAGACTTGTCAACCTTTGCTTTAATAATCAGATTCAACAGATAACCCAAAGCACCGGTCTGTGGAAGATGGAGTGCCAGGTGATGACTGGTAGCGGGCGTGGCAATACCAACGTCATGATGGATCTGTATGTGTTTGGTAACATCAATCAGTCTCACAACTGCCAGGAAGAAGTCACTACTAATAACAAAGGTAAGATGATCATGATCAGAAGGAGGCAGAGGAGGAGGATGAGGAGGAGTTGGAGGAGAATGATGATGAGGGTATTGATGATGAAGATGATGGTGAAGAGGAGGAGGCCGAGGAGTAGGATGAGGATGTTGATAATAGGGGTATTGATGGTGATGATGATGATGGTGAAGATGATGATGAAGTGTCGTCCTGTCGGGTGTTGACTGGTAGTGGGTGTGGAAATAGGAATATCGTGATTGACCTCTATTTGTTTGATAACATCAATCAGTCTCACAACTACCAGGAAGAAGACCCTACTAACAACAAATATATTTCTTTTCCATACTAGGCACCTTCCAGTGGCAGGCCACCATACCCGACATGACGGCAGAGGTGCCCTGCCCGAATGGTGGGGGCCTCCACTTCAGTGGTGGGGATCCCAGCAGGGCCAAAGCAAGGCGTACCTGTTTGGAGGGGGGCCGCTGGCAGACCCCTCAGACGGAGGCCTGTGACTATGCAGATGAGGCTACTCGCATGCTTGAGAAAATAGCCATGGTAAGAAAGAATATGTGGGAACTAAAGGATCATATAAAGGTATTTAAAGGGATAGTTGAGTTCTCAAATGCCTTCTCAACGGCTGGTTAAAATTATCGAATATTTGTGAGGCACCACAATTATTAGTAATCGTTATATTTATGGATACAGAGATGCCAATCGTTACAGTTTCGCCGTATTTGTTACTGTTTTAATGCTCTTGTTACAGCGTTACGGTAAACAATCAAAAGGTTACGGTTAAACGATAAATAAAAGTACATTATAGCGAATGCCGCCTTATCACATAGCCTCCGTACACAGCGCTGCGTATGTCGCACGCATTTACTCATAAGTTCACTGAATTTGACTACACTGGATAGGCACTTTCGCGCACATGGTCCGTCCGCCGCCATCTTGTTTAATTCTGAAACAACACGGTCGCTGTTATTACTGTTTTGATTCTAGTATGTTACGTGCGGTCGTGCATTTTGGGGGGAGCATGGTGGTAAATGATCGTGCGCCTGGCGCCCGCAATACCCATTCAAAGTATAGTAGCGAAGACTTCAGTGATTCAGCGGGTGCATTGCAAGTGCGGTATACGGTGTCTTGCGTTCCGGAAAGACCCCCATTTGTTACGGACAAATATGGTAAATGTTACTGACAGCCATCCTATAGGGTTGGCATCTCTGTGGATATTGCAGCCATCCCTGAACTGATTTTGATCAAACCAAGATGAACTTGTCATTTAAATTGTTTGTTCTTTCAAATATGACACTCGGTTTTTCATTATCTCACAAAAAAAATTATTTGTATAGCGCCCTCTGCAACAAAACTCAACTATCTCTTTAATAGTTTATATGCTTGGTTTATTGTTAAGCCTGTACCAAATTGTACAGGCAATTGTGTTTCAGCAGAGGAGTATGATTTCGCATAAAAACAAGAGATGAAATATAGGTACTGATTCTAAATGCTGATACTCCAGCAAATTTGACCAGTACACTTTATTATCCAAAGAGCTTCTCTTCTAGATCCCAGGTTAGTTTCATTCAGATATTTTTTTGACAAATTCAGTCCTTTTCTGAATAAAACTGAATGTAATTGGAAAAAAAACACTTTTTATTTAACAAAGATCAACATTTTAACTGTATTAGAAGAAAAATTGTTACAATTACCCAGTTTTAACAACTTTAAGCTGACCTACATGTAGTAAACCTAGAATTTTTTCGTTTCATTTTTTCACACCATACAGTCATCGTATAGAAATGCCTCGGTGGCGCTAAAGGCAGCTAGGAGGGTGGAAGTTCAAACAGCAGATGCTCACACATTTGCAGACAAGCTGAAAGTGGTCTTTGTGGCTAGATTCATTGAAAAGATTCATCAATTGACAACTAAAGATGTGAGTATCATTGTTCAAGTTTTGTCATCAATATAAACCCAATCTCCTACCTGTAGTCCCACTCATTCACTAAAAAAAAATGAAAGATTTCTTTTGACACCAGCATGTTAACAGTTAAACCAAGGATGAAACGACAATTAAGCCTGGTTTAAAAGTGACTCTAGCAATTCCATTGGTAGCCGTAAACTTATTTGTGAAGGGATCTATGATTTTCAGTTTGATGTAACCATCAAGATCTGCTTACCTGTCAGGATAACTCTCTATGTAGGTCTAAGCCACTCTCCACCCAGGTGAAGTAAATGGGTACTGGTAGGAAGGAATTCCTTGAATGCTGTGAGCACCGAGATCGGTAGCCTAGCAGAACCGGGGTAATATTGGAGCGCTTTGAGCACCTTGCAGGGTGGATATGTGCGCCATTATAAATATCCAATATTATTGTTATTAAGCCCCATCTAATATAAATAGTCTATCAATCGCAACTATCGCAACTAGGAGACTGCAAACTGGCATATGATTGGAGGACATGCGATTGATTTGGATCAATCGCAACTCTTCATAAGACGGTGCCCTGTTTTGTCTTTGCCTTCATGCATATTTTTACTCGAAAAAATGTGAAATGTGAAACATTAGCAGTAACTGCTTCGTTGAACGATAACAAGAGGTATCATATTCGACATCTTCATTACTGTATTTCCCCTTTCCATCATTTCTGTAAAACCCATTTCCAAGAATTGAGAGAGAAGGTAGTGGAGGATGCATTTGAGGGTGCGTTCAAGTGACTCTTTTACACCCTAGAAAAAAATGTTTTAAACAACGTTTAGTGTCGTTTTGTACTAAAACTCGCTTGAACGAACGGAGATCTCAATCATGATTCTATAACGTCATTATCATGGCTTGCTTGTGGTTTGACCGACAGTCGACCGTAAACACAGACAGAAAGCATGTAGCATAGTTGACCTATACTTCCTGGGTCAAACTGCACAGTGTGATGAGCAGTGGCTGGGCTTGAAATGAGCGAGAATCAGCGTTGATGGAAAAATTGCTTGAACGGTCTCCCGCAGTAACCATGGTTTTTAACGTCGTTTTGAATTGCGATTCATGTTTGTGATTCTAGCTTCAAATAATCGCTTGAACGCACCCTGAAATGGAGCCAGGATAGATCATCTTACAGCCTGGAGCCTTAAGATAGTATATGTGACATGCTCAATCACATATCATGAGCTTTTTATCTAATAACAACACAGTCCAGTCTGTCTGTCTGTAGTGAATATGATTGTCATTCTGTTGCATGGTCGTGGCTGAAGGCTGTTTATATGTAATGTGAGCACTCTAATATATTGATTGTGATGCGGCATGATGCTTGTCAAGACAGATGGACTTGTATGGGTGTTCTGTCTTATATATACACCATGAACGATGCAATAACGAGGATTACTTAAGTTTGAGAATGCTATTTCTTTCTCCATCTCTATCTCTTTTTCTCCTGTCTCTCTTCACTCTACCATCTTTTCTCTCTTTTTATGTTGTTCACTCCTCCTTTTCTCTCTGACTCTGTCTCTCTGTCTGTCTGTCTCTGTCTGTCTGTCTCTCTCTCTCTCTCTATATATATCTCTCTCTCTCTCTCTCCTCTCTCTTTATCTGTCTCTGTCTCTGCCTCTCTCTTACCTTTTCTCTTTCTCTATCTCTGTTGGCACTCGGATCTATATTTCTTGTCTCTTGTGCTTTCATTTTCTTTGCTTTGCCCTCTCTATCTTTATATGTCTTTATCATATTCATTGTAACTTTCCCACATCCCCTTCTCTCTCTCTCTCTCTCTCTCTCTCTCTCTCTCTCTCTCTCTCTCTCTCTCTCTCTCCTCTCTCTCTCTCTCTCTCTCTCTCTCTCTCTCTCTCTCCTCTTTTTTCCATAGATGTCTAGTACCTCCTCCTTCTTTCCTCTTCCAATTTCAATTAGAGTTCAGTGAAAATAGTACTTCCATCCATTAAGAAGGCTCATATGATATCTTATTAAGATTCTTTTTCTTTTTCATTCTTCAACAGCTTGGTCAAGTGATGATTAACATTGCAAGCAACCTGATGGAGGTCAACTCTACTCTCCTAGCTCAGAGCCAGATACAGGATAGGTCCTGCTCAAAGTAAGTTCACCATTTCTTTTCATGATTTTTGAAAGTTTATTGACAAGAGGCATATGCATGTGGTCTGTAAGGAGAATGTCACTTGGACTGTAAAAAGACCATTTCTAGATTGTAATGTGGCATGTGGACCGAAGCCTGCCCTTGGTTATACATGAATGTACAAAAAATGAAGAATAGAAGGAGAAAACCCTATGCCCTTGGATAAGACATTACATTGCGTGTTACGTGAATCCCTTTGATGATTTAAGAGTTCTTATTTACCACATCCAAAAAAGAAATTTACCTGCAACAATTTCAATGTCTTTAGACTTCTTCCTCAGACGCAAATTGGCAGACTGAATTTAGCCGCTAATTTTTCCGATCGCCAGTGGTCGTCTTTCATAATGAATCCCTTTAAACTTTGCTGTTTCATCTATGCCAGGGTGATTGATGCCTTGGAGTACTTTGCCAGCAACATCCTGCAGCACGGGCAGGGCATAGAGATCGAGCACTACGCCCCCAACATCGCGGTACGGGCCATCAAGCTGCCAACCACCAACACCTTCAGCGGGATGCTGTGTGCCGCCATCGTCCCGGGGCCGGGGCAGCTCGAAGACTTCTCCAGGCAGAACGTCAAGTGCCACATGAGTAATATCACCTCGGCTCAGCTAGACGTTACAAAAGGGGTGAGTGCGATGATTGTCTTTGTGCTTTGAGCAGATGAAATGGGAAACGGGGTAAAGGTCACACTGAGATTATTTTTTTGCACAAATAGTTTAATATATGAATGCACATTTCATTTGCATATGAAAGTATGAAACACAGAGTGTAAATTCAAAAATTATGTATATGTTTTCAAGTCTGTAGAACACAAAATGCAAATTTGTGTGTTTTGCTCGACCTATAAAATAACATCATGCATACAGTGTAGGTTATGATTTTGATAATTGTTATGGATATGTGAATTTGAAAGCACGTCTCTGATAGTTATTGAAAAATCATGGATGAATTGTAAGGGAATAAAAACGGTCTATTTAATCTACCGGTACTTGTCCATTTTGCATCTAGCCCATCGAAGCATCCATCCAGCTCCCTCCAACCATCTTCCAAGGTCTGACCCAAGGTCAAAGGTCAGCAGCGGGTCAGACGTCCTCCCGACCTGGGGTGGTTCTTCAGTTCTTTGTCTATAAGAATGGTAGACTGTTCCCTTCTCTGAAGACGACAGCACAGGGGCAGATGGCTATTTCAGAAAGAGCGGTGACATCTATGGTAGTGGCCAGTAAAATTGGTACGTTGGAGACAGGAAAATGTCGTTAAAGCTAGTCTTGAGCTCTGGTATGGGAATCGTATGTCGAGAGAACATGGCTATAATTAATTTTGGTTTGTTTATCCTGCAGTATATTGATTGTTGAACCAGTAGAATAAAAACATTCTCACAAAAACTAGCTGGAAATCATCTTCAATAAAAATCACAACGCATATTTGCACAAAGTGACCTGTGTTGAGCCTGGTGTCGTGCCTACTTACCTTGATCTTTCCATGCTCATTACTCAGGAGTCAGTCGCTATACATTATCTACCAAAATCGTTTGGCACATTTATTTATAATCTTGAACATTCAGTGTAAGCTTTGTTGGATTCTGTGAGAGTTTATTTTCTATCAGTACTAGAACTCAAGCTTATCTTTACGCTTTGCTTCAGTTGTAGTGCTGCAAATTTTATGAGATCTTGATATCCATGCAATTACCAGTGTGTTTAGCCCATTGCCTATGCGAACCAGGTAGTCTCTGTATGAGGCCGCCAGTGTATGGGAATAAGAGAATTCGGTAGTCAGTTGGATACGTGTATTCTTATTTCATCATGCTTATTGTCAATTTCTCTGATTACTGTTCCATATTCATGCATTTTAAAGTGCCCCAAAATGATTACAGCACCAATTGCATAATGCATAGTCTTCATACATGTCTCTGTCTTTGTTTTTACCTGCAGAGAATTACAATGTGGTCAATCTGACAGACCCTGTCACGTTGACCTTCCGACCTACGAACCTAGGTCACAGTGAAGCACCGGTGTACTGGGACGTTACTTCCCCAGGTGAGTGGATAATAATAATAATAATAATAGAGTATATTTATATAGCACATAATAAATTGTGAATTTCTCAATGCGCTTTAAAGTTTTGTACAATCACAAATGGATAAATCAGCAGTGTCAATGAGGCTGCCTGCTTTGAATGTACCAGGTGTGATGCATTACATTGCATATCCCTTGAGCAGTGACATGTGTTCTCACTTTTTAAACAAAAATGAGTAAATGGATAAAGGCTCATTAGGCCTGTTTTCATCAGCTCGAGTTTGCCAAAAAACCTGCTATTTTCAGACTCGGGATATTATCCCGAAGCTTGAAATTGCGTCTTTACCAGACCGATGCGCTCATCACAAACTAGCTCGGACGGGCGCAAATTAGCCCGCTATTTCCCAAATAGTGGGATATTGTGGAAACAAGACAAAGATTTCTCAGGATATTTTCTTGTCCAAACATCCCGCTAATTGCAACTGCGGGCTGATATTTAAATATTTATTGGGATAGTTAAAATAGCGGGTTATTTGGCAAACACAAGCTGATGAGGACAGGCCTATTAAGATATCACATGTTAAACCACCGCAATCATCCCCCTCACTTTGAGCTCCAAAAACACAGTCGTCATGCTTGGGCATGAACCCACAACCTCTACATCAAGTGTTCAAACCTGCTCAACTATGTTGCCTCTATTACTAAACACTTCTTCTTCTCTTCTTCTTCTCCTCTATGCTGTATTTCTGCATCACCAGGAACCCCCTAATTAGCTAATTATGCATTTTGTTTGCCTGTACTCAATTGTCAGAGCTCACAAGGCATCAAGCATTGTTTATTGTCGAGCAATGGCTAATTCTGTTTCAAATAAGTATATATTTCTTCATATACATGTTGTATATCTTAATGTATACTGATTTTATTGTGTATTCAGAACTGAATAAATGAAATATCTGTTCATTTTGTTGCCATACAGGTTCACATGGGGAATGGAAGTCGGAAGGCTGTAAGATTGTAATGAAGACAGATAACATGACAACAGTACAGTGCAGTCATCTAACTAACTTTGCCATACTCAAGGTAATAACCCTGTAATAATAATCAGCTGAGAATTTATGAAAATGACTAGGTTAGGCTTGAAATAAAGAAAATCTTTGCTCCATCACTATTCAATATGGATTCCATTTTTAGAATCTTTTAATTTCAATTTTATAGCATATAGGTAATGTCAGGCATACATTACATTGAAATGATGTTCGTTTTTGGTATTTTCAAACTAGCAGTGTTTTTATTTTTTCACATGTCTCTTGTCATCACATTTGCTTCATTTATCCAAATATTTGTTCAAACTAATAGGAAAATTCATTCACATGTAGCCAGGCGCGTACGCAGGATTTTTTCAAGGGGGGGGGGGGGGGGGGGGGGGGGGAAGAGGACTTTTTTTTTTTTTTTTTGGTTTCAAAATTTGAAAATTTGACATTTTCGTTGGAGGGGGGGGGGGGGGGGGCAAGGTCACCTTTTTTAGGTCAGCCATGGGAATAATTTATTTTTTATTTTTTTATTTTTTTTATTATAAAAAAACAAAGGGGGGGGGGGTTTTACCCCCCAAACACCCCCCCCCCCCTGCGTACGCGCCTGCATGTAGCTAGAAGGGTGAAGGAAATTATGGTAATTTGAACTCATATTTCTTACCTATTTTTCCTTGTGCGCTTCTTAATAGAATTTCTAGATAGACGGCGCTATACAATTGCCTATAAATAGTATAATTATAGATGTCAACCCCCCATGAAATTGACTGATACTACTGTACTAATTCACACCTGCTAATGTATGAAGAGTACAGTATATATTTACAATGACAATTAAAAAAAAGATTCTATTAAACATTTAAACAAACTTGAAATGCCATGGATATTTCAATACAACTGATATGAAATGTGACATCGATTTTGATTTTCATAGGACTTCAGTGAACCACAAGGGCAGTACATCAGTGGTTTCTGGCCGGCCGCTGCTCTTCATCCAGCTATCTACATCGGTAGCTTCATCCTCCTCATCCTTCTCTTCATCACTCTCCTCACCTATGTCTGCTTCCACAGGTCAGTCAAGAAGACTTGTCTTTGATTATTTATTATTATGATAATTAAAAAAATAAAGATGTGAATGAATGAATTTCAATTTCAATTTCAATTTATTGTCCAATATTGGAAACTTGTTTTGCTCACATTTTACAAACGTACAAAGAATCAAGTTTACATATGTATATATATCATATGCTTTGACATAGAAATCCTTCAGAATATTGCTATACAGAAGTTTCCTTTACGTTATTATAAACAAAATAAGTGAATGAACGAATAAATGTACAAATGCATGAATGAATGAATGCATGCTTCAAATCTATTGTTAAGTCAACTTAGTGTGTTATGTGTAGGAATTCCTGCCTGAGAATTGAAACTGGACACTACTAAAATAATATTTAGGTAAGGCAGTCGCCAGCGAAAGTCTTTACTTGAAATTTTGAATCATTGATATTGGGAAAAATATCTGTAAATACTTGTGATATACACACATGTAGCTTTAAACAATGTTTATCACCTCATGTCAGCAAACTGTAGGGAAAATAGTAGGATTGTTTGTGATGGTGATGGGAGGTATCAAGGTATATATTTTGTATTCAGATATGACTAGGATGTTAAAAAGGTGGCATAAAGTTCATTTGTGTGGTTCCAATATCAGTGGGAAGATTGATAATGGATTCCCCTCCCTGGAACACCTATTACATAGACTCCAATTTATATCTGTGTCCGTGGTCCCTGAAAGCCAGGCTCTTATTGGCGGAAACATGCAAATGGAGGTGGAGCCTGTCAATGGTAGCAAATCAGATCACAGTAGAGTACTGACACGAAGCATACAATACTTCATTTTTTAAAACCTACACTATCCTTACCCCTTCAGCAACATCCGGATGAAGCGCAAGTGTCGCCACTCCCTCATCAACATCTGCCTGGCCATCATGTTCCTGGTCGTCTTCTACACCGGCGGCATCAAGTGGACGGAGCCAATCCTCCTCTGTCAGATCGTGGGCATCGGCCTCCACTACTTCAGCATCTGTACCCTCATGTGGATGGTGATACAGGCCAACAACCTCCGCAAGGCCCTCATCAGGCGCAACCGACCCCCTCTTCCACCGGGAGAAAGCCCCCCTCCTCCCAGGCCCATCCTCAGATTCTACTTTGTGGGTTGGGGTGAGTTGTCAAGTCTTCTTTTTTTTAAATCCTCAGCGAAGCTTATTTTAAAGTAGTCACCCGAAGAATCAAAAGTGTTTTGAATTGATGCAAAATTCACATCATGGTGAAGGGGAAGCCTTACTGATCAAATATAGCAACTTCCCTCTTCAAAATATGTTTGGGGCCCACAGTTATTATCTCTCAAAAATGTTCATGTGGAGATCCAGATTTTCTGCCTTCAGCAGTCCTCTGTAAAGCGTCAAGATTTGTGACGTCACATGCGAGACACAGCTAGCCACAAGATTGAAGTTTACGCCTTTCCATGATATCTATATGATTTTTTTGCAAATTATCTATGTTTTTCAAGAGAAAATCTCTCCATCCATTTATAATTTGTCCATAATTATCAGTTGTTGTGAATTTTCTTCGGGTGACTACTTTAAGGTCTCATTAATACTTAACTGGTTGAATAGCACACACTCTGGCATTCTCACATTTTGTAATTCATGGTGTAGAGAGGTTGTGCAACAAATTTGGAATGGAAGTTGAATATTCTGTGTCTGCTACATGTACATATATGTGTAACCATGACGACAGGTAGGCTCAGTACTCAATGTCATGAGACCTGATAATACATAGTATTCTATTCCATGACATTTGAAATTCATTTCAATTTCTTTGTATATCAATCACTACGCTCCCTTGCCAGTCAAACTTCAAATTCTGATACCAAGCCTGATCTTCAATCTTTAATAGAAAATCACATTCAGTCACAAAAAAAAACCTTTTCAAAGATGAGAGGTATTGTCAAACCTCTCTATGAAGGCCACCAAAGGGAAACACCAACGGTCGTCACTGTAGACAGGTGGCCTTTATGGACAGGTTCTTCGACACATGTTTTCTTCTAGAAGGAGGCAATACCGGAGTGTACCGGAGTGTTGGCTCAGTCAGTAGAGCGTCCGCCTCACAACCGGGAGGTCGTGGGTTCGAACCCCGGCCGCGTCATACCAAAAGATGTTAAAAGATGGGAGTTGTTGCTACCTTGTTTGGCGTTCAACAATAAGGGGATAGAGCAACGTCGATCTGGCGCTGCTCAGTGGCTGCCGGGCTCACGATCAATTGGGCAAAAAGAATTTCCGTTTCGGTTTAATAAAATTTGGAGTGGACTATTAGATTATTATTAATACAGGTGACCGCTATAGACATGTGGTCTTTATATAGAGGTGGCCACCAAGACAGGTTTGCCTGTACATGTATTTTTTAATAGCTGGTTTAAAACTAAAATTTGATTTTGCTTCATGTTTGACAGGTATTCCTATGATTGTAGTGGGCATTACAGCAGCAGCATCTCCGGACATTGGCAACTATGGAGGCTCAGAATTGTAAGTAAACGATAAATGCCTCAACCTAGGGGATATTCTGTAGAAGAACTTTGATAGTGACGGTGTATATCAATAGCCACTGGAACAGAGACTTGAATTCAAGATGCTAGGCAGAGAAAAGCATGAATATAATCATACTCCCAGGGAATTAAAAGCGTAGGATAAAATTATTTAGGTGTAAGAATAATGAAAAATACATGGAGACTAAATTTATCTTTTGTTGAGCAAAAACGGTATTTAATGTCATTGTATATGATTTGATATTTAAAATGAGGGTAGGACACTCGTAAAGCTAATAGTAGTCTCACTTTACCCTTGGACTGGTCGACATCAGAAATTTGAATCTTTATTTTTTGATAGTTGGTGGATTTTGGTTGCCTTAGACTAACTGGACACTGAGTTAATTGTTCTCTGCGATTGTACTGACATCTTTCTTCCTTTTCATTATTCAGTTGCTGGATTGTGGACTTCACAGTTAGCCTGGCTGCCTTCTTTGGCATAGCAGCAGCCATGGTAGTCCTGACGTGTGCCATGTTTATCTGGGCTTCCATGCACGTCAACAGGGCGCCCTCTATGGCCCAGCTGCAGGCCTACGAGCTACGAGACCAGAACCCCGATCATAAGGACGTACCGAACCACCGGGGAGAGAATGGGATTGAGAGACAGACTGGAACAGACAACGAATCCGTCGTTACGCATCGTACCGGAATCTCGGGAATGTCCAGCGTGATGGACTCGGAGTATACGTTCGCCAAGCAGATTACGGCTGCTGTGCTGATGCTGTTGGGATTCGTTGGGACATGGACGTTCGGTGCTTTAGCGGTCACCCAAGAAGACTTTCTCGTCATCGTGTTTTGCTACCTGTATGCAGGTACTGCAGTAGGACTTGGCCTATTCATCTTTGTGTACAACTGCGGAATGCGCATCGACGTCAAATACAACTGGAAGAAGACATGCGGTTGCACCCAAAAGGATCGGTATACGGTTGCAGTGACGTCCAACCAAACCAACCCGAGTGTCAATAACGGCCATGTGGTACAGAGGAGACAATCGGCAAGCAGTGTTGATTCTAATAATACAAACAAGTCTAATAATACCAATCACTCGTATCCTTCGGTGGTATCAGGATCGCGAAAGACCTCAAAGTGTAATTACGTGCCGTCCCATACAAACACAGGCACCGATGCCTCGATTGACAGTAGCACGCAGGACAATGCAGGGCGCGTACATAACTATGACAAAAATCATCGTAGTAACGGTTATGCCCAGCGCTACCACAAGCAAGCGCGCAGCCGTAGTAAGAATCACAAACATTCTCGGTACTCGCAGGTCTCGCGGGACGGCCAAGAGGTGATGGCCGTTCCACCTCCGATGGTGCCCATGATACCCAATGGGGCGGGGCGGACGGGCAGCTCCTCCAGTTTCCCCATCGCCCACATGCATCATGTTGACCCCAACCATCAAAGCCCTGCAAGTAGCAACTCGTACCTACCTCAGCATGTGCTCTACATGGGAAGCCAGCCGCGCATGGTGCCCCTCCCTCAAGAACTCCACAGTAGCCATTCAGGCCATTTAGGGTTGTACCCCCAGCCTGAGGCTCTGTGCACCACGCAATCCTGGGACGCGCTCCGGGAGAACTCTCTCCCTCGTAGCACCGCATCCAGCGAGCGTTTCGTAAGAAACAGAGACAGAACAGGGTTTGTGCAGCAGCCGGTCCAGCAACATTTCATAGACTGTCCACACGAGGGCAGCATGCCGCGGGCCATGTCGGGCAAGAAGCAGTCGCGAGAAGAACTGCGTAAAGGCTCCGCCTCAAAGAACTCCTCTCGGGATCATCTTCCGCGACACGAGGACATCGCAGAGTATCCCACGGCGGAGATGAATCCTCTTTTACAAAGAACTCAGCGACCGAGTGTTTGCAAACCCCCAACATATGAAGAGGTGGCTGTGCTCCCTGAAAGCCAGGCTCTGATTGGTGGAAACATGCAAAGGGAGGTGGAGCCTGTCAATGGTAGCGAATCAGATCACAGTAGAGTACTGACATCAAAAGAATACCAGATGTCACAGAATGGTCTTAGTGGAGACAAGAGAGAAACAAGTGTTTAAATCTAGTGTTTCAAATCATGTTGTATTCATTGTATTCTGTACATGTATGTCTGAAAATGTTTGCTAGAGTGCATGCCTAACTTGAGTCTAAAGTATTCATGTTTTATTTAATAGTACTGACTTGCAATGTATGTATTCACCTTATACTTTGGCTGAATTGATGTTAGCAGGTCATAAGAACCTGTGACTTTTTTTAGTTTCTAAGCTCAACACTATGACCCCATCACACGGTCAGACTGATAGATCAAATAATTACGTTACACCAATCAGTTTGAAATCAGTTTGGAAATCATGTAGAGTCACTTTGGGAGTACGATTGAGATATAAGTCTAATAATGATCAGGTGCCCGTTTCATAAAACTCGTTATCTATAACAACCGCTAAATTTCTATGACAAATTTGCTCTTAGCCAATCAGATGCCATGATTTCAGTAGCTTATAACAGTAGCTTGTAACTTGTTAATGGTATCAAGTTTTATGAAACAGGACCCAGTACCAAGACTTTGGTATCGTTTCACAAAACTATCATAAGTACAAGTTGGCGACCAACCCATTGAAGCCTGTGATTATTCTAATACACATGTTTCAATGGGACATCGGTGAAATTGGATTATGACTGTTTCGTGAACTGCTGCCTTGGTCTCTTCTAACGAGCATTTGTTTGTATCTATCTTGATGCTGATGGCATACCGGAATTTTTTTTTTCTCTTTATATGTATTTCTAAAGTATGATCATGTAAAATGTAATTTGCAAGGCCACAATTGAGCATGCATTTATAATTGTTTCTTGTGAAGAACGTCCTTCTTATATATTTTTTTTAATGCTAATTCTGTTTGTCCTTCTTATTCACACAGCAGGCTTTATATATGACATGTTATATTGGAGCCGAAGTTTAAAACTAAAAAAAAATACATCATTTTTTTCTCCATGAGCTAATTTTCAGTCAGAACCGCTAAAGATGTGGCATGACAAACACTACCTTGTGTATTCATAAACCTATTGAATGTTTTCAACACGTATTCACAGTTTTCAGTGTTTTTAGAGTTGTGAAATAGAGTGGAGAGTCTAAACTGCACATTTTTAAATCTTTTTTTTTCTTCTTCTCAATTTGCAGTGCAATGCTTTAAAAGAAAAAAACTTTTTGGTAAAAAACGGACCATTTTGTCTTATTCATGAAAGTCCAAACCAATCTAGTACTAAATCATGTATGAATATGTAAGTGTAACTTCAAGATCAGTTTCTTGATATGTATACTGTATGCCTGAATGTATTTATGAAGAAAAAGTGTATATAGTACATTACTAAAGCGGCGCTCAGCGACTGGAGAACCAAATAGTCTTCGGGGGCCAAATTGTCTCAATAATGTGTTTGCTTGAAATTATATTTAAAGAAAAAAAAGGTACTTGATTTATCTTATGTATACCTTGAAGGGGATATGATTTTTAGAATGTACGATGCAAGTAGCTGCTGATCATGTAGTAGATTTACTGAAGGTACTACACCCTATGCTCTGGTGTCAAATGCTAGGCGGCAAACATGAACTAACCGATTCCCAACTTCGACCCTGGACCAAACACTTTACCTAGCCCTAACCCTAACCCTAAACCTAACCCTAAACCTAACCCGAAACCCACTTTCAACCTTTATCCTAACCCTATACTTATGAGGTAATAAAGCTTGTAGCTATTGTCACCGGAGCATATGTTGGATTACCACCTTATATATACTTAATAGCCCCTAAGATCATGACTTGTGAAAAAAGGAAATTTTTCTTAAATCACTGATAAATGAAAATTATTGCTCACTGTTTGTTATGCTTAACTAATCTTTAAGTCATAGAGAAAAAGTCAAAGAATATTGCTAACTTTTCCAAGGACAAATTGGTCCAATTTTTTTTCTTGCCCCATCTTTATGTATTGGGGGCCCCATTCATCAAGCCTTGGCTTTTAGGGGCACCCTGACCATTTACCTGTATCAATAATGTTCATACACGCATAATTTGTATACTGTTTTGATTATAAATGGTTTAATAAAACGAATTGAAAAAAATTGAATCTTATAAAATAGTTGCAATTGATTCAAGTAGTGATACCAATCACTATTAAAAGATACTTCAGTTTGTAAGTTTGCGACCAATAAGGATCAATTGCGATAGTTTATAAGACAGGGGGAATTGTGCTTTAAGATATAGATCATCATTTTAGCATAGATGTGTTAGCACCAAACAGCTTTTAGTTTCAGGACTGAAATACCATGGGGTATGAATG
Source organism: Strongylocentrotus purpuratus (assembly GCF_000002235.5). Classification (NCBI taxonomy): domain Eukaryota; kingdom Metazoa; phylum Echinodermata; class Echinoidea; order Camarodonta; family Strongylocentrotidae; genus Strongylocentrotus; species Strongylocentrotus purpuratus. The sequence continues at coordinate 29,224,122 of NW_022145600.1, read as the reverse complement.
ATGTCTCCTAGATTGATTCATTGTAGCTGAAACGGTAGAAAGTATTCAATTTTATATTCTAAAGATGTTCACAAGTTTCATATACCTTTGTAGTTGTAGAAGTTGTGAACAATTTTGCCATATGTGAACACCTTGGACATCCAGTTCTCATATGTAAGCGTCAATGTTTGAAACAAAGTAGGGCCGTATTCTGAAAACGATGTTATCTTTTATTTTTAAGGAAAACGATATTGTTTGTCATAACAAACTTGAATTGCGCGGAACTAACACTTAAAATTGGTGCTTGCTCAGATGTCTCTTAACTTTATGTGAACGCAACCAGCTTTGCATCAACTTGAATCATTGACACGTCCTAATCCTGATTTGTTGTGACAATTAACATCGTTTTACTAACATAAAAGACACCATCATTGTCAGAATACCACCCCAGAACCGTAGCAACCAAACGAAAAAATTCCCACCATTGCAGTATTCCAGCATTGTCGTTATCATGGCAGCCCGATGTGTTTTTGTGTATTCTGTTGTGTCCACGCACAAATCAAGATTTTTCTATTTGAAATGCATTTTGAGTACTACTTGGTACTGCAGAATGACACCATGTACAGTGCATACGCGTCAAATGTACATATTGAAATTGTAGACTAGTTGAAGGTAGGTGTTGTCGGTCATGGATGTGGTTCATTTTATGGGGAGATGTGCCAGCATGCTGTGAGTAAAACTCACTGTTTTGTTGAAAGAGCATTACTCCAAATTTCTTGGGACATTGAATGATAATATTACTGTTTGTTATTGATGCACAGGGTGAAGAGAAGGAGGGACACAGACAGAAAGGGAGAGAAAGAAAGAGATAAAAGAAGAGATGATGAAATAGAGGAAGATAGAGAGAGAGGGGAAGGGAGGGAGGGGAGAGGGGGAAGGAGAGAGAGAGGGAGATATAGAGAGAGAGGGGGAGGGAGAGAGAGAGAGAGAGAGAAAGATAGAGGGGGGGGGGGGGGGGAGAAAAGTACATGTGGATTTACAGACAGAAAGAAGGAGAGGACTAGCTAAAAATGTTATTTAGCAAATCAAAATATCATACGTGCTAGTGTTCTGTTATTTTAGAGTTGAAATCATGAATTTAAAAAAAATCCTACCGGTATTTTCTTTTTTTCATATCGGTTTACACTATCAAGTCATGAAATCAGGAGTATAATAACTGGTTGGGATCATGTTTTTAATGTATTTTTTAAAATAATTTTTTTAATAATTATTATAGATCCATTTTTTTCTATAGGAATGTACTATAGCAGGACGTTTTTTTTATCAGATTCTACTTGCCATGATGTAGATCAAATTTCAAAGCTGGTTTTGTCTTTCATTTTGTTTTAACAGGAATTAAAGTGACTGTTATTAGGTATTCAACCTGCCCAGTTTATTGTATTTTCAAACTTCAACGTGTACCGGTAGTTACTTTTCCACAGAGGAATGTTCTGAGAATCTTGTTACATGAGAATGCAATTGCATTTGGAACTTAATTGTCATTAGATTTGTTTTCTGATCTTTGTGACTTTGAAGATTAGATTTCTGATATTGGGTAATCATTTTAATGGCGGTATTACACTCTAAAGTAATACAATTTATTTCATTTTTTTGTACCTGTTTAGCTATCATATGGATTCCCATAGAACGCTCTGTTGGAGTCTACTAGAAAAGTCCAAGAAAATTCTTGAAAATTATCAGCACATTACTGTCCTGTCTTACAAAGAGTTGCGATTGATCCAAATCAATCGCAAGTTTGCAAACTCCAATCTCTTATGTACATAGTTGCAATTAATATCAACTCTTTGTAAAACAGGGCCCAGGAGTGTGTATTCTATTCCCCCTGTTCAAAGATTTTGACAGTTAGAGAGATATGAGTGGGAACAGTTTTGTTTTATCCCGTTTCGCCTGAACCCTTGTGTTTGTTTGAGAAGTTTGGAATTTTCCTCTTTCCTATCTATCTACAACTCATGTAGTTTACAATGCAAACCTTGTACGTTCTAGTTCGGTTTGTAATTTGTCGTATTGTAGCTCTGTAAACATTTCCTATTTTCTATTTCGAAGAAACTTTCATAAATGCAATATTGCATTTTATTGCACACAATGTTGATTTCATAATTATAATTTCTTTCCAAACGATGATTATTTAAACCATCACATTTATTTTGTATTATTAATTTCAAATTGTTACAATTGTGATCAGTGGAATCAATGGTATACATTTTTATTGTAAATGACACCTTATTTAGTTACACAGTAACCAAAAAATCATGTTATATAATTATGTAGCAGATATTTTATAGAAACTATTGAATCAAATGCAAAGTTTCGGGTTTAAGGTTATTCTTTCAATGTGTTGAAAGTTATTAGCAGTTTTGCCACCCCCATAGTACTTTACAACATGCACTCAGAAAACAGAGACATTGATACTCAATGATATTTTCTGTCAATATTACAATTTATTTTTTCTTCAAACTTTCCATTAACGTTTTTGCAAGCAGTACAACTTTCAAGTACTTTCTTTCTTACTCAATGTTGACTAGTACTTTCATAAGATACATGAGTTGAGAAGCCCATCACATGCAGAAGTTATACATCATGTCTTTTTTTAGATGTATCATGTTCCTAAATTTGGGCAGTTTTGTAATACTACTTCAACATAATCACTGTCTGAAGCTGTGTTTGTATTTGTATATTTTTACAACCTGGCTACATGTTGTTAATTCTCCATGTAGTTGTATTCTCTTGCATTGTATTCTTTACTAAATTCCTAGATGTTGAGCTAAGGCTCGTCTGTATTTGGTAACAGCAAAAAAGTATTGTATTCTTTTGTATTTTAAATTATCTTTGTTATATTTATGCATTCTGTTTATATGTAAAAAGAGTGTACATATTACTATGTTGTACATTAAACATGAAGAAACAGAACCAAGCAATTATGAAGTCCATGGGTTATGTTTTATTTTGTCAACGACTGGGATGTTTCGTAGAGAGTTATAGCGTACCAACCATTTAGAGCCATTGTGTGATGAGAGAGTATTTTTGTTGGTGTGAGTGTCGAGTTATGACAATCTTCCCTCAAACTGTCTCGTTTTTAAGAGTAGTACAGGGACCCATTTCCCAAAGCTTTTTATCAATGACAAATGACAAAAATTAGTGACAAATCTGTTGATAACCAATCAGAAGCAAGGATTTCACTAGCTTATAACAAAAACTGTCATTTATCACCGATGACAAGTTTTGTGAAATGGGGGCTCAGGTTTACCCCAGTCTCACCGACGAGACCGATACCACACTGAACAAAAACGTCACTTCCAGTGACCAGAATGACCAAGATTTTGTGTCAGTTTGACAGAGTGACTTAAGTGCGACATGCTACACATCACGTATGTATATCTTGTATGTGATTGGAAAGACCTGTAGTCATATCAGAGAAATCACACATGTTACACATGTACATCTGCTGGAAGCCTTAAGGGAGTTTCGTGTTGACTCATACAACACAACGCCCTTCTACCTCCAGCAGACTGTATGTTTAATAGTCCAGATTCTGAAAGCTTTTTCAGTCACCTTTTTTCCCCTCCCTAAAGCATGGGTGGTCCATTAAACCAGCAATTAGTCAATGAGGATCCTCCAGATCTTGAACAACAACAACAAAATTAATCAAAAGTGACCACTAAAAATCACAAAAAGTACACAAAATACTCAATTTGTCAATGAATATAGCTGAATATTTATTGGAGGTTCATTGGTCTATACCGGAAGACAGGGTCGACATGACATACCAGTATCTTTTGACAATCAAAATTTATTCACAATCATTCTTAATTGTCAAACATCAATTTTATTAAATTCACCATGATTCGTTCACAACTAACATGTTTACTTAACATTGAAACATCAGACGAAAGTTGATACAGATTTATTTATTCATAGTATTACCCTGAAATATACATACATACAGTACATTTAGATGTCTACCCTTCAGCTTTTATATTAAATTTATACCAATCAAAAACATCTACTGGTATTAATAAATGAATACAACATTACAATTCACTTTGTTTGAATACAAGAAGAAATTCACAAATGAACTTGTATTGCTGCATTAAAATCCATTTAAATATACCCATGATGCACAAGGCGAGGCTGATGAAGAGCGCCATTCATATTTAAGGAGCAGCACACAAAGGAAATATAAGAAAACAAGAGTTGAAATTAACCAGGCATGGTCGATTTTGCCTGCTTTTCTTTGAATCTTCAGCACCGATTTGAGCAAAGGTCACAAGATAACCTAGGTACATCTCACTAATCTGTGTTCTTTAAAATATTCCTCCATTTGATACATGATACCTCTCCTACTATTAAATATGATATCAAATACAGATTTTAAAAAATAATATCAAGGATATAGGCAGCACGAATATAATGATGGATTTTACAAGAAAACCACCCAAGCAAAGATAAATAGAAGAAAACTAACTGCTGGATATAAAAAAGAGCAGAAATTCAAAATGCCATACGCATGATTTTGTATTCAAAGTTTTCTCATGTTTGTAGAGAGGCATCATTATGAATTGATAAAACTTAATAATTAATAAGCATTCCAAATTCAAATTAAAAAAATACAGATTTCTTAAGCCAAAGCAAAATTAATTCCACATTTTGTTATCAAAATTGTATTCACGTTTTCATAAAGCAAATGAATAAAGTGCACAGGAAATTGCTGGAAATATTGTTTTCTTTTCGGAGTCATTAATCATGTGTATTAATTCAATTGTTGTACAAAAGAAAACAAACGTCGCATATATTTTCAAACGTCCATAATTCTCAGATTATCTTGATATATATTTAGCACAAAAGTAGATGAAAGAACATTTTCGTAGAGGAATGCGACAAACGGTTCATAAAACCAACCATGTAAAACAAGACAGAACAGTAAATGGAGAAATGACCAATGATTTGGAATGTTAAAGAGCAACTTAATAATAAAATAATAACAAAATACTGATGGGGCAAGTTGTGCATGCGATTTATTCACGTTTAAACCAGTTCGTAAAATTGTTAACCGTCCATAAAATAAATCCATAGCGATTTCACTTTGCAGCCTTGTAAGAATTGTAATAGACTCTATGAGCCACGAATACAAGAATAGATATAATAAGCATGGTTATACAGCGACTGAATAATTGAGGTAACAAATGATACATAAGGACAAGATAAGTTGGGGGACGGGAAGAAAGGGAAAGTGTTCTATTCCTGCAAATCTTAATCAAAATCTGTTGAAATTCATCTTGATATATGAACCCATCAACATTTTAGAGAAAAAATTATGATAAAGTCAAATCCAAAATCCAACACCTTAACCATCTATTTCATTCGGTGACCACTACACAACATAAAAGCAGATAAAATTCCTAAACCCCCCAAATAAAGAGGAAAGACATCGTCAAGATACCATGTTTTTGTTTTAAAAAATCTTTTCAGCATCCATGTTCAGTATTCCATGAATAACTTTTGGATTTGATTGTCTTAACAACGTTACTTTTGACAGAAATGCCACAAAGATTATATTACCTTCTACACACATCAAATGTTAACATACAAGGTTTAACAAATTACTGAAAACAACATGAGGGAACTGTTCAGGTGACTTTCAATGGTTTTGAGCACAAGTTATTATGAAAAGCCCTCTTGTGACATAAAATTCAACAACACAATACACAATATACATGTACATGTATTTCAAACAACTAATTACAGAGAGCAAAGATTTCGTTTTACTTTTTCATTTTCAATGTTGCAATGTGATCTCCTAATATAAATACGGAAAAAACTGGACAAGTCCCAGCGCTTCCCGTATGTTTCTGACCTCATGTAAGACTGTAGTTTATCTGATCATTGTATGAAGTTTCTAGCCATACTAGAGATTATATCAAACCAAATTTGAAGTGAAATAACACATTTGATGTTGATTTTTGTCCGTTACTATGGAATACTTTGGTAACAATGGGACATCAAATTGGGGAGGGGAGGTGGACTCATCCAACTACATAGTTGTAATACACATATTCATTACTCTCTGACATGCAAACAAACACACAAGGTTCACACTGATACATTTTCTTTGGGCTGATCCTGATCCTGAATACTGGTCAACGGTCAAGGCATCTCAAGCAGACACGGTCACAGGTGATACAATGGACAGTCGAGATTAGGGGGGGGGGGGTAGGTGATGGACATGTGATGGCTATCTAGGCCATGACAAGTTCTGTGTTTCCTTCTTTGGTAATAAGCTGGACCAGAGACCCACTGTCTGGACGTTCCTCTCCCTGAGACCACTTGAATAGCAACCTGGCATAAGAAGAATAGTACGACGTGCATAAAAGGGCTTCAGCTATGCCTTTATTATCACAATAACAATTGGCTTCCAATATGCAGGGTGGTCCACAAGGGTTTTATGATGTAACAGCAGGTTAAAATTAATTCCTAGCTAAATGTATAGATGAATATTAGTGATAAAATAAGTTTGGAAATCCTTTGAAATATTGCTCAGACTGCACCAGACAGCCCTAGACCACGGCCACAAGGGACCTTGTGCAAAACTCACATAACTTCCAAGTTACTATTTTAAAAGTTTGCCCTTTTTTGTGTGGATCACCTTGAAGATGGTTGATTAATCCAAAATGGTTATCTAAAAAATTTCAAATCACCAAATTAAAATTACACAGATTTTCAAGCAGCACAGACAACACAAAGTGCTAATACAAGACCACAAAAAAGGAATTCATTGTCTGTTGGTTGTGCAGAAAATTTCCCATCTATAGAAAACATAATATGCTGCAGTCAGCCTGAAAAATTCACTAAATGGAGTAAACGATATATTTGAACTCGTAGAGAAATTCAATTTCAGAGTCATCAACGCCTTTGGTAAGTTTACACATTCATAAAAAGAATGAGTTTCATCAGGTAAGCTTGCCATTTCAATCATGTGGTTAATTTTGTTGGCTCACTGTTTATCATGTTGACTTGTTTTTAGAAGAAGAGAAGCGGTACTTACTCAGATACGTATTCCAGGGTAGTCCAGGAGGAGAAGTCGGCATTGGCCATGAACTTTCTATTCATCGGTGTGTCTAGGGTAACCCTGGAATAAATAACAATCTAAAGAGGTCAACAATAAATCAATGTCAAAGCCCCTACAATATAATAAGCTAATCATCATTGATTAAATTCAGCATTTTCCCTCTTACAAGGCTTTACTGACTTTCACGCCATGATGACACTCCCTCCCTCCACTTCTTCTTGTCTCGAGCATCCTCCTCATTTAGACCAACCTTACTCCTTTCTTTCTTCACTGTAACTTTCCATGAAATCTTAGGTCTTCCTTTCCCTCTTATGCCATCCATTCCCAGATCCCACGCTATTTTCACAGATTCATCATCTTCCCTTATCAACATATGAACTATCGATCTCAATCCACTTCGCTTTACCACTTCCACCATTTTCTTCCAGACCCAACCTTTCCATGAGGTCCTTTGTGTTCTTTTTGGGGGGTTATAACATTATTGTTCCCATCACAAAATCTCTTTTTTTAAAAGAAATTTAGGAGGAAATAAATGGCTTCTCCAGTATGCCCACAGCTCCTTAAATATGTCAAAATCAATTCATCATTAAAAATGTGTAATCACATACAAGTTTTAATAAGGGAATACCGTAGTTGAGTCCCAAGACATACAGTGCAACTGATAAGACATTTTCACCACAAGGCATTTCCTAACGAAACATCAAAATGCCTTGTAAAGGCCTGCCATATGACCTGAAAACCTTTGAAGTCATCTGTACATTACAATATAATTGCTGCTTGTTGGATTAAATCAAATCAGACATTGAATGTGAATGTTGAATAAAATGGGGTTAAAGGTAAAGACCAGTATTGGAAACGCCCCAATTTCAAAAAATGAAATGGAAGCTCTCATTACCAATCATGTGAAAGAATATGTTTTGACTAATACATGATGATAAAAAATTTGCCGGGAAACCGCCTACTAATTCATATATTTGGTAAATTTGTTTCTCTTATGGTCTGTGAGAGATATAGGGTAGTCCCATATACATCTTTCTGTGTATAGTGCTTGTAACTTTACGAAGAATGGGCCAAATTTCTTATCATTTTGACGATTCCAGAACCTTGCAGATGCTAGATGCTAGATGCTAGATGATCAACCTTTTCTGATCGATTCCACAACGTTTCTTTCACAATGCAATCGCATGACCATAACTGGTCTTTACCTTTAAAATTTTTACTTGACATTCAATCTGACCATATTTCAAAACAAATTCAGACCAAATCAAGGGAATGTCAAGTACACTTAGCTCTTGATACAGACATTCTCATCTTAGAGTTAATCAATTACTGCCAATGCCATTAAAGTTTTCCCCAAGACTTAAAGCCCCAGTGTACTACTTGGAGCTACTTGCGCCCTCTATATAGCAAACAATACCTAAGCTGTAACCGTTGGTCCCCCATGGTCCCCTTTTTTTAAATGTTAATTGAGAGCTGAGTTGATGAGAAAGCCACCTGTCAGTGACCACACTGGGTGGTTTAATCCTTCCTGGCAAAACTAGTGCAAATAGGCTTTAAGATCACTTACGGTAAGATGGCAAGAGCTGTAGCGTTGGCTGGTAATCCACTGTCATCAGCACCGAGGCCTTTAGTCAGCTGGTGGACAGCAGCCTTGGCCATTCCGTACCCCATCATACCTACAATCAATAATTCAAGGAATAGTGATAATTACTCAATGATTTCTTGGTGTTCTTGGTGTTCTATCAGTATTGATAACCAAACCCCTCCCCACCCCCACCCCCCCCCCACCCTATAAATAAAAATGTTGCTTTTATAGTTGAACTGGATACATAATATAACATCATTGATTAATATTATGACCAAAAGTGTACACATGTATGATTTTTTTTTAAATGTTTATATTTGCATCAAACAAGGAAAAATAAGGATTTATCCATGAGAATATATCGGGTAGGAAGGGAGCAGTATGTATACTGTATCCATAGGAAATGTTCTATTGCCCCTACATGTAGATGAGCCATTAATGTGTACTTGGTAGGGGTGGGGGGGGGGCATTTTCTTGTTTCCCCGAGTGCATATACATTACAAGCTAGCGCCTATACCTAACTCTATATATTTGACAAAATAGAGCCAAGCAATTGGCACCAGAGAGAATATCAGATCATTCCTCATTAAATGCCCATATTGATTTTTAAAAAATAAAAAAAAATCAATATCTAAGGATTGTTTTGCAAGACATCTCACCTGCAGTTCCACCAAGGGCAGGTGATGCACCAGTCAGCTGGAGTAGGCCACCGTCCTTCAAGTGCCTGGCAGCAATTCCAGCCGAGATGACCGATGTCCAGCAACTCTGTTTAATCATCATGTCAGCATTCTTCACCAGGTCTAAAGGGCAATTAAAAAATTTACATTTTGATGAGACAGGTCACTTATCCCCTCCCCCTTCTCTCCTTCTTTCTCTATTAAGTGAAAGAAATGTTATCTAGTAACATGAATTGTTTTAAACATCATTACACTCAAATTATTCTTTTTAATCCACTAACGAGTCTAAGCAATTATTGAGTTTTTGTCTGCAATGACTTTTAAAAATGTTTCCAATGTTCTGTTCTTGGCATCTATTCTAAATCTTTAGGCTGTGAAATGTAAAAAAAGGTAATTAGCTTTTTGTCAAAGTTCCATATTTGTCGTGCCCAAAACTTTCTTTAAATTTAAAGATACTCAAAACTACACATATAATAATTGATCCTGTCACTTTTTTCAGTTGCGATAGGCATACCAGAAGTTGATTGTAAGAAGGAAATTAATCTTAGAAAAGAAAAGAAAAGAAAGCTGAATTGAAACTATCAAACAGTATTCTCCTAAGTCCTCACTGTGTTATCATCTCATGAAGATAGCATTGTGGGAAATTCTATAATTCTACGAGATTTCATTTTTTTATCAACTTCTCACTAAAATATGGGATATCTCACCATTTTAAAGTACTCAAGATAACCAAGTTTTATACAGAGTGTATTCTACTGTAAAATATCTGTCTATTTTCTTCAAAACCTGATATTACTGCCCTCTACATGTAGTACATTAATATTTTTGAACTGGAGAAAGAAGCATAATAAATAAGCCAAATAAAGTTTGTTTCTAATTCCAAATAGTTTTAAAAATCAATCGCTATGTCGTCATCTAAGGGAGATAGCAAATAGAGAATTTGTCTTCTTTACAAATATTTAAGAACTCTCTTATAAATGCAACTAGAGAATTTGTCTTCTTTACAAATATTGATGAAATCCACAAGAAGAACACTTATAATACCTGGTTTTCTGGATAATAAAATCACATTTCATACTTGCATAGCACATATTACATGATATAACAACCTTTTGTGCTTCAAAAGAGCTTTGAAAATTGCTTTCAAGATTGCTTCTGTGTTGACTAGATTGACCTAAAGTTAAACTAGAGCTCTAATGCACTTCACCACAAGCCTATATCACTGTTAAAGGTAAGCTGTAACTTTGGATGTGATGACACTATTCTCTCTTTTGAATAAGGTATGCACAAAAATACCATGTAAGATGGCTGTATCTTCCTCAAAATGTAAATATTTTGAGGGAAAGGGAAAGTTTCACAGTGAAATGACTTAGTGCATAATGAATTACAAACCTTTTGACTTGGCATTGCCTCCAGCCCATCCTCCGGCTACACAGAGGATTGCGTCCAGCTTTTCACCAGAGAGGGCCTCCTCTACCTTGGAGTAGACTTCTTCGGACTGCAGGGTCCAGGCATTGAGCTCACTGATGATAACATTTGCATCTGCTTGCTCGTTAGGGGACAAATCAGCTGATAAAACCCACTAGGAAAAGAGGAAAATTAATTTAAAATAGGTATATCAAATGAGAATGTAGATTATTTTCTATTTAAACAAGAGTCTTAACTCTACAGTTTCATAAAGCAAATATCAATTCTTTATCTTTCCTGAGCTGGTGCAATTTCGCATTGGGGCGCCTCAAATCATAAAATGTGATTCCTTTAAAGTTTAAAGGGAGTCCCTCGTCAGTTTCCATGTGCAGAAGGCCATAATTTGCTGACACCAGACTTGGTGGGAAAAACATTAATGGGAGTACAAATCTGCACACAGCAAACCTGTTGGCCAGTCAAGAATTACCCCCTTATCTCTCGGAGAGTCTAGCTTCGGATCCCGCTTCGGATCGGGTGAGGGAAAAGCAAAGCATTACATAAGGTCGAATGGTCATAAAACTCAAGGCTATCCCTGGTGATTGACAACACCCGTTATTGGGTAAACACCTGAACGGTGTTGAATTCCCCGTGAGAGCTAACTACTGAGTGTCTTTAAATAAAATTGAACATTGTCATCGGCATCGCCAAAAAAATAACCTATAATCTTGATTTTGGAGAAAATATGTATCAGGCTTAGCAGAGATGCATTAAAACACACCAGTTAAAACTAGTGGTCAAAATGTATTTCCTTGGATGGATAAATTAGGCACCCGGTTAAAGTACACACTAGAGTCTCTAGACTAGAGTCTAGAGAGTAGGCTATTGCCGGGAAAATCAAGAATCGTTTATTATAAGATCTGGATGCCAAAGAAATACAAATACAAGTTGGCCGTTATAATTGCAAGAGAAAACAAGAGGAACTTCATTTTTATTGTACTCTCCAAAACAAACAAAACGGTGAGGCCCCATTGCTCACTTGCACGCTTGTGATAAAACAGAACTATGAAGTTGTAAACCATCATGATCATCAATAAGACTCCTAATAAATTGTGATACTGGTGTCAGTATTGTGATAGGCCTAGTGCCTTAGTTAGTGGTGAATTAAAAGATCCGGGGGCCGTTTCTCGAAACCAACTCCATGACAGTCATATCTTTGTCGGCGACCTACGGAGATGTCATGAAGCGGATAAACCGTTTCACAAAGCCATGACAGACATGATATCGATATATCGCGATACTAGCAGCTCAAGAACATAGTCTTTGTCACGATCCATTTGATTTATCAAGAATAACCCAAAACAAGTTTTGGGGCTAAAATTGTTCAAAAAGAAATATATACATATAAATTCTCACAAAATAAATAATAAATAGTGTCATTATCATATTTACATCATCAAACGATTTGCATATTTCTGTAAAGATTCTTAGATTGAAGAAAAACCGGTGAGTGTTTTTTTTCGACAGTCGAATCAAAAGTTAGTTGAAGGATACCGTAATGTGATAGTTTATCAATACGTACTTTTTTGTTTATTGTGACGAGGAATTTTAGGCAAAATGTCTTTTCTCAGCCAGTTTTTATTCTAGAGTCTCATAAATACTCGTTATATAATTGATTTGATGTTGAAAATATAATTTGGAAGAAGTAATTAGAGAGGGAATAATAATGCACATAGGCCCCACAGGTATGACGGTATCCTAAGAAAAGACTATGGATCGACTATGGAAAACGGTGTGTAACATTCTTACCTCTCTTATTTATATGTTATAGTTTAATGATTTGTGATTTAATGTTTATATTCAGCTTTTTAAAGTTTCTGTATAATTTGTATTCTCACTTTTGTACATTTGCATTTCGCATCCCAGAGAATTACGTACCGAACTCGTCTATATTTTTCTCAAAATGATAGTGAAACTAATCGTCCATTTCGCGGCCCATGGAATGGCAACAAACTGACTTGTGATGGCGCTTTACAGCAATTAAAAAGATATGACAGGTACAGGTTCGGAGCAGTGACAACTCGCTTGTCGCGGAAGTTGTCGCTCATCTTGCAAAGACGGCTTCGTGAAACACTTAGCTGACAAGTTGCGTGACAGTGGCGAGATGTCGTTGATCTTGTAGTTATGACGGTTTCGAGAAACGGCCCCCTAGACTACAATTTGTTAGGCCCCCTATTTTAATTTCAGTTTCCTTTATTGATAACTGAATTTTCTTATTATTAAACTGAAGATATGGAGTAGATCTATGTATTCAGTACTGAATGAACGCCACAAACAACTATGAACAACAACAGTCTCTTCAGAGAGGACACCTTTAGGCTTAAAACCAAACAAAAACAAATACAACAACAGCAACAACAACAACAACGCTCACTTGCGCCGAGTCGATGCCGACACTGCACTGCCCCCACAAAAGTCACGACAGGTGGGACTGTACTAAACTGTGTACAGAGGAGCCTCATGTTACAGATCCAAATTTGTAATTTACTTTTCAAAAAATGTTTCCCAAAGATCAGAATCGTTGGAAAAATAGGTTCTTAACAATTTACCCAGTTCTTTGACTTGTAAAAGTTCACCAATTGGGAACCAAGGGCCCCTTTTCCACCATAAACGAAGACACGGGAGTTAGCTGCCATTTTGATGAAGTGAATGGTGAAGAGTATAGTAACATTTTCTACTTTTTGGCATGTTTCGATATTTTTAGATTTTGAAATAATTATAATTCTAAATTAATAATTTTTATAGATATTTTAAGTAAATTTTGAATGTTTTTATAAGGTAATTTATATTTTTTATTGGAAAACCTCTGTTCGAGGTTGTGACATCACTGCTCATGGGGCTGAGCACTTTAGATTTTGATGAATATGTGTGAATAATTGGACATAAAAACACCATTTATTTTTCATGTGGAGCCTGTATTTAACATTTGCATGTAATTTGTAGGTCACAAGACTCCCCTTAAGCTGTGAATGGATTTTGAGTCAAACTTGGGGCTGAGTTTTTGCCTAGGATGTCCCGACATGAAGGTAAGCAGATTGCAGAAACCGGAACATGTCAGCATTATTACATAGACTTTACGTATAGAAAAGTCCTGCACTAATTCAAATGAATGTGATCTCGTGAAACTGCGGCGCCGGCTGCCTGGCTACTGTCTGAGACTGAGTTAATCAATGTAAATGTGAATCTGACTGAATGATAAACTCACTGATACAGATAATTGTAATGCTGTTGATGACTTATTTCCAATTATGCAAATAAATTGTTTTGCGTAGATTGCCTGGGCAATTCAGGAAGGGACACCATCACGACCGTCAAAAAAAAGAAAACACATTTCTGATTTCAATGAAGGTGGCGAATGGGATGTTGTAGGATAAGGAGGCGAGTTGGCTCAGTTGGTAAAGCTTCTGCCTGTCGAACCAAAGATCCCGGGTTCAACTCCCATCCAGGCGGATGACTGAAGTCTGCGTTGTGTGTTAATGTGCCCCTTCCCTGGCCTTGTTCATAGAAGCAGGTTATGTCAAGTGGAAAACACTGCGTCCCTCGGATAGGACGTTAAATGGAGGCCCCGTGTACAGGAGAGTCACCACCCTTGTACGTTAAGAACCCATTGCACTATTTGTATAAGAGAAGGGGGAAACCCTGGTGTAATGGTCCACCTGCACACCCCAATCAGGCCGAGTATACGGCATCTGCAAGAATCTTCAGTATTGAAGAAGGCAGATTATCTTGAAGAAGAAGAAGATTACAAACAACCCCAGATTTTCTTAAATTATACCCCATTTTAATGTTCTCCCAGAAGGTTATTTACTAACATCTTATAACGTTTAGCGAAGGCAGCCAGTGATGGCCGATCAGAAGGGCCCTAGCCTTGGCCTTGCAGGCTTGCATGAAGGGCCAAAAAGCGGCCGTGTTTGAAAACGAGGCAGAGAATGGGTGAACTTAAAGATATGTGCAGGATGGGAGCTATAGTTCTACGTTGGGTTAACTCCAGATCCTACACCAGTAGGGGCGCTGGTCCGAGAATGAGGATCGTTTGCATAAACAAGGATATCCTTGTAAACGTTGACGAAATTGCGTCCTAAAAATAAGGATCGTCTGCACTTCCGGGACTCTTTGTCTCATCGGCGCTCTGCAGGTTTCGCGTAAGAAAATAACCCTGGTTCACCGTCTACTTTTATGGGTTGTCCGTCTTCCTGGAGATTAATCGCTCATAACATGATCATGAAAGTCTCTGTACAAAATCAATGTAAAATGCATCAAGAAAATCATTGCGGAATCAGTTTTTTGCATCGCCAACGCGCAGATTGGAAATATGAAACGTCTGCGAAATGCGGACAATCCTTATTTTTGCTGACACGTCTGTCTGCGTTTACGAAGACGCTCTTCGTTTATGTGGACGATCCTTATTCTCGGACCAGCTCCCCTACTGTACACCGGGACACAATTCAAACAGTAATATTGGTCCTAGATCTAGATCTATTTTTTAGAAATCTAAAAAAGTACATGTAGTAATTGATATTTAGACTTACAATGTTTTTTGACTCCTCTGGGCTTCCGGTCAACCACTTGAAATTATAATTTGAAAATGTCTTTGATGGGATAAAGGGTGGTTCCTTACACCTAAACCAAACTTTCTCTTCGCTATGTTGAATCAACAATATACACCACGTACGTTTTGAATGGCTCGTACGTACACACTCACTTTCAATTCAAATCGAGCTCTATAAAAGAAATTCACAACTGTAAGAAACCATAAAAATTATAAAATCGTATTAATTGAATTAGAAGTTTTGTGACTTGTGTTTTTGTGTTCAGTGGTATTTGTGAAAAAATAGTGACATATCAATCGAAATTTGGCCAAATGAGAAGTAGAGCACACGGGTGAAGATCACCACTGTAGTGTGGCATACAATTTTTAGCTGCAGCACATAAAAAAGTCCCACATACATTGTAGTTTCAGCAGAACCTATCCCTGAATGAAATAGAGTGATGTTTTGGTCGACTTTCCAATTTCTACCATCTTCTCTGCCGATGGCAACTGTGCAGGACCTCTGGGTATCAAAACTCCTTCTTCCCCAGTGCGATCAGCTCATGGAACCAGCTCCCTACCACTGTGACAGCAGCTTCTTCTATGGAACAGTACAAGAGGCAGCTGGTTGGGGTGACTCTGCATCAAAACTAGCTGGAGAAGGAGTTATTTTGACTTGCACAGTGAACACTTTTTAGTGTTTACTACTCAATTCTAAAACCGTTTGGGACTTCTTTTTTGGAGGCTCACACAACGCAGCATGGCACACTCGTTCACAACACTACACAACAGTACAAAAATAGTCCCCCAGAGAACTGTACTTGTAATGTAAATGTACTGTACATGATTGTAGGGGTTGACAATTGGCTTTGTGGACAATTTGATCAACTGTTCTCTTAGATATTCAATAACATGTAATCATACATTATATGGGACAAAACTTACGTTTTTGTTTTTCCGAGTTATGCTGTCGATATATTATAGGAATTCTCTAGTTTATTCTTCAAAACCATTGTAACAGTTACATGTCAATAATTCACCATCTTTTTTGCCCTTTCTTATTTTTGAAATTTTACGTGTAAATCAAATGTGACACTGATGCATGTGTAAGATCAACAAGTTGATGATTTGGGGTACAAAATTGTGATTGTGATGGTGGAAGGAATCATGATTTCAGTAGTGCTCATGTCATTTGCTCCCATTTTATCCTCTCTCTGCAGACAGACTCCTCAGAGAACAATAAACATTACCTTTTATTTATTTTTATTCAAACGTACTGGTATTCAAATAAAATAGATGCCTAGACAGTATTTTCTTCTCCTCTTCCTCCTTCTTCTCCTTCTTCTCTTTCTTCTCCTTCTCCTTCTTTTCCTTCTTTTCCTTATTTTCCTTCTTTTCCTTCTTTTCCTTCTTCTTCTCCTTCTTCTTCTCTTCTTCTTCTCTTCTTCTTCTCTTCTTCTTCTCTTCTTCTTCTCTTCTTCTTCTCTTCTTCCACTTCCTCTTCCTCATCATCTTCCTCTTCTTCCTCTTCCTCTTCCTCTTCTTCCTCTTCTTCTTCCTTTTTTCTTCCTCATCCTCATCCTCATCCTCGTCCTCGTCCTCTTCCTCTTCTTCTTCTGCTTCCTCCTCCTCTTCTTCTTCTTCTCCCCCCCCCCCCCCCCATTTCCATTCTGCTTAGTTGTAAGCTGTGACTGCTGTCTGTAATGAAAATAAGTTGTATGGTGCCTAGACTCTTTGTAATAATTAGACATCACTTCTTTTTTCCCCTTCTGCTCAAGCTGTGAGATTTTACTGAGCACTGTCATAAAAGAAATACATTTTCAGTCTTTGTTTTGCAGTTAGAGTGACCCAAGAAAAATATGCTCTTCATATAATAGCTGGAAAGTTGGACCAAACCTTCAAGCCACATAATAATAATAATAATAGTAGCTACTTGTATAGCGCACAGGTCCACCTTTCGGTGCTCATTGCGCTTAGAGAAAAATACATGTAACAAACTTAAGAAACAAAAAACAAAAAACAGAATTCTCCTAGACATACATGTAGTAAATTAGAATATTGCAATATTTACAATGGAAAAAGCAAACAAGTTTTCAGTTGTGATTCGAATGTTTCTGTTGATGACAGTTGATGTATTTGTAGAAGGAGTTCATTCTAGAGTTTCAGACCCATGGCTGAGAAATCCTGATTGCCCCGAGCATATTCTACATGTAGGTGTGTGTGTTTATTGTCCCACATACCCATTTCTGTGTGCAGCGCAAGTGATTTTCATCATGCTTCAATCATTTTTTCATGCCAAGCCTCGCAGTATGCATCAAATGTAATGTAAGGTTATATAATGCATCACATACATGTACATGTAATTGCTTCCAGACAGTTTTTAAAATAAAAAAAATTCACAGTGTGATAACTTAACCAATATTGAACTTTATCTCTAAAAAAGTAATCAATAAGGACCCACTAATTTCCCCCCATTTATTCAGGTGTAAGCTGTGACTGCTGTCTAAAAAGTAATTTCCGAGGCAGACGGTACAAGTGTCTCATCTGTTACGACTATGACCTTTGTTCGACCTGCTATGAAAACGGAGCAACCACTACAAGACACACAGCAGAGCATCCAATGCAGTGCATACTTACTAGATCAGATTTTGGTAAGCAATAACACTTCATCTTTTAATCCTTTCAGGACGGGATGTATTTTTAGCGCTAAATTGATCACATACATGTACATGTATTGTTCTTCAAATAGGCTTTTTTTTATTTTCATAGCTACTGTACGATGTACATGTACATTGTTAAAGTGACTTGGTAACATTGTTGAAGGTTGATGAAAAAGGTGCTTAATTTTTGTATAAAATGTTACTTACTATATTCCTTGTACTGTACTAACCCTCTGACGTGCAAAAAATCCTGAAAAAAATTCTCAAACCATGAAGATATCTAAGGTTTTCTTTGAATGCGTCGATGAACATCACCCTCTAACAGTGATTAATAGTAAATTTTCCCAACCGTTTTCCATGAAAAAAAGACATAAAACAGGCTATAAAAAATCTGTCAAACTCTTAAATGTCTGGAATGGAATGTAGAGCCATTTTATTGCTTTGTGAGATTTCCATTCACCTAAAATGTAATTAAATTGCAATAATATAATTGGGAGAATTAAGGAATCGATCAGATCAGTTTTTCCCAATTTGTACCATGAATAATGGTCCGTTTTTCAATCAAATTTTCAGATTACCTTATCTTTAATTGTACATCTAGCATTATAATCACTACCTTAGCACCACTATCTCTATCTGAACAATGTTACCAAGTCCCTTTAAAATAAACTGTAATGTCAGAGCTGAGGACAATAAAATGTACGTGGGCGAGAATGTTAACAATTTTTTTTTAAATTTCACTTTTAATTTAAAAAAAAACAATGATTTTGAATCTCTCAACATGTTGCCAATGTAAGTTTTTCCCAATTTGTACCATGAATAATGGTCCGTTTTTAATCAAATTTTCAGATTACGGTATCTTCAATTGTACATCTAGCATTATAGTCACTACCTTAGCACCACTATCTCTCATCTGAACATTACCAAGTCCCTTTAAAATAAACTGTAATGTCAGAGCTGAGGACAATAAAATGTACGTGGGCGAGAATGTTAACAATTTTTTTTAAATTTCACTTTTGATTTAAAAAAAAAAACAATGATTTTGAATCTCTCAACATGTTGCCAATGTAAGTTTTTCCCGATTTGTACCATGAATAATGGTCCGTTTTCAATCAAATTTTCAGATTACCTTATCTTTAATTGTACATCTAGCATTATAATCACTACCTTAGCACCACTATCTCTCATCTGAACAATGTTACCAAGTCCCTTTAAAATAAACTGTAATGTCAGAGCTGAGGACAATAAAATGTACGTGGGCGAGAATGTTAACAATTTTTTTTTAAATTTCACTTTTGATTTAAAAAAAAACAATGATTTTGAATCTCTCAACATGTTGCCAATGTAAGTTTTTCCCAATTTGTACCATGAATAATGGTCCGTTTTCAATCAAATTTTCAGATTACGGTATCTTCAATTGTACATCTAGCATTATAGTCACTACCTTAGCACCACTATCTCTCATCTGAACAATGTTACCAAGTCCCTTTAAAATAAACTGTAATGTCAGAGCTGAGGACAATAAAATGTACGTGGGCGAGAATGTTAACAATTTTTTTTTAAATTTCACTTTTGATTTAAAAAAAACAATGATTTTGAATCTCTCAACATGTTGCCAATGTAATCATTTTAAAGCTTATTTTCCTATTTGAAACTCCTGGCATCAAACACTTATTGTCTTGAATCAAAAATGGATACAGTGTGTGCAGAACTAAGGCCAAAAAAAAAAAAAAAAACATGTTTAGCGTCGAAAAATTGGAAGGAGGAGGCCCTTTTTTTTTTCTTCTTCTTCTTCTTCTTCTTTCAAAATGGCTGCTCGGTACATTTTCCCTGACAGTCGGGCCATTTTTTTTTCAAGATGGCCGCCGACAATTTTTTTTTTTTTTTAATCAGAAATAGAGCCATTTTAGCAGTGTTTTTCATGGTTTTTTCCTTTTTAAAAAAAAAAATTTCAAATTTTTTTTTTCAAGAAATCAACAACAAAAAAAAAATCAAATTTTTTTTTTATTTTTTAAATTTCACTTTTGATTTAAAAAAAAACAATGATTTTGAATCTCTCAACATGTTGCCAATGTAAGTTTTTCCCAATTTGTACCATGAATAATGGTCCGTTTTCAATCAAATTTTCAGATTACGGTATCTTCAATTGTACATCTACCATTGAAGTCACTACCTTAGCACCACTAAGCCGCTCGGTATATTTTCCCTGACAGTCGGGCCATTTTTTTTTCAAGATGGCAGCCGACAATTTTTTTTTTTTTTTTAATCAGAAATAGAGCCATTTTAGCAGTGTTTTTCATGGTTTTTTTTCTTTTAAAAAAAAAAATTTCAAAAAATCAACAACAAAAAAAAAATCAAAAAAAAAAAAAAAAAAAAATCTTCTCTTTCTACCCATGCATCAAGCATACTTTATGTTGCTCTATATCAAAAGTCATTGAGCCAAACCTCAAAATGTAGGATGATTGTCACAAAAGGGTTAAAACAAACTTGTAACACCAACTTGGCAGTGTCCTTCCTTGTTTTCATCTGAAAAGTCAGATGTGATGTTGGTCATCTTTTTATCATTTTGGTTTCTGTTTTTCTCTGCCTTAGTGTCAGGACTTGGCCCATACAGTTGGCTTTTAAAAACTTCATTATTAAATGCAGAACTCAGTAATACTCGTTTAGATCTTATCAGTTGTAAACATCAAAATGTTGATAGAAAGAGCTCTTTTTTTTCTTCTTCTGTGATTCATTTTGTTTCATAATTTTGGTGTTTAAGTTCTCTCAATATGTAGGGCCCCCCCCCCCCCCAAAAGAAGAAAGAAACAATAGCAACAAAAAAAATACACTTCATTTCTTCAAAGAGCACGCCTCGATGTAAATGAAAATGAAAGAACCATTAGTAGGCAGCTGCTTGCTGTACACTGCAGTAGCATACGGAACATAGGCATGTACGGCAATGAATGAAGGTCAAGTGTAGAAGGACTCATTAAAATACATGTGTACATGAACATTGCATTTGTGTTCTTACATAATGTACCTACATTGTAATGTTAGTTTGCACTTTGATATTCAGCATCCTTTATTGGTCATCCTTGGATAATTGTTTTACTTCCAGATCCATTGTACATACATATTTTTTCATGCATGTACCTGTGAATTATTATTTTTCAGAAGCATGTTCTTTTCTCTTCTTTTCTTTTATCATATCCTTGATTATTCATTGTGAATTGCCATTGATATTTTCTAATCTACAACTGTAATGTAAACATAATTGTATTTTACCAAATCGATTTTTAATGTAATGCTTTCCTGTACATGTATCAACTATCAATCTTTTGTAAATTCAATTCGTTTCAGCCTCTGGCTGCTATTTGCATGTTTTTTACCATATCAAATCAAAGCAAATCAAATCAAATCAAATTTTATATCCCCATGTCAAGAAAAGATAAGAAAATATTATTTGCTGATCATGGTTTCTCTCATTAATTGGCAAATTGGCAGCCAAATGATAGTGTACATTGTGTGAACTAAGCTGTTTATGACCGTGATGTTGATTATAGTCTAGATGTCAGTTTTTTATTGGCATAATTTACAAGAAGAAAAAAATGAAAAGAAAATTGCATCACCAAGTATATGGACTGAAATTCGTTTCAACGTCTTCACAGTTTCTGAAGAGCTTAGTCAATAGGCTCTACTTCATCTATTTATCTTTTGTGTAGACATACATCAGCATCAATTCAATAAGAATAATGTAGTGTCGGAAGCATCATCTTATGATGGGCATAAACCTTGAACAAAAGGCATTGTAATGGCTGTTTCTCCTGAAATGTACTTGACATGTTCATGTAGCTGCATGTAATTTCTGTAGATTTTTGTTTCTTCTTTCTCTCATTGTACATGGAAACTGTGTAATAATTATAATATTTTAATCTCTGTTGTGATTTCTTTCAGCTTTACAGTGAGCCTCCATTCACACATATTTGTTTTACTTTTTGTTCTTCTTCTAAATGTAGATTTTTGTTTCTTCTCTCTCATTGTACATGGAAACTGTGTGATAATATTTTAATCTCTGTTGTGATTTCTTTCAGCTTAGTGAGCCTCCATTTACACGTATTTGTTTTACTTTTTCTTCTTCTTCTAAGTACAGTAAATGTAGATTTTTGTTTCTTCTTTCTCTCATTGTACATGGAAACTGTGTAATAATTATAATATGTTAATCTCTATTGTGATTTCTTTCAGCTTTACAGTGAGCCTCCATTTACACGTGTTTGTTTTACTTTTTCTTCTTCTTCTATTAAAGTACAGTAAATGTAGATTTTTAATATTTTAATCTCTGTTGTGATTTCATTCAGCTTAGTGAGCCTCCATTTACACGTGTTTGTTTTACCTTTTCTTCTTCTTTTAAATGTAGATTTTTGTTTCTTCTTTCTCTCATTGTACATGGAAACTTTGTTATAATATTTTAATCTCTGTTGTGATTTCTTTCAGCTTAGTGAACCTCCATTTACACATTTTTTTTCTTCTATATTTCCTTCTAAATGTCAGATTTATATTATGGTGGTGAAGCGGTGAGTTTAGACCAAGCACAGTCCTTCTCCTGTCCGTACTGTGGGAAGATGGGGTATACAGAAACAACCCTACAAGAGCACGTCACTTCAGAACATTCAGACTCTAATGCAGAAGTGGTGAGTTATGCTGTTCTTAATTTAAATACGTGTAATCTTAAAGATAAAGTTAACCTCTGGTCATGCAATTGCATTGTGAAAGAAATGGTGTGGAATTGATCAGAAAAGGTTGATCATTTATTGGTGTGTACTTACTGCAAGGTTCTGGAATCATCAAAATGATAAGAAATTTGGCCCAGTCTTGGTAAAGTAACAAGCACTGTTCACAGAATGATGTATATGGGACTACACGAACATGTGGCATAAAAATCTGTCCGAATTTTATGATGTTACATGCCATATTTAGAATATTAAGGCATTTGAAGAGCAATGCTTTTCATGGAGCATTTTTTATCTGATGTTCTTCCACACTTGCAAAATAACAATTATAATGCTCACAATTATTTTTCACCTCTTCCCAGAACTCAACCTTCTCTTTAAAGATGTGTATTCTTAAGCCCACCGCACACTTAAAGATGTATTTGCAGCCTGATTTTTGAAGATATCTCAATTATATATCGTAGGGAAATTTAAGCAAACATTATTTCCTGAATTAGATGATAAGAATACTAATAACCAGAATGTTATTGAATATAAGCTTTTCAAATCGGCTTCACAGTGTAGACAGACAACCACTTAACCAGTCTGACATCACATCTATTCGGAGCCAATATAGCTTTTCCTTCTTCCCTATAACTTGAAATCCTTGAAATTAAGATTTTATTAATCATATGACTATTGAGATCCTTGATCATCAAAAATCTAAGTACATGTAATTGATATTATAAATTCTTTCTAAATCTGATCATAGTCAGATCATACAGTAGTGTGAGCCAAGCCTTTGTTCCTCTATTGAAATTTAACCAAGATTGCGGATATTTAAAGGGACCTTCAAACCTGTTTCATAATTTTTTTAAAATGAATAACCGTTACAATAACTGTTATAAGCTCCTGAAATTGTGGCATTTGATTGCCTGAGAGCAAATTTGTCATAGAAATTTAGCATTTGTTGTTAGTGCTAACAATATTTATGAAACAAGGTCCTGGACTGGAATTTTCTTTGAATTAAATTAAAATTATTTAATAGTCAAATGAACATATTGTAAATTTTGGATTCTTGAACTTCTAAAAAAAAAAATGAAACTTTTAACAAGCTTTTACCTAGGTGTACTGTTTCTCTGTACTTTCCCTTTTTTGCATAATTCAAATTGCTAGAAAGGTTAGATTGTCCTTTAAAAGATATCCTGTTTGAGACCGAGAACAAAATGATCTTACAGGAAACCAAGTTTTTTTTAAGTTTGAGTGTTCTTTTCTTGATAATTGTGTGCATTGTGAAATTGCAACACATGATACAATTTTTTAATAATTTCATCAATCATTTTTTTTTTATAGCATATGTTGTTCCTTTTCGACCATGCACCACTATTTGATGTAAAATGATAAGAGTTCAGTGCTGGTCAGACATTACGGAGCGATATAAAAAAGCTCCCCTCTTGTATATGTTTATAAGGCATTGAAAATTGTTTGTCTAGGTCAGACCACAACAATTTATGCTAATGAGCCTTCAAGGATTTCATTGTATGGTTGGCATTGCTCACCAAGCAATTTTCTTTCTTAGGAAAGGCCTCTGTGATAATACCCATGAGCCAATATTACTCCTTCAGTATGACTTCATTTCAGGAGAAGTCTTGTCAAGTCATGTCCATCTTGTTTGACAGAACCTTACTTATTTGACCACTTATTCTCCTTGTTTTCATCACATTTGAAGGGCTCAACACTATTTTTTTTTGGTAGGGGGTTCAGATTGTACTTTTGACAGTCTCTATGAGCCATATGAAGAAAATTCCACAATTTCAGGCATCTGGAGTAAGATTTTGTCCTAGACGCCTGTTACATGTAGTGTCACTGTCAAGCCCTGATATACATGTACATGTATGCATGTACATTGTAGATTGTCAATATATTGTCATCATTGAGGACTGACGTTTCTTGAATTCATCTTCAATTTTGTTTTATATATTTTGTTGTTGTTGAAATCTTGCAGGTATGTCCAGTGTGTGCAGCATCACCAGGAGGTGACCCTAATCATGTGACTGATGATTTTGCAGCTCATCTAACGTTAGAACACAGATCATCGCGAGAAATTATATCCTTTGGTTTATGATCAGAAAATAGTGTCAAATGTGAAGAGAGTCTTGATTTTTATTGAGCTAAGATTAGGAATCAGGAGAACTTAGAATTCAAGCCTCCTACTTTTGGGTTTCTGGTGTATAATAGTAGTGCTGTTTTGTTTACTTCTGCACTACTAAACAAGACAGTCTCATACATGTAAACATGAAGTAACATATTAGTTTTGGACAAGCCTTGAAATCTGCACAAAGCAGTTTCAGTAGTTATCTGTAACAAAGCAACTACCGTATCTCCATTTTAATGAATCACAAATAAAGTGGTTGCTTTATACTGAAAGAGGATTTGTGATGTACGGAATAGGACCCGCAGCATAAAAGTAGTGCAGTATCTTCAGATTTAATTAACAAAAAAAGCAATGTCTAAAAGGAATTCTTGATTTGAAGGTAGCATAAGTTTGTACTCACATGCCTTTCAGTACATGTAGGCAGATATTGCGATGGTATAATTGTTTCTTCAAAAGAAGTTCCTGTAAAATAGACACATTTCTATGAATCAGTAACCCTAAAAAATAGGGCGGAGATCCAATGAAAGTCTCACACTATTTATCCTAAACATTTGCTGCAAAATTTTATGATAAAATTTCTACAGACTTAAACTTTTATATTGTAGGTGAACTATCACTCTGACAAATGTAACTTTACCGGTTTCTCCTTGACTTTGAGTATCTTACGACGAGGCAGGCAACGTGAGGCATCTAAGAAGAATGTTTCATCCAGGCAGAGGTATAGGACCCAGACCGCGGCGGACCAACATGCACTTTGGCGGCGGCAGTGGACTCTCCGCGGGTCAAAGTTCAGGTTCCCCCGGCAACAGAGAAGCTATGGACCCTATAGCAGGTGAATGTCTGTGTGTAATGTGGAGAAGTTGATGCGAGGGTGATGGAGGGGGGGGATACCTTTCTTTTATATCATAGACAAACTTTTATTGTAATTTGGTATCCATGGGAAATGTTAAATATGATTGTAATGCTACAAATCTCTTTTGAACAAATGTAAAATTTAGAAGACATTACACATTTCAGTTTGTCATATTTCCATGGGTCGCCATAAAAATGGCAGGCCATGTGTAATTGCAAAATATTGCTTCTTAAATTAAGCTGAAATCTTGTTGAAGAAGTACATGTATTTTCTGGTCTACAGGTGTTTAGAGACAGAGGTTGTTTTTAAAGTTTCAATTAATAAATTGTAGGTTATTGATTTAAGGAGAGAGTTTGAGTATTTATTATCCTATCCTATCCTCATCTATCTACCAGCAAGAAAAAAAATAGTTGACTTTTGTTAAAGCGATTCCTTCACTCAGTTTGAACCTCCTGAAATTTATTAGTTTTTACTTCCTTGGATAAAAGTATACGAGGTAAAACATTGAGAGAAGGGAAAGAGAGGGAAAGAGAGAGAGAGAGGGAGAGAGAGAGAGAGAGAGGGAGAGAGAGAGAGAGAGAGAGAGAGAGAAAGGAAGAGATACACATGCTTGAGATGCCTTTCATTTTCAAATTGACCAACCTGATTGACCAATCATCTGTTCTTTGTGGGATCAGAACTTTTATCGCAGCTATCTGGGGCAAGGCGGTCAGCGGGTGGTCTTGGCAGCCACTCCTCTACGGCCTCCCAGCTGCATCAACTCCAGATGATGCAGCTACAACTAGAAAGGCAGCAACAGCAGCAGCAGCAACAACAACAGCAACAGCAGCAACAATCTCAGAATGCCCAAGTTAGGAGTATGGTAAGTGGCCATGAGGCAAGCGATGTTGCTGGATATTTCACTTGGATTTCATAATTTTTTGTCCAGCACATGACAGTGCATTTCATTTTGAATCAGTGACTCTGCTGATCCAATGATCTGATGCTCTGATCATATTTGGTCCGTGCTTTCATCATCGTCATCATTTATTAAAGTCAACTTTTTAACTTTGAGTGGTTACTGACTTTTGCACCATGATGACACTCCCTCCCTCCACATCTTCTTGTCTCGAGCATCCTCCTTGTTTAGACCAACCTCTTCATTTGGACCAACCTTCATTGACTGCTTTCTTTCTTCACCATGTCTCTCCGTGAAATCTTTGGTCTTCCTTTCCCTCTTATGCCATCTACTTCCAGATCTCACACTTTTTTCTTCGTCTTCCCTTCTTCTCACCTTCCCTTCCCATATTTCCTCAAAGACATATGGTTAGAGTTGTTATAAATGGTGCCTAATATGTTCTATTGACCAAACTCTGTATGGAAGGCTGTGGGCTAAATCAAACAATGAGTTACTAGATTACAACTAGATAAAAGTAAGGGTCTCTATTATGATTTGAGACTTCCTAAAATGACCCTATAGAAACAAAATTTTATTTCAAGTGGTTTTTGTGACAGATATAGAGAAAATGTTCCAAATTGTGCCTTTGTATTTCAATTAATGAGTATTTTGTATTTCATTACACTGTTGAATGTATTTTTGCACTATAGTACCTACTGACAATTGAAAAATGTCACCTCATTTTTATAATCGAGTTTAACTCAGACATTAATTGTACAGGCGTCCAGAAAATATCTTGAGCATGCCTAATATACATGTAAATAAAGGCATTTTTTTAAAGGTTTATGGATATTTTCTGCTTCTTATCAAAATAACACATGGGGTGTTCCATTGCCTCATAAACAGGATGGAATGATATTCCTCTCATTTCCTTCATTTCCTGCCATTGATAATTTCAGTGATTAATATATGAACTCATGAATGAATCTGATTCAGTAGAACTAGATTTTACATCATAGACAGAATGGCAACAGCTATTTCAAATGTACCTTCATATTATAGGTAGGGTTAGTCTGTTTTTGTTTTTGTTTGCCCCTTTAAAATAGTTTGCAATGTCAAGGATCATCATTGATTAGTAAAAGAGTCAAAAGATCTAATATACCTTCCAGCAAAAATATGATGTAAAGTATGGTGTCAATTTGTATACTTGATTTACTTTTTAGATATTTTAAGAGCTGAAGTTTTGCAATAACGTCATCAAAATAGATATAATTCTGATTATGTAATGAATGTCATCCTAATCTTAGATGGGAATTCAAGATATTTGCTGGGTCGACATTATAGAGGGTAATAATTACTAATTAAAAAGTATTGCATTGCCCCCTTCAAATTGTGTAAGAAATCCATAGTCAAATACAAATTCTACCATGACGCAATGCAACAATAGTCATTTTACTTACATTTGTTAACTTTTAATGACAGCAGAATAACATTTCTAAAAGCTTGTCTGCACTAGTTTGGCCAGGGGGATTAATAATAATAATAATAATAAATTATATTTCTATAGCACATCATACAAGGTATTAGACCTCTCTGCAAGGTCCCTGACAGGTGGTTATCAATTCAAATCAGCTCTCAATTAACATAAGAAAAAGGGGATCATGGGGACCAGCAGGCACCAACTAGGCATTGTTTGCTATATAGAGGGCGCAAGTAGTGCAGTGGGGCTTTAATGTGTCTATTAAATCTATCCTTTTGCTCGCAGGGGAGACGGCAAGTAGAAAGTTTGACAGTACCTCCTCCACGGAGACCTACAGGGGCGGCTGCATCGGCCAACAGCAACCCCAGCAGCCACGGCGCCCCCTCTTACAACGCGGTGGTAGAGGCTGGCTTACTAGCAGCCAGCGCAGCATCACAACCAGAGTCCCAGTACCTATTATCAAGGTGAGTACAGTCTCGCATCTCATGATGAGAAATCCAACCTTAAAGGGCCACCCTAACCAAAATGGGCTGAAATATGAAAAAAAGACATTTCTGACGAGATTCCGAACATGACAATGATTTTTCTTAGAAATTATCAATAATTCTGGAATCTAGCTTTAAAAATGACGACTCAGTTTCGGAGCTGTATTGCGCAATAGCATATGACGTCACTGCAGGAGCCTCGCTGGTGAAAAGGAGGTTGATTTAGGCTTTAATATGTCTTTTAAAAGGCAAACTATGATATTAATTGGGAAAAAAAGACATTTATCTGAAAAATGATATGCACTTGATAATCCCAGTATGTTCATTTATGAATTACAATGAGATTGTAAGATCCTTAGTCCAAAATCCACCACTTGATGGCAGTTGGTATCTCCAGTACGGTATCATCTTTATATTTGTTCTCCATATCTCTCACTCTCTCTCTCTCTCTCTCCTCCATTTAGGATAAATGATCCTTCCCTGTCAGAGACTGACCTCCAGGTTTCAGAGATAGAGAACGCAGACCGCAGTTTCTTTCTCCAAGACCTGATCCTCTCCACGCTAAACGACTCCGACAAGGACTCCGACACTTCCCTAGAAAACATAGAGGGTGCTCTTGCTCGGAGCAGTCCCGTGGAGGATACCCTGACGATAGCATCGCCAACCCTTCGCAAGTTAGGATCTTTAAATTTGAAAGAGAAGGAGGGGCCGGCATAGCACATAGCCTCTCCCTGTGTTTGTGTGTTGTTTGTGACTGATATTGTAACAGTGAGGCGAGTAAAAGAGAGATAAAAACACAAAACCAATTTACCAGTGCATTCTTGTATATTATATTAATATGAATATATAAACTATGATATCCAATGGTAGAGAGTCTGTTATCAGGCCAGTATAGGACTGGGCTAGGTCGGGGGCCAAGAATAGCGGGCACTCACTTCAGACTTTTGCAATATTTTATTTTATACTTTTTTGCAGATGTAGTAGATTGTTTAGAGAGAGGCCCTCCAAAGTTGTTGCTGTAAGGATCCTGTATGACAGGGAATATTTTCCTCTTTTTTTTTTGGTTTATTGTTGTTGGTAAGAATTTGACAAAATAATGATATTGAGATCCTAAATTGGCAACCTGGGGCATTGCATTTGTTGTCTTTCTGTCAAGCAGCCTGCCAGATACGCGCATATGTTGTTCATTTCATTCAGAACAATTTTTTATAGATATCTGCGAGCAATGATCTGCCTTATGTTATGTTATGCTATTAGTTTTCTTTGTGATCCCGGGGTACCAGCTTTTATTGATGAAGACACATGCCTCATCTTTCTTTACATGTTTATGTCAAAACAAGTTCTACATGATAACTTTTCACCCCTTCGAATTAGAAAAGTGGTCTCAGACTTTGGCCTAATGGCACAATAGCCCATTATTATTAATAATATTCACTTATACCTTGATTACAAAATTACTCAACTATTTCTATTTAATTAAATTGTACGTTAACAACCAAAATCATACATTAACCTACCTATCAAAGTACAGTTCTAGAGCCATTGTACCCTTTGGTCAAGCCCCTCCAAACACATTGTCAGATTTCATATTTTGCAATAGAGAAAACAAGAAACCTCAAAGTGTTAGCTAAAGGAAAAACATTTTTTCCCCATCCAGTGGAGTATGTAACACATGAGAGAGGGAAATGAGTTGGATCCTTGATTGTTATCTAGAGCTTATATATTCTGGTTTTCCTCTCTTTCTGTAATTCATGTCATACACAGAAATTAAAAGTGAACGAATATTTAAAATTCATCTTTCTCCAAAATGCGAACACGATAACACCGTCTTATCATTATTACTGTGAACATTGGCATTACTGTACTTCCTTTTGTAGGTGGTGCATTAACTTGGTAAAACCCCCTACATAATAACAGTAATTAATTTGCCCTAAGCACCTCCATAGCAGGAGGCGCTATAGCTCAGTTGGTAGAGCAGTGGTCTTGTAATCCGGTGACCTGGGTTCGAAACGAAGTCGATGCGCTAGTGCCCTTTGGTAAGGCATTAATCCTCATTACCAGGTCCCTCAGAGAGGACCTAAAGCCGTCGGCCGTCTGCTTGCTTACTAACAAGCATCTATGCTTTCTTAGCTGTCTGGTAAAATAACCACCACCACCATAGCATATTGAAAGAGATAGTTGCGACACACACACATGCGATTAAAAGGTCTAGTTTTGAGCACCATGATTTGACCTTTGATTTTGTTCATGTGCGCTTGTCACAACTATCGCTCTCGATACGTAACAAGCACCCCTCACCCTCCAACAGACCCTCTTAACAAACTGCTTTATATAGATTTTCTGATTACACAATCAGATAATCTGTTTTTGAATACTAATACACAAATTGCAAAAATAACATGTTTTTATTACACATATCAGGTTTAAATGACATAAAAAAGGAGGACTTTAATAGTAATTGTTTTGATCAACTTTTGAAAATGTCGCTTCTAGCGGTGTAGATAGTCGGGCTGTCAGTCACATGCGTAAGATTGCCAATATCTTTAATCAGTTTTAATGTACTGACTTTAATACCAGGGTTATTTAAAGATTGTGTTATTGGTAGGGAAAAGGAGGCTCTTTAGTATTTTTGCTTTACTCTGTATGAGAGACTTATTTAATACTTGCATTACATAACCTAGTAAATCAAAGTTTTAAGCAGATCATTTTGGCATCTCCCAGGGTATTCTTGAGTTCCGATAATGAAAAAGAAATTATAGGAAGAAAATCTCACAATTCAAAATAATAATAATGAAAACAAAGAACAAAACAAATGCAATATGACATATCTGATTTCACAATTTAAAAATTGTGACTTTAATACAACATGTTACCCCATATCTTCATATCTGTGTTGGTGCTTTGATATTGTATGGGATTAGCCAGTATTTAAAATATTCATGATATTGACATTTTGCTGGTTTGAAAAACTGTAATGAAAACTAAAAGCCTTTTTTTTTTTTTTTGTGAAACACTTTCTCTTTTTCATTAGCTGAACTCAAGATTATCCCGAAAGTAAAAGATTGGGAAGCCCCAGGGAATATTTGACCTAGTGTATCAGAAAATTAATTTGTTAGCGTTGTTGATGACTTGTATATCTTATATCTGTATTTGTTGTGTATGAATGAAAGTAATCAAAAGCAATGCCTTGAATTGGAAGGGAACTAATCAACAATGTCAATTTTTATCAAGGTGACTAATACTTATTATGGGAATGGTGAAGGGTGATTCCATACATTGTGGAATGAAATTTCCAGAGAATTTCCAATCTTGAAAAAAGGAAATTATGAAGTTGTAATCAAAATCTACAAAATTAATGATAGACGTGTAATATATAAACTAATATGAGGTAGTTACGCAACAGGTGAACTTCCTATCAACTATTTATCAAATTGATAACATAGTGAATTTTGAATGGCTTTTTTACCAAATGAACCAAATGGCAAATAAACCTATCTAAAATTCACTATTTAATGAATCTTAGGGATGGTTGTTAGGAAACTCAACTGTTCATATTAGTAAATATATCACTAATTTGTCGATTTTTATCAAAATGTCTCTAATAAACTGAATTCAAAATTGAGAACTCTCAGGAAACGTCATTCCTTAATGCTTGGAATTGACCTGAAGATGTCATTTGCTCGCTACCACCATCTTAAAGTACTCGTTTATAAGGTGAAGAAAAGACAATTAATATGATTATAGAGCAATGAGATGAGATTTAAAAAACGCACAGAGTTTGTATGTATTTTAAGGGACACTGTGAACTGGAACATTCTATGGCGTCGATGTGTAATGGGGGACGGCTACCGAATGACATTGTGTGTTTGAATCGTGTATATATTCCAAGATGAATTCAAATGATAATGACATTGCGGAGACAATGTCTGTCATAGTGTGTTTTCAAACCATGTATTTGTCAAAAGGCTAGGTGACATGACAGGCAGCTGCTTAGTTTTCAAGAATTTTTTTTTTTTGATTTCATCACAATTTTGTTTGCTTTAACAAAACAAGAAAATCAAAGGAATATTCTCAATAACTTTTTAATCATGTCAACCAGAGTTGTGATGTCAAAAGTTGTATCCCTTTCAGGTTTATTTCTATCTAATATTTATTAATATCCTGAAATTCCTTCAAAAAATTTGCAAAATCAATTTTAAAACAATACTTTTTCATAACTCGCTCTGATTAAAATGTAATTAGGGAGGAATAAAACATCAACAACAGTGATTAAAAACTGGCATTCATCTTGAAAATAAGCCCACCCTGTGATCAAAAGGTGAATTTTAAATTAAAATGTTCAAGAATCTAGGTTGCATTATTTACCCCAATTTGTCCTTGTACGTGCAAGAGCAAATTTAAAGAGTTCATGAGTTCTAAAAGTTATTGAATCAATTCTATTGAACCTAATACAACAAGGCCTCATAATGCCTCAAAATTCATATCCTCGCTACAAATAATGCTGGGATTGACATGCACATGCCTAGTAGTAGACAAAAGGTTTGAGGCATCTAAAACAATGTCATTAGCCTTTAATAAACAACTTCAAGGTCAGAAAGTTGTCTTCTTTTTTTCTTCTAAATCTTGAAAGTGCAAACAATGGATAAGTATTGCAAAGGTTTGCAGGATGGACAATGTAAAATACTCTGGGAACCTGCTGGAATTGGAATTTTAACCCAGGCATATATTGGTGTTGAGACTTTAAACAAACTAGGCAAGTCTTTGTATTATTTTGAGTTGGTCTTATCAAATATCTCCAATTTTGTTAACAGGGCTCTGGGCTAATAATAAAATGTGATATGATTTTTTTTTCCACTTTCTTTTAATTCTTGAGAAAATCAGGAATCTTTGAAGAATGTCAAGTTCTCACCATTATTTTGTTTTTTAAATCAAAGTGATTTATTGCTGTGAGAGTGGGATGACGGTAATATTATCTGTACTACAGTCAAACCTGTCTATAGCGACCGCCCAAGTGAAACACAAAAAGAGGTCTTTGTAGACAGGTTCCTTTAGTACATGTTTCAATGAGAAACTATTTTCAAGGGAAACAAAATATGTGGTCTTTGTAGACAGGTGGTCACTAAAGCAGGTTTGACTGTACCCTGAACTGTTAAACAAAGTTTCACGCAATTTTAAATAGATTCTCTTGAAATGATTTTCATGTAACTTCAAAAAAACCTGCTCATATTTAGAGCTCTACTTTACATTTGGCTGTGTCCAATACGTAAATACATATCTTGCTGTCCCCAGACTTTTCACAGATACGTCACATTTGATTTACTATAACATATTGCTCTGTCCAAAAACTGAACATCATTTAGCAGTGCTTTCTTTATTTAAAAAAAAATGCCTTACCATATGTAACTGTATCAAATACTTGTAGCATTTTCATTTTCTCTTTTCTTA
Source organism: Strongylocentrotus purpuratus (assembly GCF_000002235.5). Taxonomy (NCBI): domain Eukaryota; kingdom Metazoa; phylum Echinodermata; class Echinoidea; order Camarodonta; family Strongylocentrotidae; genus Strongylocentrotus; species Strongylocentrotus purpuratus. Next base: position 29,190,123 of record NW_022145600.1, on the reverse strand, counting down.
CCTCTCGTTTTTTTTTTTTTTTTTTTGAAGTTATTTTAAAGTGCTTTTTTTTTTACAGGATCTGGATATTATGACAATTGTTCTTTTTTTGTAAGGTAGAATTATTAATATTATATCTAATCCAAGTTGATTGCTTCTGCAAATGACACACTGTTATATCCATCCAATGTCAGCTGTACTGTATACATGGAGTTCAGTGTCCCAGTGTTCACTGCATAAATAGATATGTTATAAAAGATATGAAATTTAAATCTCACAGGCTGCAGCACGTGTCTTTATTTTACAATTTTGTTTGTTATTTAAAATGGGAGAGTGATCTGGAGTTGATGAAATGATCAATCCATATCATTATCATCTGTTTTAAGCCAAAGGGGTGTTACTACTACTAGTAACTAATATATATGCATGGACTTTATCACTAAATTAACTTGTGCAGGCTCAAAACAGACTATATATATAGACATGTATACATTTGTATGTGTGTGTAATCCAGTTAGGATTCTGTAGAATTGCTTAGGCCCATACAGCATCCATATGAATCTTTTCAAGACCCCTACTTTTGTAATGGTACATTCCACACTTTAAATCTTTCTGAGCCACATTGACAGATCTATTGAAAATTGAATATACCATGATTAAACAGGGGTTATCAAAAGTTTAATGTTCCAAATACACTGTAGATGTCATGTATTATTACATGGCCTGTAAAAAAATATGCACTTTGCAATTGATTGAGGGACTTGCTTTCAAGAAGGGCAATGTCTTTCACTTGTAAATAAATGGCACAGTCAAGTTTGGAATGTTCCATTTGGAGATGAGTAACTTCACAAATGATGAATTTGTGAATAGAATTGGAAGACTTCATTTTGAAGAGGGGGACTTCCTTTCACCTGTGAATAAGAGAGGAGCTGTGTCAAGATTGGAATGTTCTGTTTGAAGATGGGTAACTTTACCAATGGATAAATTGTTGAAATGAACTGGGAGACTTTTTGAATAAGGGGAATGCTTTTCATTTGAACCTCTACATCAATCAATCAATTTTCCTGATTAAGGCTTTACAAAGGATTGTAAATGGAACATTCCGGGATGTAAAAATCAGAACTTGTACAGTAAGACCTAGGATATTGCGCAATAGCTTGTAACGTTCACAGTAAGACCTAGGGTATTGCGCAATAGCTTGTAACGTTGACAGTAAGACCTAGGATATTGCGCAATAGCTTGTAACGTTCACAGTAAGACCTAGGGTATTGCGCAATAGCTTGAAACGTTGACAGTAAGACCTAGGGTATTGCGCAATAGCTTGTAACGTTCACAGTAAGACCTAGGTTATTGCGCAATAGCTTGTAACGTTGACAGTAAGACCTAGGGTATTGCGCAATGGCTTGAAACGTTGACAGTAAGACCTAGGATATTGCGCAATAACTTGAAACGTTGACAGTAAGACCTAGGATATTGCGCAATAACTTGTAACGTTCTGAGTAAGATCTAGGATATTGCGCAATAGCTTGAAACGTTGACAGTAAGACCTAGGATATTGCGCAATAACTTGTAACGTTCTGAGTAAGATCTAGGATATTGCGCAATAGCTTGAAACATTGACAGTAAGACCTAGGATATTGCGCAATAACTTGAAACGTTGACAGTAAGATCTAGGATATTGCGCAATAACTTAAAACGCAATTCTGAGAGCGATGCTAACTCCTTTGTTACGGAAAACGATGCAATTTGTCATAACATGCTCTAACCACAGGGAACTACATGTAACACTTAGTTTTAGTGGTTGCGCAGATGTCTCCTTTAATTTTACGCTAACGCAGCCAGCTTCGCGGAGACATTAAGCTATGGCTTGTCTTAATTTTGATTTGTTATGACAATTAACATCGTTTTACTAATATAAAGATAACATCATTTTCAGAATTCCACCCAAGGTTTCTACAGTATTCAGATCACTAGCTGAAGCCAGATTTTTTGCTAATCATGTTTTCTTTTAAATAAAATGGAGAGAAAAAATATTTTGAAATACTCAGTCATCAATAAAAAAGCATTCAGAGTGGTCTCGAAAGGAGAGAAACATCGCAATGCCAAGGGAAAAACAGAATCACAGAAATGCAGTCTAATAATATTTATGTCCAAAGTAATTTATTTATACACCTGAAACACATTCATCAAGCCATCAGACTGTGTCGCGACAATATTTCTCTTAATGAAGTACATACACAAATTTTGGGGCTCTTTCGTTGACTGGACAAGTGTTTTAATGATAACATGATTTATTTTTTTGTTCAATTTATCAATTTGATGTATCCTAGCAGTATACAATGTGGCCCAGAAAGAACACAACAGCTGAGGTCTGTAATTTAAAAAACAATGTCTTCAAATAAGAAAGTTTGTGGTTTTACTGTGTGGGTACTGGGTAGTTCTGAAAAGGACTGTTGGGTTTAAGAGGGAATTCAAAGCAGTTGGAATGTTGCACTAATATTTTGAAATGCTATACATGGAGTTTAAACTTTGAATTTTGTTAGTTTCCAAGAGAGTCATGGCAAATAAACAGACCGACAGGTAATTGAACTGTATTAAAAGATAACCCAAAGTCTCTTAATGAAACTGTATTTCATAAAAATCTGTTTCAAAGTCATTTTGAATCATCAATCATAGAAAATAAAATCCTCATAAAGTATAGGTTATTTTTTTGCAAGCAAAATGTACCAGAAGTCATGAAACTTGCATATAAAAACCATACACTGTAGAGTGCAAAAGACCCACATTTTTACAATGTGTTATAGCTCAGAGATTATACATTTTATAAATACCTTTGATAAATATTATTAAAATTAAAAATCAACTACATGTCACAACTTATACTCCAGATTAGCCGTTTATTGATAATGATACTTTTGAGGTATGAAGTTGGTCATAATTGACTCAAGATAGTCTGCCATAATGTAGATCCCATTTACAGAACATTTTTGCAGCTCACTTTGTGGGCTGTACCAAGCTCTTGTTTTTTTTATGGCTTTCCAGTAATAGAAACAAATACAGATGCAGATGCCCAAATATTTTAATTGCAACAAATGTGCATACATATTCAGAAATCTTCAGCTAATTTTTGTTTGCTTCTGTGCTGCAAACAACAAGAGAAAATTATTACTTAATCCACTACCATTCATCCTTTAACGAAGCCATCAATATGAACATTTTATTTATGGACAGTGTAACACTTAACTGCTATTGACTGACACTGTGAATATATTCAGACACATATATTCATTTGATACCACAAAAAAGCAGGGTCTATTGATTTCAGTCTCTCTTCCCTTGCAAATCGAGTACAACACATGATCTTTGCATTCAATTCCATCCGAACATGGCGTTCCATTTTCGTGTCTGATACTCTTTGTTCATATAACTACAGGCACTGATATTAGGTACAGTAATGTCAAATTTTGAAAAGGGATACTCCTGATTTTTCAGTCTCTTCAGAGTAGTGTTACAGCTCCTTGATCACATAAAAACACACATCCTGAAGTCAGCAATCAACATGCAACAACTTGATGTCTTGCTTGTCAATCCTTTCTACAATTCATTCCAGGAATGAAGCCTGCAATAGGACCCAGTTGACTTCAATATCAGAATCTGGCATCCCAACATTCTTTCATCAAATACATCATTATTATATAGGGTTAGGTTTCCAATTGGGATTGACTTAATATTTACGGTTAGGGTTAGGTAAAGTGTCTTTTTGTAGGGGATCAAATTTCGATGATGTAGGACATTGACTTTGGAGCAACTGTTGATGAAGCTGGTATCGCAGAACCCTGGGTCCACTTGTAAGGCTGATCCGAGTGCTCATCTACATGCTGAATTCAGTAACGCTAAGCCATGATGACTTACATGTATCTCTGAGAGCACGTTCTACATATAGCTCCTGATTGATAGCATCAGTGTGAAATAACGGTTCATCATGCTCCTGGTAGTTCTATAAAAGTCCTTTAAATGCTCAGTAAATAAGAGTCCAACTGGGTTCAGTATTAATAAAATTCAGAGCTGATATATCAATTCTTTCCCTTGTATTTGAAGCTCTGCAGGGGATCTTCTTCAGTTTTCCTCTGTAAAAAAAAAAAGGATAAATAAAGTCAATATTAATGACATCATGTAGAAAGAAAAACAATGCTTTAATGCAAACATGTAGTTTTAACAAAAAGAAAGATAGGTATTCAAGATATCCATGACAATCATACATGAATTGAAGAAATATTTTCAAAATGTACTGGTTACCATCATGAAGGATAGTTGGATGCAAATGAGTGCTGTCATTTAATAAGTGCAAAGAATCTGATACCTTTGCACTGTACACTCTAAACCCTTTTTAGAGATTTAAATACAGTTAACAACTACCGGTACATTATTCATACCTTTATCAAATTTTGTGTAATTTTTTTAAGTACTGGTATGTGAAAATTTGATGTTCCGATTTATGTTTTTTGAAAAGGTGACATATTAAAGCTTATCTGTAATAATTTATAGGAGGGATTAGACCACGCTGCAAGGTCACTGGACAAGTGGTTATCTCATACTCGGCTCTCAATTAACATAAGAAAAATAGGATCATGGAGGACCAATGGTCACCGATTAGGCATTGTTTTCTATATAGAGGGAGCAAGTAGCTACAAGTAGGACAGTGTGGCTTTAAAGCTCCGCTTCATATCAGAAAGAGCGTTGATACACCAAATGTTAATTTCAGTGCTATCACCATGAAGCCTTTGCCATAGGGATTCTTTTACCTTCATTTTGGCTACCCTGGACTCTCTCTTCTGTACACCCTTGCCATCAGCCGCAGCCCTCTTGGGAGCTTTCCGTCTGCTTGTGGTGGGAATGGTTCCTCTCAAAGCCTTGGGGACTGATGAGAAATCAAAGAGATGAAACCTTAATTACAATGATACAGTCAAACCTGCTTTAGTGACCACCTGTCTACAAAGACCACCTGTCTACAAGGACCACAATTTTTGTTTCCCTTGAAAATGGTTTCTCATTGAAACATGTACTAAAGGAACCTGTCTACAAAGACCACCTGTCTTCGAAGACCACCTTTTTTGTTTTCCTTGGGGGGTCGCTGTAGACAGGTTTAACTGTATAAAGTTTGTCTCTAAGAAGGTAACATTAAAAGTCCATAGATTTCTGAAAGTTGCAAAGGCATATTTCTTTCTTTCTTTTGCTATGATTTACTAGTGTCATTTTACTGGTAATTAAATTCTTGCTAATTTGGGGCAATAACAACTGATGGTCAGCATGCATGGTTTTAATGTGAATATTTAGTTACATTGAAGCCCGTCTGCACTAGTTTGGCCAGGAGGGATTAGAGCTCCCAGCGTGGTCACTGACAGGTGGTTATCTCATCAACTCAGCTCTCAATTAACATAAGAAAAAGGGATCATGGGGGACCAACAGCCACCACTTAGGCATTGTTCGCTATATAGAGGGAGCAAGTAGCTACAAGTAGTGCAGTGGGGCTTTAAAGGAGCTTGACTTCAAAATCTTCAAACAAATCAAAATGCGACTGCATCTCCTATATGCCTCCGCCCTAATATCAGTAATATCAGAAATGGATGGAATTATTCTTGAAATATCATGACGAAAACAAAAAGCCTATAATTACATGTCAACCAATGACTATGATCTTTGACCTTTAACCTACGTACTACAAAAACTAATCATATCGTCTTCCTATGGTGATACATATTGTCACCAAGTTTGAAGTTCACACCTCTAGTAGATCTTGAGATATCGCAAAAATCAAGGCTAATACGTGTAATTTCAGAGATTGACCCCGGTGAACTTTGACCAGTGACCTATATATCCCACAATCTAATCAGCCCGTCTTTCTATTGTGATACATGTACATACTGTCACTAAGTCACTTGAGATATCGCGTTAACAAGAAAACGTAATGCCTCCGGTGGGCGAAGGCATACAAAATAACAACAAAGGTGGTCTGCACTTACATTTATTAGAACAGCGATTCATGTACATAACAAGTTTATGTTACCCCATTTCCTTGTTTAGTCAAATTGTTCCTATTTTCACAAAGTGACGGTAGTGAGGAAAATCCGCAAGCAAATTGTATGTGATTTTTATTCACTACCGTCACTTCGTGAAAATAGGGATGAAATGATTGACAAGTATTTTTATGAATGTCAAATACAGGCCTGGGCAATATGCAATTAATAAATAATTAAGAAAAGGAATTTAAAAAGGTTCATCTCTACCGATCTCCAAGCAATCAGGCTCCATCCTTGTAAAGTAAATACGTTAATGATTCATAAGATTCCAACCATTCAGATATATCATTAAACTGTTCAAAAGGAGTCCTGACACAGATCAATGCGAGCAATATTTAAAGTGTAAGCATACATGTAGATAGATTTTGAGATACGTTTTGCATAAAGTCATGCTCCCTGGATCCGATTCCTACCTCAGTTGTGAAGGAAAATGATGACTCGATGGCCATGCTTATCTCAAAGATAGTCAATGCTTCTCTACAGGAAGGGAAGTTTCCGGAAGAATTGAAACTTGCTCATGTTACTCCTGTTCTGAAGATGTCATCCCTAGATCGTGATGAGATGAACAGTTAACGGCCTTTTGCTAACCTGCCTTTCCTCGCCAAAGTCCTCAAGAAAGTAGTCGCCAACAGACTGACATCACACCTTCAGGACTATGACCTCCATGAGACCATGCAGTCTGTGTACAAGAGGCTTCACAGCGCAGAGACTGCTCTTCTGTAAATATCTATCATCCTGAGGGCAGTCGACAACAAGAAAGCGGTTATGGTAATTCTTACGGACTTATCTGCTGCATTCGATGATTCAATACGATTGATCACAAAATCCTTCTTCAGAGGCTGCAACAGGACTTCAAGGTCGATGACACTGACCTGGAATGGTTCAGGTCATATCTTCACTGCAGACGACAGGCTGTGAACATCAATGGAACTGTGTCGGATGAAGCTTCCTTGACTTACGGCGTTCCACAGGGTTCCATCCTTGGACCAATACTCTTCACGTTGTACTCTTCCCCATTTGGGAACGTAACCCGTCAACATGGTCTACAAGTCCACTTCTACGCAGATGACACTCAGCTGTATGTGACATTTGATCCAAGAGTGACAACTGATTAAAAGGCCATAGCTGCAAGGACGACCTCGTGCCTTGCAGATATCCATCAATGGATGGTGTAGAATTTCATTAAACTCAATGATGACAAGACCGAATACCTCATCATTTCTCCATCAAACATGAGGAACGAGATCAGCTCCATGGACCTCCAAGTTGGCAATGTGTCTGCCTCTCCTACGGTAAGCGCCTGTAACCTTGGGGTCCATGAAAATGGACAGGCACATTTCACAGGTATGTCAGACTGCTTACATGTACTTCCATGTACATGTAACATTGCAGCTACTAGACCATTGCTTACAAGGACGGCAGCAGAAAGCCTTATCCATTCACTTATTTCCTCTAGACTCGATTTTTGTTACAACCTTCCTTCTGCAACCTTGAACAGATTTCAAGCAGTACAGAATGCAGCAGCACGTTTGCTTACTGGGCTGAGGAAGCATGACCACATCTCCCCTGTCCTGGCTGAGCTGCATTGGCTTCCTGTCAAGAGCTGAATTGAATTCAAGGTCCTGCTGTTCACATTTAAGGCAATTCATGGTCAGACCCCAGGATATGTGTCATCTTTAATTGAGCGGCGTCATCTTCGCCTTGGACTTCGCTCATCTGGCCTACTCTCCAGATGCCTATCACTCATCTCAAGGGCTATGGAAACCGGGCATTTTCCTCTATTGCTCCTCGCCTGTGGAACTCCCTCCCATCATTTCTTCGCGAAATTGACAACCTGGACCACTTCAAAGCTTCACTCAAGAGTCACAAGTAACTTTATTGGAGGAGCTCGCGCCTTTGAATGTATTTGGCGCCATACAAATGTTGTGAATCATCATCATCATCACAAATAGTGGGGGAGATTCATAAAGAAAAAATACGCAACAAGTCAACGCAAAGCGTAGCATCCCCTCGCAGGGTACAAATGGCCTACATACGTCAGAACAAGTTACCTCCATTGGACTATACTATTACAGTTGTATATTACTAGGCAAGGCACATATATAATTAGGTGTTTTTGCATATTTAATGAGCGATGACCTTTCACCTTTGACCTACATACTCAGAAATCGAACTTAGGCTGTACATGTATTTTGATACCATGTACCTTCATATTAAATTTCATTAAAATTTGTCAAACAATACTAAAGTTATCGAATGGAAACCAGATTCGCTTATTTAATGAGCTATGACCTTTGACCTACATACTCCGAAATTGAACTTAGGCTGTGTTTTGATACCATGAACCTTTATATAAAATTTCATTAAAATCCGTCAAAGAATACTAAAGTTATTGTATGGAGACCAGATTCGCATATTTAATGAGCTAGGACCTTTGACCTACATACTCAGAAATTAAACTTAGGCTGTGTTTTGATACCATGTACCTTCATATCAAATTGCATTAAACTTTGTCAAACATTACTCAAGTTATCGAATGGAAACCAGATTCGCATATTTAATGAGCTATGACTTTTGACCTACATACTCCGAAATTAAACTTAGGCTGTGTTTTGATACCATGAACCTTCATACCAAATTTCATTAAAATCCGTCAAACATTACTGAAGTTATCGATCGGAAACCAAATTTATTACGGACGGACGGACGCACGAAAGGAAGGACGGAAGGAAGGAAGGACAGACTGCAGCGTTACTATATCCCCTCCGACTTCGTCGGCGAGGGGATAACAAAGTTACAAGGTTGTCTGTACTTACATGAAAATAAGTACAGATAAAAATATTATGTTTCACTGTTTCCTTTATTTACCGGTAGTCAAATGATTGACAAGTATTCTTATGAATGTCAAAAGCAGGCCTGGGCAATATGAAATTAATAAGATTTTTGTAAAGGGAATTTAAAAAGGATCATCTCTACCGATCTCTAAGCAAGCACGCTCCCTCCTTGTAAATTCAATTCATAAGATTCAATCTATTCAGATATATCATTAAACTTTTTGTAAAAGGAATTCAAAAAGATTCATCTCTATCAATCTCCAAGCAATCAGGCTCCATCCCTGGATGTCAAAAGCAGGCCTGGGTAATATGCAATTAATCAATTTTTGTAAAAGGAATTTGAAAAGGTTCATCTTTACCAATCTCTAAGCAATCATGCTCCATTCTTATAAAGTCAATACTTTTGAAAATTCATCCATACAAGAAAATGCGGGGAAGTATGTGACTAACCAGAAAGGTAGAAAGTCGATAGTCTGAATTTTCTGCTTTTATTGCCAGAATACATGGGAATCAATAACGGTAAGGCCATATGATAACATTCAATCTGCTAGTTTAAAAGAATTTTTTAAGGAATTCTGAATTTTTCGCTATTAACCCTACCTTATGTGACTTGCTAGTGTATAAATATCATGTTGGGTTCATTAATCCTTTCATTTCAGTAGCAGCATTGACAGTGTTTACAGCATTATCAAAGTTACTTAAGATATCATATTCAGTTATGATCTTTAGATATTGCTGAAATATATCAGTTAACTATTTCCACCTCAGATCAAATTCTTTGAATCATACTTTGCTATCATCAGTCAAAATGTTTAGTGGAATGGAAATTATCCGCATAGTACTAGGTTGTTTGGCTGCTGCTCTGGGTATTCCTGGCAACATAACGATCATATATGTCTTTGTAAGACAAGGTATCAAGAATGCTACTGATGTTACCTTTACTGCACTTGCCATTGTTGAGCTCATTGCCTGTATCATCAACAGCATGAGGATCCCAATTATCTTCTTTCACAATGAACACCCATGGGCATGTTTTGTGGAGATCATCGGTGGAAGGTCTGCACTATATGCCGGGTTGTTTCTCACGATCTCGATAGCTGTTTACCGCTACCAAGCCATCTGTAAGCCATTCGATCGACGAATCGGACGCCGAGCTGCTATCTTGATCTCCATCGGTTGCACACTTCTTGCAGTCTGTCTTCATGTCCCGTTCTTCTTCATTACAACTTCAGTGAAGTTTAATGAAGAGTCGTATGGGTGCAAAGTGTATGGCGACAACCCATGGGGAGGTGAGGTCTACGCCACATCACAAGCCATTGTATTCTGTGTTTCTGCCATAGCTATAACTGTTTTATACCTCATCATTTATAAGTTCATCCGTGCTCACCAAATTATTCGCAAGAAAATGATAAATGCACATGTCACATCCACTACAACTGAGAGTGTCATATCAGTAAGTGCTGCCGTTTCTAAGTCCGATGCTGAATTATCAAATGCCACAGAGTCCAATGGAACCTGCAAGCAAGGACGACATGGCTCTCTGCAAAACGAAGGCCCTTGTGACACAAGATCCCACCCTAGGCCAGTCCATGAGAAGACAGAGCAATCATCAAAGAAGTCTAAAAGCCACCAGACTGATCATAAGACTACTCAAGTGGTCATCATCATTACAGTTATATTTTTTCTCTTCTGGCTTCCAAGCATTGTGCTTGATCAGGTTCCTAGAAATCAACTCAGTAGGATCATCCCAGACCGTCAGCTGAGAGATGATTTCGTGTATTTCTGCTACCAAATCAAGTACATCAATAACATCATCAATGTTTTTATCTACCTGTTTGTAAATCAACGCTTCAGACATACCTGTTGCAGGCCATTCACTTATTGCAATAATTAACAAAATGTCAGAGCGGAGCAGAGCTGCCAACCTTGTGCGACCAAAAAAAGAAATCATGATGGCAAAAAAAAGGAATTCAAGCAAAAAAAAAGGAATTCATAAAAACGAAACTTACAACCACGCGCGACACACTTCCAATGCAGAAATGTTCATTCATCATGCTGTTTTTTCTATACAAGCAGGAATTTTTCTTTTCAAGTATGTTTTAAATTTAGTTTTCTATCGAATTTGTGATCAAATCACCATTTTAGTGCAGTTGTTTGACATGCGGTATGTAAAAAAAAAATTTAATTTTTTAAAAAAAAACAAAAAAAAGTAATACCGTAATTTGGAGGAAAAAACTGAGTAATTCTGGCAAAAACGAAATGGTTGGCAGCTCTGAAAGAGTAACCTACATGCAGGAACACTTGTACAAATGTATAGAATTAAGATATTTCTACCTAAAAGTAAATTTGTAGAATATTATGGCTATTCATTTGAAATTTTATTAGGATCTTTCATTGTTAGTAAACTACTGTTAAACACACAATCATCACCATGTAATTAGAAAGAAATGCAATTGAAATAATTGTGGTTGTATAAACAGGAAGAAATTAATGTACCAATATACTGTATATATTAACAATTTGTCCTGTATTCAATGCTTGTATAATACTGTACCGGTATGTTGATTGTTGATACTATATTGAACATATAAATGTAGCTTTTTCCTACTACTTTTCATGAATCTAAGTTCTTTTGGTTATATACATGTACATGTACATACCTGGACAGTAAAATATGAACAGGGCAAGCACATATCTTGGTATCAATATATTTTGAAAATTTAAAGAAGGAAATCATATTCTTTTCTGTTTTGAAAGTTTATGGGTAAACCCTTACCCTAGCCCTCCAGCACCACGTTGGGTGGGCGGAGGCATACAGAATAACAACAGCACTTACATGTAAATAAGTACAGCAATTAATGTACATAAAAGTTCCTTATTTCGTCAAATGATCCACAAATATTCTTATTAATTTCAAAAGCAGGCCTGGGCAATATGCAATTAATAAATAATTTGGAAAAGGAAATTAAAAAGGTTCATCTCAATCAATCTCCAAGCAATCAGGCTCGGTCCTTGTAAAGTCAATACTTTAACAATTCATAAGATTCAACCTATTCAGATAAATCATTAAACTGTTCAAAAGGAGTACTGACACAGATCAATGCAAGCAATGTTTAAAGTGTAAGCATACATGTAGATAGATTTTGAGATACGTTGTGCACAAATATTGGGGGAGATATATATAGAAAACAATGCCTCTGGCACCATCTTTGGTGATCAGAGGCATGAAAATAACAACAAAGTTAATAGAAGGTGGTCTGTACTTTATTACAAGTAAATAAGTACAGCGATCGATGTCAAGAAAAGTTTATGTTACCCTGTTTCCTTCATTTAGTCAAATAATTGAAAAGTACTCTTATGGATGTCAAAAGCAGGCCTGGGCAATATACAATTAATCAATTTTTATAAAAGGAATTTAAAAAGGTTCATCTCTACCGATCTCTAAGCAATCAGGCTCCATCCTTGTAAAGTCAATACTTTTGAAAATTCATCCATACAAGACTAAATGGATTTTTCGACTGCATGCGGTCGAAGATGATGCCTCCGCCATAGAGAGCGATTTTACAAACCTAAACGGAAGCAAGTTTGATTGTAATCCATTTAGAGGTTCTCAGAATATCGTGAATACAAGCTATTTTTCATATACATGGCTCTGCAAGATAAATACATGTCCTGAGTTTGATAGTAATCCATCTGTCGTTTAATGATAATGCGTTCACAAGCACGTATTTTTTTTCCATTGTCATTGTAATCCAAGATGGCGGCTCGCATGTTTTGCCTCTACTCTTAGACTAAAATTGTTAATTTCAAAATCATGAAAAGGCACTTAATATCAACAAAAATGGTCTTCAACAACTCCAAATGACAAAATAATCCCAGCTACGGTATACATGTTTTTTATTTAGTATTTGATAGCTCAAAACTGAAAATTTTTGGCAAATTCTTTTTTCTTAAATTTTTGACATTCAAGTTAATTTTAATGGCATAAAATTAGTTTTAAACATGAACTACAACTTCAAATGAAAGAATTATCAAAAGTTATGAGTGATTTTAGGTATAAGAGTGCTCAAAATTTCAACTTCAACTTCAAAAAAAAAAAAATCATTTTGAACCAGTACTTTTTGCCGATATCGATCAAAGGTGCGAGGGTGTCGCTCCTATCAAAGCCCCAACTTACAGGGTTATAAAATCTAATCAGTTCATTGACTCTGCAAGATACATACATGTCCTGAGCTTGATGGTAATCCGTTCATTGGTTCTCATGATAAGTGTGATCACGAGCTGTTTTTGCATACATAATGAGCCCTGTGACTTATGACCTTTGACCTTGTGACCCCAAAATCTAATCACTTCATTGGCTCTGCAAGAGACATACATGACCTAAGTTTAGCGGGAATCCATCAATCGGTTCTTGAGATAAGGCGATCACGAGAACGGGACGTACGGACGGACAACACGAAAACATAATGCCTCCCGCTACAAAGTAGCAGATTTTGTAACGGAGGCAAAAAAAATTGAAGAGACCACTACAAATTTAATAATTTTATATTGAAATGTACGTACTGCATTACAAAAATATTGATTGACTGATAGCTAAACTACATTTCTCATTTTATGATCCTTACTGCTCTTTACTGGAAGCACTGAAGAATATGGGGATTACTCTAATGGAGCGGTAACCATGGCGATGACTTACCAAGGTATTCTGGTACATTCTTGAGGTCAGAGTGGACCTTCGCAGGATGTAGGATCTTGTCGTGTCTGAGGAGCTGTAGGTCCCTTGGGTTGTCTTCAAAGTAGGCCTTGAGTTTCTTGGAGTTGAAGATCTCCTGCTTGATCTCCTTCACCCTGGCTTCACGCACTGCCACCTTCGTTACCGCTCGCATTGCATCCTGGGTGTTACGAAATATAGAGATAGAAATTAATGACGTCTACCGTACCTAGTACACCTTTAAGTGGCCTTATTTTCATTGGATGCATCCGGAAGCAGTTAGAATAGCCGATGAAAAGAAGAGAAATAGGTGATTAAATTCTCTTTCTATGGGTGTGACTCCTATGGAACGGCCACTGTGAATGGGTTTGGGGAAAACACTGATGAAAACGGTCAAAGCTTGTTATCTTGTTCCAGCTAAAGCTATTGTACATGCACTTTTTTTGAGCATGGCTAGGCTAGCTAGCTAGCTGCGCACTGCACTGCACTGTCTGCCATATCTAAAAAGGCACGCGCTAGCAGCTAACAAGCGATTGCGCAATAATTCTTCACTTCCTCCTGGGGCTCGCCACATGCACAGCAAGTGAATTTCACCGGCAGTATGAAAGGGACAGCAGGGAAAGCGACGGTTTCACCTTTGTTTACATAAGGCAAATTCTATCGGTATTTTCATGGGTGTGACTCAGATAGAAGCACTATGAAAGGAGTATAATTCACGGCTAAATGAATGAACAAACAAATGCTGGTTATTAACAAAATTAATACAGAGAGATGAATCATTTTGAACATAATTCACTACTTGTCAAAGAGGGGTTGTCATCTAGGAGTTAGTTGGGTGGAAACAGATGGGATATAGTCCTCATGATTTCTTACCTTGGCTCGATACCTGAATCCTTCAATCTCTGACATCTTGAACTGATAAGGCTTGATTAAAGGTGTTCCATCATCTGTAAAAGACAAGCAATTTGAAATTCAATTAATCTGTACGCTTCTGAATTCTCTCAGTCCCATAGGCCTAGTTTAGGGACCACCCGGTTCCTGTATGCAATGAGTTAAAGAAAAAAGAAAAATACTATAGCTACATAACAACATTTTGCCCCTTCTCTTTGAGGCAAACAAGTGATGAATTCAATTTCTTAAAGATGGCTAGAGTTCTAGTAATGACATTTAACTTCACAAGAAACTTTCTAAAAGTTATTAAAAATTATAATTATGTAGTTAATAAGAATTCTCATTTACTGGGGTATTTGAAAGAACAAGAAACTATGCTTTCTGTATTATCCTTAAAGGCATCGTTTAACAATGTTTCCATCTGAGATGCATGGCCCTACAATATGTTATCAGTGTCTGTGATATGGTGTAATATTGAAGCCCTAAAAAGTTGCGCTTTAAAATGATCGTGAAGTGCTTCAAAAAAGTAAAAATCCTTGAGTGAACGATTTTACCATACTCATCTTTCACAGTTGACTATAGTGATATGAACACCGTTAGGAAAACGCAACATTTGAGTTCGATATTTCCAAATATATCAATAAGTAGGCGGTTTCCCGGCAAAATTTGTAACAGATTCTTTCACATAATAGGTAATAAGAGCTTCCATTTCATTTTTTTTGAGAGGGGGCATTTCCAAAAACTGGTCTATACCTTTAAGGGATTGGGTAACTTTGTCTCAGATTCTGAAACAAAATCCTGTATAAGATGTAGGGCCATGCATCTCAGATTTAACATTGTTAAACGATGCCTTTAAGGATCTTACCTCCGATAAGTTCCTGTTCTACGTTGTCTAGAAGATCTTGCTCCTGCTCATTCACAAAGGACAGGGCTGTTCCCATCTTTTCTCCCCTTGCAGTCCTGCAAATAAGCAACAGCATTTTGATATTCAAATGAATATCATCAAACATGAAATTATTTACATTTTGTTGATTGTAAATTTCCTATAGTGTTTGAACTTGCATACTGTAAATGATGACATTCACAAGTTTCACAAGTTGGCTATATTTATGTAAGCTTCGTGCCATTAAATAATCCAATCACAAGTTGTTTTATTAGCATTTAGCTTAAGTTTCTTGCAGCAACATAGCCAATACCAACAATACCAAATTTTCAGGTATTAGGGTATATGCTATATCAGCTGTTAACAGATGCACAAGCAGATTTCTACAGGCACATGCCATATTTAATGTTCTATCATATTCTCTTGATATGCTGACCCGACAATCAACATAGTTATTACAGTGGAAACTCCTAATAACGAGGTCCTTGAGACCATAGAAATAACCTTGTTAATCAGGAATCTTGTGTATATCAGCGTAAAAAAACTAAAACACATAAAGAGCTGGGAATGGCTAAATGGCTATACTATTAGAGCTCTATAACATGGGTTTCCACTGTACAAGCCCGATAAGCAAGAAAACAACTTTAAAGAGAACTATTAATTAGCATTTCTTTTAGAATACATCATTTTCCAGGTTGCACTTTCTATGTACTTCTATGTCTATGGGTAGAATTGTCTGTATTTGAGAATTAGTTTGTGAGAGTCTTGTAGTTTTTAACTTATTTTCAATTTTAATTTGTAATTTATTTACTTTGTGTACCTATTTGCATTGATATCGTTCAAGGGGATAACCTTGATAGGTATTTATACTTTTCTTATCCGACCACTTCGTTTGATTGTATCTATTTGTGCACTTTTATTTCATGTTTTGTGGAAATAAATTAAATTCTAAAGTCTTTTTAAAAAATGTGACACAAGGGAAAAGACTTCTTTAAATTTCTTTCTTAAAAACCTATATACTTTTGGAGTTTGAATGTCATTCTCAATATTTAAAGTGGAAGTCCAATTTCTATGTCCTTCTACAGTCTTAAAGCCCATCTGCACTAGTTTGGCCAGGAGGGATTAGACCTCCCTGCATGGGCAGTGACAGGTGGTTATCTCGTCAAATCAGATCTTGATTAACATAAGAAAAAGGTGCCATGGGGGACCAACGGTCACTGCTTAGGCATTGTCTGCTATATAAAGCAAGTAGCTATAAGTAGTGCAGTGGGGCTTTAAAAGAACTCATGAAAAGGTAAAACAAGGGATAAGACTTCTTCATTAAAATATTTAATACTTTCAGGGTTCGAATGCTTTTCTCAAAATTTAAAGTGGAAGTACACTTTCTATGTACTTCTACAATCTTAAAAGAACTCAAGAGGCAATGTAGAACCGCATTTTTTAAATTTTTTTTAAACAAGCTGGTTTCAAATCCTTTCAGTCCTTAGCCCCACGTCTCTTGCACAAACTCCCCTCGTTCTTAAGAAACAGTACTTCACTGTATTTCTTAAAAAAACAACTGAGAACAAACCCGTACAACACCTCTTAAATTGTTGAAAGACTAAGAGAACTGCGCCTTGTATCCTTTGGAAAAGGCGCTATATAAATCCAATTATTACTATTCTTCTTATTATTATTATTTCTTCATTAAGAAACTAATACTTTTCAGGGTTTGATTTTCCCCAAAAGATTTGAAAACAGGGACCCGTTTCAACAAAACCTTTTTTCAATGACAAACAACAAAAATCAGTGAAAAATCTGCTGATAACCAATCAGAAGCAAGGATTTCAGTAGCTTAAAACAAAAACTGTCATTTGTCACTGATGACAAGTTTTGTGAAACACCCCCCAGATCTGTACACATCTCAATCATAAAGACCTACATACCTTCCCACTCTGTGGATGTAGGACTTGACACTCTCTGGGAAATCAAAGTTGATCACGTTGGAAACATTCTGGAAATCTATCCCTCTTGATACTCCATATTCCTTGTCTTTCTTCTGCTTTACTCTGAAAGAGATGAAAAGAGGGATTATTTGTTTGTTTTTTAATTTTAAAAAGGAGTTATAATTATGGAAGCAAATACTGTACATGATGACATTAGAATTTTCTACTTCAGATTCCTTTAACAAACGCATTAAACTTTGATTTTGGCATGAAACACAAAATGCTCTAGTCAGAGTTATACCCAAGCTTTATGTTCAAAAGGAAAAGCACTATTTAGGGATCAGTCGACCATGAAATTTGTTAATCGTTTTATGACTTTAGTAATTTCTGGATCCAATATGTGTAGTAAAATGTAAAGCTTTTTAATTCTTCTAATTTGAGGGAATTGAAACTGTAATTCAAATACGTTTTATTATTAGAATTTTACAAATAAGGACTCCATTAAAATATAAATAATTGAGCACTTTTAACTTTTTATACCAGAAGTGCAAAATATGAACTTACTTTTGGCCTTTGCCCTTCTTCTCCTTCCTCTCCTCCGCTTCGTCTCTCTTGCCTCCATCAAAGAGACTAGACTCCTCCGATGCGACGATGATGTCATACAGACCGGTGTTGAACTGGTTTACTATGTGGCATCTAGAGTTCACCGGGAGCTCTGAGTTCAGCAGACAGACTGGCACAGAAAACTGCTCTAGGTACAGCTTCAGTCTACAGAAGAAGAAATGTAAGGATAGACTAGATATTTTGGCCTGGACTTGTAGGCGTTAAAAATCATTAGCTTGGTGAATTATTCCAAACATTCCTTCAACCTTAAGGAACTGTCATAAGCCAAAGTTCTTGGACATCCCATAGCAACGTATAGTATAAAATTAACAAGCATTGCCATGGGATGTCCACAAACTTTGTTATGACGGTTTCAAGAAACTGACCACTAGTTGTATCGTGGTCTAGTGGATACGTCGTAGATTACAGGGTTCAAAGTCCCGCCATGGCACTGATGTCTTTTGGCAAGACATTAATCTACATTTGCCACTCTCCACCCAGGTGTTAAATGGATACTGGTAGGAAGGAATTAATTGAATGCTGTGAGCACCGGAATCGGTAGCCTAGCAAGGCCTGAGCTCTTTGCCTGGTGGATATGGGCCCTATAAAAATATTCAATATTATTATCATTATCATTAATTTACCAATATTTCACATTAATGGACGTTCCTTCAAAAACCATTAAAGAGCTTGGTCACCTGTATATATGGAGCTTCAGAATGGACCCATCATTTGTTGCTATTCAATAAATGCCTCAGACAAGCTTGGCTTTCAGTCAAGGATTTGTGTTATGGAATAAAATATACCGTATTTGCCGGCGATAAGGCCGCAGCGCCGCATAGGCCGCACCCCTGAAAAAAAAAAGAAAAAAAAAATTGTCGAAGACGGGATTCGATCTCTTGCGTACAAATTTTGATGTGACTAAAGTCACCGCCTTAGACCGCTCGGCCATCCCGCACTGATGCCATACCCTGCAGTTTTCTCTGATGTATACATTGAAATGGATTGAAAATGGCGACTTCGCGTGCTGGATGCTTCGCGGCAGCTCCGTTAAACGGGCCTTTCTTTTACTTTTGCAATGCATTGACACGAACTTAGATCAAGATCTATCGGCAGATGTTGTTTTTGGAAGTTTATTTTCGTCTTCATGTCAACAATGCAAGATAAAATTGTCGGTAAGATGTGTGGAAATGTCCTGTACCATAGTGGTAAAGTTATTGTACCGTTCGTAGTCCCATATGTGCAAATTCGTGCTGGTTTTGACTTACTTTTTTTTTTTTACTCTTTCGCGGCAAAGGCCGCACCCCGACTTTTTGATATTTTCTCTTCCAAAAATACTGTGGCCTTTACGCCGGCAAATACGGTAATCAGATTCTATGGCCTGAATTCACAAAGGAGGTTTGTCGACAAACCTCCATTGTGAATTCGGGCCTATAAGTTTCTTATTTGAAAACAAATGCAGATAAAGTACACAATTTAATTTTTTGTAAAGATAAATATTTCCCTCACCTGTAACACCTGTCTATTGAGTTTACAAAGATGATGGTTTTGCCTCTGATCAGCTTGAGCTTCAGTAGTGTGTAGATGAGTAGATATTTGTCCTCTTCAATACATCTTACTTGGTACTGGCTTAGGCGGTCTGCCTCTGGAAGCTGTGATTCTGCGAGTTTGAGTGTGATCTGTTTTCAGGACAGGAATGGGCAAAAGGAACATGAAATTTTGAGCAACAATTTCTTTCTGGCTAATTTTTATCACGCTATGACTTTCAATTTGTCTCCCTTCTATAGCATTTTCTTTTATATAAATTTATTCTGTATCCTGATGTTAATTCATTAGCTCTCTGCCCCAACAACATTTCCCTTCTCCCTCTTACTCTCTCGTGCTCTCTCCTAAATTAGATTATCTATTCTTCATAATCTTTGCTCAAAAGATCTGTCCTTATTAAAGAAAGTCGAAAAAATTGTTGCATTATGGCAACATTACCATCTTAAGATGTGAAGGTTTCTTACTCATTCTTTCTGATTTCAGGATATTTCAACTAGCTACATATTTTCTGGAAGTGTTATGCCATTCAATTTCTTTTTGTCAGTGAATGGGGGAAACATAGATTTCGACATGAAAGAGTTGATTAATATTTAGTTTTTATATAGCGCTTAATACAATGTCTCTAAGCGCTTAACAAATATACTATTACCCCGGTCATTGGATTCAGTGCTTGCCGGCACACAAGTTGTGCACAATCTCCTCTCCCTGGGGAGCATTCCAGCCAGGCATTACTTGACGCTCAAAAACTGTTTGACCAACAATGATGGCCGCATCCTACCTGTTACCCATTTAACACCTGGGTGGAGAGTAGCAAGTGTAGGTTAATATCTTGCCAAAGGATATTAGTGCCGTGTCGGGATTCGAATCCTCGACCTTCGCATCTCCAGTCAAGCACCTTAAACCACTCAACCACGATTACTTCCTAGCACTACTTACAGGATTGTGCAACACCAGCTTCTTGAGTGTCTTCACATCTTCACTCAGCGTAGCAGACATAAGAATGGCTTGATAGATCTTCGGGAAGTGAGAGAGGAGTGCCCTCATATCCGCCTCGTGGCCGAAGGAGAAGACCAGGTCCGCTTCGTCGATGACCAGCATCTCCAGGGAGTTCTGCAGGGACAGGTTCTTGGCCTGGATGTGGGCCAGGATCCGACTAGGAGTGCCAAGAACTATGTCCGGTCTTTCCATCAGTAGAGGCCTGTGAAAAGAAAGTAATGATAACATTTCTAATGATTAAATCTAAGTATTCTTATATCCATACCAAAGGAAGCTAGAGTAGCCCACAAGGTGTTGTATTATTCCCTGGATATAGCCTTGTTGTTCAGCAATGGCCACTCAGGATGTGAGTTGGACAATTGATGGGCTCTGTGATCTGCTTTCAAGATAACAATGGTTGAATCCAAATTGCATCTTTCAGATGTTGGCTTTATAGCTTTATGCCCAGACGTGAACAAATCATGTCTGGTCAAGCATGTAGTTGCCCATATATCCACATGGGCACCCAAAAGAGATATTTCCTTGCACATATTATCCTCAAAACACTTGTTTAGAAATAAAATAAATTTTCATACTGTATCCATGATTAGGGAAAATGCACATTAATGCCTTGCCAAAGAATTATCTTTTTACATTTCAGGTTCAAACTTTGATCGAATGGAGCTTCTTGCATAAAACCTTTCCATTAAAGGGAGGCTTTACTACTTCAGCTAGAAGGGATTAGACTACCCAGTGAGCCATCGAGGTCACTGTGACAGGTGGCTATCTCATTAACTCAGCTCTCATTTAACATAATAAAAAGAGGATCATGGGGGACCAACAGGCACCGATTTGGGAAGTTTTCTATATAGAGGGAGCAAGTAGCTACAAGTAGGACAGTGTGCCTTTAAATGTAACAATTATGGCCTACGTTTATCAATAACAAAACCTTTCCAAATAATGTTATGATACCTTTGAGCTGACAAGTCCACCTGGCCAGATACATCAGCACATTTGATTTCTTTAGAGCAACATTTGCTGATTTCCTGTAGAACAAACACAATGAGACAACATTAGTTAGAGTAAAGGCTTGGTCACACCTCACCGGTAATATCTATAGACAATACAATGTACAACAATAGTGATAGAAGTGGTCAGACCTGGCCAATTTTTCACAATAATCCAATCGTTGCTTTAATATGTCACCCAAACAGTATTGACATTGCCTCTATTCTTTCTTCTGCCACTGACACCTTCTTCTTCTTTTGTATGTCGCAGCAGAATAGACAAAAAGAAATCATTACTTATATAAATATATAAAATGACTATATATCTGTGGTGACCATGGTGCCTCCCCCCCCCCCCCCCCTCTCTTCCACTCTTCCAATAAGGGGAAAAAAAATTAAAAAATAAAAACACACAAACTGACATCACCTCAAAGGCTCACAGATATTATCGTTGAGGTCTGTCCAAAAAAAAAAAAAATTCAACATAAACAAAAATTGTTGTTAAAGTTGTCATATTGTTACTGTTATCATTGAGGTCTAGCCAGGGCTCAATATTTATCAAGCTTCCTTATTATAATATCACGGTGCTAATAATAATAATATGTATTACTCACTATGAACATGACAGACAAAGACAGCGGACAAAATATACAGTTCCTCAGGTAGACAAAAGAACATCCCTTCACTGCTATTATGTAAAACTGTGTAGAACAGGTGTTACATGCATATTCACCTGTTCTACACATTTTTACATAATAGCAGTGAAGGGATGTTCCTTTGTCTATCTGAGGAACTGTATATTTTGTCCGCTTTCTTTGTCTGTCATGTTCATAGTGACTTAATCTAATCATTACATAATTTAATGCATAACTTGCAAGGATCCTTAAAAGGAAATCATGAGTTCCAGTTAAAACAAAAAGGAAAAAATAATCCTCCCCGTCTAAAGTAACTTACAATGAATGTTCTACACTAAAACAATGATATCCATCAAAAGAGATTGCTATAAAAGCTGAATGATTAACAGTTCCGAATTAATTCAAAGCATTTCCTCTTGCAAATTTGCAATTTCTTGCCAGAATTAACGACTAGAATTAAAAAAAAATATAAGCCCTTTAATGTGTAGTATACCCAACATAAGATGAGTCGAGAAATCCAGGTATGTGGACCGTCTGTGGCTGCTATAAAAAAAGACATACATGATGATATTGATGAAACTCATTCTTCAGGTAAAGGTATATGTTTTACCTGTATGTTCTTGAACGCCTGTGAACAGAGTTCTCTGGATGGCACTAAGATCAGAGCCCGTGTAGCCTGCTCTCTAGCTGTCTGTAAGAAAAGATGCATAGAATTCATATTAAATATGGATACCATTGCATGAAATTGTGCTCGTATTAATTATTATTAAAATATTAAAAAAACATACACAAACAAGAAGAGAGGTAAAGGATAAATATTATACATCTGCACAGATAGATGAAACTGTATAAGTGTTTGCAGGTAGCATTTTTTTTTTTTAACACAACAACAAGGAGCAAACAAACTATAAACTAAATCCAAAGGGTATCATTTGCAGCATTGGATTTTGGGTCAACTCTATATAAAATAATGGCAAGTTAAAGGTAATTTCAAAATAAATATCTATACATAGAAAGCAAAAAATCAATATTAAAGGACAAATATCTAAAAGCAAGTGTAGACGAATATGGAATACAAGTAATAAAAGCTAAAGAACTCAACAGTTAGTGCAATAACTATCTAAGTCACTTTTGTGACAAAGTTCAATGATACATATTATGATAAAAATGTTTACAATTATTATCCAACCACTATATCATCAAACAAACAAGGGAATAGTTTATTGTAATTAATTAAATGTAATTAAGTACATTTATATATGTTTGAAAGCATATTCAATAAACTCATTTTACCCCATGTCATCATATTGACAAGATCTAATTTTGCAATTTTTTAAACTTTCAAAATTATTGTTTGAACACATCAAACAGGGTGCTACAAGAATTTTTTTCACCACTTGCCCTGTCGGGCAAGTGGGTTTTCAATTTACTTGCCCAAACAATATTTCCACTTGCCCAAAACTTTAAAGCGAAAAAGGACTCGAGGTTAAAGCATTTATTATCTCGTAATGATAAGTTAGTGTTTTAGATAGCAAATTAATGCACATACATGTACAGTGTAATTTGGGTCAACTCTTCCATCAAGAAACGTCATGTAAATAATGGGTAATCAACTATTTTAAATAAAGTACGGACATTTTTATTTCATCATTCACTGCTATAAATATCATGCCAAAATTTGTAAATTCTTACTAAATAATAATATTGAAGATATTTTACGATAAATCTCGGATAAGTATGCGAAAACTAGACTAAACAACGTCGCTAAAACCATGAAAACAAAACAACAACGGCTTATATTCTGGGGGTCTCGATACTATTATCAAAATGACTCGCTCGGTCGGATCTTGAGACCGCAGTAATAAATTGAAAACGAGACAAAAACATTCATCTGATTTATATGAGCAGCGAGTTTTAAATAATATGTTCACAATCATTAACAGTCATTATGAATAAATATCAAACATTTGACTTTTTGTACTTACTAGAAAATCCCTGTTGTTTATTCCATTCCGATTCGCACGTGTTCATTTCCCTAGAATAATGACGTCATATTTGGCGTGATTCAACCAATCGGCAATCAGAGAATAGCAAAGGCCTGTCGGTGCGGCCTGCAGAGCTAGAGAGAGAGAGCGCGAATAAGCTCGCAGCTGGTACGATCGCGCTAGCCGTCTCTAGCTAGCTCACGGCCGGCCGTGCGTGGAGGCGGAGCGGCATTCATGGCTTGAAGTGTCACTGTTGCATGCGCGCTGAGCTAGTTGAGCTGGCTAGCTGTCTGTGAAGTTTTTTCGAAATCGGAACGATCGCTTTTTTGCTTCTGGATTTTGACGACGGGTAAGAAGTTGACGGGTGAATGGTAGAGTTCTTGGACACTAGGAAATTACTGTAAAAGTATCACTTGCCCGAATCGGGCAAGTGATAATTTGATTTACTTGCCCGACGGCTCAATTTGGTTGCCCCGGGACGTCGGGCAAGCAGGTTTGTCGCGCCCTGATCAAAATGATAAAATACCTCTTTTAAAGTTAGGATCTTTTGGACGAGAGGGATAGCATAGGCTGCTGTCTTGCCAGATCCAGTCCTAGCCCGGGCTAGTATATCCTTTCCTTCCAGGGCCAGTGGTATCGCCTTTTCCTGGATCAGAGTTGGACTAGACCAGCCCAGCTTCGCAAGGGCCTAGGTGAACATAAGGAAATGAGACAGAGATGCATGTGTGTTCAGTTCTCACCGGTGTGTACAGGGAAAAAAATACTTTAAAAATTGTGGGGGCTACTTTTCAAGCTTGTTTGCATGAAAATAACACTCTTTATTTTGTTTTGAATAGAATTCTATGCAATTTCGGGGGCTAATTTACCCCGAGCCCCTGTGTGTTTATCTCTACTTACCTGTCTTTTGGGCTTGATGGAAGATGAAGAGACTTGTAAATGCCCATTCGTTTTCATGCTAACACCCCCTGCATGTGTCACTTGAATATCACATACCTCTACAATATCATGAGATTCATTTGATCAATCATGGACTTAGTAGAGATAAAAGTAATGCAACTAAAACAAAAATGTGTCAAAAATATGCGAACTTTCTGTGCACTCATGTACATCCCATTTTCAGTCTCTCATTTTAAGATAAAGTTGAGTTCTGCGATTGCATTGTGAAAGAAAAGGTGTGGAATAGATTCTTAAAAGTTGATCATGTAGCATATAGTATTGGTATGTACTGCAAGGTTTTTTCTCTGACGTTCTTCCACACTTGCACAGCAAAAATGATAATGCTCACAAATTATTTTCACCTCTCCCCAGAACTCAACCTTCTCGTTAAAAGAGCTAACTGACTTAAATCTTTTTTAAAGGACAAAAGAAACAACACCCAAACAAATAATACAAGTTCTTTCAGCCATCGTTTCCCTTCTCTTCACTTGACATTTGTTTTTTGTGTCAATCAAAAGGAAGAAAATATGTAAAAAAAGAATGAAAGTAAACAGTCAAAAGGGGAATTTGACATGACAAATCAAAACAACACTTTAGGAAATATAATATTTTAGTCTCATCTGTGCCTACATGTATATACATGTAGGCTACATGTATATAGGCACAGAGCTATATATTGCCAGGTGAAGAAATATAGTCGTCTTTCTTCCTCTGACATTTCTAACTCTGTAGTTTTCACCTCTGACATCTTTATCTCCGGCATGGTTTACCTCTAATTTTTTTTACCTGCGACTCTTTTACCTGTGAATGTGATATTTATACTTCTGGCATTTCCATATTTGTACATGTGACACTTTCACCTAGAAATTTTAGCGCTAGTTCATAACTGTGACATACTTTGGACCCATGACTCCGGCATTGAGATACCCTACTAGTATAACATACCAAAAAATCAATTGAATTTTCAACAATTGTTCAAATAATGGTCTTGATTTTAAAGTTGTTATCTTTCTAACCTGTTTCGTGTCAATTTTCTTATTTTTGGGGGAGTATTTTTCCTAAAACAAAGACATAATAATATAAACTTTCTCACAGGTTTCACTGCAAGCAACTGCCCAAAACAAGTGCATACTGATGGTGGGTTTTGCGCGGGTGTGCGCGCCTGCGTGAAGTTATCGACCATAATGAGGATCTGAGACGGAAGATAATAGTTGCCAATTTGAAAAATGTAATTAAATGGAATGGTCTGGACGAGGGGAAGGGGGAGGGTCGCTCATATTCATTACAGGCTCGTTTTAAATTAAGAAAAAAAAAATCTATCATTTCAGTCGGACATATTGAGAAAGAGGCCCCCCCCCCTTCACTTCCCCCTGGCTATGTCAATCATATTTTCTTACTCTTTCTCGAATATGATCATGATGATACGTAGTAGTAGTACATACGACTAAAATTAGTAAAAATTATATTTTTGTTTTCTCTTTATTTAATAAAGTCAAAGAGCCTCCAGCATGTCCAGAGCGCATATTATTTTCTCTGAAATTTCTACCTCTGTCCTCAGTCATATTTATCTGTGATATGTTTATGACATTTATGATTTATGGCATAATGGCACTAGATCTAAGCTAAATTCGGCTTCAGCTTTCAGTCTGCAGGCAGAGACGCAAACAGGCAACATAAAACTGAATGAATGGGACTGAACTGAAGAACGTGGAGTAAATTTTCCTTATCAACTACAGTTTTCTGTGACCATTTTCGATAAAAAAACTTTAGAATCTATAAATATTCAACATTAAACACTATGAATTTACCTTCAAGACACGATCATCCAGACCCATACCGCGAAATGTAGCCCCATTAATTTCACTCTTGGAGGCCGCCATCTTTAAAATCCAGCATGTGTGTACTAGCCTTTCTCAAGACGTGGCTGTGGATTATAATTTTTGTCGTTGTTGTTTATGTTATTATTTTTTAAATATGTATAAATGTCCTCAATATTGTGTCTTCTCGCTCTCAGGCAAGATGAAGGGCTTTTAACTTCTTGAAATAGGTCGAGGATAGATGTGTGATATTACAGTTTTTGCTAGTTAGCTCACTTCAGCTTCATGCCAAGCCAGCCATCCCACCTTCCCCCCCCCCCCCCTCAATTTTTTTTTCTCTCTCTTTTTTCTCTTTCTCTCTGCCTAATCTCCATGTATTTATCTTCTTCATTCTGCTTTTTTTTCCCTACCCCTCTACTCTCCACTCTTACTTTGTTTCTCCCTCTACCCCTCCATGCACCCACGTTTCTTGCCATTTGTCTAAACATTACCAAGAGAAAATGTGGTTTAATTATTGCATGATTTGTGAATTAATATGTGAATAAGCCTAAACACTGTTTCTTCCCTCTCTTTCTTCCCCTATCTCTTGTTTCTTCCTCTCCCATTCTAACTCTCTACCTCTATCTCGTCTCGTATTTTCTTCCCCTCTATTTCTTTCTATTTTAATTTCTACCCCTTTCTCTTCCACTCTGATTCATTCTTTTTTGTTTTCTCTCTCTCTCTCTCTCACTCTCTCTCTCTCTCTCACACACACTCTATCTCTCTTGCTACTAATAAAAATATCATCACAACTGTCATTGTTGATTAGCAAGTAAATTCTCACATTTTTTAACTTGAGATAAGAAACATTTGGTTGCAATAAAGAATTTTGAGTAAAATTCCTGATAAATTCAAACGATAAACAACACAGAATGGAAGGAAAACGCAGTAATGTATGGAAATTGATAATAGAGTTAGTAATATATAATTGTGAGTGCTACACAGTAAGGAAGTGCTTCACGATTCTCAAAGTACACATTAAATCTGTCACTGTCACTCAGTGAATAATTATTCACTTTGTATAATGGATTTCCGTTTATGGTTTTGGTTTCATAATCTAATAGTGTGCATGCATACTTGTGTGCTAACACTTAGTACTTAAATCCATTGAGCTAATGTGCTAGAGAGAGAAGAATAGCTTCATTCAACAAACGAACACTTGCGGCAAATTCGGTTAGAACCTAATTTCATGATTACTATTAAATACAGAAGCAGCAACAATCTTTAATGGCCTTATAAATGCTTTTGAATTCTATGGCAATCTGTAATATTAGAACAATGCACTACAATTTTAGCTCCCTTATTTTCCAGCTTTTTCAGATCTTAATCTTACAAAAATGGTACAATTTCAGTTTGTCTTGATTCACACATGAAATTTGAATTTCATTAATATGATTAAAAAAGAAGTAAATATGATGGTAAAACCTGAATGTACAAAGAGAAATGAGAACAGGCAACTGGTGGTTTAATATATTACACATATATTGTTTAACTTTAGGCATTACATTCTGATGTTAGATACTTATATTAAAGCACAAAATGTCTATTTCTTAATAAATAAAGCGGATAATTTTCTCTGTCATAGAATTTCTAGAATAATTTTCTTACAAAACAAATAACAGTAAGCTTAGATTTATAAACATTGCACTGTTTCTCAGCACCATGTTCCATTGAAATTCAATACACATTAAAAATATATAATTATTAATAATCAGAATGTCTATAGTTCATACTCTACTCTTGAATAGCACATAATCAAAATCTATCTTTAATAAAAACAAAATATAAAGCATGGCTAGGCATTTCAAAAGGTTAGTGAGACGTTAGAAGATGACTTTAGCATCTCTACAAAGTTTTGAATGTAGTGTACAGTATTTGTAAATGATAGAGGTTAAAAATAGATTTCCTAAATGTCTAGTTTTCTGATAAAAATAGGTGACATGTATAACTATATCAATAACCTTCATCAAAACTGTGTACATGTATTTCCTTTAATGCTTAGACCACAAGGGATAAGACAGAGAACATTTACAAATTATAATTTATAAACATTACAAGACACATTTCCCTTTTTCACAAATGATTGAACGGTTTTGAACCATATAAAAAGTAAAATTTTGCTGTTCAATCTACCTACAGGGTACATGTACAAAATGATACAATAGTGCAGAAAAAAGGCAATTTAAGACAAACTAAAACATAATAAAACAATAACCGCAATGAAAATGTAGTTCATAGTATAAGAAATTGCCATTATGGACTAAATAGTGTCTGAAGAGCTAGTGTAAAACTACATGTATATCTAATTTATCTATCCTGTATGAATACTTCATCAATATTCAATTTTTGTAAATTGGCACGACATGATCTTGGGTATAAATGAATTTTGGTACTAACATGATGTTCATGTGCATGGAATCTTTAGATTGTGTCGAAATACATATTGTGTTCCCACGATTCACCATCTACACCTGCAACTTTCCTTGCCCTAAGTGCCTCACTGCATTCGTGTCTCTTTGCAGCAAGGAAGTATTTGATAAAGTCTTTACCCAGTGCATCCAGGATCACTTCGTCTGTCTCTAAGACCTCCATAGCTTGCTCCAGAGAGAGAGGAAGCTCTGGCAAGTCATACCCTTGATCGTAGGCACTTCCTTCTGTAGCCGCTTTGAGAGGCATGTCAGTAAGCAGCCCATCAAGACCGGCGGCAACCGTTGCTGCCAGTACCACGTAAGGGTTGCTCCCACTCGAAGGTATGCGATTCTCGATAATGGTTCGCTTGGAACCATCGACTTTCACACGAATAGCACACGTGCGGTTGCCGATCCCCCAGGAACAATTGCTCGGGGCGTGCGATGTTGGTGATGTCTCAAAGCGACTGTAGCAGTTGACCGTTGGTGCCATGAGAGCCGTGATAGCCTGGGCATGGGATAGGATTCCAGCGATCCACTTCTGGCACGTGCTTGATAGACTATTTTCTGACGTTGAGTCAAAGACGATGCATTTATGTTCTTGCAGACTCCAAAGAGAGTGGCACAAGTAGGTGGTACTGCCTCTGTGTTCTGGCCAGGGCTTTGTCATGAAGGTTGCCACAAAGCCATTCCTGGTGGCCAATTCCTTCACTGTTGACTTGAAAGTGTAGGCGTTGTCTGCCGAACCAACACCAAAGGCCGACTTGTAGGTGACTCTGAGTTGGCCAGGAGCATCCAATGTCTCTATGCTCTCCACATCCACCCCAACTCTTGGCAGACATGCCAACAGAAGATTAATGAACGCCTCAAGCTTACAAAGTCTACTGGTGGCTGCATAGTTGCAGCTCTTCTCTGCTGGCTCACCGGTTTTTTCATCCACCAGATAGAACTCATGCACAAAGGAAGAGAAGAGTGAGACCCCTTGCTCTCCTAGTCGGTCGAGTAGCCTCCGTGCGTTGTTTCTTGGATACTGTGGAATGTATTCTCCTTTGATGGTGGGTTCCACAAGGATCCTGGCTGTACTCTGACACCAAACCAGATTCTGGAATGTCTCATAGACGGGGTACGTGACAGCATCAACATCATCGATGCACATACCGCTATCGGAGAACTTGATCCCCTTGGGGTCTAGGACCAGGGCTAGTAGATTGAAACTTGAACCATGAACAGCTTTGTCTTTAAAATGCCTCGATGTGATAAGCCTGCTGTGCCCGATGCCATGGATGTCAACCAGCTCGAAGCGGATGGCTGCGATTTTGTTTTGCACGATCAATGCTAGCACTTTGTCTATACCCGACATTTTGGAGGTATTCAGCAACAGTCTGTAATGAAATGAAAGGAACATGTTTTGGTCATTTAGTAATAATTTACTGAGCGATATCGATCAAACGGAATCCTCTTTCCATCACAGACCACTATAATACATGAAAATGAATGATGAAGCTGCTAATATGAATTGACAATGACAAACTATGGAATTGTCACAATCAAAAAGGATGTTCTTATAAAAAGCGGTATCTGCCTTTCCAACTTTTATTTGAAAGCAACAGTACTACTTTACAGAACATGAAATCTCCTTGATAATAGAAAACATGAATAATTTGTATCAACATTTTATGCCTTTTAAAATAAATTTTACAAAAACATAATTGTTAAGTCCAACTTGAAGATAACTGCATGGAATGCACTTTCAAAGATCACCCTTGATGCTACTTCACTGGAGGGCTTCAAGGGAGCGCTTCCACCCAGCATCTAGACCAAGAACTAGATAGTGTATTCCTCAGCACTATACATCCTGACTTATGGATCCTGCTGAGTATCGTCGTAGAAGTAAAAGTAGAAGTAGAGATACCTTAAGTTCAACTTAGGATCTTTGTGAAACACCCCCCCCCCCCCCCCCCTGGTTGTTGAGTGTTGATTCTGTCTTTTTATTTTTCTCCTCTAGGTTCTGATGTTTCATTTTAAGTTTCATAAGTTCAAGCTTCTTTACTTTGTTTTGTAGGTCAAAGATAGCATTATAGCTTGTTTTATATTATATTATATTATATTATATTATATCTTGTTTGTCTATGCGATCAATTAACTGGTCAAATCTGGATGGTGCTCTTTATGGCACAAAGGACTTCTTCGTCCATCAGAGCTTCCTTCACCAAGTTCACCAGGTTCTTTGAGCGTGTACCTCCAGCCAGTGTTCAGAGAGAAATTCAATGGTACTGATCCTGCAGGATTAGGTTCTAATTCGACACCGTTACCCAATAACAGGTGTTGTCAATCACCATGATTAGCCTTCAGTTAGACCTTATATAATGCTTTGCTTTACCCTCACCTGAAGACTCTTCGAGAGACTAGGAGGTATTTCTTGATTAGACTCTGGGTTCGCTCATTGCTGTGTGCAGACCTGTACTCCTATTAAACATGGTAATATTACACAAAGTCTGGTGTCAGCGAATTATGGCCTTCTGCAGCTGCAAATGGAAACTGACGATGACCCACCCATTTAACTTCCTTCTTCACAATAATGCCCAAATTTAATAAATTAGAATCCAAATTAAAAAAAACATTTTTTTGGCAGCAAAATGCCATCATATCAAAAAAAAACTTAATGCTTGGCCTTGGCTGAGCCTTAGCTAATAGGTGGGCGTGTTATATCTACTGAGGCGAGTATGGTTAATACTAGACCGAAAGCTTCAGTCTCTATAATCGTCGGTTGTTCCACTGAGACTACGTCTGGCTCCACTAGACCTCCGGTTATAGAGACAGAACGATCGCCTATGCCAGCCTGTGTTGAACTTATTCCGCTAGATTTTAGCCGCTAGGCCCCTCCCACAAACTTGCCACGGCCGTATTGTTATGCCCCCAAAATCCCCCAAAATGTCATTTTACCTCGTTCATTTCCAATTTTAAATTAGGCCTAGGCTATAATACATCGGTTCCACTTACTAATTTTATTGATATAATCCGTTTAATGGTCCCTTTTAGGAAATTATGGGTCAAAATCGACATCCATGTTGAAAATCTTGCAAGCCGTGTTAAAATCTCATCCCTTCTAGTCTACGCCGAAGGCAAAATGATTATGAAGGAAAAACTGTGATAACGCCATTACGAACGTGTAGATGGCGCAGTTTTTCCTTCATAATCATTTTGCCTTCGGCGTAGACTAGAAGGGATGAGATTGACGGCAGCGAGAGTTTAACACGGCTTGCAAGATTTTCAACATGGATGTCGATTTTGACCCATAATTTCCTTAAAAGGGACCATTAAACGGATTATATCAATAAAGTTAGTAAGTGGAACCGATGTATTATAGCCTAGGCCTAATTTAAAATTGGAAATGAACGAGGTAAAATGACATTTTGGGGGATTTTGGGGGCATAACAATACGGCCGTGGCAAGTTTGTGGGAGGGGCCTAGCGGCTAAAATCTAGCGGAATAAGTTCAACACAGGCTGGCATAGGCAGTCGTTCAGTCTCTATAACCGGAGGTCTAGTGGAGCCAGACGTAGTCTCAGTGGAACAACCGACGATTATAGAGACTGAAGCTTTCGGTCTAGGTTAATACAGCCATGAATACACGTAGGCACGCACCCTTTCGACCACGCCGGGGCCCGGGGGCGGCCTGGGCAAGGACCAGGCCACGGCAGTGCCACGACAGATACAATAATCGAGGACAATTATTGATCTAGGGGTTTCACTCTCATCTCACCATGGTTGCTTTTAATAACACGCACACATTGACATTGATAGCACATGATCTCTGTGACGAATAAATTACTCCCATCCTCACAAACCATTTACATTGCCATTACATTAGCATTTTTAAGGTTTAAAAATAAAATATTTAACTTACCTAGCAAATTATTTGATTGAGCGTCACCGATGTACTGCTGTTCTTGAACAATCGTAGATGGCGCTCCACTTGCATTGCATTAAAAAAAATTAAATAGCTGCCCACAGCTGTACAAAAATATCTTAAAATTTGATTTGATTTGTTGATCAAGTTCATTGTAACATAAATACAAAAAGCAAAATAATATTATAAACAGCTGTACAAAAATATCTTAAGTTAGATTTGATTTGAATTGTAAGTCA
This sequence comes from Strongylocentrotus purpuratus, assembly GCF_000002235.5. NCBI lineage: Eukaryota > Metazoa > Echinodermata > Echinoidea > Camarodonta > Strongylocentrotidae > Strongylocentrotus > Strongylocentrotus purpuratus. Next base: position 29,156,725 of record NW_022145600.1, on the reverse strand, counting down.
AGTACATTGTAACATAAATACAAAAAGCAAAATTAGGCCATAGCTATATATTATAAAAATGAAAACTAAATAATGAAAGGGTTCGAGATATATTTGACGACAAAATAGATGGCATCTGAAGTTTGTTTTTTCACTTTTTTCATTTGTCATCATAAACAGCGTCAATTGTTATTCGCAATGGCCAATGGGGATCTATAGTAACATAAGTGTGGAGTAACCCTTGCTATCAAGATTATCCCCTCTTTTGCAAAACTGCCCCAGGTATAATGACTTTTGATGTGGAAAACTTACAGTAGAAAAATTGTTTGAAGTTATTATTTAGAAGGGGAAAAATCCTGGTTCTTATTCTCATCCCCCAAACTGATAAAACATTATTAGCATAAGAATAGTAGTAGGGATTGAATCCAAGACAAAGGGAACAAAAACTGTGCTGAATGTTACAAATGGTCGAACTATAATGATGAATCAAAACAAAGAAAATGCCTGTGATATTCTTGGCCTGCCAGTGGCGGATCCAGGGGGGGGGGGGGCACAGGGGGCACGTGCCCCCGGCCAAAAAAATATGTTGAAATCAGCCCTAAATTCGCCAAAAATGTACTGACAAACAGGAACGTGCTCAACCCCCCCCCCCTCCCCCGGTCCAAAAAAAAAAAAAAATTAGTGCGCACTACCCGACATTTTATCAAAACGGATATCCTACTCAGATCTCTGATGAACAAATGTAGGAGTGGTTAATTTCTTGAAGGATATATTGTAAAGTACAGCTACGTCTCACGTTCCTAGTCCATTTTCTTCACTCCTACATATTTTGGAGCACCCGTTGTCATGTCAGAGTTGAGAATTCTCGCACACAGAAGATTTTTTTTTCTGTTGGGGACCGGGAAATTCAATGAATTATTGAAAAATGATTGCATTTTCCTTGTGTTTTTTTAATTTGTGGGATCAGCCCCCTACCCTAGCACCCGCTGCGTACTGAGTCATGATTCAGTGGCAAAGCAATGGCCTCGTAACTGTGAGGCCCCAGGATCAAAACCGTGTCGATGTGCCATATTAGTGCCCTAGTTGGGCATCCTCTTATACTGTAATTTATGACTTAAGGGCGTAGGTCCCCTTGTTGATAAGCATAGTAGCATACACATGCTTTAACAGTCACGCAAAACAAACACTGGCAAATTTTTGTTCAATAAAATTTGAGAATGTATAATATTATCTAGATCTATTAGGGATAAATCATTGTCAAAATAATTCCATAAATTGGGGTTTAAAAAAAATATATTCCAACTATATGAGCGACAGTATATATAATATATATGTTGGGGGTATTTTTTTTTTTTTTTTTTTTGGGGGGGGGGCCAAGAGTTTGGGGGTTCGACATGTGCCTCGAAAAAAATTGGGTTGCTTAATTTAACCGCCCCCTCTAGAACCGCTACTGCTGAATAACCCCTGTGCCTGTGGCGAGGATGCCAATTAAACCAGTATATATTACTGTGAAGGTGAGTTGCCGTTTTGGTCTACACCCAGCCCGCCTACTAATATCGACATGGTCTAATAATCAGGCACGTAGCCAGAGTTTGATGTTGGGGGGGGGGGGGGGGGGCACATACATGTAATCGATCGAGGTAAAAAAAAAAAGGGGTCTAAAAAAGTTCAACCGATCCTGGGAATGGGGGGGGGGCACCTCAAAGGGGCGGGTAGGTAGGTAGCATGAACTTGAGAAAGAGCTTGGTGTGAGGGAGAAAGAGAGAGAAAGAGAGAGAGAGAGAGAGAGAGAGAGAGAGAGAGAGAGAGAGCGACGGAACAAAAGGCGGGAAAAGAAGGAAGAGAAGAAGAGATGAAAATGAAAGAAAGAGAGAGAGAGAGAGAGATGAATTAAATTTATTTATTATTTAAAAAAACGCTACACTGTGACTAACGGGTCGGCAACGTGAAACCTGGATGGACGAAAGTAGAATTGTAGGAAAAAACACTATGAAATTGTCTTTAGAGAGAAAGAGAGATGAATTCTTAAAGGGAATGATAGCGGATGTGTGAATTTCAAGGAGAAAATGACAATTTCTATCTTTTGAGATTCCATGGCCCCTGCATCCCACAATGATAGAAGTGGTTCCCAAGACAACCCTTCGCTTAATAAAATTGTCATTCGAGTGTGCGTGTTCGTGTTGTGTGCAGACTGGACGTGCGTGAAAGAGAGAGAGAGAGAGAGAGAGAGAGAGAGAAAGAGAGAGAGAGAGGGAGAGAGAGAGAGAGAGAGAGAGAGAGAGAGATGTCCAAGGAAGTCCATCAAGGCAGTGCAAATGTTTGTATTCGCTCAAAACAGCTATCTAGCAATTTCTGAATTGCTAAAAACTCGAGAGCGCCCGGGGCTCCGCCCTCTGGACCCAGAGCGGGGGCACTTAGGCGGGCCATTATTCTATAAACTTGTCTTTAAGAAACTGCTCTACTGTTTGAAACAGCTGAACCAATTAGCTTCTCAGCTAGTAGCCAATTGTTTATTTATAAATGTTGTAATAATTACGAATAATTAAGCACCGATTAGCAATTTAATTTCGAAAGCAGTGCATGTCTAAGAATTTTTTGACATGGGTTGCACTGTTCAACATTTCGGCATTGGTGCATGTTATGTGAAAAGTTTCATTGTCTTATGCTAAGATAGGCAGATAATATGATCATATAATAAAGGACATACATTTATTTATTTTTGAAACATAATCTACGTGCCTTCAACACAAAGCTTAATTGAATGTATGGGTTGTATGGAATAACAATATTGTTGTAATTTTGATAATTGTCGTGTCTAACTTGTATATCGTGTACTGAATGAAAGATGAGAGATATTGAATGGTGAAAAAAGAAAAGAAAGTTCGGATGTGAGAGGGGAGGTAAAGGAAATGAGTGTTTTACAGTAATTAAGAATAATTCACAAAAATACTTTTATTGAAAAGAGTTGAATGGGCTCAATTTAAATCACCTTATCCTTTTTTTCACATCTCTCTCCCTCTCTGTATTTATCTCTTTTTTCCTCTCTCTATCCCTTTTTCTATCTGTATCTTTCCATCTTTCTCTTTCTTTCTATATCCCTCTCTCTTTATTGATGAACAGGGATACCCCTTGCTCTTGATTCTTCTATCTTTTAATTGATTACTTCTCAACTTTCACATAATTTTCTGATGACTGGAATGGAAATAACAAATACTACATTGACCACAAAAAAATAGAATAAAAAGCAGAAACAACAAGTAAAGTGTGTGTGTGTGTGAGAGAGAGAGAGAGAGAGACAGAGAGAGAGAGACTGAAAAATACAAAAAATAATGGCAGTCACTTTGGTAAAATCTACAAAAATTCCAAAATTCATAAGGGGTTAGTCCTATAAAATGTATCTCCTTTATGTTCACACCTAATTTGTATCTCATTTTCTCTTTCATCTTTCATCCATACTTCGCTGCTCCTATTTTCCAAATAATCACAAGTAAGATAAATCATATTTCATTTGATTTTCAGATTTATTCAAACTTCCCACTCAAATTTGAGTCTTATCAAGGTTAAAGTTATATATATTATAAGGGTGTATATATAGATTGAATGAAAAAGATTAAAAATATACCCTAACCAGATGTAATGAGCATTTCAATAAGATGAATATATGCTTTTATGTTCATGCATACAGTCGTATTTTACATTTGCTTTACATCAGTTTCCCACACTTCAGAATTAGCATTAGCACTTGAATACATGAACCCAAAAAATTAAGAATTTCCTAAGTAATGTTAAATTTTACCGAGGCCATAGGCTGAAGATGAAATATAATGGTACAAGGGGAATTCTGAATTTAGAGGTGAATAAATGTTACACTGAATAACAAAATGCATGCAATACTTTTGCGTAGAGAACTAGTAGAGATCACTTTTGCATGTGTTATGACATGCAAAATAAGGTTGCTATATTGCAGAGTCATGCAAATATAACAGAATGTTGTGTGTTGTGTGTCATGTGACACCATTTCAGCTATAAGATACAAATACACCATCATCAAACTACACTAGCTAGTAAATTCTTTTGTTTCATTTGTACATCATAATGTTTAAATATCTAAGGCACCGCAAAATTTATTTTTGAAATTCATAATCATTCAAGTTACATAGAAAGACCTGTATTGTACATCCTTTTGCATGACATAATTCAGAATAAACTCACAGATCTGAGCGATTTGCATTGTCTATTACGAAAATCAGAGTGGATTATGAAAATGACATCACTTGATCAGAAGAGGATGGTGATAAAAAGGCAAGGTAATGGAATGCTCATGAGAGTATAGTGTCTACGTTTGTATCTTATAAGCCAATCAGGAATGCAAACTTACTAAAATATAAAACGTATTTACAAGGCAAGTATGGTAAAGATATACAAGTTCAAAATATACATGTATCATAGCATTGCATAATCATAATCTGGAATATGTATCATCAAAATTATTGAAATCCAGTACAGAATACAAATAGAATAAACATGTATCGTACAATTATAGCAGCATATTTATATGTACACTGGAATGATGTAAAGAAAATCCAGGAAAATATTTCCTCAAATGGATTTAATATAGTACTGGTGGATATAGTTAAACATGTACAAACAATAATCCATTTTTAATTAAATATCACACTGATAACTCGGGCATGTTACATTGACAAAACAGACATTCATCTTAAACTTGTAGCAGCATATTTGCATATACACTGGAATGATGTAAAGAAAATCCAGGAAAATATTTACTCAAATGGATTTAATATAGTACTGGTGGATATAGTTAAACATGTACAAACAATAATCCATTTTTAATTACATATAACACTGATAACTCGGGCATGTTACGTTGACAAAACAGACATGTATCTTAAACTTGTAGCAGCATATATACATTGAAATGATATCCAAAAAATCCAGGAAAATATTTCCTCAAATGGATTTAATATAGTACTGGTGGATGTAGTTAAACATGTACAAACAATAATCCATTTCAAATTAAATATCACACTGATAATTCAGGGATGTTACATTGACAAAAGAGACATGTATCTTAAACTTGTAGCAGCATCCACTATGAATATGACGGACAAAGAAAGCGGACAAAATATACAGTTCCTCAGGTAGACAAAGGAACATCCCTTCACTGCTATTATCTAAAAATGTGTAGAACAGGTGAATATGCATGTGACACCTGTTCTACACATTTTTACATAATAGCAGTGAAGGGATGTTCCTTTGTCTACCTGAGAAACTGTATATTTTGTCCGCTTTCTTTGTCCGTCATGTTCATAGTGATCTACACTGGAATGATGTAAAGAAAAATCCAGGAAAATATTTCCTCAGATGGATTTTAAAATCTAGAACTGGATGTAGTTAATTACAAACAATAATCCACGTCAGACAAAATGTTTCACTGATAACTCGGGCCTTTATTCATACACCCTTACCAGACAAAGCCAGTTCTCAACTATCATGTTGAGTTCTATCAAGTTCATAGACAAGATGTCTGGAGCAATGTGGGTATTAACATCTGGGTATTTCTGGTAACAAATTCACAAATTGATTTAGATTCTACTTCATTATATTTTGTATTGAACATGGGTAATGACATTGACAAATACAGTGACATTTCGATAAGATAATTTGAACAATTACATACTTTAACTCATAACTCACTTTGTGAAAGTTGAGTGGTATTTCATACATTGCATGCAAATCACCTTCTATTGTATATTGTTCATATGCTTTATGTAATGGCAACAACTGAATTTCAAAATGGACCAATAAAATTAATCTGAATGAATGAACAAAGTGGTAAAAGTCTACAATACACGATACACCTTTCCAGGTCTGCCCAATCCTCCCCCTCCCCCTCCCTCTCTCACATGGTGCAACTGCAAGTCTACTGAATAATACACATATACTTGGTACATGGACTACATAATTGTCTAATGCACTAACATCCTTGACAAGGCATTATTCAACATTTGCCACTCTCCACCCAGGTGTACATCGGCACCCGATATGCCAAAGTGGGACATATTTAGAGGCCGCCTAGGACCAGGGTAATACTGTTTGAGCGCAAGGTGCGTCATGGCTTGACAGCATCACTATATCAGAAGCCACGGTGACCGTTATTATCATTATATCAACTGGTTGCTGGCAGTATCACCTTCTATTGACAGGCATAATTCTTTGCTGAGTAAAAATTGACCCCCTATTTAGAGTATTTTCAGAAAACATTTTCCACACAACATGACCCCTTTCAGCATAAAACATGTACCGGTACACATTGGGCTCTTGATGCAACTCTGTTTTGGGCTATTAAGTACACATTCACAAAACATTGTGACAATATTACGATCCCTTTCTCTTCAAATGGTTATTCTAACACCAGGGTCCCATTTCACAAAACTTGTAATCAGTGACAAATGACAGTTTTTGTTATGAGCTAGTGAAGTTCTTGCTTCTGATTGGTTATCAGCAGATTTGTCACTGATTTTTGTCATTGAAAAAAGGCTTCATGAAATGGGTCCCAGGACTTGAAGCTAACAGACTATCCGTGACACATGGACGCCCAAAATCTAGGTCCGGACCCCCAGAATTTGGATGTCTTTACAAAAGGCTAATGCATACAGAGTGGAAAAAGTTAAATTTGAACGTACATGTGTATTTTCCAAACAAATTTAGTGTGGAGCCCTGTATCATACATACACAAAGTCAAGATGAAGTGTTACCACTGTCTTACTCTACCAATACCATAGCAACTAGACTTCATACTTTGATCGTTTCTCTGGGATTTCAGGATCATCCTGTGGAACTCTTGACCGAGATTGAGTAGCTTGCCTCTTGTAAGGCCTGCTCAAGCTACTGCTACACTCTCTGTGTGTCTGAGAGAATTGAAATACAGTATCTGATGTATTACCAACATGCTGTTGAGGGTGGTCTAATGGTGGTAATGTCCTTTTTGAATAGTGTACATCACTGATGGGTTGCTGTTGACAGTGGTCTGATGGTGGTAATGTTCTTTTTGCATAGTGTACATCACCCATGGGTTGTTGTTGACGGTGGTCTGATGGTGGTAATGTCCTTCTTGGATGGTGTACATCACCCATGGATTTTTGTTGACGGTGGTTTGATGGTGGTAACGTCCTTTTCGAATAGTGTACATCACTGATGGGTCGCTGTTGAGGGTGGTCTGATGGTGGTAATGTCCTTCTTGGATATACATCACCCATGGGTTGCTGTTGAGGGTGGTCTGATGGTGGTAATGTCCTTCTTGGATAGTGTACATCACCCATGGATTGCTGTTGAGGGTGGTCTGATGGTGATAATGATCTCCTTAGGTGGTTAACATGACCCACAGGTTGCTGTTGAGGGTGGTCTGATGGTGGCAATGTCCTTCTTTGAGAGTATACATCACCCATTGGTTGCTGTTGAGAGTGGTCTGATGGTGGTAATGTCCTTCTTGGATAGTATACATCACCCATGGATTGTTGTTGAGGGTGGTCTGATGATGGCAATGTCCTTCTTTGAGAGTATACATCACCCATGGATTGTTGTTGAGGGTGGTCTGATGGTGGTAATGCCCTTCTTAGCGAGTGTACATCACCCTTGGGTTGTTGTTGACGGTGGTCTGATGGTGGTAATGTCCTTCTTGGATGGTGTACATCACCCATGGATTTTTGTTGACGGTGGTTTGATGGTGGTAACGTCCTTTTCGAATAGTGTACATCACTGATGGGTCGCTGTTGAGGGTGGTCTGATGGTGGTAATGTCCTTCTTGGATAGTGTACATCACCCATGGGTTGCTGTTGAGGGTGGTCTGATGGTGGTAATGTCCTTCTTGGATAGTATACATCACCCATGGATTGTTGTTGAGGGTGGTCTGATGATGGCAATGTCCTTCTTTGAGAGTATACATCACCCATGGATTGTTGTTGAGGGTGGTCTGATGGTGGTAATGCCCTTCGTAGCGAGTGTACATCACCCTTGGGTTGTTGTTGAGGGTGGTATGATGGTGGTGATGTCCTTCTTAGAGAGTGTACATCACCCATGGGTTGCTGTTGAGGGTGGTCTGATGGTGGTAATGCCCTTCTTGGATAGTGTACATCACTCATGGGTTGTTGTTGAGGGTGGTCTCTACCAGTCCTGCTTGTACTATGGATTGAGGATGAAAAGTTGGTGGAATGTCTTGCACCTGTACTCTCAGGAACCGGTGGTGGATATTGTGTTGGTGAAAGGTACCCTGCCGACATGGTAGGTTGATCATGTCTTGAGACTGGAGGGTTAGGAGATGTAGCAGAACTGGACATAGTGGCATGGTAGGTAGGATTGTAGTTAAACTCTCTATACTCAGGACTGCAATTATAACCACTGCATGGCTGGTATTGAGTAGGGGTGTGGTATCCAGCAGACATGCCTGATTGGAGATCCGAAGGCATAAATTGGGGCTGACTAGGCCGAGGATTCCACGGTGGTGCATTATTCTCTAAATAGACTGGACAAATACCAGTCTGATTCCTCAATGTACCTGGCTGTTGTAAAGCTTGCCTCACAAGGGCATTGTCCTGAGACTCTTGCAAGACTGGAATATTGGCACCTAACCCCCTTGGAAGGGTGTCAAGGGAAACACTGGTGTTGGTATGTACTGGGTTCACACGACTAGTGCTTGCCCTTGTTTCTTGGTACATCGCTCTTGATTGCTCTGATGAGACATTTCTTGTGTTGTATGTGTTGCCATGGTAACTGCCTCCTGATAGTTGGCGATATGACCTGGAAAAAGGTTTGTAAGAAATAATGGGAAATTGAGTAACGTTTGAGTTGCACAAGTCGGCTGAGCTATAAAGGAAACAGATCTTACTATCTGTTTGCATGATGAGAAATAGGAAATTAACTACAATTGGTCTTCTTGAAAGTACTAGTCTCAAGAAACAATTTGATCAATGAACAAAGAAGAAAAAAGAAATAGAAGAGACTACAGTCCCCCCCCCCCCCCAAAAAAAAAAAAATATTAAGTGGATTGATTCCTCTTTACAGTAAGGAGTTTGTTCAATAAAGCTGTTACTGAATATTTAGTTGAAGAAATCTTCATCTTTTTTAAGGTAAACAATATAAATTGCATGCTCCCAGCAGGGGTATCAGCATTATTTCTAGCTTTTTTTAGTATTCCATTATAGGCTGTTTTCTATATCGCACTATTCATGAAAAGTCTAAATGCTGTTATCTGAGTTCTTTATATTTTTTTAAATCACATACCGGTATACTTTACTGACCTTGAGAGGGTGTGAAGAAATGAGTTCAAGTCATCTTGAGTAACTCCATTCAACCTGAAGTTTCCCTTCCTGATCTGAGGAAAACAACCCTGTAACATATAATACCAACATTGTGTATAAACTTTGTATCAGTTTCAAGTAAGTGGATCTATTTCATTCTTGCATATAATCTATTTTCTTGGGAATATACACTCAAGCGCTAAAATAAAGTATGGAAAATTAGAAAAAGGTAGAGTAAGAAAAATGTTGCGCAGTAGATAAATCACAATCATCATCTAACACGAGACCCTTCGGGATGAATGAATGTGGCGGGGAGGGGGGTATCCCCAAAATGCCAGTTTTTACATAGGAAAAGTGTCTTTTTTTTTTTTTGTAAGAAGTGCCACTTCCACCTTTTAATAAGTGCCCTATTCATCTCAGATAAGTGCCCCTTTTATTTTGACACCTGCCCTTTTTCTTTCGACAAGTTCCCTTTTTTCTTTGCAATAAGTGTCCATTTACCATTCTCATAAGAGCCCACTTCACCTCTCATAATTGCCCTTATTGAAATCTGATAGATGCCCCTTTTCTTTCAACAAATGCCCCTTTTCCTATATAATATAAATAAGTGCCCATTTTATATTCTCATAAGTGCCTTTTTCGATCTCTGGTGAGTGCCACTTTTCAGGTGCGAGAAGTGCCACATTTTCATCTCTGATAATGACCCTTTTACTTTGAGACGTGCTCCTTTCCTTTTCTAATAAATGTCTTTATCCCTTTTGATAAGTGTCCCCTTTGCCTTTCACCATAAAATGTGCCCGTAATTTAAAGCAACTAAGGGCACCGTATGTTTCTTATCACAGGTCTTTCCAGTCTTTCATGATGAGATTGTTCTTATAACCCCATCAGGATTGTTTTTTCCTCTTTACAAGATGTAATTTTTCGCACTGCGACCTCACAAATGTCAAAATTTCAAATGAATATTCAGACCATCACACCATATTGAAATCATCCCTGATAATTTTAATAATCACAATATAGGAGTATATACCAATGTCTGAAAATAGAATAGTTTTGCTTTGAGATTTCCCCAGAGAGTGCCTTTTTTTTGTTCCCCCCTCCCACTTTGGAAGATGCTCCGCCACCCCTGTTGTGGCGGCTCATGCTATATCGCATATCTGCCATATATGACATGCGATTGGGCTTATTTTAGTGAATTTGGCACGCCAAATTACTTGCTGGAAATATTTTGCATGTTGTTAAACTTGCAAACAGTGATTTGTGGAATTCACAATAGTGAATCCTCGCGAAAATAACTACTTCTAAACAGTAATGCAAGGACAATGAGCCTCGGGACAATTACCCCCTAGACAATAACTCCCCCAACACAACTACTCCCATGACAATTACATGTTGCCCCAGGTCAATTAAGGGATGGTGACTAGGGATGACGGGGCTTTCCTCAAGGGAACAGGGGGTGGTGGTATGTGGAGGGGTTCCCACGGAAGAACTTTTTCAGTTCAATAAACTTAAATCATACTTTAGCACAATGTAGAAATATCAATTGAAAGTTGCTTTTTTTAACAATTATCTAAAACAGGTGTGGAGGAGAAGGGGGAAATAACAGAAAAGGGCAACTTACAGAAGGTGAAAATGAGGTGGAAAAATGCTTTCTAAGACATTAGTATATCCCTACTATATTGTTCTTGAATAGCAGCCCACAACAGCCCATATGTATACCTGCATGGATGATGTCTTTGCTTTCAGTAGAACTCAAGTAGAACTCAAGACACACATGTCTGATTTTGATCGTAATACATCCATCGGTTCTAATGATAACGCGATCAAAAGCTATTTTTGCATACATAATGAGCCCCATGACCTTGGACGGTGACCTTGACCTCATGACCCCAAAATCTAATCAGTTCATTGCCTCAGCAAGATACATACATGTCCTGACTTTCATGGTAATCTGTCCATCTGTTCTTATGATAATGTGATCACAAGCTATTTTTGCATACATATTGAGCCGTGACCTTTGACCTTTAACCTTGTGACCCCAAACTATAATCAATTAATTGGTTCTGCAAGATACATACATGACCTAAGTAGGGCAGGAATCCATCAATCAGTTCTTGAGATAACGCGATCACAAGCTTTTTTTGCATATATAATGAGTCCTGTGACCTTTGACCTTTGACCTCGTAACCCCAAAATCTAATCAATTCATTGGCTCTGCAAGTTACATACATGACCAAAGTTTGGTAGGAATCCATCAGACGGTTCTTGAGATAACGCGATAACGAGAGTGGGACGAACGGACAGACGGACAACCCGAAAACATAATGCCTCCGGCTACTTCGTAACGGAGGCATTACAATAAAAATAAAAATAAAAATAAAAAAGGGTGACTTGCAGAGAAGAAAAGAAAAGGGGGAGAAGGAGCGTTAGTAATAATACAATAAATCGAATACATCTGCTGAATGAATGCAGGTTCTTTCATGGATGGGTAAACAATGCTTTCACACATTTAAATTTCAACTGAATCAGTACATGTGTAGTTTGCTTTAATTCATTGTTCCAATATACCAAGTGAATGGCCTTTTAAAAAGGGTGTTTGGAGAAAAAAACATATATACATGTGCACTTTACAACTATTACTGCCGTTTCTTTCTTGCAATGACCCTCCATGACATGTACATTAGGACACACATACCTGTATGGATGATGCCTTTGCTTTCAATGCAGAGTAGAACTCCTCATTGAGATGCATACCAAGTGTCAGGTCAGTCAGGTTGGGCATAGAACACAGTGCTTCTACTAGGAGATGTAATGAGGCTGGTGTGGGAAACAGGAGACCATCAAGCTTGACAGTCTGGACCTGCATTGTTTGTCAATATATTTAAGCATCACGTCTATACATGCATATCTGTATGTATAATTCTTACATTTTATACTGTGAGGATCTTATTCAAATTAGGTAGTTCTTTGTGAGCCCATGTAAGTTATGCGAGGATCATATGCAAATTAGATGTTCTTTTGTGAGCCCACTTATGAACAGGTGCTTAATGTAGATTTCCACTTCACTAGATGAATAGCTAAGTGTATTCAAGTGTACACAATATCTAGGTTCTGTCAGGTGTATAGATTGCAGACTAAACGCTAAAGTTTCTATGGAGAGGATGATTTAGAAAGAGTGATTTAAAAAAAAAATTCTTTATGTATTCTTTATAGAGTACCAAAGCTGTGACATCATACAAATCTATTTTTAGAATTTCTCAATATTTACTTCATTTTGAGAAAGAGCATCAAGAAAAATGTCCAAATGTCGAAATCCAATTGAATATGTTAAGTATTGGATGAGATATGACCATCTAAATAGATTTCCTATAGGAATCAGTGTTATTGCTCTGGCTCGTAATGTTATGAGCCGGAGCAAACTACCAGTTACACTGAGTGCCATAGGAAATCTATTTATTCAGATGGTCATATCTCAGCCAATACTTAACCTATTCAAGTGATTTTCAACAGTTGTACATTATTTTTTGTCCTCTTTTGGAAAACGAAGTTAAAATTGAGAAATTCTCAAAACAGTTTTTTGATGACATCACACTTCACCGCTCTATGAGGCTTCCAATCTGTTTTCATTGATAAGTCCTTATCCTACTAACACTGACACTTATAAAACCAGAAATATGCATTTGCTATTAATGTATTAAAGGTATTCATAACTCTGGATTTCATGTGCACAATACCCTTAAGTCAGAAGGTTTTATGCTATGGTTCAGTGAGGTAAATTCTAGCATTTATTAAAATTGGTTCTTTAAAAAAAATGACTTATTTTGTTACTATCAATTAAACTTGTGAAAGGTTAGATATTGATTATTGATCAAAACAATGTCAATCTTTCAAACATTTGAATTTCAACTGAATCCGTACATGTGTAGTTTGCTTTATTCCATGTTTTATAACTGTTCCAAAGGGTGATTGGAGAAAAAAAAATATATAAACTGGTTTATACATGTGAACCATATAACTATTACTGCTGTTTCTGTCGATCAACGAACCTCCATGACATTTACATTAGGACACACATACCTGTATGAACGATGCCTTTGCTTTCAATGCAGAGTAGAATTCCCCAAAGATACCCCCTCCAAGTGTCAGGTCAGTCAGGTTTGGCATAGAACATAGTGCTTCTGCTAGGAGATGTATTGAGGCTAGTGTGGGACAATGGAGATCAACAAGCTTGACAGTCTGGACCTGCATTGTTTGTCAATATATTTAAGCATCACGTCTATACATGCATATCTGTCTGTATAATTCTTACATTTTATACTGTGAGGATCTTATTCAAATTAGGTAGTTCTTTGTGAGCCCATGTAAGTTATGCGAGGATCATATGCAAATTAGATGTTCTTTTGTGAGCCCACTTATGAACAGGTGCTTAATGTAGATTTCCACTTCACTAGATGAATAGCTAAGTGTATTCAAGTGTACACAATATCTAGGTTCTGTCAGGTGTATAGATTGCAGACTAAACGCTAAAGTTTCTATGGAGAGGATGATTTAGAAAGAGTGATTTAAAAAAAAAATTCTTTATGTATTCTTTATAGAGTACCAAAGCTGTGACATCATACAAATCTATTTTTAGAATTTCTCAATATTTACTTCATTTTGAGAAAGAGCATCAAGAAAAATGTCCAAATGTCGAAATCCAATTGAATATGTTAAGTATTGGATGAGATATGACCATCTAAATAGATTTCCTATAGGAATCAGTGTTATTGCTCTGGCTCGTAATGTTATGAGCCGGAGCAAACTACCAGTTACACTGAGTGCCATAGGAAATCTATTTATTCAGATGGTCATATCTCAGCCAATACTTAACCTATTCAAGTGATTTTCAACAGTTGTACATTATTTTTTGTCCTCTTTTGGAAAACGAAGTTAAAATTGAGAAATTCTCAAAACAGTTTTTTGATGACATCACACTTCACCGCTCTATGAGGCTTCCAATCTGTTTTCATTGATAAGTCCTTATCCTACTAACACTGACACTTATAAAACCAGAAATATGCATTTGCTATTAATGTATTAAAGGTATTCATAACTCTGGATTTCATGTGCACAATACCCTTAAGTCAGAAGGTTTTATGCTATGGTTCAGTGAGGTAAATTCTAGCATTTATTAAAATTGGTTCTTTAAAAAAAATGACTTATTTTGTTACTATCAATTAAACTTGTGAAAGGTTAGATATTGATTATTGATCAAAACAATGTCAATCTTTCAAACATTTGAATTTCAACTGAATCCGTACATGTGTAGTTTGCTTTATTCCATGTTTTATAACTGTTCCAAAGGGTGATTGGAGAAAAAAAAATATATAAACTGGTTTATACATGTGAACCATATAACTATTACTGCTGTTTCTGTCGATCAACGAACCTCCATGACATTTACATTAGGACACACATACCTGTATGAACGATGCCTTTGCTTTCAATGCAGAGTAGAATTCCCCAAAGATACCCCCTCCAAGTGTCAGGTCAGTCAGGTTTGGCATAGAACATAGTGCTTCTGCTAGGAGATGTATTGAGGCTAGTGTGGGACAATGGAGATCAACAAGCTTGACAGTCTGGACCTGCATTGTTTGTCAATATATTTAAGCATCACGTCTATACATGCATATGTTATATTTACTAATTTCTGTCTGTATTCTTACATTTTATACTGTGAGGATCTTATTCAAATTAGGTAGTTCTTTGTGAGCCCATGTAAGTTATACAAGGATCATATGCAAATTAGATGTTCTTTGTGAGCCCATGTAAGTTATACAAGGATCATATGCAAATTAGATGTTCTTTGTGAGCCCATGTAAGTTATACAAGGATCATATGCAAATTAGATGTTCTTTGTGAGCCCATGTAAGTTATACAAGGATCATATGCAAATTAGATGTTCTTTTGTGAGACCAGTTATGAACAGGTGCTTAATGTAGATTTCCACTTCACTAGATGAATAGCTAAGTGTATTCAAGTGTACACAATATCTAGGTTCTGTCAGGTGTATAGAATTGCAGACTCTTTGTATGACACATTTTCATTTGTGTGTGCTAGTAAAAATGCACATGCAGACTGCTCACTTGGATAATTGATCTTGAAGAGAGAGGTCTGTGTTACAGTTTTGGGGGGTATTTCCAAGGAAAGAAACCGGCGTGGTGTGGTGCCATGCAACCCAGTGCATGATGAGACTGTTCTTCCCTCTTCTCAATGCTGAATTGTAAGTACATTTTTATACATCATTGCATGTAAACCTAGGTCATTTTTATATGCTTAAACAGTCATTGTTATGGTCATTTAGAGAGGATAATGTGAAGTTGTTTTATTACCGAATGATTTTGTTTGGCTGAGTCCTTTCAAATATGGACATTTAAAGAGGATATAGATATGAAGCTGTTTTATATCCGAACGATATGTATTTTGTGTGTGGCTGAGTCCTTTAAAATATGGACACTTTTGCTAATGTTGGAAACCGATGTAATACAAGTGGTATTGTGCATTTTTGTGTTAATTTTAGGACCTATGCTATTAAGATTCCGGTCTTTTATTAATTTAGATGGCGATCAGCCTACGGGTCAACCTCGGCCATACGTATAGTCAACCTCGGACTACGTATACTCGGGCAACCTCGGCTAGGACTGAGTCGGGTGTTTCAAGGTCATTCAAGGGTTATCTTCAACCAGATCAACGGGGCGCATCTCTAGCTTTCCACTGTTCAAGGCAATCACTCGCCGTCGCTACTGGTCAACACACGTTCGTCGTTGCAGTCGTCCCATATAGTTTCATCGAAGTATCAACGTTAAATGAACTCAGAGAAGACAAACATTTATTTAAGCTTCATTGAATGCCAGTATCCTATTTACAGATAATTATTATTTTGTAAACGACAATAATATGATGTGTTCTATTTGAGCAAGGATATTTGTAATATCCTCCTTGATTTGAGTTACATTAAATGTTTCATTCAACCAATATTTCTGGAATCCTTTGGTAGTATTATTCAGAGTGGTTAAGTAGCCTATTCTAGATTAGTGAGCTAATACAAGCGAGCTATCGCACGTGACATATACAAATTCCTCAAATTACATAGTTGTATTCATAATAACATTCTCAACAAAACAATTGAATAGATTGTATTTTCTAATTCAATTCTTGTCTATTGAGAAAAAGAACACACTAAGGTTTCTATTGAAGGGTCATTCCATGTCAAATCACCCAATGGTTTTAACCCGACCATTTTTGATTTTGATGAAACTTAGTGTACTTGTTGAGTGTGATCTCACAGCACCAAATCCAAAATTTTAGGTCAATCGGATAAGGGGTTTGGGAGATACGGCCCACCAAATTTTGAGATTTTTTCAAAAATGGGGGTGGCGGGCCTACCTTTGAACCCTTGTATTTCGGGACGTGATGGGTCAATCTTCACAAAATTTGTGTTGTTGGAAAGGGTATTCAATAAGGATTCCAAATCTGCCGCCATTTTGAAAATTTGTACATGTTGGGGTACTTTGACCTCTTGACCTAATATTTGACCTTGAAATTGACCTTGTGGATCACGTGACCTTGACAACATTTTTCATGAAATATAATCTCTGACATGTTCACTTAAACATATAAAAGTTTCAGAGATATAATATTTTTTGTTTAGGAGCAATAAGGATTGAAAGTATCCATACTTACAGATATTCACAATAAACCCTATCATAATGTATAATATGCACAGTATAACATACTTCTTCCACATGCTTTTTTTGTTCTAGGCATACCCATTCTAAATGTCAGCAGTACTTGAATAGAAAATAAAATGACAAGTTCATATAGGCATAAAGGGTTAACAGGATGTATGGCTTTAGGCCTCTGAGTCGGTTCTAGGATAATTACCCCCCCCCCCCCCCCGGAAAATTAACCCCCAGGAAAGGTCCCCCCCCTGAGGACAATTACCCCCCAGAAAATTACCTCCTAGGACAATCTGTTCCCCCCCCCCCCGAGGACAATTACCCCCCGGACAATTACCCCCTAGGATGATTACCCCCCCCCCCCCCCCCCTCTATTCATTAAAGGGGAAGTCCATCCTGATAATAAGTTGGTTTTAATCAAAGCAGATTTTTTTTGGGGGAGGTAATTATCCTTGAGGGGTAATTTTCCAGGGGGGGGGGGGGGTAATTGTCCTCAGGGGGGGGGGGGGGAAGATTGTCCTAGGAGGTAATTTTCTGGGGTTAATTAACCTCTGGGTGTGATAGTCCTTGGGGTAATTGTCGGGTAATTGTCCTGGGGGGTGGGGTTAACATTTCCAGGGGGGTAATTATCCTAGAACCGACTCAGAGGCCTAAAGCCATACATCCTGTTAACCCTTTAGGCCTATATGAACTTGTCATTTTATTTCTATTCAAGTACTGCTGACATTTAGAATGGATATGATTGGAACAAAGAAGCATGTGGAAGATGTATGTTGTTGTACTGTGCATATTGCATGTATTGTATACATTATAATAGGGTTTATTGTGAATATCTGTAAGTATGGATACTTTCAATCCTTTTTGCTCCTAAACAAAAAATATTGTATCTCTGAAACTTTGATATGTTTAAGTGAACATGTCAGAGATTACATTTCATGAAAAATGTTGTCAAGGTCACGTGATCCACAAGGTCAATTTCAAGGTCAAATCTTAGGTCATGAGGTCAAAGTACCCCAACATGTACAAATTTTCAAAATGGCGGCAGATTTGGAATCCTTATTGAATACCCTTTCCAGCACTACAAATTTTGTGAAGATTGACCCATTAGATCCCGAGATACAAGGGTTCAAAGGTAGGCCCGCCACCCCCATTTTTGAAAAAATCTCAAAATTTGGTTGGCCGTATCTCCCAAACCCCTCACCCAATTGACCTAAAACTTTGGATTTGGTGCTGTGAGATCACACTCACCAAGTACACTAAGTTTCATCAAAATCAAAAATGGTCGGGTTAAGATTTTCAGATTTTTTGGGTGATTTGACATGGAATGACCCTGAAGGATTATTTAGTAAAGGCAATTTTTTTAAAAATTCCTTATGTATTCTTTATAGGGCTTCCAACCTGTTTGCATGGATAAGTCCTACTCCTACTTACACTGAAATTCATAATACCAATACATATATATTTGCTGTTAATGTATTGAAGGTATTCATGAATCTGGATTTCATATGCACAAGATCCTTAAAGCCCCAGTCCCATATAAAGCCGGACCAGCACGGACGAGCACGGACCACTCCGGACCATCCCGGACCATGGTCTGGGGTGATCCGGGATGGTCCGGGATGTTTTGTTCAAAAAAGTGTGATGCTTTAAAAGCTACAGTCCCATATACGTCCCGGACCGTCCCGGACCATCCCGGACCCCATCCGGGGTGATCCGGGATTCGGTCCGTGTTGACACCGTGTTGGCACCGGGGTGGTCCTGGATGGTCCTGGATGGTCCTGGGCGGTCAATAACTCACTCCCGGACTGCCACGGATCAACACGGACCGCCCCGGCGCCACTACGGATGACCCCGGACCCAGCACGGTGGCTACACGGATCACCCCGGATCAAACTATTGTCCCGGACCGTCCCGGACCACCCCGGCAGTTTTTGACCGTCAAAAACATCCGGGGTCGACTCCCGGACCGCCCAGGACCATCCAGGACCATCCAGGACCATCCAGGACCACCCCGGTGCCAACACGGTGTCAACACGGACCGAATCCCGGATCACCCCGGATGGGGTCCGGGATGGTCCGGGACGGTCCGGGACGTATATGGGACTGTAGCTTAAGTCAAAAGGTTTGTTGCTATGGTTCATTTAGGTAAATTCAAGCCTCTATAATAAATGGCTCTTAAAAAACTATATGGCATATTTTTACTATCAATCAAACTTGGAAATGGTTAAATTTTCATTATTAGTCAAATCAATGTCAATTTTAGACACACTTGAATTTCAACTAAATCAGTACATGTGTAGTTTGCTTTATTCCATGTTTCATGACTGTTTCAAAGGGTGATTGGAGAAGGAAATAAACACATACCGGTATATACATGTGCACCATATAAATATTACTGCTGCTTCTGTCATTCAATGACCCTCCATGACATTAACATTAGGACACACATACCTGTATGGATGATGCCTTTGCTTTCAATGCAGAGTAGAACTCCTCATTGAGAACCTTTCCAAGTGTCAGGTTAGTCAGGTTGGGCATAGAACACAGTGCTTCTGCTAGGAGATGTGATTCGGCTGGTGTGGGACAACGGAGACCATAAAACTTGAGAGTCTGCACCTGCATTGTTTGTGAATATATTTAAGCATCACGTCTATTACTGATTTTTGCCTATATTCTTACATTTCATACACATTCTATTAATTACATAATTGTATTCATAATAACATTCTCAACAAAAATAATTGAATATATTTTCTTTTCAAATTCAATTCTTGTCTATTGAGAAAAAGAACACACTAAAGTTTCTATTGAGAGGATTATATAGTAAAGGTAATTTTTTTAAAATTCCTTATGTAATCTTTATAGGGCTTCCAACCTGTTTGCATTAATAAGTCCTACTCCTACTTACACTGAAATTCATAATACCAATAAATATACATTTGCTATTACTGTATTAAAGGTATTCATAACTCTGGATTTCATATGCACAAGACCCAAGTCAGGAGGTTTGGTAAATTCAAGCCTCTTTTAAAAATGGCTTTTAAAAAACTATATGACATATTTTTTTACTATCAATCAAACTTGGAAAAGGTTGAATTTTGATTATTAGTCATATCAATGTCAATCTTAGATACACTCAAATTTCAACTGAATCAGCTCATGTGTAGTTTGCTTTAATCTTGCCAAAGTCTTAAACTCCAGCGGAATGTCTTAAAATAGTCTACTTTCGATCTTGGATAAACTGTTTTATTTTAATCTTGTGGTCTTTATCATTGAAATACTAGTTTAAGGCTGTTCGTATACTGCATGGGCCTATGATGAAGGTCATGGGTCTTATTTTAGTCTAGAAGTTTTATTATGGTAATAATACAAAGCAAGATGACTAAAAAAGGTCTTAATTTTAGCTCATTTTGACTCTTGGGAGAAGGCAGTGGCTCGGAAGACCCGACCACTGACTGGAATATGTATTCATATGCACCATCTTGTGATTTCCCCCTATCTCTCTCTCAATGTAATGAACATTAAACCAAAAACTCGAAATCGTTAATATTAAATGTACTAGGTACTAATAATATCAATTAAAGCTTGCTTCCATAATTAAAGTTGTTTAGAAATATTTTGGTGCATACCAATGTTATGTGTCTATTACGGGTCTGGGCAAACAACTACCGGTACATGTATGTCTCAAAACCCGGGAATTCCTCCCAATGGACAGACAAGGTCACGCGCTGGCTGAGAGGTAAATATTACCAAATTATTACTGTTTTTATGATTTCTGTAAAAAATCATGCTAAATTTGCTTAAGAAATCAGTAAAAAGAAAAATTTACAGTAAATTAAACTTCCAACAAAAGGAATTGACCAACGACCAACGCTAAGTCAGTTTTCTTCATGGGGAAGATAGTCTCATGTCCAGAAGTCAGTTATTATGATCTGAAAAAATTGAGTCCAACCTTTACAAACAATGTCATTCACTTGTGTTGTACAGAATTAAACAAGCGGTAAACCTTACAGTAATACAAACGCATTCAGTTTAAATTTTATAGTGTATTTTCATACACTGTTGCCATAAAGCTGGAATAAGTTTGTTACACTGACCAATGTTCAAGAAAATTGAAGAAAAAAAATCATCCTTTTGATTCAATACCCCAATTTTACTGAAGCCTAAATACAGTTTGTAAAGATTAATTGTGGTTTCATTTTCACTGTGATATGCTCGGTAGAAATTAATCATTAAAGTTTTGACAAGATATGCACTTTGTCTGTCAAGAATAAATGAAAATGTCACAGACTTCATGATAACACTCTACATTGCATTCATTGACTAAGAACTTATACTTTTTTTTATAGTTTTTGATGTTGACGCCGCTGTCGCCGTCACCGGAAAAGCGGCGCCTATGTCTCCAAATTTATCAGGTTAAGTTTTTTATGTTGACGCCGTCGCCGTCGTTGTCGCCTATGTCTCGCTTTTTGCTTCGCAGGCGAGACAAAAATTAAAGATATCATTTGTTTAGTGATTTAACCCTTATCTATCAGGCTATCCAGATTCGAACCAAACTGACCAATTACAAATAGTGATGTTGATTATCTCTTCAACACCTGATTAATCTTGAGATACATAAATCATAAATTCATTTTGATATGAAACATTAGCTGAAATTCATGCAGAATTCTAAGTATAAATTAAAGGCTTAACCCTAAAAAGGCCGGGCTATTTGAGGTCTTAGTACGGCCGGGGGGGGGGGGCCCCCCCCCCCCATGGCCCCCATAAGATGTCAGCCGTGAAGCGGCCGATCTCCGCAAAAATGTGCACGCATGTCAAGTGGAGTGTATAGAATACTATAATTTCAATTTTTTTGAAAAATTCACTCATTTGCATGTTTATGGTACTTTATGCAAATTACGTCATAAAAATCACATTTTTACCCATAAATCATATATTATTCATATTTAAGCATTATTTTTCACTACAGATATTTATTAGACCATTCTGAATAATAATACGAGAAACAAAATTGGAAGTGCCAGCTTATTCCTTATGTTATCTCTTGTTTTTATGATTTCTTATGTATTTCATTGTTTTTTTAACTTATGTAACTGTATTTCATTGTTTTTGCTGTTTTATTTCATATCTAACTATAATTCAACTATTTTGACCCCCAAAAGAACCACCTAAACTTTAAACAAGACCCAATAACCCATGTTTGATCTATTTTTAGGAAAAATAACTTTTCCATATGTTTTGTACACAAATTATGAAAATGAGCGATTTTCGGGCTGACATGCAAAGATAAAAGGTCATATGACCTTGTAACCCTAATTTTAGTACGACTTAAATTTTTAAAAATTAATTCACCTCTTTCTTTTATCGATGTTTTGTTTGTGTCCCTCTATATTTTTGTCAGGGTTTTTATTAATTTTATTATTATTACGATATCATGCCAGGTTACCAAATCCTGTCCTTTTTTATTTGGCACCATCCTGACAAACCCACTCATATGATACGAGGGTTTCTCTGAAGTTTTTGAAAGAAAACAAAAACCTATGTCCCTCGGTGTGGAACAGAGTGACTCCCTGCTATGAGATACCTTTATCTGATAATCAAGGAAAAGAACTTGGGTGTGAACTGAAAGTAGACCCTTCCTGAAGAATTGCACTGTCGTGCAGATAGTTATTAAAAATGATGATACCGGTAAGCAAAAAATATGGGCTTTTGATGAAAAATGGTGCAGTTAATCAAAGATGAAACAAATAAGAAGTTATACATAATTAATGAGTCACTTATCCATGTGATGCCCTTATACTATAGACCTGTATGTATTTTATATAGATTTTACTAGCTGGTAAAATCCATATTCAGACTTTAGGAATGTGACAGGGGTCAATCCCTTGACCCCAATGGACATGACATATTTCACACAGAGTACATGAGCAAGTAGATATGCATGCCTCTATTGCAAGGCAATAATCAAGTCAGAGTCAGGGCACCTCAAAAATGCTAACAAAACACTGGTATGGAAATTTGAATTCAACTGCATGGTTTTCCATCGTTTCCAAACAAAAAATAAGTGTTAAAGGAACACTAACATGGAATTAAATTAAAAGAAATTAGTGATGGAATTTGAAATTACATATAGGTAAGTTAATCCTTATCGATGTTGTTCAAACACCTATCAGGTGTCACATTTATACTATTATAAATAATATACCAAGGTAATGTTATTAACACCCTAGTGTATATATATTTTTTGCAAAAAAAAGTAGAAAATCATACATGTACATGACAAAATATTTTCTCCTAGCTGGCACCAGTGGTGTAGGCCGGTTTCAGTCGAAACGGTATTTGAACAATAATTACAGGAAAAGACAGAATCGTTTCTAGGAAAATGTTACATGATGACAGTGTTAACTATATTTTGCACTGTATATCCAATTACAAAAGCATGGATAACAAATGATGTACAAATCTTTTTGGTGTTAACAAAGTGTCTGGTAACAATCAATAATATATATTACATTATTTAGGTGGATCTTTTATTGTTATGATTATTCAGTTATCTGCGTAAAAAGTCAAAGAGATTATTGTGACTGTAACAACCGTTATTCTTGTCACCCCAAACTCGGCACCAATGTCAATACCAATATATCATATTAAATCTGTCTTCAATTGCATACAGAGATTATGTTTCCTTTTAATCTATACATATTGGATACAATTAACTTATACATGTTATTGATGAAAGATTTGTTAGATCGAGAGAGCCAAGGGCGGATTTAGCTTTTTGCTAAGGGGGTGGGGGGGGGGGGGGGGGGTGGCCCAATCACGATGCGGAGGCGATTTTTTTTTTTTTTTTTTCTCTCTCTTTTGAACCCCTGTTAGTGATGTTTTCCTGGCATTTACTAACACGATAGAGACCATAAAAATCAGTGCATGATAATGTCTTTTTAAATCAAGTAACAGTTTAATACACAGTTATATCCAGAGTTATCATGTGTTTGCAGATACCAGATGAGTTGAATATCTTCTCACAATATTTGCACTTTTCTCTCCAGTGTGCGTTCTTTCTTTGTGGTCTTTCTCTTGGTCGGACCTCTCTTTGGGGGAAAGCAATCTTTATGCCAAGGGGAGGGGGGGGGGGGGGGTTGGGGGTTGACGCAATGACGATGCAGAGCATTGTCCACGAGCCACATAGCGGCGAGGCGATTTTTGTTGTTGCTATTTTGAACCCCAGTAAGTGATGTTTTTCTTGGGGTTTGACCTGATGACGATGTGGATACTGTGTGGGTCTGGACACAAGATGGCGTTTTTCTATGCACATCACATTTTCACTTGGCAGCCCAAGTAGATTAAACTGGCACATATTCCAGTTTCGTCAACTGGATTCAACTGGTACCAGTTGATTCCAGTTGAAAATCCAACTGGCTTCAACTGTTTTTTTGACCTGGGTGGGTCTGGACACATGATGGCGTTTTTCTATGCACATCACATTTTCAATTGGCAGCCCAAGGGGGGGGGGGGTTAAACCCCCTACCCCCCCCCCCCCTCCTCTCCCTCGTAGATCCGCTACTGAGAGCGGTTATTTAGTTAAAATTGGACAATAAAGTCTGTCCTCTAACATTCCTTTCCCAAAATTTTCAGTGCCCATATGCTTGTCTCATTCAGACTTATTTTTGGAGACTGAACGGGAATTTAATATTTTATTTGTACCCATATATATGTTTAGATTACAGCAGTTCTTCTCATGAACGGAGTAGAATGAAATTAAAGTTATGCTTCTGATATTAGGGAGACATTCAACGCATTTAAAAATAATCGTCACTTGTGGTACTTTAAGCTAAAGGGGAATTAGATCCATCCTGAATTAAGTTGGTTTCAATAGAAGCAGAAAATGAGAGGAACAGGTCGGTGAAAGTTTGAGCAAATTCTGGTTAAAATATAAAAGTTATGAATGTTGGAAGTAGCGATCAATCAAACATAAATTGGCAACAATGTGAAAAATCTTGTGAGCCCCCCCCCCCCCCTCCAATATGCTCTGTACATAAAATTTAATAAACCTTCATTTTCTTTGTTATTGATGATGGAATATATATTTTTCCATACATATTTAAAATATATTTGCAATAATCATATTATTGGTGCATGTATGATTGAACATTTTCTTGAGGGAAATTTAATTAAGAATCAAAATTTTATTGACTCTTTGACCCCATCTCGGGATATGAGAGTACAAACAAACATAAAAGTATAAATAGCAATGCATGACTTGTGAATACAATTCATATACATTATACATACTGTAGATAATGACACAAAGATACAAACGATAATAGGTATATAGTGTATGAAAGTACAAACATGAATAATGAACCAACTAGTAAACACAAAGTATATATACATGTACAATGTAGATAGTGACAATAATACATGTATAAGTACAATGCAGTCTATTTACAAGCAAAAAAGTAAACAAAGTAGGCTGTTTCACTATCCTACCGCTACGAGTATGTGAAGGTTCAGCTCTCATTGTACTTCCTGAAATGCTTGAACTATCTTCTTTCTCTGTTTTTTGATAAAATGTCAACATAATAAGGCGAGTAAATCTTGCTAAATTCTTTAACTGAGAAGTGCTTCTAGTATCAACAAGTTCTGTCATGTGCATAGCACTTGGGAGCTTAGACTTACAAAACTTTTTTGAAAAATATAAACATCTCTCCCTTTGAAAATATGGACAAACAAAAATATAGTGAAATTCATCTCCTATATCAGTGGACAGGCAGAGTGCACTGCATATCACAATGTGGTGTGTTCACATCAAATCAACCTTTGTGTACAGTTAATTTATGTGATGTACACCGAAACTTACAGAGAGTAAAAGTATCAGTTTTATTTAGGGTGAGTAAATAGCTTTCAAATATATGGTTGCCTTTAATATTCTATAATTTGTGCAAATGTGATTTGACCATACTGCATCTCTTCATTCTTGACAAAAAATATCATTTAATCTCAGTTTTAACAAAGAATTAATATTTAAGCCAAATCAACTATTTTACCTAGCCAAATATTGGATAGATCAGCTTGATTAAATGTGTCTTCAATAACAATGAGGAAGTAAATTCCAAATATTCATCTTTATGAAGGTCAGAAATGAATTTTAAAAGGACATATGAATATTTACTATCTTTACCTCTCAAAATTCTTGACCAAAAATAAACTATATAAATTAAATATATCTCAGTTTTTAGTACAGAACAAATAGAAGAGGAGCCCACAAGATACATCACAGAGTTGCAAATGTGTTCAGCTGATGACAACATCAGAAATTCATAACTTTTGATCTTTAATCTGATATTGCTCAAACTTTCACTAATTTATTACTCTTATTTTTTCTGGTTTTATTAAAACCAGCTTACTATCAGGGTGAACTTCCCCCTACGTTGTGATCTTCCACAGTTTCCACTGTTATAATATTTACACTTGAAGGCTTTTTTTAAACACTGTTGAGGCCTTAGTGAAAAGACCATTGATATATTCTTCTGTCAAAAGAACCAGCATATATGAGACATTTAAAGGAATTAACGAAAATTTAAATGTACATTAGAAAAGGGAAGAGATGCTAATGGAATTGAATTAATAAACACTCACACATACATCAAAATTGTGGATGAACTGCTCACCTTTGATTCTTTTCCTTTCCTTGCAAGTGTTTCAAAAAAACATTGATGGCCACGGAATTGAAATCCTAGAGAAACTTCCTTCAAGGATGGCAAGGAGCATATTATCTCTGCCACATCAAGTGACATAGTAGGTCCACATTCTCTCTCAATCTGAAGTGTAACCTGGATAAAATGACAAAGTAATTACTGATAGGATGCAGAATGTAGATGTTCACTTGGATGTTAGGCATACTGTACCTACATGATGAGCAGTTGCCCTACATGTGCTGCTAGAACTAAAGAGAGTACGAGAGAAAAGGAAATAAATAAGGGAACAGGCTAAAGAACTATTGCCATGACATTTCGTATCCTATATTCTAATTCCTATTTTTGCGACAGTAGCAATGGCTCATCTTAGTTTACCATGCACTAAACAGAGAATCCTTAAACCAAATAAAAGAAGAGTACAAGTCAAAGAACAGGTTTCAAAGGAGATTATTTAAGTTCACACCATCTGGTGCCTCATACCTTAACCATTTATAAATGTTAATAGGAATACGATCACTAAATTAAAAGAGTGGATACGGAGCAAAAATCTAGTCTCAAGAGTTGCAATATCAATACAGGTAACCCAAATTATACACAGGGCCAATAATAATATCAAACAGATTTCTTTGTGCCCTGCTAAACATTTATAAACCAAGAATTGGGACTTCATTCGGGCATGAGATACTTTTTTTTGAAGGGATGACAGTGTGCAAACTATCGATGAAGTTCCCTTTCCAAAATGTTTAGCTCATCTAAAAGGTATAGATGCACTGTGTACATATATGCACCTGCAAGTACATACATGTAGCTTCACTGTAATTGTTAATTGCATGTTCTGAATCCTTTTTTTCAAATTCCTCTTCCACTGGCATCAGATTTATTTTGCACGCAGTGCTTGTTATTCCTAATTAGGTCCCTTTCTCTCTCCAAATTCCTTTCAGATTTCATATGCATATTCTTTACCATCCCATTGTATGCACTGAACTGATCGTCCATGCACAATTTTGACTGTTTTGAGTCTGTCTTTATACCTTTCTTTCAGCCTACCTACATGTATCTCCACTATCCTAGATGCTACAGACTTTTAACAAATTACTCTAGGTAGTGTACGAGTTGCTCTTCATCTTCTGATACAAATGGCCTTTCAAAATGCTATCTTCATACTCAAAATTTAATTCCAAAATCGACCCTTTCAAGAATCGCTAAAATTCTTTAAATATTGACAGATGAAAAAGAAAAATTACCACAACTTAGTCATATCAAGTCCTAAATGAAATTTCTACAGCATCTTTATCTTTGCATTGCACATGGTTCTGCTCAGTTAATTTCACAATATCAATGATCATGTTTGATATGAAAGTTCTGAAAATGGATGTGTTTATCTTGCTATACCCTTACAAAAATGTCCTGTGGTAATACCACATGATTACCACAGGAATTACCACAGGACATTTTTGTAAGGGTATACCTGTAGCTCCATCAAGCCTGGCTTAATAAAGACCCTCTATTATATTTAGATACTTCAAGATATACCCTTTTCAACCCCCTACAAAATGCAACTACAACTGACCTACTTTACGATAAATTGCTCTCCAAAACCAGACTTTTCAGGAAAATTCCTAAACAACTTCAACATGTGCTCAATTTGCAAACTTTATACCTAGATCTATGAAATTAAGCAGACATGTGTATCAACCTACTTGACAACTACCTGCCAAGTTCACTAACATTTCATGACATCAATCATCACAAGCTTATTGTAATACTGAACTTGCTATGCATCAAATTACAATATGTGTGACATGCTTGTAGTACATTAGCGTGGTTGACAATGGGGTCAAAGTGACCGCAATGAAGTGCCCCTTCAAATGTTACCATACACAGTATATGTTCACTTAGAAATTTTGAGTAAATCGAAAGCAGGTCACAATTTGGATTACGCAGGGATTTGGATTACAACTGTAACACGTATCAGCTATGCATGACATTAATTTTCAGAGTGATTTTTGTTCTGTTTCGATTTTTCTTTATCTTGAGATTTTGCAAGTATTTTCTGGGTGGCCAAACTCAGGGGATCTCACAGCCCGATTTTGAAAATCTGCCAAGTGGGACATTTTAGATGCCATTTTATATCCTGCATTACAATGTATCGCACTATATGCCTCACATACATGTATTAGTATGTTAGCATGCAAGGCCATATAGGCCAAAGTATATATGGAAAACCATGCATGTGTAATGACGGATTGTGTACATAGGATCATCTAATTGCTTTACTGATATTTATTTGCTCAAAGAAATAGAAATGTGGGCATCAATGCATGCATATCATTATGCAGTTGCAGTTCTAGTTTTCAAATTATTACTGTTCAAACCTCTTTGATTTGATATATTTTATTATCAACAGCAATACAGCAATACATTTCATGCAATATGATATGCAAGAAGAGAACTTTTTGATATACAAGAGGAAATTATGATACACAAGAAGAGAAAATTGGTTGATAAAAGGGGCCAGATAATAGCACATGTGCTGGTCGAGATGCACCCTTCCATAATTATGCTGTTGTACTGTAAGAAAACTGCAAAAGATATGAAAGTAAGAACTTGCACAAAAATGGATGAACTAATTTTGTTTATCAAACTGTGATTAAACTTACCACAGGGGGTCCAATGGAAGCATAACCGGCTACAGTGTGTGCTGTCATGTCATCGGATATGGTCAGTGTAATTGCCTTTGATGAAACCCTGTCCTTCACCAAGGCTGCCACATCTGGGTCTTGACTCTCAAAGGCTACATCAACAATGAAAGATAACTCTCTACCTACATCTGTGTACTGTAGACTCCCTAAGGCTAAACCAACAAGGATAGGTGACTCTCTACCTACATCTATGTCTAGTCCCTGAAGCATAGAGTTCAGTACATGGGTTGCAATACTTTTGTTTTGAGACACAGTGAAGTACAGGAGATACCTAAACTCCTCCTTCCTTGGCAGCACTACTTGCTCAATCAGTCTGTGGAATTCATTACGATCTAATTCATACAGGGAAGCAAGATGAACTCCAGCCATGTACTCCTGAAACAATTTGTGAGGGAAGAAGACTGGCAATTGCACATGAGAAGTCCTCTTATGTATGTCCATGCTAGTGGTAATTCTGTCCTCCTGAGACAAAATCCCAACCCGACAGGCAGTGTCCTTGGATTCTGGGTATGTTCGGAAATCATCTTCTCCAAAAATCAAGGTATTTTTTAGCAGACCTTTGAGGGCCTGCTTGGCAATCGGTCCAAGGAGCTCATCAATTTTGCTCAAATAGGAAAGAAGTGAGGGGCTGCCTACTTTCTTCACCATTTTCTGAGCATAATGTTCTTTTAGAAAGGCGATCATCTCTTTGAATATCTGAGAAAAAGATTTCAGTGACTTCATTTCCTTTAGTTTTTGCTCGTCAAGTTCTTTCCACATAAGACACAGCATGGCTACATATATAGGATAGTGGGCCATGTTTTCAGATATGACATCATTCTCACTGATGAACTGGATAAGCTGATTTGCTTTATCATCATTCTTTGGAAAGTATTTGTGAATGTAAACTGACAAATTCTCTCTGTTGAAACCCTCAACACGAATGAATGTGTAGAGCTTCATTAGATCACCATCTGATCTAATCTCTACTGCTCTCCAAGGGCGAGTGGTCACCAAGACTGGGCAAAAGGCAAGTTGATCTGAACAAAGAATATCTACAAGTCCAATATCACCAGTCTCAGATGAGCTTCCACGTGCCTCTAAGGAGGCGACACTTGGCTGTGATGGCTGAAGTTGCATTTGATCAGTAGGCTGTGATTCGCAAGATTTTATCTTTATGATTTTGCCACTGACTTCATCTAGCCCATCGAATGCGATGAATACCTTGTCAGGATTTGTCCGGATATACTCAGTAATCTGAGAAACGGTTGCTGGATTGTTTTTGGCCAGATAAGACTTTGCAATCTCGCCAATAGTATGTTGCTTAAATTCACGTAAAGGAACAATCAAGACCCACACAAAGTGATTGAAATGCCTTGCTTCAATCCAGTCCCAGGCAATCTTAGCACAGAATGTAGTTTTTCCAGCCCCTGCCTCTCCCTGAACCATGATCCGCTTGGGGAACTCTCCATTGACTTTCAGATCAAGCATATTATTGTAATCTAGCACTCGCTTCTTTGTTCCATGTTCTTCTAGTAAGACGAGATTAGTATACATGTCTTTAAACTGGACAGTGGAGGCAGGATTGAGAGGATCAGATCTGATCTTACAGAGAGTTGACCTATACTTGAACTTGAAGTCATTTGCACACCGCTCGACCAGTTCAGGAGAAAGTGGTCTGGTCTGAGATTCAGCTGAAGGAGGTTTGGTCTGTGATTCGAGCAGTCTTGATGGCCCTCCTAAAAATACAAATCCATTTTCATATGATTACACGTAAACATATTTTGATACATCGGAAATGATTATAAAGACCTGAGGCTAATAGTATGACATAAGACTAGGTGCATGCAGTCAAAGACACAAAGTCCTACATGTTTGTCTGAATTAATATGACTTCATTCAATTTTAGGGGATTTAGAATCTGACTAATTTGTGTAGACATGTATATGTACTTGTAGATGAATATCAGTAGAATTATTTTTCCTAGGACATTTCAGCAATGCAGATGTTCCGTGACAATCACACATCTTATTTTGAGAAAAAAACACAAGACAAATATGATTGCATCTCCAGCATGCCTCTGCGTAAATTCAGTTAAATGATCAGGGCTTGAATCAATCTTTAAATATCAAAATGAGAACAAAAAGCCTGTCACTACAAGAACTTGTATTATATATGTATCTAGGATTAGCGAAGTTGAATTAGTGAATTATAAAAACATGCATGGGGCCTGATAAAATTTGACACTATTCTGTAAAGTGTGACAAATGTATAGAACATGGAGCACTCACTATATCTCTATGGTAAAAACTTACTTCAGTTTTATGCACGGTTTTCCATATATCTTCTGGTGTAGCAAGAATTAGTATTTGTTTACCTGTGCTGTTTGGAATTAGAATTTCATTGAGTAATCTGTCTGATAGGCCACCCAAGTCAATCTCTCGGAGTGCGTCTGCCAAAAGCTGTCGTTTGTTTGAGTGTAGAGGTTGCTGCTTGACATTCCATTTCATGAATACTTGCAAAAATGCATTGGTATAATTATTCAACTGCTGAATCAGGATTGCCTGTAGCTCAGCTAAGGGGATCTCTAGAGATATTCCTACAGCCTGGTAGTGAGATGGATCAATAGCCTTGGCCAGCTTCAGGAACTCCTTTTCACTGACAGTCCTATAAAATGTATAATAAATCAATTGGGAACGATAGGATATTAGTTAGAGAGCATCCTATTGGCTGATAAGCTATGTGACACTTAACAATTTGTGTTATGTGCTCGAGCATGCAATATAACAGCCGAAGGATATCAGAATGCATTACCAGTGATATCAACATATGAAACAAATTGCCTCAAATTGCAGGTGAGGGTGGTATTGTTCTGGCAAGGTAATTATTCCAAAAAAAAGCAGAGTCTGGCAGTAAATACAATAAAGATGGTGATAATAATGATAGTATTAATACTAATAATGTTTACATTATTATTATCATTATCATCATTATCATTATCATCATCGTCGTCATCATCATCATAATTCTTATATGTATCAAGCATAGTCTATGTAATCGGCTTACTTTGAATCATCAGGTCATCGCATCGGGTTGGGTGGTGGAGTTAGCCGGCCTTTTGTGAAAACATGCCTCTTTTATTCACAAAATGTCGGAGGCTAATGTGAAATAAACCCCTCTCATGTTTAAATGGTCAGGTCTAATTTACTCAACACTTTGTGAAAACCCTACAGCAAATCTACGACAGATTGCATCCTGAACGTTCATCTTTACATGATCTTTTGTTTCACAAAAGGTTGTGTAACACAATCACCCGACCGGACGTGACGACCCGATGAATCGAAGTAAGCCAGTGCATGCATACCTTTCTGCAGTGTCAGGACCTGGATTGGTTTCAACGTCACCAGATCTCATCAAGAGGAGCAGGAGCAGATACAGAAAGCAGAATCCATCCATGGTGTAAGATGTCCTTCTCATTCAACAGAAGTTTAGTTCCCTGGAAAATGGGGATGCCATACGCAGCAATACCTGGAAACAATATTCAGAAATATCTACATTACATCATGGACCTATTACGGATGGACATTCATTGTGATTGTCTCCGTCAATGTCATCTCAATAGCATTCCGTACATGTTTCGTCACTTTGATCTCATGATGGTCACCGCCACTGGCGTACTGGTGGGGGTGCTTGGGGGGGCTTCAGCCCCCCCAAATAAAATTGAACCACGACTTTTTTTCACAAGTGATGTATATGTTCGTGATATCACATGATTTTCAACAAAATGCTAGTTTTTCCATTAATTCTTGCAAACTGACCCATTCCCCAAAAAAGCCAGGAAGAGCTTATGTTTTTATTGTCACGAAGGGCCTTATAGTGGCCACCAACAGTAACACTGGTAAAAAAATCCTTTCCAGAAGCTTTGTGCAAAGCACTGCCGGGAGATAACATGCTACCTACCACTCGGGCTGAGCGTGCACAGATTTGCGAACGAGCGTTCCATACTTACATCATGTAACACTGCACATAGTGGGGGAAATTGTTAACGGTACAACGAATCGTCTTCCGCGCTTTGCACGGGAGGGGGGGGGGAATTGAATTCAGACTAGGATTAAGAGTCGAGAACGGTTTTGATGAAACGCGAAAATGATTTCAGACAAGGATTAAGAGTAATAATTAAATAAAACGACAAAGCTTCCGCGCTTCGCGTGGGAGGGGGAAAACTGAATTCAGACAAATACACGATAAAATGAATCGTCTTCTTTCTCTATAAATTTAATGAAACGTGATAGCTTCCGCGCTTCGCGCAGGATGGGCGAAAATGAATTCAGACAAGGGTTAAGAGTAATAATTTATTGAAAGACAAAGTTTCCGCATTTCGCGCGGGAGGGGGACTGATTTCAGACAAGGATTAAGAGTCGAGACCGGTACAACGGATCGTCTTCTTGCTCTAATAATTAAATGAAACGTGAAATCTTCCGCGCTTCGCGCGGGATGGACGAAAATGAATTCAGACAAGGATTAAGAGTAATAATTTATTGAAACGTCAAAGCTTATGCGCTTCACGCGGGAGGGAGGGGGGGAAACTGAATTCAGACAAGGATTAAGAGTCGGGGTTGGAACAATGAATCGTCTTCTTTCTCTAATTATTAAATGAAACGTCATAGCTTCCACGCTTTGCGCAGGAGGGGCGAACCAAGAATTAAGAGTCAAGAACGGTACAACGGATCGTCTTCTATCTCTAATAATATAATGAAGTGTCAAAGCTTCCGCGCTTCGCGCGGGAGGGGGGGGGGGGGAACTGAAAAAATTAATTAGTTCCTGGCCCGGGTTTATGGGGTTAAAATTGTAGGCATTTGGACATTGGCATTTTTATATTTGTTGGTAATTGGTGGCTCGTTTTGTCGGTAATCGGTGGCCTCTACACCCTTCCCCCCTCCCCCACTGAAAAAGATCTAGCCGCGCCCCCGATAACGACACAGTTTATACACTCGAGATAATTTTTGCAAGTACTACAGTCAAGTACCGGCATCAAAGCATAATCTATACAACGTCTCACGACGTGTCAGATCACTTTTCTCTAACTTCTAACGAATCCCCTCCCGCGCAAAGCGCGGAAGCTTTGCCGTTTCATTAAATTATTAAAGAAAGAAGACGATTCGTTGTACCGGTCTCTACTCTTAATCTTGTCTGAATTCAAGAAGGCCTCTTTTTTTCCAGGAAGTGCCGGTGGACATTAATGCGCCAAATGTGGTTCTCAAATTGCAAAAGATCCCTGCTCTTGGAAGGGGTAGGAGAAAGCAATTTTACGTCATATTATATTACTCCAGGAAGCAGGGGCGTCGCCAAGGGGGGGGGGGTGAGGGGGTGCGACACCCCCCCCCCCCCCCCCCCACCTGTCAGGATATTGTCGGTAAAATTGCGCTGCCGTCGGAAAAAAGAGAAAAGGGGGAGGGAAAAAAAGAGGGGGAAAAAAAAAGAGAGGGAAAAAAGAGAGGGAAAGGGGAAAGAAAAGAAGAAAAAAAAGGAAAAGAAAAGAAAGAAAGGAAAAGAAAGGAAAGAAAAGAGAAGAAAGAAAGAGAAAAAAGAAAAAGAGGGAGGAGAGGAAAGAAAGGAAAAGAAAGAAAAAAGAAGAAAAAAGAGTGAAAGGGAAACAAACGAAACGGGAGATGAAAGAGAGGAGAGAGAAGGGAGGTAAGAGTCTGAGAGAGGAGGAGTGGGAGTAAAAGAGAGAAGGGAGTTGTTGGGTGGAGTCGTCTCGTCGAGGGAGCAAGAAAGAAACGGGTAAATATGTTGCTGTGTTGGGTCAGCTGTGTCGGTATTCTTGATCGATCCTCGTGTACTATATCCATGCAGAAGTTTGAAGTCGGTGAGATGTACATGTATATTGTCGGTCGGCCGACAAGTTTTTTTCCCTACGAACTGTGTCTTCTTATCCGCTGTGACGACTTCGAGAGTGACTACAACTACAATACTTGTTTTTTCTTGAAGTTTCACTTTTCTATAATATCAGCTAAAGAAATCAGAGGTTTAAAATTTTCGGGAAAACTAATTTCAAACAAGGTTTAAGAGTCAACAACGGTACGACGAACCGTCTTCCTTTCTATATATTGTGATGAAACGCCAAAAATTCCGTGCTTCGCGCGGAAGGGAAACTTCATTTAGTCGAGTCGAGAACGGTACAACGAATCGTCTTCTTTCTCTAATAATTTAAGGAAACATCAAAGCTTCCGCGCTTCGCGCGAGAGGGAAAACTGAGTTCAGACAAAATTAATAGGGCTTATTTAGAGTCGAAAACGGTACAACGAATCGTGTTCTTTCTCTAATGATATGAGGAAACGTCAAAGCTTTCGCACTTTGCGCGAGAGGGGGGAAACTGAATTCAGAAGAACAGGGCTTATTAAGAGTCGAAAACGGTACGACGAATCGTCTTCTTTCTCTAATAATTTTAATGAAACGTCAAAACTTCCGCGCTTCGCGCGGGAGGGGGAAGCTTCATTTAGATAAGGATTAAGAGTCGAGAACAGTACACCGAATCGTCTGCTTTTTCTCATAATTTAATGAAACGTGAAAAAGGGGGGTGGGGATGGGAGGGGGTGGGGGAACTTCATTCAGCCAAGGATTACTAGTCGAAAACGGTACAATTAATCGTCTTCTTTTCCTTATAATTAAAGGAAACGTCTAAGCTGCCGCGATTCGCGCAGGAGGCCCATCACCCACACCCCCTAATGAGCGCGCTTTTAAGTGATTCTCTTGCTCACTACCGCCCCTCCCTAAAATAAGATCCTAGCTCCGCGCCTGCATTAAAATATATAGCTATGATGCTGACTAAATTGAAGAATTAATACGTATATTATGTCTTCGAGGAAAATGACCATTTCGCGCATATGCAAGTACTATAGATAGTCCATATGAATTTTTTTTTTAGCTTCGGCCCCGGGTTTATAGGGTTATTTGTAGATATTGAACATTTAATTTTGTCGGTAATTGGTGGCTAGTTTTGTCGGTAATCGGTGGCCTCTACACCCCCCCCCCCCCCCACTAAAAAAGCTCTAGTGACGCCCCTGCCAGGAAGTGCCTGAAAATACGTCTAATTTGGTTTTAAAATTGCAAACGCTTCTTACTCTGGGAGGGGGCCAGAACCCCCTCCCAGACCCACCCCCTGCTTGGTCACTCCACTCCCTCGCCGTTAAAGCCTCGTTCTGTCGCTTCATCGTTTTACATTTCAACCCTTGCCATTTTGTGCCCCCCCCCCCCCCGTAAGAAATTCCTGGATCCTCCACTGATGCCCATACCCCTTGAGCTTAGGGGCTCCGCCCCTTGACCCCCGCCGGGCTTTGCCACTAGACCCAATTTCGAGAAACGTTCAGCAGGGACTGCATGTTAGAGTGGGGGTGATTTGGATTTTTTTTGTCAGCCCCCCCAAACGTTTTTGCTCATTACGCCACTGGTCACCGCCAAAAAGCCGGGACAGAATCAAGACAGTTTATTTATACATGTTAATCTACATGCGCAGAAGACAATAACTCGCCTAAATCATGGAAAATCGATGTGCAGTTCTGGCTTATAATTGTAAATTGTTGCTCTGTGTACTGTCCATGTATTTTATTTTGAAAAACATGTTGATATTACCAGATAGAGGTTATTTTTGGATTTTTGGGTTGTGATTTAAAATCCTGTTTCCCCCTATTTCCTCATAATATTCCAGAGTTACAAAGCACAGGGCTTATAAAGATCATGGCCTTCTAAAGATCATGGCCTTCTAACTGTTTTATAAGGTCATGGGTGTATGCGAAAGTGTGCGAATCAGTAATAATACATTTCATATCACCAAAATCGTCTGCTTTTCAACTTTGCTGCTCCCCATTGGGGATGCTTTCATTTAACTCATATCCTGCCATGAGACTGCTAGCGCGCCATTGTTATAGTGCTTAGTGCACGCGAGCGCGCTATCGATTGATTGCTATGTTCAGTAAGATTGGATTTTCTCTAGTAATTTAGCGATTTGTTTTTGATATCATATATCATCATTATGCCTCCCCATCGCAAGAAACGGGTATGCTTCATTGACCCGGATCTGGTGCGAGAGATGGTGATGGCTGAATTCATGAAATGATATTGGTATCAATGGAAAGACGGTGAAATTTCCTACAACTTTCATGTACAATGTTTGTTTATACAACATACGAATGAGAAGTTATAGTGGATCAAACATAGTAAAGATTTAAAAAACACGCACTTGAACCAACCCTAAAATTAACTTGGCACGCAGGGGATTTGTGGCTGGCACAATAGGGATTAGCACTGTGGCACTGGGTGCATTAATTGTATGGGTGGCAGCTTAAGAGTTAGGACACACTCTTACAGAGCACACCATCCAAACAAAACCCAAGAGAGGGAAACTGCTCCTTTGTCAATGACCGAAAATGCTTACGATGTGGTTATTGTTAAAACAGCTGAATGTTCTCATGAAGATGCACATAATCAGAAGGTGGCGACTTTCATTGGATCAAAGAAAGAATAACGTTGAATGTCCATCCGTAATAGGTCCATGAATACATACATAAAACAGATTGAATAAAGATTCTTGAGATATATTCAATTCACTACATGCAATAACAGGCTTATATTAGCATAAGGTTTATGACAGAAAACAAAGATTTTGTGATTTTTTTTTTTAAAGTCGCCAATCAACACGTCCAGGTTTCTTTCACCGCGCAAAATGATCATCATAATATTCTTTCTTTTATTGAATTCCTGCACTTGGCGAAGAACTGTGTGTGCATGAGCACAGGACAATAGCACTGTCCGGGAAAGTCTTTAGAAAAGAAACACAAGAAGAATCAAATATCGAAATTAACTGAAAGAGATCTTGTGATAAAAGTGCAGATCGGCTCGGCCAATGTCAGAATGGGGTAAACAGTCATCTTCCATTGAACGATGAGATCTGTGAGGGCAGCAGACATCAAATCAGGTGTCAGAGGGAGAAGCCTCTCCTGGATGGGTAGTGCTAGGCTGGTAATAAACGGCGACCTCGCAGTGAAGTAGAGAGGGCATTCCCTAATCAAGTGCGTGACTGCATGTACATGTACTCTTGCGAGAATCCACATAAATAGGGGCTTTTTTGTTTGTGTGGACGAGGACGCCGTTCCCGTCCTCTAACGATGCGAATTGGCTGCTGTCAACTCGTCCTGTTCACTATAGTTTATAACCCTTTTCGTTTTTAGTCGACCCCCGTTCTCTACACAATGATTTTCAATTTCTCCTTCTTTCACTTTTTATGTTATTCTTCGTTTATTATTCTATCATTTTTTAAATCTTTCGTCATGTTATTCTGTTTTCCTTCTATCATTTTCTCTTTCTGTTTTTCTTATGTTAATCTCCGTTTTTCAATCTTTCATCTTCTCTTCTATCTTTTTCATTATCTATTCTTTATCGTTTTCTCTTTCTGTCCTTCCTTATCTTATTATTTGTTTCTTCCTTCTATTCTTATGCTATTCTTTGTTTTTTCATTCTATCATTTTTTTTCCCTACCAATCTTTGTTATTCTTTGGTTTTCCATCTGTCATCTTCTCTTCTATCTTTCTATTATCTATTCTTCATCATTTTTTCATTCTGTCTTTCCTTATGTTTTTCTTTGTATCTTACTTTTTTTACTTTCTTTTATGTTATTCTTTGTTTTCATTATTCTTTGCTTTTTTCCTTCTCTTATGTTATTCTTTGTTTTTATCATTCTATCACTTTCTCTCACTGTCTTTCCTTATGTTATTCTTTCTTTCTTCCTTCTATCACCTTTTCTTATCTTATCCTTTAAAAAAAAAAAATTCTACCACTTTCTCTTTCTGTCTTTCCTTATGTTATTCTTTGTTTATTATTCTATCACCTTCACTTATGTTTAATATTCTTTGTTTTTATTGTTCTATCATTTTCTTCCTACCATTCTTTATGTTATTCTTTGTTTCTTCCTTTGGTGGTTGTAAAAAAGCAGTCGTTTATTGTTAGACGCCACAAAGAAGTTGCACTTTGAAAGTAATGGCATGTTGTTGGAGGGGTGAGTAGGCAATCGATGGTAAAACATAGGCACAGAGTGCAGAGTGCGCTAGGTGACATAAGCAATTGGAGCGTTTTAAATATCTAAATCACCTTTCATACAGAGCCAAAGGGGGGGGGGGGAATAACTGATCTTTACATCTACAGAGCTACCACGTGTCATGCATTATGCGAGACAGTCATGCATTGAGGATCTGAAAACGCTGTCAGGCATGGCAACCATTTTTGTCACGCGTCAGGGCCAGACTGGGAAGAAAAAAAAGAAGGAAGTAATTCCTAGCAGAGTTCGTGTACGTATATCGCATGCACGTAGCATGCATGCAGGCAGGCTATCACGTCACGTCATGCACGCGTACAATTTCGAAATGTACGCTATACCCTTGCCCGCGCGCGCCGAGTCATGAAAATGTCATGTAGATCTATGGCTGATCTTTGAACTTGGCATCTCTGCATCAACAAGTGCAAGAATTTTTTAAAACATTACACTATTTACAGACTTAGAAAAAGGAATACAAAGAAATTAAGAAATAAATTAACATCGAAACAATTAATGTGTACATTTAACTCACACCGACACTGTCAGTGTCACACCTCATGAGATCAAAATTATTGGAAAAGGAAGATGGACCTTGGGCTTGGAAGACGATAGACCTGGCCTGGAATCTCGACTGCAGATCTCTGCAATTTTCCAGTACGGTACATCCGGTAATCAGGTTATAAGATAAAGGGGGTAGAAAATGAGATCAATGCCATCAATACACATTGCCATTACATTAATTTTTATTACCACTAATCACTGCGTTGGTGTGCGGACACGTAAATGTACGTACCCAATTCCAACCCCCATCATACCACCACTACACCAGGGAGATCTCCCCGAGGCCTGAATCATTTATAGTGAATCATGAATGCCTGATTAATGATAGTGATACAACTAACATTTTTTATCCGAAATAGACTGACCTTGTTTTAGTCTCATCAGGTTTGCAAAGACATCATGTCGTCGTCTTCAATCTAGACTCTAAATCTACTGCTGAAGAAACATCGGATCTTAAAAAAACATGCTGAATCGAACCCGGAAGCGAGATGGTGCGGAGCGGCAGTGCAGTAACGTACCAGGTAAGTGCACATTTCTGGCAGAAAAATGGCGAATGGGTGAGTCGCGCGGGATAGGGACAAATATAGAAACTGAGCGAATGAAGGGGGGAATCCCCGGCTGCGCGTTTTCTTCTATCTGAACTACGTTCGCGCGGGGTACAGTGTTGGTGTTGACAGTAGACCTTTTGAGGGATTGGTC
The DNA here is from genome assembly GCF_000002235.5 of Strongylocentrotus purpuratus. Taxonomy (NCBI): domain Eukaryota; kingdom Metazoa; phylum Echinodermata; class Echinoidea; order Camarodonta; family Strongylocentrotidae; genus Strongylocentrotus; species Strongylocentrotus purpuratus. Next base: position 29,115,982 of record NW_022145600.1, on the reverse strand, counting down.
GACCACGGCTTCGCTACAAGGACACGATCAAGCGGAGGCAAATTGAAATCAAGACTTAGACAACTGCTGCAGGCCAGCGAGATGTGGAGAACGTAGAGTAAAGTAAAGCACTGTATTAAGTGAAAATGAAGGCGGTCACAGACAGCTACTACAGACCTTTTGTAAGAATTTTTTTTTTTTTTTTTTTTTTAATAATAAGCCAGTTCACGGTTGCAGTCTGAGCATGAGCAGATAAAGGTCATTGCAGAACAAATTTTGAAATACACGGAGACGAAATACTGGATACGTGTTCATGAAAGTTATGTAACATTATTCATTCATGCACATTCAGTGCCATCCATGATACACAGGTGGAAGTATTCTTTGAAAAGGGGAAACAAAGGCTATTTATAGCACCTCCATCGCTGTAGGAGTGATTATTTCAAAATGTAAAAAGTGGGACCTCTTCATGTTTTTAAGATCTGTGGATATTCGGGGTCATTGCAGTAATGTGCTAACCGTGAACTGGTCTATTTAAAATAAAAATCAACGACATCGCATATTTACAATAATCAATAAAGTAAATGGATGTATACAGAACACGGTAGTCGGGTACAACACAGGACAACACAACACAAAACAGCACAACACAAATGCCTCATTCTAGTCAGTTACATTTTGTACAGTAAGCTCACCTTAACATGCATCAACGTTTAATATCATGTAAGAAAACCGAGACTGGTCTCGTCAAGGAGATCCTCCACTGAAATACAGTAATATTAACAATAGAATAACATAATTGACAATAAGAAAGTATACAGTTTATTAAATACCAAGGGACCAAAATTATACAAGAAAAAAAGTGTCCATTTCCTAAAGTGGGAGCTCAGTTTACCTTTCTCAAGTTCTCTGCTTTTTTAAATTCAATTTTCTGTTTCATATTTACAAAAGAAAGAAAGACCTGGAAATTCAATTTACCTCTTGAAATTTAGATCAAATAATATAAAATTTGAGGCGCAGATACAAAGACTGCCACCACTACCAAATATTATTATGAGCGTACTCAAAGTACAGCGTTGTCTCCTTCGTCATAAATTATTATCAATATAATCTGGAACCTTTTTCCATATTGGAGCAACTATACGTACTGTGCATTTACTGTAAGAAAGCTACAAGGGGAATCACATTGACTGATATATATTCTTGAAAAAAATCTTCTTTTAAATATGAGAGTCTTATATACGATATCATTAATTTGCAAAAGGCCGCGCGGAATATTACCCCTCCCCCCTCCCCGAGGATAATTACCCGCACACCCCTGAAAATACCTAGGACAACCCCCCCCCTACCCTGATATTAATTTGGTTTTAATAAAAGCACAATTTTTATGGGGGGTGATTGTCCACGGGGGTAATTGTCCTCGGGGTGGGGGAGGGGGTGGTTGTACTTGGGGAGTAATTTTTCCGCGGAGTATGGTCCTTGGGAGTTGTCTTCCGGGGGCTGATTTTCCGGGGTGTTGTACTCCTTGAGGGTAATTTTCAAGGGGGCGATTGTCCAGGGGAAAAAATAGTGCTTACCCCCCCCCCCCCCCCCGCTTATTCACCAGCTGGTTGATATTCCCCGCCAACTATTTTCTCACGAATTGGGCAAAACGAAATAAAAAGTAGTGCTCCTTACCCCCCCCCCCCCCCCCCCCCCCCATCTCCCCGCTTATTCACCAGCTGTCAGATATTCGCCTCTAAATAATTGTCACGAATTGGTGACATAAAAATACTGCTCCTTATCCCCCTTACCCCAGCCCCAGGCGCGCCGGAAGCAGTTTGGGATGGGGGGGGGGGAGGGGGGAGGGGGAACATTCCAGGGAGCTCACCTTCCAGGGACAGTGGCGTAATGAGCAAAAACGTTTGGAAGGAGGGGGGCAGAAGAAAAATCTGCATCACTCTTACACTTTACATGCAGGCCCTGCGGAACGTTTTTCAAAGTGGAGTATTAAAGATCAGGTAGAGCGTGAATTGGCGCGGGGTCATGGGCATGAGCCCAGGCAAGGGATCAAGGGGCTGAACCCCCGGAAGCTCAGGCCTTTTAGGTATTAAATTACGGTCAGATAAGCATATTTAGATACCTAATATGTGACACTGGCAGGTCACTAATTGCGGGGAGTCCAGGGGGCAGAGCCCCAAAAGATCAGATGTTTTATGTATTTAATTACGGTTAGATGAGCATCCAGGGTCCCTCTTTAAGGCCACTATGGTCCGGGGGTAGAGCCCCCTGTAGCTCAGAGCTTTTAGATATTTAACTATGGTCAGATAAGCATCCAGGGGCCTGCCTTAGGGCCGTTGGTGGGGTCCAGGGGGCAGAGCTCCCGGAAGCTCAGGGGTTTTAGGTATTTAATTACGGTCAGATAAGCATCCAGGGGCCCGCCTTAGGGCCCTTGGTGGGGTCCAGGAGGCAGAGCCCCCAGGAAGCTCGGGGTTTTAGGTATGTAATTTACGGCCAGATGGGCATATTTAGATACCTCATTTGTGACATTGGCAGTTCACTTTTTGTTTCTCTCTCTCTCTATCTTTCTTTTTGTCTGTAACATATTTTTTCAAAAAGTGAGGGGGGCTCGAGCCCCTGAGCCCAGCCGTTTTGCAGGCCCTGACATGAAAGCTTCTAAATATGCATATTTTGCGCTCCACTGTAAATTTGGGAATTTCTAATTTTCCAACAAACGCATAAAAAGGCAGGACTTACAAAAAAAAGGGAAAAAATACCGGAAAATCGTGTCATTTCAGCAACATTTGTAAATCACTGGTATCGAATAAGAAATACCCTGGGTATAGTTACAGTATAACAGCCCCGATGCAAATATCAATTAAATAATAACTTAGGCAACTCCAAGATTTTTTTTTTACTTAGTGTTCTTATTAGTACTATGTTTTGTCCTTTTTTAGGGAAGCACAGTTAACCATGCCCAAAACCTCGAAGGGAATTAGATCGTCGTGCCTTGGCTAAAGGGCAAAATTTGACCAGGGAACTATCTCTTGCCCTTTTTTTTAAATAATTTAGTGAACGATTGGAGAGGGCTACGATTTTTAGGTTTAACCGCTCGTATCACATTGGGTACCATAATTATAGATGCACACTACAGTATATTAGGCACGATATTTATTCATTTAAGCAAATTAAAGACCCACCTTTTTCATCCTCATATCAAACTTAAATCTTCTCTGTACCATATAAGATCAAGAATAGCATACTAGGTATAGGAGACGTACAGGCAGTATAAATATTAAGTTGTAAAAATGTGTATTATTTCTTGTTCCGTACATGGATTCACGGTATGATATCGACTATGGAATACGTGTCATCATCATTATTAGTAATTATTATCATTGTTATCATCATTAATATTATTATTATTGGTAGTAAAAGTAGTAGTATTATCAATAATAGTAGTAGTAGTAGTAGTAGTAGTAGTAGTAGTAGTAGTAGTAGTAGTCAGTGGCGGATCCATGGTGGATTCCATTTCAATACAACATTTTTTTTTCATTTGATTTTATTCACTGAGCAAATTATTGGCCGGGGGGATTAAAAAAAATTCGGGAGCCAAAAATAAATAAATTAGTGCTCTCTACCCTCCCCCCCCCCCCTCCTCCCCACTGAGCGAATTATCGGCCCGCTATTTCGCCGCTAAATATTTTCTCACGAATTGGGCCCCCTCTCCTGCCACCGACTGGATCCGCCCCTGGTAGTAGTAGTAGCAGTAGTAGTAGTAGTAGTATCGTATAGTATTAGAAGTAGTAGTATATAAAAGTAGTATTAATAGTAGTAGTAGTAGTAGCAGTAGCAGTAGTAGTAGGAGTAGTAGTAATAGTAGTAGTAGTAGTAGTATAGTAGTAGTAGTAGTAGTAGCAGTAGTAGTAAAAGTAGTAGTAGTAGTAGTAGTAGTAGTAGCCAGGGGCGTAGACAACGGGGGGGATGAGGGGGATGCATCCCCCCCCAGCTCACAAGGTGGGGGGATGGCATGTACAATCATCCCCCCCCCCCCCAGGTTTTGGGGAATGATATTTGCTTACTTAATAAGTCATAATGATGATAATAATAGTAATAATAATAATGATAACAATTATAATTATAATAATAATAATAATTATGATGATGATAATAATAATCCTCATCATTATTGTAATTGTGTTTATTGTTATTAGCCGCATTCACACGGTGAAAGCCAATTCAGACGGTAAAAAAAGTATTTTGTGGTTATCTTGTGGTTTGGAAACCACAAGATAACCACAAGATTAAACAGGCGCGGATCTACGGGGGGGGGGGGTTAGGGGGTTTAAACCCCCCTTGGGCGGCCCAAAAAACAAACAAACAAAAAAGGAAAAAAAGAAGGAAAAAAAGAAAGAAAAAAAAAAAAAAAAAAAAAAAAAAGAAAAAAGAACGCACGCTGGAGAGAAACCCTTTCAAGTGCAAATATTGTGAGAAGATATTCAACTCATCTGGTAACTTAACCAAACACATGATAACTCTGGATATAACTGTGTATTTAACTGTTACTTGATTTAAAAAGACGTTATCATGCACTGCTTTTTATGGTCTCCATTGTGTTAATAGATGCCAGGAAAACATCACTTACGGGGTTCAAATAAACACCCCAAAAAAATCGGTTCGCCGCTTCGCGGCTCGTGGACGATGCTCCGCATCGTCATTATTGGTCAACCCCCCCTTAGCAAAAAGCTAGATCCGCCCCTGAGTCATCCCCCCCAGGTGTACGAACCTGTCTACGCCACTGGTAGTAGCAGCAGTGGTAGTAGTAGTGGTAGTAGTAGTAGTAGTAGTAGTAGTAGTAGTAGTAGTAGTATAGTAGTAGTAGTAGTAGTATTAGTAGTAGTAGAAGTAGTAGTAGTAGTAGTAGTAGTAGTAGTAGTTGTTGTAGTAGTATTCTCCTCATCATTATAATTAAAATATACAAAAAGACCAATTGCTGGACGAATAAATAAAATCAAATGAAATCAAATTTATTGGAATAAAATCCACCATTTTGGAGAATGTACATGCAAAAGTATCAGAAGTATCAAACATTTTTATAATGGGTTACAAGTGAATTGTTGATCAATATGCAATAAAAATAAGAGAAGCAAATACAGTTTGATAATAACTTTTCTTGATAATCACTAGTAATTATAAAAGAAATATCCAACCAAGTTAAAGTGAATAGTCGAATTTCAGATCATCATTAAAACAAGAAAACAAAAGCAGAAGAGTAATAATAGCAGGAAAGAACATAAGTTTCATCTAGGAAAAAAGTTGATGTCGCCATACCGCAAAATTCTTCCTATAATTACAAAATACTTTGAAACAAGTATTCCTAAATCTATCAGCCAACATGTTACTGATAGAGGTGATATAAATCTTAATCATTATATTGCATTGTTATACAAAAAATTCTTCGAATTAACTGCAATGACATGAGAGGGATGATTCCATTTGTCTTTTTGACAACTCTCAGAAAATGTACTCTTTTGTGCAATACGGCAGTTTTAGACTCGTGAAGGCGGCCAAACTCAGCGTTCAATGGCACAAATCTTGTAGCTTTCTGGAGGCATAGAGAGCCCAGGGTGACCTCGCATGCTGTGGGTTGGTTGGTCGGGAGGAAGCTTGAATTCGAATTGCTGGAAGAGGTTGGTGAAGAGCAAAAATGATTCCATCTTGGCAAGTTGCACACCCAGGCAATCACGACGGCCTACCAGGAGAGGAGGAAAATGCCGATATCTAGTAAATTGATGAATGGGAAAATTATTGTAACCATTCTTTTTCTCATTAGTCATTTAGTCATTTACTAGAATTCAGACACCATTTCTGCAATAATCTATAACGCAATCCGCCCAATGCCCCCTCGCATGGTGGATTCGCTTACAAGTAATTGAAATAACTATCAACACGACGTGAGAACCTTTGGCACAGACTTGAAAACGATCAATACCTCATACCCTTCACTTTTCATTTTTTCAAAGAGTTGCTTTTATGTTTGCCCATACAACGCTTGCATAATATTGTGAGTATCAGGTGTAGATCATACAGTATATACTGGTCCCCCTTTAAACTGTTTTCAAGCTCTAATTGTCTCTCATGGGAGAACTCTACTATGATAGCATATGGGAGGAAATGGGCGAAATATGAACGGTTTATGAGGATTGACGATATACAATAACGAGTTCATTCCCTAAGGAGAACACGAGCTATCTTACCAATGCTGAATGGCATCCAAGCCTCGTTCTTCACGACTGTTTGACCATCAGCACTGAGAAATCTGTCTGGGTTGAATAGGTGTGGATTACACCACTCCTTGGGATCATGATGAACAGCCCACAGGTTAGGGATAACGATGGTCCCCTTGGGAATAGTATAAGGTCCAATGGAGACATCTGCAGACGTCATGTGAGGCAGAGCGACCGGGAGGACAGGACGGATGCGCATAACCTCCATCAGGGTGGCGTCGCAGTAGGGAAGGTTTGGGCGGTCACTGGTGTTTGGTTGTCGGCCACGCCCAACAACTGCATCCAACTCATTTTGTACCTATTGGTGGAAAAAAAAACACTTTAAGATTTAACCCCCGATACGCGGATTTTAACAAGATGTCTGCTCACTTGTCGGAAAATGTTATTCTTTATTGTAAATAATTATGCAGGTTCTTAGCATTCATAGGTCACCCTGTCAAGCTATTCTCTCTCAGTCATTCTTTCCCTTTTGTTCTCTCCTTTCTCTTTCTCTCTTTCTTTCTCGTATGTCTTGTAAAGTCCATGATCTAGTGATATCATGATGTTAGTGCTTGTACTTATACTTGATGAATAAGATCAATCAATCGATAATTCAATTAATCAATCAATCAATCATTCTATACCTTCTTCTGAACATCCGGGTAAACAGCTAGGTAGAGTATCGCCCATGAAGTCACCACCGCTGTGGTTTCAGTACCTGCGGCAAAGAAATCCAACACAATCCTCCAGAACGTGTCCATGGAGTAATCTTTCGAGATGTCGTGTGCTATACGCGTCAACGAAGTCCCGGATATTATCTTTCTGGAAAGTTTCTTGATGGTTGTAGAGATGAGACATGATGAAGTCCCTTAGCTTGAACGTGCAATCGCGGTGTGGTTTGTACCACGGAGTATGAACAAGTGATTCAAAGACATTAACTGGATCAGTATCTGAGACGAGGCTAAAGATATCCACCATTGCTTGCAGAGCTCCAATAAATTCGGGATCGTCGTACTCATATCGGCGACCGAAGACTAGCTGAACTATGATGTTAGCAGTTGCTTTGTTCAACAAAGCCGATGGATCCATGGGTTCACCATGTAGAGCCTTGATTTCCGAGTCAGCCAGATAACGAGCCTCAAGGTTGATCTGAGGGACAAGGCTCTTCTTACCAAAGCCGAAAGAGCGAAGAATTTTCGCTGGTCATCCCATGGCTTGCCATTACTCCAAACAATGGCAGCTGTAAGAAAGATGTAGCAGATTTGGTTTAAAATAATACAGATACAAACAGCCTCAACTCTGTTTGCCTTCATACACATGGAATTTTGTAAGCAAGAAAAATGTATACGTTTGCAAGGTTGGTTTCCTTTTACATCGTGAAGGTTATACTTTATTATATTATACAAATCCCATATACGCCTTTTTGAGAAACCACAAGCGGGATGCGGTACTTTACCATTCTTTTCAGCATCTGGAATTCCCCATCTGATATGCCCTGGTACGAATCGGTCTGAAAAGAATTCTCCTGACTTCACCAGAGCTTGTTTCATACTCGCCCTGTCGTTCAAGACAACAAAGAGAAACGGGCCTCTCCGAACGCTAGAAACGGGCCCATACTTCCTCGCCAAGTCCACGAAAGCCTCATGAATTAGACCCGAGTCGAATCGGTATCCGATGATTGGCAGCGACCATGGCCCGGGTGGAAGGTTTTTTGGACGCCGAACGAACAATAAACCATCTTACCCCCCCCCCCCCCCCGGAACGAAATATCGATCGGCCAAATTTTCAAATTTCGGGACCAAAACAAAATAAAAATGTGCTCTTATGAATTCACACGATCCGATAAGGTACTCACTTCATTACTAAAATATAATGAACGCAATGTATCATATCGTATTGTCATTAATGTAAACATAAATGTAAAGGCAACAAATTAAACCATATCAAAATTTGAAGCCAATATTCTGACTTTTTCCTTCGTCCTTGCAGTTGCAGTAATACCTTATCACTTCAAACCTTCTTAACTAATATTATGTTATCCTATATCTCTACAAAGGTAACCAAAGCCGAAAATCGGTCTCCACCAGTCCGAAACAAGTATTATGTTTGCCAAGTCATCTCAAACATGGGCAAAACTAACATCTGGAATAATGGGCTAAATAATTAGGCCCAGGCCTATATGACTTTTTGTCGACTATCAATTAGATTTTTTTTTTTATTAAGACTAACGACATGGACAATCCCTTTGCCAAGTGTATTGTTATGCATACTCTTCCAGAACACATAATCAGTCTTGATTAATTACCCCTTACCCTTGCAGACACAGCTCACGAATCTTGGTCACTGTCTTGTAGGGAATCTAGGTCTGGACCCCAAGAATTTGGATGTCTTTACATAGGGCTAATGCATACAGACTGTAAAAAGTTAACATTCCTGGAAAATAAGGCCTGCTTGTATATTCTACTGCTTTATACTATAATAGCCCCAACCAGCGTCAGCGATCGAAATTCAATTGGACCGACTGTCACCCAAGATCAAACTTTTGGAATGTGGTCGTCTTTTATCAATTTTTGTTTGTTGATAATAATTATAATATTCGGGAATAGGCCTACGAGTATGATTTATATATTGTTTTGTTGGTGTATAGACTCGTATAGCTGGGATTTATGCTATACGAAAGCCTTTACAGTGAGCATCTTATCATACACATATGCATAACATAAGGGGGGCGCAGTGGTGGATCCAGGCAAAAGTGCTCACTAACCCCCCCCCCCCCCCCCCCCCCCCCCCCCCCCGCTTATTCACCGGCTGGCTGATTTTCACGAATTGGGCCCCCCTCTCTTGCCGCCGGCTAGCCCTAGGGGGGGGGGGGTGATTACATAGGCCATCTCCCCCTTGGTCAAATATTTGGGGAGATACCCCACCCCCACCCCCCCCCCCCCGGAACTACACATAATGTATGTGTGTGTGAGAGAGAGGGAGGGGGAGGAGGGAGGGAGGGAGGGAGAGAGAGAGAGAGAGAGATTTCGGAGGAAATAAACCTTAAGGGCAGCGCAAATCTCAAGTTTAATAGAGTGTTTGTATTCACTAAAAACGACTATCTGGACTCCGAGCAGGGGCACTAGACGGGCCATTGTTTGATAAATTTGTCTTTAAGAAAGCATAATGCCATTGTTTAACTAAAGAAACTGCTCAAATGTTTGAAACAGCTGAACCAATTAGCTTCTCAGTAGCCAAATGTTTATTTATAAATGTGTGCAATAATTAAGAAGCACTGATTAGCAATTTATTTTCGAAAGCAGTAGATGTCCAAGAATTTTTTTTGACACAGTTCAAACATTTCAGCATTGGTGTATGTAATGTGGAAAGTTTCAATGACATTTTGTGTCATTGTCTCATGCTAAGATAGAGAGATATTGAAATCAGTTAATGAAGTTCATTTTTGTTAATATTTATTCTTAAAAGATAAGTTTTGCTGATTTGTATTCATTCATGCTGTAATATATCTGTGTGTCTTCAACACAAAGCTGAATTGAATGTATGGGTTGTATGGAATAACAATAATCATATTTGTTATTTTCATAATCCAATTGTTCTGTCTAACTTGTATATTGTGTACTAAATGAAAGATGAGAGATATTGAATGGTGAAGAAAAGAAAAGAAAGTTCGGATGACAGGGGAGGTAAGGGAAACGAGTGTTTTACAGCAATTGAGAATAATTCACAAAAAGATACTTTTATTGAAGAGTGGAATGGGCTAAACCAAATTCACTACATTATCTTTTTATTTCACGTTCTCTCTCCGTCTGCATTTCTCTTTTCCCCTCTGTATCCCTATCCCTATCTTTCCATCTCTCTCTTTCTCTTCTCTCTCTCTCTCTCTATCCCTCTCTCTTTATTGATGAACAGGGATACCCCTTGCTTTTGTTTCTTCTTTCTTGTTATTGATTACTCTACTATTCTTTCAACTCTCACACCCGCCATCATTTTCTGATATGACTGGAATGGAAATAACATAAGTTAACAAGACACAAATACTACATTAACCAAAAGAAATAGAATAACAAACATAAACAAAAAGTTACTGTATGAGAGAGAGAGAGAGAGAAATACAAAAAAATAATGGCAGTCACTGTGGTAAAATATACAAAATTTCCGGAATTCATAAGGGGTTAGTTCAATAAAATATATTTCCTTTATGTTCACACCTATTTTGTAACTCATTTTCTCTTTCATCTCTCATTCTTTTATCCATACTTTTCTGATCCTATTTTCCAAATGATCACAAGTAAGATAAATCATATTTCATTTGATTTTTAAATTTATTCAAACTTTCCACTCGAATTTGAGTCTTATCAAGCTAAAAATTATCAATACAGTATATTATAGGGGTATATATAGATTGAATGAAAAAGATTAAAAATATCCCCTAACCAAATGTAATTAACATTTCAATAAGATGAATATATGCTTTTATGTTCATGCATACAATCATATTTTACATGAAAAGGATTTGCTTTACATCAGCTTCCCTCACTTAAGAATTAGCATAGGTAGGCACTTGCATATATGAATCAGAAAATTCATAATTTCCCGAGTGATGTTATATTTTACGGAGGCCATAGGCTGAGGATGAAATATAACGGCACGAGCGGAATTCCAAATTTGGAGGTGAATAAATGTTACACTGAACCATGAATGAAATGCATGCAATATGCACGCAACTAGAAGAGATGTGCAGTCTAATTTGCTTTTGCACGCATTATAACATGCAAAATAAGGGTGTTATATTGCACTGTTGTGCAAATATAACAGAATGTCAAGTGACACCATTTCAGCCATAGGATACAAATACACCATTATCAAACTACATGCAACTAGCACATTCTTTTGTCTCATTTGTACATCAAAATGTTGAAATATCTAAGGCACTAAAACTTTATTTGAGTAACTCATGATCATCCAATACACAAACAAAGACTGAAAGACCTGTTTAGTACATCTTTTTGCATGACATAATTCAGAATAAACTCACAGATCTGAGTAATTTGCATTGCCTATTATGAAAACCAGAGTGGAATATAAAAATGCCATCACTTAATCAGAAGAGGATGGTGATCAAAAGGTAAGGCAATGGAATGCTCATAAGAGTAGTGTCTATGTTTGTATCTTATAAGCCAATCAGGAATGCAAACTTACTAAAATATAAAATATATTTACAATGCAAGTATAGCAAAGATATACAAGTTCAAAATATACATGTATCATAATCTTGAATATGTATCATCAAAATTATTGAAATCCAGTACTGAATACAATTAGAATACTCAGGAATGCAAACTTACTAAAATATAAAATATATTTACAATGCAAGTATAGCAAAGATATACAAGTTCAAAATATACATGTATCATAATCTTGAATATGTATCATCAAAATTATTGAAATCCAGTACTGAATACAATTACACTGTCGCTCATAAAGGTGGAATATTTTTTTTTATCCCAATTTATGGAATTATTAAAAAAATTATTTAAAAATAATAGATCGAGATAATAGTTTACATTCTCAGACTTTATTGAATAATAATTTGCCAATGTGTGTTTTGCGTGACTGCTAAAGCATGTGTATGCTACTATGCTTATTAACTAGGGGACCTACGCCCTCAAGTCATAAATGACAGTAATGAGGATTAATGCCCCACAAAAGGGCACTAATATAGCACATCGACACGGTTTTGATCCTGGGGCCTCACAGTTACGAGGCCATTGCTTTGTCACCGAACCATGACTGTACGCAGCGGGGGCTAGGGTAGGGGGCAGTTTCCATAAATAAAAAAAACAAACAGAAAATGCAATAAATTTTCAATAATTTATTGCACTTTACCCCGCTTCCCAACATAAAAAAATCTTCTGTGTGCCCATGCCTTGAGCCATAATGCATGGCCGTCCAGAGGATTTTTTATGTTGGGGACCGGGGTAAAATGCAATAAATTATTGAAAATTTATTGCATTTTCTGCGTTTTTTTAAATTTTATGGAAACAGCCCCCTACCCTAGCCCCCGCTGCGTACAGTCATGGTTCAGTGATAAAACAATGGCCTCATAGCTGTGAGGCCCCAGGATCAAAACCGTGTCGATGTGCTATATATTAGTGCCCTTTTGTGTGGCATCAATCCTCATTACTGTCATTTATGACTTGAGGGCGTAGGTCCCCTAATTAATAAGCATAGTAGCATACACATGCTTTAGCAGTCACGCAAAACACACATTGGCAAATTATTATTCAATAAAATCTGAAAATGTATACTATTATCTAGATCTATTATTTTTAAATAATTTTTAAAATAATTCCATAAATTGGGATAAAACTAAAATATTCCACCTTTAAGAGCGACAGTGTAGAATACACATGTATGGTAAACAATATATAGCAGCATATTTACATGTACACTGGAATGATGTAAAGAAAATCCAGGAACTATTTCCTCAAATGGATTTAATATAGTACTGGTGGATGTAGTTAAACATGTACAAACAATCATCCATTTCAAATTAAATATCACACTGATAACTCAGGCATGTTAAATTGACAAATGAGACATGTATCTTAAACTTGTAGCAGCATATTTACATATACACTGGAATGATGTCCCAAAAAATCCAGGAAAATATTTCCTCAAACGGAGTTAATATACATGTAGTACTGGTGGATGTAGTTAAACATGTACAAACAATAATTCATTAAATATTAAATATCACACTGATAACTCAGGCATGTTACATTGACAAAAGAGACATGTATCTTAAAATTATAGCAGCATATTTACATTTACACTGGAATGATGTAAAGAAAATCCAGGAAAATATTTCCTCAGATGGATTTTAAAATCTACAACTGGATGTAGTTATTTACAAACAATAATCCATGTCAGACAAAATGTTACACTGATAACTCTGGCCTATATTCATATAACCTTACCAGACAAAGTTAGTTCTTGACTATCATATTGAGTTCTATCAAGTTCATAGACATTTGCCACTCTCCACCCAGGTACACATTGGCACCTGATATGCCAAAGTGTGACATATTTGGAGGCCGCCTAGGGCCAGGGTAATAATGTTTGAGCGCAAGGAGCATCATGGCTTGATGGCGTGTGTACTATATCATAAGCCACCGTTATTATCATTATAACAACAGTTGATGGCCGTGTCACCTTCTATTGACAGGCATAATGCATGATCTTAGCCAAGTAAAAAATGACCCCCTAATTAGAGTATTTTCAGAAAACATTTCCCACACAACATGACCCCTTTCTGCATAAACAGGTACCCAATTGGCTCTTGATGCAACTCTGTTTTGGGCTATTAAGTACACGTTCAAAAAACATTGTGACAATATTATGATCCCTTTCTCTTGAAATGTTTATTCTAACACCAGGGCCCCATTTCACAAAACTTGTACCGTAATCAGTGACAAATGACAGTTTAGTAATAAGCTACTGAAATCCTTGCTTCTAATTGGTTATCAGCAGATTTGTCACTTATTTTCGTCATTTGTCATTGAAAAAAGGCTTTGTGAAACTGGTCCCAGAACTGGGAACTCACAGGCTAGCCGAGACACATGGACACCCCAAATCTAGGTCTGGACCCCAAGAATTTGGATGTCTTTACATAGGGCTAATGCATACAGACTGTAAAAAGTTAAATCTGAACCTCTTTTCCAAATAACGGTTGGTGTGGAGCACTGTATCATGCATACACAAAGTCAAGATGAAGTGTTACCAGTGGGACACTGTCTTACTTCATACTTTGATCGTTTCTCTTGGATTTCAGGATCATCCTGTGGAACTCTTGACTGAGTACAAGTAGCTTGCCTCTTGTAAGGCCTGCTCAAGCTACTGCTACCTTCTCTGTGTGTCTGAGAGAATTGAAATACAGTATCTAATGTATTGCCAACATGCTGTTGAGGGTGGTCTGATGAGGGTAATGTCCTTCTTGGATAGTTTACATCACCCAATGGTTGCTGTTGAGGGTGGTCTGATTGTAGTAATGTCATTCTTGGATAGTGTACATCACCCATGGGTTGCTGTTGAGGATGGTCTGATGGTGGTAATGTCCTTCTTGGATAGTGTACATCACCCATGGGTTGCTGTTGAGGATGGTCTGATGATGGTAATGTCCTTTGATAGAGTACATCACCCAAGGGTTGCTGTTGAGGATGGTCTGATGGTGGTAATGTCCTTCTTGGATAGTGTACATTACCCATGGGTTGCTGTTGAGGGTGGTCTGATGGTGGTAATGCCCTTCTTAGATAGTGTACATCAGCCATGGGTTGCTGTTGAGGGTGGTATGATTGTGGTAATGTCCTTGGATAGTGTACATCACCCATGTGTTGCTGTTGAGGGTTGTCTGATGGTGGTAATGCCCTTCTTGGATAGTGTACATCAGCCATGGGTTGCTGTTGAGGGTGGTCTCTACCAGTACTGCTTGTACTTTGGATTGGGCACGAAAAGTTGGTGGAGTGTGAAACCTGACAGGAAGAACCTGGTCTACTTGTTTTTTCCCATACAATTGGTGGATAATGGGAAGCTGGATGAAATCCTGTAGTAGAGGAATTCTGACTAGGCCGAGGTTGGCTAGATCCTGACAGCTCTAAAACCTTTGGTTGAAATGGTGCATCTGAAATTGGCCAACCCGACACGGCAGGTTGATGATATCCAGAGACTGGAGGGTTACACAACAAAGCAGAGCTGGATGTAGAGGCATGGTAGGATTGAGTGTAGTGATTCTGACTTGACCAAGGCATGATGGTACGTGTAGCACCTGTGCTCTCAGGAACCGGTGGCAGATACTGTGTTGGTGAAAGGGACCCTGCAGACATGACAGGTTGATCATGTCTCGAGACAGGAGGGTTAGGAGATGGAGTAGAACTTGACATAGTGGCATGGTAGGTAGAATCGTACCTGAAATAAGGACTGTAAGGAATGATGGGAAACTAATTAACGTTTGAGTTAATTGCCCATGTCGGCTGATTATAAAGGATTTTTTCTTAATATCTGTTTGCAAGATGAGAAATAAGAAATTAACTACAATTTGTCTTATTGAAAGTAATAGTCTCAAGAAACATTTTGAACAATGAATAAAGAAGAAAAAAAAAGAAATAAAAGAGACTACAGTCCCCCCCCCCCCAACAAAAATACAAACAAATAATATAAATATAAAGACATAAAAACACAAAATTCAATACATTTTAAGTTTATTGATTCCTCTTTACAGTAGGGAGTTTGTTCAATAAATCTGTTACTAAATGTTTAGTTCTATCAGAAAAGAAATCTTCATTTTTTTTAGAGGTACACAGTATCGCAATATAACATGCTCCCAGCAGGGGTATCAGCATTGTAGCTTTCCTTAGTATTCCATTAGAGGCTCTTTTTTCTATATTGCACTATTTCATGAAAAGTCTACGTGCTGTTTTCTGAGTTTTTTTAATATTTTTTAAATCACATAAGCTGTACTGACCTTTGCAAACATGCGAGGGTGTGAACAAATGAGTTCAAGTCATCTTGAGCAACTCCATTGAGCCTGAAGTTTCCCTTCCTGATCTGAGGAAAACAACCCTGTAACATATAATAGCAACATTGCTTGTTAACTAAGTATAAGTTTCAATTAAGTGGATCTATTTCATTTTGGCATATAATCTATTTTCTTGGGAATATACACTCAAAAGCTACATCCCATAAACAAAATGAAAATAATAAGAATAAAAAAGAAGTTTAAAAAAAGTTAGAGAAAGAGAAGTTGTGCGCAGTAGACAAATCACAATCATCAATTTCATATTACATGTGGTATCTGACGCATGGGGGTACCCAAAAATGCCTGTTTTTACATAGAAAAAGTGTTCCTTTTCTTTTGTAAGAAGTGCCAATTTTCCTTTTAATAAGTGCCCCTTTCACGTCAGATAAGAGCTCCTTTTTTATTTTGACACCTGCCCCTTTTCTTTCGACAAGTTCCCTTTTTCCTTTGCAACAAGTATCCATTTTCTATTCTGATAAGTGCCCCTTTTAAATTCTGATAAGTGCCCCCCCTCACCTCTGATAATTGCTCCTATTAAAATCTGACAGGTGCTCCTTTTCCTTTCTAATCAGAACCACTTCCCCTTCTCATAAATGCCCCTTTTCACCTATGATAAATGCCCAATTAAAATCATATAGGTGCCTTATTTCTTTCAACAAATGCCCCTTCTTCCTACATAAATAAGTGCCCATTTTCTATTGTCATAGGTGCCTTTTTCCATCTATTGTGAGTGCCCCTTTTCAGGTGAGAGAAGTGCCACATTTCCACCTCTGTGAATTACCCTTTTACTTTTTAAGGTTTCTTTGGAGAGAATAATTTAGTAAGAGTAATTTAAACAAAAATTATTTACAGAGCTTCCAACCTGCTTGCATTGACATTTCCTACTGCTAAACACTGAAAGTAATAATACCCATAAATATGCATTTGCTAGTAATGTATTAAAGGTATTCAAAACTCTGGATTTCATGTAAACACTACCCTAAAGTCAGAAGGTTTGTTGCTATGGTTCAGTGTGGTAAATTCTTGCTTTTATTAATTTTTTTTACAATCAATAAACTTGGAAAAGGTTAGATATTGATTATTGATCATTGATCAAAACAATGTCATCTTTCTCACATATGAATTTCAACTGAATTGGTTCATGTGTAGTTTGCTTTAATTCAATGTTCCATGACCGTTCCAATATACCAAGTGAGTGGCCTTTAAAAAAAGGGTGTTTGGAGAAAGAAAACAAATCATATATATATGTGCACTTTACAACTAAAACTGCTGTTTCTGTCATTCAATGACCCTCCATGACATGTATATTAGGACACACACACACACCTGTATGGATGATGTCTTTGATTTCAATGTAGAGGAGAACTCCTCACGGAGCACATTCCCAAGTGTCAGGTCAGTCAGGTTTGGCATATAACACAGTGCTTCTGCTAGGTGATGTGATGAGGCTGGTGTGGGAGACAGGAGTGCATCAAGCCTGACAGTCTGGACCTGCATTGTTTGTGCATATAATTTATTTAAGCATCACGTCTATACATACATATCGTCCCTATTTTCACGAAGTGACGATAGTGAATGAAAATCGCATACAATTTGCATGCAGATTTTCCTCACTACCGTCACTTCGTGAAAACAGGAACGATATGTTTAATTTACTAATTTTTGCCTATATTCTTACATTTCATACACATTCTATTAATTACATAATTGTATTCATAATAACATTCTCAACAAAAATGATTGAATATATTTTCTTTTCAAATTCAATTCTTGTCTATTGAGAAAAAGAACACACTAAAGTTTCTATTGAGAGGATTTTTTAAATTCCATATGTATTCTTTATAGGGCTTCCAACCTGTTTGCATTGATAAGTCCTACTCCTGCTTACACTGAAATTCATAATACCATTAAATATACGTTTGCTATTAATGTATTAAAGGTATTCATAACTCTGGATTTCATGTGCACAAGACCCTAAGTCAGGAGGTTTGTTCTTATGGATCAGTTTGGTAAATTCAAGCCTTTATTTAACTTGGCTCTTAAAAAACTATATAACATATTTTCCCTAACAATCAAACTTGGAAAAGGTTGGATATTGAATGTTGGTCAAAACAATGTAAATCTTATACACACTTGAATTCCAACTGAATCAGTATATGTGTAGTTTGCTTTTATTCAATGTTTCATGACTTTTCCAATATACCAAGTGAATGGCCTTTACAAAAGGGCATATGAAAGAAAGAAAGAAAAAAAAAACATATATACATGCTATTACTGTATTAAAGGTATTCATAACTCTGGATTTCATATGCACAAGACCCAAGTCAGGAGGTTTGGTAAAATCAAGCCTCTATTAAAAATGGCTTTTAAAAACTATATCACATATTTTTACTATCAATCAAACTTGTAAAACGTTGAATTTTGATTATTAGTCATATCAATGTCAATCTTAAGCTATGGTCACAAATCAGAGCAGCGACCGACCGATCAGTAGCCTGCTCGGTCGCTGCTGGAATTAGGCATCGCCCAGCGATTAGGTCGGTGCCCGGTCGACGACCGCCCAGGCACCGAGCGTATTTAGGGCGGCGAGTGAAAAGTGAGCAGGCGCCGCCCAAATTTTAACTCCGCGCTAAAACTTCAGCGGCGACCGAGCGATGCCCTAAAAACGAGCGTTGCCTGGGCGGCCGCCGCTCGGTGGCCGGGCAGCCGCCGGGCAGAATTGGTTAAAAACTCACCGCTCGGCCGCCGAGCAGGCTACTTTTGGGTAATGTGACCAAAGCATTAGACACACTCAAATTTCAACTGAATTAGCTCATGTGTATTAATCTTGCCAAAGTCTTAAACTCCAGCGGAATCTCTTAAAATAGTCTATTTTCGATCTTGGATAAACTGTCTTATTTTAATCTTGTGGTCTTTATCATTAAAATACTAGTTTAAGGCTGTTCGTATACTGCATGGGCCTATGATGAAGGTCATGGGTCTTATTTAGTCTGGAAGTTTTATTATGGTAATAATACAAAGCAAGAGGACTAAAACAATCTTAATTTCAGCTCATTTTGACTCTTGGGAGAAGGCAGAGGCTCGGAAGACCCGACCACTGACTGGAATATGTATTCATATGCACCATCTTATGATCTCTGAAAGTTTTTACAAGATATGCATTTTTTCTGTCAAGAATAAATGACATTGTCACAGACTTCATGAGCAACACTATACATCGCATGCTCATTATTATTTATAAAAACGGAAATAATACAAGAGAAGCTCAAAGGAAAAGAAATTCAATTAAATACAAAAGGAAATATAGAAACGAAAGATGAAACAAAGAAAAATAAAGAATTACAAAAGGAAGAATAGAAGGAGATAGAAGGAGAAAGAAGGGGGAAATTGAACCAAAAAATATATTAGGAAAGAGAAAAGATAAAAAAAGGAAAAAAACAAAAATATACATACCGGTAAGGGAAGACATAAAGAGAATGCATGGGAAAATAAAGAAATACATAGACCAAGAGAGATAGAGAAACAAGAGAAAAACATTTTTGAATATATAAGGAAAGAAAGAGAAAAACAAAATAGATACATAAGGAGTAATAGAGAAAAGATGAAGGCAGTAAAAACAAAGAAATGCATAAGGGAACAAAATAAAAGAAAGAGAAAAAAAAAGAAATTCATATGAAAATATATAAGGAAAGAGAGATAGCGAAGCAAGATTAAAACATTAACAAATATATAAGGAAAGAAAGAAAGAGAACGAATCAAGGGCACAGGAATAAGTTAATATTTTTCTTCTGAGAAAGTAGAAATTTATTTATTTTGGGGTACAAAACAAACAGGTCGCTTCCTGATCACTTCCTGGCACAGTTGTGCTTTCACACTCACAGTAAGACCGATCTGACTTAGACCTGTCTAGCGTAGATCGGTCCAGGAAGTGTGTGAGAAAGGGGTCTAGTTTCCACCAACAAAAGGAAAATGCCGGACTACTAAAGTTGAAAAATAATAACAAGGGAAACGCTCTTGGGGGTCTCGCCTGCATTACGCAATTCAATATGATGAAAAATTGAGGTTGGGACATTATTCATAGGCAGGGTGGCCCATTAGTAGCCCCCCCCCCCCCCTCCTCCAATGAAATCCTCTGAATATAATCAGCATTTTGAAGTGAATATTGACCAATAGTCATTGGAAGAATTATTTACTATAATTTGTACCAAGATTAATAACTTTAATGGAATACGAAGGAATTTTTTTATTTATTAATCCTCACATACTGACCTAACATGACCTTTGACTTTGACTTTGTGACCTGGAGTTTGTGTCATAAGATTTGTGATACTTGATAACCCTTGTGTATATATACAAGTTTCATGGAATTTGAACAAACACTTTTGAAATAATGCTAAAAATTCAAAATCTTGATGTTGATGCCACAAGAGAGTCTAAGTTTGTTGACCTGAAATGACCTTTGACCTTTGACCTTAACTTAGTGACCTGAAATTCTACTCACATGATTGGGGATACTTGATAACTCTTTAGTGTAAGTTTCATTGAATAAGAACTTTTAATTTCCAAAGTATATTAAAAATTCAAAAACCTAACCTGAGGTTAAGTTTTCGATGATGATGCCACAACATAGTCTAAATCTGTTGACCTGAAATGACCTTTGACCTTAACTTAGTGACCTGAAATTCTACTCACATAATTGGGGATGCTTGATAACCCTTTAGTGTAAGTTTCATTGAATAAGAACTTTTAGTTTCCAAATTCATCAGGTTAAGTTTTCAATGTTGACGCCGTCGTTGTCGCCGTCACCGGAAAAGCAGCGCCTATGTCTCGCTTTTTGCTACGCAGGCAAGACAAAAATTAAAGATGTCATTTGTTTAGTGATTTAACCCTTATCTATCAGCCTAACCAGATTCAAACCAAACTGACCAATTACAAATAGTGATGTTGATTATCTCTTCAACACCTGATAAATCTTGAGATACATAAATCATAAATTCATTTTGATATGAAACTTTAGCTGAAATTCATGCAGAATTCGAAGTATAAATTAAAGGCTTAAAATGTGTCCCCAATCTGTCCGTATTAGTTTTACCTTGAAACACAAGTTTTTTGATGATTATATGACAAACCACAATAAAAACAGAGAAACAATGACTTCAGTATTGATCTTATTCAGGGCAAACGGTCCTGCAACTTCTAATAAAGGGAGAATCATTTGTCATATAGCCCCAGTCAAATGTATACAGTCACATCAAATACGCTTAGAATCGTATACAAGGAGGCTTCCCTAGCATGTGGGTAGTGCACATAACATGCTGTTCAGACCTTGTTGTTGTTGTTGAGTTCAGCGTTATATAGCGATCAGTTAAATTCAACTGTTATTTCCCACTATTTTTTAATTTTGGTATGACTTAAATCTTTTAAAATTAATTCACCTCTCTCTTTTATCAATGTTTTGTTTGTGTCCCTCTATTTTTTTCAGAGTTTTTATTAATTTTATTATTATTACGATATCATGCCAGGTTACCAAATGCTGTCCTTTTTTATTTGGCACCATCCTGACAAACCCACTTGTATGATACGAGGATTTCTCTGAAGTTTTTTAAAGAAAACAAAAACCTATATTCCTCAGGTGTGGAACAGAGTGATTCCCTATGAGATACCTTTATCTGATGATCAAGGAAAAGAACTTAGGTGTGAACTGAAATTGGTTGCACTGTCGTGCAGATAGTTATCAAAAATGATGATACCGGTAAGCACAAAATATGGGCTTTTGGTGAAAAATGGTGCAGTTAATCAAAGATGAAACAAATAAGAACTTATACATAATTAATGAGTCACTTAACCATGTGATGCCCTTATACTATAGACCTGTATGTATTTTATATAGATTTTACTAGCTGGTAAAATCCATGTTCAGACTTTAGGAATGTGGCAGGGGTCAATCCCTTGACCCCAATGGACATGACATTTGTCATACAGAGTACATGAGCAAGATATGCATGCCTGTATTGCAAGGCAATAATCAAGTCAGAGTCACAATTCGGGGGGGGGGGGCACCTCAAAACTGCTAACAAAACACTGGTATGGAAATTTGAATTCAACTGCATGGTTTTCCATCTTTTCCAAACAACAAATGAGTTTTAAAGGAACACTTACATGGAATTAAAATAAATTAGTGATGGAATTTGAAATTACATATGAGTCTAATCCTTATCGATGTTGTTCAAACACCTATCAGGTGTCACATTTATACTATAATAGATAGTATACTGAGGTAATGTTATTAACACCCTGGTGTATATTTTTGCAAAAAAAGTAGAAAATCATATATGACAAAGTCCTAGCTGGCACCAGTGGTGTAGGCCTGGTGGCCTACCGCTTCAGTCGAAACAGTATATAACAATAATTACAAGAAAATGTTACACAATGTCAGTGTTAACTATATTTTGAACTGTATATCCAACTGAAATACAAAAGCATGGAGGACAAATAATGTACAAACCTTTTTGGTGTTAACAAAGTATCTGGGAACAATTAATAATATATATTACATTATTTAGGTGGATCTTTTATTGTCATGATTAATCACAGTTATCTGGATGAAAAGTCAAAGAGATTACCGGTATTGTGATTATAACAACTGTTATTCTTGTCAACCCAAACTTGGCACCAATTTCAATACCAATATATCATTGAATCTGTCTTCAATGGCATACAGAGATTATATTAATTTTCTTTTAATCTATACATTGGATACAATTAACTAATATACATGTCATTGATAAAAGATTTGTTTGATCGAGACAGCCAAGGGCGGATGTAGCTTTTTGCTAAGGGGGGGGGGGGGGGGGGGGGGGGGGGTTTGACCTAATGACGATGCAGAGCACCATCCATGAGCCACAAACTTAACTTAACTTTAAACCCCATAACCCCCGCCTGCCCGTTATTTAGTCAGCAATTCTGAACCCATCATGTAAAAGATATTAACAGTCTTTTTAAATCATGCATAGAGATTGTGCAAATATGTTATTTACACAATTTACACTTCTATTCCATCTTTTGTCAGCAATGTGGTTTTCCAGGAATAATGAAAACAACAGAGCTAGATGAGAAAGATCAAGGAGTTATAGGATTTTACATAACTCCTTGGAAAGACTGTATGCAGGGAATCAAAAGACATACGGTATTGTAGGACAAAAGTTGAGAGAGAGAGAGAGAGAGAGAGGGGGGGGGGGGGGGGCAAGAGCTGGCTCATCACAAATTCCATTACATCCCAAGTGAACGTTAAAATTGGACAATTAAGTCTGTCCTTCAACGTTCCTTTCCCAAAAGTTTCTGTGCCTATATGCTGATCTCATTCAGACTTATTTCTGGAGTCTGAAAAGGACATTAATATTTGACTTGAATATATGTTTAAATTATAGCAGTTCCTCTCATAAACAAACTAGAATGAAATTAAAGTTATGCTTCTGATACTAGTCAGGAGACACTTAACGCAATAAATAATCGTCACTGGTGGTACTTTAAGTTAAAGGGGAAGTAGATCCATCCTGATATTAATTTGGTTTTAATAGAAGCAGAAAATGAGAGGAACAGGTCAGAGAAAGTTTGAGCGAATTCCGGTTACAATAAGAAAGTTATGAATGTTTGAAATTGCGATCAATCAATAATAAATTGGCAACAATCTGATGTATCAAAAAAAATAATAAACCTTCGTTCTCTTTGTTATTGATGACGGAATATATTTTTTTCCATCTATATTTGAAATATATTTGCAATAATTATATTATGGGTGCACGTATGATTGAAGTTTTCTTGAGGGAAAATAAAAATATCTCAATTTTTAGTACGGAGCAAATAGGAGAGGAGCTCACAAGACACATCACAGCGTTGCAAATATTTTTCCACTGATGACAACATAAAAAATTTCAAAACTTCTGTATCTTTAATCGGATATTGCTCAAACTTTCACTAATTTATTTCTCTTATTTGTCTGATTTCATTAAAACCAACTTAATATCAGGGTGGACTTCCCCTTTGAGTAACTTGTGATCTTCCACGGTTTCCACGGTTATAGTATTCACACTTAAAGGCTTTTATTAACACTGCTGCAGACTTAGTGAAAAGACCATTCATATATTCTTCTGTCAAAAGAACCAGCATATAAGAGACATTTAAAGGACTTAAAGAAAAGTAAAATGTACATTAGAAAGGGAAGAGATGCTAATGGAATAAATAAAAAATATCACACATACATGTACATCACAATTGTGGATGAACCGCTCACCTTTGATTCTTTTCCTTTCCTTGCAAGTGTTTCAAAAAAACATTGATGGCCACAGAATTCATATTGTAGACAAACTTTCTTCAAGGATGGCATGGAGCATATTATCTCTGCCACATCAAGTGACATAGTAGGTCCACAACTTCTGTCAATCCTGAGTGAAACCTGGATAAAATGACAAGGTGATTACTGATGGGATAAATCAATAATAAATAAATAAATGAGTATAAATGTTCACTTGGATGTTAGGCATACGTGTGTATAACTTTCTTGAGTGATTTCCATAGATAGCTGCTAGAACTACAGAGCGTAAGAAAGGAAAGGACATAAATAAGGGTACAGGCTGAAGAACTATTGCCATGACATTCCATATCAAATTCCTATTTCTGCGTCATTAGGAATATCTCATCTTAGTTTACTATGTACTAAACAGAGAATCCTTAAACTAAATAAAAGGAGAGTATAAGTCTAAAAAGTATTGTTTCAAAGGAGATTATTTAAGTTCACACCATCTGGTGCCTCATTTATAAATGTTAATAGGAATACGATCACTAAATTAAAAGAGTGGATACGGAGCAAAAATCTAGTCTCAAGAGTTGCAATATCGATTCCGGTAACCCCAATTATACACAGGGCCAAGAAAACCAAACAGATTCCTTTGTGCCCTGTTAAAAATTTATGAACCAAGAATTGGGACTTCATTTGGGCATGAGATACCTTTTCTGAAGGGATGACAGTGTGCAAACTATCGATGAAGTTTCCTTTCCAAAATGTTTAGCTCATCTAAAAGGTATAGATGCACTGTGTATATATTATATGCACCTGCAAGTACATACATGTAGCTTCACTGTAATTGTAAATTGCATGTTCTGAATCCTTTTTTTCAAATTCCTCTTCCACTGGCATCAGATTCATTTTGCACGCAGTGCTTGTTATTCCTAATTAGGTCCCTTTCTCTCTCTCCCAATTCCTTTCAGATTTCATATGCATATTCTTTACCATCCCATTGTATTCACTGAACTGATCGTCCATGCACAATTTTGACTGTTTTGAGTCCGTCTTTATACCTTTCTTTCAGCCTACCTATCTCCACTATCCTAGATGCTACAGACTTTTAACAAATTACTCTAGATAGTATACGAGTTGCTCTTCATCTTCTACTGATACAAATGGCCCTTCAAAATGCCATCTTCATACTCAAAATTTAATTCCTAAATCATTGACCCTTTCAAGAGTTGCTAAAATTCTTTAAATATTGACAGATGAAAAGAAAAATTACCATAACTTACTGTACATGAAGTCATATCAAGTCCTAAATGAAATTTCTACAGCATCTGCTCAGTGAATTTCAGGATATCAATGGTCATGTTTGATATGAAAGTTCTGAAAATGGATGTGTTTATCTTGCTATAGCTCCATCATGCCTGGCTTAATAAAGACCCTCTATTATATTTAGATACTTCAAGATATACCCTTTTCAACCCCCTACAAAATGCAACTTCAACTAACTGACCTACTTTGCGAGAAATTGCTCTCAAAAACCAGACTTTTCAGGAAAATTCCTAAATAACTTTAACATATTGTGCTCAATTTGCGAACTTTATACCTAGGTCTATTTAAACTTGGCAGACATATGTATCAACCTACTTGACAACTACCTGCCAAGTTCGGTAAAATTTCATGACGTCGATCATCACAAGGTAATTGTACAAAGATTGCTGAATTTGCTATGCATCACATTACAATGCATGACATGCTTGTAGTACATTAGCGTGGATGACAATGGGGTCAAAATGACTGCAATGAAGTACCCCTTCAAATGATACCATACACGGTATATGTTTACTGAGAAAATTTTGACTGAATCCAAATTGAAAGCATTTCACAATTCGGAGTACGCAGGGTTTCTGCCCAACTGTAACAAGTATCAGCTATGCATGACATCAATTTTCAAAGTGATTCTTCCCCTTTTCGATTTTTCTTTATCTTTAAATATTGAAAGTATGTTTTGGGTGGCCATGCAAACTCAGGGCATCCCATAGCCCGATTTTGAGAATCTGCAGAGTGGGACATCTTAGATGCCATTTCATATTCTGCATTATAATGTATCGCACTACATGCATCACATATTAGTATTAAGCATGTAAGTCCATATAGGCCAAAGTGTATGGAAACCATATGTGTGTTATGACGTGTTACTGGTATTTACATCTGCTCAAAGAAATAGAAATGCGGACATCAATGCATGCATATCGTTATACGATTGTAGAGAAAAGAGAAGAGAAAATTGTTTGGTATAAGGGGCCATGCAGAGAATAGGACATGTGCTAGTCAAGATGCACCCATCCATAATTATACTGTTGTACTGTAAGAAAACTGCAAAAGACATTAAAGTAAGAACTTGTACAAAAATGGATGAACTAATTTTGTTCATCAAACTGTGATTAAACTTACCACATGTGGTCCAATGAAAGCATAACCAGCTACAGTGTGTGCTGTCATGCCATCGGATATGGTCAGTGCAATTTCCTTTGATGAAACCCTGTCCTTCACCAAGACTGCTACATCTGGGTCCTGACTCTCAAAGGCTACATCAACAATGAAAGATAACTCTCTACCTACAGCTATGTCTAGCCTACTCACATCGGCATAATAACCAACAATGATAGGTAACTCTCTACCTACATGTACATCTATGTCTAAACCCTGAAGCATAGAGTTCAGAATGTAAGTTGCAATACTTTTGTTTTGTGACACAGTGAAGTACAGGAGATACCTAAACTCATTCTTCCTTGGCAGCACTACTTGCTCAATCAGCATGTTGAATGCATTACGATCTGATTCATACAGGGAAGCAAGATGGACTCCAGCCATGTACTCCTGAAACAGTTTGTGAGGAAAGAAGACTGGCAATTGCACATGAGCATCCCTCTTATGTATGTCAATGCTAGTGGTAATTCTGTCCTCCTGAGACAAAATCCCGACCTTACAGGCAGTTTCCTTGGATTCTGGGCAAATTTGGAAATCATCTTCACCGAAAATCAAGGTATTTTCTAGCAGACCATTGAGGGCCTGTTTAGCAATGGGTCCAAGGAGCTCATCAATTTTTTTCAAATAGGAAAGAAATGAGGGACTGCCTACTTTCTTCACCTTTTTCTGAGCATAATGTTCTTTCAGAAAGGCAATCATCTCTTTGAATATCTGAGAAAAAGATTTCAGTGATTTCATTACCTTTAGTTTTTGCTCGTCAAGTTCTTTCCACATAAGACACAACATGGCTACATATATAGGATAGTGGGCCATGTTTTCAGATATGACATCATTCTCACTGGTGAACTGGATAAGCTGATTTGCTTTATCATCATTCTTTGGAAAGTATTTGTAAATGTAAACTGACAAATTCTCTCTGTTGAAACCCTCAACACGAATGAATGTGTAGAGCTTCATTAGATCACCATCTGATCTAATCTCTACTGCTCTCCATGGGCGAGTGGTCACCAAGACTGGGCAAGAGGCAAGTTGATCTGAACAAAGAATCTCTACAAGTCCAATATCACCAGTCTCAGATGAGCTTCCACATGCCTCTGAGGAGGTAACACATGGCTGTGATGGCTGAAGCTGCATTTGATCAGTAGGCATGATTTTGAAACTGACTTCATCTAGCCCATCAAATGCAATGAATACCTTGTCAGGATTTGACCGGATATACTCAGTAATCTGAGAAACTGTTGCTGGATTGTTTTGGGGCAGATAAGACTTTGCAATCTCGCCAATAGAGTGCTGCTTAAATTCACGTAGAGGAACTATCAAGACCCACACAAAGTGACTGAAATGCCTCCCTTCAACCCAGTCCCAGGCAATCTTAGCACAAAATGTTGTTTTCCCAGCACCTGCCTCTCCCTGAACCATGATCCGCTTGGGGAACTCTCCATTGACTTTCAGATCAAGCATATTATTGTAATCTAGCACTCGCTTCTCTGTTCCATATTCTTCTAGTAAGACGAGATTAGTATACAAGTCTTTAAACTGGACAGTGGAGGCAGGATTGAGAGGATCAGATCTGATCTTACAGAGAGTTGACCTATACTTGAACTTGAAGTCATTTGCACACCGCTCGACCAGTTCAGGAGAAAGTGGTTTGGTCTGAGATTCAGCTGAAGGAGGTTTGGTCTGTGATTCGAGCAGTCTTGATGGCACTCCTAAAAATACAAATCCATATTCATATGATTACACGTAAACATAGTTTGATACATCGGAAATGATTAAAGACCTGAGGCTAATAGTATGACATAAGACTAAGTGCATGTAGTCAAAGACACAAAGTCCTACATGTTTGTCTGAATTAATATGACTTCATTCAATTTTAAGGGGATTTAGAATCTGACTAATTTGTGTATACATGTTCATGTACTTGTAGATGAATATCACTGGAATTATTTTTGCTAGGACATTTCCGCAATGCAGAGGTTCCGTGACAATCACACATCTTATTTTGAGAACAAAAAACAAACAAATATGATTGCATCTCCAGTATGCCTCTGCGTAAATTCAGTTAAAAGATCAGGGTTTGAATCAATCTTTGAATATTAAAATGAAAATAAAAAGCCTACAGGTATATATACATGTTGATTGATTGATCTTTACAACCTATGACCTTTGACCTGACAATCCAACATCGGATCACTTGTCTCCCTATGGTGACGCATACCACATGTAGTTTTTTTTAAAATAAATTTTCCAGCTACAATAGCATAAAGTAATTATTGATATGGTGATAATCACTTCATTTTGCTGACATTTGACCTTTTTAACCCAAAACGTAAAGGCCCGAATTCACAAAGGAGGTTTGCAGACAAACCTAGGTTTATGTGCGTCATATGACGTGTTTTGACGCGTTTCAAACTTAGTTTTGTACAAACCTTGGTTTGAAACGCGTCGTCATATGACGCACATAAACCTAGGTTTGTTGACAAACCTCCTTTGTGAATTTGAGCCAAACTGTTTGTCTCAATATTTATGCTACCAACACCAAATTTGAAATTCATGGCTCAAACCGTTCTAGAGACATTGCAATAATGGGGCTGAAACCTTAAAAATGTATTAAATTTGACCCTCATGGCCCTTGGCCTTTGAAACTTATCCCAAAATCTAATCACTCCATCTCCCTTTGGTGATGTATGATAACACAAATGTGAAGTTCATACCTCAAATGGTTCTTGACATATCATGAGGCTAAAACTTGTAATTTCTTCTATGACCCACTAACACCCAAATCTAATCAAGATTATCTGCCTATGGTGTTTCAACAAGTTTAAAGTTCATACCTCAAGTGTTTTTGAGATATCGCAATAGCAAAAAAGTAGGACGGATGGACAGACATCCATTACATATTTTCTCCGGCACCACGTTCGGTGGCTGGATGCATAATTACAGTTATCATAATGGGATGACGCAAAAAAATATAATTTGTTTGTAGAACAAAGAAAGTGACAGTGACAGCAAACATTGAATTCTGGTGTCACTAAAAGTACTTGAACTATATTGGTGTCCAGAATATATCTAGGATTAACAAAGTTAAATTAGGGAATTATAAAAACATGCATAGGGCCTGATAACATTTTACACTTCTGTAAATTGTGCAAATGTATAGAAACAGAGCACTCACTATCTCTATGGTAAAAACTTCAGTTTTATGCACAGTTTTCTATATGTCTTCTGGTGTAGCAAGAATTAGTATCTGTTTACCTGTGCTGTTGGGAGTTAGAGGTTCATTGAGTAATCTGTCCGATAAACCACCCAAGTCAATCTCTCGAAGCGCATCTGCCAAAAGCTGTCGTCTGTTTGAATGTAGAGGTTGCTGTTTGACATTCCATTTCATGAATACGTGCAAGAATGCATTGGTATAGTTATTCAACTGCTGAATCAGGATTGCATGTAGCTCAGCTAAGGGGATCTCTAGAGATATCCCTACAGCCTGGTAGTGAGATGGATCGATAGCCTTGGCCAGCTTCAGGAACTCTTTTTCGCTGACAGTACTGTAAAATGGATAATAAATCAATTGGGAACGATAGGATATTAGTTAGAGAGCAATAGCACCCTATTGGCCGAGAAGCTTTCACGTGACACTTAACAATTTGTATTATATGATCGAGCGTGCAATAAAACAGCCTGCGGATGTCAAAATACATTGACAGTGATATTAACATTTGAAACAGTTTGGCAACCTTGGTTTCACTGGGTCACAACATGGCACATATTCTTTTGTTTTGTGCTTGCCCAACACAGCAGTAGTCGCCATATTGTGTCCAACTCCAATCGGTTGGCCAAACTCTGTTTATAGATGGCTCTGGGCAAGGTAAGGATAATCATTCCAAAGAAAGCAGAGTCTGGCAGTATAATACAATAATGATGGTGATAATAATGATGGTGATAGTAATACAAAATAATATAAGAAGAAAAGGATTACTACTACTTTTTAGAATAATAATAATAAGGCCAAATAACAAAAATAATGTGTTTCTTTTCCGACTTTAAAAAAAAAGTAGGAGGCAGGGCATTACTTACTATTTACTATTTTGCCATTTTTTCCAAGATGGCTGTCATGCTAATTATAGCTGGCCAAGCCTATTTATTGTCAGATATTGTGCTTTGTGAGTATACTGATGCAATGTATGACAAAACAAATGATTTGTATCACTTTAGAAGCTTTTAAAACAAAATGGCATCTTTTTGTGTGTAACTTTATTTGTGTGGCTTGTGGGGGGGTTTGGGGGGCCGTTTTTTTTTCTGAATAGTAGGCCTAAATAGTTTTTTTAAAAGGAGGCGGCGGCCAAAAAGGAGGCGGCGGCCAAAAAGGAGGCGAGCGGGGACGAGAAACACTTCATTTTGGTTATTTGGCCTAATAATATAATAATGTTTAAATTATTATTATTACTAAATTAGATGATGATAATCATGATGATGATGATTATCATCATCGTCATCATCATTATTATTTTCTATATCAAGCATACCGTAATTAACGTTGTATAAACCGCCCTCGTGTATTAACCGCACCCCTCTTTTCGCCCTTTAAAAAAAAAAAAAAAAAAAAATTTTTGCCGTATTTTTTTGCCGACTTTTTTTGCCGGGTCCATGTTAAAAAAACCACGCGGGAAGGCCTTTCATTTAACTGCGAGGTGCAGCTGAATGTGTAATATCATTAATGTAAATTCAAAAAACAGAAGGGGGTCTAGGATAGGACCTTGTGGTACACCATATAATAGAAGAAATATTGGAGGAATTATTATTATAAACTACATATTAATATCTATCAGAAAGATTAATTTCAAACCAAGATGACAGACAAATTCGAGTGTTGTTTTAGTTTTTTTTTTTTTTTTTTTTGGTGTACCGTGTATAAACCGCACCCCCGACTTTGAATTTTTTTCGGCGGCAAAAAGGTGCGGTTTATACACCGTTAATTACGGTAGTCAATGTAATTGACTTACCTGTACTCTGAGTCATCAGGTCATCAGGTCGTGTTGGGTTGTGGAGTTAGCCATCCTTTTGTGAAAACATGCCCCTTTTATTTACAAAATGTTGGAGGCTATTATTTGTGAAATAAACCCCTCTCATCTACAAATGGTCTGGTCTAATTTGCCTAACACTATGTGAAAACCCTACAGCAAATCTACAAAAGATTGCATCCTGAACGTTCATCTTTAAATGATCTTTTGTTTCACGAAAGATCGTGTAACGCAACCACCAGACCGGATGATCCGATGAATCAAGGTAAGCCAGTATATGCATACCTTTCTGCAGTGTGAGGACCTGGATTGGTTTCTACATCACCAGATCTCATCAAGAGAAGCAGGAGCAGATAGAGAAGGCAGAATCCATCCATGGTGTAAGATGTCCTTCTCATTCAACAGAAGTTTAGTTCTCTGAAAAATGGTGATGACAAAGGCAACAATACCTGAAAACAATATTCAGAAATATCTACATTACATAAAACAGATGGTAAAAAGATCCTTGAGAGAGTTTGAATTCACTATATCTCATAACAGGCTTAGAATAGCGTAAGGTTTTGGACAGAAAACAATGATTTTGTGATTTTTTGTTTGTGTAATTGTCAATCAACGCGCCCGGGTGTCTTTCACCAGGCTTGGCGAAAAACTGTGGATGAGCACAGAGTATTGGCTTATGCCGAAAGGGTGGGTAGCGTCGCGTCGCGTTGACTAGAACGCTACCATTCGACCAAAGCCCCCCCCCCCCCCCGTTTTGCCGAAAGGGTGCGTTGACTAGTCTTCCACATCAGTCGTGTATAATAGAATTTAATAAAATAGAAATTTAAGTCGTTTAAATTCAAATAATAAAAATAGAAACAGATTAAAAATTAAATAAAAATAGTTTTTACATAGTCTTGAAGATCAGGCGTTTATAAGAATTAAATCAATTTATGAATTCAATAAATATTAAAAAATGTCAAATAAAAATAATATCCATTTCTTTCTATGTATAGAATTCATTTTTTTATGTAAACTAGTCATGCATAACAGTCTTTACAAATGAAAAAACAAATAAATAAACATAAATAAATAACAATCTAGTAAGTGGAACCAATGTAGTTTACCCCCTAAGCATAAATATTTGAGTATAAATGCATCGGATATGCATCCGCTAAAATTTAGTATTTTGGGCAAAGTTTTGTGGCCAGAATGTTTGCACAAGAGACCTTATGGTCGGCTTCCGTCTCTAAAGAGGGGAGCGGACCCTACCCAAATAACAGGCTAACAAACGAAAGAGACAGAAAATTTTGGTCTAGGTGAGACCAAGAATCACTTTAAAAGTATGTTGCTGGTACCTGCTGCCAGAGCTAAAGCTAGGGTAGGGCATAGGGAAGTACAGTGTATATCCATGGCTGTCAACTTTGGGGAACTGCTTGGAAGAATTTTGTTTTCTTCAGACGAACCACCAACGTACCATAGCGTATGCAAATTTGTTTTGCTCAAGAGGGGGGGGGGGGGGGGGGGGGGGAATTAAACCTGCAAAATTGCATAAGATTTCCTTAATTAAATTTGACCCTCATATGGCCCTTGGCCATGCAATTATGCATGTATCGAAGAGACAAAACCCTCCTCAACCTCTTGCATATTCAGCAATTTCGAGCGAATGGTGCTATATATCGTGCATATTCATATTTGCTGCGCTGTTACCTCACATGCGTATATACTGTCTCTTCACCATGTTGAATCGACGATACAACATCAATGAATCGTCGGGTTAGGACGAAGAATTACCCTTTTCCCATCGAAGACCTCTTGAATTATAATTTCAAGTGGTTGGAAAGATGCCCAGAGGAGTAAAAAAACATTGTAAGTCAAAATTGTAATTACTACCTCCTTACATTGCGAAAAAATGTGACCCAACCCGCTGTTTGAATCGTTTTCAGAAACGGGCTCTGGAGTCTGGAGCTCCGACGCCGGAGCTCCCTGGAGTTAGTGTAATGCTTGAGGTGTTGCCATACCTTATTCCTTATTAAATATCGAAATCACCTTTTACACAAAAGGGGGGAAATATCTGATCTTTACATTAAGTGCAAGAATTTGTTGAAACATTACACTATTTACAGTAGAAAAAGGAAGACAAAAATTAAAATAACATCAAACTTGAGGCAATGACAATGTGTACAGTATACATTGCACTGTCACACCTCGTGGCCTCATGAGATCACAATTTTTTGAGAAGGAAGATGGACCTTGTCCTTGGAAGAAAGATAGACCTGGAATCTCGACTGCAGATCTCTGCAATATATCCAGTACATCCAGTACATCCAGTAATATAGGGGGTAGAAAATGAGATAATTGCCATCAATACGCATTAGCATTGACCCCTGGCACTATATGCGTTGCATTGCTGGTGTGCGGACACCCACATCATACAACTCACATTTCATTTGTAATAAAGGAATGCAGTGCCAGTAGCCAGTTGGCCTACCTACGAGGATATTATTTGAAATAGACTAACCTTGTTTTAGTCTGATCAGGTTTGCAGAGGCAGCATGTCGTCGTCGATAGACTTCATTCTAAATCTACTGCAACTGAAGAAAGATCGGATCTTAAAATTGAGTAAGATCAATCACTGAATCGAACTCGGAAGCGAGATTACGCGACAGTGCAGCACGCGTGCGCGGGGTACACAGTGTAGACAGCAAAGACGTTTAAATACAGCCTTCTTATCCAGTCAGACCGCAGCCGGTGCGAAAACCCTCTATTTTATTCAGCACGTATGCAAGAATTTACGTGTCTTGCATACGTAATGAGTAGTGCAGACGGTCTTCCCGATCGGCAGTTTTTGCCTTTATAATTGTTCATTTCTCATGAAATGGGTCTTATTTCAAAGATAAGAAGTTGCACTCTCTATATACTTATATGACAATCATGTTTAATATATTTTGGAAACAGATATTTCGCCTTGAAAATGGGGTTTTTCGACGATAAATCTATCTAAAGAGTAGGGCTGATTTTCACATAGAAATCATTCTTGCGTCAAGAAGATGTTATAATCAGCATAAAGCATAAATATTTTTCTTTACAATGATATCAAAATTATTATATTTTACGCTGTACCAAAGTCAGGAACCAAGAAAAATCACGCGAATGTTCATGAATAATTAAAAAAAGTAGTCAACTTTGCCGATGTGAAAATAGAGCGTTCTGATTGGCCAAATACGTCAACTACGTCACATATGTTCCGCTTTGGTTTATTAACATTCTGAATACCAAATTTGAGTAAGCATTCCTTGTGGCGTGCGCCTGTAATGCACGTGCGCGCAAGCAATCATGACAACAACCTTAGGACCCTGGATCAATTACGTCACCTGCCTTTTAAATAATATTTTTCTACATTATTTCTTTTTTAATCATTTTTCTTAATTTTTTCGGCCAGTCGGTGGCGCGGCGGAGCTCCCTGGAGTTTACTAATCAGTTATGCATTGCCATTGCTCAAACGGCGAGCGTGCACGAGTATGAAATCACACAATTTCGTGCCATCATATAGAAAGAACAAATTGGTAATTTCCGGGTTTTTAGGGTCTTAATTACTATGATTATAAAGAGAACAAGATTTTGCGTCAATTAGGTTTTGACATTATTTTGATCAGTGACTTTTCATCTTTCCAACGAATCTCAAAGTAAACAAATTAATTATGTACCAAAGTCAGGAACCAAAAGCGAAATTTCGGGTACAAAATAGCTGTTGAAATGTTACAAAAATAACGACAATAAAAGTGGTGAAAAAGGATCGTTTCAAAATTGTGAAATATGGCAAGTTTCATATCAAACTGAAGCTGAGAATCTCGAGAGTAATTACCGTTGCGTGCTGCCATGTTGACAGAAGTTATCGACCACAAAAGCAGCTGCATGTACACCCTTACAAATCTCACAGAAAATCTCGTGAATTTCAGCACACGTGAATGTACGAGATAACCAAAGAGACGCTGAATAAAAATCAGCGTATAGCCTCATTATCGCGCACGCTGCGGTCTGACTGTATCGTGTCGTGTAGACCTATTGTAAGACAGCTTTAATCGCATTGACTATGATGTTATATTCATGAAACAATTAAAGAAGCATGTTTTTTTTCTCTCAAATGTTTTTTCAATTTCTTAATCTAGATTCACTATATTATTAATTTGCAGAAGGCCGTGGACAATAACCCCCCCCCCCCCGAGGACAATTACCCCCACCCCTCGGAAAATTACCCCCATCCTGATAATAACTAAGTTGGTTTTGATAAAAGCTGATTTTTTTTCGGGGGGGGGGGTAATTTTCTGGGGGGTGATTGTCCACAGGGGGAATTGTCGTAGAACCCTAATTCCTATATTGCACAAGTAAACCCCCAAGCCCTACCATACACTGCCATCCAGTAGCATAATTATAACCAGTTGAAAAGCACAATTTAATTACTCGACGTTTTATATACAGATTGAAATACATGTACCTCTAATTTAAGATCAAAGGCAAGCAAGGTTTAAGTCGCTTAATAATGTGCATTAATCCCTTGTTTTACATATTTTTGAATATCGATCGAAACAATATCAAGTTGGATGCATGACCCCAAAAGGGATGCCTCAAAACGGCGGTTAGGTAGAATGACATTGAGAAAGAGGGAGAGATACATATGGGGGAGGGGCGTGAGTGAGAGGGGGTAGTGAGGGCGAGGAAGATAGAGAAACGGAGAAAGAGAAAAGTCGAGAATTTAGATAAGCAAAGAGAGAGAGGGGGAGAGACGGCGAGAAGACAGAGAGGCAAAGAGAGAGAGAGAGTAAAGGAAAGAGAGAGAGAGAGAGAGAGAGAGAGAGAGAGAGGGGGTCGATGGAAAGCAATATACATTCTACATGAAAGAGAAAGAAAAACTAACTTTTGAACACTATGAGTAATCTGATTCCTTTTTGGGGGTCACATCTCTCCAATCTAATGTCCATGATGCGTTGCTGGCTGAAGAATATGGAAAACATGCAATTTATTATGCATTTCATTATCTATCACATTATTTACGTCCATGTTGAATTGAAGAAAACAAAGCATTTCCTTTGTCAATAAAAAGGTTTCCTCCACTAAATTCTAATACACCATTCAACATATAGTTTCTTGGGTCGTAACTTTGAAGATGAATTAGAAACTTAACGAATAAAACATGTAAACATTAGGATCTCTTCCTGTCCCCTGCATTCTGGACTGGACATGCTTGAGGGGGGTTAATACCATTTTCGGACAAGTTTGCAGACCTTTATTAAAAGACGCGTATACAAGGGGTTGAACTTTAAATTGTTTTTGTTGACTTCAACAGTTACAAAATGAGCTAGATGCCGATGGGCGTGGCCGACAACCAAACAACGCTGCCACATGTTATTGAAACCGATGCTTTAGTGAGTATAAAGTCTTCTCATCTTAAAGGCCCACTGCACTACTTGTAGCTACTTGCGCCCTCTATATAACAAACAATGCCTAATCGGTGACCATTGGTCCCCCATGATCCTCTTTTTCTTATGTTAACTGAGAGCTGAGTTGATGAGATAACCACCTGTCCAGTAACCTTGCAGGGCGGTCTAATCCCTCCTGTAAACTATGGCAGATAAGCTTAAAAATGATAGCTGATTTTTTCATTTTTTGGTGTCACGATTGAACTCCTTCAGTATTCCTCGTTTGTAGGATTATGTATCATAATTATTCAATCCAGTGATAAGTATTCTTTGAAATTACATTCGAGGTGTATTGTGTCTGTTGGTAGGAACACTGGTCTCTGATTGAGTGTTACCATATCATTGGCTGATTCATGGTGCACAGGGGGCAAGACCCCCCTCCCCCCCCCCCCCCCCCCCCAAAAAAAAAAAGAGGAGGAAAGAGCAAGGCTGGTATCCTGTTTTTCTTGCTTTCCGTTTTTTTCTTTCTTTTCTGTTCTTGCTTGCTTGGTACAGAGATTTAGGACTTGTGCCCCCCCCCCCTCCCCCTGCATGAGAATTGTGGAACCCCAACTGCTGGTCTCGGATCAGTGTTTACCATAATAAGATACTCCACCCGGGTATATAGTTACAGTATACTAGCCCCGATGCAAATATCAATTGAATAAAGAACTAAGGCAACTCAACCATTGAGTTTTTATATTAGTGTTCTTATTGGTTTCCTCCATTTTTTTAGGAAAGCACAGGTAACCACACCAAAACCTCGAAGGGAATTAGATCGTCGTGCCTTTTAATTGGCTTCATGCAGGGCAAATTTAGCCAGGGGATCGTCTCTTGCTCCTTTACTTTTAATTTAGCGAGCTATTCGAGAGGCTATGATTTTTAGATTTAACCGCTCATAGCACATTGGGTATCATAATTATCACTGTGCCCCCTGCCCACCCCACTCCCCCCCCCCCCACCCCCGCGGGAGGGCCGCCTCTGGCTCAACTATTTGAAACAGGTGAACCAATTAGCTTCTCAGTAGCCAATTGTTTATTTATAAATGTATGCAATAATTACAGAGCACTGATTAGCAATTTCTTTTCGAAAGCAGTACATGTCTTAGAAATTTTTGGCACGGGTTCCACTGTTCAAACATTTCCGCATTGGTGTATGTAATGTGGAATTTTTCATTAACATTTTGTGTCATTGTCTTATGCTAAGATAGACAGATATTGATATCAGCTAATGAAGTTCATTTATCTATTTTTAAAAGATAAGTTTTGCTGATTTTTATTCATCCATGCTGGAATCTATCTGTGTGTCTTCAACACAAAGCTGAATTGAATGTATGGGTTGTATGGAATAACAATGTATTTGTAATTTTCATAATCCAATTGTTCTGTCTAACTTGTATATTGTGTACTAAATGAAAGATGAGAGATATTGAATGGTGAAGAAAAGAAAGTTCGGATGAGAGGGGAGGTAAGGGGAAATTAGTGTTTTACAGCAATTGAGAATACTTCGCAAACAGATACTTTTATTGAAGAGTTGAATGGGCTCAATCAAATTCACCTTAGTATCCTTTTATTTCACATCTCTCTCTCTCTTCGTATTTCTCTGTTTTCCTCTGTTTTCCTCTGTATCCCTATCTCAATAGATCTAGAACTCTCTATCTTTCCATCTCTCTCTTTCTCTTTTCTCTCGCTCTCTATATAATTATACCCCTCTCTCTCTCATCCTCTCCGTCTCTGTGTTTCTCTTTTCTCTCGCTCTCTCTTTATTGATGAACAGGGATACCCCTTGCTTTTTTTGCTTCTTCTATCTTGTTATTGATTACTCTACTATTCTTTCAACTCTCACATCATCATTTTCTGATATGACTGGAATGGAAATAACATAAAATAACAAGACATAAATACTTCATTGACAACCCATAGGAAAGTGAAAAGTATGCCGCAGACCTGCCGCAGACCTGCCGCAGACCTGCCGCAGACTTTTAGACTTTTAGTCTGCGGCAAAGAGTATGCCGAAGTATGCGGCAGAAAGAAATTTTGCTGCAGACT
Organism: Strongylocentrotus purpuratus; assembly: GCF_000002235.5. NCBI lineage: Eukaryota > Metazoa > Echinodermata > Echinoidea > Camarodonta > Strongylocentrotidae > Strongylocentrotus > Strongylocentrotus purpuratus. The sequence goes on along the minus strand of NW_022145600.1, from coordinate 29,076,906 downwards.
TGCCGCATACTAGTATGCCACAGGAACAGTCTGCGGCAGATCTGCGGCAGGATGAAATTTTGCTGCAGACTTGCCGCATACTAGTATGCCACAGGAACAGTCTGCGGCAGATCTGCGGCAGGATGAAACTTTGCTCCAGACTTGCCGCATACTAGTATGCCACAGGAACAGTCTGCGGCAGATCTGCGGCAGGGCGAAACTTTGCTCCAGACTTGCCGCATATCAGTACGCCACAGGAACAGTCTGCGGCAGGTCTGCCACAGGAAATCCCATTAAAGTCTAATAGGGCCAATTGAAACCAATCATCTCATGCATATTCATTATTACTTTACACGTGTGACAGAAAAATACATTTATCATGATTTGTTAAGCAAATTAAGACAATGCACATCATTTTTGTGATATCTATTTTCCTTTTGCCATTATTAACCAATAGATTATTTTGTCTGATCATGTTACAATTACATTCACGTTTAAGCAATAGATATATTGATTACTAACCAAGAAACTTTGATTACTAACCAAGAAACAATATACATATTTAGTATATATATATATGTATGAGCCTGTGTCACTTTAAGTGTTACTCTTAAATACACTTCAAATGATCAATGTGATGAAGTTAATACAATTGAGAATAGAATATACCTAATTGGTAATATCGATATATATATTGGTATTACCTAATTGGTAATATCGATATTGCCAATATCGATTATGAAGTATCAATCAGTTTATCACATGGTTCTTCTACATGCATACTTTATTGCCACGTACTGGATATGAAAGAGTATGCGGCAGGTCTGCAGCAGGTCTATATGAGATATGAATATTCATGACGAAGAGTCTGCGGCAGGTCTGCAGCAAGTCTGCGGCAGACCTGCCGCAGACTCTTTATCATACTGAAAGAGTATGCGGCAAGTCTGCAGCAAGTCTGCGGCAGAGTATGCGGCAAGTCTGCGGCAAGTCTGCGGCAAAACTAATTCGCATGTGAAAAAGATGACTGTCTGCGGCAGGTCTGCTGCAGATCTGCGGCAAGTCTGCCGCAGGAGTATGCGGCAGGCTCATTTCTTTCCTATGGGAACAACAACAATAGAATAACAAACATAAACATAATGTGTGTGAGAGAGAGAGAGAGAGAGAGAGAGGAAGAGAGAGGGAGAGAGACTGAGAGAAATACAACAAATAATGGCAGTCACTGTGGTAAAATATACAAAAATCCCGGAATTCATAAGGGGTTAGTTTTATAAACTATATATCTCCCTCATGACCACACCTATTTCGTATCTCATTTCCTCATTCATCTCTCATTCTTTTATCCACAGTTTGCTGCTCCTTTTTTTTCTCCAAATAATCACAAGTAAAATAAATCATATTTCATTTGATTTTCAGATTTATTCGAACTTCGCACTCAAATTTGAGTCTTATCAAGCTTAAAGTTATAAATACAGTATATATTATAGGGTGTATATATAGATTGAATGGAAAAGACTAAAAATATCCCGAACCAGATGTAATGAACATTTCAATAAGATGAATATATGCTTGTATGTACATGCATACAGTCATATTTAATATAAAGAGGATATGCTTTACATCAGCTTCCCTCAATTAAGAATTAGCATAAGCACCTGCATTTATGAACCGAAAAATTCAGAATCTCATGAGTGATGTTATATTTTACTGAGGCCATAGGGTGAAGATGAAATATGACGGCACAAGGGGAACCTGAATTTGAATTTGGAGGTGAATAATTGTTGCACTGAATAACGAAATGCATGCAATATTTTGCATAGAGAACTAGAAGAGATGTGTGCAGTCTAATTCACCTTTGCACACGTTATAACATGCAAAGTTAGGTTGTTATATTGCACAGCCGTGCAAATATAACAGAATGTCTAGTGTCGCGTGACACCATTTCAGCTATAAGATACAAATACACCATCATCAAACTACACCTACCGGTTGTACATTCTTTTGTTTCATTTGTACATCAAAATGTTAAAATATCTAAGGCACCACAAACTTTATTTTAGTAATTCATGATCATCCAATATACATAGAAAGACCGTTTAGTACATCCTTTTGCATGATATAATTGAGAATAAACTCACAGATCTGAGCGATTTGCATTGTCTATTACGAAAATCAGAGTGGAGAGTATAGTGTCTATGTTTGTATCTTATAAGCCAGGAATGCAAACTTACTAAAGTATAAAACGTATTTACAAGGCAAGTATGGCAAAGATATACAAGTTCAAAATATACATGTATCATAGTATTGCATAATCCTAATCTGGAATATGTATCATCAAAATTATTGAAATCCAGTACTGAATACAACTAGAATAAACAGGTATAGTACAATTATAGCAGCATATTTATATGTACACTGGAATGATGTTAAAAAAAACTTGGAAATATTTCCTCAAATGGATTTAATATGTTGTACTGGTGAATGTAGTTAAATATGTACAAACAATAATCCATTTCAAATTAGATATCACACTGATAACTGAGGCATGTTACATTGACAAAAGAGACATGTATCTTAAAATTATAGCAGCATATTTACATATACACTGGAATGATGTCAACAAAATCCAGGAAAATATTTCCTCAGATGGATTTTATAATCTAGAATTGGATGTAGTAATTTACAAACAATAATCCACGTCAGACAAAATGTTACACTGATAACTCTGGCCTATATTCATACACCCTTACCAGACAAAGCTAGTTCTTGACTATCATATTGAGTTCTATCAAGTTCATAGACAAGATAACTAGAGCAATATGGCTCTTAACATCTGGATCATTTCTGGTCACAAAGTTGATTTAGATTCTACTGCATTTTTTATTGTTTATTGAACATGTGCAATGACATTGACAAGTACAGTGACATTTCGATAAGATAGTTTAAACAATTACATACTTTAACTCATATCTCACTTTGTGAAATTTGAGTGGTATTTTATACATTGCATGCAAATCACTAAAACAAATTGGTAACACTCTGCACTACACATATACTTGGTACATGCACTACATAAACTGTCTAATACACTAACATCCTTGACAAGGCATTAATCAACATTTGCCACTCTCCACCCACGAATAAATTGGCACCCGATATGCTAAAGCGTGACATATTTGGAGGCCGCCTAGGGCCAGGGTAATGTTTGAGCACAAGGTGCGTCATGGCTTGACAGCACCACTATATCAAAAGCCACCGTTATTATCATTATATCAACTAGTTGCTGGCCGTGTCACCTTTTATTGATAGGTATAATGCATGATCTTAGCTGAGAAAAAATGACCCCCTATTTGGAGTACAGTATTTCCAGGAAACATTTTCCACACAACATGACCCCTTTCTGCATAAAAGAGGTACACAATGGGCTCTTGATGCAACTCTGTTTTGGGCTTATTAAGTACACATTCAAATCACTTTCTACATACCGTATACCTTTCAAATGTTTTGAACATTGTGACAATATTATGATCCCTTTCTCTTGAATTGTTTAATTTTAACACCAGATAGTGGACTGTACTCATCTACAAGTAGGTGAAGAAGAAGAAAACAGCCTTTTTGCAAACCTCACCAAAAATTACCCTTTTTTACCTCAAATGTCTTGCTATCAGGCCAGGGCTTGAAACTAACAGCCCAGCAGAGACACTTAAATGCCAAAAATCTAGGTCCAGGCCCCCAGAATTTGGAAGTTTTTACATAGGGCTAATGCATACAGACCGTACAAAGTTAAATCTGAACCTATTTTCCAAATAAAATTTAGTGTGGAGCTCTGTATCATACATAAACAAATTCAAGACGAAGTGTTACCACTGTCTTACTCTATCAATACCGAAGCAACTAGACTTCATACTTTGATTGCTTCTCTGAAATTTCAGGATCATCCAGTGGAACTCTTGACCGAGTATGAGTAGCTTGCATGCCTCTTGTAAGGCCTGCCCAAGCTACTGCTACTTCTCTTTTTTATGACCCCAAATATCCACAGATGTTTTACCCAAGACATGGAGAAGTCCCACTTTGTGTATTTTAGAATAATCAATGCCAAAGTCATGTATGTGCTTCATGAAAAGCTTTTGTTTGCCCTCTTGTTTCATAAGAATGTACCGCAGGTGCACACATGAATAATGATAACATAACATGAGCACATATTCCTGTCGGTGGGTTTTACAATTTTATCAGAAATGACCTTTATCTGCCCATGCACAGATATTATTTACGAAAAGGCTTATTGAATCTAATGTACTAATTGCCAACATGCTGTTGAGGGTAGTCTGATGGTGGCAATGTCCTACTTGGATAGTGTACATCACCCATGGGTTGCTGTTGAGGGTAGTCTGATGGTGGTGTCCTTCTTGGATAGTGTACATCACCCATGTGTTGCTGTTGAGGGTGGTCTGATGGTGGTGTCCTTCTTGGATAGTGTACATCACCCATGTGTTGCTGTTGAGGGTGGTCTGATGGTGGTAATGCCCTTCTTGGAGAGATTACATCACCCATGGGTTTCTGTTGAGGGCGGTCTGATGATGGTAATGTCCTACTTGGATAGTGTACATCACCCATGTGTTGCTGTTGAGGGTGGTCTGATGGTGGTAATGTCCTACTTGGATAGTGTACATCACCCATGGGTTGCTGTTGAGGGTGGTCTGATGGTGGTAATGTCTTTCTTGGATAGTGTACATCACCCATGGGTTGCTGTTGAGGGTGGTCTGATAGTGGTAATGTCCTTGAATAGTGTCCATCACCCATGGGTTGCTGTTGAGGGTGGTCTGATTGTGGTAATGCCCTTCTTGGATAGTATACATCATGCAAGGGTTGCTGTTGAAGGGGGTATGATGGTGGTAATGTCCTGCTTGGATAGTGTACATCACCCATGGGTTGCTGTTGAAGGGGGTATGATGGGTGTAATGTCCTTCTTTGATAGTGTAAATCACCCATGGGTTGCTGTAGTCCGGGGTATGATGGTGGGAACGTCCTTCTTGGACAGTGTACATCACCCATGGGTTGCTGTTGAGGGTAGTCTGATGGTAATGCCCTTCTTGGATAGTGTACATCACCCATGGGTTGCTGTTGAGGGTAGTCTGATGGTGGTAATGTTCTTCTTGGAGTGTGTATATCACCCATGAGTTGCTGTTGAGGGTGGTCTGATGGTGGTAATGTTCTTCTTGGATAGTGTACATCACCCATGGGTTGCTGTTGAGGGTGGTCTGATGGTGGTAATGTCATTCTTGGAGAGTGTACATCACCGATGGATTGCTGTTGAGGGTGGTCTGATGGTGGTAATGTTCTTCTTGGATAGTGTACATCACCCATGGGTTGCTGTTGAGGGTGGTCTGATGGTGGTAATGCCCTTCTTGGAGAGTGTACATCACCCATGGGTTGCTGTTGAGGGTGGTCTGATGGTGGTAATGCCCTTCTTGGAGAGTGTACATCACCCATAGATTGCTGATGAGCACCTAACCCCCTTGGAAGGGTGTCAAGGGAAACACTGGTGTTGGCATGTACCGCGTTCACACAACTAGTGCTTGCCATGGTTTCTTGGTACTTTGCTCTTGATTGCTCTGATGAGACATTTCCTGTGTTGTATGTGTTGCCATGGTAACCGAGAGCCGACCTGAAATAAGGATGATAAGGACTGTAAGGAATGATAGGAAACTGAGTAACGTTAAAGTGGTCCAAGTCGGCTGAGCTATAAAGGAAATAGTTTTTTCTTACTATCTGTTTGCAAGATGAGAAATAAGTAATGAACTACTATTGGTCTTATTGAAAGTACTATTCTTAAGAAACATTTTGATCAGTGGATGAAGAAGAAGAAAAAATAAATAGAAGAGACAACAGAACCCCCCCCCAAAAAAAAAAAAAAATAAATAAATAAATATATATATATATATAAAAAGAACACAAAAATTCAACAAAGTTAAAATTGATTGATTCCACTTTACAGTAGAGAATTTGTTCAATAAAGCTGTAAATGAATATTTAGTTCTGTCAGACAAGAAATCTTCAATTTTTTCGAGGTAAACAGTATCACAATATTGCATGCTCCCAGCAGGAGTATCAGCATTGTAGCTTTCCTTATTAATCCATTAGAGGCTCTTTGAAAAGTCTACAGTAGTAGTAAAGTTTATTGGATAACTTGTTTAGCACAGGGCTAATCTTCCACAACCATCTGGGTATACTGGTATACTGGGGTGTACAGGTGGCCCACTACACCGGGGTTTCCCCCTACTCTTATAAGAATAGCGCAGCGGGTTTTTAAAGTGCAAAGGTGGCTACTCTCCTCTATACGGGGCCTCCATTTAACGTCCTATCCGAGGGACGGAGTGTTTTTCACTTAACATAGCCTGCATCTATGAACAAGGGGAGGGGCACGTTAACACACAACGCAGCTAGGCATTAGTAATCCGCCTGGGTGGGATTCGAACCCGAGATATTTGGTTCGACAGGCAAGCGCTTTACTGACTGAGCCAACTCGCCTCCTCAGATACATGCTGTTATCTGAATTTATTTTTTAAAATCACATTTACTGTACTGACCTTTGGAAACAGGCGAGGTTGTGAAGAAATGAGTTCAAGTCATCTTGAGCAACTCCATTGAACCAGAAGTTTCCCTTCCTGATCTGAGGAAAACAACCATGTAACATATAATAGCAACATTGCTTGTAAACTTTGTATCAGTTACAAGTAAGTGGATATATTTCGTTCTGGCATATAATCTATTTTCTTGGGAAAATACACTCAAGAGCTACAGTTACATCCCTTAAACAAAGTGAAAAAAATAAAAATAAAGTATGGACATTTAAAAAAAAGTAGAGTAAGAAAGATGTTGCGCAGTAGATAAATCACAATCATCATCTTACATGAAATCTTTCGGGAGAAATAAATGAATGTGACTGGGAGTACCTCCAAAATGCCTGTGTTTACATTGGAAAAGTGTCCCTTTTTATTTGTAAGAAGTTCCACTTCCCCTTTTAATAAGTGCCCTATTCACCTCTCAAAAGTGCCCCTTTTATTTTGACACCTCCTCCTTTTCTTTCGACAATTTCCCTTTTTTCTTTGCATTTAGTGTCCATTTACCATTCTCATAAGAACCCACTTCACCTCTGATAGTTACCCTTATTGAAATCTGATAGATGCCCCTTTTCTTTCAACAAATGCCCCTTTTCCTATATAAATAATTGCCCATTTTCTATTCTCATAAGTGCCTTTTACCCTCTCTGGTGAGTGCCCCTTTCCAGGTGCGAGAAGTGCCACATTTCCATCTCTGATAATTACCCTTTTACTTTGACACATGCTCCTTTTCTTTTCTAATAAATGTCTTTATCCCTTTTGATAAGCGTCCCCTTTGCCTTTCACCATAAAATGTGCCCCTAATTTAAAGCAACTAAGAGCAATGTTTTCTTTCATTTTCCCACTTGCTCGCATTTAACGTTGATGTAAATATGTTTCTTATCAAAGGTCTTTTCAGTCTTTCATGATTAGATTGCTCTTATAACCCCATCAGGATTGTTCATTCACCTTTTTAAGATGTAATTTTTCGCACTGCGACCTCACGAATGTCAACATTTCAAATGAATATTCAAACCATCCCACGCAACTGCAAAGTATGATTCTTAGCAGTATCTTGTAACATGGAAAGAGAAAAGTAAATATTTAAATCATCCCTGATAATTTAATCACAATATAGGGAAATATACCTAATATGTCTAAAAATTGTATACTTTCGCTTTGAGATTTTCCTTCTTGGGGGCCCTTTTTTCCTCCGGAAAGTGCCCTTTTTTGTTCCCCCCACCAATTTGGAAGATGCTCCGCCACCCCTGGGGTGACGGCTCATACTATAGTGCATAGACGCCATGTATGACATGCGACTGGGCTTATTTTACTGATTTTGACACGCCACATTACTTGCTGGAAATATTTCATGTATTGTTAAATTTGCAATCAATGAGTAATTTGTGAAATTCACAACAATGAATCCCCGCGAAAATAACTGCTTGTATACAGTAACTCAAGGACAATGAGCCTTGGGACAATTCCCGGCCCCCCCCCACTCCGGGGTCGGAATGACCGCATGCGTGTTACCAAAATGTCCGGTAAAGGGGTACTTTTTGTGCTACAAAGTCCGGCCCAAGAATTGTAAAAAAAGGGGTGTATTTGACTTTTCACCCGGAGATTTCTTTTAAAAGGGGGTGTTTTTTCTTTTTTTTCTCTCATCTCTTTGGACTCCTGAGAAATTATACCGAATTTAGGGGGGTACATTGAGCATTTTTCCGTATTTAGGGGGGTCTCCAAGGCAGGAAAAGCCCGCGAAAGGGGGGTTCGGAAATGTTGGCAGTCCTCAGATAGGGGGTGCTTTCAAAATGAGGGAACAAGCATACGCGTACCCTAAATAACACTGAGTGGGGGGGGGGGCGGGGGACAATTACCTCCTGTACCAATCAAGCCCCTGGGACAATATTCCCAAGGAAAATCACCCCAGGGAAATTACTCCCAGTACAATTACCCCCTGGACAATGACTCCCCAGGGCAACTACTCCCAGGACAACTACCCCAAGGGTGACTACCGGTACTGAGTACTTCCAGGACAACTACCCCCCAGGACAATTACATGTTACCCCAGGTCAATAGCTGCAGTTAGAGGATGATGACTAGGGATAATGGGGCTTTCCTCAAAGGTATGGTGGTATGTGGAAGGGGTTCCCTTCCCACGGCGCTAGTTCACAAGAGTGCCCATACTCTGGCCCGTGACCCGCGTATGGAGAGCACCCTACTGAACACAAATAAAAATCAACTAAATCTACTACAATAATTGTTAAAAATAATGGTCATGATACGGTGCTGTGCTATGCAGTGCGGGCGGGTGTGCGCGCGTGCATGCGGTATGTACTTGTGTTTTTCACGGGTTTGCAGTGAAACCTGTGAGAAAAAGTATTTTATAATGCTTCGTTTTTAGGAAAAATACTCCAAAAAAGAAAAAAAGTAAATTAACACAAAACAGGTAAGAAAGATAACGACTTTGAAATCATGACCATTATTTGAACAATTGTTGAAGATTTAGATGATTTTTGAACAAATGTTGAACATGTAGATGGTTTTTAGTTGTGTTGAGTAGGGAACTCTCCACGCCTGGGTCAGGAGCCAGAGTATGGGCACACTTGTGAACTAGCGCCGCCTTTTTTAACAATTATCTCAAACAGGGGCGGAGGAGCATCCTTCTAAATGAAGGGGGAACTAACAGAAAAGGGCAACTTACAGAAGGAGAAAACGAGGTGGAAAATACCTTTCTAAGATATTAGTATTTCCCTACTATAATGTTCTTATATAGCAGTCCATAATTTTATGCATCCTACCATAAATATCATGTTAGAAAATAGAGGTCCGCGGATCTCACGCTCACCTGAGCCGATGAAAGTAGGGGCCTTGCAATTAAGGACCTAGCTCCCATCCCCTTTACAAACTGTACAAAATGTCTAATTATTGCCTAAGAGGCACTTTGGGGGATGCTGCCCTCAAGCCCCCTTGTGGGCATGTACCCCATTTGAACAACTTTAGATCTCCCTTTCCTGCATGTGATTCCTACATACTTAGGTTAGAATCCAGCCATGGGTTTTCGACAAGAACATGTGCAATTCCTGCCACTGAGGAACTTTGGGGGCACTGCCCTAGGCCCCCTTGGGGATACGTACCTCATTTATCCCAATTGAGATCTGCCTTGCCTAAGAATGACTCTGACCAAGTTTGGTTAATATTTTGCCACCCGTTTTTGAGAAAGAGTTATAAATGTAAAAAGTTTATGGACGATGGTCAAAAAGAAATAATCATACTAATAGCCCACTTGAGCTTAAAAAAGGCTAGTTTTTCTGCTTTAATTGGATACATAATACATGTAGGGACTACATCATAACTGGATTAAAGTCTGATCATTTCTGCTTGCTCTCTGTAGGAAGGGGGGATCTGAATGAAACCACTTCCCCCTCCCCACCCCGCCCCCTCCCGGAAATTTTAATTCACCATATTCAGGCACCACCACCTCAGGCATTAAAGTTCTTTTTTTATTATTTTCTATCTTGTCACAATCAAATATATTTCATGACAAATTACATATCCACTGAAATAAAATGTGACAATTTTAATTACTTGCTTCACTACCCTGCACAATTCAGAAACTTGGTAATTTGTATTTGGGCTGGAAACATCTGCCCTGTTCACATATGTACCGGTATGTATGTTTGTTTAACTCAGTGACATTCAATGTAATTTTTAGAAATATTTCTGGCATGTAGGACAATTCATTGATTAAAGGGAAATCCAACCTTAATATCAAAATACTGTAAAAGAATGCAGAAAAATCAGATAAACAGACTGGTGAAAGTTTGAACAAAATCAGACAAAATCTAACTAAGAAACTTGTTAATTCTCTAAAATTGTGATCACTATACATATGAGCACTTCTAATTGGCCGAATGGGTAATGTCACCGAGTGATTTCAAGTTCGGTGTTGAAAGCTGGTGTTGGTGTTGTGAGAACACCAACACCGAACTTGAAATCAGGCTGGTGTCGGGATTGACCTCGGGAAATATGACGTATTTCTGGTAGTCTGTGTTGAGGGCTGGTGTTGAATGTCGTCTGCTTAACTGAGTATCGCGGTTGGTGTTGACGATTTACGTGTAATCATTCACCAACACCAGCCCCTAGGGATTGGGAAATTCATGATTTCAAGTTCGGTGTTGGTGTTGGTGTTGCAGTATATCGCAGGTAACTATGCGGACATCTGGCACGCATCTCACGATCATGCCAAGGTAAAATTCAATTGTACAGTCAAAACAGCTGTAAAACCTGGGAGCTACATATGTATTTCAAGAGAAATCATATTTTATATATTTATTTTTTAATATGATTTTACATTTGACATTCGATATGGTGTAATTTATTGGAATTTCTGAATGGATTATGCTTTTATCACTCGGCGTTGAGGCTGGTGTTGAGCTATCGGTATCGTCCTTCTAAACTGACCGTCGGTATTGGAGCTCGGTTCAGCAGCCTTTCCACGCTCTCAACACCAACACCGAACTTGAAATCACTCAATGTGACATAGAGCTGACAACTTTCCCACTTGTTCCAACACACAAAATGACTAAAATGTCAAGTTTTCACATTCTATGACTCAGGATTGTCTTTTATTTTTAGAGAGAAACAGGAGAGTTATCTGTGGCTCTGTCACAATCCACTAACCATGGCACTTTTACAATCCAGTAACCAAAAACTGCCAAGTGGAGATTTGCAGAGTTTTCATGACTTTAGTAAGTTTGTGGGAAGGAAAAAATGTTAAAAATTTTATATACATCATGGGCACCATATAACTATTACTGTTGTTTCTTTCTTTCAATGACCCTCCATGACATTTACATTAGTACACATATACCTGGATAGATGATGCCTTTGCTTTCAATGTAGAGTAGAACTCCTCATTGAGAACAATTCTAAGTGTCAGGCCAGTCAGGTTTGACATAGAACACAGTGCTTCGGCTAGGTGAATCGATGAGGCTGGTGTGGGACACTTGACAACATCAGGCTTGAAAATTTGGACCTACATTGTGTGTGAATATATTTAAGAGACAGTCTCTTCAACATACACACCAAACATGTTTGTTGCTAAAATTTTGGAGACAACTTGTAGATATTGTGTAGTATACGCATCAAGCAAACCTGACTTAATTTGAAAATACTTTCCTCACAAGCAAGTTTGAAACTCATTTGGTGTTGGGATTTACTGTTCATAGAACTTTTCCCTTACCAATACACTTTACAAGCACACATTTCTATACCTGACAATTACAAGGTTTTTAGAATGCCCTGACGTAACGTTGACTTCAAGTATAACTATCAGCGTGTTTCTATTGGAAGCCATTATCCGATTAATTAAGGGATTAATTTTGCACAATAGAAACTGACCTCCGCTTTTATCAGGATAATGCCTGTGAGAGCTGTGAAGCGTTCACGAGCGAAATTAAATTTCTTCTAGAAGGATAATTCAGGGGAAGCTATTAAACCGGATAACGTAAGTAGAAACTCATGCCATTCCGATAGAGTGCACATAACGGACAGAAATCAGAAATCAGAGTGACCATGTGATCGGAATATTTGACCGCGACACTAAAATCCCAGGTTGACATAGCAGTCCCACAATAATTTGCGGTGACATTAGCCAGAGTTCAATTCAATTTTATTTACGGCCTTTTAACTTGCTAAATCGGAGCAGTGTATTCATCCGGATAATACACGTAGATAGAAACTGCCCATTCGCTGGTATCATACACTATATTCCAAAAAAGAAATAAAAAGGAATTTTTGAAAATAACAAATAACAAAACTATTGAAGCGGCACCAGAAATCAGAGCGGGCAGGGACGAGAAACGCGTAATAAGTCCTACACCTAACACCACTGAAATAAATAATACCCAGAAATCTGCATCTCAGTGCTATTAGTGTATTGAAGGTATTCATAACTACATTTTCATGTGCACAAGAGCCTTAAGTCAGGATGTTGGTGGATATGCTACAGTTTTGGAATATTCAAGCCTTTATTAAAATTAGTAGTAAATAAAAAAATTACATTACATATTTTTCATATCAATCAAAGTATGAAAAAGGTTGGATATTGATTATTGATCAAAAAATTAAATCTTATACACACTGAGATTTCAACTGAATCGGCACATGTGTAGTTTGCATTCATTTCATGTTTCATGTAACTAGTAAGTGAATGGCAGTTAAAAAAGGGGGGGGGGGTTTAAAGAAAAAAACATAAATACATGTGCACCATATAACCATTACTGCTTTTTCTGTCTTTCAATGACCCTTCATGACATATACATTAGGACACATATACCTGCATGGATGATGCCTTTGCTTTAAGTGTGGAGTAGTACACCTCAAGTACTTCACGCATTTGGTCGGTCAGGTCTGGCATTGAATACAGTGCTTCTGCTAGGTGATGTGACGAGGCTAGCGTCGGACTCTTGTCATCGACAAGCATGACTGTTTGGACCTGCATTGTTTGTGAATTTCACGATAGATCAGCAACTCATGTATACATACATATGTGCCATTCAATAATTTCTCATTGTATTCTTACAATCAACACACATTCTATTAATGACATAGTTGTGTTCAAGAGAATATCCTCAACAAAAAGGATTGAACAGATTTTAATTTTAAGTTCAAATCTTGTGGACTGACAAAAAAACACACTAAGGTTTCTATGGAGAGGATGATTTTTATTGTTTTAAAATTCTTGATGTTTTCTTTACAAGGCTTCCAACCTGTTTGCATTGATAAGTCATACTCCTAATAACACTGAAATTAATAATAACCATAAATATACATTTGCTATTAATGTATTAAAGGTATTCATAACTCTGGATTTCATGAGCACAAGACTCCTAGGTCAGGAGGTTTGTTGCTATGGTTCAGTTTGGTAAATTCAAGCCGTTATTAAAATTGGCTGTCAAAAAAACTATATGATATCGAACTTGAAAAACATTGGATATTGATTATCGGTCAAAACATTAATTTCAACAGAATCAGTATAGGTGTAGTTTGCTTTTTATTCCATGTTTTATGACTGTGCCAATATACCAAGTGAACAGTCTTTAAAAAAGCGTGTTTGGAAAAAACTCACATGTATACATGTGCACCATATAACTATTACTTCTGTTTCTGTCGATCAATGACCCTCCATGAAATATACAATAGTACACACATACCTGGATGGATGATGCCTTTGCTTTCAATGTTGAGTAGAACTCCTCATTAAGGACCATTCCAAGTGTCAGGTCAGTCAGGTTTGGCATAGAACACAGTGATTCGGCTAGGTAAATCGATGAGGCTGGTGTGGGACACTTGGCTACATCAAGTTTGAGAATTTGAACCTGCGTTGTGTGTTAATATAGTTATGTAGCATGTCTATACATGCATATGCTTTATTTATTGATTTTTGACTGTATTCTTACATTTTATACATATTCCATTTATTACATAGTTGTATTCATAATAACATTCTCAACACAAAAGAATAAACAGATTTTATTCTCAAATTCAATTCTTGTTTCTTGAGAAAAACTTCACACAAATTCTATTAATTACATAGTTGTATACAAGATAATATCCTCAACAAAAAGGATTGAATAGATTTTAATTTTAAATTCAATTCTTGTCGATTGACAAAAAGGAAACACACTAAAGTATCTAAGGAGAGGATGATTTTTTTTTCCTCAAATTCTATATGTATTCTTTACAGGGCTTCCAACCTGTTTGCATTGATAAGTCATACTCCTAATAACACTGAAATTAATAACACCCATAAATATACATTTGCTATTAATGTATTAAAGGTATTCATAACTCTGGGTTTCATGTGCACAAGACTCCTTGGTCAGGTTTGTTGCTATGGTTCAGTTTGCTATTAAAATTCAAGCCTTTATTAAAATTGGATGTCAAAAAACTATACGATATACATTTTTCCTATCAATCAAACTTGGAAAACATTGGATATTGATTATTGGTCAAAAGATTTCAATCTTATACACGCTTAAATTTCAACTGAATCAGTACAGGTGTAGTTTGCTTTTATTTCATGTTTTATGACTGTTCCAATATACCAATATACGGCCTTTAAAAAATCCTGCTTGGGAAAAAAACCCACATATGGGCAGGAGTGTCGTGGTTGAGTGGTCTAAGGTGCTTGACTGGAGATGCAAAGGTCGAGGGTTCGAATCCCGACATGACAATAATATCCTTTGGCAAGATATTTACCTGCACATGCTACTCTCCACCCAGATGTTAAATGGGTACCCGGTAGCATGCGAAAGTTCATGTGGTTGGCTAATTGTCAAAATAAAATGCATTGATTAATGTTTTTCCTAGCTGCGTGAATATTCATGCATAGCTTTCCATTTGCCCTCTTGAACTCTTTAATTCTTATTCAGATGCGAAGTCTGGATGCGTGCATTCCTTTTCCTTTGTTCCGTCATAAGAATTTAGATATGCAAATTTAATAATAGCACTCATGTGACTGGGTTTGGGAGAGGGTGAATGTGTTAGCGAAAGTGGGCATGCAGAAGCCATTTTGTATCGATGAGAGAAGGACCTGCTGTGTCGCCCTTGGGGAGGGAGTTCCCATGACAGTGAAGGGAAGATTTTGGGCTTGCTGTTCAGAGCGAGTGAGGTCCTCCTTTTTATTGCTGCTTTTTCATTCTGCTGTTGAGAGCGGAAAGAGCAGACGAACGTCCTTCGGACACGATCCCTCCGGGAGGCAGGCAATTCAATCTTCATAATAACTGTAAGTCTTACCTTTAAGCTCACCTCTCATTTTATTCACATTTAGGACCCTGTTTTATGCTCTATAGTGTAAACGGACGCCTGGAGAAATGTATCTAGATGTTGCATGTGAATATTTATTGTTTTTGTAAATGCCTTTTTTCGGCAGACACGGAAAGTCAGCCATTTTGAAAGTCAGCCACTTTGAATATTATAAATGGCAGGTAGCCATTTTGAATTCTGATGCAAACAGAATGCATTAACTGTTTCTTTTAAAAACATATTTCTAAAGTCAGAAATAATTTGAAATGTTATTAGCATCGTTTATAAAGGCTGGTATGAGATACTGGAAAGGAATTTTCTGTCTTTAGATTTGTTAAAGCTAAATGATTTCGTGTATTTTTATTAATGATGTTTAAGTCAACATTGTATGTGTATATCGTGAGAAAGTCCTTACATTTTAAGAACGTTTGTCGATGTATTTTTGTATCAAAATAATATGATAGGATACCATGTTTATTATTGTATATTAATTGTATTACAGCCGTTTAGAGTGGTGTTCAACCACACTCCACTGATCCATACTCTACGAAGTACGAGAGACTGGTTTAGACTGTTTTCTACTCTGCGATATGATCAACTCATCACGAGCCATTCGACCCTGATCTCGTTCTACATGATTCCATGGTCATCTAACGCGGTGGACATTTCCACACACTCCAACGTTCTAAACGCGTTACCCTTCGAACACTGGTTTAGTATAATGGCAGCCTTAATTCAATTGACCCTCTTAGGAAACTATAATCTGATATATTTTCGATTTGTCAATGTTTAATATTTGTGAATTTATGTTGTATCTCGTTGCATTGTGTAATTAAAATCCACACTATCATATTACAACTCATTCTTTGATTGTTTTTATATGTGTGTATCGCCAGTTAGCCAACCACAATCCATGTGACACTAAGCATGTGTGCGCTTGTAAAATGGCGACTGGCTGGAATGCTCGCCAGGGAGTGGAAAATGTGCATACATTGTGTGCGGGTAAGCCTGAATCCGATGACCTGGGTAATAATATATCTGTAGAACACTTAGGCACATCGTTGTATCGATGTATTGGGCGCTACATAAAAACATGTGCACCATATAACTATTACTGTTGTTTCTTTCTTTCAATGACCCTCCATGAAATATACATAAGTTCCCACATACCTGGATAGATGATACCTTTGCTTTCAATGTAGAGTAAAACTCCTCATTGAGAAGCATTCCAAGTGTCAGGTCAGTCAGGTTTGGCATAGAACACAGTGCGTCGGCTAGGTGAATCGATGAGGCTGATGTGGGACACTTGAAAACATCAAGCTTGAGAATTTGAACCTGCATTGTGTGTGAAAATAGTTATGTAGCAGGTCTATACAATACGTGCATGTTTTATTTTATAATCTCTGACTGTATTCTTTCATTTCGTCCCTATTTTCACAAAGTGACGGTTGTGAATGAAAATCCCATACAATTTGCATGCGGATTTTCCTTACTACCGTCACTTCATGAAAACAGGAACGATTTTATACATATTCCATTAATTAAATAGTTGTATTCATAATAACATTCTCAAAGAAAAAGATTGAACAGATTTTATTTTCAAATTCAATTCTTGTCTATTGAGTAAAAGGACAAAAAACAAAGTTATATATGTATTCTTTACAGGGCTTCCAAAATGTTTGCATTGATAAGTCATACTCCTAATAACACTGAAATTAATAACACCCATAAATATGCATTTGCTATTAATGTATTAAAGGCATTCATATCATGTGCAGAAGACCCGTATTAAAGTCAGGTTTGTTTCTATGGTTCAGTTTGGTACTAAAATTCAAGCATTTATTAAAATTGGCTGTCAAAAAACTATATGATATATTTTCATATCAATCAAATTTGGAAAAAGGTTGGATATTGATTATTGGTCAAAACAATGTCAATTTTATACAAACTTGAATTTCAACTGAATCAGTACAGGTGTAGTTTGCTTTATTTCCATGTTGCATGACTATTCAAACATACTAAGTGAATGGCCTTCAAAAAGCGTGTTTGGAAAAAAGCTGACATATATACATGTGCACCATATAAATATTACTGCTGTTTCTGTCGATCAATGACCCTCCATGACATGTTCATTAACCCTTACTGTACTGGGATATTTTGAGCATCTCACTGACTGAGGGGGGGGGGGGGGCCACGAAGGCCCCCCTCTATGATCTTGGCCGTCGAATGTCCGATGAACACGAAAATTTGCATGATTGTAGATATTTATGTAAGGAACAATTTGGTATAATTAGTTTTGTCCTAATATGCAATTTTTTGTTGTTATAGCCTAATTAATTGTGCAAAATGCTTATTTTATGCATTTTACAGAAAACTATATTTGTCTGTAGACTGGTGAAGAATCTTGAAAAAGTATTGAATAAATGTTTCCTTCATCTCAAATTCATGAGGTTTTAATTATTTTTATATATGAAAATGCATGGGTTAATTTGCATAAATCATGAATATGCAAATTACGTATCATGAATATAAAATCTGAAAATACACAGGGAACTTAAACCATTACAAAAATTGTCAGACCTCACTTTTTGAATCTTGAAACTCATTATTCATATGAAACTTCTTTTTTAACACAAAAAGTTATTTTGATGTAATTAATAATGATAATTTATGCAAATTTGATGCAATTATCAAATATTTATTTTCTTATGTATTTCATTGTTTTTATTTCTTATTATATCTATTGTTTTATTTTTAATGTATTCTTTTGTTACTTTGAGAAACATATAAAAGCAATTTGATATCAATTCATATCTCCCACTTAGGAAGAAAAACATCTAAACCTGTATTCACGTTTCTGCTTATAGCACTTTTTGATGACATACGCATACTAATTGTTATGAAATACCTTACAAGTATACCCAATTTCAACAAAAATGGCATCAAAATGTGCGTAAGACTTGAGAGAAAAAAAGTCATGAAACAACAATTCAAAATGTCAAGCAGTTGCAGCGCAATCTCACAAAATGTCACCATGGGGGGGGGGGGGGGGCAGGCCCCCCACCCCAGTACAGTAAGGGTTAAGACACACATACCTGAATGGATGACGCCTTTGCTTTCAATGTAGAGTAGAACTCCTCATTGAGGTTCCTTCCAAGTGTCAGGTCAGTCAGGTTTGGCATAGAACACAGTGTTTCTGCAAGGTGATGTGATGAGGCTAGTGTGGGACATTTGACATCATAAAGCTTGAGAGTCTGGACCTGCATTGTTTGTGAATATATTTAAGCAGCACACCTACATATGCATATATTTAATTAGGTGATCTGCCGCATAGCGTAGCAGAGCATCTATTGATTTTGTCAGAATCCATCTAGTCTTTTTTTGTTCCTATTCTTACTGTATGGATTTTATTTGCTTCATATCTCATGAATGACATGGTTAATGACAATGACATTTTCATGAAATGATTATTGATCCTTACAAAGAGATTTTTTGTATTACTGATGCGTGACGTCATCTAGGCACCATTTTGTTAATTTATATTACTGACCAAAATTCAGTCATACAATGTCAATTCTGAATCATATTTGATATCCATAACTTGCTTGATGTCATGGGTAAACTTTTGGTCACACCCATTAAAAATTTCAAGCATGTGTATGCATGCGCGCGAGGTTTTGCACATGCCATCTGTTTTGTGTTGTGTTGCTGATACTATTCTTAGCTATTTGAAATCACTTTTAGCCATTATTGACCTAAATTTAGCTCATAAACGTTTGTTAAACCTCAAAAGCGATGCATGCATACATATGCATAAATTGCCAAAAGTGGCAAAAAAAAGGTACCTATTTTAGATCCTCTATAACTCTTCAGAATGGCTGGTAACCCCCCATTTGTTTCATGTTCTGATAGAGTATGAATTGGAGATGCGATTTCATGTATCACGTTTGCTGTTAGAACGTTTTGACGTCAACATAGTGCCCCTTAACCCTACGTTAACGGGGGGGGGGGGGGGGGGGGTCAATTTGACACCCCCCTATAGTAATTTAGCGATTTCTCCGGGACTGCGGCAGATACAAAGTTTTCTTTTCTTGACTTTTTTCTTTCAAGTCTTACGCATCTTTTAAAACTTTTTTTGTGAAAATCGGATGTATAGTTACAAAGTCACGTGACCTTTTGTCTTTGCATGTCAGCCCGAACTTCGCTCATTTTAGTGATTTGTGTACAAAACATATGGAAATATCCTTTTTCCCCAAAAGAGATAAAACATTGGTTATTTGGTCTTGTTTAAAGTTAAGGTGTTTGTCTTCGGGTCAAAATAGTTGAATTGCAGCTAGAAATGAAATAAAACAACAAAAACAATAGAATACATAAGTTAAAAAACAATGAAATACATAAAAATATAAAAACAAGAGATATCATAAGAAATAATCTGGCTCTTCCAATTTTTTTATTTTTATTATTATTCCACAAGGTCTAACGAATATATGCAGGGAAAAAAAAATGCTTAAATATGAATAATATATGATTTATGGGTAAAAATGTGAATTTCCATAAATATACAAATGGATGATTTTAAAAAAAAGGGAAATTACCATAGTATTTCAAACACTTCACTTGACATGCATGCAAATTTTCGCAGTGATCGGCTGTGAAACGGTCAAGATCTTGGGGGGGGGGGTCAAATTGACCCCCCCCCCAGTAAAAAAGGGTTCTGAAATAGCCCAGTTAAAATAGGGTTAAAGGAAAACAAATGAATTTGATTCTATGAGGTAATATTTGCCGTTGTTGTCCCTTCACGATATCTCCCATATTTTATTATGTAGTAGCTGAGACTTTACTCTACAAATGTAATACGATTCAATTTTAAGATCAGAAGACGAGAACGTGGGCAAAATTCCCATTTAAGGTGAACACTGCAAAATGTGCCATTATATGAATTACATGAATGGAGGGTGAGATTTTTTTTTTAAAGTCCGCATTTCTTATTCACCCTCTCTTATTAGATGAACGGCTACAGAGTGTAATAAATCTCCTAATGAGCTAGTACATACCGGTAGGCGTGTTATATGAGTAAAGATCAAGATTTTTTTTAAAGACCAAATTTCCCATCGAGTTTCTACATGTGTTATGTCTCGATCAAAGCTGCAGATCACCTAATTCGTCTCCGTAATGAATTCAATGTCTAGTTTATTAATTTCGGACTGTATTCTTACATTTTACACAAATTCTATTAATTACATAGTTGTATTCATATTAACAATTCCCAACAAAAGAGATTGAACAGATTTTCTTTTCAATTTGAATTCTGGTCTATTGAAAAAAGAACACACTAAACTTTTTATGGAGAGGGCGATTAATCGAGAGTGATTTAAAAAAAAAATCTATATGTATTCTTTATAGGGCTGCCAACCTGTTTTCATTTATAAGTGCTACTCCTACTTACACTGAAATTAATAACACTATGAATATACATTTGCTTTTAATGTATTAAAGGTATTCATAACTCTGGATTTCATGTGCACAAGACCCATAAGTCAGAAGGCTTGTTGATATGTTTCAGTTTGGTAAAATTCAAGCCTTTATTAAAATTGGCTCTCAAAAAACTAATATTTCTCCTATCAATCAATTTCAGAAAAGGTTGGATTTTGAGTCTTAAAGAAGACTGTTGGTTCTCTTTCTTAGCAATAGTTCTAAGGATAGCTATAGCGCTTGGAGAGGATGGGTGGCGGGAGTGGCTCGACGTTTCGAACTGGTTGACTATCCGTCGTCAGGAGTGGAGAATAGCTGGCGTGCGTGAGCTTAACCACATGACTGCTATTGGCTTAAAACGCCCGGCATACCCCCTGTGCTACAGCATTTTTGTACTGTTCAAAAAGTGTACACTGTACACGAAAAGGCCATATTTTTTTGTGAAAAAGTGCCGTACACGAAAAGGCCATTTTTTTGTTGAAAGAATGCCATCTACTGTTCGAGACATGTATAACATCATTGAAGTGCTAATTACACAGCAGGGCTAGGCAGTTTGCAGTGCTAAGGTCTTGAAAGTGCAATGCCCTAACCACGTACATGTGCGTGGTGCGTACAGGGCATGCAAGACCACGTACATGTACGTGGCTCGCAGTCAAGTGGTTAAGTCACCAGGGTGCGGACGTGGGGGTACTATACATGAACATGTGGGCGTGAGTCACCGGGGTGTGGACTTGGGTGGTCTGCTTGTCCGTCTGGGCTGGAGTCTCCGAGTTGCGGACTTGGGGGAGCTTCGAATCCATGAGTGGGGTGTGCTGACGGCGAGACGCTGTGTGTCCCCAACATAGGTGGCGTTGTAGTCTGCTATCGTCTGCTGTGCATTGTAGCTGTGAGGCTGGCGGCTTCTTTGTGGGTTCGGCGGGTAGCGGTGGTTGATGTACGGGTGTCTGCGGGGGAGGTGAAGGTGGTGGTGATGGCAGTGGTAGAGGAGGAGTGACCGGGTACTTGTTGATGAGGGGTTTCCAGATGACGTTGATGTATAATCCCGAGTCTTGGGGCAGGGTGTTGTGGCGGTGAATTTTGATGGCTTCTCGGATTCGGTGTGTATGTCATCAAAATTCAACGCCACGCCACAACACTGAGCCCCAATCCGATTCGAAGCTCCCCCAAATCCGCAACCTGGAGACTCCAGCCCAGACGGACAAGCAGACCGCCCAAGTCCACACCCCGGTTACTCAAGCCCACACGGTCATGTATAGTACCCCCACATCCGCAACCCGGTGACTTAAGCTCATGCACGCCAGCTATTCTCCACTCCTGACGACGGATAGTCGACCTGTTTGAAACGTCGAGCCACTCCCACCACCCATCCTCTCCAACCCTATAGTTCTCCTTAGAACTATAAGCCAAGAAAGATAACAAACAGTCCTTTTCAAGACTACACACCCTTTTCAGGACTTCTCAATCCTCCCTCTCTCTCACATGGTGCATCCGCAAGCCTACTGTTAATGTCAATCTTATACACACTTGAATTTCAACTGAATCAATACATGTGTTGTTTACTTTTATTCCATGCTTCATGACTGTTCAAATATACCAAGTGAATGGCCTTTAAAGAATGGGGTGTTTGGAAGAAAAAAAACATATACCGGTATACATGTGCACCATATAATTATTAATGCTTTTTCTGTCAATCAATGACCCTCCATGACATTTACATAAGGACACACATACAAGTATGGATGATGCCTTTGCTTTCAATGTAGAGTAGAACTCCTCGAAGATAAACTTTCCAAGTGTCAGGTCAGTCAGGTTTGGCATACAACACAGCGCTTCGGCTAGGTGAATCGATGAGGCTGGTGTGGGACACTGGTTATAATGAAGCTTGAGAGTCTGGACCTGCA
This sequence comes from Strongylocentrotus purpuratus, assembly GCF_000002235.5. NCBI lineage: Eukaryota > Metazoa > Echinodermata > Echinoidea > Camarodonta > Strongylocentrotidae > Strongylocentrotus > Strongylocentrotus purpuratus. The sequence continues at coordinate 29,054,147 of NW_022145600.1, read as the reverse complement.
TTGTTAGTGAATATAATTACCGGTAAGCAACTTATCTACCGTATTTGCCGGCGAAAAGGCCACTGTATTTGCCTGCGAAAAGGCTGCAGTATTTTCGGAAGAGAAAATATCAAAAAGTCTGGGTGCGACCTTTGCGCAACAACTAAAAATTCAGCGGTCAAAACAGCACGTCCATTCGGACATATGGGACTACAATGACTAAGCAATGGTACAGGACATTTCTAGAATAACTCCACACATCTTACCAACAATTTTATGTTGCATTGTTGACATGAAGACGAAAATATACTGCATAATTTATTTTTCTAAAAAAATCTACCGGTAGATCTAGCTCTAAGTTTGTGCTATTGCAACGCAACTGCGCAAGTGTGCATCCAGCCGAAGTCGCAAATTTGTATTACACCGCACATTGTGGTAGGGGTATATGTAGGATACCAAATCTGCCTGCGATACAGTACTAGCTTTAAAGTCTATGAAGATTTGCTAAATTACGATATTTTTTTAGGTAAACTACCTGTAAATTTATAAGAATATTGATGAATTTGGTATCAGTTTGTAGAAAAAATAGTGTTCTGCAAGAAAATTACGATTATTTTGTTTGGTCCATCTGTTTTATTTTCCTTTCGTTCTTTTTCTTTTTCCCTCTACGAAATGTCAAGGTTGGGGGTGTGGCCTTATCGCCGGCAAATACGGTATACACACATATGATTTAACACTAATTTCTCATTTCATTCTTACGTTTAACACAAATTTTAATAACTACATAGTTGTATTCATAATAACATTCTCAACAAAAGATACAGAACAGATTTTATTTTCAAATTCATTTCTTGTCTATTGAGAAAAAGAACACACTAAAATTTCTATGGAGAGGGTGATTTAGTAAGATTAGTTGTGTTCAAGATAATATGCTCAACAAAAAGGATTGAACAGATTTTAATTTTAAGTTCAAATCTTGTCGACTGACAAAAAAACACACTAAAGATTCTATGGAGAGGATGATCTTTATTGTTTTAAAATTCTATATGTATTCTTTATAAGGCTTCCAACCTGTTTGCATTGATAAGTCATACTCCTAATAACACTGAAGTTAATAATAACCATAAGTACACATTTGCTATTAATGTATTGAAGGTATTCATAACTCTAGATTTCATGTGCACAAGACCCCTACAGTCAGGAGGATTGTTGCTATGGATCAGTTTGGTAAATTCAAGCCTTTATCAAAATTGGCTCTAAAAAAAATATATGACTTATTATTGTTACTATCAATCAAATTGGAAAAGGTTGGATAGTGATTATTGATCAAAACGATGTCAATCTTATATATATATATTTTAATTTTAAATGAATCAGTGCATGTGTAGTTTGCTTTTATTCCATGTTTCATAACTGTTCCAATATACCAAGTGAATGGAGTTAAAAGGTATCATGTCCCATTCAATTCAATTCAATTCAATTCATTTATTTGCAGGCCCAAAAAATGAAAAGTTTAAATTCCAACAGCATTTAAAAGATAATACTAATTTAGAACTTCCTTAAGGAAGGGGGGCTTGAAAATGTCTTTTAAGTGGGAAAATAACGACTATTAGTTTCTCAAATCGACTCAAGTGCTACCAAGATAATAAGTAATAGTCTGATTTTCAGACCATTATACCGAATGGTTGTACGTTTTGTGCTGCGCAAAGATTCAATCAGTTTAATTTTGGCCATTACAAGAAGTGGGTTATTGATGTAGACAAATGCTCATGTACCCTTCACAGCTCATTTTATGTATGTTATTACCAAAGAATAAAAAAGCCAGTCAGTCACTCATTAGTGTCCGACAGTGAAATCTAGCAAGTAAACGGATTTCCTTGCATAATTTGAATATTAGGACAATGCTAATGTTTAAATTTCACAGATAGGATATACATGACATATTCGCAATTCCTGCAAGGTTCTACAGAATTTGATGTTGGCTGCAAAAGGGACCTTCAAAAAGGGTTTTTGGAAATAAAGCCACACACATACATGTGCACCATATAACACTTTCTGCTGATTTCTGTCGATCAATGACCCTCCATGACATGTACATTAGAACACACATACCTGAATGGATGATGCCTTTGCTTTCAATGTAGAGCAGAACTCCTCTTTGTGAACCCCTCCAAGTGTCAACTCAGTCAGGTATGGCATAGAACACAGTGCTTCTGCAAGGTGATGTGACGAGGCTGGTGTGAAACACACAAGATCATCAAGCTTGAGAGTCTGGACCTGCATTGTATGTGACTATATTTAAGTATCACGTACCGGTATATACATGCATATCTTTTATTTACTAATTTCAGACTGTATTCAATCAATTACAAACGTGCATTCATAATAACATTCACATCAAAAAAGATTGAATAGATTTCATTTTCAAATTCTATTCTTTTCTATTGAGAAAAAGAACACCCTAAAGGGTCTATGGAGAGGATGATTTAGTAAGAGTGATTTTGTGTACAATTCTATATGTATTCTTATGGGGCTTCCAACCTGTTTGCATTGATAAGTCCAACTCCTACCAACACTGAAATTAAAAATACCCATGGACATAAATTTGCTATTGATGTATTAAAGTTATTCATAATCCAGGATTTCATGTGCACAAGAACCCTAAATCAGGAGGTTTGATGCTATGGTTCAGTTTGGTAAATAAAAGCCTTTATAACCATTGGCTCTTAAAAAACTTTATGGCATATTTTTCCTTCCAATGAAACTTGGAAAAGGTTGGATATTGATTATTGGTCACTGAAATGTCAATCTTATACGCACTTCAATTTCAACTGAATCAGTATAGGTGTAGTTTGCTCGAATTCAATGTTTCATAACTGTTCCAATATACCAAGTAAATGGCCTTTAAAAAAGGTGTTTGGAAAGAAAACCACATACATACATGTGCAGCATATAACACTTAATGCTGTTTTCTGTCGATCAATGACCCTCCATGACATGTACACTAGGACACACATACCTGTATGGATGATGCCTTTGCTTTCAATGCAGAGTAGAACTCATCCTTGAGATACCCTTTAAGTGTCAGGTCAGTCAAGTTTGGCATAGTACACAGCGCTTCTGCAAAGTGATGTGATGAGACTGGTTTGAGTTCCTGGGCATCATCAAGCTTGAGATTCTGGACCTGCATCATATGCGAATATATTAAAGCAGCACGTCTATACAGTGTGAGTCAAAAAAAAGTTTACACCTAGAAAATTGCTAATTATTAAAAAAATCATTGATGAACATTAAACTGTTATATGTCTTATGAAAGAGTGTTTTATCCCAAATCATTTGGTACCATTTTTTGTGTGGTATGTGTTCACGCCTGGATGAACAGGAGACATTGTTGCGAGAGTGCAAAAATCGACTTGCGCCAAAGTTGTCTATGTTATGTTTGAATAAAAAAATTGGGATTTGGGTATTAATTTGGTCTTTGCAGATCCAAATAACACCCCTAGCAAAATTAATCATGCCACACATATCAAATATCAACTAACATTTGTGCGCGTGTGTGTGGGTGTGTGTGACTTTGCCCTTTGAAAAAAACATATGCAATGCATTTCATTTGATACATTCAATCCATTCTCTCACTCGCTAATCCCAACATAATACATACTGTAGGCATCACTTTGGCGTAATTCGATTTTTGCACTCTCGCAAACAATGCCACCTGTTCATCCAAGCGTGAACACATACCACACAAAAATGGTACCAAATGACTTGGGATAAAACACTCTTTCATAAGATGTATAATAGCAAAAGACAAAGGCGTAAAGGGGGCTTGTCTACCTCAAGGGACAAGCACCTCGCCCGGTAGGGTGTCCCATGGGTGACAGGTGGGCCCCGACCGTCGACAAGCTACTGTTCGCAATAGGAATACCATCAGAGTTGGAACATGGAATGTGAGAACACTGTATCAGAGCGGCAAGCTGGAGAATGTTAAACAAGAGATGATGAGGCTAAATGTCAACATACTGGGATTAAATGAAACAAGATGGCTGAATAACGGCGAGTTTGTGATAGATGAGTACAGATTGATTTATGCAGGAGGTGAAAAGCATGAAAGAGGTGTGGGGTTACTGCTGGATCCAGATATCTCAAAGAGTGTGTTCAGACACTGGTGTGTAAGTGATAGGGTGCTCCTAGTGAAATTACAGGGACACCCTTTTAACATCTCAATCAAAGTGGTTTATGCACCAACGGCAGATAGTGCTGACGAAGTTATTGACACCTTTTATGATTCCTTAGATAAAGCTAAATCTCAGTGCAAATCGAATGACATTGTCATTGTCCTGGGAGACCTGAACGCTAAAGTCGGTCATGGTACGGAGGGCAATGCAGTAGGTCCGCATGGAATTGGTGAAAGGAATGAACGTGGGGACAGATGGGTTCAGTGGTGTGAGGGGGAGAACATGGTCATCACTAATACTTGGTTCAAGGAACACCCTAGACGAGTATACACTTGGAAGAGTCATGGCGACATCGTCAGAAACCAGATAGACTATATTGACATAAATAGCAGATTTAAAAGAGCAGTGAAACACTCAAAAACTTATCCAGGGGCTGGCTGCGGGAGTGATCATGTGCCGGTAATATGTACACTCCAGTGCAAATTAAAGAAACTCAAGAGGCCAAAAGTTGTGAAAATATTGGATTTTAAACAGTTGAGTAAACCGGACATACGTCAGGAATTTACTGTACAAGTAAAGAATAGGTTTGAGTTGCTCGTAGATGAAGGTGAAGAAAACATGTGGGAGACGATGAGAAATATTCTGGTAGAAACAGCGGAAGAGTATGTGCCGACAAAAGAGAGAAAAAGAAAGAACAAATGGATGACAGAGGAGATTCTTTTAATGATGAAAGATAGACAGAAAATTGGAAATAGACAATGCAAGAAATATAGGGACCTAAACAAACAAATGAGGCAAAAGTGTAATGAGGCAAAAGAGAGCTGGCTAAACGAACAATGTGCAGAAATGATAAGAATAGTAATGTTTACCAAAGAATAAATGAAATTTCAGGTAAAAAGTCTGGTTGTTCAAACCCTGGCTGTATCAAAGGAAAAGATGGGTCAATCCTGTTTGAAATGAAGGACAAAATGAGTAGGTGGACGCAATACATTGGCAAACTTTTTGAGGATAGTAGGGAAGCAATGCCGAATTTGCAGATGAAGTCGAAGGGGAGAAAATTCTTAAATCTGAAGTCCGTTGGGCAATGTCAAAGATGAAGAAGAACAAAGCAGCTGGACCAGATGGTGTGGTCACTGAAATGTTTGAAGCATTAGAGGAATATGGTGTTGATAGATTAACAGAAACTATCAACAAAATATATGATGACGGAACATTTCCAGATGAATTGGGCAGATTCATTTTCATTACTCTCCCCCAAAAACCGGGAGCCGTGAATTGTGAGCAATATAAGGCAATCAGCCTTATTTGCCATATCACTAAGATTATTTTAAGGATTTTGCTTTTGAGAGCAAGAAGTAAAATAACTCCCATGGTCGGAAGGGAACAATTTGGTTTTGTAAAGGATGCGGGCACAAGAAATGCAATATTTGTGGTTAGAAATATAACGGAGAGAGCAGTCGAAATGCAAAAGGATGTGTACATGTGTTTTATTGATTATTCAAAGGCTTTTGATAGAGTAAGACATTCAGAACTGTTTGAAGAGCTGAAAAAGCTTGATATATATAGGAAAGATATAAGACTGCTACAAAGTCTATATTGGAATCAGTTTGCATGCATCAGGGTAGAAGGAGAGTGTAGTGAATATATCAACATCAAACGGGGAGTCAGACAGGGTTGTGTTATGTCGCCAGACCTGTTCAATATGTATAGTGAAATCATTCTAAGAGAATTGGAAGATGAAAATGGGATACAAGTGGGTGGCCATTCAATCACAAATAATAGATATGCTGATGACACTGTTTTATTTTCTGAATCAGAGGAAGATCTCCAGAGACTCCTGAATGTAGTTGTAAAAGAATGTGAGAGAATGGGACTAGAGATCAACTATACCAAGACAAAGTGCCTGGTGGTATCCAAGAAGGGCAGTCCAAAATGTAACTTGAAACTGAAAGAACAGATCATTAAACAAGTCTCCTCATTTAACTACCTCGGCAGCATGATTACCGAGGATGCCAGATGTGAGACAGAGATCAAGAGGATAGCTCTCGCTAAATCTGCATTTTCGAAGTTAGGCAAAATTCTGACAAATCGAACAATGAGTATGAGGACCAGAATGAGAGTATTGAATTGTGACATCTACCCAGTACTTATGTATGGTAGTGAAACATGGACTTTAGCCTCTGATACTAAAAAGCGTCTGGAAAGTTGTGAAATGTAGTTTCTAAGAAGAATGATGAAAATCCCCTGGACTGACAAAGTTAGTAATGAGGAAGTTCTTACAAGAGCTGGAGTGCAAAGGAAAATGATACGTGAGATGTTGATTAGGCAGTTGAAGTTCATGGGTCACATTACACGTAAAGAAGGCCTAGAGAATCTTGCTTTGACAGGGAAAATTGTGGGAAGAAGGAGTAGGGGAAGAAGGAGGATACTTTGGATGGACAGTCTGCAAAAATTGTTGGAAGAGAGAGGAGTGAAGAACTGGGAGTGGTACTAATACAGAAGGCTAGGAGCCGAGGTCAAACGATATGGCACTTAGAGAAGAAGAATAATAATTTACTGTTCATAGATGAATTGAAAAATAATGAGCAATTTTCTAGGTTGTAAACTTTTTTTTGACTCACACGGTACATGCATATGTTTTATGTACCAATTTCTCATTTCATTCTTACATTTAACACAAATTTTAAAAACTACATAGTTGTATTCATAATAACATTTTCAACAAAAAATACTAAACAGATTTTATTTTCAAATTCAGTGCTTGTCTATTGAGAAAAAGAAAACACTAAACTTTCTACGCAGAGGGTGATTTAGTAAGAGTGATAGTAAAACAAATTCTATATGTATTCTTTATAGGGCTTCCAAACTGTTTACATTGATAATCCTACTCCTACTAACACTGAAATTAATAATACCCATAAATATACATTTGCTATTGATGTATTAAAGGTATTCATAACTCTGATTTCATTTGGACAAGACCCCTAGGTCAGGAGGTTTCTTAATATGGTTTAGTTTGGTATAAGCCCGAGTCAAAACGTTTAACTGACGGTTAAACGACTGTATTCATCAAAACCGTTAAGCATTTCTCGCTCCTTTTAACCGAATCTGTAATGAATATTCATTAATTTTACAAATGACCGACATGTGGTATTGTGGTTTGTTCTAACTACCATGCGCTGTAGCTAGTGCTCGAGCCATTCATCACGCAAGCCCCAGGGCCAAGCCCTCGCTGTGACGTATTTACACTACCTCATTTTGCCGCGTTTTACGTGATCTCAGCCATTCATATTGTATGAAGGCTCGGCATGAATTCGTGAATCATTCATAGCGCCATGTCGATCAACGAGGCACAAGCTAGCTAAGCGTGGCGTGGCATTCATGGATGTACTTTGTTTACTAGATTGTACTGTGTATCTAGTATTTGTCACTGTACTGATTGTCGAGCGATCGCGCGCGCAAGATTTGTTGGCAAAAGTTTGAGTTTGGAGACACTGATGTTTATTTTCCCATTATTTTAAAATCATGACATATCGTTTTTGAGTGTGTGTGTACATGTTTTGGAGTTTTAAGCCTCTGTTCATGAACATGATAACATATTTCTTCATTAAAATAGCTGAATGCCTGGCACTATGCCTGGCAATGTCTCCCAGCTCAGTAATCTGTGTGTTGACTCACCACTCGGAAACTACAACAACACTCAAATTTGTCTGTCATCTTGGTTTGAAAGAAATCTTTCTAATAGATCTCAATATGTAGTTTATAATAATAATTACTCAAATTTTTCTTCTATCACACATGGCGTACCACAAGGTTCTACTCAACTGTTTTTAAGTTACATTAATGATCTTACACATTCTTCTAAAATCGACATTGTTACTATTATTTGTGACAAGTTCACAAGCACAAATCGGCGCCTTCAACTGCACCTCGATGTTAAATGGAAGTCCTTCTCCGCGTGGGTTTTCGGCAACAACAACAACAACAAAATAGGGGTGCGCCTTATACACAGGGGCGCCTTACACACAGAGATTTACGGTACTGCTGTATCTGTCGATCAATGACCCTACATGACATGTACATTAGGACACACATACCTGTATGGATGATGCCTTTGCTTTCAATGTATAGTAGAACTCCTCATTGAGATTCCTTCGAAGTGTCAGGTCAGTCAAGTTTGGCATAGAACAGATTGCTTCGGCTAGGTGAATTGCTGCGGCTGGTGTGGGACTCTTGTCACCATGAAGCTTGAGAGTCTGGAGCTGCATTGTTTGTGAATATATTTGAACAGCACGTCTATACAGGCATATGCTTCATGTACTTTTAAATTGCTGACTGTATTCTTACATTTCACACAAATTCCATTAATTACATAGTTGTGTTCATAATAACATTCTCAACAAAAATGATTGAATTGAATTTCTTTTCAAATTTAATTCTAGTCTATGGAGAAAAAGAACAAACTAAAGTTTTTTATGGACAGGGTGATTTAATGCGAGTGATTTAAACAAAATTCTATCGTGTATTCTTTATAGAGCTTCCAACCTGTTTGCATTGATATGTCCAATTCTACTAACACTGAAATTATCAATAGCCATAAATATAAATTTGCTATTGGTGTATTAAAGGTATTCATAATCCTGGATTTCATGTGCACAAGACCCGTAAGTCAGGAGGTTTGTTGCTATGGTTTAGTCTAGTAAATTCAAGCCGTTATTCAACTTGGCTCTCAAAAAACTATATATTTTTTTTTTTTACTATCAATCAAACTTGGAAAACATTGGATATTAATTATTGGTCAAAACAATTTCAATCTTATACACGCTTAAATTTCAACTGAATAAGTACAGGCGTTGTTTGCTTCAATTCCATGTTTCATGACTGTTCCAATACACCAAATCAATGGCCTTTAAAAAAGGGTCTTTGGAAAAATATCCACATAATTATATACATGTGCACCATAAAACTAATACTGCTGTATCTGTAAATCAATGATCCTCCATGACATTTAAATAAGGACACACATACCAGTATGGATGATGCCTTTGCATTCAATGTAGAGTAGAACCTATAATGGAGAATTTTTCCAAGTGTCAGGTCAGTCAGGTTTGGCATAGAACACAGTGCTTCTGCAAGGTGATGTGATGCGGCTGGTGAGGGACCACACAGGAGTTCATCAATCTTGAGAGTCTGGACCTGTATTGTATGTGAATATATTTATGTGTCACGTAAATACATGCTTATCTTTTATTTGTTAATTTCTCATTTCATTCTTACATTTAACACAAATTTTAATAACTACATAGCTGTATTCATAATAACATTCTCAACAAAAAACATAGAATAGATATTCTTTTTAAATTCAATTCTTGTCTATTGAGAAAAAGAACACACTAAAGTTTCTATGGAGAGGATGATTTAGTAAGAGTGATTTTTTATTAATTCTATATGTTTACTTTATAAGGCTTCCAACTAGTTTGCATTGACAAGACCTTATCCTGCTTACACTGAAATTAATAATACCCATAAAAACACATTTGCTATCAATGTATTGAAGGTATTCATAACTCTAGATTTCATGTACACAAGACCCGTAAGTCAGAAGGTTTGTTGCTATGATTTAGTTTGGTAAATACAAAACTTTATTGGAATTGACTCTTATTAGGCGCCTTGGATCAATTCGAGTGGCTGTAATCACGCCTGCTTCCTGCAACGTGGCTTAGTTTGCGTGAAAGCCCCAATCATCCTAATCCGCTCAAACGACTCCACCACAGAGCGTGACCTACTCATAGTGCTTTCAACTGATACCAGTTGACCGCCCTCTAAAGGCCTGGTCTGCCATGTGTTTTTAACTCTCAAACTATGCAGGGGCCGCGGAACCGGGTGGCTGGGGCTTTTTTTTAGTAGACACGTTTCATAAAAGCTCTGAAAAAGGGGTGTATAGATTATTCGCATGCTCAGACCCCCCCCCCCCCCCCCCCCTACTCTCAAAAACGCTCCGCGGCCCCTGCTATGTAGGGTCAGAATTTAGATTCCCTTCCTCCGAAGGGATAACTTATTAAGAAAAATTATACATTAATGCTTTTTCTTCCTTTAAATATGTTTCGCTTTGTTGTAGCTTCATTTGTCACGTTTTCGTTTCCAAACTTTATTAAATTTTGTTGGGTTATCTTAAACAATATTTGACTTCTGGAACACTTATAAACATATGGGCCATACACTTGACTAATTATGAAAAGATTGTTTAATAGTTATAAATGAATGGCGAAAAAAATGACCTTCAGCAATGAAAGCGACGTAAAAAAATAGATGGAATTCGACTGCGCGCAGTCGAAAATGATGCCTCCGTTATAGAGCAATTTTACAAACCAAAACAGAAAAAAAAAATTGAATTCACGTTCAATGGTAATCCATTGACAGGTTCTCAGAATATTGTGATTACAAGCAATTTCTCATATACATATATGACCCTTTGATCTTTGACCTCATGACCATAAAATCTACTCAGTTCATTGGCTCTGCAAGATGTTCTGAGTTAAATAGTAATCCATCTGTCAGTTCTAATGAGAATGCGTTCACAAGCTATTTTTGCATACATAATGGGCCCATGACCTTTGACCTTTGACCTTATGAACCAAGAATCTACTCAGTTCATTGGCTCTGCAAGTAACAAACATGACCTAATTTTGGCATGAATCCATCGATCGGTTCTTGAGATAACGCGATCACAAGCTGTTTTTGCATTCATAATGTGCGCTGTGGCCTTTGACCTTTGACCTACGTGCTCCAAAATCTAATCAGATTGTCTTCCTATGGTGATACACACTATCATTAAGTTTGAAGTTTAAATCTCCAGTGGTTCTTGAGATATTATGATAACAATCTCAATGTATGGAATTTCATAAGTTGACCTCTGTGACCCTTGACCTTTGACCTACGTGCTCCAAAATCTAATCAGATCGTCTTCCTATGGTGATACATACTATCCTTAAGTTTGAAGTTTTTACATCTCCAGTGGTTCTTGAGATATCATGATAACAATCTCAATGTATGGAATTTCATAAGTTGACCTCTATGACCCTTGACCTTTGACCTACGTGCTCCAAAATGTAATCAGATTGTTTTCCTATAGTGATACACACTATCACTAAGTTTGAAGTTTAAATCTCCAGTGGTTCTTGAGATATCATGATAACAATCTCAATGTATGGAATTTCATAAGTTGACCTCTGTGACCCTTGACCTTTGACATACGTGCTCCAAAATCTAATCAGATCGTCTTCCTATGGTGATACATACTATCCTTAAGTTTGAAGTTTAAATCTCAAATGGTTCTTGAGATATCGCGCTAACAAACTCAATACAAGGAATTTCATAAGTTGACCTCTGTGACCTGTGACCTTTGACCTACGTACTCCAAAATCTAATCAGATCGTCTTCCTATGGTGATAAATACTATTCCCGAGTCTTAAGTTTAAATCTTAAATGGTTCTCAAACGGGACGGACGGACAACCCGAAAACATGATGCCTCCGGCACCACCTTCGGTGGCGGAGGCATAAAAACAGTAACAACAACAACAGCAACAGCCTTAATTTTTTTCTTTTATCCTCAAGCGAGGTATTTATTTCCTTAATTTCAATACATATTTACATTAATTACTCAATGATTGAGTGAAACTTAACATAGAAATTAAAGTATATACAACAATTCTACCAGCTTAGTATTATTTTCTTTGATTACACAATCATGCCTAAAAAAAATCTTAGCAACGACCCAGACTTGACAATCGTTTTAACGTAACATTTTATCAAAGAAGAAAGATGGATATTATATTTAGAGTTCAGAAATAAAAAAAATATGTAATGAAACAATAGGAGTGATCGAGAGGGAGGAAAAAAGAGAGGTAGGAGATGAATTAAGACAAAAATAATAGAATAGGATCGTGGGAGAGAATTCAATAAAACAATCAACTTGAAGTTATATAAAAATGTGAGGAACAAAAAAAGACCAAAAGTCTATCAAAGGTTTGTCCCCAGATATATGAAATGAAAAGAATCTGACACAGTTACACTGGTATTAAACAAATTTAAAATAAGTGGTGAAGTGTGACGTCAACTATAATCTAAGGGCGCCCTTAATGTCAAGCAAGACAAACGGAGCTGCGTGTAAATACTGAGTTTTTCATCGGCTTTCAACTACTATATTCAATTTTCAGCCATATATACTACAAGCAACAAATATGTTTAACTTTAAGCGATCTCGAAGGTCAAGTTCGGAAGACAAACAAGGAGAAAAACAGACCAAATATTGGAAAATGAAAGTGCCACGCCCACAGCTACAGGAACCCTCGGACAAACGGTTCCTACTGACAACACAGAATCGCTATTACGTACTATACTACAAAAAGTGTCAATATTGGATGAAGTTTGCAAGAAAGTGGACGACATATCTGAAAAAGTTACGAGCATTGAGAAGAAGCTAAAGAATTTAGACACAAGATTAATAGATCTAGAAAATGGTGTAGAATTTCTTGAAAATGAGGTGACGGAATTAAAAGAAAATGTGGGTGAGATTCGTGTGAGAAAAGCAGACTACGAATATGCAAATGAGATCCGTAAGAATGTGGTAGACTTAGTCAACCGCAGCAAAGAAAAGAACATAATCCTACACGGCATTCCTGAGGGTGAAGAAGAGGTAGACTGCGCAACTTACGCTGACAAGTTCTTATCTACAAATTTGAATATATATGCATGAGGTCGAGATTGAAGGGCGCATCGCACACCGAGGGGAAGGCGTACAGCAGCTGGGGGATCACGTACATAAAGACACCAGGGAAGAACACAAGCGGCTGATGGTAAAGGTGAAGAAGATGCGACAAGACAACAAATTCGCGTTCATCCCTTACTCGGTGCCAAGAGTGATCAAGTACAAAACCGGTCCAAAAGATGCTCCTGGTCCACTAAAAACCCTCAGATTATCAGACATAACCGAGCTACATGGCCTGCTTATACGATTGACTCCGACAACAAAACAATATTATTAAACCATAAACACTTTGAATTTACTGTAGGTTGATAAGCAAAGCCTACATTCTGAACATATTAGATGCTCCTGTTTTGTTTTGCCCTACGACTATTTACTAAGGCGGACAAGATGATTGCAAAGGAGCAACGTCCACATTTTAGGTTTTTATTTCAAATGTTCAATGACCCGATCTCTGTTTTGTTTTGTTTTGTTTTGTCGTTTTTATTTTGTATGTACTCTGTTTTGCTGTTTTTATTTGTCGTGTATTATATAATGTCAATTGGCTTCATTAACTTTAAAACAATTTCATTCGACTGTAAAATTATTTATGCATCAACAGATTATGGCTGACCATACAATTCATGTTAAGATATGTTCTCTCAATGTAAGAGGTCTAGGAGATAGATTAAAAAGAAGATGCATGTTTGATTGGTTAAGAAACATGCAATTTGATATATTTCTTTTACAAGAAATACATAGTGTAATAAAGAATGGGGATTTAAATGTTATTTTTCTCATGGTACATCTTGCAGCGCAGGAGTATGTATTTTGATTAAATCGAATAGTAATTTGAAAATTTCCTCAATCCACAGAGATGGTCAAGGGCGAATTCTTTTATTAAATGTAATGCATGATAATACAAATTTTACTGCTGTCAATGTATATGGTCCCAATAGCGACTATTGTAATGTATTAAATAAATTACATGATATATTAGGAACGTATGGATCCGAGCCTCTAATTATTGGGGGAGACTGGAACACGGTACAAAACCCCTTTCTAGATAGACACCCAACTTCAAACAATATCAACCTAAATTGTTATGACTGCCTTGAAATTTTAAAAGAGGACTATGATTTGATTGATATTTGGTGTGTTGAAAACTCATGTAAGATTCAATATACTTCGCAATCTAATGGTTCTCAGAGTAGAATCGATTATTTTCTTATTTCTAGTAGGCTACGGGAGTTTGTTAATGAATGTGATATTAAGTTTAGCTAACGCAGTGACCATTCAGCTATAACCATTGAAATCAATCAATCAGTCCCTAAAAGGGGACCTGGTTTTTGGAAACTTAATTCTTCTCTATTGATGAATGAAAAGATAAGAGGAAACAAAAATGGAAAGGCAATGGGAATATTTTAATTGAAATAAAGCAAAAAATAACCCATTTGTCTAAATTAAATAAAAAATAAAATAATCGAAATATAGATGAATTAAGAAAAGTATCGAAAAAACACAACAACGTTTAACTTTGGATCCTCGAAATAATGAATTGAAAGAATTGATTGATGTTTATGAAACGGAATTGATTAGTTTATACAAAATTTACATAAGAAGTGTAATGGTTCGTACAAGAACAACTTGGATAGCTGAAGGGGAAAAGAATACACAATATTTTTTTAATGAATTTTGATAAAAATACATATTACAAGATTATCTGTCGATGGGAGACTAGTGATTGAGCCAAAAGATATTTTGTTTGAAGAAAATAATTTTTACGAAAGACTGTATTCAACTAGACAAACGGAAAAGGAAAACAATGAATTTTGTTGGGATGAATATGACTTACCTGTTTTAGAAGAAGAATCTGCAGTTTTATGTGAAGGTCCTATTACAGAAGCTGAACGTTTTGAAGCAGTAATGTCTATGCCCAATGATAAAAAACCCGGATCAGATGGGATTTCTGTTAATTTTTATAAAGTGTTCTGGCAAGAGTTAAAAGATGATCTATGTCAGGTATTTAATAAATGTTTTGAAAATGGTGAACTTTGTCCCTCAATGAGAAGAGGAATAATTACTTTAATCCCTAAACAAGGAAAAGATAATTTATATTTGAAAAATTGGAGTCCAATTTCTATATTAAATACAGACTATAAAATATTTGCTTAAATAATAGCAAATAGAATAAAAAAAAGGTAATTCCACTCTTAATTTGTTCTGATCAAACTGGTTTTATGAAAAAAAGACACATTGGAGAAAATATTTGTTTGTTTTTAGACATGATAGAATTTTGTAAATCAAATTTTGTAGGTGGTCTTGCTCTTTCTATTGATTTCGAAAAAGCATTTGATTCTTTAGAATGGAATTTTTTGTACATATGCTTAAAGAAATGTGGTTTTAAGGAAAATTGTATTCAATGGATAAAAACACTTTATAATAACATTGAAGGTTGTGTACTTAAAAATGGATATTCCTCACCGTCATTCAATATACAGAGGGGTGTAAGACAAGGTTGCCCTCTTTCACCATATTTATTTTTAATTGGTGCTGAAATTTTAGGGGTGTTGATTAGACAATCAAATGATATTATAGGGATCCGTGTAAACGACTCGGAAGTGAAACTTAGTCAATATGCAGATGATACTGTTATTTATTTATCAGCGACTGAAGATAATTTAGAAAAATGTTGTAATATGTTATCACAATTTGCAAGTATATCAGGTTTGAAAAAAAAACATAGAGAAGAGCAATATCGTTCGTTTAGGTAATTTTCAGGGTACTTTATGTATAGATAAGAAATTTAAATGGGTTTCTGATTCATTAATTTATTTAGGTATAAAAATACCTGTCTCAGATGAATTTGATCTATATGATTTAAATTTTGAAGAAAACATTAAAGAAACTGATAATTTGCTAAAGGTTTGGATTAACAGGAGTTTGTCATTAGTTGGAAAAATTGCAGTAATCAAAGCACTTGTGATTCCAAAGTTTGTATATTTATTTAGTAACACTCCTAACCCACCTAAAAAGTTCTTTGACACTCTTCAAAAAAGATTATTTAAATTTATTTGGAACAATAAAGGTGACCGAATAAAGAGAAGTATTATGTATAATAATTTGAACGATGGTGGATTAAAAATGATGCATATAGATAGTTTTTGTAAAGCCCTAAAAACTGCATGAGTAAAAAGAGTTTTGGACGAACAAAATGACGGTCATTGGAAAAAGTTGTTTTATGCCAATACTAAACAAATAGGTGGAGTGTACATATTATTGTGCAATTTTGTAGGAAATGATTTGGATTATAGCGGCATAAATGGATTTTGGAAAGATGTTCTCTATGCTTGGTCACACTACAGATACTACAACCCCGTGAAATTTTAAGATATTATGAATCAATCGCTATGGAATAACTCTCATATCAAAATAGATGGAAAAATGATTATGTATAAAAACTTGTTTGATAAAGGAATTTTGTTTGTAAAAGATATAACAAAAAAATAGATTGAACATTTAAACCTTTTTTGGAGTTACAGGAAATTTTACAGTTGAATCAAGGATGTTATTTAGAATATTTTGCATTGCTATTTTGCATGAAAAAAGAAAGGAAAAGAACATTGAAAATAGGTGATTTAGGACAAGAACGAGAAGAAGATGGATATATGAAATTTATTAGATTTAAAAAAGTAACCAAGCCCTGTTATGTAAAATTAGCGTCTACATTTTGTTCAAATTTATTGAATACGAATCAGTGTGAAAAATGGTCATACGATTTGAATGTTAATTTGAGAGACTTAATTCAATGGCAGAATAGATTTGAAATTATATATTGGGTAACGCTAGACACAAAGATTTGTGTATTTCAATTTAAATTCATCCACCGCCGTTTGGCGACGAATGATTATTTGTATAAAATCGGCATACACAACTCTCCAGTCTGTAATTTCTGTAAAAAAGAACCACAAAGTTGATTGCATTTGTTTTGTACATTTCCTAAAATTCAACAATTTTGGTCTGATATAAATTCTTGGTTATTAAGAAAAAATGTATACACTCAAAAAATTTCATACCTAGATATTTGTTTTGTTTTGGGCAAAAAAACTCACATCTTATGAATACAATTATATTTTATGCAAAATATTTTATTTATAAAACAAAGTATGAAGAAAAAAATCTTTCATTTTTACGTTTTACAAAAGAACTAGATTTTCTTCAACAAGTAGAACATATAATTGCATTCAGAAAAGGAAAACAGAATACACACGAACAAAAGTGGAGACCTGTATTTGATTTGATATTTGATTAATTCTTTTACATATTCATTTGTTTACTTTGAATTGTATTGTATTTATTATGCAGATCAAATGTTATAATGAACGATTGTAAATATCTTTGATTTGAAGCAATACAAAAATAATTTTAAAAAAATAGATGGAACTTCGAATGCGCACAGTTGAAAATGATGCCTCCGTTATAGAGCAATTTTACAAACCAAAACAGAAGACATTTTTCTAATTGAAGTTCAATTGTAATCCATTAACAGGTTCTCAGAATATCGTGATTACAAGCAATTTCTCATATACATATATGAACCTTTGATATTTGACCTCATGACCCTAAAATCTACTCAGTTCATTGGCTCTGCAAGATGTCCTTAGTTAAATAGTAATCCATCTAATGATAATGAGTTCACAAGCTATTTTTGCATACATAATGAGCCCATGACCTTTGACCTCATGACCCAAGAATCTACTCAGTTCATTGGCTCTGCAAGATACATACATGATCTAAGTTTGGCAGGAATCCATCAATCTGATCTAATGCGATCACAAGATATTTTTGCATACATAATAAGCCACATGACCTTTGACCTTGACCTCATGACCCCAAAATCTAATCAGTTCATCGGCTCTGCAAGTAACATACATGACCTAAGTTTGGCAGGAATCCATCAATCGGTTCATGAGATAACGCGATCACGAGCTGTTTTTGCATACATGAGCCCTGTGACCTTTGACCTCGTGACCCCAAAATCTAATCAGTTCATCAGCTCTGC
This sequence comes from Strongylocentrotus purpuratus, assembly GCF_000002235.5. Classification (NCBI taxonomy): domain Eukaryota; kingdom Metazoa; phylum Echinodermata; class Echinoidea; order Camarodonta; family Strongylocentrotidae; genus Strongylocentrotus; species Strongylocentrotus purpuratus. The sequence goes on along the minus strand of NW_022145600.1, from coordinate 29,036,187 downwards.
AAGATACATACATGACCAAAGTTTGGCAGGAATCCATCAATAGGTTCTTCAGATAACGCGATCACGAGAACGGGACGTACGGACAGACGGACAACCCAAAAACCTAATGCCTCCGGCTACTTCGTAACGGAGGCATAAAAATAATCTATGATTTGAATTTCTTTTCCGAAAGAGCATCAAATATAATGTCCAAATATTGAAAACATATGTGAAGTATTGGCTGAGATATGACCATCTGAATAAATCTATTTCCTACAGGAACTCAGTGTTATTTGCTCTGGCTCCTAATAATTTTAACTCGGACATTCAATGTTGCCTTTGCCCAACTCCGCACATTAAACAGTAGTTTATTGAATGGATGTCACAAACAATACATGGGTCGACGCTTCCCTTTTGTTCCTAGACCCCCTCCCCCCCCCCCCCTTAATCAAACTCGCCTTTCATACTATGGCTACGTTGCGTTAACATTTTATGCGCCATTATGTTAGTGATTGTGATAGATTTTGAGCGAAAGAATGGTAATTAGATAAGAAAAAAGTATTAAACAGGGAAACAAGACCCACAAAATCATATTGTTAGTTGAGGTTGACATAAAAGCAAGCGAAGGAAGATGGATATCATATTTAGAGTTCAACAATATGAGTGAGAGGGGTTGGAGAGACAGAAAGTTGGACGTAGTCTGTACTGTATTCATTATTATGGTATTTGTCTCTCTAATCACCCCCCCCCCCCCCAGGCTCTTTTTTTCTTTCTGTTGTGTTTGTTTATATCTTTTCGCTTAAAGTGACTTGGTAACATTGTTGAAGGTTGATGAAAAAATTGCTTAATTTTTGTATAAAATGTTACTACCGTAACTATATTTCTTCTACTGTACTAACCCTCTGACATGCAAAAAATCCTGAACAAATTCTTAAACCACAAAGATATTTATGGTTTTCTTTGAAGGAGTCGAGTCGATGTATGACACCCTCTAACAGTGATTAACAGTAAATTCTCCCGACCATTTTTGAATTTTCCCAACCGTTTTTCCATGAAAAAAGACATAAAACAGGCTATAAAAAATCTGTCAACACTTAAATGTCTGGAATGGAATGTTGAGCCATTTTATTGCTTTGTGACAATTTCCATTCACCTAAAATGTAATTAAATTGTAATAATATAGTTGGGAGAATTAAGGAATCGATCAGATCAGTTTTTCCCAATTTGTACCATGGATAATGGTCCGTTTTCACTCAAATTTTCAGATTATCTTTAATTGTACATCTAACATTGAAGTCCCTACCTTAGCACCACTATCTCTTATCTGAACAATGGTACCAAGTCCCTTTAAGTATAATGTCCGACGTATATTAACATCATTTTTTGATATCAGTTTGATGCAACAGAGACTTACATTCAAAAGTTTTACTTCTTATAATTATTATTGTACTGTAATATTCTTCTCTCCGTTCATTTTAGCTTCTTCTGAATGTTCGCGTTATATTTCTTAATCTCTTGATGAAATACAAACGCCTGAAGCTAGTATTTAGTGGATGCAAACAAAACAAAACCAAAAACGTGAATAGACTTCCTGTTTTTTCACTGCAGATCATAACAAAGCGAATGAAAATGGGCAGACCATAGTTCAGATAATCCGACTATCGTTTTCTATCATTGGAATAATCCACCAGCTCCATCTTCTCACGCAAACAGGCCGGTGAATGGACTGTCGTTGTTATTGTTGTTTAATTTAGGCAAGTCGTCAGTTTATGACTGTTATTGCCGAATAATACGAACAATTTGTTTTAAATTCTAATTTACGTATATGCACTCACATAATATGCGTGTATATTATTAATAATACCGGTATACAAATATATATAAATAATATTTTTTTTAAAGATATATAATTATATATAACATTCCTTGGTCACGCTTTGCTTAAAATAGATGATTATGTCCATCATACAGACAGAATGAATTGAATGTGTATTTTCATTATATTATATTGCAAGCAAATGGTGGAATAGAAAACAATATGAAAGATGAAGATGGAAAACGACGTTGGCAGATAGACAAAGAGAGAGCGAGAAAGAGACAGACAGACAGAGAGAGAGAAAGAGAGAGTGAGAGAAAGTTGGAAGCATAAATACCCCTACAAAAACAGAAGAAATCTTGAAGAGAGAGACAAGTAAAATATGAAAAGGACACAACAAATAAAAGTAAATAAATAATAGGATTCTAGAGCGGAAGATAATAGGGAAAACGTAATAGTTTGGTAGTATTGGCAAATTTTGAAAATTATAGTTTGTAAGTATAGTGACAAAGTATATACAAACAAAAAAGGCACAAAATATTTGAAGGCATTTTAGACCTACCGGTATATAGAATGATTATACGAAAAGAGTTATGTCTGAGGCCTATCTACATCTATGTTACGTAAGAAGAACAATGAACGTGGCCAAGGGTAAAGTTCGTTGTCATAGTTATAAACTTGAACAATAGAAGGGCGGATTATGAGGCACTAGGGTGCTTGCCGTAAGGAGATTTCTTCAGGGCGAGCGCGGATTACGCTGCTCCCAGTGAAGTACCAGCAGTATCAGAATTCTGTGTATGGAAAGGTCTCAGCGCAAGTCAATATCTGTGGGACAGACATCCCGGAGTTAATACGCTGCTCCAAGAATTTCATGTGAGAGAAAAATGGACATGCTTATGAAAAAAACCTGATTATAATGAATAATATGAAAGTACAACAAACAGGAGCAATTGATGTTAGTTTATATTTTGCATGATTGGAGAAATAAAGTATCTTGAATCGTAATCTTGTGCAAGTGTATTGATATATCTTAATAAGATTTTGTTAATGTGAGGAAAATTAACGCAAATTTCTAAACCCCCACCTAACCACAAAAAAAGCCGGAGACACATTAGTATACCTGGGAGAGGGAGGAAGAAAAAGAATGTATAATGAGTGCAGTTTTCACATTTTAATGAGATTTATTGCATGGAAGAGTAAAATCAACCAAAATTTCTAAACATTTATAAACAAATTTTTATAATTCATTGCTTTCCTTTCATTATTCATCACCCTCCCCATCTAAATAATGATAATAACAATAATATGATGATGATTATAATGATAATAATAAGCCGGAGAAACACTGGCGTACGGGGGAGGGGGGCACGGGGCAGAATGCGGATAGGGAGGCAGACTGCACCCATAATGGGTGGCCAGTGAAGAAACAAAAGAGAGGGGAGAAAAGAGAGAGAAAGAGAAGAGAGGGAGGAAAAGAGATGAACAGGAGAAAGAGAAAATATTTTCTTTGGAGAGGGCTTTATACCAAGTTCAAAGAAAAAATAATATTAAAACCTTATGTAAAATGCGTTTTGCCTCTATGAGATAAATGACAATGGAATAGCATAGTCTCCAAACAAGAATTCATGAATCAACACATTGGCTTTATGGCCAGCACATAATTGTTTATACCGGCGAGAGAGAAAAAATCCCACAAGTCTTTATTTCCATTAATTGCTGGAGAATTAAATTTGAATGGGGCTCCCATAAACCTGTGTGTCTAGATTGACACCTCCCAGTTACCTGTTAACAGTTCATTACTATAAAACAGCTTTTTGAATTTTTAAACAGGTCTTATTACCTGTAAACAACCCTTTTAAACTGTGTTTAGATTGTGCATATGATCCATTCCAAACATACAGAGTACAATGCTAATTAGACACAAACTCAAGCTAAGCTAAAATAACTTAGTTTAGCCGCAGAGAGAGCTTAACAAGTATGACGAATCTTTCAATGGGATGAAAAATTGATCGCGGTTTTTCTGGCTTGAAAAAGACGTCACCGTCTTTCAGACACACACAATGCGGCTTTTCGTGGGCAAATCCCGCATCCGGGATTACCTCAAAGCAGCTTTCCTGCATGCGTGCTTAGGTTAAAACGCCGCTGCTTCTCGCACATGAGAATTAATCCAAGGCGCCTAACTATATGATTTTTTTTTTACTATCAAAATTGGTAAACGTTGGATATTGGTTATTGATCAAAACAATGTCAATCTTATAGCACTTGAATTTCAACTGAATCAGAACATGTGTAGTTTGCCTTTATTCCAACTGTCTCAACTGTTCCAATATTCCAATAGGTGTTTGGAAGGAAAAAAAACATGTATATAAACATGTGCACTATATAACTATTACTGCTGTTTCTTTCTTTCAATGACCCTCCATTACATTTACATTAGGACACCCATACCTGTATAGATGGTGCCTTTGCTTTCAATGTAGAGTAGAACTCCTCATCGATAATCTTTCCAAGTTTCAGGTCATTCAGGTATGGCATCAAACACAGTGCTTCTGCAAGGTGATGTGATGCGGCTGGTGTGAGAAACATGAGATCATCATGCTTGAGAGTCTGGACCTACATTATATAAGTGAATATATTTAATTATCACGTATATACACGCATATCTTTTGTTTACTAATTTCTGACTGTATTCTTACATTTCACAAAAATTTAATTAATTACAAAGGTGTATTCATAATAACATTCTAAACAAAAAAACATAGAATATATTTTATTTTCAAATTTGATTCTTGTCTATTGAGAAAAAGAACACGCTAAAGTATCTATGGAGAGGATGATTTAGTACAAGTGATTTTTTATTAATTCTATATGTTTACTTTATAGGGCTTCCAACCTGTTTACATTGGTAAATCTACTTCTACTAACACTGAAATTAATGGTACCCAGAAATATGCATTTGCTATTAATGTATTAAAGGTTTGTATATCTCTGGATTCCATGTGCACAAGACCCCTATTAAAGTAAGGTTTGTTTCTATGGTTCAGTTTGGTAAATACAAGCCTTTATAAAAATTGGCTCTTAAAAAACTGTACAACATATTTTTCATATCAATCAAACGTGGGAAAGGTTGGATTTTGAATATTGATCAAAACAATGACAATATTATACAGACTTTAATTTCAAGTGAATCAGTATCGGTTCATGTGTAGTTTGTTTTTATTTCATGTTTCAGGACTGTTCCAATGCGCCAAGTGAATGACCTTTATAAAAGGGTGGTCTGAAAAAAAAACATATATACGTGTGCAACATATAACTATTACTGCTGTTCCGGTCGATCAACAGAGCTGCCAAGTTTTATTTTGCATTTTCAGTATTCTTATCCCCCCAAATCAGTATTTTGACTAAAAATTGGCAATGTTCAATTACTTATTACATTTCCGTCCCACACGTGAACAATTGTGTTGTACACTAAGCACTGCACAATGGACTTAACGCATTAAACTTAATGCATTTAATTTGCCCTTTCAACAAAATAAAACCCTTAGAAGTACACATACATGTTACTTATCTAATGAACATTCATTACCGTCATTGACTGGACAATTCCTTCAGTCTTTTCTGACCCTCCTTGACCTAATGATACACTTCCAACGTTTGCAATATTCCTCCTTGAATAGTTGTTTGCGTGGTAGAGCTGACTTAGAAGACATCTTGATATTCCCACGACATTAAATATCAAATCAAACCAAAAAGCAACACTGACACTGTCCACAGATGCATGAGCACGATACGATGCGATGACGTCACTAGCACTTGACTCATAGTCACATCGCATGCGCAATTAGTAGACAAACACACACGTGTACGCATATTGGCAAGTTGCAGCACCGATTCCACTTCAGTCCCACACGCAGACAATCGATGCTCGAAGCACCGCACACATGCACAGTAAACATACAAACGGATATCCGAAGTCGACACACGTCTTTCAGCGCACGGAGTGCGCACCAGCCATGCCCATAGGCTAATACACAATTAATTATTTTTTTTTATACACAACTGATTTTTTCTTCTTCCGTATTTTAACATGAAAAAATGCACGTCCGTATTTTAAGTTGATTTCCGTACGAAATACAAGAAATTTGTGCTACTTGGCAGCTCTGGATCAATGACCCTCCATGACATGTACATTATGACACACATACCTGTATGGATGATGCCTTTGCTTTCAATGTAGAGTAGAACTCATCCTTGAAATTCCTTTCAAGTGTCAGGTCAGTCAAGTTTGGCATGGCACACAGTGCTCCTGCTAGGTGATGTGATGAGGCTGGTGTGATACACTTGTCACCATGAAGCTTGAGAGTCTGGACCTGCATTATTTGTGAATATATTTAAGCAGCACGTCTATACTTGCACATGTTTTATGTACTAATTGCTGACTGTATTCTTACATTTCACACAAATTCCATTAGTTGCATAGTTGTATTCATAACATTCTCAACAAAAATGACTGAATAGATTTTATTTTCAAATTTATTTCTTGTCTTTTGATAAAAAGAACACACTAGTTCAGTTCAATTCATTAATTCTTCTCAAGCATAAAAACAATATTTTAATATATACAAAATGGCAAATATACATTAAGAAAAAACAGAAACTACAAACAAAATTCTAAAAACTTGTACAGAGTAGTTCCCAGTAAAGGGAGAAATACATGGTATAAACAATAGCAATAACAAAAATACAAAGTTATACAGATTAACTAGGTAATCCTAGTAACACACTACACCAACAAACACCAGCAATCATACAGGGAGGGTGTGGGGGGGGGGGGGGTAATGGTAATTGTAAATTAAATGGAAAAGAAATTAATTTGAATAATCATTAATATATACCCTTTTCAACTTTACTTTGAATGAAGTTATATTTGTTGAACTCTTTATTTCCTCTGAAAGATTATTCCACACGCGTGGACCACTGTGTCTTAATGAGTTAAGTAAAATCTGTTTTTTAACCTGCCAACCCAGCCCGTGGTCCTGCAACAAGCAGAGAATAATAACGCAGCAGCTCAAAAGCCTAATGGGGGAGTTGCTACTGATGAACCACCGACAAGGAAAGCACCACTACTAACAACAAAAAACAGATTGGAATTGGGACATGGAATGTGCGTACACTGCTCCAACCTGGAAGCTTAGACATATTGCTACATCCACTAAAAGGATTTCAATGGTAAATCATCGCATTACAGAAACCCATCGGACAGACATGGGAGACTTCACCCATGATAGACACAGAATCCTATGCTCTGGGAAAGATAAAATTCATAGAGAAGGAGTTGCATTGATTCTAAACAAAACAGCCCAAAATGCACTTCTTGGCTACAACCCCATCTCACCAAGAATTATTTCAGCAAGATTTGAAGTACAGACAGGATCATTGACCAAAATACAGATCTACGCTCCAAACACAGCCAACAGTGAAGAAGAAATAGAGGAATTTTACAACCTACTGCAAGCAATGATAAAGAAAGCTCCACGAAAAGACATTCTTATAGCAATGGGCGACCTAAATGCAAAGGTAGAATCAGACTTCAAGCAATGAAACCAGGTTATAGGTCACTATGGACTGGGGGAGGCCAATCCCAGGAGAAAAAAGCTTCTTCATTTCTGTGCAGCAAACGACCCGATCATCACTAACACGCTATACAAACAAAGCAAAGAAAGCCACTTGTGGATGTGGGAATCACCAGACCAAAACACACATAATAAATTGATTTTATTATGATCAACAAAAATTTGAAAAACTCAATTACTGTAGTAATGCAAGAAGCTTTCCAAGTGCTGATGTAGGATCAGACCATCAGTTAATTATAACCAACCTACTTCTTAAACTCAAAGCAAAACCTAGACCACAGTACCTGTAGCAGGATGATGTCTTTAGACTCAAAGACCCCAAAACCAGAACAGATTATGAAATTGAAATAGTTGGAAAATTTGGCCCTCTGCTGGGGGGAGATGACACAGATGTGGAAAACCTATGGAAAGGAGTAAAAACAGCCTGAAATGAAACCTCACAGAAAGTACTAAGATTTTAAAAAAATTCCAAACAACAAGAACCCTGGATAAGTGAGGAAGTCCTCCGACTGAGTGATGAGAGAAAGGAAGCTAAACAAGACAAAGAGACCCAACCAAAAGACCAAGATACAACTTCCTTAACAGAGAAATACAAAGGAAAACAAAAGGCTGCAAAGACAAATAGATACAAGAGCTATGCAAAAAAGTGAAAACCTCATGTCAGGCTACCAAATCCAAGGCAGTCTACACAACAATTAAACAAATCACCAAGAAATCTAATATCAGAATGCAGGCAGTGAAAAGCAAAGATGGAGAAATCCTTACTGAGATGGAAGACGTTAAAGAGAGATGGAAAGAAAGCTTTGAAGAACTGTACAATAACCAGAACCAAACAAATGGAGAAGCTACTAACATACCTCAGATGGCCAGCCTCGATCCAGTTCCAGACATTCTGCGAGATGAAGTAGAATACGCTGTCCGGAAACTCGCAGAAGAGAAAGCACCTGGATTTGGAGAGGAACTCGAAGCTGCTGGGTCAACAGGTATCACCATACTCCACAAATTGTGCAACAAAATATGGCAGGAAAAACTTTTCTGGCCGACTGGGGAAAAGCCATAATAACACCAATCTACAAGTAAAAATACAAACTCAATTGTGGAAACTACAGGGGTATAAGCCTACTTAGCCATGTAGGGAAAGTGTTCCGTATCATCCTCCAGCAAAGGATCATGAAGAAAACAGAAGAAGTGCTGTCCGAAGCACAAGCTGGATTCCGTCCAGGACGCTCCACTATGGATTAATTGTTCACCCTGAGACAAATAATGGAAAAGCGCCTTGAAGGAAATCAGGGGCTCCTATGCTGCTTCATCGATTGCGAAAAGACATTCGACTCAGTCTGGCAGGAAGGCCTATGGAAAGCAATGAACTTCTTTGAACAATTTGTCAAAATATATACACCTACTTCAAGCACTCTACCAACAATCAAGCAGTGCAGTCAGAGTGAATGGTGAACTGACCGACTGGTTTAAAACCACAGTTGGGGTACGCCAAGGATGTGCCCTGTCCCCACTACTTTTTAACATCCTACTCGAAGCTGTGATGCTATACGTAATACACGACACCAAGATTGGCGTAAGAGTACAGGGACAGCTGATCAACAACCTAAGATTTGCTGACGACATTGTCCTTATAGCTGACAATGATAGAGACCTCCAAACAATAGTTGACCTATTACACCAGAGCAGCTCAAACTTAGGACTAAAAATAAACATTACCAAATCAGAAGTACAAGCCATAAGCAAACAGCCTCAACTATTGAATATAAACATTGGAGGAGAACAGCTAAAACAAGTACTGTAGATAAGTTCACATACCTGGGAGGAACAAAAAGCCAGACAGGATCCTGCTCGAAATAGGTACAGCACAGCATTGGGAAGGCAATAGGATCATTCCAAGTATATGATAAAATTTTGATTAATTAAATTATTTAAATCTACTTATTACCAATGCCTTTACATTGGAAATACAGACGTACCAGTATTGAAGTGTTGTTGCCATTCAACTGGTTGGAACTTTTACCAAATGGTTCTACTGGCTCAGCTAGACCAGTTGAATTCTAACTGGCAAGGATCAACTGGATCATTTAGCCTATTTCAAATTCCAGGGTTACCAGTTGGCATTAACTGGTTCATTAACTGGATCAGTTGAAACTAGGGCCTTACTCAAGTGAGTGTAAGTTATTATTCATATTATTAAGGACATGAAGGTCAATAAGTGCAAAATCACAAGAGGAATTTGACTGTAATCCATATTGAGAATTATTCAACAAATTATTTTTATCAATAGGACTTATAAGTCTGTTGTACATCAAATTTTCTAAGACTTAAAAAAAAACAGGGGAGTAATGTTATTGGTCTGGAATTTGAAAATATATGAGGATCTCCTTTTTTTAATACCGGGATAATCTTACCAATTTTCATGTCTTTGGGAAATTTACCAGAAGAAAGTAAAAGATTTATTATATGTACAAGAGGCTTAGTAATAAAATGTATTACTTTTTTGATCACTGACTGGCGAATACCATCAAATCCTGCACTTTTACTTGATTTGAGCTATTTAACAACCGGAATAATTTCAGTTTCATTTGTAGGGCTCAAAGTTATGGCAATGGTTTGAAAGAAAAGAAGAAAAGAATATTAATTAAGATTTAAATCTTAGTAGCTATATTTAAAAAAAAAGAATTAAATTTCTCAACGATGATTTGGTTGTCGGTTATTCTAATATCAGCTTTCATAAAGTAGCTAGTAATATCTTGTTTTTTATTTTTGCTAAGTACTTCATTAATAATCTTCCATAAAGTTGGAAAGATTACTTCTGTGTTTCTGCAACAAAATATTGTTTTAATTTATTGTGATAAGTTTTAAACATTTTTTCTGTTGATTGATTTCTGTTTTTACAAAATCTTTTATACATCCTATCTTTTTATGTATACATTTCAATAAGAATATATTGGTAGCTATTATATACATACAGATAGCTATGGTGTATCGATTGATATTACAACAACAAAATTTCATTGACCTGGATAACAGATAATATAATATTGATGAAAAACAAATTCAAAGGAGATGACAGACAATTGGTCTGAATAGAGTACTTATTTTAGTGTTCTTTAATTGCCTTCTGTTCATTAGTAGCTTTTGCCGGTGCTGATATGATGTAAGTTTGATGATGATTGCTCTTGGTTTGATTTCTCCCTTTTCATTAGGTGCAGGTTCAGTGCGACATGGCACACGATGGCTCCTATCGATGTCCTGCAGAAGCAGATCCACACCGAGTTGTTGCTGGGCTATTTCACATACTCTCTGAATGGTGTTCTCATTTTGTTTCTCAGGTGCTCCGAACAGACGAATGCAGTTTCTTCTAGAGTATTGCTCCTGATCGTTAAGCTGTTTCTCTAACCATTTATTCCTCTAGACAACTTTCAATGCTTTTCACCATATTATGAAGATCCTATTATGAAACTATAGTTTCAATGGAGAGGCCAGTGAATTAGTGATTTTTAAAAAGTTCTCTATGTATTCTTTATAGAGTTTCCAACCTGTTAGCATTTATAAGTCCTACTCCTACTTACACTGAAATTAATGATAACCATGAATATGCATTTTCTATTAATGTATTAAAGGTATTAATAACACGGAATTCAAGCCTTTATTAAAATTGTCTCTTAAAAAACTATATGAAATATTTTTCCTATCAATCAATTTTTGGAAAAGGTTGGATTTTTGATTATTGGTAAAAACAATGTCAATCTTATACACACCTACATTTCAACTGAATCAGTACATGTGTAGTTTACTTTTATTCCATGTTTCATGACTGTTCCAATATACCAAGTGAATGACCTTTAAAAAAACGGGGTGTCTGGACCAAAAACCACATATAAACATGTGCACCATACAATTATTTCTCCTGTTTCTGTCGGGCAATGACCCTCCATGACATTAACATTAGGACACACATACCTGTATGGATGATGCCTTTGCTTTCAATGTAGAGTAGAACTCCTCATACAGAAACTCTCCAAGTGTCAGGTCGATCAGGTTTGGCATAGAGCACAGTGCTTCTGCGAGGTGATGTGATGAGGCTGGTGTGAGACACTGGAGATTATCAAGCTTGAGAGTCTGAACCTGTATTGTTTGGGAATATTGTAAGGTTTTATTTTACTCAGTGATCCAAAAGGCCAGTTACTTGTTTATTTTACATTGTACATTTAGCTTTCCACACTGTTATGCCTCAGTGCACTTCTGACCTATATTCATTCTCTGATGTCTGCTAGCTCTTGGCTTCTATTGTTCTGTCTCTATTCATTCATCCTCATTCACATTACCTGCCATAGCACCACGCACACACCCATTCAACGAAGTCAAGACAATGCAACTGCATCTCCTATATGCCTCAGCCCTAAATTCAGTATGGGATGTGGATGGAGACATATCACGATGAAAACAAACAAAGTCTGAGTTTGTAGACCTTAAATTACATTTGACCTTGACTTTGTCACCTTAAAGATTAATCACATGATTGATGATACTTGATAACCCCTATGTTCAAGTTTCATGGAATAGGAATGTATATTTTCAAAATTATGATAAAAATTCAAAATCGAAACCTTTTGTTAAGTTTTGATGTTGATGCCACAACATAGACTAAGTTTGTTGACCTGAAATGACCTTTGACCTTAACTTAGTGACCTGAAAATCTACTCACATGATTGGGGGTACTTGATAACCCTTTAGACTAAGTTTAATTGAATAAGAACTTATGCTTTCAAACTTATATTAAAAATTCAAAAACTTAACCTGAGGTTGAGTTTTCGATGATGATGCCACAACATAGTCCAAGTCTGTTGACCTGAAATGACCTTTGACCTTGATTTTGTGACCTGAAATTCTACTCACATGATTGGGGATATTTGATAACCATTTGGTCCAAGTTTCATTGAATAAGAACTTATACTTCCAAAATTATACTAAAATTGTTCACGCCGCCACTGCCGCCGCCGTCGCCGTCACCGGAAAAGCGGCGCCTATGTCTCGCTGTTTGCTACGCAGGCGAGACAATAAAAAATGAGTATATTCTTGTTATCAACCCAATGTTTTACTACATGTGCTTTCTATTTTTTTCATTCATAAAGCTCCACTTCTAGACATAATCAATACTAATCATTTCTTAAATTTGTTTTCTTCAAAACTCCCTCAAATGAAATAACTCTAACGACATAAATCTATCATATTTAAGGAGAAGTCCACCCTGATATTAACTTGGTTTAATAAAAGCAAACAAATAAGAGAAACAGGTCAGTTAAAGTTTTTTTTTAATAATTTAAAATAAGACAATTATTAATTTTTGAAGGTGCGATCAATAAAAGAAAAATGGGCAACTCTGTGAAGTATCTTGCAAGGTCCCCTCCCTTTGAGCCTGTAATAAAACACATTATAATTCATTAACAAATTATACTTTCCCTTAAAGGTACTATATGTCCCATTAGCAAGCCTCAAAAAATGAAAAGGTTAAATTCCACCGGGATTTCAAAGATAATACTAATTTAGAACTTCCCGCCAAACGAAAGGGCTTGAAAATGTCTTTTTGTGGGAAAAAAAATGACTGTTACTAGGAGTTGCCGAATCGACTTTAGTGATTACAATCATTTTAGTAATGGCCTGATTTTCAGACCCTTGTACCAAATGGTCATAGGTTTTGTGCTGCGCAAAGATTCAATCAGTTTAATTTTGGCCATTACATGAAGTGGGTTATATTAAACACATGCTAATGTACCCTTTACAGCTCATTTTATGTATGTTATTACATCAGTCACTCAATAGTGTCTGACAGTGAAGTCTAGAAAGTAAACGACTTTCCTTGCATAATTTGAATACTAGGACACTGCTAACGTATACATTTCACAGATACGTGACATATTCAAAATTCCTGCAAAGTTCTACAGAATTTGATGTTGGCTGCAAATGGGACATAAAGTACTTTAAAGAAAATTTTCAATCATATATTCACCCTAAATATAATTATTTCAAATAATTTGTTATGCAACCTCTGTATGAAACAAATCTATTCTGTCATTATTAACTAAGAAAATGAAAAGTTATGAAATTTTTTGTACAGAATTTGAGAGCTCACAAGATACATCAGTGTTGCAAATATGTGTTCCACAGATGACAACATCAAAAATTCATAACTTTCGTATCTTTAATTGGATATTGCTCAAACTTTCACTAATTTATTTCTCTTATCTTTCTGCTTTTATTAAAACCAACTTAATATCAGTGTAGAATTCCCCTATAAGTACGTAGTGATCTTCCACGGTTTCCATGCTTATAGTATTCACGCTTAAAGGCTTTTGTTAACACTGCTGCTGCCTTTAATAGTGAAAAGACCAATGCTATATTCTTCTGTCAAAAGAACCAGCATATATGAAACATTCAAAGGAATTTAAAAAAAGTAAACTGTACATTAGAAAAGGGAAGAGATGGTAATGGAATGAAATGAAACACTCACACGTACATCACAATTGTGGATGAACCGCTCACCTTTGATTCTTTTCCTTTCCTTGCAAGTATTTCAAAAAAACAATGATGGACTGTACTTTCCCGACAATCCAATTCCTTCAAGGATGGCATGGAGCATATTATCTCTGCCGCATCAAGTGACATAGAAGGTCCACAATCTCTCCCAATACAGAGTGTAACCTGGGTAGAATGACAAAGTGATTACTGATGGAATGCAGAATATAGATGTTTATTTGGATGTTAGGCATACGTGTGCAACCTACATGAGCAGTTGCCCTAGATGTGCTGCTAGAACTACAAAGAATAAGAGGGGAGAGGAAATTAATAAGGGTACAGGCTGAAGAACTATTGCCATTACATTTCATAACAATTCCTATTTTTGCGACAGCAGGAATATCTCATCTTAGTTTACCCCATACTAAACAGAGAATCCTTAAACGAAATATAAAAGGAGAGTATAAGTATAAGAACAGGTTTCAAAGGAGATTATTTATTGTTCACACCATCTGGTGCCTCATACCTAATCATTAATAAATGTATAGGAATACGATCACTAAAATTAAAAGTGTGGATACGGAGCAAAAATCTAGTCTCGCAAAGGAGAAAAGAAGTAAAATGTTAATACCCCCTACATGAGCACATACATGTATTCCGTCTTACCAAGGGAAAGTGAGGCAGAAGATAGGATGAAATGAATTACAGTAATCATGTACATGTACATGTATGTTAAGAGTTACAATATCAATAACCCAAATTATACACAGCTAGGGCCAAGAATATCAAATAGATTCTTTTGTGCCCTGGTGAATTAAATTGAAATTTATTTCCATCATCATGACAATATATACAAAGATAAATATGGAATTTCATAACATGTAACAATATCAAAATTACATATATATTGACATAACAGCATTCAAAATATAAAGAAAACATGAAGGTTTAAACCATAGTACAAATGGAAAATGGTGCATCCGTAAAAGCCAGTAAGGCTTGACAATTGAATGCACCAGGCCCGGAAGTAATAATAACATATACTTTTAAAAAAGGGGGAAAAAGGGGAGTATTAGTATTAGAGGTGTGGTCTTAAAAATAAATTATGCGTTATAAAGAGAGAGAAGATGTTTCTTGTAAAGTCTTCTGAATGAATTATTAAATCCGACAGACTGTAAAAATGGAGGTAGGGAATTCCACATTTTTGGACCAACATAACGGAGAGAATCGGTCAATATATTGGACACAGCATTCCAATAATGGAATTTATCAGCATTTGTTGTGTAGTGGGTATGGACCGCATTGTTGAGACTAAATACATGTAGGTGCATAAGGTTTGGAGGTAGTGAGTTTGAGAAAAATTGTTGCATCAATGACGCAATTTGCAATTTATCAATATCATAAATATGTAAAGTATTGAATCTTCAAAATAAAGGTTGTGAGGGAGCTAAGAAAGGGGAATTAGAGCAGAGTCATAATGCCCTTTTTGGAAGTCTATGTAATTTGAGTAACTTAGAGGGATGTTTCGTCGCCCAAACAGAATTGCAATACATAATATATGGCAAAATAAATGCATTATATAACATGAATAAGATATGGAGTGGAATAACAAATCTTAAGTGACTGATAATACCGACGCTCTGAGAAATTTGTAATATAATTAATATAAGAAGTGCAAAATAGGTTTTCATTGAAGAGTACTCCAAGGTAATTATAGGTGAAATTCAAAGAAAATCACAAATATGTCAACTAATGTATCACTAGAAACTGGTAAGCTAACAGATGGCCATCGTACAAGTTTTAGGTCAACTACATATCGGGTGATTTATAAAAATACAAATACAACCACCTCCATAGCAGCTGGGATATACGAGAGATTCGCCAGAAAAATAACTATGGACCAATAAATATGGACCATACTGCCCAAGCAGACGACATCCCATAAAGAATGAACATAATTGCAAAGCTATTATTTGTCAAATTATAATGATTTTAGTGTATATAAATGTAATGGCATGTCAAACCATTCAAAAGGGGATATGACCCGATTCTGATAACTAAAATGTTTTGCTTGTAAATACACAGGATAGGGTTAATTAACAATCAAAGAAACCAGACTTTCAAATTGAAAAACCCCCGGAATGATATTAAGGACGGCATTTGTTCCCTCTTGAAACGCCGAACATACCGCGGTGTGTGCAGCTGAATATACAATGGCGTCTTATTTTGTTTACAAGCGACAGATTCCTTTATTTTTGTATCGCTGCATTTGTCATCAAAATTAAAACATGCGCAGGTTTAGAGTGAGGCAATAGATTATACTTTTAGCCTGACAGTAGAGAAGTAAGAGAAAGAACTGAAGAGAAGATGAAAACACAGGCACTGAAAATGTGTGAGATGTCATGGGACATCGTCTGCTTGTGCAAATCATGTCCATACTGTGATCTCACACATCTTTCGGAGAGCTCTTCAGGTGCTATGCCGGGGCTGTATTTAAGCGATTTGTAATTAATAATAATCATTACTTCGAATATTTCCAAGCATTGAATTTTGATAACCTTGACGAATCAAAGTTTCAACTTTGTAATAATGAATCAAAGTTTCAACTTTGTAATAATGAAAATAAAGTTAGTTTTTAAAATCAATGAATATCTACTTTAAAAACTCTGCACTGTTCAATTAATCTATTGTTGATAGAAATAGATATTGTCATATACAGGATTTAGGTTCCTAGCATTTTTGAAAATAACAAATGTAGTCTGAGAAATATTCAAAGACAGCTTATTGCAAACCAGCCATTTGTATACATACTCCAAATTAATGTTCAGTTTAAGGGTTAATAGATCCCCAAAAAATTCTGAGGCAAGAATAGTCGTATCGTCTGCAAAAAGTGTGAATTTACAGTTTACAATATCATTGATGTAAATCAAAAATAACAGAGCCCCCAAAATAGAGCCCTGAGGGACGCCATATGATATTAGATTTAAAAAAGAACAATGAGAATTTACAGATGTAAATTGCTTCCTTTCGGCAAGATAACTTTGAAACCATTTGTGAGGTAAACCTCTTACGCCGTTTAAATGTAGTTTAACTAATAATATATCATGGGGTATAGAATCGAAGGCTTTCAAAAGATCCATAAAAACACATATTGGATGATTATTTACATCAACATAATGGGCTATTTTAACATATAAATCAAGAATGGCAAGACTTGTGGAAGAATTTTTTCAAAAGTCATATTGCTCATTAGACAGAATGTTGAAACGAACCAAAAAACTTGATAGTCTATTAAAAACTAATCTTTCAAGTATTATAGAAAAAGAAGGCAGAATGGATATAGGACAGTAATTATCAACATTATCTGTATCTCCCTTCCTGAACAAGGGAATTACTTTGGCGATTGTCATGTTTGAAGGAAAATCACCATTCTTAAGCGACAATATGTGTTAAAGGTAAGAGTAAAAAATTGATTACAGACTTTAAAAGACGTGTACTTATGTTATCATACCCTGAAATGTTCAATCTAGGCAATTTTTAACAATGTTTAAAATTTTAGTGACAGTTACTCGTTTGAAAAATAAACTGTGGACAAAGTTACCTTGTAAATAGTCAGAGAATGAACGATTAGAGTAAAAAATGGACTTAATAAGGTTTTTTTCTAATGTTGACAAAATGATTATTGAAAATATTTGCAATTTCTTTTGGTTCATTTACAGTTTTTCCTTTGTATTGCAGCGTGTGACGCGTTGTACGATTCTTTTTACCCAAAAAAGTATTCATAACGTTCCATGTTTTACGTAAATTAGACTTCACAGCCATGAATTTATCGAAATAATATTTTCTTTTAGCACATCGTTTTAAGGTATTTATTTTATTACAATATTGCCTATATTTGGATTTATTTTCAAAAGAAGGGTCTAATCTATATTTACCATGTTAGTTTTCTTAATAAACTTCAAAATAGCAAGAGTTATCCAGGGTTTTTTTAATCTCATTTCTACGGTAGCTGTTCTTCTTTTGATAAGATATATGCTTATCACATAATGTTATAAAACTATCAAGAAATATATCATATGCCGTATTCACATCACTTGATTGAAGTACCATGTTCCAATCAATAATTTTAAAATCATTGGTTAAAGAGGCAACTGAAGTTGGGGTAATATTACGTACAAAACACTTTGCATCGACTTCACTTGAATACTGCGTGAACCAATTATAGATGAAATACTAATTATAGGAAAATGATCATTAATGTCAGAAACACAAATACTCGAAACAATACCATCATAGGTTGAATTTGTAAATATATTGTCAAGTAGAGTAGCTGAATCTATAGACAAACGAGTGGGTTTATTGATCAAAGGATAAAATCCAAAAGAAAAAAACATGTTCAAAAAGTTGCTGACACTTGAGACCTTGGTAAAATCCAGTAAGTTCAGATTAAAATCACCCATAATATAACATGTTTTATGGTTCATAGAAAATCGAGTGCACTATATTTTCAAATCCGTTTATGAAATCGGTAGCACTGCTTGAGGATTTGCGATAAACAACTCCTATAATCATATTCTTACAGCTTTTACTTTCAATAAAACGTGATTCTACTCCTACGATATTGAAATTAATGTTGTCTAAAATACTCCTCTCCTCTCCCGGACAAACGAACTGACTGAATAAATGTATAACCAGAGAGTGAAAAAATGTTGGGTATATATACATCCAGGTTTCCGTTATACCAACGATTGATGATATTTACAGAATCCGGATTGTCAAAGGTGTAAGTTTAAGTTATGAGACGTATTTTGCATGTTCATAACAGTATGGAGCTTATGAAAAGGATTTATACTAAGTAAATCAAAAACTAACCAAGACGATCAATGTCAGAGGTGTTCCTAATAAGTACTTTCGGACTATTTTTGGTAAGGGAGAAGATCTTGCCATCATTGGACCACGTAAATTTAGTGTTCGGATGTTTCATGGCCCTGTAGAAAAGATCCTTCCGAATGGATGTTAGGTCTTCCCTGATGACGATACCGGTATTTTTCAATCTTGACTTTGCGGCATACATTAACTGACGTGCTTTGTGTCTTGAGAACTTGATGATAAGTGGTTTCGGACGAGGTTTAGCTGTAGGAGTCAAACTGAACGATGAAGCCGACTCCGGAGTAGCGATATGTTTACTAGGAATTCAATGACTTCTATCAATATCACGCGGGTCTAATGTGACTTTTCTCTTCCTGGCTACTTCTAGAACAAGGTTATCGGTATTCTTGTTTACTATCTCTGTGACACCGTAGATCTGCAAACATTGCCTTCGTGAGTACTGCTCTTGTTCGTCCAGCAGAGACTCCAAACCCGCGATCCTTTTTTTAGAGAATCTGAAGAACCCACCAAACTAGATATTTTATCCTCGCTCTTTTTCATCTCTAGTTGGAAGGATTCGTGAAGTTCACTTGCAATCTTCTCGCAGACTGTGTTGTAAATGGTGTAAACGATCTCCTTGACAACCAGAGGGGATCGCAAAGCATGTATCACCTGATTCATTATTTCACGCTTCATGCAACCGGGTGAATTTGAATTTGAAAGCTTTGATGGGGTTGACTGAGCAGCAGAGCTTTCTTCGGAGTCTTCGCAATCGCTGATATCAACATGCCCAGAAGCTTCGGCAAGCGATTGAAAAGGATTGTCGACAAATTTCTTCATTTTTAATTTTTTCTTTCCCTTTCTGACGACAGGCATGATGTTAATATCACAAAAATTGACCTAAACTTGAACTAATACGAAAGGAGCACAAAAACGAACCTTAAAACCTGGTAAAACTATTCCTTCCCAATAAACAAAATCACGTGAAAATCACGTCAATATCAAGGTATCGACTTGAGGAGATTTACGTTCTTCAAACACCAGACATTTAGGTAAATGTGTTAATACGTTTATTGCACTAGGTCACTTAAAACAAAGTACACTAAATCATGCAATTGTCACTGCCATATCACCATAATAATATGATTATCCCTACCTTGGAGACCATGGTTCGTAAACCTAATGTTCTTCATTCACGTGAAATTTACGTCAAAGAGGAAATATGTTACTGTTACCCGCGTTCAACCCAATAATTACGCAAATGTTACACAATAAATGAACCAAAATAATGACGTTCTAATCCCGTTTCTGAACATCGTGTTTTTGATCTTCCATAATTACATCCAGGCGCGCCAGGAAGCAGTTCAGGATTAGAGGGGGTGGGGGTGGGGGGGGGGGGTGCGAACATCCCAGAAGAGAAAGCTAGTTGCAACTGGTCTAGTTGATTAACCAGTTAATGCCAACTGGTAACCCTGGAAATTGAAATGGGCTTAATGATCCAGTTAATCCTGGCCAGTTAGAATTCAACTGTTCTAGCTGAGCCAGTAGAACCATTTGGTAAAAGTTCCAACCAGTTGAATGGCAACAACACTTCAATACTGGTACGTCTGTATTTCCAATGTAAAGGCATTGGTAATAAGTAGACTTTAATAATTTAATTAATCTAAATTTTTACATAATTGTATTTTATTGAAATTATTTAAGTTCATAGTTAATTCCCTTATTCATGTTTAATTAAATGTAATTTATACGAAGTATCGAAATGTCCTAATAACTGGTAATTTATATTTGTAGTATTTTCGAAATGAATTGCATATAACTACGGTACCCTTTTCAGCCCCCCCCCCCCCAAAAAAAAAAAAAAAAATTAATAAAAAATTACCCTACCACTGACCGACTTTGCAAATAATTGCTCTAGAAAAACGATAGTTTTTAGGAAAATTCTTAAATAGCTTTAACATGTGCTCAATTTGCAAACTTTATACCTAGGTCTATGAAACTTGGCAGACATGTGTAACAACCTACTTGACAACTGCCTGCCAAGTTCGGTAAAATTTCATGACGTCGATCATCACAAGGTTATTGTAAAAAATTGCTAAATTTGCATATTACAA
This sequence comes from Strongylocentrotus purpuratus, assembly GCF_000002235.5. Lineage (NCBI taxonomy): Eukaryota > Metazoa > Echinodermata > Echinoidea > Camarodonta > Strongylocentrotidae > Strongylocentrotus > Strongylocentrotus purpuratus. The sequence continues at coordinate 29,015,257 of NW_022145600.1, read as the reverse complement.
TGGGTGACATGCTTGTAGTACATTAGCATGGATGACAATAAGGTCAACATGACCGCAATGAAGTGCTTCTTCAATTGATACCATACACAGTAAATGTTCACTTAGAAAATTTTGAGTAAATCGAAATTGAAAGCAGGTCACATTTAGGATTATAAAGGGTTTCTGCCCAACTGTAACATGTATCGGCTATGCATGATGTCAACTTCCAGAGTGATTTTTGCTCCTTTTCAATTTATCTTTATCTTGAAAATTTGCAAGTATATTCTGGGTGGCCAAACTAGTCGAGATGCATCCTTCCATAGTTAAACTGTTGTACTGTAATAAGAAAACTGCGAAAGATATAAAAGTAAGAACTTGTACAAAAATGGATGAACTAATTTTGTTTATCAAACTGTGATTAAACTTACCACATGTAGTCCAATGAAAGCATAACCAGCTATAGTGTGTGCTGTCGTGTTACCAGATATTTTCAGTGTAATTGCCTTTGATGAAACCCTGTCCTTCACCAAGGCTGCTACATCTGTGTCCTGACTCTCAAAGGCTACATCAACAATGAAAGGAAACTCTCTTCCTACATCTATGTCAAATGTCAAATTCTTTAGTATCTGAAGCATAGAGTTCAGTACATGGGTTGCAACACTTTTGTTTTGTGACACAGTGAAGTACAGTAGATACCTTAACTCCTCCTGCCTTGGCAGCACTACTTGCTCAATCAGCCTATTGAATTCATTACGATCTGATTCATACAGGGAAGCGAGATGGACTCCAGCCATGTACTCCTGAAACAGTTTGTGAGGGAAGAAGACTGGCAATTGCACATGAGAATTCCTCTCATGTATGTCCATGATACTGGTAATTCTGTCCTCCTGAGACAAAATCCCAACCCGACAGGCAGTGTCCTTGGATTCTGGGCATATTTGGAAATCATCTTCATCGAAAGTCAAGGTATTTGCTAGCAGACCATTGAGGGCCTGTTTGGTAATTGGTCCAAGGAGCTCATCAATTTTTTTCAAATAAGAAAGTAATGAGGGGCTGCCTACTTTCTTCACCATTTTCTGAGCATAATGTTCTTTTAGAAAGGCAATCATCACTTTGAATATCTGAGAAAAAGATTTCAGTGACTTCATTTCCTTTAGTTTTTGCTCGTCAAGTTCTTTCCACAAAAGACACAACATGGCTACATATATAGGATAGTGGGCCATGTTTTCAGATATGACATCATTCTCATTGGTGAACTGGATAAGCTGATTTGCCTTATCATCATTCTTTGGAAAGTATTTGTGAATGTACACTGACAAATTCTCTCTGTTGAAACCCTCAACATGAATGAATGTGTAGAGCTTCATTAGATCACCATCTGATCTAATCTCTACTGCTCTCCATGGGCGAGTGGTCACCAAGACTGGGCAAGAGGCAAGTTGATCTGAACAAAGAATATCTACAAGTCTAATATCACTAGTCTCAGATGAGCTTCCACATGCCTGATCTGAGGAGGTGACACTTGGCTGCGATGGCTGAAATTGCATTTGATCAGTAGGCTGTGATTCCCAAGATTTTGTCTTCATGATTTTGCCACTGATTTCGTCTAGCCCATCGAATGCAATAAATACCTTGTCAGGATTTGACCGGATATACTCGGTAATCTGAGAAACCGTTGCTGGATTGTTTTTGGCCAGATAAGACTTTGCAATCTCGCCAATAGTGTGTTGCTTAAATTCACGTAGAGGAACAATCAAGACCCACACAAAGTGACTGAAATGCCTCGCTCCAATCCAGTCCCAGGCAATCTTAGCACAAAATGTAGTTTTTCCAGCCCCTGCCTCTCCCTGAACCATGATCCGCTTGGGGAACTCTCCGTTGACTTTGAGATCAAGGATATCATTGTAATCTAGCAATCGCTTCTCTGTCCCATGTTCTTCTTGTAAGACGAGATTAGTATGCATGTCTTCAAACTGCACAATGGAAGCAGGATTGAGAGGGTCAGTTCTGATCTTACAGAGAGTTGACCTATACTTGAACTTGAAATCATTTGCACACCGCTCAACAAGTTCAGGAGAAAGTGGTTTGGTCTGAGATTCAGCTGAAGAAGGTTTGGCCTGTGATTCGAGCAGTCTTGATGGCCCTCCTAAAAATACAAAATCCATATTCACATGATTACAAGTGGTTCTTAAGATCGGATATCGCAATGGCAAAAATTAATGTAGGACGGATGGACAGACAACCCCAAAACATATTTTATCCGGCACCACCTTTGGTGGGTGGATGCATCATTACAGTTATCATAATGGGATGATGCAAAAGAATATAATTTGTTAACAAAAATAGCTGGCAAACATTGAATTCTGCTGTCACTAAAAGTACTGGAACTATATTGGTGTAGAGAAAATATATAGGATTAACAAAGTTATTAGTGCATTATAAAACATGCATGGGGTCTGATAAAATTTGACACTGTAAATTGTGACAAATGTATAAAACACAGAGCACTCACTATCTCTATAGTTCAGTTTTATGCACAGTTTTCTATGTCTTCTGGTGTAGAAGAATTAGTATCTGTTTACCTGTGCTGTTGGGAGTTAGAGGTTCATTGAGTAATCTGTCCGATAAGCCACCCAAGTCAATCTCTCGAAGTGCGTCTGCCAAAAGCTGTCGTCTGTTTGAGTGTGGAGGTTGCTGCTTGACTTTCCATTTCATGAATACCCGCAAAAATGCATTAGAATAATTATTCGACATCTGAATCAGGATTGCCTGTAGCTGAGCTAAGGGGATCCCTAGAGATATCCCTACAGCATCGTAGTAAGATGGAGGGATAGCATGGGCCAGCTTCAGGAACTCCATATCACTGACAGTACTGTAAAATGAATAATAAATCAATTGGGAACAATAGAATACTAGTTAGAGAGCATCCTATTGGCTGTAAGCTATCATGAGACACTTAACAATTTTTATTATGTGCTCGAGCATGCAATAAAAAAGCCTGCGGATGTCAAAATACATTGACGGTGATATTAACATTTGAAACAGTTTGGCAACCTTGGTTTCACTGGGTCACAACATTGCTTGCCCAACACAGCAGTAGTCACCATATTGTGTCCAACTCAAATCGGGTTGGCCAAACTCTGTGTATAGATGGCTCTGGGCAAGGTAAGGGTAATCATTAAAAAAAAAGCAGATTCTGGCAGTGTAATACAATAATGATGGTGATAATAATGATGGTGATAGTAATTAAAATAATATTAGAAGAAAAGGGTTACTACTACTTTTAATAATAATAATAATAAGGCCAAATAACAAAAATAACGTGTTTCTTTTCCGACTTTAAACAAAAATTAGGAGGCAGGGCATTACTATAAACTATTTTGCTATTTTTTGCTATTTTTTCCAAGATGGCTGTCATGCTAATTATAGTTGGCTAAGACTATTTATTGACAGATATTGTGCTTTGTGAGTATACTGACGCAATGTAAGACAAAACATATGATTTGTATCCCTTTAGAAGCTTTTAAAACAAAATTTATATATCCCAGGCTTCTTTGTTGTGTGTGGCTTTATTTGGGGGGTTTGGGGAGCCATTTTTCTTCTGAATAGTAGGAAAAACTAGATGGAATTTTGACTGCGCGTAGTCGAAAATGATGCCTCCGCCACAGAGCAATTTAAACAAGTTTGGAGTTTAAATCTCCAGTGGTTCTTGAGATATCATGATAACAATCTCAATGTATGGAATTTCATTAGTTGACCTCTGTGACCCTTGACCTTTGACCTACGTGCTCCAAAATCTTATCAGATTGTCTTCCTATGGTGATACACACTATCATTAAGTTTGAAGTTTAAATCTCCAGTGGTTCTTGAGATATTATGATATGGTGATACATACTATCATTAAGTTTTAAGTGAAAATTCTCCAGTGGTTCTTGAGATATCGCGATAACGATCTCAATGTATGGAATTTCATAAGTTGACCTCTGTGACCCTTGACCTTTGACCTACGTGCTCCAAAATCTAATCAGATTGTCTTCCTATGGTGATACACACTATCATTAAGTTTGAAGTTTAAATCTCCAGTGGTTCTTGAGATATTATGATAACAATCTCAATGTATGGAATTTCATAAGTTGACCTCTGTGACCCTTGACCTTTGACCTACGTGCTCCAAAATCTAATCAGATCGTCTTCCTATGGTGATACATACTATCCTTAAGTTTGAAGTTTTTACATCTCCAGTGGTTCTTGAGATATCATGATAACAATCTCAATGTATGGAATTTCATAAGTTGACCTCTATGACCCTTGACCTTTGACCTACGTGCTCCAAAATGTAATCAGATTGTTTTCCTATAGTGATACACACTATCACTAAGTTTGAAGTTTAAATCTCCAGTGGTTCTTGAGATATCATGATAACAATCTCAATGTATGGAATTTCATAAGTTGACCTCTGTGACCCTTGACCTTTGACATACGTGCTCCAAAATCTAATCAGATCGTCTTCCTATGGTGATACATACTATCCTTAAGTTTGAAGTTTAAATCTCAAATGGTTCTTGAGATATCGCGCTAACAAACTCAATACAAGGAATTTCATAAGTTGACCTCTGTGACCTGTGACCTTTGACCTACGTACTCCAAAATCTAATCAGATCGTCTTCCTATGGTGATAAATACTATTCCCGAGTCTTAAGTTTAAATCTTAAATGGTTCTTGAGATATTGTGATAACGGTCAAACGGGACGGACGTACGGACGGACAACCCGAAAACATGATGCCTCCGGCACCACCTTCGGTGGCGGAGGCATAAAAAGGAGGTGACGGCCAAAAAGGAGGCGGGCGGGGACGAGAAACACTGCATTTTGGTTATTTGGCCTAATAACAATAATAATGTTTAAATTATTATTATTACTAAATAAGTTGATGATAATCATGTGGTGATGATAATCATGTGGTGATGATTATTATCATTATTATCATCATCAAATTCATCATATTTATTTTCTATATCAAGCCTAGTCAATGTAATTGGCTTACCTGTACTCTGAATCATCAGGTCATCGCTTTGGGTTGGTTGTGGAGTTAGCCAACCTTTTGAAAAAACATGCCCCTTTTATTCACAAAATGTCGGTGGCTAATGTGAAATAAACCCCTCTCATTTATAATTGGTCTGGTCTAATTTGCCAGACACTATGTGAAAACCCTACTGCAAATCTACGAAAGATTTCATCCTGAACTTGCATCTTTACATGAACTTTTGTTTCATGAAGGGTCGTCTAACGCAATGACCCGACCGGACGCGATGACCCAATGAATCAAGGTCAGCCAGTATATGCGTACCTTTCTGCAGTGTCAGGACCTGGATTAGTTTCAACGTCACCAGATCTCATCAAGAGGATCAGGAGCAGATAGAGGAGGCAGAATCCATCCATGGTGTAAGATGTCCTTCTCATTCAACAGCAGTTTAGTTCTCTAGAAAGTGCATGGGGATGCCATATAGGCAACAATACCTGAAAACAATATTCAGAAATATCTACGTTATATACATAAAACAGATTGAATACAGATTCTTGAAATTTGCAGCCGTATTTTAAACTGTTACTGTCAATGGATGACGACATCTTCCTTCATGCGCAGTAACAGTTTAAATTACGTTTGGGTTTGACAGCCCTGTATATTGTAATAAGTTATGCGCTATACAAGTACGGATTATTATTATGGAATAACCATGACACATATGTATGGAAATTGCTGAATATGCATGTATCAAAGAGACAAAACCCTCCTCCACCTCTTGCATATTCAGCAATTTCGAGCGAATGGTGGTCTATATCATGCGCCAATACCGCGCATGCGTACTGTCTCTTCGCCATGTTAAATCGACGATACAACATTAATAAATCGTGAGGTTAGGACGAAGAATCACCCTTTTTCCCATCGAAGACCTCTTGCATTATAATTTCAAATGGTTGGAATTTGGAAAGATGCCCAACCCAGAGGAGTAAAAAAATCATTGAAAGTCAAAATTGTATTACCGGTACTACCTCTTTACATTGCAAAAAAATGTGCCCCAGATCTCTGCAATTATTCCAGTTCGACTGTGTGACCAAAGTTTGCGCGTGACCTAGGTTCGCTATCTCCAAAAATTGGCAAGATTTCGAAAATCTGATATCACCAATGGAAAGAGGAATGTAAAATTACCCACAGAGTTTTCTCTGGAATCAGGTGTGAAATTATGAAAATATTGACAAAAGATTGGCAAATTATGTGCTCATTTGCGCCATTCCGAAAAAATCACTTACTTACTTACCGATAAGGGTCTGGAAATATTCATTTTGAGAGCAGTCCTCAAAATTGTATAAGTAGGCCTAACTAATAAGCAAATTATGAAATCACCTTATTTTTTATGGATCGTATTTTTGTATAAATCGGCTGTAAACCCTGTGCATGAAGTTAGGTCAAATTGTTTTTATGACTCTTTTAGATGCAGCGTGCACGCACGATCGGACACCAAATTTTAAAGGGACTTGGTAACATTGTTCAGATAAGAGATAGTGGTGCTAAGGTAGTGACTTCAATGCTAGATGTACAATTAAAGATAATCTGAAAATTTGAGTGAAAACTGAAAACGGACCATTATTCATGGTACAAATTGGGAAAAACTGATCTGATCAATTCCTTAATTCTCCCAACTATATTATTACAATTTAATTACATTTTAGGTGAATAGAAATCTCACAAAACAATAAAATGGCTCTACATTCCATTCCAGACATTTAAGTGTTGACAGATTATTTTATAGCCTGTTTTATGCCTTTTTGTCATGGAAAAATGGTTGGGAAAATTCAAAAATGGTTGGGAGAATTTACTGTTAATCACTGTTAGAGGGTGTCGTACATCGACGCCTTCAAAGAAAACCATAGGTATCTTCGTGGTTTGAGAATTTTTTTTAGGATTTTTTGCATGTCAGAGGGTTAGTACAGTCTAGAAGGAATATAGTAAGTAACATTTTATACAAAAATTAAGCAATTTTTTCATCAACCTTCAACAATTTTACCAAGTCACTTTAAGATTGCGATATCTCCGAAACCTTTTGAAAATAAATTTTCTAGTTCAACAAATTTGCAGTAAAATAATTTGCCGTCCATTTGGTATTAGATCTAACTAAAATAAATGAATTTGTGTACAATATGAAAAATCATGGATCGAATATCACATTTTCTAATATGTTCTAAAATCTCTGCGAACTTTGGTCACCCCTTCATCCGGTAATAAGGTTCATAAGTTAATAAAGGGGGTAGAAAATCAAGAAAATGAGATCATTGCCATCAATACGCATTAGCATTGACCCTTGGCCCTGGCACTATAGTACCGGTATGCGTTGCTGGTGTGTGTGCGGACATCCAAGCCCCATCATTGATACAACAAACATTTCATTTGTAACAAGCCAGGAACAAGGTTATATTTGAAATAGACTAACCTTGTTTAAGTTTGATCAGGTTTGCAAAGACAGCATGTCGTCGTCGACAGACTCCAATATAAATCTGCTGCAACTGAAGAAAGATCGGATCTTAAAATTTAGTAAGATCAATCACTGAATCGAACTCGGACGCGGCAGGATACGCGTACGTGCAAATTTCTGGCAGCAGAAAGATGGCGACTGGGTGGGTCGCGGGGGGGAGCTAATGAAAGGGGGAATCCCCGGCTGCGCGTATTTTGTCTTTTTTCTTACATTCAGCAAAATAAGTTCTATGTTCGCGCGGGGTACACAGTGTAGACAATCTTCATATCTCTATTGTTGTGTAAGCTTAAAAGTGAATCGCATGACTATGATGTTATATTCTGAAAAACAAATAAGCATGTTTATTCTCTCAAATCTTTCTTCAATTTCTTTTAAAGAGTCTTTACGATATCATTAATTTTCAGAAGACCGTGGACAATTAACCCCCGTTGAACATTACCGCCCCCCACCCATGGAGGACAATTACCCCCACCCCTGAAAATTACCCCCTAGGACAATTCAACCTCCCCCCCTCCCCCTCGGAAAATTCACCCCATCCCCAACAGTGCACGGCCCTGATAATGCTAGGTTAATTTTTTTTCGGAGGGGAATTTTCCGGGGGTGATTGTCCACAGGGGGAATTGTCATAGAACCCTAATTCCTATACAGATTGAAATACTTGTACTATACCTCTAATTTGAGATTAAGCAAAATTTAAGTCGTTTTATATGTACATTAATCCCTTGTTTTACATAATTATCTTTAAATATCGATCGAAACAATATCAAGTTGGGTGCATGGCTCCAAATGGGGTGCCTCAAAGAGGTTGTTAGGGGGAAATTTACAAATAGGGAGAGATACATATGGGGGAAGGGGCGTGAGTGAGGGCGAGGGAGAGAGAGAGAGAGACGGAGAAAAGTCCAGAATTTAGATAAGCAAAGAGAAAGATACGGAGAGAGGGCGAGAAGACAGTCTGCATGAGGCAAAGAGAGAGAGAGTGGAGGAGAGAGCGAGAGAAAGGGGAGGGGGGGGGTCGATGGAAAGCAATATACATTCTACATGAAAGAGAAAGAAAAACTAACTTTTTAACACTATGAGTAATCTGATTCCTTTTTTTTTTGGTCGCATCTCTCCAATCTAATGTCCATTGCTGCGTTGCTGGCTGAAGGATGTGGAAAACATGCAAATTATTATGCATTTCATTATCTATCACATATTTACATCCATGTTGAATTGAAGAAAACAAAGCATTTCCTTTGTCAATAAAAAGGTTTCCTCCACTAAATTCTATCACACCATTCAACACATTGTTTCTTGGGTCTTGTAACTTTTAAGATGAATTAGAAACTTAAAGAATAATTATGTGAACATTAGGCTCTCTTCTTGTCCCCTGCATTCTGGACTGGACATGCTTGCCGGCATGCTTGGGGGGGATGAAGGATAACATTTTCCGACATGTTTGCAAACCTTTGTTAAAAGTCGCCTATAAGAGATTGAACTTTAAAGTGTTTTTGTTGACTTCAACAGGTACAAAATGAGCTCGATGCCGTTGTAGCGTGTGGTCGACAACCATAATGCTGCCACAGGTTACTGAAACCGATGCCTAAGTGAGTATAGAGGGGACACGACCCCCCCCCCCCCCCCCCAAAAAAAAAAGAGGAGGAAAGAGCAAGGCTGGTATCCTGTTTTTCTTGCTTTCCGTTTCTTTCTTTCTTTTCTGTTCTGCTTGGTACAGAGATTGAGGACTTGTGCCCCCTCCCCCCCCCCCCCCCTGAGAATTGTGGAACCCCAACCGAACCCCAATTAACTGCCGGTCTCCGATGTTTATCCATGATAAGATTCTCCACCCGGGTATAGTTACAGTATAACAGCCCCGATACAAATATCAATTGAATAAAACTTAGGCAACTCAAGGACTGGGTTTTTTAATTACGGTAGTGGTTTTCTCCTTTTTTAGGGAAGCACAGTTAACCACACCCAAAACCTCGAAGGGAATTAGATAGTTGTGCCTTTTAATTGGCTTCAAGGCAAAGTTTAGCCAGGGGATCGTCTCTTGCTCATTTACTTTTAATATAGCGAGCAATTCGAGAGGCTATGATTTTTAGATTTAACCGCTCATATCACATTGGGTATCGTATCACTGTGCCCCCTGCCCCCCCCCCCCCCTCCCTCGCGAGAGGGCCGCCTCTGGCTCAACTATTTGAAACAGGTGAACCAATAAACTTCTCAGTAGCCAATTGTTTATTTATAAATGTTTACGAAGCACTAATTAGCAATTTATTTTCGAAAGCAATACATGTCAAAGAATTTTTTTGACACGGGATCCACTGTTCAAACATTTCAGCATTGGTGTATGTGATGTGGAAAGTTTCATTGACATTTTGTGCCATTGTCTCATAGATAGACAGATATTGATATCACTTAATGAAGTTCATTTATCTACTTTTAAAAGATAAGATTTGCTGATTTTTATTCATTAATGCTGTAATATATCTGTGTGTCTTCAACACAAAGCTGAATTGAATGTATGGGTTGTATGGAATAACAATAATTGTATTTGTAATTTTCATAATCCAATTTTCCTGTCTAACTTGTATATTGTATACTAAATGAAAGATGAGAGATATTGAATGGTGAAAAAAGAAAAGAAAGTTTGGATGAGAGGGGAGGTAAGGGAAACGAGTGTTTTACAGTAATTGAATACTCGCAAAAAGATACTTTTATTGAAGAGTTGAATGGGTAAATCAAATTCACTACATTATCTTTTTATTTCACGTTCTCTCTCCGTATGCATTTCTCTTTTCCCCTCTGTATCCCTATCCCTATCTTTCCATCTCTCTCTTTCTCTTTTCTCTCGCTCTCTCTCTCTCTCTCTATAAATATATTCCTCTCTCTCTTTATTGATGAACAGGGATACCCCTTGCTTTTGTTTCTTCTTTCTTGTTATTGATTACTCTACTATTCTTTCAACTCTCACACCCGCCATCATTTTCTGATATGACTGGAACATAAGTTAACAAGACACAAATACTACATTAACCAAAAGAAATAGAATAACAAACATAAACAAAAAGTTACTGTATGAGAGAGAGAGAGAGAGAGAGAAATACAAAAAAATAATGGCAGTCACTGTGGTAAAATATACAAAATTTCCGGAATTCATAAGGGGTTAGTTCAATAAAATATATTTCCTTTATTTTCACACCTAATTAGTATCTCATTTTCTCTTTCATCTCTCATTCTTTTATCCATACTTTTCTGATCCTATTTTCCAAATAATCACCAATAAGATAAATCATATTTCATTTGATTTTCAAATTTATTCAAACTTCGCACTCGAATCTGAATCTTATCAAGCTTAAATATATCAATAGAGTATATATAGATTAAATGAAATATATAAAAAAATATCCCGAACCAGATACAATGAACATTTCAATAAGATGAATATATGCTTGTATGTACATGCATACAGTCATATTTTACATAAAGAGGATATACATCAGCTTCCCTCACCTAAGAATTAGCATAAGCACCTGCATATATGAACCGAAAAAATTCAGAATTTCCTGAGTGATGTTATATTTACCTGAGGCCATAGGCTGAAGATGAATTATAACGGTACGAGGGGAATTCTGAATATGGAGGTGAATAAATGTTACAATGAAAATGCATGCAATATTTCGTGTAGAGAACTAGAAGAAATGTGCACGGCCTAATTCACTTTTGCACGCGTTATAACATGCAAAATAAGGTTGTTATATTGCACTGTTGTGCAAAAATAACAGAATGTCGAGTGTCGCGTGACACCATTTCAGCTATAGGATACAAATAAACCATAATCAAACTACATCTAGTACATTCTTCCGTCTCATTTGTACATCACAATGTTTAGATATCTAAGGCACCGCAAAATATATTTTTGAAATTCATGATCATCCAATACACATAGAAAGACCGTCTCCTTTGTACATCAAAATGTTTAAATATCTAAGGCACTAAAAAGTAGTTCATGATCATCCAATATAGGCCTACATAGAAAGACCTGTTTAGTACATCATTTTGCATTACATAATTCAGAATAAACTCACAGATCTGAGCGATTTGCATTGTCTCTTACAAAAATCAAAGTGGATTATGAAAATGACATTACTTGATCAGAAGAGGATGGTGATAAAAAGGCAAGGTAATGGAATGCTCATCAGAGTAGTGTCTATGTTTGTATCTTATAAGCCAATCAGGAATGCAAGCTTACTAAAATATAAAATATATTTACAAGGCAAGTTTGGCAAACATATACCGGTTCAAAATATACATGTATCATAATCTGGAATATGTATCATCAAAATTATTGAAATCCAGTACTAAATACAATTAAAATACACATGTATGGTAAAAAATATATAGCAGCATATTTACATGTACACTGGAATGATGTAAAGAAAATCCAGGAAAATATTTCCTCAAATGGATTTAATATAGTACTGGTGGATGTAGTTAAACATGTACAAACAATAATCCATTTTAAATTAAATATCACACTGATAACTCAGTTATGCTACATTGACAAAAGAGACATGTATCTTAAAATTATAGAAGCATATTAACATGTACACTGGAATGATGTAAAGAAAATCCAGGAAAATATTTCTTCAGATGGATTTTTAAAATCTAGAACTGGATGTATTTCTAAATTTACAAACAATAATCTATGTCAGACAAAATGTTACACTGATAACTCGGGCCTTTATTCATACACCCTTACCAGACAAAGCCAGTTCTCAACTATCATATTGAGTTCTATCAAGTTCATAGACAAGATAACTAGAGCAATGTGGCTCTTAACATATGGGTCATTTCTGGTAACAAATTCACAAGTTGGTTTAGATTCTACTTAATTATATTTTGTATCGAACATGTGCAATGACATTGACAAATACAGTGACATTTCAAAAGATAATTTGACATATTACATACTTTAACTCATAACTCACTTTGTGAAAGTTGAGTGGTATTTCATACATTGCATGCAAATCACCTAAAACAAAGTGGTTAAAGTCTACAGTACACATGAACTTGGTAAATGCACTACATAAACTTTCTAATGCACTAACATCCTTGACAAGGCATTAATCAACATTTGCCACTCTCCACCCAGGTATAAACGGGCACCCGATATGCCAAAGTGCGACACATTTGGCCGCTGCCTAGGACCACGGTAATAATGATCGAGCGCAAGGTGCGTCATGGCTTGACGGCATCACTATATCAGAAGCCACCGTTATTATCATTATAACAACTAGTTGCTGGCCGTGTCACCTTCTATTGACTGGCATAATGCATGATCTTAGCTGAGAAAAAAATGACCCCTTTTTATTTTCAGAAAACATTTCCACACAACATGACCCCTTTCTGCATAAACAGGTACACAGTTGGCTCTTGATGCAACTCTGTTTTGGGCTATTAAGTACACATTCACAAAACATTGTGACAATATTATGATCCCTTTCTCTTGAAATGTTTATTCTTAACACCAGGGCCCCATTTCACAAAACTTGTACCGTAATCAGTGACAAATGACAGTTTTAGTTATAAGCTAGTGAAATCCTTGCTTCTGATTGGTTATCAGCAGATTTGTCAATGACTTTTGTCATTTGTCATTGAAAAAAGGCTGTGAGAAGCGGGTCGCTGATAGTGGGCTGTACTCATCTAACTGAAAAGAAGAAAAGGCCCTTTTACAAATATTCAAATATTTGCAAACCTGGCCGTAAATTACCCCCTTTTACCCACTATTTCTTGCTACCAGTCCAGGGTCCCATTTCACACAACTTGACAAATGACAGTTTAGTAATAAGCTAGTGAAATCCTTGCTTCTGATTGGTTATCAGCAGATTTGTCAATGATTTTTGTCATTTATCATTGAAAAACGCTTTATGAAATGGGTCCCGGGACTTGGAACTAACAGGCTATCCGAGACACATGGACGCCCAAAATCTAGGTCCGGACCCCCAGAATATGGATGTTTTTACATAGGGCTAATGCATACAGACTGTAACAAGTTAAATCTGAACCTCTTTTCCAAATAACAGTTAGTGTGGAGCACTGTATCATGCATACACAAAGTCAAGATGAAGTGATACCAGTGGGACACTGTCTTACTCTACTGATACCATAGCAATTAGACTTCATACTTTGATTGTTTCTCTGGGATTTCAGGATCATCCTGTGGAACTCTTGACTGAGTACAAGTAGCTTGCCTCTTGTAAGGCCTGCTCAAGCTACTGCTACCTTCTCTGTATCTCTGAGATAATTGAAATACAGTATATGGTGTATTGCCAACATGCTGTTGAGGGTGGTCTGATGAGGGTAATGTCCTTCTTGGATAGTGTACATCGGCCATTGGTTGCTGTTAAGGGTGGTCTGATGGTGGTAATGCCCTTCTTGGATAGTGTACATCACCCATAGGTTGCTGTTGAGGGTAGTTTGATGGTGGTATTGTCATTCTTGGATAATGTACATCACCCATAGGTTGCTGTTGAGGGTAGTTTAATGGTGGTATTGTCATTCTTGGATAGTGTACATCACCCATGGGTTGCTGTTGAGGGTTGTCTGATGGTGGTAATGCCCTTCTTGGATAGTGTACATCACCCATGGGTTGCTGTTGAGGGTGGTCTGATGGTGGTAATGCCCTTCTTGGATAGTGTACATCACCCATGGGTTGCTGTTGAGGGTGGTCTGAAGGTGGTAATGTCCTTCTTGGATAGTGTACATCACCCATGGGTTGCTGTTGAGGGTGGTCTGATGGTGGAAATGTCCTTCTTGGATAGTGTACATCACCCATGGGTTGCTGTTGAGGGTGGTCTGATGATGGTAATGTCCTTCTTAGATAGTTTACATCACCCATGGGTTGCTGTTGAGGGTGGTCTGATGGTGGTAATGCCCATCTTGTAGAGTGTACATCACTGATGGGTTGCTGTTGAGGGTGGTCTGATGATCGTAATGTCCTTCTTGGATAGTGTACATCACCCATGGGTTGCTGTTGAGAGTGGTCTGCTGGTGGTAATGTCGTTCTTGGATAGTGTACATCACCCATGGGTTGCTGTTGAGAGTGGTCTGCTGGTGGTAATGTCCTTCTTGGATAGTGTACATCACCCATGGGTTGCTGTTGAGAGTGGTCTGATGATCGTAATGTCCTTCTTGGATAGTGTACATCACCCATGGGTTGCTGTTGAGAGTGGTCTGCTGGTGGTAATGTCGTTCTTGGATAGTGTACATCACCCATGGGTTGCTGTTGAGAGTGGTCTGCTGGTGGTAATGTCCTTCTTGGATAGTGTACATCACCCATGGGTTGCTGTTGAGAGTGGTCTGCTGGTGGTAATGTCCTTCTTTGATAGTGTACATCACCCATAGATTGCTGTTGAGGGTGGTCTGATGATGGTAATGTCCTTCTTGGATAGTGTACATCACCCAAGGGTTGCTGTTGAGGGTGGTCTGATGGTGGTAATGTCCTTCTTGGATAGTGTACATCACCCATAGATTGCTGTTGAGGGTGGTCTGATGATGGTAATGTCCTTCTTGGATAGTGTACATCACCCAAGGGTTGCTGTTGAGGGTGGTCTGATGGTGGTAATGTCCTTCTTGGATAGTGTACATCACCCATGGGTTGCTGTTGAGGGTGGTCTGATGGTGGTATTGTCCTTCTTGGATAATTTACATCACCCATGGGTAGTAGTTTAGGGTGGTCTGTTAGTGATAATGTCCTTGTTAGATGAAGTACATCAGCCATGGGGTGCTGTTGAGGGTGGTCTCTACCAGTACTGCTTGCACCTTCGATTGGGGACAAAACGTTGGTGGAATGTGATACCTGACTGGAAGAACCTGGTCTACTTGTTCTTTCCCGTCCAATTGGTGGATAACGGGAAGCTGAATGGAATCCTGTAGTGGAGGAATTCTGACTAGGCCGAGGTCGGCTAGATCCTGACAGCTCTACAATCTCTGGTTGAAAAGGTGCATCTAAAACGTGCCTTTTTGACATGGCAGGTTGATGATATCCAGAGACTGGATAGTTAGACAACAAAGCAAGGCTGGATATAGAGGCATGGTAGGATTGAGTGTAGTGATCCTGACTTGACCAAGGCATGATGGTACGTGTAGCACTTGTGCTCTCAGGAACCAGTGGCGGATACTGTGTTGGTGAAAGGTACCCTGCAGACATGGCAGGTTGATCATGTCTCGAGACTGGAGGGTTAGGAGGTGGAGCAGAACTTGACATAGTGGCATGGTAGATAGAATCATACCCGAAATAACGACTGTAAGGAATGATGGGAAAATGAGTAACGTTTGAGTTGTCCAAGTCGGCTGAGCTATAAGAAAATAGACTTTTTTCTTACTATCTGTTTGCCAGATGAGAAATAAGAAATGAACTACAGGGTTAGGAGGTGGAGCAGAACTTGACATAGTGGCATGGTAGGTAGAATCGTACCTGAAATAACGACTGTAAGGAATGATGGGAAAATGAGTAACGTTTGAGTTGTCCAAGTCGGCTGAGCTATAAGAAAATAGACTTTTTTCTTACCATCTGTTTGCCAGATGAGAAATAAGAAATGAACTACTATTGGTCTTTATGAAACCATTTAAGAAACATTTTGATCAGTAATGAAGAAGAAGAAAAAAAGAAATAGAAGAGACTGTAGTCCCTCCCCTCCCCCCCCCCCCCCCCCCCAACACAAAAATTCAAAAATTTTAAGTTGATTGATTCCACTTTAGGAATTTGTTCAATAAAGCTGTTACTAAATATAGATCTGTCAGACAAGAAATCATCAATTTTTTCAGGTAAACAGTATCACAATATTGCATGCTCCAAGCAGGGGTATCAGCATTGTAGCTTTCCTTAGTTTTCCATTAGAGGCTCTTTTTTCTATATCACACTTTTCATGAAAAGTCTAAATGCTGTTATCTGAGTTTTTTACAGTTTTTAAAATCACATACCGGTATACTTTACTGACCTTGAGAGGGAGTGAAGAAATGAGTTCAAGTCATTTTGAGTAAATCCATTCAACCTGAAGTTTCCCTTCCTGATCTGAGGAAAACAACCCTGTAACATATAATAGCAACATTGCTTGTAAACTTTGTATCAGTTTCTAGTAAGTGGATCTATTTCATTCTTGCATATAATCTATTTTCTTGGGAATATACACTCCAGAGCTACAGTTACATCCCTTACAAAAAAATTTAAAAAAATAAAAATGAAAAAAGGTAGATTAAGAAAAATGTTGCGCAGTAGATAAATCACAAATCATCATCTTACATGAGACCTTTAGGGATGAATGAATGTGGCGGGGAGGGGGTATCCCCAAAATGCCTGTTTTTACACAGGAAAAGTGTCCCTTTTTCTTTGTAAGAAGTGCCACTTCCCCTTTAAATAAGTGCCCTATTCACCTCTGATAAGTGCCCCTTTTATTTTGACACCTGCCCCTTTTCTTTCGACAAGTTTCCTGTTTTCTTTGCAATAAGTGTCCATTTAACATTCTCATAAGAGCCCACTTCACCTCTGATAATTGCCCTTATTGAAATCTGATAGATGCCCCTTTTCTTTCAACAAATGCCCCTTTTCCTATATAAATAAGTGCCCATTTTATATTCTCATAAGTGCCGCTTCTCATGTGCGAGAAGTGCCACATTTTCATCTCTGATAATTACCCTTTTACTTTGACACGTGCTCCTTTTCTTTTCTAATAAATGTCTTTATCCCTTTTGATAAGTGTCCCCTTTGCCTTTCACCATAAAATGTGCCCGTAATTTAAAGCAACTAAGGGCACCGTATGTTTCTTATCAAAGGTCTTTTCAGTCTTTCATGATGAGATTGTTCTTATAACCCCATCAGGATGGTTTTTTACTCTTTACAAGATGTAATTTTTCGCACTGCGACCTCACAAATGTCAAAATTTCAAATGAATATTCAGACCATCACACCCAACTGCAAAGTATGATTATTAGCAGTATCTTGTACTATGGAAGGAGAAAAGCATATATTGAAATCATCCCTGATAATTTAATCACAATATAGGAGTATATACCAATGTCTGAAAATAGAATAGTTTTGCTTTGAGATTTCCCCAGTGAGTGCCTTTTTTTGTTCCCCCCTCCCACTTTGGAAGATGCTTCGCCACCCCTGTTGTGGCGGCTCATGCTATAGTGCATATCTGCCATATATGACATGCGATTGGGCTTATTTTAGTGAATTTGGCACGCCAAATTACTTGCTGGAAATATTTTGCATGTTGTTAAACTTGCAAACAGTGATTTGTGGAATTCACAATAGTGAATCCTCACGAAAATAACTACTTCTAAACAGTAATGCAAGGACAATGAGCCTCGGGACAATTACCCCCTAGACAATAACTCCCCCAACACAACTACTCCCATGACAATTACATGTTGCCCCAGGTCAATTAAGGGATGGTGACTAGGGATGACGGGGCTTTCCTCAAGGGAACAGGGTGTGGTGGTATGTGGAGGGGTTCCCACGGAAGAACTTTTTCAATTCAATAAACTTAAATCATACTTTAGCACAATGTAGAAATATTAATTGAAAGTTGCTTTTTTTAACAATTATCTAAAACATGTGCGGAGGAGAAGGGGGAAATAACAGAAAAGGGCAACTTACAGAAGGTGAAAATGAGGTGGAAAAATGCTTTCTAAGACATTAGTATATCCCTACTATATTGTTCTTGAATAGCAGCCCACAACAGCCCATATGTATACCTGCATAGATGATGTCTTTGCTTTCAATGTAGAGTAGAACTCAAGACACACGTCTGATTTTGATCGTAATACATCCATCGGTTCTAATGATAACGCGATCAAAAGCTATTTTTGCATACATAATGAGCCCCATTTGATGGTGACCTTGACCTCATGACCCCAAAATCTAATCAGTTCATTGCCTCAGCAAGATACATACATGTCCTGACTTTCATGGTAATCTGTCCATCTGTTCTTATGATAATGTGATCACAAGCTATTTTTGCATACATATTGAGCCGTGAGCTTTGACCTTTAACCTTGTGACCCCAAACTATAATCAATTAATTGGCTCTGCAAGATACATACATGACCTAAGTAGGTCAGGAATCCATCAATCAGTTCTTGAGATAAAGCGATCACAAGCCTTTTTCGCATATATAATGAGTCCTGTGACCTTTGACCTTTGATCTCGTAACCCCAAAATCTAATCAATTCATTGGCTCCGCAAGTTACATACATGACCAAAGTTTGGTAGGAATCCATCAGACGGTTCTTGAGATAACGCGATAACGAGAGTGGGACGTACGGACGGACGGACAACCCGAAAACATAATGCCTCCGGCTACTTCATAACGGAGGCATTACAATAAAAATAAAATAAAAAAGGGTGACTTGCAGAGAAGAAAAGAAAAGGGGGAGAAGGAGCGTTAGTAATAATACAATAAATCGAATACATCTGCTGAATGAATGCAGGTTCTTTCATGGATGGGTAAACAATGCTTTCACACATTTAAATTTCAACTGAATCAGTACATGTGTAGTTTGCTTTAATTCATTGTTCCAATATACCAAGTGAATGGCCTTTTAAAAAGGGTGTTTGGAGAAAAAAACATATATACATGTGCACTTTACAACTATTACTGCCGTTTCTTTCTTGCAATGACCCTCCATGACATGTACATTAGGACACACATACCTGTATGGATGATGCCTTTGCTTTCAATGTAGAGTAGAACTCCTCATTGAGATGCATACCAAGTGTCAGGTCAGTCAGGTTGGGCATAGAACACAGTGCTTCTACTAGGAGAGGTAATGAGGCTGGTGTGGGACACAGGAGACCATCAAGCTTGACAGTCTGGACCTGCATTGTTTATGAATATATTTAAGCATCACGTCTATTCATCCATATGTTTTACTCACTAATTTCTGACTGTATTCTAACATTTCACCCGAATTCCATTAATTACATAGTTGTATTCATAATAACATTCTCAACAAAAATGATTGAATAGATTTTATTTTCAAATTCAATTCTTGTCTACTAAGAAAAAGAATACACTAAAGTTTCTATGGAGAGGATTATTTAGTAAAGGTAATTTATTTTTAAATTCCTTATGTATTCTTTATAGGGCTTCCAACCTGTTTGCATTAATGAGTCCTACTCCTACTTACACTGAAATGTATAATACCAATAGATATGCATTTGCTATTAATGTATTAAAGGTATTCATAACTCTGGATTTCATATGCACAAGACCCTTAAAGTCAGGAGGTTTGTTGCCATGGTTCAGTTTGGTTAATTCAAGCCTCTATAAAGAATGGCTCCTAAAAAACTATATGACATATTTTTACTACCAATCAAACTTGGAAAAGGTTGAATTTTGATTATTAGTCAAATAAATGTCAATCTTAGACACACTTGAATTTCAACTGAATCAGTACATGTGTAGTTTGCTTTATTCCATGTTTCATAACTGTTCCAAAGGGTGATTGGCGAAATTAATAAAAATAAATAAAGTGGTCTATACATGTGAACCATATAACTATTACTGCTGTTTCTGTCGATCAACGAACCTCCATGACATTTACATTAGGACACACATACCTGTATGGATGATGCCTTTGCTTTCAATGCAGAGTAGAACTCCTCATGGAGAACCCATCCAAGTGTCAGGTCAGTCAGGTTGGGCATAGAACATAGTGCTTCTGCTAGGAGATACGATGAGGCTACTGTGGGACACCGGAGATAATCAAGCTTGACAGTCTGGACCTGCATTGTTTGTCAATATATTTAAGCATCACGTCTATACATGCATATGTTATATTTACTAATTTCTGTCTGTATTCTTACATTTTATACTGTGAGGATCTTATTCAAATTAGGTAGTTCTTTGTGAGCCCATGTAAGTTATACGAGGATCATATGCAAATTAGATGTTCTTTTGTGAGCCCATATAAGTTATGCGAGGATCGTATGCAAATTAGATGTTCTTTGTGAGCCCAGTTATGAACAGGTGCTTAATGTAGATTTCCACTTCACTAGATGAATAGCTAAGTGTATTCAAGTGTACACAATATCTAGGTTCTGTCAGGTGTATAGAATTGCAGACTCTTTGTATGACACATTTTCATTTGTGTGTGCTAGTAAAAATGCACATGCAGACTGCTCACTTGGATAATTGATCTTGAAGAGAGAGGTCTGTGTTACAGTTTTGGGGGTATTTCCAAGGAAAGAAACCGGCGGGGTGTGGTGCCATGCAACCCAGTGCACGCTGAGACTGTTCTTCCCTCTTCTCAATGCCGAATTGTAAGTACATTTTTATACATCATTGCATGTAAACCTAGGTCATTTTTATATGCTTAAACAGTCGTTGTTATGGTCATTTAGAGAGGATAATGTGAAGTTGTTTTATTACCGAATGATATGTATTTTGTTTGGCTGAGTCCTTTAAAATATGGACATTTAAAGAGGATAGATATGAAGCTGTTTTATATCCGAATGATATGTATTTTGTGTGTGGCTGAGTCCTTTAAAATATGGACACTTTTGCTAATGTTGGAAACCGATGTAATACAAGTGGTATTGTGCATTTTTGTGTTAATTTTAGGACCTATGCTATTAAGATTCCGGTCTTTTATTAATTTAGACGGCGGTCAACGTACGGGTCAACCTCGGCCATATATATAGTCAACCTTGGACTACGTATACTCGAGCAACCTCGGCTAGGACAGAGTCGGGTGTTTCAAGGTCATTCAAGGGTTATCTTCAACCAGATCAACGGGGCGCATCTCTAGCTTTCCACTGTTCAAGGCAATCACTCGCCGTCGCTACTGGTCAACACACGTTCGTCGTTACAGTCGTCGCATATAGTTTCATCGAAGTATCAACGTTAAATGAACTCAGAGAAGACAAACATTTATTTAAGCTTCATTGAATGCCAGTATCCTATTTACAGATAATTATTATTTTGTAAACGACAATAATATGATGTGTTCTATTTGAGCAAGGATATTTGTAATATCCTCCTTGATTTGAGTTACATTAAATGTTTCATTCAACCAATATTTCTGGAATCCTTTGGTAGTATTATTCAGAGTGGTTAAGTATAGCCTATTCTAGATTAGTGAGCTAATACAAGCGAGCTATCGCACGTGACATATACAAATTCCTCAAATTACATAGTTGTATTCATAATAACATTCTCAACAAAACAATTGAATAGATTGTATTTTCTAATTCAATTCTTGTCTATTGAGAAAAAGAACACACTAATGTTTCTATTGAAAGGATTATTTAGTAAAGGCAATTTTTTTTTAAAATTCCTTATGTATTCTTTATAGGGCTTCCAACCTGTTTGCATGGATAAGTCCTACTCCTACTTACACTGAAATTCATAATACCAATACATATATATTTGCTGTTAATGTATTGAAGGTATTCATGAATCTGGATTTCATATGCACAAGATCCCTAAGTCAAAAGGTTTGTTGCTATGGTTCATTTAGGTAAATTCAAGCCTCTATAAAAAATGGCTCTTAAAAAACTATATGGCATATTTTTACTATCAATCAAACTTGGAAATGGTTGAATTTTTATTATTAGTCAAATCAATGTCAATTTTAGACACACTTGAATTTTAATTAAATCAGTACATGTGTAGTTTGCTTTATTCCATGTTTCATGACTGTTCCAAAGGGTGATTGGAGAAAAAAAGAAATATAAACTGGTA
The DNA here is from genome assembly GCF_000002235.5 of Strongylocentrotus purpuratus. Taxonomy (NCBI): domain Eukaryota; kingdom Metazoa; phylum Echinodermata; class Echinoidea; order Camarodonta; family Strongylocentrotidae; genus Strongylocentrotus; species Strongylocentrotus purpuratus. The sequence goes on along the minus strand of NW_022145600.1, from coordinate 28,993,015 downwards.
TATACATGTGCACCATATAAATATTACTGCTGCTTCTGTCATTCAATGACCCTCCATGACATTAACATTAGGACACACATACCTGTATGGATGATGCCTTTGCTTTCAATGTAGAGAAGAACTCCTCATTGAGAAACCCTCCAAGTGTCAGGTCAGTCAGGTTGGGCATAGAACACAGTGCTTCTGCTAGGAGATGTATTGAGGCTGGTGTGGGACAAAGGAGACTTTCAAGCTGGAGAGTCTGGACCTGCATTGTTTGTCAATATATTTAAGCAGCACATATATACATGCATATGTTATATTTACTAATTTCTGTTTGTATTCTTATATTTTACACAAATTCCTCAAATTACATATAGTTGTATTCATAATAACATTCTAAACAAAATTGATCGAATAGAATTTCTTTACAAATTCAATTCTTGTCTATTGAGAAAAAGAATACAATAAAGTTTCTATGGAGAAGATGATTTAGTAAGAGCGATTTAAAAAAATTCTATACATGTATTCTTTATAGGTCTTCCAACGTGTTTGCATTGATAAGTCCTACTCCTACCATAGACCTACGATACCCATAAATAAACATTTGCTATTAATGTATTTAAGGTATTCATAATTCTGGATTTCAAGAGCACAAGACCTGTCATTCAGAAGGTTTGTTGCTATGGTTCAGTTTGGTCAATTCAAGTCTTAACAACCTAATGAGGCTGGGGTACCGTATTTGAAGTTTTCCTACGACAGGGGGGGGGGGGGGGAGGAATTTCAAGTGAAGTGTATTGAATACTATGGTAATTTCAATTTTTTGAAAATCCACTCATTTGCATATATATGGTAATTCATGCAAATAATATCATAAAATTCACATTTTTACCCCTAAATCATATATTAGTCGTCCTTCGACTATTTGGAATAATAATACAACTAAACTAGATGGATGTTCAACTGCACGCAGTCGAAAATGATACCTCTGCCATACAGCAACAACAAAAGCGATTTAAAAAATTCAAGTTTGATTGTAATCCACCAACAGGTTCTATGTCTCGCTTTTTGCTACGCAGGCGAGACAAAATGGTTGATTTGAATGCTCTGTTACAAAGTTTTATATTAAAGTGGATATTGCACTACTTCTCCCACGAAAAATCAAAGTGGAAAAAGATAATTGATGTTTTCTTTAAAAAAGTGGGCAATTTAAAATATGTGTTAAATAGTAAATGTACAAAAGATGATATGAAGTTCTGTTTAAAGAATATAAAAATGCCCCAATATTACAAGAATATGGTATAAACTTGGTTTGACTTTAAAGGGATAGTAGAACGTAAGACGCCAATTGATTTACAATGTACTAATGTTAGAAGTGAAGACATATGGTATAACTCAAATATAAGAGATCATAACAAAAATGTATTATTTATTAAAAAATGGTTTGATGTAGGCCTTTTGAAAATTAATGATGTCGTACAAAACTCTAGATTTATGTCTTTGAGGGAAATTGAAGAAAAATTTGAGAAAAAACATGCTTCTTTGTTTCAAGAATATTACATCATAGTAAATGCGATTCCCAAAGTTTGGAAACAGAATATTTTAAGACAGGTACATGTATATGATGCGACACAGGAAGAAAATGAAGGTGTCATGAAAAATGTCTCAATGGATGTTAACACTAAACAAAAGTCGAAGTTTTTCTACTTTACGTTGTCTATTCATTCAATTGTTAGACCTCCAATCAAAGAGAAATGGGAAGAAATGTTAAATAGTACCGAACAAATCGACTGGAAAGTCCTATGGTCATTTAATTTACAAGCTATGAAAGAAAAGGAAAAAAAAGAAAAGAAGAGATATTTTGGTCAGCCTTCGCGCATAGTGCGAGTCTTCGGGCTGGTGAAGACGCACTGGACAAATAGCTGGATATTTTGCCAAATAGCAGCTTATTTTGCAAACTAGCCCAAGAAATCTTGGGATGATTATCTCGACTTAATATCCCGCTAATTGCAACTTTGGGCTGATGAAGACGTAAATTAACTGGATAATTTGCGATCGGGATATTAAAAAATAACGGGATATTTGGCAATCTGGAGCTGATGTAGACAGACCTACATATATGTTTAGATTATAGCAGTTCTTCTCATAAACAAACTAGAATGATATTGAAGATATGCTTCTGATATTAGGGAGACCTTTAACACAATAAATAAACGTCACTGGTAGTACTTCAAGTTAAAGGTACTATGTCCCATTTACAGGCCCAAAAAATGAAAAGGTTAAATTTCAACAGCATTTGAAAGTCAATACTTATTTAGAAATTCCCTCAAAACAAAAGGGCTTGAAGAATTGCCTTTTTGACATAAAATAATGACCATTAGTTGTCGAATCGACATAAGCGATTGAAATAACCTAAGTAATAGTCCGATTTTCAGACCCTTGTCCCGAATGGTCGTACGTTTTGTGCTGCACAAAGATTCAATCAGTTTAATTTTGGCCATTACAAGTAGTGGGTTATTGATATAGACAAACGCTCATGTACCTGTTACAGCTCATTTTATGTATATGTTATTACCAAAGAAAAAAAGATGTCAGTCACTCACACAACAGTGTCTGACAGTGAAGTCTAGAAAGTAAACAAGTTTCCTTGCATAATTTGAATACTAGGACACTGCTAATGTTTAAATTTTACAGATAGGACATACACCCTGTACATGACAAATTCATAATTCCTGCACAGTTCTACAGAATTTGATGTTGGCTGCAAAAGCTGACATAGTATCTTTAAAGGGGAAGTCCATCCTGATATTACGTTGGTTTCAATAGAAGCAGATCTAGACAATAAAGGGAACAGGTCAGTGAAAGTTTGAGCAAATTCCGGTTCAAATAAGAACATTATGAATTTTTTGAAATTGCGATCAATCAAACACAAATTGTCAACAATGTGACGTATCTTGTGAGCCCGCCCCCCCCCCTCCAATATGCTCTTTGTTATTGATGACGGATTATATATTTTTGTCCATACATATTTGAAATATGGGTGCATGTATGATTGAAAATTTACTAGAGGAAATAAAAATATTTCAATTTTCTTACAAGAGACATCACAGATTTGCAAATATGTGTTTCACTGATGACAACATAATAAATTCATAACTTTAGTATCTTTAATCTGATATTACTCAAACTTTCACTAATTTTTCCCTCTTATTTATCTGCTGTTATTCAGACCAAGTTAATATCAGGGTGGACTTCCCCGTTAAGTACATGTACGTTGTGATCTTCCACGGTTTGCACGGTTATAGTATTCACACTTAAATGTTTTTTTCAAGACTGCTGCTGCCTTAGTGAAAAGAACCAGCATATACATATATGAGACATTAAAAGGAATTAAAGAAAAGTAAAATGTATATTAGAAAAGGGAAGAGATGATAATGGAATGGAATGAAATTAAATAAAAACACTCACACATACATGTACATCACAATTGTGGATGAACCGCTCACCTTTGATTCTTTTCCTTTCCTTGCAAGTGTTTCAAAAAAACAATGATGGAATGCACTTTGTAGAGAAACTTCCTTCAAAGATGGCATGGAGCATATTATCTCTGCCACATCCAGTGACGTAGTAGGTCCACAATTTCTCTTAATATAGAGGGTAACCTGGATAAAATGACAAAGTGGTTACTGATGGGATGCAAAATAGAGATGTTCTCTTGGATGTTAGGCATACATGTGTATTACCTACATAAGCGGTTGCCCTAAATGTGCTGCAAGAAATACACAGATTAAGAGGGAAAAGGAAATAAATAAGATGGTTTGTTGACAAAACAGGAGATAGCTGAATATGTTGTTTTCAGGCGCGGATCCAGGATTTCTTAGGGGTGGGGGCCCAAATTTGAAATCAATTTGAAATTTAGTGTGCTGAAATATGAAAATCGTGCCGGCCAATATTTCGTTCAGTGGGGAGGGGGGGGGGGGGGGGGGGGGGGGGGGGGGGGGGGGGTAGTGAGAACAATTTTTTTTTTTTTTTTTTTGCTCCAAAAAATTTGAAAATCGCGCTGTCCGAAAATTCCCTTGGTGGGGGGGGGGGGGGGTTTTGGCTCTCGAAAACTTGCAACCCCCCCCCTTGAGCGCCAAGAGGGGGGGGGGGCCATCTCCAAAAAAAGTTAAAATTAACGTTAAAAAATGTAAAAATACACATTTTTTTCCCGGGGGGGGGGGGGGGCCGGGCCGGGCCCCCCCCCCCCCTGGATCCGCCACTGGTTGTTTTAGTTAGCCAGGAAATGTCAGAAGATAAGTTAGCCAGGAAATGCCAGGAAATGTTAGAAGTAAGTTTATCTTTAAAATATCATGCTTTTCATTTGTGGTGATTTAAGAATGTGTTTTGGTCAGGTTGTTGAAGAAAAATGATATTACATAATCAATGTGTACCGAGTACGGTGTATAAATTGCTATGCACAAAACTGTATAGTATAGTATATGTATATGTATATATAGTGATAGGGTCTACGTTGTATGAGTTACATTGGAAGTCTTATTTCTTTTAGAAATGACAATGCGCATAACATACAGACGCGATGTTAAATATCGCTTCATCTATGTAGATATGTTTAATACAATGTATTCAGGTGCTTTAATACATTATTTAAGCTGGCTTATTGTTGGCCATTTAGAGTGGTAGTTTTAGTGAGAAAGTTGAGTTAGTAAATACATTCCTGGTTTTGATTCCTTAACTTCAGTGATCCATAAGGGTACAGGCTTAAGAGCTATTGCCATGACATTTCATATCAAATTCCTATTTCTGCGACATTAGCAACATCTCATCTCAGTTTACCATGTACTAAACAGAGAATCCTTAAACTAAATAAAAGGAGAGTATAAGTCTAAAACATATTGTTTCAAAGGAGATTATTTAAGTTCACACCATCTGGTGCCTCATACCTTAATCATTTTATAAATGTTAATAGGAATACGATCACTGAATTAAAAGGGTGGATATGGAGCAAAAATCTAGTCTCGCAAAGGAGAAAAGAAGTAAAATGTGGATGCCCCCTGCATCAGCACATACATGTATTCAGTCTTTTTCAATTCAAATGACCATTTATTTTCTTCCAAATCAATTTGACAACATATTTGACATCTGTTCAAACAATATAATTTATACGTAGGAACATAAATATAATCAAAGAACTTGTATTACAAGGAAGAAGGCGCGAATCCCGATAAGCAAAGCTTGTAATGGGTACGCCTGAATACACAAATATATAATACCGGTATACATTATAAATAGAAGAAAGAAAGCAAGGAAGAAAGAAATAGGCAAGGAGGAGAGGAGAATAGAGAGCTTGGAGAAAGAGAAAAGAAGTGGACTGCGACCAAGTCTCAGAATACACGGAGGCAATTGGCGATTCTCCCCCCAATTGAGCTACATGATCGCCTCCGCCAGATTGCTCAAGGGGGCGATTGCAAAATTTAAAATCGCCCCCTTGAATTAAAAATAAAGATTATTTTTTCTGTAACTTTCACACAATATTGAGTTTCAACTTTCGAACCTTAAACCAATGAAATTGGTGTGCACGCTGCCACCCCATCATCTGCTAAAGCTAGAGGCAATTGCGCAAGGACTGAACCATGAAGAAGTTTTTCGTGTGAAAAGCGTGAATCCTCTGAAATCTGGTAATTCCAAAAGACCAGAAAATAATGAACCTCGGCCAGCAAATCAACCGAAAACTAAAATTAGTAAAGGGAAACCTGTTGGCATGGAGGCGACTGTATGGGCTTGAACGAGACATTTCGTACAGTGGGAGGAGCTCTTACCATTAGCTGCATGTAACTTGATAAGTTGTTAGAGGGAAAATGCTGACTTAAATAAATAATAATGATGAAATAGCAAAGAATTTAGGAGTATCATGGGTACCAATTCAATGGAAATTTGATTAAAAAAGAGCCCCCGTGTGAAGGCTCTCGGGGGCTCTTTTCTTTTTGGAAGAGCCCCCATGGAAAAAAAAATTTAATTTGAGCCCCGACTGCGACATAGCAGCAATGGAGTGTATGGCATGCATAAACAACATAAAGGCAAGATATAGGTAAAGGGTATACCGTAATGTGGAAATATTTGACTTTGAGATTATTAAACAGAATATGCAAATACCACGGGTTAAAGTGAAACAGAAGATGAATTGAACTACAGTAATCAAATACATGTACTGTACATGTATGTTAAGAGTTGCAATATCAGTAACCCCAATTATACACAGGGCCAGGAATATCAAACAGATTCCTTTGTGCCCTGTTAAACAATTGTAAACCAAAAATTGGGATTTCACTTAGTCATGGGCAAGAGATATTTTGTTGGAAGGGATGAAAATGTGCAAACTATTGATAAAGTTCCCTTTTCCCAAATTTTATCTCATCTAAAAGGTAAAGATGCACTATACCGTGTGAGTCAAAAAAAAGTTTACACCTAGAAAATTGCTAATTATTTAAAAATTCATCTATGAACAGTAAATTATTATACATCTTATGAAAGAGTGTTTTATCCCAAATCATATGGTATCATTTTTGTGTTGTATGTGTTCACGCTTGGATGAACACGAGGCATTGTTTGTGAGAGTGCAAAAATCGACTTGCGCCAAAGTGATGCGTACAGTATGTATTATGTTAGGATTAGTGGAGTGAGAGAATGAATTAAATGTATCAAATGAAATGCATTGCATACACTTTTTGCAAAGTGCAAAGTCACACCACCCACACACACGCGCACAAATGTTCGTTGATATTTGATATTCGATATTTGATATGTGTGGCATGATTAATTTTGTTGGGGATGTTATTTGGATCTGCAAAGACCGAATTAATACCCAAATCCAAATTGTTTTATTCACAATCACATACATGTAAGTAATTTGGCGCAAGTCGATTTTTGCACTTTCGCAAACAATGCCTCGTGTTCATCCAAGCGTGAACACATACCTGACAAAAATGGTACCAAATGATTTGGGATAAAACACTCTTTCATTAGATGTATAATAATTTACTGTTCATAGATGATTTTTAAAATAATTAGCAATTGTCTAGGTGTAAACCTTTTTTTTTGACTCGCTCTGTATGTACGTGCCAGTACATAGCTTCAATGTTATTGTAAATTTGCACGTTCTGAATTTTTTCAAAATTCCTCTTCCACCGACATCAGATTCGTTTTGTGAACGTTATACCTAGGTCTATGAAACTTGGCAAACATGTGTATCAACCTACTTGACAAATACCTGCCAAGCTCGGTAAAATTTCATGACGTAGATCATTACAATGTGTAACATGCTTGTAGGACATTTCCTTGGATGACAATGGGGTCAAAATGACTGCAATGAAGTACCCCTTCAAATGATACCATACACGGTATATGTTCACTCAGAATATTTTGAGTGAATCGAAATTGAAAGCAGGTCACAATTCGGATTACGCGGGGTTTCTGCCCAACTGTAACACGTATCGGCTATGCATGACATCAATTTTCAGAGTGATTTTTGCCCCTTTTACCCCATTTTTTTCTTTATCTTGAAATTTTGCAAGTGTATTCTGAGTGGCACACCTCAGGGCATCTCATACCCCGATTTTGAAAATCTGCAGAGTAGAACGTCTTAGCTGCCATTTCATATTCTGCATTATAATGTATCGCACTACATGCATCACGTATTAGTTTTAAGCATGTAAGTCCATATAGGCCAAAGTGTATGGAAACCATACGTGTGTTATGACGTGTTACTGGTATTTACATCTGCTCAAGGAAATAGAAATGCGGGCATCAATGCATGCATATCGTTATACAATTGTAGAGAAAAGAGAAGAGAAAATTGGTTGGTATAAGGGGCCATGCAGAGAATAGGACATGTGCTAGTCGAGATGCACCCATCCATAATTATACTGTTGTACGTACTGTAAGCAAACTGCAAAAGACATTAAAGTAAGAACTTGTACAAAAATGGATGAACTAATTATGTTCATCAAAGTGTGATTAAACTTACCACATGTGGTCCAATGAAAGCATAACCAGCTACAGTGTGTGCTGTCATGCCATCGGATATGGTCAGTGCAATTTCCTTTGATGAAACCCTGTCCTTCACCAAGGCTGCTACATCTGGGTCCCGACTCTCAAAGGCTACATCAACAATGAAAGATAATTCTTTACCTGCATCTGTGGGTAGCTGAACCCAACAGGGATCACCAACAAGGATAGGTGACTCTCTACCTACATCTATGTCAAGTCCCTGAAGCATAGAGTTCAGAACGTGAGTTGCAATACTTTTGTTTTGTGACACAGTGAAGTATAGGAGATACCTAAACTCCTCCTTTCTTGGCAGCACTACTTCCTCAATCAGCATGTTGAATTCATTACGATCAGATTCATACAGGGAAGCAAGATGGACTCCAGCCATGTACTCCTGAAAAAGTTTGTGAGGGAAGAAGACTGGCAATTGCACATGAGAATTCCTCTTATGTATGTCCATGCTAGTGGTAATTCTGTCCTCCTGAGACATAATCCCAACCCGACAGGCAGTGTCCTTGGATTCTGGGCATTTTTGGAAATCTTCTTCATCGAAAATCAAGGTATTTTCTAGCAGACCATTGAGGGCCTGCTTGGCAATCGGTCCAAGGAGCTCATCAATTTTTTTCAAATAAGAAAGAAGTGAGGGGCTGCCTACTTTCTTCACCATTTTCTGAGCATAGTGTTCTTTTAGAAAGGCAATCATTTCTTTGAATATCTGTGAAAAAGATTTCAGGGATTTAATTTCCTTTAGTTTTTGAGCATCAAGTTCTTTCCACATAAGACACAACATGGCTACATATATAGGATAGTGGGCCATGTTTTCAGATATGACATCATTCTCACTGGTGAACTGGATAAGCTGATTTGCTTTATCTTTATTATCATTCTTTGGAAAGTATTTGTGAATGTAATCTGACAAATTCTCTCTGTTGAAACCCTCAACACGAATGAATGTGTAGAGCTTCATTAGATCACCATCTGATCTAATCTCTACTGCTCTCCATGGGCGAGTGGTCACCAAGACTGGGCAAGAGGCAAGTTGATCTGAACAAAGAATATCTACAAGTCCAATATCACCAGGCTCAGATGAGCTGCCACATGCCACTGAGGAGGTGACACTTGGCTGTGATGGCTGAAGTTGCATTTGATCAGAAGGCTGTGTTCTGCAAGATTTTGTCTTCATGATTTTGCCTTTGATTTCATCTAGCCCATCGAATGCGATGAATACCTTGTCAGGATTTGACCTGATATACTCAGTAATCTGAGAAACCGTTGCTGGATTGTTTTTGGCCAGATAAGACTTGGCAATCTCGCCAATAGTGTGTTGCTTAAATTCACGTAGAGGAACAATCAAGACCCACACAAAATGACTGAAATGCCTCGCTCCAATCCAGTCCCAGGCAATCTTAGCACAGAATGTAGTTTTTCCAGCCCCTGCCTCTCCCAGAACCATGATCCGCTTGGGGAACTCTCCATTGACTTTCAGATCAAGCATATCATTGTAATCTAGCACTCGCTTCTTTGTTCCATGTTCTTCTAGTAAGACGAGATTAGTATACAAGTCGTCAAACTGCACAGTGGAAGCAGGATTGAGAGGATCAGCTCTGATCTTACAGAGAGTTGACCTATACTTGAACTTGAAATCATTTGCACAGCGCTCAACTAGTTCAGAAGAAAGTGGTTTGGTTTGAGACTCAGCTAAAGAAGGTTTGGTCTGTGAATCGAGCAGTCTTGATGGCCCTCCTAAAAATAAAAATACATATTCATATGACTACACGTAAACATATTTTGATACATCTGAAAGGATTGTAAAGGCCTGAGGCTAATAGTGTGACATACGACTAGGTGCATGTAGTCAAAGACACAGAGTCCTACATGTTTGTCTGAATTAAAATGAATTCATTCAATTTTAAGGGCATTTAGAATCTGACTAATTTGTGTATACATGTATATGTACTTGTAGATGAATATCACTGGAATTATTTTTCCTAGGACATTTCAGCAATGCAGAGGTTCCGTGACAATCACACATCTTATTTTGAGAAGAAAAAAAAAACAAGACAAATATGATTACATCTCCAGTATGCCTCTGCGTAAATTCAGTTAAATGATCAGGGCTTGAATCAATCTCTAAATGAGAACAAAAAGCCTATATATACATGTTGATTGATCTTTACAACCTATGACCGTTGATCTGACAACCCAACATCGGATTACTTGTCTCCCTATGGTGACGCATACCATTTGAAGTGTTTTTTAATAATTTTCAGCTAAAATAGCTTTAAAGTATGTAGTTTTGCTGACTTTTGACCTTCTTAACCCAAAATATAAACAGTTTGTCTCAGTATGGTGATGCATACTAATGCCAAATTTGAAATTCATGGCTCAAACCGTTCTTGAGACATTTCAATAATGGAGCTAAAACCCTAAAAATTAATTAAATTTGACCCTCATGGCCCTTGGCCATTGAAAATTATCCCAAAATCTAATCACTCCATCTCACTTTGGTGATGCATGATATCACCACGTTTGAAGTTCACACCTCAAGTGGTTCTTGACATATCATGAGGCTAAAACCAGTAATTTCACAAAATTACCTCTTTGATCCACTAACACCCAAATCTAATCAAGATTATCTGCCTATGGTTATACATACTATCAACAAGTTTGAAGTTCATACCTCAAGTGGTTCTTGAGATATTGCAATAGCAAAAAGTAGGACGAATGGACAGACAACCCCAAAACATATTTTCTCCGGCACCACCTTTGGTGGGTGGATGCATAATAACAGTTATCATAATGGGATGACGCAAAATAATATATTTTGTTTATAGAACATGTGCATATAAAGAAAGCTGGCATACATTGAATTCTGCTATCACTAAAAGTACTTAAACTATATTGGTTTCCACTATCCAGAAAATATCTGGGATTAACAAAGTTAAATTAGTGAATTATAAAACATGCATGAGGCCTGATAAAATTTGACACTATTCTGTAAATTGTGACAAATGTATAGTACATGGAGCACTCACTGAGTAATCTGTCCGATAAGCCACCCAGGTCAATCTCTCGAAGTGCGTCTGCCAAAAGCTGTCGTCTGTTCGAATGTGGAGGTTGCTGCTTGACCTTCCAGTTCATGAATACGCTCAAAAATGCATTGGTATAGTTGTTTGACTTCTGAATCAGGATTGCCTGTAGCTGAGCTAAGGGGATCTCTAGAGATATCCCGACAGCCTCGTAGTAAGATGGAGGGATAGCCTGGGCCAGCTTCAGGAACTCCTTTTCACTGACAGTACTGTAAAATGAATAATAAATCAATTGGGAACGATAGGATATTAGTTAGAGAGCATCCTATTGGCTGAGAAGCTATCACATGACACTTAACAATTTGTGCTCGAGCGTGCAATATAACAGCCTGGGGATGTCAGAATTAGTTGCCAGTGATATTAACATTTGAAACAAGTTGCCTCAAGTTGCAGGTGAGGGCGGTATTGTTCTGGCAAGGATAATCATTCCCAAAAAATGCAGAGTCTGGCAATAAATACAATAATGATGGTGATAGTAATAATATTAATATAAGGAGAGAAGGATTATTACAACTTTTAATAATAATAATAATAATAATAATGTTTACATTATAACTGATACTAGAATGGATGATGATGATAATGATAATTATTATAATTATCATTATCATCATCATCATTATCTGTATCAAGCAAAGTCTATGTAATCAGCTTACTTTGAATCATCAGGTCATCGCGTCGGGTTGGGTGGTGGAGTTAGCTGACCTTTTGTGAAAACATGCCTCTTTTATTCACAAAATGTCGGAGGCTAATGTGAAATAAACCCCTCTCATGTTTAAATGGTCAGGTCTAATTTACTCAACACTTTGTGAAAACCCTACAGCAAATCTACGAAAGATTGCATCCTGAACGTTCATCTTTACATGATCTTTTGTTTCATGAAAGGTTGTGTAACACAACCACCCGAATGGACGCGACGACCCGATGAAACGAAGTAAGCCAGTATATGCATACCTTTCTGCAGTGTCAGGACCTGGATTGGTTTCAACATCACCAGATCTCATCAAGAGGATCAGGAGCAGATAGAGAAGGCAGAATCCATCCATGGTGTAAGATGTCGTTCTCATTCAACAGAAGTTTAGTTCTCTGGAAAGTGGGGATGCCATAGGCAGCAATACCTGGAAATAATATTAAAAAATATCTACATTACGTACATAAAATATCTCTATCTAATAACAGGCTTAAGATTTAAGGCTTAATAGCTTAAGGTTTAGGATAGAATACTATGATTTTGTGATTTTTTTTTTTTTAAGTCGTCAATCAACACGCCCAGGTTTTTTTTCACCACGCAAAATGAGCATCATTGTATTCTTTTTATTATTGAATTCCTCCGGCTGGTGAAGAACTACATGCATGAGCACAGGGTATCAGCTAACAATAGCCCTGTCGGGGATAGTCTTTAGAAAAGAAACACAAGAAGAATGAAAAATGGAAATAAAGCATAAATAGATCTTGGATATACATGTACATGTAAGTGCAGATTGACTCAGCCAATGTCAGAATCAGGGATAAAAATCATCTTCCCTAGATGAGATCTGTGAGGGCAGCAGACATCAAATCAGGTGTCAGAGGGAGAAGCCTCTCCTGGATGGGTAGTGGGTAGGCTGGTAATAAATGGCGACCTCGCGGTGAAGTAGAGAGGGCATTCCCTAATTAAGTGCGTGACTGCATGTACATGTACTCTTGCGAGAATCCACATAAATAGGGGCTTTTTTGTTTGTGTGGACGAGGCTGCTGTCAACCCGTTCTGTTCACTATAGTTTTCAATTGCTCCTTCTTTCATTTGTTATGTTATTCTTCGTTTATTATTCTATCATTTTTGAGATCTTTTGTTATGTTATTCTTTGTTTTCCTTCTATCAATTTCTCTTTCTGTTTTTCTTATGTTAGACTTATGATAGACTCTGTTTTTCAATCTTTCATCTTCTCTTCTATCTTTTCATTATCTATACTTAATCGTTTTCTCTTTCTGTCTTTCCTTGTGTTATCCTGTTTCTTCCTTCTATTCTTATGTTATTCTTTGTTTTTATCGTTCTATCATTTTTTTTTCCCTACCAATCCTTGTTATTCTTTGGTTTTCCATCTGTCATCTTCTCTTCTACATGTATCTTTCCATTATCTTTTCTTCATAATATTTCTTTCTGTCTTTCCTTTAATATGTTATTCTTTGTATCTTACTTTTTTTTACCTTCTTTTATGTTTTTGTTTTCATTATTCTTTGCTTTTTCCTTCTCAAAAATTATTCTGTTTTTATCATTCTATCAGTTTCTCTTTCTGTCTTTCCTTATGTTATTTTTTGTTTCTTCCTTCTATCACCTTTTCTTATCTTATCTTATCCTTTTTTTAAAAACATTTTATTACTTTCTCTTTCTGTCTTTCATTATGTTATTCTTTGTTTCTTTCTTCTATCCCATTCTCTTTCTGTCTTTCCTCATGTTACTCTTTGTTTGTTATTCTATCACCTTCACTTATGTTATTCTTTGTTTTTCCATCTGTCATCTTCTCTTTTCATTATCTATTCTTTATCATTTTCTCTTTCTGTCTTTCCTAATGTTATTGTTTGTTTCTTCCTTCTATTCTTATGTTATTCTTTGTTTTTTATTATTCTTTGTTTCTTCCTTCTATCACCTTTTCTTATATAATTCTTTGTTTTTATCATTCTATCACTTTTCTCCTTCTGTCTTTCCTTCTGTTATTCTTTGTTTTTTCCTTTGGTGGTTGGAAAAAAGTGGTTGTTGGTTGTTTGTTGTTAGACGCCACAAAGAAGTTGCAATTTGAGAGTGATGGCATGTTGTTGGAGGGGTGAGTAGGCAATTGATGGTAAAAGATAGGCACAGAGTGCAGAGTGCGCTAGGTGACATAAGCAATTGGAGCGTTTTAAATATCTAATTCACCTTTCGTACAGAGCCAAGGGGGAAAGATCTTTACATCTACAGAGCTACCAAGTGTCATGCATTATGCAAGACAGTCACGCATTGAGGGTCTGAAAACGCTGTCAGGCATGGCAACCATTTTTGTCACGTGTCAGGGCCAGACTGGGAAGAAAAGAAAAAAAGGTAGTAATTGCTAGACTACGTACTGGCCGACCGTCTCGCGAGGCCTCAGCTAGCTCCTCGCAGGGTTCGTTTACGTATATTGCGTGCACGTAGCATGCATGCAGACTGGCTATCACGTCACGTCATGTCTCGCACGTGCACGATTTCGAAACGTACACTATACGCTATACCCTTGCCCTCGTGCGCCGAGCGGTGAAAATGTCATGCATAGCTGATCTTTGAACTTGGCATCTATATATATCTGCATCAAGTGCAAGAATTTTGTTGAAACATTACACTATACAGACTTAGAAAAAGGAAGACAAGAATTAAATTAACATCGAAGCAATGTGTTCATTACACACCGACACTGTATGTCACACCTCGTGAGATCAAAATTATTGGAAAAGGTAGATGGACCTTGGGCTTGGAAGATCGATAGACCTGGCCTGAAATCTCGACTGTAGATTTCTGCAATTTGTACATCCGGTAATCAGGTTATAAGATAAAGGGGGTAGAAAATGAGATCAATGCCATCAATACGCATTACATTACCACTAATCACTGCGTTGGTGTGCGGACACGTAAATGTACGTACCCAATTCCAACCCCATCATACCACCACTACACCAGGGAGATCTCCCCGAGGCCTGAATCATTACATTAGTGAATCATGAATGCCTGATTAATGATAGTGATACAACTAGACCTAACATTTTTTATCCGAAATAGACTGACCTTGTTTTAGTCTCATCAGGTTTGCAAAGACATCATGTCGTCGTCTTCAATCTAGACTCTAAATCTACTGCTGAAGAAACATCGGATCTTAAAAAAACGTGCTGAATCGAACCCGGAAGCGAGATGGTGCGGAGCGGCAGTGCAGTACCAGGTAAGTGCACATTTCTGGCAGAAAAATGGCGAATGGGTGAGTCGCGCGGGATAATAGGGACAAATATAGAAACTGAGCGAATGAAGGGGGGAATCCCCGGCTGCGCGTTTTCTTCTATCTGAACTACGTTCGCGCGGGGTACAGTGTTGGTGTTGACAGTAGACCTTTTGAGGGATTGGTCGACCACGGCATCGCTACAAGGACACGATCAAGCGGAGGCAAATTGAAATCAAGACTTAGACAACTGCTGCAGGCCAGCGAGATGTGGAGAACATAGAGTAAAGTAAAGCACTGTAAAGTGAAAATGAAGGCGGTCACAGACAGCTACTACAGACCTTTTGTAAGATTTTTTTTTTTTTTTTTTTTTTTTTAATAATTTAAAATAAAAATCAACGACATCGCATATTTACAATAATCAATAAAGTAAATGGATGTATACAGAACACGGTAGTCGGGTACAACACAGGACAACCAGGGCATTCTCACCTCCCTGATATCATGTAAGAAAACCGAGACTGGACTCGTCAAGGAGATCCTCCACTGAAATACAGTAATGTTAACAATAGAATAACATAATTGACAATAAGGAAGTATACAGTTTATTAAATACCAAGGGACCGAAATTCCACAAGGAAAAAATGACCATTTACTAGTGGCAGCTATTTACCTTTCTTCTCCGCTTTTTTTTAAATTCAAGTTTCATTTTTACAAAAGAAAGAAAGCTCTGGAAATTTTAGGTCTACCTCTTAACATTTACATCGAATGATATAAAATTTGAGTCGCAGGAATAAAAGATTAATATAAATATCATGACTGCCACCACTACCAAATTATGAGCGAACCCAAAGTACAGCGTTGTCTCCTTCGTCATATTATCAATATAATCTGTAAGCTTTTTCCATATTGGAGCAACTACGTACTGTGCATTAACTGTAAGAAAGCTACAAGGGGAATCGCATTGACTGATATATATTCTTGAAACAAATCTTTTTTTAAATATCTAGAGTCTTATATACGATATCATTAATTTGCAAAAGGCCGCGCGGAATATTACCCCTCCCCCTCCCCGAGGATAATTACCAGCACACCCCTGAAAAATACCCCCTAGGACAACCCCCCCCCCCTCTACTCTGATATTAATTTGGTTTTAATAAAAGCACAATTTTTACGGGGGTGATTGTCCACGGGGGTAATTGTCCTCGGGGGTGGGGGAGGGGTGGTTGTACTTGGGGAGTAATTTTTCCGCGGAGTATGGTCCTTGGGAGTTGTCTTCCGGGGCTAATTTTCCGGGGAGTTGTACTCCTTGAGGGTAATTTTCAAGGGGGCGATTGTCCTGGGAAAAAATAGTGCTTACCCCCCCCCCCCCGCTTATTCACCAGCTGGTTGATATTCCCCGCCAACTATTTTCTCACGAATTGGGCAAAACAAAATAAAAAGTAGTGCTCCTTACCCCCCCCCCCCCCCCATCCTCCCGCTTATTCACCAGCTGTCAGATATTCGCCTCTAAATAATTGTCACGAATTGGTGACATAAAAATACTGCTCCTTATCCCCCTTACCCCCGCCCAGGCGCGACGGAAGCAGTTTGGGATTGGGGGGGGGGGGACATTCCAGGGAGCTCACCTTCCAGAGACAGTGGCGTAACGAGCAAAAACGTTTGGAAGGAGGGGGAGGGGGCAGAAGAACAATCTGCATCACCACCACTCTTACATTTTACATGCAGGCCCTGCGGAACTTTTTTCAAAGTGGAGTATTACAGATCAGGTAGAGCGTAAATTGGCGTGGGGTCATGGGCCTGAGCCCAGGCAAGGGATCAAGGGGCTGAGCCCCCGGAAGCTCAGGGCTTTTAGGTATTAAATAACGGTCAGATAAGCATATTTAGATACCTAATATGTGACACTGGCAGGTCACTAATTGCGGGGAGTCCAGGGGGCAGAGCCCCCAAAAGATCAGATGTTTTAGGTATTTAATTACGGTTAGATGAGCATCCAGGGTCCCTCTTTAAGGCCACTATGGTCCGGGGGTAGAGCCCCCTGTAGCTCAGAGCTTTTAGATATTTAACTACGGTCAGATAAGCATCCAGGGGCCTGCCTTAGTAGCGACCCTCTTCTCCTATTATGAATACCGACCCTCTTCTTTGATTATGAATAGCGGTCCTTCTG
This sequence comes from Strongylocentrotus purpuratus, assembly GCF_000002235.5. Lineage (NCBI taxonomy): Eukaryota > Metazoa > Echinodermata > Echinoidea > Camarodonta > Strongylocentrotidae > Strongylocentrotus > Strongylocentrotus purpuratus. Next base: position 28,975,817 of record NW_022145600.1, on the reverse strand, counting down.
AATAATGACCCTTATGAATAATGACCCTTTTCTCCAATTATGAAAAGCAGACCTTATGAATAGCGGTCCTTATGAATAGTACACCTTATGAATAGCGGACCTTATGAATAGCGGGTCAATGTCGCATTTCATAAGGACCGCTATTCATAAGGACCGCTATTCATAAGGTCCGCTTTTCATAATTGGAGAAAAGGGTCATTATTCATAAGGGTCATTATTCAGAAGGACCGCTATTCATAATCAAATAAGAGGGTCGGTATTCATAATAGGAGAAGAGGGTCGCTATTCATAAGGGTCCCTATTCATAATATTACAAAAGGGTCGGTATTCATAACACAGAAAGAGGGTCGCTATTCATAATATGAAATGAGGGTCGCTATTCATAATGGAAAATGAGGGTCGCTATTCATAAGGGTCATTATTCATAAGGGTCATTATTCATAATCAATGAAAAGGGTCGCTATTCATAATACGAAATGAGGGTCGCTATTCATAATAGGAGAAGAGGGTCGCTATTCATAATAGGAGAAGAGGGTCGCTATTCATAATACGACATGAGGGTCGCTATTCATAATAGGAGAAGAGGGTCGCTATTCATAATAGGAGAAGAGGGTCGCTATTCATAATAGGAGTAGGGGGTCGCTATTCATAAAAGGAGAAGACGGTCGCTATTCATAATACGACATGAGGGTCGCTATTCATAATAAGAGAAGAGGGTTGCTATTCATAATAGGAGAAGAGGGTTGCTATTCATAATAGGAGAAGAGGGTTGCTATTCATAATAGGACATGAGGGTCGCTATTTATAATAGGAGAAGAGGGTCGCTATTCATAATAGGAAATGAGGGTCGCTATTCATAATACGACATGAGGGTCGCTATCCATAATAATATCTTTAAAAAGAGACAACTATTCAGGGTTACATGACGCCCCCCCCCCCCCTACAGGACCAGGAACGTAGCCACGGGGGGGGGGGGGGCAACAATTAAGAATAGCGATCCTATACTTCTATCATGAATAGCGAACCTCATTTCTTTTTATGAATATCGACCTTCTTTTCGTATTATGAATAGCGACCCTCTTCTCCTATTATGAATAGCGAACCTCATTTTGTATTATGAATATCGACACCTTACTCCTATTATGAATAGCGTCCCTCTTCACCTATTATGAATAGCGACCCTCTTCTCCTATTATGAATAGCAAACCTCATTTCGTATTATGAATAGCGACCCTCATTTCGTATTATGAATAGCGACCCTCTTCTCTTATTATGAATAGCGACCCTCTTCTCCTATTATGAATAGCAACCCTCTTCTCCTATTATGAATAGCGACCCTCTTCTCCTATTAAGAATAGCGACCCTCTTCTCCTATTATGAATAGCGACCCTCTTCTCCTATTATGAATAGCGACCCTCTTCTCCTATTATGAATAGCGACCCTCTTCTCCTATTATGAATAGCGACCCTCATTTCTTATTATGAATAGCGACCCTCATTTCGTATTATGAATAGCGACCCTCATTTCGTATTATGAATAGCGACCCTCATTTCGTATTATGAATAGCGACCCTCATTTCGTATTATGAATAGCGACCCTCTTCTCCTTTTATGAATAGCGACCCTCTTCTCCTATTATGAATAGCGACCCTCATTTCTTATTATGAATAGCGACCCTCATTTCGTATTATGAATAGCGACCCTCTTCTCCTATTATGAATAGCGACCCTCTTCTCCTATTATGAATAGCGACCCTCATCTCCTATTATGAATAGCGACCCTCTTCTCCTATTATGAATAGCGACCCTCTTCTCCTATTATGAATAGCGACCCTCATTTCTTATTATGAATAGCGACCCTCATTTCGTATTATGAATAGCGACCCTCATTTCGTATTATGAATAGCGACCCTCTTCTCCTTTTATGAATAGCGACCCTCTTCTCCTATTATGAATAGCGACCCTCATTTCTTATTGTGAATAGCGACCCTCATTTCGTATTATGAATAGCGACCCTCTTCTCCTATTATGAATAGCGACCCTCTTCTCCTATTATGAATAGCGACCCTCATTTCTTATTATGAATAGCGACCCTCATTTCGTATTATGAATAGCGACCCTCTTCTCCTATTATGAATAGCGACCCTCTTCTCCTATTATGAATAGCGACCCTCATTTCATATTATGAATAGCGACCCTCTTCCCGTGTTATGAATAGCGACCCTTATAAGTAATGAACCTTATTTCGTATTATGAATAGCGACCCTCTCGTCGTATTATGAATAGTGACCCTGATTTCATATTATGAATAGCGGTCCTTATGATTAATGACCCTTAATATGAATTATGAATAGCGACCCTCATCTCACGTTATGAATAGCGGTCCTTATGATTAACGAACCTTATTTCTTTATGAATAGCGACCCTCTTTTGCCATTATGAATAGCGGACCAGGAAGTACGGGAATTTACACGTTATGAATAACGGTCCTTATGAATAGCAGACCTTATGAATAGCGGTCCTTATGAATAGCGAATAGACCCCGCACAGTTAACCATGCCCAAAACCTCGAAGGGAATTAGATCGTCGTGCCTTGGCTAAAGGGCTAAATTTGACCAGGGAACTATCTCTTGCCCTTTTTTTATAATTTAGTGAGCGATCGGAGAGGGCTACGATTTTTAGGTTTAACCGCTCGTATCACATTGGGTACCATAATTATAGATGCACACTACAGTATATTAGGCACGATATTTATTCATTTAAGCAAATTAAAGACCCACCTTTTTCATCCTCATATCAAACTTAAATCTTCTCTGTTTCATATAAGATCAAGAATAGCATACTAGGTATAGGAGACGTACAGGCAGTATAAATATTAAGTTGTAAAAATGTGTATTATTTCTTGTTCCGTACATGGATTCTCGGTATGATATCGACTATGGAATACGTGTCATCATCATTATTAGTAATTATTATCATTGTTATCATCATTAATATTATTATTATTGGTAGTAAAAGTAGTAGTATTATCAATAATAGTAGTAGTAGTAGTAGTAGTAGTAGTAGTAGTCAGTGGCGGACCCATGGTGGATTCCATTTCAATACAACATTTTGTTTTCATTTGATTTTATTCACTGAGCAAATTATCGGCCGGGGGATTAAAAAAATTTCGGGAGCCAAAAATAAATAAATTAGTGCTCACTGCCCTCCCCCCCTCCCCACTGAGCGAATTATCGGCCCGCTATTTCGCCGCTAAATATTTTCTCACGAATTGGGCCCCCTCTCCTGCCGCCGACTGGATCCGCCCCTGGTAGTAGTAGTAGCAGTAGTAGTAGTAGTAGTAGTATCGTATAGTATTAGAAGTAGTAGTATATAGAAGTAGTATTAATAGTAGTAGTAGTAGTAGTAGCAGTAGCAGTAGTAGTAGGAGTAGTAGTAATAGTAGTAGTAGTAGTAGTATAGTAGTAGTAGTAGTAGTAGCAGTAGTAGTAAAAGTAGTAGTAGTAGTAGTAGTAGTAGTAGTAGCAGCAGTGGTAGTAGTAGTGGTAGTAGTAGTAGTAGTAGTAGTAGTAGTAGTAGTAGTAGTAGTAGTAGTAGTAGTATAGTAGTAGTAGTAGTAGTAGTATTAGTAGTAGTAGAAGTAGTAGTAGTAGTAGTAGTAGTTGTTGTAGTAGTATTCTCCTCATCATTATAATTAAAATATACAAAAAGACCAATTGCTGGACGAATAAATAAAATCAAATGAAATCAAATTTATTGGAATAAAATCCACCATTTTGGAGAATGTACATGCAAAAGTATCAGAAGTATCAAACATTTTCATAATGGGTTACAAGTGAATTGTTGATCAATATGCAATAAAAATAAGAGAAGCAAATACAGTTTGATAATAACTTTTCTTGATAATCACTAGTAATTATAAAAGAAATATCAAACCAAGTTAAAGTGAATAGTCGAATTTCAGATCATCATTAAAACAAGAAAACAAAAGCAGAAGAGTAATAATAGCAGGAAAGAACATAAGTTTCATCTAGGAAAAAAGTTGATGTCGCCATACCGCAAAATTCTTCCTATAATTACAAAATACTTTGAAACAAGTATTCCTAAATCTATCAGCCAATATGTTACTGATAGAGGTGATATAAATCTTAATCATTATATTGCATTGTTATACAAAAAATTCTTCGAATTAACTGCAATGACATGAGAGGGATGATTCCATTTGTCTTTTTGACAACTCTCAGAAAATGTACTCTTTTGTGCAATACGGCAGTTTTAGACTCGTGAAGGCGGCCAAACTCAGCGTTCAATGGCACAAATCTTGTAGCTTTCTGGAGGCATAGAGAGCCCAGGGTGACCTCGCATGCTGTGGGTTGGTTGGTCGGGAGGAAGCTTGAATTCGAATTGCTGGAAGAGGTTGGTGAAGAGCAAAAATGATTCCATCTTGGCAAGTTGCACACCCAGGCAATCACGACGGCCTGCCAGGAGAGGAGGAAAATGCCGATATCTAGTAAATTGATGAATGGGAAAATTATTGTAACCATTCTTTTTCTCATTAGTCATTTAGTCATTTACTAGAATGCAGACACCATTTCTGCAATAATCTATAACGCAATCCGCCCAATGCCCCCTCGCATGGTGGATTCGCTTACAAGTAATTGAAATAACTATCAACACGACGTGAGAACCTTTGGCACAGACTTGAAAACGATCAATACCTCATACCCTTCACTTTTCATTTTTTTCAAAGAGTTGCTTTTATGTTTGTCCATACAACGCTTGCATAATATTGTGAGTATCAGGTGTAGATCATACAGTATATACTGTTTCCCTTTAAACTGTTTTCATGCTCCAATTGTCTCTCATGGGAGAACTCTACTATGATAGCATATGGGAGGAAATGGGCGAAATATGAACGGTTTATGAGGATTGATGATATACAATAACGAGTTCATTCCCTAAGAAGAACACGAGCTATCTTACCAATGCTGAATGGCATCCAAGCCTCGTTCTTCACGACTGTTTGACCATCAGCACTGAGAAATCTGTCTGGGTTGAATAGCTGAGGATCACACCACTCCTTGGGGTCATGATGAACAGCCCACAGGTTAGGGATAACGATGGTCCCCTTGGGTATGGTATAAGGTCCAATGGAGACATCTGCAGACGTCATGTGAGGCAGAGCGACCGGGAGGACGGGACGGATGCGCATAACCTCCATCAGGGTGGCGTCGCAGTAGGGAAGGTTTGGGCGGTCACTGGTGTTTGGTTGTCGGCCACGCCCAACAACTGCATCCAACTCATTTTGTACCTATTGGTGGAAAAAAAAACACTTTAAGATTTAACCCCCCGATACGCGTATTTAAAGAAATGTCTGCTCACTTGTCGGAAAATGTTATTCTTTATTAGAAATTATGCAGGTTATTAGCTTTCATAGGTCACACTGTCAATTTATTCTCTCTGTCATGCTCTCCCCTTTTCTCTTCTTTCTCTTTCTTTCTCTTATGTCTTGTAAATTCCATGATCTAGTGATATCATGATTTTAGTGCTTGTACTTATACTTGATGAATAAGATCAATCAATCGATAATTCAATTAATCAATCAATCAATCATTCTATACCTTCTTCTGAACATCCGGGTGAACAGCTAGGTAGAGTATCGCCCATGAAGTTACCACCGCTGTGGTTTCAGTACCTGCGGCAAAGAAATCCAACACAATCCTCCAGAACGTGTCCATGGGGTAATCGTTCGAGATGTCGTGTGCTAGGAACGCGTCAACGAAGTCCCGGATATTATCTTTCTGGAAAGTTTCTTGATGGTTGTAGAGATGAGACATGATGAAGTCCCTTAGCTTGAACGTGCAATCGCGGTAGGGTTTGTACCACGGAGTATGAACAAGTGATTCAAAGACATTAACTGGATCAGTATCTGAGACGAGGGCAAAGATATCCACCATTGCCTGCAGAGCTCCAATAAATTCGGGATCGTCGTACTCATATCGGCGACCGAAGACTAGCTGAACTATGATGTTAGCAGTTGCTTTGTTCAACAAAGCCGATGGATCCATGGGTTCACCATGTAGAGCCTTGATTTCCTCAGCCAGATAACGAGCTTCAAGGTTGATCTGAGGGACGAGGCTCTTCTTACCAAAGCCGAAGGAGCGAAGAGCAGGAAGAGAGAATTTCCGCTGGTCATCCCATGGCTTGCCATTACTCCAAACAATGGCAGCTGTAAGAAAGATTAAGCAGATTTGGTTTTAAATAATATAGACACAAACAGCCTCAACTCTGTTTGCCTTCATACACATGGAATTTTTTAAGCAAGAAAAATGTCTACGTTTGCAAGGTTAGTTTCCTTTTACATCGCAAAGGTTATACTTTATTATATACAAATTTTATATACGCCTTTTTTAGAAACCACAAGCGGGATGCGGTATATACTAGGCATACTTTACCATTCTTTTCAGCATCTGGAATTCCCCATCTGATATGCCCTGGTACGAATCGGTCTGAAAAGAATTCTCCTGACTTCACCAGAGCTTGTTTCATACTCGCCCTGTCGTTCAAGACAACAAAGAGAAACGGGCCTCTCCGAACGCTAAAAACGGGCCCATACTTCCTCGCCAAGTCCACGAAAGCCTCATGAATTAGACCCCAGTCGAATCGGTATCCGATGATTGGCAGCGACCATGGCCCGGGTGGAAGGTTTCTTGGACGCCGAACGAACCATAAACAGAAGAGAAACCCTAAAACTCCGAGTAATACTGACGTTGATGATAAGAAAAACATATTTAGTTTTTTACGAATGAAAATGACATTAAAATGATGAGTATACTATGAATAGTGTACGTAAATATATCCCATTAAATCGTAGCGACGAATCTGTTAGGCCAACGCACAACACCAATGTTCGATATTGCCAATAAAAATTGATATAACAAACACTCCAGTGCGCTGTTCAAAGTAACAGACTGGCATTGATAACACCCTGTGACCTGTGATCTGGCATTTTCACAGGCATATAAAGATGACTCCGCATATTATCACGATGGCCTGGAAATTTATTTTGTGTTTTTCTCTCCATTCACCCAGTACGTACTTCATGTCAAAGTCCGGGGACATCAAAGTGCAGCGTGTAGCAGACAGAGTTCGAAATTGTACTGTAGTACGTACGCGATCTCCAATTTATTTTGTTGTAGGTACATATATGTGATCATTGTTATTAATGATAAGGGATATATTATGATAATAATACAATCAAGATATACTTTCTTTTCACATGATTTGCAGACATTATCACCTTTGAAGAATTAAAGTGAATGTCTAGACATCAGAATAAAGTTTTTGATAATTGATCATTCAAGTTTTGACGCGGGAGACCGTGGTGGTTTATTTCTTACATATATTATTTTGTAATGTGTAAATGAATAGTACGTCAGGAAGACCCTAGATGTTATGACGATGGCCTGGGAAGTTATTATGTTTTTTTTCTCCCTCTTTTATAGATGTAAAATGAGCTTTACCCATCACATACTTCGTGTCAAAGTGTTCGAAATTGTAGTATACTCGATCTCCAGTTTCTTTTTGTTAAATAATTGTTCTTTCAATTTCCCATGTTCGCGTTTAGGAATTAAAGGGGCGTGTTCCCCGTATTCCAGAGGGCGCTCAAAATACGTACGCGCTGGCGGACCGCGCTATATAGTTGCCTATTGACACCAACAGAATACGGCTCTTACGCAGATGGCATATGTTGCGATAACTACACTGGCGGGAACGTGCCCCTTTAAAAGACGGGTGGCTGATCTATTGCACATCGCTATAAAACTATATTTTAGTAACACGTTTTATAAGAACTTCCTACTCCGCCAAACCAGGTCCGTTTTACGTACGCCATGTCATTTATTCAAATGAAAAGAAACGTCATCTGCCGGGCAGTTGCCTCAGACACCAACACCTATTGTTCTTCGCCCCACCATGATCGGTGGGTACAGAGAGGATATTTTTATATTCAAACACAGACGGCGGAATTAGTTGGTTGGGTAGGGAAAAATAAGGAGGCACGGCAAACTCAATCTAAATGCAAAGTCCAATCTGGCACCAAATCAGTTTGAATAAAAGCATGGCAAGACTTAGAGACAGGTCAGAAAAAGTTTGAGGAAAATCTGACAATGGGTACAATGGGTATTGTCATAATCCATAAAAACGCGCGATTGGCAATTACTCTTTCTCGCCCTCTTTTTCTTTGACGTCCCCTGTTTCGTTTTCCCTCACATGGTGTCCACGCCTTGGCGTAATATGAGCCAACAATTTTGAGGGGGCATAGCCAGGAAGAATTGAAATATTTCCTAAGCTCCCGGAACGCAATTCATATACGCCTCGGGGTATCAGTACGTTGGATGTGGGGGGGGGGGGGGAGTTCTCACTTCACCCCTCCACTGATACACATTAGTTACCTCCAGGCGCGTACGCAGGGGGGGGGCGGGGGCGGGGGGGGGGGGGGGGGTTGGGGGTTGAAGCCCCCCCTTTAACATTAATGTGTACGTTTTGGATATAAAAAAAACCCTTTGGTCGTTATTGATGTTTTTTTTTTAATAACACACACACACAAAAAAAAAAAAATTGTGATAATTGGTGACCCAAAAGAGCAGACCTTACCCCCCCCCCCCCCCGCTTATTCAGCGGCTGGCCGAGTCGTTGCAAATCCCCCCCCCCCCCCCTCCCCCTTGAACAAATCTTGCGTACGCTACTGGTTACCTCCCCATAGCTAGCCCATACGACGCACTGCATATGCGTCTATATAGCGGTGGCCAGTGGAGCCAGACGTAGTTTTCGGTCTATCCCCATATCCATCCCCCCATGCCAGCCCCGTTCTAAACTTCTACAACACTTGCTGGTTCCTCATTCGTATATATATTTGTATTTTATGTTTATCTTTCGTTATGTTATTTGTATGTTCTTTACTTATCTGTAAATATCAATGTTATAATCATGTATGTTTTTTATATGACGAATGAAATAAAAATGAAATGAAATGAAAAAATGAAAAACACTCGCTAGCTGCATGCTACCCTCTGCCCTTTAACATGAGCCAACCAAAACATTCCTAGGCCATGGTAGTTATCCAGGGTCGAGTATTTTTCCGTGTTGCTTCATTGCATTTTGCCACCTTGGAGAACTGAACAGCAATTTGGTTTGAGAACGTTCATTCGGCGTCGATCGTTAAACACAGCTAGACCTATAGTTTACGCTTCGTATCAATTTTCAGATGTCATTCGTTTGTAAGAGAAAAGAAAAATGTTTTCGCTGTTATCTACATCAATAATACTTGGAGCTTTGGTGTTTCTCATCTGTTTCTGGTTCGTTAGGCGTCCCAAAAACCTTCCACCCGGTCCATGGACGCTCCCCATTATCGGATATCGATTCAAAACGGGTCATGTTCACGAAGCTTACGTAGAGTTGGCCAAAAAGTATGGACCTGTTTTCAGTATTCGGCGAGGCCCGTTTCTCTTTGTTGTATTGAATGACAGGGAAAGCGTGAAACAAGCTTTGGTAAAATCAGGAGAATTCTTTTCAGACCGATCTGTGCCAGGACCAATTAACTGGACAATACCAGACGCTAAAAAGAAAGGTAACGTATACAGTTTTTAATAATATACATGTACATGGAAATGGGTGCGCCGTTAGATAGCTTTTACTGAAGTGGGAGGAGCCGCACAAAACAACAAACAAAAAATAACAAATAAATATATAAAAGTGCGAGAATTCTCAACTCTGACATGACAACGGGTGTTCCAGAATATATATATATTAATTTTCCGACAAACAATTACAAAAAGGAAATCTATTTACCAACAAACTTATAGATAACGCCTAGAATTGACAAATTTACCGATAATATCCATCAGGCGCGTACACAGGGGGGGGGGGGTGTTAAATCCCCCCTCCCCTTTGGTATTTTTTATGTGTGTATTTTTGAGGAAAACCCCCCCCCCCACATTTGACATTTTGCTCCGTTGGGGGGGGGGGGGGGGGCCAACGGAGCAAAATGTCAAATTTGCAAATTTCGAGACCAAAAAAAATAAATAAAAAGTGTCCTCTTACCCCCCCCCCCCCCACCCTCCCGCTTATTCAGCGGCTGGCTGAGTCGTTGCGAAATTTTCTGCCCGATAACCCCCCCCCCCCCCCCCCCCTTGAAAAAATCCTGCGTACGCGCCTGATATCCATAATGACCATTGAGAAGACGATAAGAGTTCATCCTCTTCCCTACATGGGAACGCTTTTGATCTAATTCATTTGGAATTCCATATGAAAACGGATAAAGGGGAAGGGGGCGAGATAGCGAGAGAGAGAGAGAGAGAGAGAGAGAGGGAGAGAGAAAGAGAGAGAGAAAGAGAGAGAAAGAAAAAGAAACAAGCGAATTAAATTGTCAAAAAATCAAAAAATTAAATCAAAACAATTCAAAACAAACATATTCTTTCACATGATTGGTAATAACAGCTTCCATTTCATTTTTTGAGAGGGGGGCGTTTCCAAAAAGCTCTTGTCCAAAACGGGTTTAAAAAGAAAGTTGGACCGAGGTCTAAGTTTGTTATTCTTTTAAACGGAAAATTAGACCCCGGCACAGGTAATTTTTTATTTTCTTATGCCTCCCGCCAGTAATATACTTTTTGGCACTGGGTTCTTGAGGGATCCTGTTTACAAACGTTGTAAACGTAAAGCATCGAAGCTTTTTGTGTTGACAAATGAGTATCGCCCGTATTCGACTAAAATTTAAACCTGAAGTTTGGCTTGATTTTTTGTTCAAATGCGTTTTAAGAAAAGACATTGGTATAGGGTCTAAGTGTCCCTTTGTTAAACGTGATTTAGAGCTACTGTTGGGTTGAACTGAATTGATAGAAAATAGGCCATTATGCGTTAAGAGTCATGTTGTTTTTTTTATTAGGGGAGGGGGTAGGTTTAAGGATATGGCCTTTGCTCTTGTCATCCATTTACAGCAATAAATGTAGTCTCACATATCTAGTATTATCATCTATTGTTCAATCGATTTCCTGTATCTTTCGTATGCATATAGCTTCCATTGTCTGGAGCAATGGCAAGTCATGGGTTGACTTACGGAAATTCTCTCTTCCTGCTCTTCGCTCCTTCGGCTTTGGTAAGAAGAGCCTTGTCCCTCAGATCAACCTTGAGGCTCGTTATCTGGCTGAGGAAATCAAGGCTCTACATGGCGAACCCATGGATCCATCGGCTGTGTTGAACAAAGCAACTGCTAATGTCATGGCTCAACTCATTTTTGGTCGCCGCTATGAATACGACGACGCCGAGTTTATTGAAATTCTACAAGTAATGGTGGACATTTTTGCCTTTGTTTCCGACAATGATCCAGTAAATGTATTCGAACCACTCATCCACACTCCATGGTACAAACCTTACCGAGAGATGATGATCAAGCAAAATAAGTTTATTCACGCTCAACTCTACTTCCACCGAGAAACTTTCCAGAAAGACAACATCCGGGACTTCGTTGACGCATTCTTGGCAGACGACATCTCCAAAGAATACACCCTGGAGGATTTTGGGAGAATTGTACTGGATTTTTTCACCGCTGGTACAGATACCACAGCGGTGGTTACTTCATGGGCGTTGCTCTTCCTTTCTGTTCACTCAGACGTACAAAGGAAGGTACTAAAGTAAATCTTGCATTATGATGGAAGCCGTTTCCGGGGCGATGATAAGCATAATATCCTAATTTTAAAATCCATGATTTATTCAGAATAGTGATATGCCTTATAATGTGTAATAATCTTGGCGAAACAAATTAATTCACTAGAGGAGTTTTCAGGGGAGGCAAGAAGTAAATTGTGATGGGGGAGTTTCTTTCCATCCCTCTTTCTCTATTATCCTCTTTCAGGCGATTGATATCGTGCATTTTGTACTATCAAACCTACGGATGTCATACATTTTAACATAATTTATCTATCAGGAACATTTTCAAAATGTTGATAAAATACGGGTGAATTAAGAGTCCTCGAATTCAACATTCGTTATGTTTATCTCAACAGGTACAAAATGAGTTAGATGCAGTTGTTGGGCGTGGCCGACAACCAGACACCAGTGACCGCCCGAACCTTCCCTACTGCGACGCCACATTGATGGAGATTATGCGCCTCCGTCCGGTCGTCCCGATCTCCCTGCCTCACATGACGTCTGCAGATGCCTCCCTTGGACCTTATACTATTCCCAAGGGGACCATCATTGTCCCTAACCTGTGGGCTGTTCATCATGATCCCAAGGAGTGGTGTGATCCACACCTATTCAACCCGAACAGATTTCTCAGTGCTGATGGTCAAACAGTCGTGAAGAACGAGGCTTGGATGCCATTTAGCACTGGTATAGGATACGTAGAATAGTATAACGGGAAGAAGTTTCAGCTCTGAAACTAATCATTAAAAGTCAATCATCACCTGTTTATATATATTTTTAAAAACGATATCACGGGATGAATAGAAGGCGATTAGTGTAGATTATTTAGCATTTAAGACGTATACATGCCCTCACTGTTATTGGCGCCAATTAAAGCTGTTGTTATTTACTCTCACCTATTTATAACTAAAAACCTGCAGAATTATTCACCTACGTCTTCCTAACCAGCGTCCCGCGATTAGTCGACGCTTATATCATCTACCAAACATCAACGCCATCAAACCAGTGATTTCATTTTCCTAATATTATGACCGACGTTCTAGGAAAAAATGAAATCGTTGGGCTTATAGTGCCTATATACGTGTAGGTTTACGAGACATAAGCAAAATCAGCTTGATTTTTAGGTCGTATATCATTCCCCGGAAAACCTCGACGAATTCGCCCTTGAAAACAGAGTTTTCTGTCAGGAATAGGAACTGTCAATTTTCTTCCAAAACGAAAATTGTCTTGAAAAGATGAGAGGGATTAATTGTGGAAAATTGAAGGTAAGATCGGTTTTGAATTTCTTGTTTTATTACCTCTCCTGTCAGGCCGCCGTGATTGTCTGGGTATGCAACTCGCCATGATGGAGACATTTTTGCTCTTTACCAATCTCTTCCAGCAATTCGAATTCAAGCTTCCTCCTGACCAACCAACCCACAGCATGCGAGGTCACCCTGGTCTAACAATGCCTCCAGAAAGCTACAAGATTTGTGCCATTGAACGATGAATATCACCCGTATCAGTGCAGTAGAGAAGCCTAAAACAGCAGCTGTTACGACTAATTTCAGTTGTTCATATCCTTCATGAGCTTCATGTCTTTATCAAGCTATTATTTTCGTAACTTAGTTGCTTTAACAGATTTTTCTCAACTTATTCGTACATGTATATTATATATACAGTGCGTCCCAGAAAAAACGAAACCGAGAATTATCGATGTTTTATCATAATTCAATCACAATTATAATTAATAAATGACACATGTTTGTAAAACTTAGATCCTTCTCTTTCATTTGGTGCAACTCATATGATGCATAATTCACGCATGAGCGATTAAAAACAATTTGAAGAGAGGAAATCAGAAAGTCATTTAGCGGGCGGTATATCTGAATTTCAAAGAGTAAATAACATTTCTAAAAATTTCAATTTCTGCCCTTTCAAATGACACCTCAATCAGGAAAAATGAGCCAGGACTAACAAAGTTCTGTTTGTTTAAAGTACTGCTTGCATTTCCATAATTTGATTGAACGAGTTCATTGTCACTGGCTGTCTGCCGTAGCAACAATTAAACATAGTTGACAAAAGACTTGACTCCGTTTTGTTGACGATCAGCCATGCACAAAGAAGACGAAAGAAAATTTTCACGGTCTCAAATTTACAGTGAAACTATCCCTTTTTCGTGCTCTGTACAATCGCAATGCAAAAAACTATACATGAGGGATATAATATTTAACATTTACCGCTCTCTGTGCACCCAGGTGCTGATTGGGTACCAGGTATAGGATGCGAAAATCATTGTATATTTCGCTCATCATTGTGCGCGTATGTAAAATGGCGCCTGGCTGAAATGCTCCACAGGGAGTGAAGAATGTGCATCCACTGCGTACGGGCAGCGTCTTATTTTTTCGTACCACGGCGAGCCCAGATTGAGCTCGCAAGGGGCAAGTCTGATCCGATGACCGAGGTATATATATCGTTAAAGTGCATAGAGAATCCCGTACATGTATAAAACGCTGTAGACTTCGCTGTATAAACCCAGAATGTTATCATTATATCATTATAATTATTATTATTTTAATTATTATCATAATTATTATTACAATTATCATTATCGTTATTAGTATTATTAGTATCATCATTAACATGCCTTTCACCAATGCATTTGTTCTAAATAGTTTGTGATAATAATCATCATTCAGTCCAGAGGAATTCATTCTATTCTTCTCCAGACCAGTCTTTGTCGAGCTATACGTATATCATTCACGATACATGTAGATATTTTACTTTTCACCTCTCTGTAATCGATTTTCCTGCGCTACTCATGAATAAAATGCTGAAAAGGTGTTAGAAAAAGAATCAAAACAATATAATGTGAAAGAGATTTCAAATATATAATTATTACTTCAATTAAGGATGGATATATCAAATATAGCCTGTAAGTTTGATAAATATGGACTCAGTAGTCAGTACGTTCGAGTCATTGATATTACATCAGCCTGCATGTAGGAAATGTTTACCAAATATTGATGAAGAAATCAAATGTTATGAATATTTTTACCGGTTTCGCATTTGTAAATTCGTGATTAGCTCCCCTATTCTCATATTATTTCAAGTTCATCTGGCCCTTCTACGTTTGATGCTTTCTTGTGTGCCGTCCAGTTTGTATTTTGTTCATTTTCCTGGTAATTGTTTGCTTGGTTTTCCTTCAACTTTCATACCTTTGTTTACGTTTTGTGTATCTCCATACGTATATTTTTTGAATTGGTGCAGTTCGTTAGTTAGAAACCCGGGAAGGGGGGGGGGGGGGGGTACTCACATATTACGACATACGGGGTGTGCCGCTCTAATGGGTAACTTTTTCACACAAAAATCCCTAAACATGGGTCCAATTTTCAACAAAAATACCCCTAATATAAACATGGGTCCGCTATTTTGTTTGCCATGCAAACACTCGAAAAAAAAAATGAAAAATGGGGTTTACTTTGATAAAAAGCCGCCAAAATGACGGTTTCGAGGCTTCAGCGGCACACCCCCGTCAAAACCAAATCTGAGTATCCCCTCCCCCCCCCCTCCCTCTGGGGTCAGAAGTACACTTCGTTTATGAAATTGTATGTATAATGTTTTGATAAACAGATTTCAACTATATGCTTCAAATGTATAAACAAATTAAACTTCGATGAAATAAAACTTCCTGATGCACAATAAGTTGCACATTTCTGGTTTTATACAGATGTCACATAAAATAAAATATATTTTAGACACACTATATAAATTATGATTGATTTATTGAATGATTGGTTTATTATACTGGATTTGGCAACCCGTCATGTTTTACTTAGACGCAAACAGGGGATTCATAGTAACAGCTGAATGAACATATAACAAAAAGAAATTGGAGATCGCGTACATACCCAAATTTCGAACACTGACTGCCTCTTGCTGCACCTTGACACGAAATATGTGACGGGTGAAGCAGGGGCGGATCCAGCCGGTGGCAGGGGAGGGGGCCAAAGAGGGGGCCCAATTCGTGACAATTTTCAAAACAGCCAACAGGTGAAAAAGAGGGGGAGGGGGGGGGGGGGGATAAGGAGCACTATATTTTTGTTTTGCCCCCGAAAATGTAAAAATCGCAGGCCGATATTTCGCTCGGGGGGGGGGGGGGGGTTCTGAGCTTAAAAACAATTGCCCCCGCAAATTTGAAAATCTCAGCCCACCCCCCTGAAGCACCAGGGGAGAGGGTAAAATTAACGTGTTTTAACCCTTTTTTCTTCGAGCGGAGGCCCCCCCCCCCTCCTGGATCCGCCACTGGGGTGAAGGTCATTTAAGTTCCATAATAAATTGAGAGAAAAACACAAATAAATTCCCAGGCCATAAGATCTAGGGTCTTCTTTATGTCTGTCGGAAAAACACAAATCAAAGTTCTCTGGGTGTTTTTCTATTCCAGTGGGTGACTTTGAACAGCACTGGGATGTTTGTTTATTAATTTCAGACATTGGTGTTGCGCGTTGGCCTAACATATTCGCGAAAATTTCGCAACGAGTCAGCCAGCTGCTGAATAAGCGGGGGGGGGGGGGGGGGGGGGGGGGGGGGGGGTAAGAGCACATTTTTTTGGTGTTTTTTTGGTCCCGAAAATTTCGCAACGACTCGGCCAACCGCTGAATATGCGGGGGGGGGGGGGGAGAGCACTTTTTTTTTTGGGGGGGGGGACCCACATTTTTTAACGACTCAAGGGGGGGGGGTAGGGTCGCTTTTTTTGGTCACCCTTTTGCACCAATTTTTTTTTTTTTTTTTTTAAATTGAGGGGGGGTTCAACCCCCAAAACTCCTCGCTGCGTACGCGCCTGTACATAATACTCATCATTCTTATCTATTTTTCATTCATAGAAGACTAACAATATTTTTCCTGTCATCAACGTCAGTATTTCTTCTTCTTCTTCTTCTTCTTCTTCTTCTTTCCTCTTCCTCTTCCTCTTCCTCTTCCTCCTCCCTCCTCCTCCTCCTCCTCCTCCTCCTCCTTTTTTCTTTCTTCTTCTTCTTCTTCTTCTTCTTCTTCTTCTTTCTCTTCCTCTTCCTCCTCCTCCTCCTTCTTTTTCTTCTTTCTTCCTCTTCCTCTTCCTCTTCCTCTTCCTCCTCCTCCTCCTCCTCCTCCTCCTCCTCCTTTTTTCTTTCTTCTTCTTCTTCTTCTTCTTCTTCTTCTTCTCTCTTCTTCCTCCTCCTCCTCCTCCTCCTCCTCCTCCTCCTCCTTTTTCTTTCTTCTTCTTCTTCTTCTTCTTCTTCCTCTTCCTCCTCCTCCTCCTCCCCCTCCTCCTCCTCCTCCTTCTTTTTCTTCTTCTTCCTCTCCTTTTTCATAAAAACTTTGCATTTAAACTGTGCACAACTAGACTGAAGTTCACAAGGGAAACCTTGTATAATTGTTAATTAGTAAGAATCTTTATTCATTAAATTGGAAGTGGTGCTTCAAAGAAGACAGGTGCATACAAATTGTTCACTTTGGTTAAGATCTTTATATCACATTTCACAATCCTATTGTGTTTAATTTGGAGAAGAAAAAATCCATAAAAAGTGATAATATAGTGGATTCAAGAATCTCTTCATTAGTGAAAGTTTACAATATATGGCACGAATATAAATAAACATGTTGAATTGTTAACATCCAACAACTAAACATCTGCTATTAGCTCGAGGGAGCGAAATGGAAGTGTTGATAAATAAGACATCACAGTTACGTTAACGATTTGTTAATATGAAGTGTCCAATATAAATAGTAATCAGAACTTGTGAAAATGCACAACTTTCTTATTGGTCACCTCATCAAGTCCAATTTCCCTTTAACATTAGATATATTAGACACAAATGTTTTCTTATTAATAAAGAAAAAAAGAAAATTTGTTCTAGGTCCTTCTAAAGTGATGAAAACAAACAAAACAAAAAACAAACAAACAATTTTCTTCCTGTACACACTCTTCACATAATCTAAAAAACTTGCAAAGAATTCTAATTTTGTTCTTATTAATAAAGAAAATTTGTTTCTGGGTCCTGTTGAAGTGATACAAAACAAACAAAAAACAAACAAACATTTTTCCTCCTGTACACACTCTTCAAAGAGATGTAGGAAAACTTGCAAAGAATTCGTGACAAGAAATTAAGGTTTTATACAAAATTATGATTGTCAAATGTAAATATAGAAATCATTTGGAACAATACCTCGGAGTGCTTAAAAATTTAATATAATAGGTAGACTATCTATTCTACAACATGATTTTCACTAAATAAATCTGCAATACTGACATTATGAACATGTATAATGCTATACATGTTAAAACAAAGAAAAATACTTGCAAATTTCTGACTACCGGTAATGTATTTCAAAAAGGCAAAAAATATGGCACTATTTAGTTTGGCACGTAGTACTTTTGTACAGATTTAGTTGAGTACTTGCAAATACAGTTATAGCATCACGGGTTGAAACACAATTCTACCTCACAATCTTTCTCTCTAGGCAATGCATTTATAGCAATTGTTATTATAGTTTGAAAAGGTCTATGACTTAAACCAAAACAACAATTACTTTTTCTTCAATGAAAACACTCTAGAAGCTAGCTGCAGGCTAGGGCCTATAATAATCAGTCTACCAGGACAGTCCAGAGAGCTTAAATCCTGCATTGTCACCACTAAGCATATGTTGTGGTTGAGTGGATATGTCACCAGACTGTGGATCACAGGGTCGGCGGTTTAAGTCTCACCGCGGCACTAATGTCCTTTGGCAAGACATTGATCTACATTTGCCACTCTTCATCCAGGCTTTAAATGGGTATCCGGTAGGATGCGAAAGCTATGTGGTTAGATTAGCAAGTGTGCCTTGTAAAAATGACGTCTGGCTGGAATACTCCCCAGGGAGTGGAGAATGTGCATACTTTGTGTGCGGATAAGCCTGAATCCCATGACCGGGGTAATAATATATATCCTTAAAGCCCTTTGAGAGGGTCTGCGATCCTGAAAAGCGCTATACAAGAACGAACTACTATATTATTATTACTTCTTTTACACGAATATCAAACAATCTAGATGTACAGTAGGCTTGCGGTTGCACCTGTGAGAGAGTGGGGGGGGGGGGGGAGGATTGGGGAGTCTAGATGTATTAAACTCTCAATATTTCCCCTATATTCCCACTGAATACACATAATAATAATAATAATCTGGATTTATATAGCGTTTAATACAGAATAACGTCTCTTAAGCGCTTTACAGATATTATTACCCCAGTTGTCGGATTCATTCACGTACAATGTGTACCATCTCCACTCCCTGGGGAGTATTCCTACTATATGGTCACCGTTGGGGCATAGGCAATTACTACACGAATGGTTTCATCATCCTACCGGGTCCCATTTCTCTCTTGGGTATTGAGTGTCAAATGTAGATTAATGCCTTGCCAAAGGGTATTTGTGCTATGTCGGGATCGAACCATAACCTTTGAATTTCAAGTCAAGTGCTTAAACCACTCGACTACGACACATATCACTTTTCATAACACAGATAAAAAGTGGCACATATTTCAAGTACACAAAAAAACAATATAATAAATAATGAAATACTGTTAAGATTTGATACTAAAAAGCACTGGACGGGATATCATAGATTTGCACGTGTTCATTTCAGTGTATCAATAAAGAAATAATTAGTAAAATTAGTACTAAAATGACATATTACCTAAACATGGCTATATATAAAATGATCGTGCAGTAATAGAAAGGTAAATGGACAAAATTTCAGTACTTTTTAAAGTTGTAATAGCAATAAATGATGAACACATAAATTTGTTGAATCAAGCATTTTGATCTCAAATAGGATAAAAAATTATCCAAATATTCTGGAAGTACTGTCCAAGCAGGGAAACTTTGTTTTACTCCAAATTAACATCTTTGTAGTATTAAAAAATGTCATTATATCCTCCTTCACGTTAAAAATGATTAATAAATTTAAATTATGACACAAATCTATGCAAAAGGTTTACAGACACGAATATCAGTGAGTTGTTAAAATTGTAGATGTACATTGAAAATAGAAATAAAAATTGACTTTCAAGTGAAAAAGAATATCCATTAGTACTGATTATAATAATGATTATTCTTCATAATTTAAAGGACAGGCATAATTGTTAGTCAATTAACAAAATTCACAAAACTTTCTTTTTTCTTTTAAGATGAATTGATAGAAAACTTCTGAGATGCAAAATCACAGGATAACCACGCACAACAAAAGAGTTGCAGATTAAAATGATGTATAAAAGTTAAATGTGAAGGGAAGTTACAAGGAATATTTCTTGTATACATGGTGCGTGTACATTTCAATCTTTAAAATTAGATGGTTGTGAATTTGTGAGAACTAAATGAGAGGATTCAAAATTTATGAAAAGTGGTTTCACTTGACAGCAAGCTTAAAGATATATATGTTTTTCATGTATACATGGTACATGCACATATGCCTTATCAAATAATTGATGGTTATGACAACATTGACAAGCAAATTTTTTAAAAAAGAGAAAATAAAACGAGTTGAATAAATCACTGATCTCAATATAGGTCCAGGTGAACCTGCAAATATAGTATACAAAATGTACAATTACTGTTACATTTTCTATGATAAAACTTTTTTATAAAGCATCCACATGAAACAAGAATAAACGTATGATTATTTAAATCATTCTATTTGGCACCAACAAAAAAAGTAAAATAGTATTGAAGGTTCAAAAGAAGCTATTCTTAAAATATCCCTCCTTCTTCTTTCTTCTCCTCCACTTTGAATTATTTCAGATTATCTTTCTAAGAAGTAAGATATTGTACTTCTCAAATTTCAATTTGAATGGATTAGTGGCATTTATAAAAATTGTATATAAATAAGTGGGGAAGGATACAAGATAGATTGCTGAATTTTTTTAATCAATAATTGTTGCCTAGTGTTTTGTGCCCATCTGCACAGTTGGCAAACAAGCAACAGTACAGAGAGGCTCAGAAAGCAATTCAAGTGTTCACACCAGTTTCAATGTCCAATGAACTTCAAGCAGAATATACCTGCTTGTGTGTTTCAGGGAGATAACAATGGACAATCCCAGCCCAAAATACATTATTCAACAATGAAATGGTTGGGCTGGGTTAGCTACAAGTACACAGGGCAAGCAGTGAAGAAGGCCTTATTCTCTGGCCTCCAAAAGCAGCAAATTAAGAAGTACATCTAAAAGTAATGTCGCACTTGAGATCTACCAGTATACATCATGTTATTGCAAGACCGTACATCAAAGCGTTTTGACAATTTTTTGATCCCAAATAGGATAAAAACTATCCAAACAGAACCTGGAAGTACTGTCCCAGAAACAAAACTTTGTTTTACTCCAAATCAACATCTTTCTGCTATAGAAAATGTCAATACATGTATATCCTCCTTCACGGTTTAAAATGATTATTACTTCATTCCACACAAAGATGGTTGGGCTGGGTTAGCCACAGGTACACACAGCACCGAAGCAGAGACGCAGGCTGTATTCTTAGGACTCCAAAAGCAGAAAATTAGGAGGTACATCTACAAGTAATGTCTGCACGCTTCAGATCTACGGTTAGACATCGTGTCATTGCAGCTGATCAAAGCGTTTTGACAAACAACAAGCCATTCCAGGCCACTGTTCAGCACCAACTTCATTTAAGGCACCTACCGGTAAAGAATGTTATCTGAGACAGTTGCCTCAGGGAAGGACTGAAGCCTGGGGTGTTCACTTGGTAAATACAGCTAACAACTGAATTATTCATACCCCTTGAGAAAAAAATGTTGTGTGTGTTTTTCGTAACTCAAGAATGAAAGTTGACCTGCTTTAATAAAGTCCTGTTAGATGTAAGCTTTGATATTTCATATTCTCAAGAAACATAAATCGGGATAAATAAATTTCCACATACTGAACAAAATTACAAAACTTGGTAAGGGTATGAATAATTTAGTTCTTAATTGTAGATAAGATGTTGCTACACATGACTGTTCAAGAATTTCAGAGTAAACAACTATTTTGAAGAAAACAAGGGGAAAGTTATGCAATTAACCTCCTTATCTAACATGGACACAAGAATATTATGGATTGTAATTTGTAAAACCTCTTCTTTCCAGAGGATTATCATCAAAGAACCTGTGCTCATGTGAAAATCAAGGATCTGCTTTTCCAAAGCTACCCTAAAGTGCTTGTTCGTGGACTGTCTGTATTGGTTTTCAAAAACACCCCGAACTCATGGATATCGCAGATCTTGTTAAAAATTGTTTTAATTTTAAAGTACTCTAACTCTGGACAATCACGGACTGCGAAATAGATATGGAAAGCTCTGAAAAAAATCCTTTTCTGTGGATTTGGAACAGTCATGCATAGATAATGCGATTGTGTGTGTGCCAAGCAGAAAGGACAACTTGTGACAATACATAGACAATATGTAATTCAAAGCTTGTAATTTTTTTTCTTCACTTTATCCTTAAGTCAAAACATTGCCTGCGTTATCAACAGAGATATTTTCTGCCCATACACTATTTCTCTATCCTTACAATTTTGTTTTATCATCGAGGAGGCGCGATAGCTCGGATGGTTGAGCAGTGGTCTCGTATTCCGGTGACACGGGTCGAAACCAAGTCAATGCGCTAGTGCCCTTTGGTAAGGCATTAATCCTCATTACTAGGTCCCTCGGAGAGCAGTCAGGTAAAATAACCACCACCACAACCAGCACCACATACTAAGGTAAAAAAAGATGGCCAACTTTTCCCTTCTGCAAGGCACACAACAACTTGATAGCGAGTGAACACCCCGGCACGACTGAAGCAATGTCTTAATTGCTTCAAGTGCACTGGTCTAGGTGCATTCTTAACAGGCCATCTTTGTGCATCTTCAGCATGGTGCTGAACTCCTCCGTCAAGCTGTGTACAGAGAGAGGCCCATCAAGGTCGTCGTAGTAGTGGTATTTTAAAGGACGCAGGTTCAAATCCCTGGAGAAAGGCCAGAAGCCGTACAGGTTGTCTCGTCACAGAGGGAGAGAGCCAGAGTGACCACGTACAGACCTGAAAGACAGATAAAAAACTATTAATGGCGACTCTCAGTCATATAATTCTATTAAAGACCCTGTCGGAAGTGAGAAAGGAAATGGATAAAGCATATATCGGAAAGCTAGAGGAGTAGCAGCTCTCTGAGAACCTGACATTTATAGCTTTGAAAATTGGAAGTTGACTAACTTCCTCTGATAAGCTCATTTTGAACAAAAGATTAAACCAAGCAAGTGTTTAACGTTTACTAGAATATGGGCAATTTTTTTAGACAATATGAATAGTTTGGATATTATGGACAATTATGTGACAATAAAGCATAGATAAACATCCATGGTATTTTAAGTTTTTATTTCACTGATCCAAGTGGTTACTTTTTTTTTACACTGTACATTTAGTTTTCCACTCCGTTATGCTTCAGCGCACTCCTGACCTACATTCATTCTCTCATGTCTGCTAGCTCTTGGCTTCTATTGTTCTGTCCCTATTCATTCATCCTCATTCACATTACCTGCCATAGCACACACACACACACACACTCTTCCTATCTATTGCCTATTCAACCCAGCACACTATAGGCACATGGCACTCTATTCTTTACAAGCTTTCCTATTGGTTATTTACTTATTGTCCAATCTTGTGATTGGATATGATTGTTTGATGGACTAGATGTCAGCCATCTTGGCAGCCATTTTTGTGGTTGTATTAAAATATAGCAGTGCAGCTCAAGTCATCAAACATGTAAGACTAGTTTTGTCTTGTGTGGGTCCTTACAGTATGAATCATACACATTCCTGGTATGTAGGGGCATCATATCTCGTTGAGCTGCTCTTCAAGCAGTGTTCCGGACTTTTAAATCTGTTTGACTGATAGATCATCTCTAATAACTATATTGACAATGAAACCACGAACCTGTACTGATTCTGGTACTGAGAAACTTTGTCCTCCAAAAATCTTGGACTGCAACAAAATGCTCTGGATTGCCGATAATCAGCTTCAGGTTTGGAATGTCTTTGGACAGGTGCACGAGTCTCGCTACCCTCATACTGTACGAGAGTCCCGATTTCAGTCCAATAAGGGCATCCACAGGTAACCGTGGAAACCTTGCAACTTTCGGATGAACTTCTTACTGTCACTCATTGTCTGCATAAAATTGTACCTATGTAAAAGTGAAGGAAATATGATATACACAAGGTCATATAGAACTTACTAATAATCAGGTATTGCCCCAAATATTTCATGATTTTGCATCAGTATTTCTTTATTTGCAATATGACTATATGTAAGTAATTAAGTTTAAGTTCAAATACATGTATAACCCAAAATATTGCATAACTGTTATTTTCTTGTAATGTGTTTATCAAATAATCAATCATGAATACTCCATAGTTGATATCTGATAATATTACAGATCTTAATAGATACCATATTGACAACAAATGGAATGCTGTAAATCATTTAAAAGTAATACCTACTTGAAAGTACATTGTTTTTAATCGACCAAAAGAGGTTATTTACTGTTTAGTTTGTTTACCAATCTGTAAGTTTTTATAAGCCTTGTCACTTAATTTACTTAAAGATAATAAAATCAATTGGAATTTACTGACCTTTTAGCAATGATTGAGATTGTGTTTAGTGTAGTAAGGTTTGATTTCCTGCCAACGTCCATCTCAAATCCTTTAGATCTGGTAAATTACATCTGTCAAACAAAAAATGAATACCAATGGGCGAGGTATGAAATTATATTATCTAGAATGAACATAGATAAAAAGAAAACTCATGTACATGCATCCAATTCCTTAATTCAACTCCCTAAACCTCGAGACATAGTAAAGAGGCCAGCACCAAGTAAGATTCTTTGATATTGCAATATCATACACATATATGTGTGATCATTCATCTTTCATTTCAAAATAATTAAAGACCTTGTCTTTGAAACTTATATACAATACAAGTAAAGAATAATTATCTATTTATTTATTTATTTCTGATATTTATACAGGTTGGCACATATCACCAATTTGATGGTCTTCGATGAGCCCCTGTTTGGTAATACACAAGTATACAAACAGGTAAAATACAAATTAATTGGTATCCTCATGAAATAACTGATCATTCAACGACTATCCTTGATCATTTACAAGAAAAATGTGAATGTAATTTTCAGTTTAAATAGAAAATACATTAAAATTAAATAAAAATTAAATAAAATAATAATCATTTATCATCTTCATATTGACTCTCTTCAGCATGTGTAGTTCATATCAAATGATCCCCATTGAAGGTGATACACTGAAGGATTACCTGAATATAAAGTCTGCACCATCTATACTTTCACCACATTTGCTGTTCACTAATATCCCACTACCGCCAACCACTGAGCACTTTGGGAACCTGACCTTTGAAAATGGAGATTCCTGCAAGTTAGGACAGACAAAGAAATACTTTAAATTCATTGTTTTCCTATTCAAAGTCAATATTGCAAAAATATTCAAAGAGTAATATTCTTTAAAGTATTTTGTAAAGAAAGTATGGTGGCCCAGTGGACAGAGCGGGGGTCTTGGGACAAGGGTGTCCTAGGTTCAAGACCACTTGGGTACAACAGTCCCCTCTGATTGGGCATTCATCCTCCATTACCAAATCTTTGGATACAAATTAAAACTTAAAGCAGTAGGTCCTCTTGTTGCTTGTCTATTATCTTATACTTGATTTGTTAGCAGCAAAGGTAAATCAACATCAACATCATACCCAAATATCTCATATTTCCGAAAGCTGTTCAAATACCATCCTCATCTGAATATGTTATTTTGAGAACTGATTCCTTCCTGAAAAGGGACTTTGAAAGCAATCCCCAACCTCCACTCGCAACTGCTTCATTGGCCTAAACTGAATTCAAGAGAAAATACCATGGTGCGGAGAATAAAAGCATCATTGCTGCATTGTGGGGGCAGTCCTGGAGTACCAAACGCAAGGCAGATATCACTTGATCAATAAGGACCCACTTTCAAGACAGGGCGTGCCATTTAACATTTTCAAGCAACACATTAAAGCTGTAAGCATTCTCAGGTAGGTTAAAACCAAATTGCAAGCAGAGTAAAATCTGTGAAGTAAAGACTGCTCACTTGAGACGAGAGAGGTGGTCTTTACAGAAAGGTGGAATTTGTATCCACGTGGTTGCTAAAGCAGGTCTACACTGTACAGTGCGAGTCAAAAAAAAGTTTACACCTAGAAAATTGCTGATTATTCTAAAAATCATCCATGAACAGTAAATTATTATACATCTTATGAAAGAGTGTTTTATCCCGAATCATTCGGTATCATTTTTGTGTGGTATGTGTTCACGCTTGGATGAACAGGAGGCATTGTTTGCGTGAGTGCAAAATTCGACTTGCGCCAAAACTGCTTATGTGATGTTCGATTAAAACAAGTGGGATTCGGGTATTAATTCGGTCTTTGAAGATCCAAATAACATTTTCCCTAACAAAATCAATCATGCCACACATATCAAATATCGAATATCGAATATCAACGAACATTTTGTGCGCTCGCGCGTGTGTGTGTGTGACTTTGCTTCTGCAAAAAGCATATTGCATTTCATTTGATACATTCAAATCATTTTCTCACTCCGCTAATTCCAGCATAATACATACTGTAGGCATCACTTTGGCGCAAGTCGAATTTTGCACTCTCGCAAACAATGCCTCCTGTTCATCCAAGCGTGAACACATACCACACAAAAGTGATACTAAATGATTTGGGATAAAACACTCTTTCATAAATTGTATAATAATTTACTGTTCATTGATGATTTTTAAAATAATTAGCAATTTTCTAGGTGTAAACTTTTTTTTGACTCACACGGTACATGGACCAGAGAACAGAACCTGTCCTTACCTTGGGGAGGAAGTCAAAGATTTCTGATGTGATATTGGCAAGGGCATCCCGATTGAGAGAATACCTCACTTGCTGTCCAGGTTTAGTGTTGTTCTGAGTCAAGATGGTGTTCATAACGCTTGCTTTATATTCCTCTAACTGTTGCCTGCAATGAGGATTTAGAAGTTCAAAGGTCATTTATCATTCTTGCTTTCATCATAGATGGCTTCAATACTTGACTGGAAGCTTTGAACTCTCAAGAGAAAAACACTGCTTGTTACATTCTTCATAAAAAGGATTATTATGGTCAAGATGATATCTAAACTTGAGTATTAAAAGCTATAAGCTTCCTTTGAACAAATAATTCAAGAAATACAACAATTTGGGGGGCCTATAAAATTGTCCTAAAAACAATTCTCAACAAAAAAAAGGAAAAATTGAATGTGCGGCAACATTTATCAACACCAGAGTATGCCTCTTAAATAATAATTTACTTGTTCATTCTTAAAAATAAGTTACATAAGAATTATTTTCGTCCAAGTATATGTTATTATTACTTCTGCGTCTGGTGCATTCAATTGTCAAGCCTTAGTGGCTTTTACGAATGCACCATTTTCCATTTGTACTATGGTTTATACCTTCATATTTTCTTTATATTTTGAATACTATTATGTCAATTTATATGAAATTTTGATATTGTTATCTGTTATAAAATTCCATATTTTATGTTTGTTTATATTGTCAAGATGATGTAAATGTCAATTCAATCTTAATCTCACCTAAATTTTAAGACTCCGTCTCTATTTGCCGTCCAGCTCTTGTAGGCTAGCGCCCTCATCTCCTCAATCTGTGGAGCAGAGTGGTTGGTAATCTCCATCCACAGGTCGCCTCCACCTCGGGGTCAATGACCTTGGGGTCATCGGGGTTAACAAACTTTCTGGACCTCCATGAATCTTGAATCAAGTTACTGCCGTTCAGGTGTTTGCCGTCAGAGAGGGAACCTTTGATATTATCTTCTCTGGTGTGATTTGAATCTGGAGGAATTCTCTTTTGGCGCCACTGTTACAAAAAGAAAGAAAGAGTAAAAAACAATTACTATAAAGTTTGGTGATAATTATGAAATTTGTTTAAATGTTATATCTTTAAAGCCAATCTGCACTAGTTTTGCCAGGAGGGATTAGACCTCCCTGCATGGTCACTGACAGGTGGTTATCTCATCAAATCAGCTTTCCATTAACATAAGAAAAGGGGACCATGGGTGACCAACTGTTACCGCTTAGGCATCGTTTGCTATATAGAGGGCACAATTAACTATAAGTAGTGCAGTGGGGCTTTAAATAAAGGGAGGTCCGGAATACTGTACATCATGAATAGATATTTCATAAGCTTACCTGTATCATCCCTACAACCTCCAATGACTTCTACAAATTCAGTTGAAATGAACTTTATGAGGATCACCTTTATTATTATATTTATTTAATATAATATTTTTCTACCAAATCACATACTGTACCTCTTCTCAACAAGAAATAATTTTAACAGGTAGGATAAATGTAGAAGACTGTGGCGTTGCATTAACAAAATTAATTTATAGGCAAATTTACAGCCCATTTCATTCATCCGTTTATCTCTGAAAATCTCTCATTGATTCTAAGGGATGATCAGATGATTTTATGGAGTGCACCATCCAGAAACCATGTCCTTTTGAATTTGCTTCTTTCTTCTGCTTTTTAATCGTAACAGTGACAGGATTTATGGGAAAGATTTAAGTTTCCTGATGATTTTGATAACACTCTTCATTTAGTGTGGTTGAACTAGGATTTCAGATGAAAACTGTGATCATTTCCATACCTTCTTCCTCTGACGAGTGCTGATAAATGTAAGTCCAACTCGGAAAAATCTCTTTCTTCCTTCTTTGCTCTCATCTTAGTGCAGACTTTCACCAGGACCACAACCAGTACCACCGTCAGGATAACCCGCGTCCATTTCCGGGTGAGCATGGTTTCATGAATGTCAGGTGCAAACGCTCATAAATGTTAGACGTTAACCAAGTTCTGTTAGTCCTGCTCCAATTTCTTAGGCCTTGCACTTCATGTAGTCAATCTGAAATGCAAAGTGAACAAATCAAGTTCCATCATTCACGGACAGAAATAGGTGGATGTAGATCTACTTGAATTTGTGCATTTTGCCGTGAAACTGGACATATTCATTATCCAGACAGTTTATTTCAAACAGTAATTGTAAGAATCTAACATGCAATATTTCACAAATATTTTAGGAAGCTTACATTGAATATTACTATACATGACATTTATGAATAGTGTTTGATGCATATTTTTCTTTAAATCCAAAGACAGAGGTGATATCTTGTTACATGTCAAGAAAAAGTAGGGTCTACATGTACCAAACTTCTTTGAAAAGTACAGTATAACAAGTAACACAGGATCTGGAATATATCAGATCCAAAACTCTGCTGATAAGAGCGCCTACAGCTTCTGACAAAGGAGGAATGGAAGCTAGAGTTAACAGGACGATTGTCAGGCCAGCAAAAGCAAAATTGACATATTTCTACATCGAAATATCAACAATGCAAGAATTGCATGCTCCCCACAAACACAAAAAGGAAGGAAATAAAAACGATCCTCTGAAAGTTTACGTTAGTGTGACTCTTATGAGGTCCATTTCTTAAAAAGATAATTTTTACCATTGCATGGTCCATGGATTGCTTTGATCATCTCATTTGAAAGGCTTTGTTAAAATGTAACAATAAACCTAGCCTAGGTTTAATTAATATAAGGGTCTAGACTAGACAACATCATGAATGCAATGTCAATGTCTCACCATCTAAAGACTAAACTAAACAGTCACACATATTTGACAACTGACACACATTTATTTTTTATTTCAAATAAGTTAGAACATGTACTTACTTCTAAAGATCTGGAGTCACAACAGTAATATGACAAGATAGTGATTAAAATCACTCTTACAATGCATGAGTTCAAATTTTCAAACCATAAAAAATATCCACATCAAACTAAGAAGTAATGAAATTGAAGGTGTGTCAGAAGGTGTGTCAGAAGGTGTGTCAGTATGCGGCAAGACAACTGAAGAAGATCAACAAAAGTAAATTAGAAATAGAATCTAGATCTGCACAAAAAATTATCTGACCATGGCCATTAAAGGTAGAAACTTTACATGATGTACTGGCGCACACCATACACATGCCGTCACGAATCAATGGATTTCAAGATTGAATTAAACTTCCAATCAATTCACACGAAGTTGACGAACACTGCGAACACTGCACTGGGATGATGTTAACGGCAGCGTTACAACACTTGAATAACAACACATGGGACTGTACAACAAATTACAGGCTACAAATTCAACCGAAGATAAACATCAAAGGGGCAAAGTTCATACCTACATGTATTTACTCTGATCTGAAAGGAAATGGCGACATTCTACTCACATTGATGATAACAACGTCTTGACTCTTGATTCAAGGCAAGTAGCCCCGCCCCTTCTCAAACAAAGTCAGTTGTTTACGTTTCTTCTGACTCACTCCCAGATAACGGCGAAGTCCTCCGGGGCGCATCTCCGAACACTTCGCACTGTGATCCAGCAGGCCAGGCTGTATGATATACTGTCCGTACCGTATACCGTCCAGCCGTACCGTCGGATAACGATGCGATCTCTCTTTTTTTCGACTTCTGAAGTTTGGGTCAAATAGAGCATTACCCTTTATCTTTTTTGTTTGTTAATGATGGCACAATGAAGGCATGATTTTCACAAAGTTTTATTTGTAAATGGCTAGCTAGGCCTACAGGCAAAGCTATTGGAAGGGTCAAGGAATCGATACTGCAGTGAACTCCAATGGAAGAAGAAGAAGAAGATACAATGAAATAGTCGTTGAACTTGAAGGGTAAACATGATGAATGCATCGGCCTTCAGGGGCTGCACAATTCCAAGCAAAAAACAATAATGAATAAAACAACAATTATGTGTCTCAGTCGACCCTGCCCCCCCCCCCTCTCTCTCTCTCTCTCTCTCTCTCTCTCTCTCTCTCTCCTCTCTCTCTCTCTCTCTCTCTCTCTCTCTCGCTCCCTCTCCATCCATTCCCCGCCCTCTCCTGTAATATGTAACATTTGGACTTAAAGAGATGAAAACAAATAGTCAGAGAATAAGGTAATGAAAAGTAAATTTTTTTTTTTTAAATGTTTATATATAGACCTATATATAATTATATATGCATAATTTTCTTTTTAAATCGACTTCTCAAAACTCTTAAAAAACGTTTCGTAATATTGTAGAAATCTTTTTTAAATCAACATTTTAATTTCACTTTCTTACAAGAAAGGAAGTAATACGTCTCTTTCCAATTTTCAATCAGAGCAGTTGGTCAGATAATAATTTGTATTACTGAGGCCTTTTTTCTTCACATAATTTGGTCTCTGCTTATAAGGAGGCAAACGGCATATCCTTTTAAAGCTTATCTGCCGTAGTTTACAGGAGGGATTAAACCGCTCTACAAGGTCACTGGACAGGTGGTTATCTCATCAACTCAGCCCTCGGTAACATAAGAAAAAGAGGATCATGGGGGACCAATGGTCACCGATTAGGCATTGTTTGTTATATAGAGGGCGCAAGTAGCTACCAGTAGTGCAGTGGGCCTTTAAGTTTAAAATTCAATTCAATTCAATTTTTTTTTAATGGCCAATAATTCGGGATTGACATAATTTATTATAACCTTTTTTTTTTAAACATTGGCCTACATTTGATTTGTTTTAGGTTATCATCCACTTTTATTCTTGCAGTCTCAGTCTTTCCTGGGATAGCGAGGTGAATCTTAATTTAGCTGGTGGAGTAAAATGAGTTAGATGTCATGTCGCAAAGGTGACTTCACAAGAAACTACAATTTTTGCATGAGGCGAAACCATTCAGAGCTGGTTCGAGAATGGGCTGGTCACAAAATTCAACCAACAGCAAAGAACACAGGGTTTTTAATCGGGCCATATAGTGAGGAAATTAATTTCAGAAATGCAGGATAGTAATATGTTTATATGTTTTCCTTTTTTCTTCTTCTTCTTTATTTATTATTTGCCATCCTTCTCTTTCTCTCCTCCTCCTCCTCCTCCTTCTTTTTCTTCTTCTTTTTCTTCTCCTTCTTCTTCTTCTTCTTCTTCTTCTTCTTTTTCTTCTTCTTCTTCTTCTTCTTCTTCTTCTTCTTCTTCTTCTTCTTCTTCTTCTTCTTCTTCTTCTTCATTCTTCTTCTTCTTTGCTACTTTAATGTCCTTCTCTCTCTTATTCAAAGGGCTTAAACTTCTTTTAGATTTCTTTCTCTTTCTTTGATAAGGCCCAGGACAATTTGAAGAAAAAAGCTGTCCTTAGTAAGTCGGTATACACTTATTGTACAAGTCTATATTTCCATGTCGATGTTTTACTAAATATAGAGTATCATTTTAAACAAGATATGCCAAAAATGAGATATGTACATACATAAGTATTTATTTCCAGCAGTGTTGCCAGGTCCCAGCAGAACAATATTCACCAAACGTAGGCCTATGCCATGTGAAAAATCACAACAAATATCGAAATTCAACCGAGAAATCACACAATATTGAAGAAAAAATGCCCGACATCAATGCGAATATACGGGCTAATAATTGTATTTTGTATACAAAATTATATGTAGGCCTAATAAACAAAAACAAGAAAACCAACAAACAAAATATTATTTTCTGATTGATATTGTGTGCCCGATGGCATGCACATAAGTGACATAACCATATGAAATACCGATCAGGCTGAAGACAGCTATAAGCCTAGAGGTGTATATTAAAAAACTGATTATTTTTGTCCCCTCTTACTTACTCATTGGTTTAAAAGTTAAATCTAATATCTAGGTCTAGATCTATTTTTTCTTCCAAATCACAACATTTTGGATTGGCGACAAGCTCTTATTTTTTCTCGCCAAGGCTTTACAAAAAAATCACACATTTTCGGTTTTTTTTTTGTGTTATCGATGTTGTAATTGGTAATTTTTCATAATTATTTTGCCTTTTCACAGACGCCGTATTAATTCAAATTTGCGACGGTAGCGTACTAAGGTGCCAAGGTACCGGTATTGCGGCCTCATGAATAAACATGAGTATATGACGTCACGAACTCGCTACGAACTCGCCACGCCTACTCTACCCTTACCATTTAGCGGCTATCTATGTTAACGTTGTCGCCTCTATAATCTATTTTCGTTGTACGGCCGTACCTACACCCCGACTATATATATATACCTACCTATATACCTACATATACTTACCTACCTACCTACCTATCTACCTACCTACCTACCTATATATATTATGTCTCATTTTGAAGAACTTCAGTCATTAATTGTTCTCGCTCATATATTAGTAACTAGCACCCCCTCCATTAATTATATTGAGCAATAGAAATATTAACTCCATCACTATCCATCATTTAAACTTGCTCGAACTTCATCCAACCTAGCACCTCCTCTATACAGCCTAGCACCTCCTCCATATTAAGCCTTAGAAATATTAACTCCATCCATCTCCATCATTTAAACTTGTTCGAACTTCATCCAACCTAGCACCTCCTCAATACAGCTTAGCACCCCCTCCATCTCCATCATTTAAACTTGTTCGAACTTCATCCAACCTAGCACCTCCTCTATACAGCTTAGCACCCCCTCCATTGAGCCTTGGAAAAATAACTATATCTCCATCATTTAAACTTAATTGCACTAACTTCATCCAGCCTAGCACCCTCTCTATACAGCCTAGCACCCCTCCATTGAGCCTTGGAAAAATAACTATATCTCCATCATTCAAACTTAATTGCACTAACTTCATCCAGCCTAGCACCCTCTCTATACAGCCTAGCACCCCCTCCATAATAGGCCTTAGAAATATTAACTCCATCTATCTCCATCATTTAAACTTGTTCGAACTTCATCCAACCTAGCATCCCCTCTATACAGCCTAGCACCCCCTCCATATTAAGCCTTAGAAATATTAACTCCATCTATCTCCATCATTTAAACTTGTTCGAACTTCATCCAACCTAGCACCTCCTCTATACAGCTTAGCACCCCTCCATTGAACCTTGGAAAAATAACTATATCTCCATCATTCAAACTTAATTGCACTAACTTCATCCAGCCTAGCACCCTCTCTATACAGCCTAGCAGCCCCTCCATAATAGGCCTTAGAAATATTAACTCCATCTATCTCCATCATTTAAACTTGCTCGAACTTCATCCAACCTAGCACCCCCTCTATACAGCCTAGCACCCCCTCCATATTAAGCCTTAGAAATATTAACTCCATCTATCTCTATCATTTAAACTTGTTCGAACTTCATCCAACCTAGCACCTCCTCTATACAGCCTAGCACCCCCTCCATTGAGCCTTGGAAAAATAACTATATCTCCATCATTTAAACTTAATTACACTAACTTCATCCAACCTAGCACCTCCTCTATACAGCCTAGTATGTTGAGCATATCTTAAATTTCTCTTATGTTAATCTATCCACCTTTCCTTCTTACTCTTTCCTACAGCGCATAGAGACATATTGTGATATGCGCTATATAAGTACCGTATGCTATTATTACTATTATTTGATAATATTGTTAGATCGTATTTATGCTGATTGTGCCATGACTACTAGGAAATTGATTTCAATACATTTACATACGTTTTTCGCCCAGATGTCATGGGCAAATTATTATTCCAAATTTGACAAAATGGAACATGCCTAAACAAACAAAAGTGAATCTTTGATAGCCCCCCCCCCCCACATAATAAGGAAGATATTTTGAGAATTAGTGGCAAAGTTCTTTTGCAACTTCAAAATACTAGTAAGAATATTTATCAAAACATATAAATGGACAAAATACTTGATACTTGGAAATAGGCGCCGCTTTTCCGTTGACGGCAGCGGCGTCAACAGGTCAAGTTTTTGAATTTTTTAAAGTGTAAGTTCTTATTCACTGAAACATAGATTAAAGAGTTATCTAGAATCTCCAATGATGTGAGTACAATTTCAGGTCACAAAGTCAGGGTGAAAGGTCATTTCAGATTTAAACAATTAGACTGTTGTGGCATCATGATCAAAAACTTAACCCGGGGTTAGGTTTTTGAATTTTTAACATAATTTTAAAAGTGTATAATCTTCTTCCATGAAACTTGAACATAGAGGTTGTAAAGTATCCCCAATCATGTGAGTAGAATTTAAGGTTGCAAAGTCAAAGGTCATTTCAGGTGAACAAACTTTGACTCAAGTATGTTGTAGCATCAACATCAAAACTTGACCAAAGGTTAAGATTTTGAATTTTTATCATAATTTTGTATACATTCCTATTCCATGAAACTTGAACATAAGGGTTAATAAGTATCACCAATCATAGCTCATTAAATATGCAAAACACCTAATTATATATGTGAAATTGTGGTTTCTTGCCTATTAATTATATATAGTCCAATGTTCTGATGTATATAGGCCATTTGTACCCTGCGAGGGGATGCTACGCTTTGCGTTGACCTGTTTAATGTTATCATGATTTCAAAAGTGTTTGTTTAAATTCCATGAAACTTGTACCCAAGGATTATCAAGTATCACAAATCATATGACACAACTTCCAGGTCACAAAGTCAAGGATATTTTAGGTCAGTAGACTTGGATTATGTTTTCACAACTTAATATGAGACTTAATAAATCAATTTTTGGTTTTTGTTCCTATTTCATTAAAGATATCAATCTTGGTAAAAATTAGAGTAAATAATTTCTTTGGTGATTCTAAGTCAATATTCACTTCAAATGCCGATTGTATTCAGAGGATTTCAATTTGGGGGGCCTGCTAACGGGCCACCCTGCCTATAAATAATGTCCTAACCTCAATTTTTAATCATATTGAATTGTGTAATGCAGGTGACACCGCCGAGAGCGTTTCCCCTGTTTTATATTTTTGCCCAGTTTTGGAACACTCCAATAATGCAACCAAAAAAAGGACTCTGAAATTAATATGAAATATAACCTCAAATATTTATGTAAGATATTTTTCTGAATAGTAAAAGAATTTCAAGAAATATTGATGAAATAACTTTAAAAAATAGGGTTTTTCTCAGCATATTTTTGGAACCAAAAGCATAACAATTTTATGCATTTTGCAGGCATGCTGATTAGTGATGCAGTGCTTGCAAGAACCTTATAAACATACATAAAAAAGTAAAGGCAAGGCACACACAAAAAGAATAAAATGATGTCTTTATCATAGAAACACATATTATGATGCACGTAAAACAGGTGCAATCACTTCAGATGTATTGTGAGAATTGGGTGCAGGATAATAATCAATGAAATCTGCAGGTTTTTGAGGAATATGAATGGTTTTAAAATTACACTAACTAATAAAAGGGGGACAATATACCTTCAAATATGCTTGTAGCTAGTTCAACTCCGAACACCACAAAAATGTTACTATTTGATTTTTTTTGTGTACTCCTTTTATTGAATTTTATTCATGCAAATCAGTCACCTAATACATGTACTGTATCTTTAAAATTAAGACAATTATGCAGTCATGGTTTTTTTTTCTGTACATTGTTTTTTAAATAAAACAATACTTATAATCCAATTATTTGAAATTGATTTAATCCTTATATTATACTTTATATTTATTGTGCGTGGCTGGATGGTGTAGAAGGTGGTGTGAAGTGAAGATCTTTCTATCAATTGCATAATTGCTAGATCAATAATAATGATAATAATAATTGTTCTCCATTCACTTTAAACAAATTAGTGACATGTACACTTCACTCTGTCATAGTCGAATCCGTTGGGACTATAGAAAAAATATAGATTTCACCTAGACAAAATCTGACTTGGGTAAAAAAAAAAGCAATGGAAAATGAAGAGCAGGACTTTAAAAACCTTTGACTTACGATTACTTGACTGAGCAGAGTTGACTCTATGACAAAGTAAGATTCAACAAAATTTGAAGGGAAAGAAAACATACATGTAGTTGGCAGTCACAGGTTCGTTACAATAAATTACATATTTGAAAACTGGCAAGTGACTATGAGCTGTCTTGAACATTATATTTTTGTAATTTCGGTTGACCAAGAGTGCCAGAGTACAGGGTCAGATGATGAGAATGTTCTGTTGCCGTATGTGAAATAACATGTTGGACTTAATTAACCTAGGGTGTGTGCTGGAGTGTGTTCGTTTGCAAAATCTGTGTACTTTTGTGCGAGGTATTATTCAAAGCTTTGAAAGTATTATGAGTATATCTTAATGAATACATACTCCAGTTAAAAATAACTTATTTGCTATGAAAATGGAAAAATGAAACACATCAGTTCGAGAAAACTCGACAACAATATAAAAACAGTTACCGGTATGATCCATTCAAGGTCTTTCAAAACCATTCAAAATTATCCATGCTGAACATGAATATGTATATTTGGAATAGGTATGTAGAAAATGTGGAAGCCAGGCAGTGTCATCACTTTGCAAATTTGTAATATTTAGAAATTCATAATTAGTTAATAATTTTCAGATATGTCTCTAATTTCACTTATTCAGTTACTGATTTTCTGACTTTTTAGAACGCAAATTACTTTGTTACCGGGATGACCCGTTTCTCAACTGATAACCAGTGAGGTGTATGGTAATGTAAGTCTTGAGAGGGAAAAGAAAAGTGCATGTATGATCCTGCATTACTGATTATGAAAGAATATCTTTAAAATCACATTTCAAATCCTTCACCTAGCTAGATATAATTGATGAAAGATAATGAAATTGGTTCTGTTAAATTACCCGTATACCAATAGCTACAAATGGAGTTGTTGCTATATAGGGGCCAGGATATCGTTGGTGCAAGCTAGGTTGGACAGATACACATTATCGTAATAGCTAGGTCTGAAAACATGCAAGCTTAATGGTCGCTCTAGGCTGTATAGAGAAGGTGCTATATGGATGTAGTTCAAGTTTAAATGATGGAGATAGATGGATAGGCTCATTCGAGGGGGTGCAAGGCTGTATAGAGGGGGTGCTAGGCTAGCTAGCTGGATGAAGTTCGAACAAGTTTAGATGATGGAGATAGATGGAGTTAATATTTCGAAGGCTCAATGGAGGGGGTGCTAGGCTGTATAGAGGAGGTGCTAGGTCGGATGAAGTTCGAGCAAGTTTAAATGATGGAGATAGATGGAGTTAATATTTCTAAGGCTTAATATGGAGGGGGTAATAGAGGAGGTGCTAGGTTGGATGAAGTTCGAGCAAGTTTAAATGATGGATAGTGATGGAGTTAATATTTCTATTGCTCAATATAATTAATGGAGGGGTGCTATCAAGCTAGGATATATTATATATATGGAGTTACTAATATATGAGCGAGAACAATTAATGACTGAATTTCTTCAAAATGAGACATAATATATAGGTAGGTAGGTAGGTAGGTAGGTAGGTAAGTATATGTAGGTATATAGGTAGGTATATATATATAGTCGGGGTGTAGGTACGGCCGTACGTACAACAAAAATAGATTATAGAGGCGACAACGTTAACATAGATAGCCGCTAAATGGTAAGGGGGGTAGAGTAGGCGTGGCGAGTTCGTAGTGAGTTCGTGACGTCATATACTCATGTTTATTCATGAGGCCGCAATACCGGTACCTTGGCACCTTAGTACGCTACCCAAATTTGCACGGTGCGGCGGATGGGGTTGAAAAGCGTGAATGAATGAATGAACGCTGAGAGTTGGCTTAATTCATATTGTTCAGTCGCAGATAACAAGATAGAAATAGAAATATAGAATTTGAAAACCCATTCTAAACAACACAAGCAGGATGTGTGCTGCCGTTTCTTCGAGTCATTGCGGAATAGATGTCTGCGTTGATGAAGATGTGTTGAGCAAGGCACCGCACTGTCCACACGGTAAGCTCAAGCTCTCGTCCCCCGTCTCGGCTGGGGACAAGCGCAGGCCAAGTCAGGGTTACGTGTCTTGATCTGCAGGAAAGAGTTTGCACCATTCTCTTGGCCTGACTTTGTACACATTAAATCATGCTGTGTGTGTGTGTGGGGGGGGGGGGGGGGTATAAAGTCTGATTATTGCACAAGCCACAATTATATTAATGCTTACTAATGAAAATGTACGAGGGTCATGATTGCCAACATGGCAATAATAGGGAGGCCAATGCCCAAATCTAACTTTTTAATTACTGATTTGTTTATAATAAAACAAACATTAAAAGAAAGCATTTTCTTTCACTAAGAAAACTCACCCATCTGCTGACTCCAGAAGTTCCATAAAATAGGAGATATCCAGCTAGTTCCTATGAGCTTCCTTCTACGCCATGTCGTACGTAAGAGCCTTGAAACAATCAATTTCATGGTCCCAAAAATTACGTCGAGAATTAGACAGGCCCGAGGGAATGGGCGTGTCATCATGGTCATTGCCCGGACAACAAGTTCAAAACTTCGCGCGAAAGTACATTCATCATCACCGGCTAGCCTTGAATTAGTCGCACACACCGACACAGTACTGCAGGCCGTCCAGGTACGGTAATTGCATGCAAGCCGCAATCGAGCCATGCTAGCCATGCCACGGCATGGAGGGTCAAAAGAGAAAGCTCGAAAACCACTCATTGTAAATTAAGAAAATTATTGAAATAAATAAATAGGCCTACCTTAGTTTTGATATGTATTCCAATTATTTCCTCATGAGTAAAGATCAATCTGACACTGCAAAATCCAACAGTTGCAGCGAACACAATACGATCGATAAATCCAACAGTTGCAGCGAACACAATACGGAATCAAACATAGTCAATAGGACTGCACGCATTGATAGACGTGTACTGACGGAGATATTTCTCTCCCTCTCTCTCTCTCTCTCTCACTAACCATATGATGATATCATACACTAAAACACACACGTTCAAATCATGGCATTCATTACACTTCTCAATTGGAGTATAGACTGCTCACTTTTTTTTTTTTTACTGAAATGTCTTTTTTTACACTTCTCATACATTACTGCACGACACTGACCTAGTGCTGAGAATAAGGTACTATGTGTGAGACTACGTCAAATTTGTTTTGCGCGCGATGAGACCGGAGCTCATACATATTCATATAATGATGTCGCAAGACTTCAATTTGGGGCTCGAACAATCATGTCTCTGTTCACAGTTTTCCACCCCAATTTGAGATGGCTCTAGCTATGGGGCTCAAACCAACGCAAGATTGACAAAAACATCGTACTCTATCTACCTTCGTATGTGCAGTTTGTAAAAATCTGCAATTAAAAAGATATGATCGTTTTTCGTTATATTTTCTAGTTGTTAAAAGTGACATTTGTGCACAACTGATATGTTAATCTCTATCAAAAGTTCTTTGATATTAAATTGGTTCCATATTTTTAGGCTCTACCTTCAGTCATTGAGAAGGATTTTAGTGAGCTAACCTCATCGCCCTCTAGGACCCTTCTAGTTTCTCTTGTGCGTCCGTTATTTTCGTCTGCTAGCGCAATTATTGGATCAAAATACGTCAAAATCTGCAAGATCGTCAACAAAGGGTGAAAGACTGTTACAGATCCGTGATTATAGGTATGTTGTGGAGTGTGTAATTGTGTATTTGTTATACATTTTATTCCATAGATATTTGTTTTCTTTTTTTTCCCTTTTTTTTTCTTCTGGTAATTTTCTGACTTGGACGACGAGCGCACAAATCGTAGGCGTAGAAGCCTTACGCCCGGGCATTGGCCTCCCTAGCAATAATTCAGATTTCAGAATCATGAGTTCATTATCTTTGTATAAATGTGTGAACTGAATGTTATTTAACATGTTCAATAATGGAAGAAAAAGATAATCTTATGTTTAATAATGGAAGAAAAGAAAATTTTGAATCAATTGTCAATGAATGTTGTCTAGATCTACAACAAGAAAGTCTAGGATTAAAGAGTACATGTAGAGTCTATGCAAAAGTTACACACTGACACAGCACAGAAAGTCACAATCGCTCATTACAATACATGAGCCATTGGCAAGGTAGATTTTTGACACGATTAATATGAAATAAAGACGAAATCTTTTTTGTTATTGTGTCAACAAATCAAGACTGTTGCCATTTTTCGTACCAAAGCTACACCAACCAAACTTGCAGGGTGTAATGACAGTATAAAAGAAAATATGGTGACTTATGAATTAACAATCTAATTAAAGAAAGAAATTCCCAATAACAAGCTTGTCTATGCTGCATGGATATCTATATATTATTTTAATACATACAACTTTCTTTTAATTTCCCTTAACAGGACCAACCCTTCTGTTTGAGCGATTCACCCCAGGCAAGGACACAAGCCAACGCTACTATGCCTGCTCGGCCTGCAGAGATAGGAAGGACTGTGGGTTCTTCCAGCTCCACACCAATGCTGAGATCGTCTCAGACTTCAAGCAACAGATGAGAGAGGAGTACAACCGCTCCAGACAACCCTGGAAACGGCAGGAGGATTATTACCAAAGGTTTGTAAAGCATATTACAGTTATGATTTTATGTTTTATTTTTTTATAGATTATACAATGTAATTACTAATCACAAAGTTTCTAGCACAAAAACAAACTTTATTGGATTTCCTTTAGTAGCCTTAACAAAGATAATGTCACAATTGAAAGAAACAAAAATGTCCAAAAAATCTTATTGCTTATACATGATTACATGTAGTATACAATGTGTATTGAAATATAATATTAAAAACACTGTTTTTCTATTATGAAACAACTTTTTATTTGTATCCATGTTCTGTTCATTGATTAGTTTTGAAGAAATGATAACCCCATTGGGCTTAGCAGATAGTTATTGCTTAATAAATCAATGAATATCGAGCTATGCTAAACCTGAAGTAATACCACTCTAGCACCATAAGTGTCACGTGTGACAGATGTTTGTTGATGACTTGATGTGAGGTCTATCATGGAGGATACATCTTATAATAAAGTGAAACCTGTCTATAAAGACCACCCTAGGGAGACAAGGAAAGTGGTCTTTAAAGGCAGATTGTCTTTATGTACAGGTTCCTTTAGTACATGTTTTAATGAGAAACCATTTTCAAGGGAAACAAAGAATGTGGTTTTTGTAGACAGGTGGTCTTTCTACACAAGTGGTCACTAAAGCAGGTTTGACCGTACCACAATCAAATTATTAACTGTATATGGTAGAATTGATGCTTTTACAGTCAAATATTTTGCAAACTTTCCCCTCTTTAGATTCATCACAACAGAGAGCCTTGCTGAGGATGAGAGAACATTCTGTTATGATTGCCAGCTGCTCATCCTACCAGATGAACAGCCTGATCACATAAAACATCGCACCAAGAAGGGAATCACTAACCCAGACTTGGCAAAACCCAGCTATCTGATGGAGGCTATTGAGAATAACAAAACCAATGCGGTGAGTCTCTTTTATGAAAGATACAGGGCTGTAGAATGTAGGCCCACAATACAGAAGGTGGTTTACCGTCAAGCAATGATTCATGAAAAGAAGAAGTTAATCCCAATTATTGTGTCACTTACAGTGAAGATCACCTTTTTCACGATAGAATTATAAATGAGCAATCATTTTAGAACCTACATCAATACTGAATACCAATACCGTTACATTTTTAAGTACTCTATAACTGCAGTTTGTAAACTGAGAGCAACTTTCATGTCCAGAAAATTTTGCGCCATGCAAACTTTTAGTGTTGTGTCAGTTGTGATTCAATTATTTCACATCACAAATTTCACATCACAAAACGTTTGAGAATCCCCACCAAAAGTTGGGAACATTTCATGCCCATTGAAGTTTCTGGTTTGACAATTACTGCTCATTTTGGGCTAAAATACAGAACTCTTCTATTTTAAGGTGAAATTGAACACTATAATGTTTGTCTAATCCAGGCGTAGAATTTTCTTTCTTTTTTTCCTGAAATGATTCCCCCCCCCCCCCCCCCCAACAAAAAAGGAAATTTGCTCACCCCATTAAGATTTGTGTAGACTAAATCATTGTGCAATGTTTTACCTGTCACCAAAAAGTTTGCCTACGGTAACTCGATTTGATTGCCGAATTCCTTTGCTCCCATTTTGATTGGGTAGGTCATTTTAGGAGTTAAATAATAACTTTTAATAAATTTCTTTCTCCACAGCAATACCTATTTTCCACCAAGGCAGTGGCATTCTTCATCCAGACAGTGAAAGCTCTGGGCTTCAAGAGAGTACTATGTGTAGGTGTTCCAAGGTAAGATGACATTTACGTTAAACTTGACCAAAACTACTTCATTTATTAAAGCCCAACTGCACTACTTATAGCTACGTGCGCCCTCTATATAGCAAACAATGCCTAAGGGGTTACCATTGGTCCCCCATGGTTCCCTTTTTCTTATGCTAATCGAGAGCTGATTTGATGAGATAACCACCTGTCAGTGACCATGCAGGGAGGTCTAATCTCTCATGGCCAAACTAGTGCAGATAGACTTGAATAGGTAAGGTGAGGTATGGTAAGGTATTTATTCATCGACAGAAAATCAAGTGTCTTCCCCAAGCACACTGAACTTGTTTTCGCTCAGTTTGGGCATATATAAAGTATTGAAAAGGATAACACCATTACACTATGTCACTATAACAAATTTTTCTTTGATATTTAGAATGCTTAATTTGTGCGTAAAAGAGATCGTTTAACAATGTTATATCTGAGATGCACGGCCCTACATGTTATCAGTGTCTGTGATATGGTGTTATATTGAAGCCCTAAAAAATTGTGCTTCAAAATGATCAAGAAGTGCCTCAAAAAAGTAGAAACCTTTGAGTAACCGGTTTTCCATACTTGTTTTTTTCCCATAGACTGTAGTGTTATGAAAACCTTTTGGCTAACGCAAAATTTGATTTCGATTTTCAATCATTAATATCTTGATAATCAGACAGGCGATCTGCTTGTAAATGTCATGGGGTTCATGACTGACCTAAAGGTTTGTTATATCATTGCAACATGAGCTAAATCAAGGATTTTTTTTAAGAATCTAAGACAAAGTTACCGGATCCCTTTAAACAATAACACCACATAAAGACTTCCAGGGGAGCAATGACTAATCATTAAAACCTAGATTCTTTGTCACATATGTGTGACACAGGTAAAACAAGAGTTAATTACTTCATGATTTCTGATCATTTTCTCCATTTTACTCACCTTTGTTTTGTTTAGGCTACATGAACAAATCATGGCCGATACTTCATCAGGTCTAGAGAGTCTGCTACTTGATATCGATCACAGATTTGTAAGTATATGAGTACAGATGCAGATGTCATCTACATGGATCACTGTACTGTTATTCCTATCTGAAATATCACTGTAACTAACCCTATT
Source organism: Strongylocentrotus purpuratus (assembly GCF_000002235.5). Lineage (NCBI taxonomy): Eukaryota > Metazoa > Echinodermata > Echinoidea > Camarodonta > Strongylocentrotidae > Strongylocentrotus > Strongylocentrotus purpuratus. The sequence continues at coordinate 28,931,784 of NW_022145600.1, read as the reverse complement.
CCAAAACATAGGTGTACAGGCACAATGTTGCTCTGTGTGTGTGGGGGGGGGGGGGGGGGGGCGGGGCACAGGAGATAGGCTAGGTCCCCTTCTTGATTTTGTACACATTATGGAGTAATGCTAGGGGTAATGGTAATGTTTCAGTTCCTGTAATGGGGGGGGGGGGGGGGCAGCAGCTCCTTAACTCTTATCATGCCACAGGGCTAATCCCCATTGTGCCAAGCCCCAAATCCCCCCGTGCCAGGTTGTTTTGGAGATAATCTGTTTAACGCGATGGTTCTATGAATAGCAAGTGCAAAATACACAGCACAGTCCAATGAGCATGAACAATAACTGCTATTACGAATGGTGCATTGCACGCACACGGCACTCAAGCGATGGCCCTCTAGCATGTACAAAGCACTATAACGATAGTGTGCATGCAGCCATATGGCAGGCTATGAGTTAAAGTGATTTAGTTTGTTTTTCCCTTACACTTTAATTGATGCATTTTGCAATAAAAATGTTTCTAATTTTGTTATTTTTATTCTCATTTAAAGAATTTGAATTGCACATGATAATTCTGAACAGTGTCGTTATTCTGTCTTCTACCTTCACTATGTTTCCAGATTCAGTTCTATCTGCCATCTCAGTTGCACTGAGACAATGTGTTCAACTACTTCTTCCTTGATTTTTTCATTCTCAATTTTTATTCACATTCTGTAAGTTTACATAGCACTTCCAATATACGTGTGCTAACAATAAGAGTTCTGTTTAATATCCTTGTTCTGTCTCCTATTGTGTTTTCAGGGCCAGTTCTATCCGCCCTCCCAGTTCTGCCGGTACAACATGTTCAACCATTACTTCCTGGATGGTGCCCAGAGTCAGGAGTCATGCAGGGAGTTCCTGACAAGAGACGATGGTGAAGGGGTCGTCATGGTAACGGACCCACCCTTCGGGGGTATGGTGGATGCCCTAGCGTCAGGGGTCAAGTGGATCATGGAGATGTGGAGGTCAAATGTCACACGTAGGTCAAGAGATGTCAAATTAATTAAGAAGAATTTTATTATTTTGCTTGCACACATCAACTTTTTCCATACTTTTATTGGTATATATATCTTTCTTCTCATTAAAAAAAAATGTCATTAAAAAAAAAAAAAACACTAAAAGATCCCTCCTGGATGGTGGCACAAAAGGCAAGACATGTTACCTCTGCGATAAAAAAAAAAAAGCAGCAGAAAAAAACATCAACATCCAGAAAAGGTCTGCTTGGGACTTTGTTTGTAAAAAGTAGGAAAAAACCCAAAGACATTCACCATATACTGAACAATTCATATGACATATATATATATATATAGAGAGAGAGAAACACTTAAGGAAAAACTGTTTACCCAGAATATAGCATACCCAAAATTTGAATATTCAAAAGATCCTATTTCTTGTTCCAAGAGTCAAGTCTATTGGTATATCATGCCCAGAAAATTGTTAGTTGATCATTTGACCAATGTATTAGGACTATGAATGGCTGTGCTATTCTTCCTGAAAAAAGAGAGAGACCTTCCATGGTAAAGCTTAGTTCCATAGGAGATACATTGTGTCTATATCAACAACAAAACAAAGCTCTTAAGATTGAAGGTTACGAAGGAAAAAAATGGGGAAATTGGTAAATGGTATATGTTTATGATCTGAATATCCTAACCTCCTAATCCTTAGTAAATTAACATTAAGTTAGTTGTTTATTACTTTATTTAATTAAATAATCCCATGAAGAGGTAAAATAATCCATCTTATATATATTTACATGTGATAATGAATACTATTTTGTCTCATTTTAGATGTCAGTCGATCTCTTCCTGTGATGTGGATATTTCCATATTTCTTGGAGCACAGAATCATAGAGGGTCTACAAGGATTTAAAATGCTTGATTATAAGGTAGGTAATCTATCATGGGGAAAGGGGTCGGGAGGGGGGCATAGTTATTGTAAGGGGTTCTCATATTACAGTCGTAAAGATGATCAGTAGTACTACATTCCGTTGGTAGTGTTTGGTAATATAATCATTGACAAAAACAATTGTTTTTAAGCCAATCTTTGCCTTCATACATGTACTATTGCTAACAGTTATATCGCATTCTTGGTATAGAAAATGAATAAAACATTTATTGTTTGTCATTTCTAGTAACATGCATTGTGTAAATGCCTATTTACTGTGTTGGTAGCGAAAAAGATACATGTGGGGGGGGGGGGGGGTGGGGGGCCACCCCACCCCCCCCCCCCCTGGGAAAAAAGAAAGGGGGAAAAAAGGGGAATTTTTAAATTTGTGATAGCCTGTCCAGGATTTCACAGTCATTGTGGTCTACATATCTAGATGATATTCCTTATTTTGAATATATAGCAAACCCAGATAGTAGCCATTCCTAGCTTGTTCCAGTGCAATCTCATGGAGTTTCATAGGTTTTACATCAGTCTTACGCATGCCTGTTGCAAGCGATATGTACGTCCTGGCCCCAGTGTGTATTACTTGTACCTCTCCTTTGTTCAATATTGCACCGGGAGAGTTAACAAGTTGGCAGCACCTTCGAACTGTTAGTATTTTGCTGTTGGTCAGCTAAAATCAAAGAAACCTTACCAATTTTTCATCGAGTAAGGCTGACCAAAACTTAAATTAAGAATTTGTCGTTCAATTTTCCATCACGGAATAGCCCTGAACATAGAAGTCTCTGAGAAACTTTCATCCAGATAAACATTCTGACCATGCTTGGTATCTTTTTTTCCAGGTGGATTACGACAACCATCCTCTGTTTAAAGGAGGACCAGATGCCAAGAAGAAAGGATCACCAGTCAGGATCTTTACAAACCTTGATCCAGCCAAGATAGAACTACCAACATCTGAAGGATACAGGTGGGACCAAGCTTTCTGATATATTAGAGAAAGTGCATGACTCTTGATACATGCACATTTATCTTGTATGCCATTTATTATAAAAGTGAGGTATGAATGTTGGACTGTATAAATGTCTCATTGTACTGACATTTCTTTAGTAAACAAATGCCAAGAAATGTATGAACAACTGTTAAGACTGTATGGTGTGTAATCTTAAATGCAAGAATGGCATTTGTCAAAAGCTGTTGCAAAGGTCGTTGTTACTTAAAAAAATTGTTTATTCGACTTGATGCTGTCTGATTATAGCTCACTCTCTCCTTTGCCCTCTCTCTCTCTCTCTCTCTCTCTCTCTTAGGTTATCTTGATTTTTGTTTCATGAACCTCTTATTCATTATGTGGACATCAACTCATTCTTCTAGTTGTTGTTTATGTGTTATCCGTGTTCATGTATATAAGAAGTTGTTATTAATTTTCTTTTGCAATAAAATTGGGGTTCATGCTTTAGATAAAGAAATTTCTGAAGATTTGGGGGAAGGTGAAGATGCCTGGCAAATTATAATTTAACTAGTAAATACAGACAGAAATAATAAGAATCAAATATACTAGGCCTAAAATATACCATTACTACTTTCATTAAATGTATTTTCTTCTTATTTCTACAACCACTGCTGCTGCTGTTTTTTCTTGAGATTTGAATATTTCTTTGTTCTATTTTTCAGATTATGTAAGGAATGCCATCGCTATGTAGCAGCTGAGAACATCCACTGCTCCAAGTGCCAGGAATGCCCGTCTAAGAACGGTACAACATACACCCACTGTGAGATCTGCAACAAATGTGTTAAGCCATGTAAGTCTGTCTTCTTCTTTTTCTTCAAGAGTTGTCACCCTTTAAAGGAACAAATGTAAGAATGCCCACCAAAATGAGCATGGTTGGTTGACTACAGCCAAATGAAATGATGTAAGCGTAGTGCACTTCTTGTTTTGGTATCTTATGACATACATAAGTTACCTCTTTTTTTGCAAGGATTGTCCCCCTTTAAAGGAACAAATGTTAAAGGCCCACCAAAATGAGCATGGATTGATTATTAAATAGATCAAATGGAAAGGGAAACCACGGCAACCAAATGAAATGATGTAAGCGTAGTGCACTTTTCATTTCTGCATCTTATAACATACATATGGGCCTCTATTGTGCATGGCTTCTTTATTCACCTCCATTTGCCATACGCATGAAATAATAGTTTTCAAGTGAAATTCAAGACAACATACATGATATGAGAGGAATAAAAATGATTGCCAGTTATAATTAAGATAATTTGAATTAATCATATTCCATATCCTTACCCATCAGCCTTCAGCCACTGTACCAAGTGTAACATGTGTGAGTTAGCGACTCATGACTGCGGTAAGGTCCAAGCTGGTTGCCATGTGTGTGGAGCTCTCGACCACAAGAGGAGAGACTGTCCAAAGAGATCGTCGTCATCATCCAAAAAAAGGTAGGAAATTGTTGGTGATCTGGGGAGTGTTTCACAAAGACTTAGATTGACTTTAAGTTGGACTGAACTATGGCAGGTCGTTCAGGCCACTAGTTCCTCTAACCATTTCTGGCATTGATTTTTCAAGGGATGTACAAATCGTGGTCACAAATTTACAGAATTTACATGTTTTGATAGTTCATTATTGAATGAAAATATATTACCTTAAGATCATAATTGAGAGACCAATGGTGAGAGTAACCAGTGGCATGAATGGCCTGCCATAGTTGAGTCCAACTTAAAGTCGATCTTAGTCTTTGCGAAACACCCCCCTTATCTACGCTCCGTGACCAGACTGCACCGGTTATCTTTTCTCTGGGCTATATTTAGTCAGAGATGTAAGGTTATAAGAGCTACAATTGATGATCATGACAATAAAATTAATACCGTAGTCATTATAATGATAATAATCATAAAAATAATAATAATAACAATAATAATAACAACAACACCAGCGATAGTGCATTTCATGTCTGTCACATGTGACATTGCTGGCGTGAATCGGTTGTTACTATAATGGTCCTTTCAATTACCTTTCAATAATAGTCTTAAAAACTGCAAGACCATTATTCATACCGATGGTCAGTTATGGTGTATTTTGTTTCCGCTTATATTCTAGCATAAAACAGGAACTAAATAACTATCTTTAATCATTTGCTTTGTTATGTTTTGTTTGTGACCATTTTGATGGGCCACATCAGATTGTCTTGTGGGCCTCTGTGAACAAGGGTTACAGATTATGTCTTTGAATTGAGTAAAAATTTGTGTAGTGCTTTTTCTCACTTTAACAGATTACTCCACTGGTATCATATTGTAACCATTAGAATAATAATAATAATTCGTTCTAATATAGCGCTTTTCAGGACCGCAGGCCCTCTCAAAGCCCTATACAGATTTCTATTATTACCCCTGTCATCGGATTCAGGCTTACCCGCACACTATGTATGCACATTCTCCATTCCCTGGGGAGCATTCCAGCCAGGCGTCATTTTTTACAAGCGCACACTTGCTCATCTAACAACAATAAATAGAAGATGAGACTTAGAAAATTGTAGCCTTTACGTGCATAAGTCAAGCACTGTGAATACACCTCTTTACTTTGCGTAATCCAATTTATACGAAAATAAATTCTCACTATTTGTTTTCTTCTAACAGATCATATGAGGAGGCTGTTAGCAGTGATGCCAGCAAGCTGTTGACATGGCCGAAGCGGAAGAAGAGGAAGAATCCTGCACTGTCTTCGGTCCTGCGTCATTTCAGACCGGTAGAAGAACAAGCTGTTGGGACTCCTAGGGCAGCGGTCCATCCAACCATCAGCAAACGTCCAAGTGAGAATGGAGTCCAGTCTCCAGGATCGTTAGGAAGCCCATGTATCAGTGCCACAGTGTTGTCACCACTGCAACCGCTGCAGTTAACGCCCATGACCAAAGGCATTCAGAGTCCTGATGAAGCCATTGAAAGGACAGTTCAACCTGATGATTCTTCTATGCAGGAATCACCATGTCCATCCAAAGTAGATGGTAACGATAACATCCTTGAAGGATCCATTAACGGGTCGAGCTTCAGCACAGAGAGCAGTGTGGTCGAGAGCCCTCGTAGTTTACGAAAGGGACAGTCTTTATCGAGTTTAAGTGGCATCGGAACACAAGATGTGAGGAAGGGAAGGGTTGATGGGAAGAAGATGTCTAAGCTGAAGAGTAAAAAGAAGAAGCTGATGGAGAGGATCGAGAAGTTGAGAATGAAGAGAAAGATTACATTAAAACTATGAAATCTTAAAGGAAAAATTGATTTGATTTGATTCAAATTTTTGGTTTCTGCCAAATTTGGTTTCATCCAGACAATATTTAGAACATACATTTTCATAAGCATAAGAAAAAAATCAGATTCCATAAAGAGAGGTGTTGTGGTCTGGTGGATACGTCATTGGACCATGGATCACAGAGTTTGAGGTTCAAGTCCCGCTGTGGCACTAATGTCCTTTGGCAAGACATTAATCAATCTACATTTGCCACTCTCCACCCAGGTGAAGTAAGTGGGTACCTGGTAGGAAGGAATTCCTTGAATGCTTTAGTGCCTTATTATTGTGGCTCAGCTACAGCCGGGGTAATAATATGAAACTTTGTATTAACTGCAGTAAGAGTATACTCGTATATTAGCAGCGCTATACAAATGGACCTAGTATTATAAAGTCCTTCCTGTTACTGTAGATGTCGATGAAGCTCTTTCAAAATGACTGAATTAGACATCTTCAAATCATGTAGTACACTTTGTGTCTATTTATGTGACATATTAGCTGGGCTACTGCTGGACCTACAGCTTTTATTACAGCAGACAGTAATCAAGTCGCCAAAAATGTGATATTGTGCAGCCCTTTACATAGGCCTTGACAAAAGTTTATAAAATTATAACTACAGCCAAAATGTATAAACGGCAAAAACTGTCACATATTTTTGTGCTCCAACCCCAAAATGTATATTGCTATGATCATATTCTTTATTATCAGAGCAGACTAGTGTGTGTATTCATGTATATGTGATGTGTAGAATTGTAAAGCTGATGCCTTCGGATACAGAAATGAAAATGATATTCTATTTTGATTTATTGGACCAATGTGTTCATAGAGCTAAAGTTTATTATACAAGTATGATTTGCACAGGTGATATATTGGATTTGAAAAAATTAAAGAACCAGTGCCATAACTTTTAAATGAAAAGTGATTTTGATTTGTTGGAGTTTAAGAACTTGCCTACGAGGAAAGTGTTTATTCTAGTAGAGGATATTAAATACTTACATAATATACTGACAAACTCAATGGTCTGTATTCTACTAAATTCAGTTAGAACTTTGGTCTAACAAAGGGAAAATTTAGACCTCGTACTGACTTTCTTTGTTAAACCTGATTTTGAAGAAAAGCTTGAAGCCTTAAACCCAATATCGGGTTTAAATGTCAGACGAAAATTGGGCCATAGGGCCACGAAACCACTTCATTATACCGTGAGTGTCCTGTAGTATAAGAACTACTATTCTGAAGAGAAAAAAAATCAATTTTCTAGATATGCTTGTTAATATTATTATGAATGCAATATCAATGTAACAGTAAAAGAAAATACTTTTTTAGTGTAGATGTATTTCTGAAGAAAAGCAATTATGTTATACATGAAATTATCTTTAGACTTCATCATGCTAGGGATGATCAGAACAAAGTGTATACATTCTGCAACATAAATATCTTGTGTGGTTCTATGATTGTGATGTACATACAGCCGATGCATGAATGTACATCTATGTACTGTATAATCTATGTGGTGTCCAGAAATATATTGGAATATAGAGGTGTTGTAGTCCAGTGGATAAGTCTCCAAACCACAAGGTATGGGTTCAAATCCCTGCTACAGCACTAACATCCTTTGGCAAGACGTTAATCTACAATTGTCACACACTCCACCCAGGTGAGGTAAATGGGTACCTAGTAGGAATATTCCTTGAAATGCACTGTGCATTGATAGGGACGTTATATCGTAATGTGTTATGCACTATATAAAATGCACTACGGATTATAATTATTATTATATTTTAGGTCAAAGTTATGTCATCAAGTGCGTACATGTACATGTAAAGAGATTATGTTGAGTTCTTGTCATGCAATTTGATTTTGAAAGAAACTGCCTACAAGTTATTTAGAATAGAATAATCATGTGAAATGATGTTATAGAATCATCAACATTTTGAAGGAATTTGACTAATAAATCTTGCTGAATATCAGAAACATTGTTCCGCACTGGACACAAGGGAATAATGGCGTTAAAATTTGGTCTCTTGTTGTAAAGTATTTCTAGTGTTTCTTGAAATATATAATATTACTTCTGGTACTTGTTAGTGTTCTATGTGTGGAGGAAAATAATGAGAAAGTTCACAAACTGAATTTCACATTTACTTGTACTCGGTCTTCTCTTTGAAGAATTTTAGTGTGTCACTGTGTCTTCCATCATGGGCTGCTTGTGTAAAAATTTGCAACTAAATGCAACTCCATGAAGTTGCACAACTCCTACATACACGTACTTGATTCTGATGCATTCTAGTTCTATAGTTGCGTATATATGTGATAGTCAGAAGTTTATACGAGAGATCTATTTGAAAGTTGTTTTCTATGATATTTTGATTTCCTTATCATATCAGAATGATTGTACTATCAAACTTATTGAAATGAATTTGTTGCCTAATGCCAGCTAGAGATTTACTATTCATTGTACATGTACACACTTGTTTTTAGTTGTTCATATTCATTGTTTGAAGGGGAAAAAGCAATCTGTTGCTCTATAACTTCATCTTCAGAAATTATTTTATATATTTTAAGCAAGCTGTCTGAAACAAGCATACAACAACTGAATATATGATATGCTAGCTACTGCACAAAGCTCTTTTATGCTGTAAGCAACCTGTCTCAAACAATTTCCTGAACTTTTCCTGAAGATATCAGTTTGTTGTTCTATATTTTCAAGCCAGAGAATTATAAAAAGTAGCCTGTATCAAGCAAGCATGAACATTATCTCAATTTATGAATGCTTAGATTTTACACAATGCAGTACTGATCCACACTATGAGTGCATTATATTATTACTACTTTAGATGCAGTGTCCTGCCATAGTTTGCCTGGTAGTAAGTTTGCTGTAGGTTTAGTGGAAGCTTACAGGTTGGAGTATGCATATAATGTTGCACTTGTTTTGATAAAGCATCATGAATGTGATTCTTATAAAAACATGATTAAGATGATAGCCACAATTTCCTGTAGAGTATGTAGGAAAAGCCTACCGGTAGTTAATCATGTGATCATTGTGATGAGGATGAAAGATTAACAATTCTGATTGTTTATAACTCAAATGTATTTTGAATATTTTTTTCCCCCCAAATACCCTTGTCAATATAGTACTTAAAATTGGTCATTAGATTGATTTTTTTTCAATTTTAGGGAGGGGATATATCAAATCCATATGATCCGTGTATTCATGTTTTATTGAAAGATTCTGAACACAATTCCTTTGAGCATTGCACATGTAATATCTGACAAAATCTTTTCCTATCCATTGTTATTAGCTCATGACTCTGAGTAAAGAGATGGGCCCCGCATATTCAATATATATTACATCCTTCAATTGCACAATGTGCAAGTCTTAGGATGGTAGAAAAGTTTTAACTTTGGAGTGATAAATAATCAAAGGTGTTTTTTTTTTTTTTTTTTTTTTGCTAAACATGAGTACTTGATGCATTATCATCGGTGATTTGACAGGTTGCAGTTAATTTTAGTTATACTGCCCTCTTGGTATCAAAGTATGAAATATTTAATCTCGGACTGGCCCCAAAATTGCCAGGGTATTGTGATAGAACCAGTGGCCTGGTAAACGGTGAGAATTAAAAGATGAAACGGATAAATGAACATGATTCTTTTTGTAATGCTATACGAATGAAATAAATGCTAAATTTGCAACTATGAAATGCTGAGTCTCTCTGTCTGTTTTTTTTAAATTACTAATAAAACTTGTGGTTTGTGAATTATAACTCTGTGAATTTGATGTTTAATCGTGTGTACTTTGAAAAATGAAACAGACGGATTTACAAATGTCAATACATGTATATGATTTTTTTTTTCTGTCATTGTTTTAAGCCAACATTGTTATTTCCAATTTCAGAACAGTTGTTAAGTAAGAGAATGTGAAGGTTTTTCTGAAGTTCCCTGATTTGTATGACTCGAATCAGGGGGAAAAATCACTACAATTTTTATTTTTCACAAAAGAAAGTAGTCACCAGAGAGTCGCTTCTATTGGCCTGTGTCCTCCCAGCATATTTACATTTACTAGATGATAAGTTACACATGTATATGGTGGCATTTTAGTGTGTAAAATGAATGAATGATCCTCACATTTTGAAACTCTATCAGGAAAAATAAGAATAGGGAAAAATCGGGGAATCTTATTTTCCCAAAAATGCTGAGGATCCTGTCCGGTGCATGCGTACATGTATAGTATCCAACAAAAGTGAGTACACCCCTAGGCCCTATTAAAAGTCTAACATTCCAATGTAACTCCTGAGCGCTCTGCACTGTTTTCATCTAATAAGTAAATTATATCTATCAAGGTACATTATTACAGAATCGCAGATCTACCACTGCTTTAAGGCTTGCTTTTGTAACACATCTTTGTAAACAGTTTTACAAAGTTGTGATAAAATATTCAATTTTTTATTGGGGGTATACTCATTTTTTGTTGTTGAATACTGTATCTACCCTTTAAGGTAGGACTTTAAGGAAAGATGGAATTCATCTGGAACAACCGCATGTAGACGAATGGATTCTTTACCTCAGTCACACTGACGAGACCGACAATAGACTGACAACAGACCAGACATAAAATTACATATCCTCGAATGACCAAAGATCGGTCGAGTTGGAGTCGGGCGGTTTGGCGGTGTGACGGAGGTATCATTCCGCACAGGAAGTATTTAATGGACCGATAAATACCTTGATTGAGAAAGAGCACAAAGAATCGCTACTGATCCCCCAAAACGATACTAATTCTTTTCACCAGTGACACTGAGATCCACAATGGATGCTTGTAAAATTATCTGTCGAGCAAAATCCCAAAAATAAATTTGAAAAGAAAAGGAAAAAATGAGCTGAACAATGATTGAAAAGTACAGGTGAACTCAACGTTGAGAATAAGAAGTGCGTTTCCACATGCCGTATGACCTGGTAGCCTTTTGTCAGTTTAGCAATATTACAGTGCATGGGCATCATCTTATAAGAGGGTATGTCATTCGTCGTTTTCAATGTTTTCAATGTTCAATTAGATATCCATTTGGGGGGCTTGTTCAGATAATTTTCTTTTTATTTTAAATTCCTTCCTTCGTTCCTCAGCACTCAGAGTCGAAGGTGTTTCAGACGTCATATAAAAGTCGATTTTAATTCAGATTTAATATCTAGTTATGTGAGAGAAACCCATGCATCTTCATTGGAATACACGCTAAGTTAAATTTTCATTGCATGATTTTGTGAATATCAATGCATTATTTTAAAAATTTATGACCTATAGAATATAGATTGTAGTCCCGGCCCCCCCCCCCTCCCCCCCCCCCCCCCCCCCCCCCCCCCCCCACTCAGAGATCGGAATGACCGCATGCGTGTTGCCAAAATGTCCGGTAAAGGGGTACTTTTCGTGCGACAAAGTCCGGCCCGAGAATTGTAAAAAAAGGGGTGTATTTGACTTTTTACCCGGAGATTTCTTTAAAAAGGGGGTATTTTTCTTTTTTTCTCTCATCTCTTTGGACTCCTGAGAAATTAATCCGAATTTAGGGGGGTACATTGAGTATTTTTCCTGATTTAGGGGGGTCTCCAAGGCAGGAAAAGCCCGCGAAAAGCCCGCGAAAGGGGGGTTCGGAAATGATGACAGTCCTCAGATAGGGGGTGCTTTCAAAAAGAGGGTACGAGCATAATTATGCGTACTCTAAATAACACTGAGTGGGGGGGGGGGGCGGGATTGTAGTTGAACTGAAAAGTTGCAGAATGGTGCTTGGAAACAACTTGTTGTATTGAGAGTTGTAGAAATGTGATCTAGTATGATAGTTAAATTATTGAATACCATGATGCATAACTATTTCCTATTTTAACGTTCGTCTTTTCTTTTAATATAATTATGAACACGATTTTTCTTTCATCGAGACAACCCAGTAGACCATTCCAGTAGTCAACGAGACCAACCTATAAACTCTATGATCCACATCCAATATTGCGAAATGCAACACAATACATGGGTTAATCCCATCAAAGACTGATCAAAATCTTAAAGCAACATCGAGTCTTCTTTGCCATGTTGAAATTAAACAATTAAAAGTAGCAGGAACAAAAATGGCAAGAAAGTACACTTGAACTCAACGGATTGTGTTTCCTGCGGGTTATGATAATGGTCACTGAAGTATACATAAAGTCAAATGTACACGACAAGAGAGGCTTAAAGAGCGGAAAGAAGCAGGGTAGAAGGTTTCTTGAGCTGTAGGGGTGCATAAGGGCCCCTCCCTGGGATCGGGAAGGGGTGTTGGAGGTAAGAAATAATGGTGGTCGCTTATGCTTTATAGGGTGTTATGGTTTACCCCTTCCTGAGAGTGGAAAAGGGGTGTTGGAATTAGGACAATATGGTGGTTCCTTGCTCTTCAGTGGTGCATAATGTTACCCCCTCCTTGATTTAACCCTGTATGTATGCTTAAAAGGAGGGCTAAGGTTTTTCTACAAGACATTTTGATATACCGAAGTTAACATAATAATTATGAGAGAGATCGAATAATCTGTATTGCAGTTTTAATTAGCATTCCATAGATAGTAGCGGAGCGTTATAATTGGAAAAAAAAATGAAAAGGAAGCAGATATATCCGTCATGGTAATGACTTCTGATGAATATTCTAAATATGTAGGCTATATAGAGAGATATATATCGATAGCCCTGACTTTGGAAGAGAAGCCCATCATGCGATGATCCGTATAAGCCCGGTAAGGTTAGCCTTGTCCACCACCCTCCCCACCCTCCACCACCCTCCCTCCTCCTCCTCCTCCTCTCCCTCGTTTCCCCCTTTCTAACCCCTCCTCACCTCCCCCTCCTCTCTTACCTTATACAAATCAAAACCATGATTTTATCGTTGGGATAAACAAAAATGAACCCGTGGTATGATAAAAACAATGACCCATTGAAACTTATTATCCCGTTTCTCCTTAACTTATTACCACACCCCCTCTCTATCTCCTGAACCTTAATTCAGAACCAACCATGAAAATGCTCCTTATCACATTCACCCTTGAGTCCCCTAGGTACTTCCCCAAATATAAAAATTTAACGACGTGCTTAAATCCTTTTTGGGAGTAGTATTATAACAACGGGATTAAGTCATAATCTCTATCACATCATTGCAGAGCAATTATAACAAGGTCAGAAAAACATTCGCAGATGAATTAAAAAGTCAAGTACGGAACTAACCTCAAATTTTCCAAACAAAAGGGGATGAGCGAGGATAGGAAATGCGGTTGAAATTACCGCGTATAGTCACGTTGTCGATTTTGAAGCTGATGGGAACTATTATCCATTCATTGTAAAGGAGTTTACACACACAAAAAAAAAAGAATATAGAAATGGGCGAAATATATTTCGATATCGCTAAAAGCTGCACTCTAGGTCAATAATAGTTCAGTACGTGTGATTCATGGATATATTGAGTATACTGTTCGAAATTTATGGAGCCATAATAAGAGTTCATTTTCTGGAGTTGAAAGCCGCGCTCAAAATAATGGATTCCACTCTCAAAATATTATTATTATTAAGAGAATAAGCTAATGATAATAGTGATATAGAGCATTACTAATGCGCCAATCCACACGACTAATGTTCTTAATGCGTAAAAGAAATAGGAAACATAAAAAAACAGATGTGAAAAGTTAGAAAATACATATATATCTACTAAAAAGCACTTTTGAAAAGATGAGTTTTTGTGAGTTTTTAAGAGGAAACTTGGCTTGAAATATTACGAATGTCTTGTCGACTGACTCTGTATGTGAGGTACAATAATTGACCGACCCCCGCGATTTCTTAGTTTCAGGAACAATAAGTAATTGAGAATTTAGAATTTAGAAAGTTTCAAACATCTATCGGATGGTCGAATAGCGAAAAGTCAAAATATCCTTTTTTATCAGACGCCTTTTATGGGGTCGTCATGCCCCATTTCTCGGACAGAAATCGGAAATAAATTCTAGTCTCATAAATCAAAAATATTTCTTTTCTGTTATGGAATTCTGATCACTCATTTAGGTTTTATGTTATTGTGTTTCGTCAGACTTGTTGAGCTTTCTGCCATTTTGTTCCAGCTCTATTGCAGCCTGGATCTTGCTCTGTCAAAAAAACAAGCGGAGGCTCGTTTTCGTCTGGTTTGTCTCCTTCTTTCCATAAAATTGATCAGAAACGACATAAAAATCTTAACAAGTACCTTTTAAACAATGACAGACATGCCATGAAGTGTTATATTGGGTGGGAAATATTGGAATTGTATATACGCTTGAAACGTATTCAGATCAATTTTAAAAGCGTTTTCTTGACTCAAAAGATAATCTATATCATCTCCATCAGTGACCGAGAAACATTGTGCTATCCAGACAACATTTTTGAGTTCCCTTATAAATTATAGCAGTTTAGTTTTGGATTAAAAACCATGCTCTCCAGGAGTTTGTATCACATCATGATCGTAATCAACAGATCTAGACTGTCAACATTGCGAGAAACGTCAAACACCAAGAATAAAGACACAATTCTCCTCGAACCCCCGATCGGAAAGATGCAAGAAAGGGCTTTAAATTCCTCACCAACAATTGGGAATAATGGGAAAATGAATTTCCCTCCATAAAAAATAGAAAATCCTGAATTAAGCCCTTTCAACCGATTCAGAATAAGCAACAACGAATGGCGTCAATATTTCAATGGGAATTGAGAGCATGAAAAGGGGAAGAATGTGTCGCAGTGTTTGGGGATTCGGGAGGCCGGCGACTCGGTATTATTTGCGGGATTTTGTTTGTAAGTGTTGCAATTTTTTTTCACAAGTTCACAGTCCGCTGGTAAGTCTCCCGCTGATTCAAGCAAACACAAGACTGCCAATTAAAATCTGACTGCTTGGCAGATATACAAAGGCGATTAGCTTGTGCCGTTTCGAGCAAATTCATAAACTCGCTCAATAATTCATTCGACAATGATTTTGCAATTTGAAACCACTGCTGTCTGCGTTTTTAAATGTTATTGTGATGAGCCCACATATTAGCTCCTTTTGAGTGATTGAACCTTTTATATATTTTTTATTATGATATTCCCGAACAGAACAGCTGCAAGAATATTTATGGTAACATATAACACATTGTATATGGACGCCAAAGTGTATTTTCTATATTAGCCTTCACGATGTTTATTGCATATCAACGCTCGAGTTTGGCTTATACAACGAATAGAGGAAAAGGACGTTGTTCAGTAAAATACTTCACTTCGCCTTACCGGTAGTCATAATAGTAGCCTCTAAAGTGAGTTGCTTGGTGAAGTTTTCTGTTGTCATGGTCATATCTATAAATCAAATTGTTTAATCAGGTGATAAGCCCTCGTAATGTTAAGGACATTGTGAATTACCTTGTTTTCATGCAGTTTATATACGGTATTTTAATATTATTTGTAGTAATCGTGACATTTAGGCCAGATCCAAGTGCTTCTCGATTACAAACGGTTTGAAAATAATTATTCTCTTGCTTTTTTTATTTTGTTTTTGTTTTGTTGGGGGGGGGGGGGGGTTACAAGCTTCTTGAAAATGGTTGGTTTATGCGGCTGCTTTGCATCAGCCGACAACTTTACGCGCCAGTTCCCCAAACATACCAAAGGCGGAGCTAAGGGTGGGGGGGGGGGGGTGGGGGTGAAGGGGTCAGAGAGACTTGAGTGGGAAAATCGTGAACTAGCAAATAGTATGAGGAAACAAAATTATGTGCATTCCGTGTTAGAGTTGTGCTAACTTTTAATCCTGGATCCGACACTGTACGCGAATAATACCTGTATGCCTGCCCCCATTTGTTATATTCTTGCTACGCCCCTTCCATCCTGTTCACCATACTCGCACTTGTAATCTATGCCATCATTAGTGACTTTCTGCTATAAACACTGGGGACCTCTTGGGGACCTTAAAAACTCGAGAAGTGGAGTGGAGGAAAACTCTGAATAAAGAGGCGACGAGAGGGGGGGAACTCGAATGATGCATAGGAAACACGTGCATTCGTTTCTATATTATGAAGCTAGCTACGAACTTGGCCTTGCGTTGTGACACGACCCTGCCTCTATTTCTCTATTTCACAATTTGTCTTGGTCTCTTTCGCGTTCCAGTTAGTATAGGATAGGAATGCAAGTTATCGTTACTAAGTTATCAATAAACAAGCTCAGTTCCAATAGGTTATGCCTACCTCGCAAGTACGTGTTACCAGAGTTACTACCTCCTCTTCTCCCACCCCTCCCCCTCTCACTCTCCCTCTCCCCCACCCCCTCTCTCTCTCTCTCCCTCTCTCTCTCTCTCTCTCCCTCTCTCTCTCTCTCTCTCTCTTTCTCTCTCTCCCTGTTTCTCATTGGATTGGAATCTGGGGCTCGAACCCATAATCTCTGCATCTCCCGTCAATCGAACACCTCTACCCTATGTTTTTTGGGGGGTACAATAGATCACTTCAGGCATGTCCATAGAAAACTGATTTACACAAAATGACAAGAAAACCCTTGATAATATAGTGCCTTAGCTATAGGGCATACATGCCCCCTTTTCGAACGGTGGATTTCCTTTCTTCGGAAAGGAGATAGAAGGAAGGAAAAAAGTGAGAAAGGAAGGAGGAATGGGACTACGAAAAAAAATACGACCCCTTCTCAATCCCCCTTATAATAATAAGACCAGTGCGCCCCCGATGCCATTGCCCCCTAAATGGCTACACCTCCACGCTACGCCACAGGCATGGGTCTACATCAATTAACACGTTTTGCGGGAGGTCTAATCTCGAGCATTATTCATACACAGAATCACGTACATCATAATTTCCTAATTAGTCTAATTAGACCTAATCGGAGTTTTAATCTATAGCTGTAGAATTGAAATAACCTAGAATCACGTGTGTCGAACGTACGTGTTCGCTAGAAAAGTGAAACTTTTATCTTTAACATGCCAACTGAAGAATTTAATTACCTTTATTTACACTTAACAACTGGCATACCCTTATACTAAGCTTTGTGTTTTTTGTTCATTATGAAAATGGATAAGTCCCAATTTATTTTTCTTGAGAATGTGGTATATTATAAAGCATGCGTCTAAAATTATCAATTGAGGTAATTAATCAACCAATCTACCTTAATTCTCGAGTTACAAAGAACACAACAAACAACAAATTTACAAGGGTATGAATAATTAAGTTGTTAACTGTATGATTCTGTATCTATCCAGCCATGATTGAATCGTATTAGTCTCGACCTCGAACATCCCCTCTCGCAGATACCGTAATGACCCTTGGCTTATTTTGTTATTATCAATTTATTTAGAATTATTGTCTGACCTAAACATTAATGACAATATCCTCTTAAACATAGCATTTTATGACTTACGTGGAACCATTGAGTCCCTGAAGAGTTGACCAAGAAGTTAGAATGAACACATTACACCAGGGCAGGCGCGTACGTGGGGGGTTAAACCCCCCTCAAATTTGTTTTAATTTTTTGTTTTTAATTGTGCTCAAGGAGGAAAAAAAATTGTTCCTTCCCTCCCCCAAGCCACTCAACGATATTTCTGACGACGTAATTTTACAATTTCCTGGGCATTTTTAAAAATTTTAAATGTGCTCTGACCCCCCCCCCCCCCCCCCCCCCCCCCCCCCCCCCCCCCCCCCCCGCTTATTCAACACCCCCTTGAAAAAACAGCACAGCAACCTGTATCCTCTGTTTGTTTTTTGTATTAAAAGAATCGCCCGGGGTGGGGTGGTAATTTTGTACTTCAAAATTATTATCCAATTAAACTCGTCAAAATAAGTATGTTCTTTAACGTCTTATAATTTGAGTAGTAATGGTTCTCTATGGAGTGTGAATTGAAAATGTAATCTCCAGCTACCGGCCCCCGATAAAAAAAAAAGCAAATTGAGAGTCTCGCAAAATCGTTGCACTTTACAACACACTTCACCTTGCTGGAATACACCTGCAATTATAATGAAATGCGGTTTCATTTTCATCGTCCAAGGAAAGCTTATCCTCCTCATGCAATGATGACACTCGTAACTCAAAGGGTCCCATGATACATGCCAATCTGTCGAGGGCGCATTATTTTCATCCTAATTTAAAATCTAATTTTGTTTGGTTACGACCGTTTTTGAGTGCGGTTATAAATCTTTCGGGCGGTGTTTCTTCTTTAGTTTCTAGGTCGGAGAACCGAAGAAGGGTGAGGTGAAGACTGCGGTCTCGAGGTCGTCAGGCATGCCGACCCGATCCGAACGAGATGAAATGGACAGGGGGCGAAGTGACCACGGCATCCAGTGCCCAGTGGCGTAGCTCAAGTCCAAACATTGAGGGGGGCAATGGCGACATGCGAGATGGGCGGGGGGGGGGGGTAGGGGGGCACCGGCAATACAAGAGAGGGGAGAGAGGGTTGAGTGAGGGAGGGGTCATATCACATTTTAAATTCATATTCGTATCATCTTCGGCTTACGTTGCCTTTCACCTCCCTTTTTTCTTGTTTTCATTCATCCATTCAACCATCCATTGATTTATTCATTCGTTATTTCTTTCTTCTTACTTTCTTTCTTTTTCTTCATTTTTTTCTTCTTTCATCTTTCCTTATTTTTTGTTTCTTTGTTTCTTCCTTTTTTCACTTTCTTTTGTTCTTTCTTTCTTTCTTTCTTACTTATTTTCACACTCCCTCTCTCTTTCTCTCTCTTTACTTTGCGCAGCTCTCTTTTAAAAACTCTCATTTACGCTGGATCATCTACAAGTGCGTGCATGTGCCCTCCTTGCCCCTTGCTACGTAGTGAGGAAATCACTAAAAAAAAATTATTGGCCCTCGAAAAATTGAAAAATCGCACCCCCCCCCCTGATCGCCAGGGGAGGGGGCTTGCAATACATATCGTTTGAAATATGGGTGTGGTCATGATGGAGGGGTCATTATCGGAAACCGATCATCACAGCGGAACCTTCATCGTAGGATTAGCAGCTGAATTCCGAGGTTTTTCTAAAGATCTCTGTTTGCTTCAAGAATGCTGGTATCCTCACAAATATCTTGCGAGGTTTGCTGATGGATTGACTCGACTAGACGATGACCACAGCTCTGCAAAATCTTCATCTTCCCAATCTTGTACTGATATGTAACCTCCCCCCCCCCCCCGCATCTTCTATGGCAACCACAACATTATCCTGCCTTTGGTCCTGCCCGTAGGCCTATATTAGACCACTTTATCTTGCCATTCAACCAGTGTTTTGTTACCCGGACCCCCAATTAAACGATCGAAACATTCACACCAATCGATAAGACAAATTGTTGTAGGAGAATAGTCAATTGGTTACTTTTAAAGATTCATGTTAAGGATGTTACTCCCCGTGAAATCGATGAACCAATACGCTTATTGATGAAGCATTGTTACTCCTGGGGCGTAATGATTCCAAAGAGGAACACTTGAAGTGTACTTAAGAGCTTTTAGCATTGATCGAAAACTGGAACTGGGCCTACGTGATGTGTTGAAAAAAAATTTGCTTCTTTTCTTTTTCATCGTTTCATGTCAACACTCGTTGGCGGGTTGTTGTATTATATAGAAAAAAACTCGCTGATGATTCATGTTGTAATGATTATGTGAGCATCATTAGTGTAGCTATAGATGGGAGATGAAGGGCTGCTTTATATTAGAAGCAAACCCTTTTACTTACAAAGGTGTAAGCGTCGAGCGAGCAATGGCTTGAACATTACAAATAATTATGAAAACCTTCCTGGTCAATACACTGTACATTGGCCATGTAACGTCGCATATGATGCCACATTTTCCGATTACCTCAATTATTTATATTATATCCTCTATTTGAGCTTTTGAAAAAGGGTACTGGGAATGATTTTTAGAACCTCGTAAAAGTCACACGACCCTTTTCAGTACTGTCTACTTTTTCTTCAACCCATGCCCTTCTACACTTCCAAAGGTCAACAATTGTCCGTAGCTTGTCGAAATAAGATGTTCTACCCACAAAAACTGGAGTTACAGTAATGAATTCAAAATAAAAATCGGGTTTAACGTAGCCGTGATACTTGTTCTGAAAGGCGGAAAGCGGACGGCTGGCTTGATTCGTCTGATTTCAGAGCATTAAATATGAAGTTTGCCTTGCCTACAGCTGTTTTGAAACAAGCTCATAATAAACCTAAGATGGGAAAGAGGGGAGAAAATATAATAATGTGTAAGGTCAACAATGGCCACAGTGTTGCCATGGTAATCTTGAAGTTCTCGGTTGTTAAGGGCGAGTGATTACATCTCGGTGATTGTTATTGGTGTGTATAAAAATTAAGGTACACCATATCTCAAAGTTTAGAGTACCAAAGTGCTAACGTCATACGTGTAGTTATTCGCTCACCGCCCAGGTTACTGGTTCCAAGCATCAGAGCCTGCGCATGAGGTTCACCACGAAATCATACAAGCAACGCCCTCGAGCAGGGCAAATTCATTGTTTGGCGCTGTCTTGATCGTGACGCCATTTGTTAGCCCAATTTTTTTTTAATTCAGCAACCTTGACAACTTAGCCAGTATGACGTCACACTTCGGTACTCAAAAGAAGAAGACACTTATTATCGACATAATAAAAAATACGAAGATGAAAAAGATTCAGAAGAACTGAGGTGGCGATGGTGTGATAGAGACGATGGAGTTATCCATGTATCATGGTTGAGGTCTGTCCTGGATAATCGTGTAGATAATGATGATGATGGCTGAAAGGTGTGGATGCGGTGGTAGTGATAATGCTGTTAATGAAGATGGTAAGAGAGGTGGTTATGAGTGATGAAAATGGTAATTTTGGTGGTGATGGTGATGATGATAATGATGAAGATGAGGATGGGGAAGAGGGGGAGAAAGAGGAGGTGGAAGAGGAGGAGGAGAATCGGTGATGTTGGTGGTGATGGTAACGATGATGGTTGTGGTGATGATGATTATGATGATGTTGTTGTCGTTGTTGTTGTTGTTGTTGATGATGATGATGATGATGATGATGTTGTTGTTGTTGCTGTTGATGATGACGATAATTATCATCGTGATGTCAGGTGTTTGTGGTGGCGACATGATTGTACTATAGGAGCCCAGACTAGGAGAGGTAGTGATGGTTACATGGAGAATTTTGCTGATGCACCTGTGATTACAAATGTAGAGAAGTGGAGATAATGATCATGATGACGATGATCGAAGAGATGAGTTGTGATGGTAGCAATGTTAATGCCATATCACAAAGAAAATAGGAGCTGACACAAAAATATAAGAGCAAATCTAAGTCGCAGTCACGGAATTACAACATAATATAAATTTGGCTCTCTTTAAAAACTTATCAGCTTATAACTAAACGAAATGATCAGATGGTGATTAGTACGGAAAGTAAACGGAACGGTAAAGCATGACTCCACAAAATGTACAAAACAAACCAGGGTTTACATGATTATCACCATCCTCCCTCTTGCCCATCCATCATCGAGTCAACACACCTTACCTCCTACGGGATGGGGCGGTGTAGTTTGTAAATTATTCAAAAGCGCCATGATAATAACTAATTTGTCTCACACCAACACGTGGAGTGTCAGCAAAAAAAATAATAAACATATTATCAAAGATAAGGAAACCTAAGTTTGTACAGGTAATGTCGATTCCGCCTTAACCTTAGTAGTCAATTTCAGTTTGTCGGATTGATAATGATTATGATTATGACAGGTCTTAAAGGGCAATCCAACCATTAATAACAGTACTTTATTGGTATGGAAGCAGAAAAATGAGATAAACAGATTGACGAAAGTTTGAAATAAATCAGGCCAGTAACAAGGGAGTTAAGAATGATTGAAATGTGAGATCACTAAATCCATGTGAATCTCAAATTGGCAATTTGGTCAGTGGATTGTGACGTAGTTAAGAGACAACTCTCCCGTTTGTCGTGTATACAAATATGATAAATTTCTCTTTTCAACTAAGTGCCTTCTTACTTGGGGCAATACTCATAATATATTAAAGCATATTATTATAGGTCCTCTAAAAAGAAAAAAACCCTCCTGAATCATACATTGTGAATTAAATGACGCTTTAATCATTTTTGTGTTGAAACAAAATGGGGACGTTGTCTCACTGGCACTTCGTCACAATGACATTACCGATTCAGCCGTTTTAAAGTGCCGATACGTATATACTGATCACAACTTTCAAAAATCATAACATTTTTTGTTGTTGTCTGATTTAATTCAAACTTTCACCAGTCCGCTTCTCTTTTTCTGCTTTCTTTTAGAGTATTTATCTGTTAAGTTTGGATTTCCCTTTAATGTGTGATTTAAAGTGGAGTAAAAAGCTACATGTACGCTGCCATGGAAAATCATAATCAAGAAATGTATGTGAAGTTAACATTTGATTTACACACAGTTTACATCAGGGGATGTTTTCATTTTGTCCAAAGCTTATAAAATAATGTATTAAATCTGATGACGAAAGTAATACTCATAATGATATCATTTTATTTTATAGAGCGCGTCATTTTGTCATGACCCTGTTATCTTTCTTTGTTAGTGATTTTTCATTTTGTTCCTTCTTTTTTCTTTGTTGAACTTTAGCCCTCTCAGATTTTGCGTATTATTACACGTTATTCCGGGACAGTTTTATTGTCGAATCCATATTTTCTCCATCCTGCTGCGTAACCCATCCGAAAAGTCATGCTATCCGGTTTTTAGTGAGCAAACGATTGAGACTCATATTTTACCCTCCTCAAAACCACCAATTCTCAACAAACAGTTCGGGAACATCTCGATTTCTTTTGCAATAAAGACGTGCATCAGCACCTGAAGTCATCCCTCGCGAGTCTTAAAAGTGCCAAATAAATCCATCTGAATGTGGATTGTATTGCCATTTCGTGAGATATCAATTACGGTTTGCTCTACCACATAGGTCGATGGTGGAAAATTAGCGGAAAATTAGACATTTCCTTCTCGACGAAAAATCACCAGACGATGACCCGGATGTGAAGGGTGTGTCTGCCCTTAAATGACATCTTCATCCTTCTTCTTTTCTCCTCATGGTCTTCCTCTTTTCAATTTAATTCCATCTCGGTGAACGACTAAACATCGCAACACAACGTCCGTACTGCGATGATATACCAACCTTTCTTTTTCTGTGCAAAAACGCATAATATTAATCCACCCCCCCCCCCCCCCCTCTCTCTCTCTCTCTCTCTCTCTCTCTCTCTCTCTCTCTCTCTCTCTCTCTCCCTGTCCATCTTTAAGTTTATAAATCAATTAATTAATTAAAGTTTTCCCAAAAAAGCTTGCATCATCTCTAACTATCATTCAGAATAATGAACATCGATTAAGACCACATCACATGAATCATTATGAATGTATTATGTGTAAAAATTACAGTGGCGTAGAACGAGTTCAACCAATGAAGGGGTACTAGCCATGGAGGGATGGGGGCACCGGTCGAACTAGGTTTATGAAATGTGATTTAATATGGCCAAAAATTTCGAGGCATTGCTCACATTATTTCACATTCCTTACCCGTCTCTTTGTTTTCGTTGTTGTTTTATTATTATTATATTATTATTATTTTTTCTCAGATCAATCCAAGTTTCATATGCACCCACACTTACAAAACGGATTGTCTTTACCCAATCCATTTCAGCCCCAAGCTTTCTAAGCAGTTAATTATCGCATCAATTCACAAAGTTTATTTCTGTCTCAAAATAAGATGATTGTCCGGCAGATGATAATGAGATAACTATCCGGCATTTTTTAATTAGAGCAACTCGTGAGTTAATCTAGTTCCTTGAATCCAAATATTAATTAGGCCATTCCTTATTGGATTTTAAACGGACACTTTAGTTTCTTAAAGTCTAGATGTAGAGGGATATTGAGAATAGAACCTTTAGTATTATGTTCTAATTTATATTTGATCGTGCTGTTTTATCATATAGAGTCCGAATAAGAAATTGTCGGATGAAATAAATCAGAACCCTCTATTCAAGATAAATTCTTAAAGAACATTAAGTAAATTTAGTGTACGAGATCTGAAAAAATGTCTCCTTTTGGACCCATTCGTGACGTCGCCAAAAATACATGTCTTATTTCCATCCCTTCCATTTTGCATAACGTCTGAGAAAGAGCGTCCTCTCCGTGCAAAAGCGTCGCCAAGACGTTATTCAAGGAAACTAAATCTTTCTTAATTCTTAACATCAGCAGTGTCTATTCATGATTGCTGCTATTCATGAATAGTTGTCTGTTCGAGGATTTTGATGAGATAAATCAAATTCGTTTAATTGCGAACCATTTGAAATGTATTGATAACAGTGATCAAACTAGCATAAGATTATATTTGTCTTTTACAATAAAGAATATCCGATGTTTTGACAGGTTTTTTGATTTAGCTGCTTAATGCCAGGAATACGGTATATGAATAGAATTCTTTAAATGCGATAAGAATATCTAATGATAATTTAAAAATCTATAATCCAAGATTCTGAGAGGAAAAGGCTATCAGCGTAGGAAAGCAGTTATATAATTTATTGTATCTGGTAATAAATTCGAAGTCTTTCGGTAGTGCACTGAAACGGTGTATTCAAATGTGACATGTGCTGTATACAAGAACGGCATGCTATTAAAATGACACACGACGAAAAAAATAATCAAGTGTGATTGTGCAGTAATCCTTAAATTGCATTTGTAAGAATACATGTTGTTTACTAAATTAATTCAGTCCGCCCACTTATGGTGGACATGTTAATGATCGGGGGTCAAAACTCCCTTTGTCGTCCCGACCACAGGACAACATTAATAGCTATCGATCCGTCCTAATTGATACAACAATCCCGGGAAACATTCATCGCAAATGGCGGCAAATCGATCAGTAATTAGGGGAAACAAGAAATTAGTTTTTTTTCGAGAGAGGGGTGGAATGGATAGTCCATGTCTCTTTAATCTCGAGATTATGGATATTATGTCGACTATTTAGAGCAGGAGATAGAAAATGGAAGAGGTGGGGAGAGTTGGACGGTGAGAGAGAAAGAGAGAGAGAGAGAGAGAGAGAGAGAGAGAGAGAGATTCTCAACAGAAAGCATTACTATTTGACTTTACCCCTCCTCCCACCCCACGCCCCATCTCCATTAGTTACATCTTCTCCCTAATCCTCTTTGTTTCTACGGTCCCCATTCGTTGCAGCCCCTGGAGCAAATCGTTTCCTTATACTTACGAATACCAAATTAATCGAACCAAACATAAGGATTATTTTTCTCTTTTTATTTGCAGGGCCCGCTGGGAGAGCAGTTTCACAACTGAAGTGGCTACCCTGGGTAAATAAAACGTTATTATTATTATTATTATTATTTTATTATCAATGTTTTATTCTTTAAAATAATGATTCCTCGTATTCTTTTCCACTATGCCAATTTCATTCCAATTCCGCCTATCGTCACGAATAAGGTTACTTCAGGTCGGTGATGTTTAACCATTACGACTACCATCATTATCATCATCATCATTTCATCATCACCATCAACACTATCATCATCTCTTTCTCCAAAAGGTGAATGAATCTATTTTAGACACTATTAATCATTTACTACACACCATCGATTTACGGATTATCCTGTACACACAATACACCAAGAATGTGTACTGTATGTAGGGGCGGTCGACTTGAAAAACCGACAGAACGATGGGCTGTATTATTCTTTTATTTTCCTCCTACCTCCAAAACTGTACTTCGCCGAAAAATAATTGGTTCCATTCATCGTGCGGGTCATATTAAGGGGTCTTTAGCGTGTACAAGTTGAAGCAGAACAATAAATATTGAGGGGCTGGGGACAACAATTGGTATTAAAGTCCATCGGCTATTAATAGATTTTTTTTCTTCTTCTTCAGTGGCCGAGGAGGAGCTGGAAGCGAGCCATTCTCCGGGCTATCCACGCGCCGAGATGGAGAAAGAGTTCCCCTGGAGTGGTGTTTGAAAGGGAAATAAAAGAAGCGAGGTAATGATTAGACTTACGGTCGCCCATAAACCCTTTACGAGACGTTTTCGGGCACGAGAAAGAGACAGACAGCGAGGGGGAGAATGAAAGCCTGCCCAGAGTCATGGCGTACACAACAAGACACAAAGGGCCGTATTAAACCCATGGTTAATTTAATGGTCTGCTTGAATTGTACATCACATTTTATAGGACTTTAAGAATGGCGTCAAATTATTCAGTTCAACGCGTTTCGCAAACAACAGAAAACGAAATGTCGTTGACTTATGACCATGGAAATACCCCTTATAGTTATAGATGATACAGATATTGGATTAGTTGGTTTTTTTTTAAATTATTACTCCATACGAATTCATTTTGTTTACTACGTAGATAAATATTTCTTTAGTAAAAAATACATCCCATCATTATTGGTCACGCTGATTGAGAAATAACGCTTCTTTCCTGATTATTTTGGTAGTCGACATTTATATGATATTTTACCTTTCCAACTGGACGAGACACTAGTAATTTGGATATGAAGGGAAACGACAAACACTTAGTACTTTAAAGGAACAGTACTTATTTCGGAGAAATAACACACTCCATCTTCAGCCAAAGTTACAAGATAACAGAGGAAAACTCTTTTGAAATTTTTGCTGATGAGGGAGTATGTTATCTCCGAAACATATTCCTCTAAGTGGTTTAGTTTTCTAAATTTTTTCATGTTGGTATTCTATAATGCTGGATAGTCCCTCGATAGAACTGTGCAATATTATGTGCAGATATCGAGGTCTATGGTTTGCCTGTTATTTCATCTCTCTTTTACGCGAGGATCATTTATATTTCATTGTAATATTAAATGAATGTATACAAGTTTATATTCATATATATC
The DNA here is from genome assembly GCF_000002235.5 of Strongylocentrotus purpuratus. NCBI lineage: Eukaryota > Metazoa > Echinodermata > Echinoidea > Camarodonta > Strongylocentrotidae > Strongylocentrotus > Strongylocentrotus purpuratus. Next base: position 28,904,727 of record NW_022145600.1, on the reverse strand, counting down.
TTTTGCAATATATATGTCAATATAAACAAACACATGTAAAATAACCTTTACTTCACGTTAGTTATGTGTGTAAAGGATTTGTACGCGCAGTGTGGTGCTTAAAATGTGCCGCCATTTTATAGACAAGAGTCGTCTTGCGATTAACACTTTTCTTGTCCATTTCAATCATCCTGTCCAAAGCAGTCCATAACTGTCTGCTTCATTAAAACTAGAGTGTCGTGAGAAGGAGACAGGCGCCAAAGCAATCCATTACCCGTGCTTTCCCGCGCGATGTACATTTCAAATGTCGTCTGCTAAAACATCACGCCAGTTTCTCCAACCGCCACCCCCCTCCTCCCTCCTCCCGACTCCCCATCCACTTTTGTTTATGACCCATGTAAGGCAGCCCATTAAAACGTAGACAAGCTACAGTATCAAGACCATGCAGCTTGATACTGGTGTAAAGGGGATGTATGATGACGGTAATTACACCGAGTTTTTCGGGGTCCCTTTTGAAGCTAATGAATCTCCTCTTTTATCACGTCCGCTCGATAGCAGATATTGATTAGGATTGTTCGGGATCGTTGGATCAGTTATATAAAGGCGTCCAGGGTGAAGTATCAATTGCTTTTTGAGTTTACATAGAGGGAGAGTGACAGTGAAGGATACTATAGGGTTGTTCCTTTCAAAGACCGGGATAAATTAATGAGGGGGGGTAGTCAGACATGCGGGGTTGTGAAAAGACACATCCCTTGAATACTTGGATTAATTGGGATGGATTTGGACTTAAATTCACCACTTTAAATTGGTATTGATGAAGCAATGTTGAAGCAATGTTAATTATTTAATGGAAGACGTCACTAATTTGTACACATACGAATGAATACAAAGATGGGAGGGGGGCATGGAGATACATACAAACCTTTAAGATTGGGCATGTGAATACACGAATATGAAAAGAACTCCATGTATGTTATGCGAAACTCTTATTATCAGAAGTAATTAAATAAATACGCTATAACAATTTGACCTGCAGATATGGAAGACAGTTAAACCTGCTTCACGTGTAGAGAAATACAATTTTGTTTTAATAGAGATCACAATGATGTTTCCCTTGAACACCTCCCCACGGTGAAACGTGTATTAGGGGAACCACCTTCCAACAAAGACCGCTTTTCTTGTCTCACTTGAGTGGTCTTTACATGCAGGTTTCATTTCATCAATTTGTTTCTTGAACAAATTATTACCGCAGCCACACCGTCATAAAACTGACTCCAAACCCACCGCTAAATCGACAAAATGTTGCCATAAGGATCGCTCGGTTCTGTTTTGGGGGTGGCACACATGGAGATACACATATAAAACTTTAAGATTGGGCATGTGCATACAAGAATTTGAAAAGAATGTATGTATATGTCATGCCAAACTCTTATTATTCGAACAAACACCACAACCACACCGTCAAACCATGGTCAAACCGACCCCAAACCCACCGCTAAATCGACAAAATTTGGCCAGAAGGTTTGTTTTTAGTATGTTATTGATTCCGTCTTTTGACTATAGGTTTGTGAGAAATAAAGCACATTGTATGTTTATAATGAGCATTTATGCTTTGACAGTCGGACTTGAGAAAGAATATCAAGGGCGACCACTTAATTAAGCAACTTCTGTTCACCCCTATCACCGAAAGAAATTGCGTTAGGGCAGCTGTCAGCAAGTTATGACAAATTAGGATTGACAGTAAAAAGAAAAAAGTTTTAACGTGTTGACTCGCTTGCTCTGCTCGCTTGCAAAATTTGCTAACTAGTGAAGTAATATTTGGAGACGTCATCCCCCATCCTTACGAAAGTGTGTTCAAACCTCTATGCTAAATACTGTTCTTAACCCTCCCGGGACCGCTCAAGCAGGAAAAGGAAAGAGTACTTTAATGTTACATGTTTCTGATATAGGTCATTGGTCTTTCACGTTTTTCATAAATTTATGGCAAATTAAAAAATAATACGAGTAAACAGAATATGTATTCATTCTTAGGCCATTAATCATGTCTGAAAAATGCCCATTGTAATATCAGTCAATGATGATTCTAAGAAATGGGAACAATATTATTGGTTTAACAAAACTTGATTTGATGACGTCATCGCTCCATTTCCGCTCGGTTAGAGAACTTATAATGAAGATGGGGATAATGGGACAGAATGGTATGGAAATTTGGACAAAACAATATAATTGATATTGAGCCATCAACTAGAAGTTGATGACATTTATTAAAGTGACGTTGCTTGAGCCATAGGCCATTTCAAATTAAAGGACCCAATGGCATGAAAAACTAATTGAATTGTGACTCTTTACGTTGTAGCGCGCTCTCTCGCCGCTCGTGGCGTCGTTCAGTTAGAACACTGCAGAATGTGAATCGAATGGGGTTGTGTTTAGTTGAAAACCTCGCACACTTACACCAGAATAGTGAGACTCGGCGAAGCTAAAGCCCGCTCTCTCTTGCTGCGTCCGTAAGCATACAGTTATCTCTAGCGAAGCCTTACGAGCGGTCCCCTCTCTAACTTCCAACCCGAGCGAATAGGCGAGGGTTAGCCGTGTCTACATACACACATCCAACTTTAGCGTCATAGGGTCTTTTTTTTTATTGTGGCTGTTTGTCTAAAGGGAAGCCGCAGTGGTTCGGCGGCCGATTAGTTGGGATAAGCAAAGGTTGATCATCTCCCCGTCGCCACAAAAAGCAAAGCCTCAAAAGTTCCACAAAAGTTCGATTGTGAATGGACTTTCCATCTTTAACCTCGATTTGCTTCTTCTTCTTCTGCACCTCTTTTGGAGGACAGCCGTCGCAGTTTGGCTTATCTTAAACTTGTCAGCATCGGAAATATTGGATGCCAAGTTTGGGTTGGAGCTTATTTGACTTCAAGGATCGCCTAATCATGGTATATTGTTATCAATCCTCAGTATTGTGATATTTTTTCAAGGGATAATTGATTCTTGTTCGTGTCACCACTCTTTTGAAATACTTTTGGAAACCCAAGTATACCGTCACCGATCGAGTGGCGAGTGGAAACTTTTAAGGGTTCGCTTGTCTACGCTTTTATAGGAGGGATGTGGTGGTTGCTGGTACGCCCATCAGGCGACGAGTAAAACTTGGTGGATTACGACAGTGGTCAACCAAAGACAGGGGTGGCGTCTCCACTCCAGGAATTATATATACCCCTCTTCATCTTAACCTAATCGCTCATAAAACATCCTTGTTTTGTGATCTTTACGATTAGGCATTTGTGGATATTTCACTTACCGCACAAAAAACAGAATGAGGAGTACGGATTTTTAAACGAAACGTCGTTATTTATTGTTCCTCGCTTCTTCAATACGCAAGGACCCCCTTGGATATTATACATGTGAATATATACGCAGGAAACATATATATACTTCGAGGGCAAGATGAAGATAATTGTTGTGTTTGGAATTGTTTTAGTGGCGCTGGGCACTTCTTGTGCTCAAGGCATTGGTGATGGTGAATGCCCAAGACTATGTAATTGCTATGGAACCACCGTCAATTGTCGAGATAGGGGGCTTCATGAGGTGCCCCGAGGAATACCACCAGGAACAGAAAGATTGTAAGTATATGATTAAACTGTAGAATTATATAAATGTGTCTTTCTATTATCGTTGGTCATACAGCAGTAAGGTCTAATTAGCGTGTATGACTACCACTACTACTGCTAGTACTAGCATACACAAATATGATTACTACTACTACTACTACTACTACATGTACTACTACTACTACTACTACTACTACTACTACTACTACTACTACTACTACTACTACATGTACTACTACTACTACTACTACTACTACTACTACTACTACTACTACTACTACTACTACATGTACTACTACTACTACTACTACTACTACTACTACTACTACTACATGTACTACTACTACTACTACTACTACTACTACTACTACTACATGTACTACTACTACTACTACTACTACTACTACTACTACTACATGTACTACTACTACTACTACTACTACTACTACTACTACTACTACTACATGTACTTCTACCACTACTACTACATGTACTACTACTACTACTACTACTACTACTACTACTACTACTACTACTACTACATGTACTACTACTACTACTACTACTACTACTACTACTACATGTACTACTACTACTACTACTACTACATGTACTACTACTACTACTACTACTACTACTTCTACTATTACTACTACTACAAGTCTACTACTACTACTACTACTACTACTACTACCACTACTATTACAGTATACTTATACTACTTCTACTACTAGTAGTAATACTGCTGCTGCTTCTATACAACATACAAATGTACCTCGTAATCGTAACCTTCATCCTCCTACTATACTAATTCTGTTCCTGGTAGTGGTATAATTTTATGATCACATACGTCGTCGAGTCGACGTTTACTTTTATGTTGAAATAAATGTTGTTTTTTCTACTGAAACATTTTGCAACAGTACATTTATAACTTGCAATAGTAATATCACATTGTTTTATGAATTAGTTGCTTTTTGTACGGGACCATCTATTATTCGTTTCCCTTTTCGCGTCATGAAATAAAAAGTAAAGCCAGTCGTATAAACCACAACAATTGATCATCCTTGGCATAAGACAATACAAAGACAAACTGCATCACTGGAAAGATGAGATCACTATTCTCCTTTCTCAAAATATACAAGCCGAATGAAGAGTTGATTAACTCGTTCCCATCAGTGCCTACCAACAGATCAAATTACCTCTAACGGGTTGAGTGGTCGGGTTAAATACTAAGATGATCCTGTAATAAAAAAAAAACACACACACACACACACACACACCAATCCATTTGCGATATCGATCATATTTTGCATTCCAAGTTTTATATACAATGCTGTTATAAGCAATAAAGTACATGTACTGCAATTAACATTTAAAGTATATTTTTATTGCAATAATTGAAGTAATAAATGTCATATCTTTATTGATTAAATTTTCTGATTATTGCAGAGGTATTCGAACTTGGTCGTTATACCTGTGCATTACTACGGCGTTAGAAGCGATGCAATTAGCAATAAATCACTTTAAAGAACATCTAGAGGTATGGTTTCTTTCTTACATCTACAGGGAAGGTCTTCAAATTCGGCCAGCTTTGATCCACTGAAAAGGATTTGATGCGATAAAACGTGTTGTTGATTTGTATCAGTCCCCATTCTTGAGTGGAAAATTGAGCTTTAACCATAAATGAACCAAGAGCCAGTGCACTAAACATATTAGAAAACAGCCAGAAGAAAGAAATAGCATGGGAGAGTGAATAAGATTGGTCTCCTTTCTTAGGCCTTGTTTTGGTGTTTGTGATGTGTGCCGACAAACAAAACTTTGTTTTCATTACAAATATGCATCATTAGAATACAAGGACCTCCTATAAAAGGGATAAAAAGAATCGGCAAAAGTTCGCACAATATATCTTCGTCAAATTCTCAAGCAGAAAAAAGGCGGTGGGTCTCTCTCTTCGTCTTTCAAGTTGATTGTTGAATTGGATCCTGCCAACAATAGGGGGAGAGAAAGATTACAATTGGATGAAAGGAAATTTTCAAGGTTTTTCATGAATTGAAATTGGTGGAAAGTAAATTTTTATGCCCAACGTTTTGTACGGTAGTTGTTAGCCATGTTATGAGCTGCGAATGCATAATACCTCTCGTATGTATTAGGGTAATACTAAGGTGAAGGTCCCTGTCGATAAACATGGGGCTTGGAACAGTTATTTCAATTCAAGCGTGACTCAAATCAAATAATGTATTTCACCATATAGAAAAAAACATAAGCCTTAGGTTTTATGTATATAGCATCCTTCAAAATGGGCGTTTTAAAAAGGCACGATCATATATGGGGCAACTGTCATAATATACAACGTAATGAACGTATACATTTCTCTGTTAGTGTTAATATTATCGCCCGTTTGTCTCTTTTTGTACTCAAAGAGTAGTTTTGCTGACAAATACAACGAGGGTGTTTCATCCATTAATTCTCTCATTTCATTTCATCAGTACCAGACCAGTTAAAGACACGCAAAACCAAATTCAAAAATCTCCACGAAGTTACAGCGTTATCGCCATTTGAATAAGGATCTTGAATGTTCGTTAATGTACATCAGAGAAAGGCAGTATATGAAACCGTTATTGATAGATTGTTACTTCAAATGAAATATAAAGTTTATGTGAGCTCATAATCAATCCTTGACTAAAGTTTGAAGGTATCAATAGAATCACTAGAAAAGTTTATTTATATATCAATTTGGTATTGTTTTGATTGTCTTATTTCAAGTTATATTTAACGTCACGATGATAAGTTCACTTTTCTAAATAATTAAGTTATGCATTATAAAGTAACGATTGCATTATTGTGTAAAAGTTGTCATGTTTCTTTTAATAAGATAAACGTGAGTCTGAGAAAGATGGCTAAAAATCAGTAAACGACATTCATGTTATTGTTTTTTTTTGTTGGTTATTTCAACGACTTCCTACTTTTTCGAACATATATTATTTTGTCCTTAAAAAGTAGATGTACAGTCGATAAAAATGTAACATGCGGCATGCATGAATAACCAGAAAGTCATAAAAGTATAATCACTTAAAAGACTGGCAAAGTATATTTTAGCATTCACGTATCATTCGCAAATACATCGATGAATTATTTTGCCAATGGCTGCGATGTAGATCACGACGTCTAAACTTTGTTCAATTTAAGTTAACCTCAAAATGTCGTGCTCGCCTTGAAAAGGAGTCCCCCTCTTTGCCGAATTGCCAAGTCATGCACCACCTCCCAATCGTTTACCAAATCAAAGACTTCCAAAAACCACAACGTTTAAAAGAGAAAAACATTACAAAAGCGATTATCGAAACGTCATGCAATACTGCAGTAATTATCCTGAACCTGACAAAAAGGGGCGATTTAGATGAAAACAAATATTAGAAATGGTGACTGGATGTGTCCAAGGTAGCAGAACTATGCAAATATAATTTTATGGAACGGATGAGATCTTATGAGGTAGACAAAATGAGCTGCGAGTCGGTTCACCGATTTCGTATTTTTCAGGCGGATGTACAAAGTTATTTTTCTCATGGTGTAAAAATCAAACGCATTTTTGCCATCCACTCTCAACAAATATACTGTTTAAATATTGACTACGTCGAATTCATATTGTATTTATTATAGTAGTTTATGATAAATATTATTATTTCCAGTATAAAAAAAGTCTTACATATCAAAAGAAAATATAGGAATTGAAATTGACAATTAATGTTTCGATAATGTGCATTTGACCCAAATAACGTACGTGAAGATATCAGGTCTAGGCCAGTTTCAATTTTATAAAGCATAATCTAATTTAATTTCTAGAGGTTCTTGTAAATTTACTCTCTGATGCGAAACGATATTTTGCCCTTACACGTATAATTCGGTACTATAGTCAAATCTGATTTAGTGACCACCTGTCTACAAAGACTCCAGTTTTTGTTTCCCTTGAAAATGGTTTCTCATTGCAACATTTACTAAAGGAACCTGTCTACAAAGACCACTTTTTGTATTTCCGTTGGGCAGTCGCTAACTCCTCGCTATAGACAGGTTTGACTGTACCTTTTAAATAATGTATACCAAGGTTAGCCTCATAAGTACCGATACCACTCTTCTCGATGGCCCTGTTAAATTCTCATCATCCCAGCAATGTCAAGTACCCATTTGATACTCCTGGATGGAGAGAGGCAAGTGTGGATAAAACACACTGTCCAATGATGTACGCACTGAGCACAGGGTCAAATCCATTATCTCTAGCGTGAGAGTCAAAGGTTCTCATCACTATACCACAAAGGTCACCTATGTATACACCACATGAACCAAAATACAACCTACACCAATATACCGATTTTCAGTGATATCACTGATTAAGAAAGGAACACATGAAATGCAAAGGTACATGAATTGTATGTTAATAACCTACAAATTATCGCAATACCCACGCTTGATTGAATAACCTCGATCTGTTTATAGAGTACTTCCATATTTTGGGAACAGAGTTCCAAATTGCAGTCATTTATCAGTGTTTATCGTGAGCTGGTCCCGCTACGCGGAGGAAGCTAAGGTGGTTCCACCTTCCGTTGCCATGGGGATTCATGACTTTCACACCTGATTGCGCTTGAGTTTGGAACATGATAAAGCAATTAATTGGTGTATAGCATCCTCCCAACATGGCAATTATTTGATCAAACGATGGGAAACATATACCACAACACGCTACAAACCTGTGACAGTTTAAACTTTAAAGGTATATAAATTATTATCGCCAAATGAACGGATTTCATCATATTTTGATTATGTGTCCCGTATGAGCGCAGTTATAACAACAATAACAAGATGTGTATTAAATGAAGAATCATTCACTTTTACTTTGTTACAAAATATAGAAAAGTAAAATTAGTATTACTGTTCAGATTTAGCCGCAAATACTCATTTAATGCTGAATTCATTTGAAAAATATTACTGAAAATATAATTTCTGGCTCAGTTTGAGTCATGCTTAAAAATGTTTTGACACAAAAAATATACGATATCATGATGTATGGTACTAATATACTGTAATGATATCTGCACGGTCAGTCGTATATAGTATAATGTCTATATTCAATTGATATTACGCCTTTGCACACACCAGGCTGTTTGCGCAGTCAGATGAAATCTGTCGACGTATCCAAATATGTTGTTTCATAAAGAAACTGCTTTGAGTTTTTGAAACTTTCCAACTTCCTCCTCCGAAGTCTTGAATGCGCTTCAATGAGTATTCCTCGGTTTCTTTCTCCATCTTTTCAAACCGTACATCTGCCTATTACCACCATAGCGAACCGACATTTTGCTCAAGGCTTTATTTCGTTAAAGATACAGTGTAGTTACTAGTTAGGCTTAGGGTTTAATCTGAGATGATATTAGGGTTAGGACTAGGGTTAGGTTAGGATATCGTTTATTGAAGGAAAGTGGCCATAGAGCAATTCTGGCCCGAGCATGTGCCAGTTATGATGTATCTTTAAAACGTCGTGCCGTAATAACGCTCCTTGCTTTTCTTTATATCTCTCGTCAACCGTTAAAGGTCTTCTCGAAAGTAATAATCCCTCATTGTGCCGTGAAGAAAACCATAGTTGACACCCCCTTTCAAAGTGAAGTATAGCGATTTAATGATGTGAAGAAGCGATCAATGCCTGTTTACTTTGACAAAAAAAAACGAGTTAAAACTTATCGACGGCCAACATGGCCAGTAGTATAGTGAACAATACATGTGAAAGATGTATAGCATCTGACAGGGGCGTGAAGGGCATGTTTATAGCCTCAAATCCTTTGCGTTTTTTAATCAATTAAATTGTGAAATTGATTAATCCCGTGATAGTCTACATGTACTGATAGTGGCAGGCAGATGTGTTTCAATTTGTTCAGTCAAATGTAAGGTATTCTACACATTTATTTAAAAACTTTTCAGGTTGGGATGAAACCCGATGGCTAATCTATACGAGGACATTTATGTTTAAGTCTTATGTGAAACTGGTACTAGTCCGTGTGATTTATTACATTTCATTATTCATACCACAGTATCAAAGAGGCTTTATAAAACACGACACAGGATAAGAAATGTGTGTGTGTGTGTGGGGGGGGGGGGGGAGGGAGGGGGGAGGGGGGAGGGGGAGGGGGGGGGGGGGGGGGGTTAGTGTGGTAACATTCCTGCCCGTACAGGTGAACAAGCAGAATATCGGAAATAATAGATACAACTCCCTTTTTGTTGTTGTTTCACTTACCTTCCTGATGAAAGGCAATTTTTTAAAGGCTTATAAAAATAAAAAGGATGTAAGATGTTGAATGAAACCCGATAGAATACACTGTGGTTAGTATGTGACAGTTAGAGCATTATAAACAACAGGTATGTCCAAGACAAGATACCATTACTCCATGTCTGAAGGCTCATTGTTCGATTTTTTTTGGTGTCATCTTTCTCTTTCTTCTCCTTTAGATGTCTCTTTCTCATTTTTCTGTCAAACTTTTCATTCTAGTATCAACCTGTCCCTTCTTTTGCAACTCTTCCCTTCTCTGTGTCTTTGCCATCCGTATACCAGGCTCCCTGTTTATCTGTCTATTTCTCCACCTTGTTTTCCTTATCCTCCCCCCTCTATCTCACCTCCTCCTCTCTCTCTCCCTCTCTGTCTGTCTGTCTGTCTCTGTCTGTTTCTCTCTCTCTCTCTCTCTCTCTATTTCTCTCTCTTTCTCTCACAAACAATGCACACACACGCCCGTACACTCCCCCTCTCTCTTATTTTCCCTCGTTGTGTCTATTTGCATCTCACTCTCTCTAAGTATCCCATTTTTCTTTTGTTTTTGCCTTTTTCTGTTGTTCTCGATCCTATTTTTCTCGCCCTTTCCGTCTCTACGATATGGTGAAAGTCTCAAATTCCCTCACCCCTCCCATCTCTCTCTCTCTGTGTCTCTGTCTGTCTGTCTGTCTCTGTATCTCTCTCTGTTTCTCCGTATCCCTTCCCTCTTTCTCTCCCTCTCTCGATGGCAGGGCAGGGGTTAAATTGGGAGACATTCCCTAAATATTGACCTTCCTGCAAGCAAAGCAGTGCCTTGAGATAAACACTCATTTTATCACTGCAACATGACTGAACCTAGCCAGGTCACTCACATACAACCCTCCTCGAACCAAAATCATATCACTTTATTGCGATTTCAAAACGAAATGACAGTATGCGTGTTATATATTACGTCGATTATCTAGTCCATTGTGTGGGATGCACTCGGCGGAAATTATCATTTTTGTTACTGATTGGTTTTCTTTGAACCTGTAGATGAAAAGCAATTTGTGAAAATCAATTATGCCTTTATTCAGGCCCATAACTATTCGATCATGTTGCTTAGTTGATTAAAATGTTAAGCCAGGGCAGATAAACACAAGCTAATCCATGTGAAGGATTTGCTCTCTACAGATTTTGAGGAGATCTGAAACTTTAAAATACAGAATTAAATCCACGCCCAATTGAAGAGATTGTTTCCTATTTCGTTGTTATTTGTAAATATGGGCGGTGGTCGGTTAAGTAACTGTACATAACACTGCCGGGTGTCAGAAACCCTGCAGATTAAAAATCTGGTATGAAAAGAGTCTGCTCCTTCTTATAATCCGAAACACGATCTTTCCTTCTTGAAACACTTTTTTCTTCTTCAGGACGGTCTAATTACGAAACGGTGCATTCCACTTCAAAGGTCAATACCTTCACCGCGCGGTGATTTCCCAATACCTTCCCACTAAAATAAATATGAAAAGAGAGATATAAACGAAAGGAAAAGACGATTTATCTAGCAAAGAAACTGTTTCCAAAAGCCCAACACCACAAAGAAAGCAATTTCCATGAGCTATTTGCATAGATTGTTTACTCGGAACACCTAGCGCACGGTGAAAAGTCGATCTTACATTTTTGACGAAAGTGTGAAAATCGGGTGAGTGAGAAATTGGTTAAGCCCATCGCTTTTCTGCCTACTCTTTTCCTGCCTTTGTATTTTCTTGATGCTTTTGGAGGAGCTAGATCGTGTGTAACACAATGAACGCATCGCACCGTGAACGGAACTGCCATCTTGCAGTAAATACAGAAATGTTACTCATCTCCCACTCCCCCTTTTTGAGCCATGTACAAAAATAACCCCCTTTTAAAGTCTCACCTCCCTGGTTTAACCCTTTCCGAGCTGCAGGTGCGAATTAGCCCTAGTAGGTTCATTCTTGTACACGCAGATGCTATTCATACGCATTTCGTGTGGGAGCCAAAGAGTTAAAGAATGTAAACATTTCATCAAAAAATAATATATCACATAATTATAATATATACGCTTTGAATAATAACTTGAATATCTCAAAAGACGGGGGAGAGGGTATCAATCATCGAATTGATACACATTTAAAATAAACCAAAGAATTTTACAAAAACGTGATGACAAAATTGACAATGCTACTTTACACATACATTGTCTAAGAGTATACTCCGTCCATACATCCTTAATGTATCCGAATGTTAAATGGGATCATCTTTCCATGGCAAAGGTGAAAATGATGATGATTAAACTAAATTAAGTAATGTTATTTTGTGTTTACTTTCCTCCACATTTATAGATACCTCAGTGAAAACAATATTACGGTAATACAAAGGAGAGATTTCGATGGTCTGCAGTCTCTTCGTACATTGTAAGTATGATAGATTGAATAGCCTACATTTTTTGTAACCATTAATTTATACGGTTCTATTTGTTTATTATTTTTGTCTTAAGATTTGAAAATGACTCTTTGATGTTCGATAGAAGAAAGCATGTTGAATCATTTTTATGTTTATTTATAAAACTGATTTATTCGGCAGTGGTGTCGGTCGTATGAGTGATTTTTTTGTGTGCAATGCCGATGATTACAATATTTATTGATTTCCGCAATGTATAGACTCAGAGTTTTTTAAAGTGTAAATTAATATTCTAAAAGGTAGTTAGGATGGAAAACGATAGAAAGACATCGAGAACGAACGAAAAATGAGTACAACAGAGGAAGAATAGCGTATTAATTGATGAAATAGATGAATTGAGGGAATAGATGAAATGCATTTTCTTGGATATTATGTCACCGTTTCTAATTGTTTCTTTGTCGTTGTTTTCTTATTCTAGACACCTTATGAACAACTACATTGTTCACATCGAAAGAGGAGCATTCACAGACTTGATCACTGTGGAACGCATGTAAGTATCAAAGTCATGTAGATCTACATATAGCACGTAAAACGGCGACATAAAAATCGTATCAATTTACATGAATTTCCTTAACCTCCTAAAGAATGATCAATTCTCTTCATAATCAATGATAATCAAATAAAGCAATCCAGTAGACAATGCTGAAAACGGGGTATTTTCCCCCTCATATTTCGGTGAAAGAATAAAGATAAATTTCACTGAATCGCCAATAGAGGATGCAGTAGTATAGTAACTATATTTGGTAACAAGTATGTAAACATTGAACAGTTTGATTTATAGATTGATTGTAAACTTGCTTCGTATTTGATTTATGTATTGAACATAACAGTGAGTTTGTTAAAGTGTGTTAATTAGTGCCTTCTAAGATTGTTTATAGTAACATATATTTTATGTTTTTGAACGAGAGATGCCACTCGCGGGACAGTCCCTGTGCTTTTTGCCACCCCTCCCCGTTTTCAAGCTCTTGATACGCCACTGTCAAATACCCTAGAAGGCCCTAGATAAATGAACCAATACTTGTCGGAAAGAGTAAGATTATGAACACGTCCGTGCATCATGAGTACTGAGAATTTGCTGATTGTTAACAATCGTGTTTCGTGTTCCAAATGAGCTTACATGTATAGGGATACGCAGAACCCATTTCTTCATTCAAGTGCAGAATATTGCACGGTGGCTGGCTTTAATCCGAATCAAACATGCCTTCTATTATTGAGACAAATTATAGAAATTTAAAACACATCGTTGTAATATAATCCTCACAGCTCTTCAAAAGAACTACGCTGTGTAGCAATGCACCTGTTGGTGAAAAGTTAATTGGACTATTCCGATTACTTTACAGGGGTGTTTAACTGTTTGCAGTTACATTTCTATAAATGCCTTGCTAGCATCAGATTATGGATATTTTATTCGTTTTTCAAGTATTTATTCAACTGATGATATAAAACTTTCATCGATACAATTACTTATCGGTGAAATGATCGTAGTTTAGTTGATTTATTATCCAAATGGGTCCCTCAGATTCGCAAATGGATCAATCGCTAAAATAAGATTTATCGTGACGTCATGATACAGCTGTTCACTAACTTGACTGAGCTGAACAGGGGGATTGTTTGCCAGGTTTGCTAAATTTACGAATTCACTTGCTTTTCAAATGTAGATTTTTGATACAAAATGAGAGTTTGCGAGATTAATCAATGATAATGCTCTTAAGACTGTAAATTAATTGTGTGAAACGGAGAGTATTCTGATCGGCGAGGTAATGACAATGTTTTGCCCCATGTATTCGTTTTGGTGTTGAGATTTTATACCGGTCTCGTGTGGCTGTGCTGCATGTGATCACCCATCATCTTCCACTCTCATCCCGGTCCTATCGCATCCCATTGTCGTGCGGAATCAGCCGAGAAGCTCGGCGTCAAACAGGAACTCTCTATTTAAATCAGATAGTGTTGAAATGATTATAAAAATCATTAAGTTTTCAAAAACAGAACACCCCCCCTCATAGATTGATCCCTTTTCAAAAGTGAATTGGGTAAATAGTCTAGATCTAGTGTCTATTCTTTCTAGAATCTTGTCTAGATCTAGAAAGAAAGAAGAAAAAAATTTGACAAGCCAGGGACCAAAAAGAAATTGTATCTCCTATGACAATACCATTGCCACTACCAGTTACTTTGAGAGAAAAAAAAATTAGAAATAGACCCTAGATTTAGATCTTGTCAAGTTTTGACTTCATATGTAGCCTACATGTAGACTATTTATAGTCTACTTGTACACCATGTACTACCAGAGTAGAGTAGATCTACCCTATAATTATGTTTTTATAGTTCTATAGTGTTTTTTGTGTATTTTATATTATTTCAAAAACAAGCAGTTTTTGAAAGTGATCTACCCCAAATAGAGCCATGAAATACCATTTTCCAAACTATCATGTCAATCTAATAGTCCAGTGACTTTTGATATGTTGGTTATATTTGAATATGTGTGTGTATTTGGTTACACCCGCAACCCCCAAATACTGGCCATGCCATTGTTGGTTCTTCTTCTTCCAGTTCAAGTGCTGCTTTCAAGGTGATGAAGTTGAACTTTCTTTTTGTTTCAAGGTCTCTGAGACTCTGTTGAAACAGCAGTTTATTTAGCTCACATTCCTAAGGAGAAAGAGAAACCCATCCACACATGCTGCCATTCAAAAAATTTACGGAGGGAAAGGAGAGACGAAAAATAATATAGGAAATAATGTACATCAGGAACCTATTCCCACTTCAGTTGAAGTTGACATCTTTTTCAAAGGGTACTCTAGTGTCTGTCAATGCTCTTGTGCTTGGGTTACAAACTTTGGAGCAAGTTTGCAGGGTGGGCTTAACCGCAGTTAGGGGAACGAAGGGTGGAGAAAAGGGGGATTGAGAGAAGCTAACAAATAGAGAAAGATCAATGGAGTGTTAGAGAAACCCTTAACATAACTCTAAAAAGAGCCTTGTTTACCCTGTCGTGTTTACTGCGCTTAGCAGATTTGCATTGCTAGTCCGTATTACAAAGTCATCAACGCAACTTAGGGCGTTCTTGTAGCTTTCACTCTGCTGGAATTGAATTGCAAATTCTCATTAAGGGAACTATTTCATTGAGAATGGGTGTCTGTCGCTTCAAGGACTGGGGATAAAGGGGGCACTTCAGTCGGCAAATATGTAAATCCCTGGTGCAAATAATGAACAGCAGAACACCAATGGATAGGGTATCTCTGGACTGATGCCAGTCTCTGGTGATTCCAAAGCTTTCAATGCCCTTTTCAACTTATAAAATGTTGGTTATTATCTCAACACTCAATCAGTTCATTATTATATATTTTTATATTGTTAGATTAATTTAAACTAGCAGTAGCAATACAGTTTAGCTAAAAATCTCATTCACAAGAAACCATTTAACACAAGGCTGTAGTTAAGTGTATTCTTGCGTCACTGCTGACAGAATCATCTGACCTACATCTACAAGTATGCTGAGGGTCTTTTAATTCTCTGAATTTTTAGGTTGAGTCATTGCTTCTAAAGAGAGGCCAAAATGTGCATCAAATTTACAAATTAAACAGCATGAGAAGGGGAAGTTCTGGTGCGAATAATAAAGAGATTCTTTGGCATTGTCTGCATCCTTTGTCTTGTGAATCATCTTGCTTAAACGAAGAGGTCTGTGTGTCACGGAAATTCGCACAAGTTTCCAATTTCGTTGAAAACTACAGTGCATTCAGGCTAGGGAAATGGAAGCGATTGCCTCATGCCTTCTTGCGAACCAAGCGGAGGTGTAAGATTGCAAGTGTCTCAAAAAGAAAGCCTGGTGCAACCCATGCTGTGTCTCAAACCACCTCTTGTTCTCAGACAGCGTGGCAGATAAAAGGAAAAGCGGACTTCTCGCAGGGCTGGGTTAATGGACACATGCATTGAAGCTATTAACGTAACCGTGGAAGCGACTCGCAGGCCGCCGATCAATAGTCATCTAGCGCATAATTTCATTAGGAGAACCCCTTTGAGAGATCCACGTTTTGTAAATTGAGTTAGGAACCGGGGACCGCTTTGAGTAAATACTGGGGTTACTGAGGCCACTCAGCGAGGGTAGAGGGAGCCATGGGAGACTCGGCCGTAAAAGGCGACGCTTAGGTCGTTCACTTTGAATCACATGGAGATAATTCCTTGTTACTCATCCCAGGAATGTTCGTTGAAAGATAAACATGATCCCTTTTTCCCCTTGCCCCCTAGAAGATAATTTGATTTTCCACCCATTTGCGTTCCATACAGACCCGACCTTAAACTGTTGTCAATTTTTTTCTGCTATCATAGTATGCCATCAGTGACATTGAATATAATTAATCAAGGTCTCCCGCCTACCAGGTAGACATTTTGGTGCCTGGAAAAACTTGTATGCAATTTGTATCATCCGTTAATCAGTGTCCGGTGACATAACATGACTCGTTATGTAGTGAACTGCATCGTACTGATGCATCGTATAATGCCAATGAATGACTTGTTGCACTTGTCATATCTTTCTCTTGTTATCAATCCTCCATTAATTATAAAATGTAATGAAATATCTCAATGCTTTTATTGACGATGATTTAATACTTGAGTCCGTTTCCATAAGGTTTAAAATGACATGGTATACATTTATCTTTTTAGTCACATGTTGCCAAAATGATAAATGTAATTTTGTTATCTAAGTTAGATGTAGACTGTTCTATGCAAGCCACCGGTATAGAATGAGTATGAATATCAAAGATATGACCATTGAAACAGCCATTTACAGCTTAACAAATTCATGAAAAGGTGAATACATTTCATGAAAAATTCATCAAATGGAATGAATTATGAAATATGAACAATATGACATAACAAATATTTGTAAAACATATTGATTTGGGGAGATATCTTACTTGAGCATGCATTTTTACATAGGTTGTTACCAGTAATCTTTTCAATGCAGTTGAGGAGGAAAGTGAATTGTATAACAACTTCAATTAAGATTAACCTCTCGAAATCAATGACGAGTTGATAAATGGCACATGGTATGTTTGAGTAGCCATTCTACTTCAATCCATCGTTAATTGAGACATCTGGGTATAGTTGCCAACCATCCCACCCCAGAGCTGCCCCATGACTAGAGCTTAGTGCTCTGGTCTTCATCTCCTAGATCCTTGAGATTCAGGAGGGACTGGTTCATTCCAGAAGAGGGTTTGACAAGAGTAAGGGGCTGGTCCCTTTTTCTTTTTATGTGGAAAGGGTATGGGATATTCACATACATGTAGCTCATTGGTGCTAATAAGCCTTCAGCCCAGATTTTATTGGTTCTTATGCTTCTTTTTATGCTTTTTCTGTCCAGGAGACTGATTTTGTAGTTCTAGATGTCATTATCAGTGATTTGGGGCTGACTTAAACAGGCAGAAACAAGAACAGGAGTGGGAGGGGCAGTTATATATGAAAGGATGAAGAGAATTAGATACATGTAGATGTATTGCAATCAGTAGTTTTCACTTTGTTAGAGAGATAGACAGAAGTGGGGGGGGGGGGGGGGGGTTAAAGTATAAGGGAGATATAAGTGAAACGAGAAGCAAGAGCTACGTGAAGGAGCATTGGTAGGGAGAAGGAGAGACGTGAAGATTTAAAATTTCTGTCAGGCATCTTCCACTTAGATTGCATATGACCTCATTACATGTAGGTTGTTATTCTGAAAGTGTCAAACTTTTGACACTTTGTTTAGCCTTTTATGTACTTGACAATCTAAAGGCTATTTCCAAGAAAAATCAAATATCCTTGCTTTAAAAACAAAGTGAAATAATTAAATTATGTGCGCACAATATCACTTTCTACCAGTTCAATTTCATTGTTGAATAGTATAACACACAATTTCTGTTGACCCCAGTTCGAGACAAACACTGTAGCTATTGTATATATAGGGTTAAAGCTGTTAGCTTACACTGCCATGCCTGCTTTCAGATAAAGAGGAATGTTGTAGTTTGAATAATTTAGCAGTGCATATACATGTAGATGTGGTATGATGAATAAGGTGAAATGCTATTAATAGCCCCCCCCCCTTATTTTTTTTTTACAGATCGCAGGTCAATAATTACAATTTTATGAAATATTTCATGCATGAAACAGATTCAATCTAATGTCATGTGATCAGTACCGATGAAATACTTGCCTTCGTTTGCATTGCATTCCGTGTCAAGCAAGGATTTATAGTGTGAGATTCTATGCATTTCAAATTGAGTGCACTTCTAGTAGTCTATTTTTTGCTGATCCTCATGGTAATTTCTCTGTTTCATACACTTCTAACGCCCTAAGTTGATGACTTTGTAATACGGAAATACAGAAATATTAAAGCTTTTTATCTTGTACTCATGGTACAAAGAAGTTTAGCATGTCTCTTGCTATTCTTTGATTTTGTAGAAAACACTTTTTAAAATATTATTTAATGAGGAATATGGCATTGACAAAAATGACTTGTCTTTTGCTGGTATTATCAAATACATCATAAAAAGCATGAATAATTAATGGACAAAGGGACATAAAAGAGTAAAACCTTAAATGTCCTTGATATTCTTCTAGATTCCATTCCAGGTAATCCAAAGGTATCTGGGTATGGGTTTCACTGCATGAAAGTCCACTATGGAAAGCAGGTTAAGTATCCAGGTGGGGTGAAGATGTAATTCTAGGGGGGGGGGGGGGACATAGATATGCTAGTACAGGGTATCCAAAGAAAATTAGAACATTGACATCATATAAATGGCTCTTGTTTCATGCTTCTTGCTAAAACAGGAAAATCGAAACTTCAGAAGCATAAAATCCATTAGTTTTAATGTCATTTTTAATTCGTTTAGAAGTAGAGTTGAATTTCAATTACCTGAAGTTAACGTTGGAAGTGGAATAAAAAGTTTCATCAGCATTATTCTTTAGTAAAATCTATCATTGGTATCAATCGTGTTGTTTATCTTGAAGTTTTTCTTGAGGATTTGAATGTTCCTGTAACAAGTGAAAGAAGATAAGAAGAATGATT
This sequence comes from Strongylocentrotus purpuratus, assembly GCF_000002235.5. Lineage (NCBI taxonomy): Eukaryota > Metazoa > Echinodermata > Echinoidea > Camarodonta > Strongylocentrotidae > Strongylocentrotus > Strongylocentrotus purpuratus. The sequence goes on along the minus strand of NW_022145600.1, from coordinate 28,885,373 downwards.
AAACAAATTAATATCAGAACCTCCATGTAAATGTATGTGCTGACGTGTTTGGTAGATTTTGTCGCTGGAATATCATCGTTTGGTACAAGGGGAGGTAGAGAGGGAGGGGAGGTTACAAATTGGCTGCGACACATGATACGCGAGATCAAAGGGAAACAGGGCCAACCCCGTGAATTGTCCACCTGCAAGTTGTCAGCAGGAACGATCTTTGACATCTCCATGTGGAGAGGCTATTAGCGATCCTCAGGAGTTTGGAGGAGCTAAACGATACCAAATCTCATCAAAAATGAAAGAGTCTATGAGGCTGTTCACACTGCAATGAGATAGCGCGGTCTATCGTAGCACCCCCTTTTTTCTAGCGCGCTAGACCGCGCTCTCTCTCGTGGACCACCCCCAAGAGGTGCTCCAGTGGCACGCCGTTTTGGCTCGCCATGGCTCGCTGTTGGGCAGACCGAAACGATGTTGTACCTTCCAAAACGCAGAGATAGCGCGGTCTAGCGTGCGCTATCTCTGCCGGTGTGAACAGCCTCTATGTGACTGCAGGAGTTCCAAACGGTCGGTCGGCACGTTTCAAATTTGTCCAGGCTTCGGTTCGCTTACAGCGCTAAATGTCAGAAAAGTTGATGGAAACATGAGGAATGTGAGCAGGTTCTGTCACAAAATGGTGAAAAATGCCCCCTGAAGAATTCTATGTTTGGAATCCTTTCGGTCATATCTGCTCAGGGTTTTTCTTTACGAAGATTGATGTGGCATGAAACAAGTGTGAACCAGAGGTGAATGCCAATGATTATTATTTTTGAAGACTGCGATCTTTCCTTTGGGGTACTGCCTTAAGATTTATATGTGGGAACACACACACACTCAAAAAGACAGATTTTCATTATATTTTGTAAGTTGGTTTGGACTCCCAGTCAAGAAAATAGTCCATGAAATAATGTATGAAAGCAAAATCCCCCGTGTGATTTGATACATGTTTTTTATTTGATACATGGGATTATAGCCTGTTCTTCATAAAGATGATAAAAGCTTTTCATATTAAAAATAAGTAGCAATAAATAGTTTATTAACTGCTTTAATTCTGTTTTATTTCTCACAGGCGCCTGAACAACAACAAGCTCCAAAGTTTGCCAGAATTATCATTTTCCAGAATGGAGAATCTCTACAAACTGTAAGTTGACTATTCCATTTTCATTTTTTTCCATTTCAGGCAACTTTATTTTCTTCATCTTTCCTTTGAAACCAATGTTGGCTGATGAAAAAGAAGCTTCTGCATTTGTGTTAATATTAAAGATGACTGCATTTGTCTGTCTGTTTGAAGTGTATGTGCCAAGGGAGGAGGTTGTCCTCTGTATTCCGCATGTCCTTAGGATAGGATGTGTAAAAAAACCTTTATATTGTAAATGAATTGCAGTAAACTTCCACAAGCCCTTTCGATGATGACTCATTGTTTGCCCCTGTGACATCTGTTCCTGGATTTCTTTCATCAGAGGTAGAGATTTAGGATTAGTTTTACTGTTTGGTGTGTGTTCAGGTTTAGGGATAGTGTTTGGTTTAGTGCTGAAGTGAGGACTTTCTTTAGTCTAGGAAACCGACTGAAGAGCAATTGTCACCAGATCATGAACATGTACATCATAAAAAATCTCATCACCCCTGTTGAAATTAGCTAATGAGCCATCGCATGAAACTAATTCATTCAAGACTTGATGATTGTCTGTATACTTGTACATCTCCGTTCTTCTTCAGTGATTGTACTTTGGAGAAATACCTAGATCTATTTGACTTGCCTCGCTCACAAACCATGGTGGTTTTGGAGAGAAAACCATCTAAATGCAAAGCACATTAGTCATGCAACTGCCCAAACATTCTGGGATTAATCCAGATGAAACGGGTGTCTGTTTACCCCTGTTTACCCCTGTTTACCCCTGCATTGTATTTTCACCAAAATGTTTCTCATCCTTGGGGTAAAGAAATCTCATCCCCCATTAGAGGATTTGGTTGTCTAATCAGTGACATGAAGAAAGACCGGCTTCTTCAAGGTCGAGAAATGGTACTTTGTAATGACAAAAATCAGTATCTATTGGTTGAAGCTGTTTCATCATAGGACCGAGACAATCCCTTCTGTTTCCTTTTATCCTTTATTTTCTTTTTCAAAGTTGGCTGTTATTATGAGATTTATTTGACCAGGATAAATAGGAACTTTTCTCAGGAATAGATTTCCAATCTTTGTTGTGATAACGGGATTGATTTCATGATCAAATCAAGAAAGCCCCTCCCCCTAAATGATATTTTGCTTGTTATTTTTCATTTGATATTATCATATATTTTTTTTTTTACTGCAGAATCTATGATTCTTAATTGTAACTCCTCAACCAGAGCTTCATAATTAATTCTTATAATTTTATAAAATACATTAGAGGAATTTGAAATACAAATTTTAAGCTTATTTATTTCAAAAGCATATTATTTTGTATAGTGTGTGAGTCATGATGTACAGGTAGTTCTTGTGTTTTTTCCCCCCCAAAGCTGATTCTTTCCCGAATTACCAGGATAGTATTTATATAAAGTAGGCTAAGGGTTAAACCACCTACAAATTACCCAAAGGAGTCGGTCGTCTAGACACTGTGTATGCCTTCTCTTTCTTCAGAAGACGGGTATTGAATTAAAGAATTAGGAGATTATCGATATTAATCAGTTCAAATAAAGCTCCTTGGACAAGAATGACAAGACATTAATCCAGTGATTTAACTAGCTTCATTCATTCTGTTTGACCAATTCGAGACCAAACTACAACACTCTTTGCAAGTAATCGTTATATGGTGGTTTTAAGCTTATGATGGTGAGTGTCTTTGTTTTCATGTGAATCGGGGCATTAAATTCTTATGAGCTTTAAATCTGTTAGTATTCAAAAGAGAGATGAGTAGTAACCGGGACACACAGAGGGAATTAATACAAATTAAAATAGATAACAACTTGGAACAAACAGACAATTCATCTAAAATGTTATCGTGGGTTTCACTAGTATGGGGGAAAGAGAAAGTGCTTTAAGGAATAATAAGGACAATAGGTAGGAGAAGTAATTATTGTAGCTAGGGAAAAAGGAGAGAGATTGAGAGAGAAGGGGGGAAAGTAGGGATGGAGTGAGGGAGAGAGGGAGTGAGAGAGGGAGAGGGAGGGAGGGAGGGAAGGAGGGAGGGAGGGAGGGAGGGAAGGAAGGAGTGATGTTCATGTAGGGAAGAGGTAGGAATAGAGAGAGAAAGAGGGAGATATATACCGGTGTATATATAATTATACAGTGGGGATTTTAAGCTTCATACCCCACAAATTAACAGGATTTTGTTTATCTGGCTGTATGAAAACGGTTTCTAGTTCATTTCAGCTTAAACAACCCAATATTACATCATTAAGCAGATTTATAAGAATACACACCAAAAAAAGAAGCACCAAATTAGCCTCCTTTTTCAACAAGTTGTTCAACTAGAGATATTTACTGGAGATTATCCTCTAAATTCTGATAACTCTTCACCCGTAACGCTACTGGAATCGGGATCCTAAGAAAGCAATGAGCCTATAGAATAGATCCCCCACTTGGAACTTGGTATCAAAGCACCATACCGCCATTAGCTATTGATCTCTTCTCTGTCTGACAAAGTGTCATCACGATAAGTCAATGATTATTACAAGATCAGCATTGGGAGTCGGGATGCTAATTTGAGGTACAACCTTCAAAGATCACAAAAGGAAAGAGAAAAGGCAATACAGTAATTACGTTCATCCATCCTATTATCAGAGTTTGAACTCCTCCCTTTTCCACTGAGAATTACACCCAATGGAAGAGTCAGAGTCAGAGAATAATCAATCAATTGATTGATTGTCCCAATTATACATTATTTGATATTGAATTATTAAAGTCCAAAGATGAATACATTGAACATAATCCTATTCATCACTGTGGTCAAAGATTTGTATTGTAATCATCTAAGCATAATGTTTAAATTGTATTTATTGAGCTTTTCCCAATGCTTGAACCATATTAGTTCAGTAACCATGAGGTTACCAGCAATACTAGTTACAAAATATTTTGTTTTAGACTTTTTTTTCCTTCTTATTCTTAATGTAGAAAGAATTGAAAAAAGTTTTGAAAGCTAAGCACATTAGCTTTCTCTGTAGGTGGTTCAGATTGCAATTTCCAAGTGCTGTGTGCATGAGCTCCTTGTTAAAAGTTTACAATTTGAGGAACCTGGACTAAGGTGATGTTGATGAGTACATGTAATTGCTCTTTGCCTCTTTGTAAATAAATGAATACATGATTTCAAATTGTTAACATAATTATCTAGCAGATCTTTTGATGGTTAGTAGGTAACATCTTCCTCCTAAGAGTTCAAATTGTCCTCCAGTGCAGTCTACGGTACTTGTGTCATTCCTGGAGACTAACATAGGTTCATACAGCATACAGATGTTGGTAGCGATACAGATGCCCTTTGAGCATTGCTCATGAATCTTGGAAAGTGTTACCAGATTGTTCTGACCCAGGAGCCGCTTAGGGTTCCAACCTAGAGTGATTTAATGACAACCATTCGGACACGAAGCGTGATGGTGACGACATTCCGAGGGACAAGTATTCCGGGGAGCATCATGTCATCTTCATCAATCTCTGTGCTTAGCTATATCTGACAGATGTGAACCATCTTGTCTCCTTCGAAGACAGGGAATCACGTTGTGGTATTGATCTAGCGTTTTCCTCAGAGTATCAAAGGTGACATCATGTATCTTGATGTCTTGATGAAGGTGAGATAGATCCTGCAGATCTTTTTAAAGGAGCTTTCCTATATGTCGGTGAATTGTACATAATAATAATATTGGATATTTGTATAGTGCACATATCCACCAATCATGGTGCTCAAGGCGCTCCAACTATTACCCCGACTCTGCTAGGCAGCCAATTTTGGCACTCACAGCATTCAAGGAATTCCTTTCTACCGGTACCCATTTAACACCTGGGTGGAGAGTGGCTAATGTAGATTAATATAATGTAGATTACATTGATCAACTGACATAGCAACATATATGCTCCTAGCCAAAGTCATTACTGGGTTATGGATGGGATGTAGGTAACTAGAACTACTGTTGAGTCCAGTGTAGAAGCAAAGAACTGCATTACTGTTGAGAAAATACAGCTGAGCTATGGTTGCTGGTTCATGCAGAGTTTATGTGGGAGTCTGACATAAGTGGAAAATTGGCCATCATTGCTCTAGTGATCCATTATCCCATTTATATATTTTAAAATTGAGAAAGAGTAGGTTATTTTATTGAGTTACAGGTAATCAAAATGTTTTTTTAATGTCCAGAGCTAAAATGTTCTGCTTCAGAAGAACTTACGTTTCTTTGTGTTGTTTGATATGATCATTCCTCTAAAATGGTTAGGAAGATAAATGACTGAAATTCGAATTGCTTCATGAAATGAGAAGAACAAAGTTGGTTAAAAGCTAATTAAATCCTGATAGGTTTCAATTTAAAGTGCGATTGTTTGATGGGACGTTCCTACTTGAGCCTGGAACCATCACAGTCCGTGTATAGCAGCGCAGCGAGCAAACTCTGGCTACCACAGCCACATCAACTCCCCAGCTTGCTGTACATTGTAGGGCTTTGCATAGAAAACCAGTCCAGTCGAGCTACAAAGATGACGGAGCTCGATTCAGACGATGCGGAGTGAAGGACCCCGTTTGACATCGCAGGCATTCAGGAGCAGAGGCCTGAATAGATTGAAAAGCAAGCTAGACCCATTAGTTATCTCCCAGGTGTCAAGTCAGACAAAGGAGGACCAGAAAATCTCCTGAGATAACCAAACCCTTGGGCTTCCTTGCCTCCTAAGAATCGAGTGGCAGGACTATTTGAAAATCAGGGACACCATTCAATCACAGTTTCTCTCTCTCCTCTCGCCCTTTCTTCCTGTTTTTTTTTAACCACTGCTTTCTGTTCATAAAGCCCTACACCTGAGAAATAGCTGGCTTCTGTCCCCTTATGGAGATCCAGTTTCTCCCACAAGATTTTAGGGATTTTTGTCATTTTTTGTTAGGAAAGGAAAAAGGATTGAATTTACTGTGAGAAATTTTGTATTTGTAGTGCATTGTTTACTTTAGAAGACAAAAGATGCAAGAATTCCACACTGCTGCTTTTTTAATTTGAGGTACTTGGTGTCAGTACAAGGCCATTCGTATGAGAAATGGTGGAAAAAGATTATGTGTCAGGTTTGTTTAAGCTTTGAAGATTGATGTAGGTTTGGAACCTAGGTCATATTCATATGTGCCAAATTTAAAGACGTTTTTGAGACGTCGAGTGCTGCCCGGAATATACACCAGTCACACACATCAATATAACAATTTGCCCTAATTTAGTAATCACGTATTTTGCAATTTTAGTGAGCAAGAAGTAAAAAGAGTTATTGGAGAATGAATCAGAAAATCACAATGGATGTAAATTAAGCTTTTCTGTGAATGTGTCAGTAGAATCCTTGGAGACACAATGAAGAAGAGAATGAAAGAGACATAGATATATATCTTCATTAACTTATATTGATCCACAAATTCCAAACCATGTTGATGACTAGTGTGGTCATTCTTTCCAGAAATCTCTGGACATAATGAGGAGGTCATCATACCACAGAATGTATGCATCTCGGCTTATGTCCTTGCTAAGCCCTTTGATGCATCCCAAAAGTCAATTGAGTTAAGTCAATCGAAGGAGCCCCCTCCTTTGTGGCCCGCCATTGTGCCCCTCTCCCCTCTTTCTCTAGACATAATGGAGTTAAAAACCACCCCACAATGGGGGCCTTCCCCTTGCAGCATCCAGAAGCTGATTACATACATGGTACTCATTTGTTGATTTGATCTCAACTATGTTTACAGATTCTTCCATGTCATTGATATCTAAGCTCATTAGTAGGAGATGATGTCTAGTGTTTGGAGAGTCTATTCTTAAGGATAAGAAAGCTTGGCCCTGCTTGCATGGACAGAGCTCCTAAAGCTACCTTCCCTCATGTTTGTGTAATGTTTAAATCCATTAGAATGGAATAGAAGCAAATTATGTTTAGATTGCTAAAGATCTAATGATCCCATGAGGATCTGGTGTAATTGATATATTGTGTGATCTGATGAAGATGTTAAGTAAACTGGAGTCTCATTACTCAGTCACTGAAGCTGTAAAAACAGGATTTGTTTCAATTGATTATGTTAGGTTATTTTTCATTGAGGAGGGCAAAGCAATCTTTGAGCATTCGATGCAAGCTTACACTTTTTGAACTCTTGTACACATACTTATACATGTACTTGTACTTATACATCTCACTGTATATTCATTACTGATTTCACTTATTACTTTTAGTTAAGAGTATGTAAGGGGGACAGAATTCCTGAGGTTATTAAGTAGCTCCTTTGGAAGAGATGCCTAATTTTGTAACAGGCTAACTTGAAAAAAAGAAATAATAAAATAAAATTGTACCAAAACATGTGTGCCCATTTGTCTAGTAATGCTTTTCCAAACATGATGCATATATGATGTACTATGATGAATGCACTACGGTTGGGGAAAATACAAGCTTCTTTCATCCTTTGAGCCTCCCTGAAAATGAGCAAGGGAATTTTCTAGCCAGCATCCACCTGAGTCCACAAGAAGAGCTAGACTTTCAGTAGTGAAAATCGGAGGGGTAAACATCGGGAGAAAGGAACCGTGTTTAAAGTCACTGTCCCCCTCTGTAGAGCCATGTTCCTTTCCAGTCTCCGTTTGTTCATATTTTCCTGGAGTACTATAGTGGGAGGAATTTATCCCTGGCGGCAGCCTCCCCACTTCAGACCGGAGGAAGATCCGAGAGTCAAACAATGCGACAATCAAGAACTGATCAGCACCTATTGTGCAGTGTCTCCTCCTTTAGTCCCATTGTGTTGATTCAGGAGTCGGCTGGGGGTGGTTAAATAAGGCTGATCCGAAAGGCTGGGAACGGGGACACGAGGAGTGGTAGGAAAATGGGAGGGGGTGGACTAAATGATTTTGTTTCGGTTGGAAATCCACTTGAAGTGGTACTGGATACGGGGATAAGTCGACCCTCTGACCTGCCAATCATTGGACTCTAAATCCGTTAATTTGTTTCCGTTCAGTTGTTTAGCAAACAGTATATGAAAACAAATCTGTAAAAGAGAGGAAAAGTTTGTGCTTGCAGTGAATTAGAGGAAAGAAAAATAAAGAGTGATTCTTGAAACCATTTGGAAACGGAAATTCTTTTCTTAAATGTTGAAATGGCCTTAAAAAAGAGACGACAAGAAGAAAATAAAGTTTTGCCTGTCTCGTAAACAAGTGCCCATATGAATATTTTTACAACTTTTACCCCCAATGTACATGTATGCAAACTTTTTCCCCAGAATATTTCAATCAATTCAAAATCGGAAAAGGTTTCCCCCACTTCGAAGGGTTGTATTTAAATAATTCACTGATACACTAACATCGATTTATAGGTTGTGTGGTTACACTTTTCCTATTCAAGAATAAAAGTAACAATAATATGCCCATGGGCTGTGGCAGAACCTCTAAAAGTTTTGCCTTTTCTGCAAGAAGTCTTTAATAAGAAAATCTGAAAAGAAAACTTGGAATAAGTCTCAAAGGAATAGTGATAAAATATAACCTTGACCAAATTGAATCATAGATTGGACTTTATCCTAGAAAAATACAGGATATTTATACAGAAAAAGTGTGGAACAATACAGCTTGCTTTGGTAGATGGTTATCTTGTAAGGTTCAGGCGTTGACCAGGTTTGAAAAGAAAGAAAAGAATTGATGTGATAACAATTGGTTTTGTGAAAGCAGGTTAAAGTTGTATTTAAAGAAAAAAACGATCATGCACTGGCGTTGAGGCCCTTTAAATACTGTGGCCTTCATACTGTGCTCATGAACCCTCAAACATACTGTGTACAAGAAAGTATTAAATAATATGCTTGCAATGTGTGAGGAAGGTATGATACAGAAGAGGAGATTATTATTCTTATTGTGGAGAAAGAGAAAGAAAGAGTGAGAGAGAGAGAGAGAGAGAGAGAGGGGGAGGGGAGGGAGGAGAGAGTGAGAGGGAGAGAGAAGTAGAGATAGATAAAGGGAAAAAAGCGAAAGATAGATCAGAGAGAAAGAATGGAAGAAGGAGAGAGAGAGAGAGAGAGAGAGAGGGGGAGAGAAGAGGAAGAGAGAGAGAGAGGAGGAAAAGAAAGAGTAAGAAGGAAAAGGGAAACATAGATAGAGAGATGAGTAAACATGTCATCATCATCATAAATACCAATGCCTATTGTAGAGCTGCCACCAATGAATTTATATTGCCTGGATGTGTGATTAACTCTCAGGTGATCTCCTCCAGATAGCGGATGGCTCATGCCAACTTTGAGGCACTTCTCTGAACAAGGGGAATCCTAGGTCTGTCTCCATCAGCTCGAGATTGCCAAATATCGCGCTAATTGAATATCCCGATCGCAAATTATCCAGTTAATTTGCGTCTTCATCTGCCCAAAGTTGCAATTAGCGGAATATTTGGTCGAGATAATCATCTCAAGATATCTTGAGCTTGGTTGCAAAATATTCTACTATTTGGCAAAATGGCAAAATATCCCGCTATTTGTCCGGTGCGCCTTCACCACCCCGAAGACTCCCACTATGCGCGAACGCTTAGCAAAATATCTTGAGCTAATTTCTTGAGCTTGAGTTTCGAGTTTCATGTCAAGTCTCGAGTTGACAAAGATGCGATTTGTTACTTCAGGATTATTTCCCAAATCAGAAGTAGCGGGCTATTTGACAATCTCGAGCTGATGAAAACAGGCCTACTGATTCTTCAAGCATATGATACAAGTTATCTGGTATGACGTGTCCCAAGGGTCATTGCTCTCCAGTTTTTGATATACAATGTTCCTCATACGTCATGACCCCATGGCACTTATATACAAAAACCTTAGAAATATATATGTTTTTGCACGAGATGTACTATTTTAATTTAGCTTATTGACAAGATTAATTTTTCTGGGCTATGATTGATAGTGGCTAGATTTTGCTATTTTGTTTAATGATTTTTTGTAGTGTTTCTACATTCTTGCAGATGTGGAACATGAATTGGTTTACTCTTGGGTTCAATAGTTATAGGATATTTCTTTCCATGTTCAGTTTCAGAAAATAGATGGATTACAAGAGTGTTAGAAACCACAATTATATTTTGTTGAGCTACTGAAAATGGGGTCTATCATCTGCCTAGCCAGAGAGACCCAAAATGAGTTTAACGATACCATACCTATAAAAAACCAAAAGACAAATATATTTTAATTCAAAATAAGCCATTTCTGTTCCGTTCTTAAATGTGTGCCCAATCCATAAAAAGCATTTGCACTTTCTGTACCCAGAAAAGCAACAGCCTGCAGTTCAACGTTTACAGTGTATGATGAGAAATTGAAAAAAAGGGAAAATGGGCTTGAAGAGGGAAAAATCATTTTTGATACCGAGTGCCATCCATCACCTTGCCCTCCACCAAGTGCCTTTACCAACTCCGGTAGAAAGGGGAACAATCGGGCGGGGTTATTACCCTCCTCACCTCAGTAACAAAGTATTGACAAAGAAATCCTTTGGTGGGAGATTATAATACCAGTGGTTTTTGTGTACACTCAATTTACATCAATCCATCTTTGGGAGTAGGTAAGATCAACAATGCTTTTCTTCAGATGTGATCCCTTTTCATTGAGTGTGGAAAAGTAAGTTATCGCTTTAATCAAGAATAGGAGCTCATCCTTCAAACGGGACCTCTGTCTGTCTTTTGATTAAAGGGAATACCTCATCAAAACTCAAATGACACACATTTGCAGTTATTAAACATATTTCTAGGTACAATACAAATGTATCATCTCCCAAATTGCCATATTTTGATTTTTGAAAATAGTCGGACGAAATTAATTTCATAGTTAGGGTGGGAAATATTTAAATTCAAATATGATGTTACCACTATTTCACATTTGTGTGTTCCCCAGTCCCCATGTAAGTTTTGGGCTTTCCTCAAGGATTTTTCAAGGAAGTTTCTGCTGTATAACATTTTTTGTGTGTGTCTGCCTTTGATGTGATCACAACAGGCACATGAAAATCTTTGTTTGTTTTACCTAACTGCTAAGAAATTGTGTGTTTGCTTAAATAAGTAATCTGTGTAGTAAAGTCTGACTACCAATTATAGTCAAATGTTGACAGTTACTTTAAATAATCGATGAAAAATAGAACAGGGGTGAAAGGTTATTGCCTTATTGGCTACAGACCTAAAGAATAATGGTGTTGATTTATGTAAGGGTTAATTTATCAGTGACCCTTTGAAAAATCAATGCTGCCATGAAAAGTACTCTAAGCAGTTCTGAAAATGAAGATATACATCTTGACAGGAGATAACACCCAGGATAAATGAACATTACATAGAAGATTCCCTCTTTCATCCTTTACATTGGTCTGCGTTGTGCACAAGTAACCAAATTTCAGCTCCACAATATGAAAAAATGAGGATACAACAATTCCACGTAAGTCGTAAATCTCTGCCTCATGCTGTACACCTGTCAAAAGTCTTTCAGTATTGCTACCACTGTTTTTTTTCTGTTTCGGAAAGGCATCGGGTTATTTGTAGGCATCAAGTTATACTCTTTCGCTTTTTTCATCACCACTATTTACAAGAATAGGCACAAGTAATTCTAGAGGTAGTGGTGTATCTCGCAGCGTCTTATTCCAACCCAGTTGCATGTTTTATTTGTTAAAGGTACCAATGATACTGATAGAGAGGAACAGAGAGTAACTTTAATAGGTCTCTTGGGAAGGGTTTAGTTCGTAATGGTTGTTTCGATGATGGTGATGAGTTGCGGTTCATCTTTAGGTTGCAAACTGCGAACATAGAGTAGGCTAAATTTCTATCGCTAATGGCATGCAGGATTACTTAGGGCGCGTTCATGCTTGATTTTGAAGGCAGAATGAGCGATTTGTAACGCTCATCGTAAACGCTCATCGTAATCGCAGTTCCACGGTGCACTGTTCATGCTCACTTCTCCAGGCAATTCTCCTTGGGTGGCCTTCAGCTGGATTCGCAAACCTGTGTGCGCATGCTACGTAGACCCACTAGAGGTCAGTGCGTTGACCCCATTTAAACACGTTTACAAATTGTAAACGCATCTTTTTGTGAGTTTACGATCGGCGATCGTGATCGCCGTTTTTCGGTGATTCTACAAAAGTGAGCATGAACGCAAGCGTGTTTTAAACTAAACGCGTAACAGATGCCTGATTCTGGCCGTCAAAATCAAGCATGAACGCGCCCTTAGTTATTGAAACTCTCCATGCTGATTTTTACCCTACTACTTTTGCGAACCAGCTTTGATTACCATACCTCTATTTCTTTTTGTGTCTTTCTCAAGTTTTACACTAATTTTTGCATTTTTATTTCGGTATCTGCATGTGATTTGTACCTCTCCATCTACATCCACATACATGTACATGTAGATGTTTAAGACTACTTCTGCTTACTATGTTATTCTACATACCCCTTTAATTCACATCTAGTTCTGCTATTTCTACCTTTTCTTCTACTGATACCTTTACTACTACTACTACTAGGTCTACTCCATCTGCTTCTACGTCTATGTTTATAATGTCTACTTATATCTATTTTTAATAGTACTTGTACTTCTACTGCTACTTGCAGTTCTACTTGTACTACTTCTACTTGTAGTACTTGTACTTCTTTGTCTACATCTACGTCTACTGCTACTGCTACTTCTACTTCCACTCCCCTTCCCTTTCTCTTCTTTTACTCTCTATTCTTTCCCTCTCTCTTCCTTTCCCTCTCCCTCTCCTTCTTTTTCTCCTCCTCCTTTTCCTCCTTTTCTTTTTTCTTCAGTTTTACCTTCTATTTCTACTTCCTTATCTACTTCTACTATGTTCACATCTACTTCTACCTTTCATTTTACATTTTTCAACTACCATATTCTTTCACCCTGTACTTCCACTTCCATGTCTGGGTTTCCTCCTTCAACTGCCCTTTAATTTTGTATAAATGTTTTAATTTCTTTAAAAAAATACTTTCTTCTTGTAAAAGTGGCCTATGGAAACGTGTAATCATAGAGGCTATGTGATGCCTCTCCTTTTCTTGGATAAATTGCTTTATGAACATTTGTCTGTAGACAGATGGTATAAGAATTCTGGTTGTCCATTAATAACCCAATCCAATTTCATCTCCTGCCCTGAACATTATTCACAAGAATCCCGTCAGGCCTATACCTTGTTATTGGCTCGAAATTAATTTTCTAGGGCAGGACTTCAGCTGTGAAAATTACCAAAGCCTGCAGCATACCAGAAAGGCTACTAACTGAAAGAGCTACTCTAATACCTTGCGAGATTGACTGTCTTTTTGTTGAATACATGACATGGCTTATAAGTGTAGGAAGCGGCAATGCCTGCGCTTTTGTTGAATACCTGTTTTCTATTGTGGTTACAGCCAAAGAAAAATAATGCAACTGTACCAATATGACTTGTATCTGAGAAATGGTTTGACAATGAAAATCCCTTGCAAAGCTTAATGTAGGCCAGCATAATAATTCCTCCAGTCAGCTTCGGCAATGTTACATTGTGTTGGTTTGAAAGAGGGCAGCAGCCGATGGCCAATGGTGCGTGTTAGCGTTCTTTTTGTGTGGCTTAAAAGTGGGCAAATCTGCTGGTAAAAAGTCTGAGTTTAATGCTTGTCCTCGGGTCATGAAAGTTCATTTTCTTCTTCTTCTGTATATAATGATTGCCTTATACTGCCAACTCCTATTTCAAAAGCTTTTCAGGTGCAGAATGGTTGAAAATTGTCTTTGACTGTATAGTGCAGTTTGATGGTGATTTGATTTCTATAATGTGGAAACCATGCCTCTAGATATCTCTGATTCACTCACTTGCCATAATCTAAAGTTTATATTTGGGCCAAGGAATTGATTGATTATATGCTGTAGGCCTACTAGAAAAGCCTTATTTCACATGCATCCATTTTCAGGATTAATGGGTCTTAAATCATAAGATTTTGTTGGTGCTGTTACCACACAATTCCAGGTAGTTTAGCTCATTATGTGTGATGGATAATGTGATATACTACCACAGCTTTTGAAACAGACAGAATTAATGGCTTGGAACATGACAATGACCTTTGGATTTGGCATTACAAGTGGGGTCAACTTTATATCAAATTTTTGTTTTACCTTGAATGTGAAATGTAAAGTGCTAACATTAAAGGTAATACAAAGTTTTGGGAAATTTTGAAAATTGGCTTGATAGTGATTCTTTACAATTTTGATATATTTGGATGCATCTGTGGATGTCTTATGAGCACTAGAAAATTTAGCCCTTAAAACACTTCTGCTTTCGAGAAAAATTGAATATAAAAATTTACCGGTGCTCCCGGTAAATTTTGATAAATTTCAAATAGCGCTTACGGCTATACACTGGTAGCTGCGACCATGAAAATCTCAGAGTATGTAGTTGTAATATATAAATTTCAAACGGGAATAGCTAATTGGTCGATTTTGGTCAAGAAACATTGTTTTATGGCTTAATTAATATCTTGACCTTGAGAGAGAGCTATACAACATTAAGAGTTTATTATTTACAATTTCATAACTTTAGACTCGATTTCAACCGCGACAACGATCACTGAATATTTTAGGATCGCATATGCTTCCAATATGTTCATTTGAACCAAATTAATGACCCCATACCAAAACTTTGTATTACCTTTAAAGTTAAGAAATACTGTATGTATTTCAAACACAGTTTTGTAGCATATATAGCAAATATACAGTTTTTCATTGTAATTTGAATTGTTTTGTTCACGTAAGTGTGCAGGACTTGGCCTACCACCAGAAAACAACTTGTCTGCTGAGAGACAGAAGGGCACTCGAACATGCTCTATAAAATTAAACGAGTTTAATGCACCTCTGATTCGTAGCCGACAAAATTTACTTCACAATCACACAGAACATGCAGTTAACAACTAAATTATTCACATCCTTACCAAGTTTTGTAGTTTTGATTTGGTCCGAAATATGTTTCTTAAAAAATGTAACCTACATGTATTTACTAAAGCATACACCTAAAAGTATTCAACTATGGCCTTAATTCACCCGGTCCACCTTTAATTCTTGAGTCACAAAAAACATCAAATTTACAAGGGGTATGAATAATTCAGATGTTAAATGTACATTTAATGCAGAGTTTTTTGTAAACTTGTAGTAGGTATCTCTCCTGTCATCTTCCCTGGCATCCTGGCATTGCATTCGGCTCTCTTGAACTTCTCAGAGGAATGTTTGTTGATGATTTCCTCTGCTGCCAGGTTTGTGGTGTCAAAGGGCGTCGCCACGACAGTCCATCAGAGCATGGTTTGATACTTAGGCATACCGCTAGATTGTTGAAAATATGTCAGGAAAGCAAGTTTTATGGTTATAAGTGTAGTGTTGGTATATTTTGTTTCCAGGGATAAAGAGATATTAATCTTGTCAGAGGTGGATGGGTGACTTTCGATGGTTGACAATCCGTGGAAAGTGTCATTTGCCGTGTCAGAAGTGATGCTTATTTTCAAACTGCATGCCCCAGTTGTGGGGTACCTGGTAGGATTTACCATCATGGAAAGTACGATGTTGCTTGAATAGTCTCAAATGATGTCTCAACTCTATACTTTTAGAAATATATTTCATATCGTATTTCAAATATTGCATGGACTTACAGAAGAAGAGCATTGTATAAAGTAAGTGTCTCTCAGTTGAAAACTGCAACATGATGTAAAATTATTTGTTGGGGTATGCTGCACTTTGATAACAAAAGTATGTAGGTAGGTTCTGTAACTACCATACAAGTGCACAAGAACGCAATGTCATCATTATTACTCATGAATCGTTGATTGAGCAGTTCATTAGTTCTTAAAGGGCGATTGTGTAAATAAAGCAGCCTAGGCTCCCAATTCACAATTTTATCAGCGATTACGCTTTTTATAAAGCCTCTGCCACTGACCAAAACCAATATTTAGTGTTCTACTCAGAACCAACAAGGGGGACTAGGCCAATATAGATGAACAGGGATGGTATGGTCGTGATGTATCAACAGTAAGTTTTAAAGTCAGTTTGATAAGGAATGAGATATAAGATGTTTGCTTAATGGTAATTAAAGAGCAAGAGATAACAATGGAAAGGTATTTTAAAGACCTTCAGGTGTTAATTATGTATACGCAACTGTGTTGCCAAGTTTGAATACTGGGTAATTACCTCCATTGTTAGCTTGTGTTGAATAATTACATATTGAAGTGTAAATAGGTGTAGTCTTGGTAGTTAGTGAGTTCATTAAGAAGTCATAATGAGCATACATTGTCTGCTGTTTCAATAATTCTCATATTACCATACTTAACAGATTTCATCCATATTTAAGAAAATGCTGTATACATGTAGGTGAATGTGGATGTGATGTGAATGCATAGTCAATTCCATTAAAGGTACTATGTCCCTTTTGCAGCCAACCTCAAATGCTGTAGAACTTTGCAGGAATTATGAATATGTCATGTTTGTCCTATCTGTGAAATTTAAACGTTAGCAGTGTCCTCATATTCAAATTATGCAAGGAAACCCGTTCACTTGCTAGACTTCACTGTCAGACACTATTGAGTGACTGACTGGCTTTTTTTCTTCTTTGGTAATAACATACATGAAAAGATTTGTAAAGGGTACATGAGCATTTGTCTACATCAATAACCCACTTCTTGTGATGGCCAAGATTAAACTGATTGAATCTTTGCGCAGCATAAAACGTATGACCATTCGGTACGATTGTCTGAAAATCAAGACTATTACTTTTGGGCTCTATAGCCCTAAAGTCGATTTGACAACTAATAGTCGTTATTTTCCCACTTGAAGACATTTTCAAGCCCCACCTTTTTTAGGGAAGTTCTAAATTAGTATTATCTTTCAAATGCAGTTGGAATTAAACTTTTTCATTTTTTGGGCCTGCAAATGGGACATAGTACCTTTAAGTCAAGAAAATGATTACTCTTAATTTATTCATGTCTAAATGTAGATGCCCTCTAATTTGAATATAATGTAAGTCCTGCATATATAATTTCACTACGGTTTCATATGAAAACTTGAAAATACATATGTGTGGTGACCGTTTTTCTTTGGAGTCCTACTCTAACTTCTAAGCCTCCCTGTGTGATTCCATTATGAGATAACCTTTAAACCCACCAGGGACTTCTGTTCAGGCATTCCATTGGTTTTTAATTTATCACTGGGATGACTCAAACGAGTTTATGAAGCAAACATTGAGATAAAGTGGAATTCAGCTCAATACTAAACTTCTGTATGTCTTTCTGAAGTGTTTTATTTTCTGTAAACATGGCACAGTCGGTCAAGGTGAGGTTGCCTCTTGTAAGTGAGATGCGTGTACATCATCTCGTCTTTTTGAGAGGCAGAAATGGGTTTAAAACAGATGATCTTGTCTGTTTTAAAGACAGAAAGGCGTTATCTCTCGTAAAAGTATTGTGAGTTGGTCCTTTAGCTGATGCATATGGCTTGTAGCAAACCACATAGGCCTACTTGTACATGCATATCTGGATAGAGAGAACACCATAGGCTGCATCTTCTAAACTGTGCCTCTCATCCTCTCAGAAATCATCTTGCCTGAGAGGCAGAAGAACATAACTCTGTTAATGCCTTTTGGCTGTCAGCAGACATCAATGATCTGAAAATCAATAACCAGAATTTGATCTTGCAAGATGTTTTTTGAATGCAATTGTTAATTCCTTAGACGAAATTTGAAAGACTTTTGTGTATGATTTAGATCAGAGTATTGAATCTTGTTTTACAATGGCAATGGTAATGAATTAAATAACCAAAGAAAAAGAGAAACAAACAGGATCAGGTGATGAAAAACTGATAAACTACATGGGTATGTCATGCTTTTAGATATGGGCCAGTATTTGACAAGTGAAATAGAATTAGAGGAATATCTTTAGAGATAATCTTGACACCAGCAGTCACTGATTTTTTTTTATTCAAAGCAGAAAATATCTCACTTTTTGCTTTGTTCATGACCTGAGAAAAAAAAACCCACTCTCAATTTGATAGTGATCTTTGTTGTCCTAAATTTCAGACATCTCACCAAAATTGTTTTTTTGAGATTGAGTGATACTTCAGTGGGGTTTAACTAAGCTGGAGTATTTCAATGGGGTCACCCATAGTCTAGAATGTTTAAAGATAAAGACCAGTTATGGTCATGCGACTGCATTGTGAAAGAAGCGTTGTGGAATCGATCAGAAAAGGTTGATCATCTAGTATTGATGTGTACTGCCAGGTTCTGAAATCATCAGAATGATAAGAAATTTGGCCCAGTCTTGGTAAAGTTACAAGCACTGTACACAGAAAGATGTATATGGGACTACGCAACACGTGCGTGACATGTGCGTGATGTCTATCAGGTCTAAATAGATACAATAATTTACCAAATATATCAGTAAGTAGGCGGTTTCTCTGCAAAATTTGTATCATCATGTATTAGTCAAAACATATTCTTTCACATGATTGGTAATAAGAGCTTCCATCTCATTTTTTGAGAGGAGGGGCGTTTTTAAAACTGGTTTTTACCTTTAAATGTGGGTTGAGCGGGGGATGACCCAAGATCTCACCCTAATCAAGTCAAGCCTGGAATGTTGATCCAGCAAAAGCTGATAATGAAAGATTATTCCGTAGTGGAATATGAAAAAAAAATGAAATTCTATATAGGATGCCATTATGTGAGGGGCAAGGCCAAGTTTGAAGCGAAGCACTCTTGAAGATGGGATAGATAGAAGACTCTACATGGCATCTCTTGGACACAAACTTCACACATGGCAAGTTCAAGACTGGTATTCAATTGATTCATAAATGTGTACTCCTTTTAGTCTACCAGTAGGTTAAAGTGGATGGAGTAAGTCCATTCTGCACCTTTTTTTAACGTACATGTAGCACCGATTGCCAGCCATTTCAGCCTTTACAACTAACAAAGTTCTTCAATGGGCAAACACAAATCATGTCAATATGAAATCAGTTTCTTTTATATTTCTTGACCAAGTTCATATGTTTCATTTTAATATCTTTCAGAGTGACAGGTTTTTGTATCTAGAATAAAGTGGTTACTGTATCAGGGTCAAGCAGGTGCTGAGAGAGGTAGCAAAAATGATATATTAATTATGTTGCTTTCTGACCTGACTTTTACATACTAGTTTTAGTACTAAGCTTAAATTTCATAGAAGAAGCAGAAACTTTGTTACTTTCTTATTGGGTATTTGGTGTAGAGCACAGCCATCTGCCAATTAGGTCTGTCTTCATCAGCTCGAGATTGCCAAATAACCCGCTAATTTAACTATCCCGATCGCAAATTATCCAGCTAATTTGCGTCTTCATCAGCCCGCACTTGCAATTAGCAGGATATTTGGTCGAGATAATCATCCCAAGATATATTGGGCTAGTTTGCAAAATATCCCGCTATTTGTCCAGTGCGTCCTCACCAGCCCGAAGACTCGCACTATGTGCGAACGCTGAGCAAAATATCTTGAGCTAATTTCTCAAGCTCGAGTTTTAAGTTTCGAGGTCAAGTCTCGAGCTGATGAAGACGCGATTTGTAACTTCAGGATTATTTCCCAAATCAGAAATAGCAGGCTATTTGGTAATCTCGAGCTGATGAGGACATACCTACTGTGACCCCAAATCCTAAATACATTGTCAGGCAACACCTCAACCTTGATGATGCTTTAAATGAGGTTTGCCTGGCAGGCTGGTGGAGGAAGCTAGGAAGAGCTAGCATTCCAGTGGGAGCAGAAGATGAGAGGATGATTAGATGATGATGCGAGCGGAATGGAGGATGATTGGTGATGTTGATCGAGATGCTCATGAAGGCATCAGGGATGGCATCCCATGCCGCGGGTTTCAGTGGTCTCCGTGCCAACCGCTTCCTCTAGCTACCTCTTAGGTCAAGTTCATCCCCAGAGTGGTCTGGGATGGTCATTAGTGTCCACATCCATCAAGGGAGGATGAATGGAGGATTGGTTCAAGGCTAATTGGGATGTTTTACCAGCTGCCAAGAAGCATGCATCTCTGGTGACAAGTCATCACCATGAGGTGGTAGGTAGTAGGTGCTCATTGATGTTGTATGTCAGCTCCTTGGTAGTGACGTTGGAGTCTTGGAGAATGAGTTGACACTGCATGGACAGGGACGAATGGACAGGGACATGTGATATTGGATAGTGGGGTATGAGGAGAGAGTATCTAAACAGTGGGAGGGTGGAATATTAAGATAATGGTTTTGATTTGGAAATAGTCATAAAATGAAAAAATGAAATTTGAGAAGTTTGGAATGAGGCTGGATTGCTGGAACAAAAGAAAATCAAACATATTGCTGGCAATTTTTTAAATGGTTATTGAATAATGGGATGGTATGGGGACATGGTTTGGGAAGCAGGCAATGAAATTAGCCAAATGTATTACAGAAGATATTTGGAATCATGTTGAAAATAAATGAAAAGAGAAAGAAGTTATTACGGTTACCAAAAAATGTGATGAAGATCAAGACAAAAGAAATAATCTCGATGTAGAGAAGGATAAAAGTATAAGTGATGATTCTTGGAAAAAACTTCAAAACTTCAAACACAAAACTCCTTCCATCATGAAATATTCAATATTGCTTGTGACGAAGGCTTGGTGTCCTTAAAGGGATCGTTTAACAATGTCAAATCTGAGATGCACTGCCCTACATGTACGTGTTATCAGTGTCTGTGTTATGGTGTTATATTGAAGCCCTAAAAAAAAAATGTGCTTCAAAAGGATCAAGAAGTGCCTCAAAAAAGTAAAAACCTTTGAGTGACCGGTTTTACCATACTTGTTTTCCCCAATAGACTGTAGTGTTTGGCAAACGCTAAATTTGATTTCGACTTTCAATCATGAATATCTTGATAATCAGACGGGCGATCGACCTGTAAAAGTCATGGGGTTTCCGACAGACCTAAAGGTTTATAATTATCGTTGCAGCATGAGCTAAATCAAGGATTTTTGTAAAGGATCTAAGACAAAGTTACCGGATCCCTTTAAGATAGAGCTTGACTTTGATCAATCACCATCGTGCTGCAAGCCTGAATGATAATTGTCTTTGTTGGCCTACATGTGAAATTGATGATTGGTCTATTGTTTGTGAGTATTTTTTCTTCTTTCCAGTTTCTGCGAAGAATGTGTGGAATGTTCCCCACAATGAGATCATGAAACTTTAAACGAACAATATGGGGTGCTTGATAAGCTGAATTGATCTCCATTTTAATACCAATAACAGGTCGTAGTCATGCCTGAAATCCTACCCCCTCCATCAAACCGTCATCATAGGATTAGTTGTACAGGAACTGATCAATCTTTAGAGATCAAGTACAGGTCCAACCTCCAGTGAAAGTCCAAATGTACTAGGACAGCACGGGGAAACAGTAGCCTTGTTCATACTAGATAATTAATCTGGATATTGACATTTAAATCTCACTGTTATCTTACTTATCCTGTGAAGTACTTTGTAAGGTCTGTGTAAACTGTTGGATAGTAAGTCTGAGATGACTTTGGACGAAACCCAATGGACAATTGTACATGTATGTTGAATGAGAATGAATTTTCAATTGATCCAGTCAGGTGGCATTTGCAACATTGCACAATTTCTAGCTATTAACAGGATATTTTGATTTTTTTTTCTTTCTTGAAAATCACATTTTCATATGCACTAGATATTGATCTTATGATAAATACCGGTATATATATATATATATATATATATTAAAAAAAAAAAAAAAAATTATATATATATATATTTTTTTTTTTTTGGGGGGGGGGGGTACTGTCTTTCTTAAACAGTTCAAATCTCATTTTCCTGGCATATTTCTTTGTATGAGAGATGCTTGTGGCTTAGAGGAGATCAAGGGCATTATTTGTAACCCATTTATCACCAGAAATTAGTCTAATGTTTCTGTAGAAGAACAAAACACAGTTGCCACTGTACGTTACCCGCTCCCAGTCAGTGTGCGGAGCTATATAACCACAACATTACGACTGGCCACAGGTGGGTGACAAACAAGACCCACTCGCTGCTGTGTCAAGTGAAATGATTAGTTGATCCAGGTTTTCTGAAGTTTCAATGTTAAAGTCACAGCCGGGATGGTGAAGCTGGAAGGGTCCTTGTAAATCATTTGCATGCTGGCCTTCTTTTCATTTTCAATTCAGGCAACAATGAAATATGGAGTAGGAAGAGCTAGAGGTTGGTTGTGCATGGTGAATTTGTTGAGTGATTTGTACTAGAAGTGGGAAATATTCACTAATTCAGAGTTCTGGTGATGATTGAACATCCATCCCCTTCCCTATGTTGATAAAAGATATGCAAGGGTATCAGCTTTGGGAATGTATCCTTTTTTGATAAAGGGATCATTAAAACAATATCCTTTTTTTTCTTCTCTTTTATCTCCTTCCCGTCTGTTTTCCCTTCTCTATCTCCCTGCCACACCTCATCTCTTCCTCTTTCCCTCTTTCCTTCGCAATTACTTCTCTCTCAAAAGTTCCCACTCTTTGAAAATAATCCAAGGTTGAAATATTGTTTGTTATGCATTCCATTGCTGAATATGATGAGGTTATAATTCTTTTTTTCTCTCTTTCACGCTCTCTTTAATTTCTTTCTTTTTGCTCCAAAGAGTGCACAAACTATACCCTGCTGTGCATATTGTCAACCTCAATTTAGAGCACCACTGATACCTGAATAGGAATTTTAGCTTTACAGCCAGTTAATTTCACAACTTTCATGGCCCTTCTCGGCTACGTACACCTCCTCTTTGTCACCCTATCCCAATATTTCTTCCAGCAAATTAATGTTAGACAAGAGAGATTGAGAGTGAGGTAATGAGGAGGTGCTGGTAAAGTGCCGTGCTTGATCTTATTGACACCTCACCAGGAACCCAACAATATGGCCCATGCCAGCATGAACTCAGACATGTTGATCTTGACTGGAATGTTCCTGCAAAACAAGCTATAAATGTCAAATTTCATACAGTTATATTTTATAAAGACATTGTGGACCTGAGTGTTCATGTGTTTGACTTTGCTGACACAGACTGACAGTTTTAGTTTTTTTGTTAAAGAGAAAAAAAGTTACATCATAACTTATGATTGCATGTGATGAATGTACCGGTACATATATTTTTTTAGAAAGAAAGCATTGAGATTGGTGTTATAATTGCCATCAGCTGATGAATAATTGTCTGATAATTAATGAAATCCGGAAGATTAAGATGATCCACAACACTACCTCTTTTGGTCTATTATTTAGTCATGAAATAAATTGATTAATATACTTACTTTCATAATAACCATTAATGAAAGAAAACTGAGGCTTTTTAAGCTATAATTGCTGTCAATGACACAAGCGTTTGAACAAAAATGTTCTGTATTTCTTCTTCTGGTCTTCACAAATTCAACTTCCTGCCGGAGCTGGCCCGGAAGCCGAAACCAGAAGGTTTGCAAGACCTGAATTGGTTTGACTCCCAGCACTATCAGGCATCTTAAATGTCTTTGACCAAACCTATATAAGTATAATTAATTTAAGACACTTATTTGATAAAGCACCATTAAATATGACCAGTAATAGGCCTACTATAGTTTTAATGTTTTAGACAGCATTTGATAATTGCTCTGTGATTGAGTGTACAATGACTTCTTGAGGCCATAGAGGCTCTCAAAGACCTTCCTTCATTGATAATTGTATACTCGCATCATGAAATCTGCATGCTCGTATGTACATGTAAGAACTGCCATCATTCCCACATGATCCATCTCTCTTGATCAAACTCAAACAAGAGATTACCCAGTGGGTTAGGATCGCGCTTTATAAGGTTCACTGCTTCAAGATGTTGGACCTTTGGGTAACTCATATTTCCTCCATCTCTTGCTTCAAGACTAACATTTTTCCAGCCTTGCTCGATGTGCTGGGCTAGCCTCTCTCCCATGTCAAGGATCGTCCATTTAAATCTGTCAATTTCTTTCTTAAGAAGCTGTCCGAAAACTCGTAGAATATGTTGTAGATTGAAGGAGTTGTTGCTGTCATATCTAGATAGTCTTGTTCCCCAGATGCCATGGTTGTGACATATAATACGATTTCGACGATGCCGCTATCTGGTTTAGGTTAAAACATTGTAACATTTGCCTGAAGAGAAGGCTAACATGTTCCCTCATCCATGGTTGATCTCTACGCAGAGTGAGGTCGAAAGCATTGGAATAAATAATTCCCCAATGATTACCACACATACATAGAAAAGAAACTTCATTCTCTCTTACAACATATTAAACCAGGAATGCCAGTGGAGTGGCATTGCCCCCCCCCCCCCTCGCTCACGCAGGCATTCTCTTTCTAAACTAAACTCAAGAAGAAAGAAAGCGAAAAATTTGAGAGGACTTTTTTTTCTTCTTCTTCTATCCCTCAAATACTCAAGAGGATCTGTCTAAACAGTTGGTATAAATCCTGGCAACCCACCATGAGTTTTCAATAAACCACCTGAATGGATTCTGACATGGTGCTACAGCCAAACGTTACTCTGCGTCAAGTTCGTTTGCAATGGGAGGCAAGACGGAGAGAGCCAGGAGTGAGTAGGAGAACCCTGAGGTGTTATTTCTGCGTATTGCTGGATGAATAGGGGCCTGTCAAATAAAATTGACCTAATAATCTTCCCAGTTCCTATCTGAAACCTTTTTCTTCTTCTCTCTCCCCTTCTCATTTTGACTTCCTTCTTTCTTTCTCGTGCGCGATGTGTATCGCACCCTCCATTCTTCACTGCGCCATTGTCGTTGTGATGGCATGTCTGGGGCTAGGAGACGTCATGGAGCCCCCAGACCTTCGGGGTGTGAAATCACGCCATGACGGCCAAGCCGAGCACCACCCACATCCTCCAAACTGACTGGAACGAGATTGTCTCTCCTCTCGGCAAAGGAAAATAAGCCCAAATGTCTCCGCCTTATTGACTCTGTCATCTTAATATGCAACGTTATAAATGGCACAGAAATTGATTAATTTTTATTGCAATGTTTTTCCAACTGCCATCGATAGAATTGAGCTTCCTCTTATAGTCTTATTCTTGTACACTATGCTTCTTTAATTGCCTCGGAAAGATTGATTCTGGCTGTAAGTTATAACAGTGTGTAACTTCATGGAGGATTAGAAGGAAACAAATTTTGTAATGCATGAAAAAAATAATATATAATGTTTTATGCTGGTTGATATGATCTATCGCAAAGAATCAATCAATGTTTCAAACCAACTTACTGAGAGGGAGTCACTATAATATTGGCAAACATAAGTTCCCTTTAAGATGGCGTCATGATGCAACTAAACCCTTGTCATCATAATCCTCACCCTCCTGTATACATTGCGACATGTAGCCAGAAATGTGTAACAATTACATATATATCAGACCTCCCAGAAATAATGCTTTTATACCCCCAACAATTATATCTCATCATAAAAGCTTTAAAAAATAAGAAAAGGTGAGGATCTGTTAAAATGACTGGGACTGTGCATGGAACCCTAACAGAAAAGATAGAGAATCTGAAAATGGTTTAGGGAAAACTGGCAACAGTATTAAAAGCCCTCCACACACAGCCTTGCTCTAAATTTATGCTTTTGTGCCTGAACACAAGGGGATTCGGAAACCTGTCAAGCGTTTCAGTGCGCTTTTCAGTGCGCTTTTCAATTTTATAACAAGTATGGTCACGGATCATTAAGATTTCATAAATGGAGTCAACTGGAGTTGGTAATGGAATTCCTTCTGATCGGATCGTGGTGTTATTCGGCCTGCGCACGCTCAATTAAATTGCATGTTTATCCAAAGGATAACAGCATCGTAGAGTGGAGTACGCTACTCGATGAAAATCATATAATTAATTTGACACTTCTGTGATTAGATTCAGTTCAGGTTGATCATATTAATCTGGCTACTTGAAAGTGCAACTGTTTGCTTATAATGTTTACATTTCGGGGCCTTTCAGGTTTAAAGCATGAAAGCTACCTTGAAACTAATTTATGCGATTATGATCCTAATAAGTGGATAAGATTCGGAATGTTGGTCTTGATCCCACTCTTTGATTGTTAAATGCCCTGAGACATTATTTGATAAAGAACCTTGCTTATGAATAGTAGCAGAAAAGTTTTTTGTACTGCTAAGCCAAGGGAACTTGAACCAGTGTCCTTAGAAAATATGTATTTTACCACCAAACAAATTCCTTAAGTGGTGTGCACAAACAAAACATTTGTTTTATGTAAGGGGGGGGGGGGGGTTCTAAAATTTGGGTTGGAATTTTCATTCATTTGCAGGGGAATAATAAAAATGCTATTTTCATTCATTTTTCATACTGTTAGGCCTATCGTATATTTATATCAGCCACAAAGCTTAAGAACTGTAGAATTGTAAGATGTTTCCAAATTAAGAACTCTTTTAGGGAAAATGATCTGTAATGATGGTGAAGTAAAAGCCAAAGAGCCCTCTTCTCTTATTGGTTCCCAATAAGATAAACAAATCGGGATAGAATGGGAGCATGATATCATTTTAAACTTACTCTGTTGTCTCTTAGGGTCATTGCCTTCCTGCTTACAAGGCACACAGGTTGTCTTCCAAGTTCAACATTGAAACATTCAACTCCCAGAAAGTCCCGGAGCCCCTGCATCTTTCTTCACCCTAAGGCCAAGCTATTTTGCTAACTTTCTCCCCTGAGGGCTGGGCAGGATATTAGGGTTTAGGAAGCAAAACTGTCTCAGGTACCACTGCTTTCTTAAGCCTGTTGTGTGGGCCAGAGAATGGATGAACAAGTAGCAACATACATAGAGCAGTGTATGGACATCAAACTATATAAAGACACTCTGTAGTTTTTCATAATTTTGCATGGATGTGAAATTGTATACTCTATTAGGAGGACTTTTTCTTCACATAATATTCTTGTCATATCATCTTTCATGTTCCTGTCACTCTAAGTTATGAAGGTCTCAAGTGCCCTTTGCACTCTTCTTGGTCTTTCATTGAACCAGATGCTTCAATTTATTTTTGATTAACCTTCTTCTCTCTCCTCCTTCCCTCTCCTCCTTCCCTTTCTCCCTCTCTTTCTCCTAGTTCGTGTTTTCTGATTTTATATTTCGCTCTTCTTTTAAACCGATGTGCCTCGTCTGTAATGTAACTTGATAAAATTGTAGTTATTAAAATTGGTTAGTTTGAAAACTTGCTTACTGCATTAGAGACTAAGAACGTAGCAACCCTCAAAGTACAGTAATTTGCTATATTAAAAGGAAAAAAAGGAAGATAAATCCATTCACCTCATGGAAATGTTCTGCCTCATTTTTGATGAACTTCCTTTCAACTATATTCATTTATCATGGTTTTTAGGGATAAGCGTTCAGAAAAGAAAGATGAAACAAAAGTGCCTGCTGAAACACTCTATTTTGCATTTAGATTCACAGTAAGACTGTGTAAATACATGTAGTTCACTTTGTTTTCTAACTCAGCTTATCAAATGACAGATAGTCTAATAAACTCAATTGGAACGATCTGCTTCATTTGACCTGGATTTATTTGTTCTCTTTAAAGTCTACACAGATCAGATACCACATGTTGTGTACACACAGTATCCCAATGGATTGGGGATCGGAGACCCGCTTCACCGCTTCCAATTCAATAATTAATACGCTTCCTATATCCGCATGTGAATATTTAATCACTCTGGTTGCTCTCTCGGCTCCAATGCCTGGGAATGCAATAGCTATGCACTCACCAGAGGGCAGAAGTCCACAAGCAAATCGTTGGCTGAATAAGTGACGAGTATCTTTAAATGTTTAATGAGGGTATGAGGTAGTTTGGATAACATGAATTAGTAAACTGGCGATTAAGGGGACATTTGTAAATGATGCTTTGATGCTCTTTGAGGGTCTTTGAGGCCAGCCAGTAAGGTGGACATTTCTTGCTCTTGTACTATAAATTCTTTTCTAAGTTTTACTTGTATCTTCAAATAGATAAAACTTGGCGTCATCCGCTTTGCTTTTACTGTGTATTGAAAGGAAGTATGGAACTTCTCCACTGTTGGCAATTGATTTTTTAATGTTTTGAGGTTCATTTTTTAAAGGCGAATTTGCAGTGGAACAGGAAAAGATGCCACAATCATGTAATTTGTGGCTTCTGGAAGTTAGTTTTTGTTCTGATTTGTTGCATTTATTATTCATTATTATCATTTCTAGTAGTTTATAAACATAGCCCTCCATAGCAATAAGTTTATTTGGATCTAATCTATAAATATAATCACATAACATTTATAGATGAATAGAATCTCTCCTTGAAGTGTATATTTTCTTTATGGTAGAACTCATGTGGTGAAATACTTCAAAACAAAGGTTTACAGAATGCAGGGAAAGTTCCAGTATGCAGCCCTCTTTTAATCCCACCACTGCTACCTTTGTGGTGGGTTGGGTAACTTTGGTCCCTACCTGGGGTTCCAGCATACACCCCTCTTTAAACTTTTAATCCCACTGATGCCACCTTTGTGGAGGGTAGGGTCACTTGGCTCCCTACCAGGGGTTCCAGCATGCACCCCTTGTTAAACTTTTAATCCCACTCCTGCCACCTTTGTGGAGGATAGGGTAACTCGGGTCCCTACCAGGGGTTCCAGCATGGGTTCCAGCATGCACCCCTTGTGAAGCTTTTAATCCCACTGCTGCCACCTTTGTGGAGGGTAGGGTCACTCGGCTCCGGCCCACCAGGGGTTCCAGCATGCACTCCTTTTCAAACTTTTCATTAAGGCATCCTGACATGTAATGGACATCCCTGGTATCATATTGAATATTGTAGCACATTGATCCTCATTTATTAAATTATCACATGGTCACTCTTATCTGATGTTTTTTATAAATGTATCTTTAATTCATACTAAAGAAATAAAGTTGTGCTTTGATGAAATTCAATTGGAATCGGAGAGGATGGTCCTCCTGTGCATTTCTTGATCACTGGAAGTAAATATATTATTATTGTTTTGTTGTATCATGATGACCGTCATACCACTTTTTTGTTTGAATGTCGTTTGGAGTAGTTTTGTCACACTACATGGATAGAAACTTACCCTGGATTTTTTTCTTTTAACATATTTTGTGGTAGAACTTGTGTGACGAGACCTTTCAACGCAATTTGTGGTAGGTACCTACCTGGGGTACCAGCATGACCCTTTTTCAAACTTGTCAAGCCCACCGCTGCCACCTTCTAGGTAAAAGGCATGCTGCCAATGTAATTGACATTCCTAGTATCACATTGGATAATATAGCACATTGATCTGATGTCATTATCACATTATCACATGGCATGTCACGTCAGCTGTGAAGTATGTCAAGTTTTTGAGGGGTGACAGAGTTGTCAGGGTCAACAGTTTGATGATAATTTTTTGTATCCTTTTCTAACTCCATTGCTATTGCCTTTTGCCTAATATATCGTAGTATTTTTATGGAATTTGTACTTTTCTCAACATTTTCTCAAGTAATTTCCTTTCCTTTCCTCTCTTTATCCTTATCTGGCTGTCAATACATGTGGACACTTATACTCTGTCCTTTCCCTTCTATTCTCTGATTTTCACTTCTCTTCTTAGCACTTTCCTGTGAATGGTGAATGTCATGATTATGGTAATGAGATTGTTGGTGATATTTCCAATTAGGTCTTGCAAATGATAAGGGTGAATAAACAAAAATAGACGTAGATTTAATAGCAATCATGGATATATTATTGGAACTGAGCAACACCAGCGATCTTAAATATACACAGTACCAGCTTGAATATCAGGGTAAAACAGCACCGTGGCCAACTTTGTGTACTCCACCAGCTTTGGCTCCAATCCTGCCAACACAACAACTTCAAATTTAAACATTATGGTTTGGATTACATCTTTCAAGAGCCCTATAGAAGGCCAAGTGCATTGAGTAAGTGACAAGTTTTATTCTCCCCTGATCCATTTCGCTCTAGATGGTCTAATTTTCTGAAATATGCAAACTATGCGGATAATCCACGCACAGACAGAACCAGAGCAAGACGAGAGGGGAGAGAGTGAGGAGGCGATGGGGTAGGACGCAGATGGACAGGGAAAGATGGTGGGATCTAAGATGGATGTTCGAGGAAAAAAGAAGGGAAGAGTGTCTTTAGAAGATAAAGTGAAGATTGAAAGATTGGTTGATGTCTAGAAAATTAGCAGTTTAGGGAGAAATAGGGGAGAAAGAGGGCAAAACTTGAGATTGGGATTAGGGCAAAGAAAGAGTAACTTCGAATGACTAAAATTTACTGTAGTTCTCACCAAGACTGTACAGTTGGATTTGAAAGAATGTTGTAGTTTTGTTTTCTATGAAGATGCATATAGAGAAGGAAAATGATGTTTTTAAAAAAATTTATTTCAAGTAGGAAACAAAGTTTACGAGGTTAGGAAGAGAATGAGGTGTGATATGATCGAAAGAAATGGTGCCTGCCAAAGTATGAACTAGGTCATTATCAAGAACTCTGACCTACTTTTCATGCATATTTATTCAATACAACCTTGAATATGATCTGGTAAAGTTATACATGCATGAATACCATCTTTCCACCCCCTCTCACCCGCTTCCCCCACCCGCTCTCCCTCATCGTACATCTCCTGATACATCATGGAGCCACATAATCTCCTGCAGCCAGGGAGCTGAAATCCCCTGATGGTTTAATTGAGATCATCCTTCTTAAGTGTCACACTACACTAATCCTAATTGGGGAATGGGATTAAGTCTTTCTACACCAGAAGCTTATAGTGTGCATGTATGGAGATGGGGTCTTTGCATCAGCAGGAATTTGTGTAATGATCAACGTCATGACTATACATCATTTTATCTCTGCTTAAACTTAAAGGATAGTAGAACTCCATAATCACAACTTATTCAAAATAAATTTCTCAATCTGGTTCAAGAATTATATGCCCGATGGAAAGAGGTAGTCACTATTATGCTTAACATAGTTTTATGCTGTACTAGGCTACTAGCCAAGTCCCCAACCCCTCCCCCATTTTTGATTTTTGATTTTTGATTTTTGATTTTTTTTTTTTTTTTTTTTTTTTTGGATTTTTTTTTTAATTTAAAAAAAAAAATAAAAAAAATAATTATTATTTTTTTCTTCAAAAGTATTAAATTCTTGACATTGATGTACTGGATAAAGTGAGCCTGTTTGAGTCTGCTATTTGCTCAAAGACAAGCAATCTCTGTTTTTGTGATAGTTTAGGAGGGGGGGGAAATCAAATTTTCCAGTAAATGGAACTGTTCCTTTAAAAAAAGTTAAATGTCTGTGAGGATTAGCTGCCTATTATTTGAGCCTGCCTAGCTTGATTGCTCAGGTTTTTTTTGCAGTCTGGAAACCTCAAATTGTAGGTAATCAATCTGCTGTGACGAGGGATAAATAAACCTTCCCCCTTTTCTATAAATAGGGCATGAAGACCCATCATTACTTTCAAGTAATCAGAGTAGGCTTATAAATATGTGGATTCTTCAGACTCATGTAAGCAAAATTTTACATCATCTAAGGATCAATTGGTCCTACCTGTGTAATTTGGCTACAGATACACTTTAAATCCAACAGGAGAAAAACTTAGACCGCTGTCTAACTTCTCTTTTTCTTAACTCATCTGTAGATCAAGCATTAGCCCAGTGTTTGGTTAAAATTATAGTAAAATATGGGCAAATTGGTTTTGATAATATAAATCGTAATGTAAATAAAAGTTTAGAGAAGGGGCACAAGTGGTTGTGGGGGGGGGGGGGGGTGAGGAGTATGCTATTTAATTGAATTGCCTTTTTTACTATGTGCACAAACCGGCTTTCTCGCCACGTGCAGTTACAGTTATCTGTGACAAAAACTAAAGCATGATGCAAGGAAGAAGTGCATTGATTTCTGTCACAAAGGGGAAGGAATATGTACTATAGACCGATGTCTATCAAGTTTCCCCCTAACTCTTTATCCTCATTTGTCTCTGAGGGATTTCAGTCTAAAGATACAAGGTCCATGACTTTATAAGTAGGTTCACATGGCAGTCCTTTAACTTTAAGTTTAGGCTGTGCTTTTAAACTTTGAAGATATGTTGTAGTTAGGGATCGTATGGACACACCTGTTAGAAAACTATACCGGTAAGAGATTTTTCTCAAAGTTATAAATCAGGAACAACCAGAGAGTAGCGTGATAACTCTGAGCAGGGGCGTAGGGATCCTCACTCGAATGATGTGCATGTCGAGGAGATGCAATTTACTTAGAGGTTACACCAGCTTGGAAGTTGTAGTTCAAATGACTGCTTGCATGCTCAGCTTGTAGTTTTAAACTTTCATTTATACTTAGTGTTTTGGTGCCGTCTCAACCCTCATCGTCATTGATGGATCATGGTTGATAAATCAATTAATTATATCACACTGATGGGCATTATTTATGTTTAAAATATGATATAGAAATCAATATATCAAATCAAATCAAATTTTAGATTTTAGAAACTTACAGATTTAAACAACGACAGTCCCGTGTTAACATAGCTCATGTTTGTCCGTGGGCAACAAGATGAATAGAGCTTTAATAGTGGGTGGAGACGGACATCTTGTGCATAGATATTCAATTCAGAAAAGATAAAAGAGTATGTGGAAGTCTAATTTGTTTTGCAGATTATGTTGGCTTGCCTTTTTCTTATCATTCCAAATAGTGAAAGAGATGGATAAACAACACCCAGTTTAATCAAGGCTAGTGCCTCCTCAGCATTGGGCAATATGAAATATAGGTTTCATAATTCAGGAGTTACATGTCTTTCAAAAATGTATATATTTCATATTTTTTTTACCTTGTCATCATCTAGTCTTTAGTATTGACTAATATTTCAAGAGTTACATGTACATGTTTTTTTTTGTAAAATAACATACTCTACTCTTTCCTGTCAATAAAATTTGTTATTTTTAGATTTTGCAGTCAGTAAAATTTGTTATTTTTAGATTTTGCAGATTTATAAATGTACATGTAGGGTACATGGTTAAAAGTTGACAATAATTTTTATGTGAAAAGTATTGTATAGAATACATTCCACATCAAAATTATTGACTTTAATTTAACCTGCAAATTGAATTGAATTGCCATTTATTGTCCATTCAGGAATTTTGTTTTCACTGGTTTTACAATCATTGTACATGAATGGCAAAAAGTAAGCAGTATTACATTGAGATATAATTATTGTTACCCAGAATGCATGAATTAATATCAGTGAAAGAAAGGCAATTTTCATTGACACATATGTGTCTGATTTATTGGTTTATTTCAAAACATTTCTATTACCAAATTCCATTGACAGCTCACATGAGCAACGTTCAAAGGCCCCAATCCGAAACTGAAGCTGTGGAAATCTTTTTGCATCCATGCATCACAGAGTTTGGCATTCCTGAACATTTATTACAATAAAAAACAATAACAAGATGGCAGGCATGTACGAAAGTCGAGTAGGCATCATGTAGATCCAGCAGCTACTGAATGTTTAGATTTTGGCAGCGTGGTTGCTTGCTTGCGGTGGCACTAATGCAACAACCCGGGACTCTATGTGCTAAGGGAAACGTGGAGAAATCCATCTACCTTGGAAAGTACAATCACTCTGTAAATATGCAAGCCTTTTAACAATCCAAATTTGAAATAGCAAACACAGTGTCATAAACTAAAGATGAATCCCGAAGGGAATACAGCAATGTAAACAACCAGCAAGTGGAATGGGCGGAGTGAGGGAGGGGTTCAGATGAGGGCCATACAGCTCCGCTGTTTATACCTGGTTCTTGTTCACATGAAAAATATAATATCGTTTTCTAATCGCGAAGATGCACCGTGGGTCTATGATTGATTGGATATATCTATGTGTAAATTCATAGATTTTGCTCCCAAATATTTTCTAATCTACAATTTAATTAAGGATTATGTATTTATATTATTGAACATTTATTTTAACTCAAAAAACTATCCTTTAAAATATGAGAGTATTATAAGGCCTATGTATTAGAATTGTCTTTTTGAAGTATACTTCAGAAGAATATTTCTAAAGGCCTATGTAGCGGTATTGATATTGGTCCTGTAGTTTTTTTGGGGGAGGGGTTCTCTAGAATTTTAAAGGGGCCAACTGCCCCAGTCCCCCCCCCCCCCCCCCCCCCCGTTGGCTTCACTGCAGCACTGATGCAGTTCAGAGAGAGTTGCTTTTCAGAAAGTAGCATTTCCTTGTCTATATAGCATGGTACAGTATGTGAATGGGGGCATGACAGGACAGGCCGACCCCATGCATATAGTTCTAGGTTGTATACAAATATTTATGAAGCACCATATCTTGGTAAATACATGATGGACTGTGACCTCTGTAGAGAATGTATGTAAACATTTCTTGGAGAAAGATGAAGACCTTTTTTCCAGAAGTTCTGTTGCACTTCCTAAGTGGGATGGCAGGGTATACTGTACTCGGATGGGCATTTTGGGTGATGCAAGTACCCCCCCCCCCCCAAGTATCAAGTATGATCTAGATGAATGTAGATATAGGTTTGATTGACCATGAACCTAAATGAACCCAAATGTCAGTGACTTTGTGCATGTATTTTAATAAGTGAGATTCAGACACCTTTGTGTATATTACCTTATCTTGAAGATTAGTATGAATCAATAAAATTATCTAATAAGTGGATGAAAGTGGAGAAATAGTATGGGTAGTGAATTACAGCTTGAATGAAACATGATTCCAATTAATGATGATATTGATTTGTACACAAGGAAAAAAGGTATTCTCTGAGCAATATTTAGTGAAATGCTTTTTCAGTCATGAACAGTTACAGACTTTCTGAAGTACAGTTAGCTTCAAAGTTCATTCAAGAATGTAGCCTGAATGTACATGGATGTGACACTGTCAAGATTTTGTATTTCTTCATCGTCATTCTAACATAGATCCACCATTCGTGCTTGAGTTCAGTAAAAGATCTGGAATGATTGTCGTAGGAAGAAAGAAATGTATATGTGGCAATATAAAAAAGATAAATGTCACAAAAGACATGATTGTGATTATGGTGATCAAATCTTGATGTAGTACAAAGCCTTTCTAAAGAAACCCATCCATCAACTGCTTTCACTTAACTGTAACTTCATGCAAGATGTTTATGTTTCAAGCTGATACCAACCCATAAATCTTATTGAATGTATCTGCCACGAGATCTATCTTCTACCATTCTCAGGACATGAAAGAAAAGAAAGAAAGCCACTGGTTATAAAGCTCTATGAGCCTGCGAGCTCGCTGCGTAATCCATCATACGCCAGCCATACCGGTCTTCTCTTTTTACCCCAGAGCGTTTGGCTAGTACCTCTAGTGTTCCATCGATGATCCTTTTTCACTTAGGGGGGAGATGTGGAAGTGTGATCTAGTACGCCAGCCTTTGTAGGGGAAGGAAGAAATGATGAATCTGTGTTCTGTTGTGAATTGATAAATTTTGTCTTGATCTTATCATCGGCTGGGCAATATATCAGGATTTGGTCTGTCCCTGTGCAAATCCGATGTATAGCCTCACTTCCATGCCCAGTATCTTTTGAAATTTTCCTTATGAATTATTATTTTCTATCCAAGACATATTTCATGTATGTATTGTATTTTTATCCTTAATTGTCAAGCGCTGTAGCAGCTACCAAGACTGAGATTTGAAACTATATTTGGTAGGCTTGACTCAATAGGATGTCCTATTTTGATATTGACACATCCTCTAACTATATAGGTTATACTGGGAATATACTGAGTTATACTGAGCCTTGAAACTGAGCTACTTAGGCCAGACTGGTCTCAAGCTGATTGTACACCCTCCGCTTACATCACTGACATGATAAACAAAATCTGAAGTATTTTAATTTTCTTTAAAATATTTTTTCTCTTTTCTTATCTTTTCAGAGACCTGAGTTATAACCAGCTGGTGAAAATTGACCGAAAGGTATTCCGTGGAGCTTCATTACTCAGGGACTTGTAAGTATAACGATTAATTTACTCAATTTAATTTGAAAATGATACAAAAGGAATGAGAAGAAATGAGATACAGATGGAGAAGCAAAAGGTACATGTTTGAAAGATATCATTTATGAAAACTAAAATGTTCAATTAACATTTAAAGGACAGAGGAGTGACAAAGATGTCAAATTAGTACATGTAATATGATATTTTTAACATGCTAGATGTCATCTCTCCCCTTTTGTCCCTCCTCTTTCTCACTTTTTCTCTTCTTTCTCTTCTTTTTCTTTCCTTTTTCTCTTTCTCAACTATGCAAAGCCCCCCTTTCTCTGGCTTCTTTTCTGTTTTGCAAGGCTAACCAAAATGCATTCACCAACTGTGGAATTAGAATTAGTGAAAGAGAAAATGTTACCTCCCAAATCCTATAAAATGTTACTTTCCCCTGCCTCAAATAGATCAAAATACAATTCAGCCTCTTCAATGAGATTTAAAATAGGAGCTTATGTACATTAGCACATAAGCATACATAATTAAGCAGTATTGATGCCATTCTTGACAGGACCTACCCTGTAATTACCTTCTAAATATTGATATTCTGCTACTGCCCCCATCTTGTATACAATGCGATTAAAAGGTTTAGGATTTACCGGTGCTTGATATTTTACAATAAGGAGGGCTCAGTTCCACCAGCATACATACCAAACAATGGGAAGACATAGCAATTAGTATGATATACTTGCGTCATGCAAATTTGCGATTCATGTAAGGTTGCAAAGAGGTACCTAGGAAAGATATCTTAGCATTCCAAGGACATTCTTAAATAGATTTTCATCACTGCATGTCTGTTTGGTCATTCCCGGCTGAAGTCATATGATTCCATGATTGATATGAAAGGGGACCAGTTGCTCAAAATATCTGTCCCTGAATTTTGGGGTTTGTCAGTATGTAAATTTCAAAGAATTATCTTTAAATATTACTTCTTTAAAGAGGTATTTTGATGACTAGTTCCTTTTAAATATATTAAGGCCCCTGTTTAATAAAACTTACAAGTGAAGTTAACTTTGTCATCAATATCAACTATCATGGCATCTTCAAATCAAGGTTTCCGTGGAAGTTACCATTAATGGCAACATTTCCATCAATGGGAAGTTTCATGCAACAGCGAGGGCCCTAACGTTTTAAGCTCCTTCCCATCAATTCATAATGGGTTGATTAATCTCAATCAGGATTAATGGAATAAACATTTCAAAGAATGTATCAGCAGTATGTTTGACATTATTCAAGATTAATTGAACTCTGCACTTTGAGTAGTCCAGATTAGCTACGACTTTTGTGAGCGGAAGACCATTCATGTCACATTTCTCCTTCAAACACAAAGAATAATTTTATAAAAGATTACCTCCTATTTATCACAACTATGTAAATGTTGATCCCTTGAAAGCAAATAAATCATACTCTTGAATAGAAGAAAAGCTACTTTTATCATAATTACTGTTCAAAACTATTGTATTTTAATCTGATGGGAGTTCCCAGATATATGCTTTACAAACCTTTCTACATTTTGTTTCCGTTTGTTTTGTTTGATTTATTTCCATAATCGGGCTACACAGTTTCTTGTAGAGAGACAGGAACAAAGTAAAATAGACACAATAGGGGTACTACAGAAAGAGTCTGGAGGGGGGAGGGGGGGGGGCGGTGTCAGGGAAAGAGGGAGAAGAAAAAGGAAGGAGATCGGTTTATCATAGACAGAATGAGAGAGATATGACCCAAAAAGCCAAAAGGCTGTTTATGTCTTTCTTGATCTAAAAAGTATGAATTACAAAACAAAAAGTTAAATCAAATCAGGTGGGAAAATTGTAGTTTATTCAATTTTTAAAAGCGAACTCATCTTCATGATGTAATAGAAATTTGTTAGTTATTTATTTCCAATCAATTTTTCACTAGAATGAAGCACTGGTTATATATCAATTCCAATGTCAATCATCAAATTCCAACTGTCTATTAAATAATCATTATTGAGAAATCATTTTTTATTAATCCACTTTTGTTTGCTCTCTCTCTTCTACAGGCGGCTACACAACAATCAAATCCTCTGCATTATGAGTGGCTCCTTCAGACCTCTCAAACTCATTGAAACTCTGTAAGTATTGAATGATATTAACCCTTTACCTATTGGTAATGGGTGGCTACTGTATTAAGCATATGGGAATGAATGAATTCAGTAATCAAGGGTTTAAAGCCCCACTGCACCACTTATAGGTACTTGCGTCCTCTATATAGCAAACAAAGCCTAATTGGTGACCATTGGTCCCCCATGATCCCCTTTTTCTTATGTTAATTGAGAGCTGATTTGATGAGATAACCACCTGTCCGTGACCATGCAGGGAGGTCTAATCCCTCCTGGCCAAACTAGTGCAGAGGGGCTTTAAGATCAATCCTATCCTCCCAAAAGACAACATTTATCTGAGCTTCATCATCTCCCCATAGTATGTAACCTACATGTGTACATTACGGTATTGCCATGTATATACCAACACCACAGACTTTGAGGAACATTCCTACACTATACACCGATTCGGGCGACTTCTGGTGGAAGTGCGCCTTCATAAGGTGACGCCATAACTGGGGGGCGTCTGACTGCAGCTAGCTAGCTTACATTGCAACGGGTATGCTATACCTATACCGAACCTCGCCCAGGCCGGCCAGGGTCGCTGCTCCGCTAGCTAGTAACCGCTCTCGAGCTCTCTGTACTGTCAGCTGGATCGGAGAAGCCCCCCAGTTATAGCGCCGCCACCGGCGGGCAGGTACATAAAACCCCCAAACCGAATCGGTGTATAGTGAGTCACTGCTCATGCTGTTTCTACTTTGTAATCATGGTAATTGTTTCATTATCCTAATGGGCTGGCGATTATACCAAGCTCTTAAATAACCTTCCCCAACCAAATACACATTGCACATAATCACCAAACATAACAGAAGGGGAATGTACACGTATCCATGTTCACTCCAATTCATTGGACTGCATATCTTGGAATCCACCACTCTCACACATTGCATCAACCCCTCACCAGGCTATATATTTCAAAATGGTTTATTTGTACAACATTCACATGAAGAAGAAGTGATTGATGGTTAGGCAAACTGTCAATCACTTGAATGTTATGATTTTGATTACTTGTATTTGTAAAGCATAATGCTATGATAACGTTCATCAAATTTTGGCTTCACGAAAGAAAAAAATGGTGAGATGGATTATGATTGGGGAAAGCTCTTTTAACACTTATTTATTCATTTCCAGTTTTATTAAAATAAATAAATAAATAAATAAATAAATAAATAAATAAATAAATGTATGCTTAGGAACTGAAACATGTTCAAAGGAATGAGCTGAAAGTGATATCTTGCTGTAAAAACGCAGGATGATTTTTCTGAAAATGTTTTCAGTTGATTTTAAAGATTCCATTAAGATGTTTCTTTCACACTAAACACAATCACAAACAATTTCAAGAAATCAACCTGTGACAATTTTAATAGATGTGTGAACATCACCTATTGCGATGTGTGAACATAACAATGACATTATGTAATAAGAACATGATGATGTAGGTAATACAATATGGCAATGAAATAACTCTGAAGTTATTTCTTTTAAAGTTTTTACAAACTTGTATCCCAGTTCTTTGGTCCTTTTTCCCAGTCACTTTGTCAAAGCTATGGGAACACACCTTTCGCAGCTGTGTGAACATACCTTCCTCAGTTTCACCCCCGAATATGATCCATATCTCATTGAAACAACCCGGGAATGATGGGAGAAACCCCATTGTTTATTGACGGAAATCAATTGATTAGAGTGGAAGGATAGGGATGTAATTAAGGCAGTGTTATAATGATATTTCACAAAGGACATATTGACTCCCTTATTGATTTAAAAGAGCGAGCTCTTAACTTAATGGTAATTCAATTTCGAGACTGTCGTTGTGCAAACAATAATTGTAATATAGCAAATTAAAGGAATAGGATGTTCACATTTGAAATTTCACATGTAGTGTATGTATTGCATTAAAAACTTAATTGAATTAAGAACTTTGCTACAAGCAAGACACAATTTAGACAAGATCAGTAGTACGTGGTCCGAGTTGATGATAGTAGAAATTCTAATTGGATTTGGTTGTTACTGCTGTATCAAAAAGTTGCAGTTGTAATGTCCTTTCCTTAACCATTGAATTTTGCTGTATAATAAAAGAGTAGGAAATGGAGCTACTTTGTTAAATATCCGAGTGCATAATGGTCATTAGATTGAAATTTCTTTTTTTTAAAATTATATCTTTGTCCATTTCCCAGTTTTACCTATTCCGTTGTATACCCAGTGTATACTTAGAGGCATATGCTTCAAAGTGCATTTTAGTTTTGGAATAAAACCTTTTGAATTACTGCATTGTAACACTCCTACTTTGTGCATATCCCTGAAATAAAAATGAAGACTTGAATAATTGAGAAGGGACAGGGTGTGTTTGCTGTTTTTTTATTTTCACGATGCGTAAAATTTTGTCCCGTGTTTAATGGTATCATCATCTTCATTTCAATTAAAATGATAATTCTGGTTAAGATGGGAATATGGTCCAATGACTATATCCGCTAGAAGGCTCCCGGTCTATCCTTTTAACCTTCAAGGAGACAAATTTCAATAAGTTCATTACGAGGGCACGGTCTAATTTGTGCGAGTTATCTCATTCATCGACTTAGGAGTCTGTCTAGCTCTCTCCCGTGGAAGGTAATCGATAGGTCAGAGAATTCTGGGATATGAGAGCTGACAGAAACATGGATAATTGGTTCCATTGGTGACCTGTCTGAAGGATAGATCAATTCATGATCGTTGTTCACAAAAATGATTAAAGCAGTTTACTAGAAATATGAAATTTCAATTTATTGACAAAGCAAGTTTTTTCTTCTCATTTTACCATTGATGTACATGGTATTATACCAGTATGTGACAAACTTTACCCAAAAAATGTTCTTGAAATAAAAAACGTTGATAAAAATAGATTTCTAGATTTTTCTAAGGTTTAAACTCTCCTTTAATAATAAAACAAAGAATCCAATTGAAAATGGTGCAATAATCCCTTTTTCTTAAAGAGGAACCATTAATCTTAAGTTTTCGCAGAGGGTTTTGCAATGGTTTTTGCAATGGTGATGATGATGTTATTTTCTTCAAAATATTTTGAAAAGCAATACAAGGAAATGCATACTCGCACAAGAATTCATCATGTTTCTGTCTCAATTTTTGTTTCTTAGATATCTGAATGACAACAATTTGACAACGCTCAGCAGTAGCAGCTTCACACATATGAGTTTCCTCAAACAACTGTAAGTTGATTATTATTTATTTTAAAAATTTGCTTATACACTTAAAAAGTATATGATCATTATAAAGAACAAAAACTATGTATATGTTTCAGGTTATGACTTATGAAAATGGTTTACAGTATTTTGAAATCTGTTTGAATTTTTATGAAATGAATATATGCTTTTATACTGGTATTAAAAAAAAAAGAGTCTTCCAAACTTCTTTTGTAACTTTTAAAGAGTTGAAGATATTGATTGTCATTCTAGCTATCCTTTAATCAAGTAGTTGTAAAAGCTGACAATTATTTAATGGTGATATTATTAGAATTTGAAGCTTGTCCTACCTGAATGGTAAGAATCTGATATATTGAGAAGAAGTGAGATTGAGTGAAGAGATAGTTTACTTCTATAGTGTCTTGTTTTCACTTTTTGCTGTGTCAGAAAAGAAAAATATATATATTCAACATCACTGTTTGATGGGAAATTTGAAAGATATGGCATGCTTTTTATTTGTTTGAGATGTATCACTGTACTCCATGAAATACGATTTGATACATGTTGTATGCTCTGAACTAATTCAGATTGTAGAATTAATGGATATGTGTTTGAGGTGTCTTATTCACTTACAATATCATGACATATGATTTGATGTTGTATGCTGTGAAGTCTGAACTAATTCAAGCGGTAGATTTAATGGAAATGTGTTTGGGGTGTCGTATTCACTTACAATATCAGCATTGAAGTGTGAGAGATGATTTTAAACTGAAAGGTTTCTTCTGCAAATCTCTTTTCATGAAAATATACCTTCCCAAACGTCTTGTCTGTTTCCTAAGAACGCGATGGGTAACCACTGTTTGTGTTGGGTAATTTAAGCATCTCTCGGATACACATGTACATACATCAATGTCTTCTCTTGCAGATCAATCTATATTTGTTTCCATTAAGGCTGTTGTCATGTTTGACTTAAATTTGAGAACATGATCTGTTTTACGTTCAATATTATTTGAGGAGAGGAAGATTTGGACACGCTATGTTTGTTGTTTCAAAATTATGACACTTTTTAAATCAATCTATACATGTATTTGTTTCCATTGAGCCTGATGTCTTGCTAGAGAACAGGATGTTTCATGTTTAATATTTATCTAGGAGAGGTAGATTTGGACAAATATGTTTGATGTTTCAAAATTATGACACTTTCTAAATCAATCTTTATTTGTTTCCATTAAGCCAGATGTCTTGTGAGAGAACATGATACTGTTTCATGTTTAATATATATCTAGGAGAGGTCGATTTGGACAAATATGTTTGATGTTTCAAAATTATGGCACTATCTAAATCAATCTATATTTGTTTCCATCAAGGCTGATGTCATGTTCGACTTAACTTAGAGAATATGATTCTGTTTCATTTTCAATATTTATCGAGGAAAGGAAGATTTGGACATGCTATGTTTGATGTTTCAAAACTTTGACACTTTCCGAATGAAGATGGGAGATAAAATTGAGCCTCAAATGGGAAATGGAAATGGATGATATACAATATTGATTTTTATGTCGAAACGTGTCAAAATGCAAATTACATTTACAGAATAACGGTAGTTATGAATTTCAGTCAAGGTAGGAAATAAGTGAAAGTATTAACAAAAAAGTTTGAATGTAATTTTATATTGAACTACTTTGAGGAGAGTTTTGACAATGTTTTGAATAACAGTGGGTTAGAATACAACATGATTCTCTGAAATCATGTAAGTTTAGATACAAGTACTTCTGCATTTGATACATTTATGGTAATGCAAGTGTAGTGATTTAGGTTTAGAAAACTTAGATGCACCAAGAAAATTAAACTTTCCACCAAATCAATGGCCATGATCAATACTGCGTACTACCGTTAAGGCCATAAGAATAAAATTTAGAATGTCATCTCAGTTCTTGCATGTACTTTAGTGAGATAGTAATTATCATCAAGGCTTTTTTGTAAGCACTCTTCTACAAAATAAAAAGAAAAGAAAATAGATAAAAAGACCTGTGACGTTTGCATGTAGTTAAGAACAGATCAAGGGAATAAATAAAATTTCAATGCCACCTCCGACTCTGATGGGGATTTTTAGTTGTCTTGTTTGGTTTTGACGTCACCGAAACCGTACCCTAATTGGACGGGGGACGAAGGGGTTAGGAGAAGTGATGAAAACGAGTCGGTGAATGAAGTCACATGATAGTCCTGTTGAAAATTGCTCCATGCGATAGTAGGATAGATACCTGTTCAGACAAAACACTATTAGCTTGGTCACGGTCACCGACCTTTGATTGCGGTGTAACACCATGATGATTGAAGTGAAGAATAGTCGCTTTAAATGCATGGGGAAAACGTGTAGCAACTGATCGGTAAAGACATTCATCTGATAAGTGCGTGCTCAAGACAGAGAAGATAATATTTTTCATTTCACAAGTTGTAAAAAGAAGTCTTCCTTGAAACTAAAGCTATCTCTACAGGCTGAATTAAGAGACAAGAGCAGGGAAAACAGTGCACACAAATTTGGAATTGTTTTGTCAGATGAAGGAAGCAATGATTTGAGAAATAAGGAGGTCTTGGATGATTTGACTTTTAGTTCCAAATGATGCAAAACACAAATGATAACTTGTGGGTAAATCGGCTGAAATAAATATTGAATATTTCCAGGTTTTTCAAAAATTGTGTTAATTTGTCTTCACATGAAATTGAAGGAGAAAGAAAAAGAAAGAGTAGACTTTATTTTTGAGGTGGCCGAATTATATTCAAACTCACTAACAATAGAACTGAAACTGGATTTAGTATGTTCAGTTTGTTGTGAACATAAAGACAAGTATGCCACTATCAGTTTATGTTACCTTTCGACTTAACGCTTAAGTAGTATTTAATCAATTGGATACAATTTCATTTTTATATACCATATAGCATGTATTTCCCAAAGAATCCAGTCCAAGTTTTCCCCAGCTTCTTGTTCAATAGGTCAAGTGAATATGGATAGTTAGCATGATTTTTCATATTTTACTTTTAAATCTTAAACTTGTTTTTGACTACTTCAGGAGACTTTCCAAGAATCCATTGGCTTGCGACTGTCATCTGAGTTGGCTGGCTCTTTGGTTAAGACCCCACATCCATCTTGGTCTCTTCACCACCTGCGAGACCCCTCGACAGCTTCATGGACTCAAGGTGGCTGAACTACAGACTAGTGACTTCAGATGTACAGGTATGATTGATAATGATGATGATGATGGTGATGATGATGATGATGATGAT
Organism: Strongylocentrotus purpuratus; assembly: GCF_000002235.5. Classification (NCBI taxonomy): domain Eukaryota; kingdom Metazoa; phylum Echinodermata; class Echinoidea; order Camarodonta; family Strongylocentrotidae; genus Strongylocentrotus; species Strongylocentrotus purpuratus. The sequence goes on along the minus strand of NW_022145600.1, from coordinate 28,840,638 downwards.
GATGATGGTGATGATGATGATGATGATGATGATGATGATGATGGTGATGATGATTATGACAATGCTGGCAAGTTGGTTTGCTCTATGTTTAAGACCTAACATCCATCTTGGTCTCTTCACCACCAGTGAGACCAATAGCATCCAGAGCATATATGAAAACCACTCTTAATTTTGTTTTAAGCCTAACATTTTAAATTGTAATGATGATTTTGAATTAAACAAACAAACTTTTTGCTGCTAAATTTAGAGGTTAGTTTACTTTCTTTGATTTCCTCTTCAACCCTTTGTTTTGTGAGTAAAACAACATCAACAAGTATTTGAAATATTATTGAAAACATTTTAAATCACTTACTTATGGATAAGATTAGTTACTTTTCACTTTTGAAATTTTGTATTACATTGGAAAGCTTGTGGGCCTGACTCCTGAGTATTACAGTATTTGTCTGCATGTAGCGATAGGTAGGAAAGTTTGAAAACAGACTCTACGGTGTATATCATCACCTGTTTGTGACGAGGTTCAAAGTGACAAAATTAGAAAGCTTCACCCTAAATCGCTATTGGCAATTACCACGCCTGCTCTGCTGTCTGTGGCCTAGCAGGGCTTAAGCATGAATATTTCAAAACCTATCTTGCTGATGACTGATGACCAATTCTAACCTTGAAATCGTTCCAACTTGACTCCTGCCAGAGAGAGAGAGAGAGAGAAAGAAAACTGGCTCCGAAATTCCCAACAAAAGCTATGATTCATATATCATCGTCTCCCATGAAATGATATCAGAGGAATTTCAGAATTTGGTGTCACTTGGCCCCAGCTATTGGGAATTCATGACTAAAGTATAATGCAAGGTAGAAATACAACCCATTTCCGCTTGCATGGCGGTGCTCGGTTGTCATGGTTACTGAGTTTGGCTGGGGCCGAGCTGAAGAGGAGTTCTAAGTGATAATGTGTGTGTTTAGGAGCAGCTGTGGATGGGAAGGGTTGAGGGGCACTTTTAGAAAGAGGAGGACTAGCAGGGGTGTAGGACCTTTGGACTGTTTTGAGTTTTAACTGTCTGGAAGTAATATGATGGTGTATGTAAATGAGTGCAATACTTGTTTCCCCCATCTCTCTCTCTCTCCACCTTACCCTCTCCCACTCCCTCTCCCACTCCTGCCTCTATTCTCCCTCTGTCTCCTTTCTCCCTATCTTGATCTGTACCTCTATCGTTCCCTCTGCCCCATACTTTTTCTCTACTTCCCCCATCTTCTTTTGTGTTTGGAAATATGTACTTGTTACACTCATCAGTATTCTCATCATTTTTCTCCTTATGTTCTTCCCCTTCCCATTTCATTTCTGAAAATATTTGCATCAACCTCTTTTTCATTTTCTTGTCCCAACTCTCTCCTCTCTTTCTCTCTACCTCCCCCCTCAAGTGTTCTCTCCATCATTCTTGTTCAAATATATTTTCACAAAGTCTTGTATTTTTTTAATCGATCACTCCATGTCATGCTGAGCCCTTTTCCCCCCTCTTTCCCACTTTTTAACAAGGCTAATAAAACCTCTGTATCCTTGCTATTAGTTGATGAGTAAGAGTCATAATAATTTAATTGTCATGTTTCTTTAATGCAAGTGTGTGTGAGAGAAATACATGTAGTACAGCCAACATGGTTCACATATGAAGCAGACAGTTGGACAAAGAGCCTTTTCTCCCATTTCCATGTGCCTGTTTGTTGGTTTTATGTTGTTGTTGTTGTTGTTTTTTGGGGGAGGGGTGATACGAGGGCTGGGCAGTGATCATGTTCTAATATTCCTATGGAGGTTCCACTCATGCTCTCATGAAATCCGATCCACAGTTAATTTTCATACGATAACTGAATTTCTAAGTGCAACCCTTCACCAAACACTACAATTTGCCCTCAACCCTAACAATAAACCTACCCTAAAACTCAATTGCACCCCCAACCCTGCCCCTACATGTATGTCTTTGACGAGGAAATGCCTCTGGAGGAAAAATTGAGACACTGTATTAAGAGGGATACCTGTCCAATAGAGCTTGCATTCAGAAAGAGTCATCAGAAACTTGTTTTCACCCCTAGATGGCGTCACCATATTTCACTTCAACACTTGTTAGTGAGACATTAATTGTCATATCACTTTATCGAATGATTTACACATCTTGTGGGCCTCACACTGGTGATTCAAGAGTGGAATAAAGCATCAAAGATGTGATGGCGTCCCTTTAATTTTAAAGTAGCAATGATCTTGAGAGGAAGCCCGTATACAAGTGATGGCCGTTTTATGGGTTTGGGTTATTATAAATCTAGCAGATTATTGTTACAAGTCATTACATATGATTGAAAACAGGGACCACTTTTATTGCCTCCTAAGGTCTCACATGGAATATAAAAGTTTATAGAATTGGCCTTTTGAGATATATTACTTTCTCTCATATAAGCTTTAGACACAGCTGAATCACATATAAGATTTAATGCCAGGGCTAATTGTATACACAAGTGTTGAAAAGTGCTAAAATATCAATTTCTTAATCATAGACCCCTGTTCACATGGCCCGCGCTGGCCTTGTTCAGATTGGCGTAGTCTGCACATATATTATATACATGAAGATATCTTCATAGAACATAAAGGTCTAAAATTGAAACGTTCATTGTAAAACATATTTGTATAGGATAAGGTCAAGGAAAAAAGAGAAATGAAAATAAATGTTTCATAAAAGCAAAACAGGTTCGTCGCAAAATGTTCAATATTGCATTTAAATAATACATCTTTCACAGGAGTAGGGTGAAGAAAAAAGAAAAAAAAAGAAAAAAAAAATGATATTGTTGTTGTTGTTGTTTATTTGTGAATATTTATGCCAAGGTAAAAACATGATAGCAATTCAAAACCCCATTGTATGTTCCATAAAAATCATGTTTAGATTATGTATTACACATGTCAATTGTCATGTTCGCACATTTCAATAGGTGACGCACAAGGCTATTAAAATTGCCTTAGGTTGATATAGAATAGGTTTGACCCAAGCTTTTGAACATTTGACAATCTTGTTTCTTTTTTAAAAAAAATACATAAAATACTTTATGTTGGAGTCTAATCTTTTCAAAAACCTCTCAAAAATATAATTTGAGCCTCAGAGCCGCTCCTCTTTATCCCTTTCACCTGCGTTGATAATCCGACACCATCCTTGACACCTTGTGTGTATACCTGTCAAAATGTTGCCAATTTGCCAACACTTAAGTGAATGATGGACGGTTTCACTTTCTTATTATGATCATAAAGAAAGGTACAAATTCAAAAAATGAATGAAAAATGCTTTTAAGGTGGCAATTAAGTGCCAAACTTAATGTTTTCTTCCTAACAAATATCAAGATTTCGTCAAGTGGAAGTACTTTTACGACTTGGAAATGGCTGTTGAATGCTCAAATTAGCATTCTTACCGTGATGATAGAATTAAAGGTGAGGGATGTACTAAGATAAAGTATTAGAATTGGCATAAGTCATTGAAAGTGCTATATTTGACTCCCAATTTCAATTTTCAGATCCTTAAGATTTGAATTCACCAAAGGAATGTACTTAAGAACAGAAAAGAGTTGTTTTCCTGATTATTCAAGGATAGATTTTGGATAGATGTAAATATTAGATCTTTATAATTACATGTATTCATTTTTTTAAACAAATCAGTTACTTTTGTCCTCCCTATAGATATTCCTTTGTCAGCATAAATAATTTCATTTAGTTTAGCATTTATAAAAGTAATGAGAGTGGGCTAGACTGGTCCTAGCTCGATCCTGTAGTTCTACCTATGTCAGCATCTCTTTAGCGGAGTGAAGGCGAAATCCCAGTGTATTCGGCATACCTACCTGTCAGACCCAGCCATCTAAAGCAAGCAGGCACTTGGCACTCAATCTCCACCAATCACTTTCCCCTCTCCACCATCACCCCTCTTGCTCCCCGGAAAGCTCCGTTCCCTCGGCTCCACCCTGTACCCTCCCAGACCAACCGGGTGCGGTGCGCAGCCCCTCCCGCCTGTAAGCTACCATCTCTTTTAAGTTTTGATCTCCAGCAAAGGTTGGAACTGAATAAGGGGAGTGGGCGTGGGGGATGGTATAGACCAATTGGACTCTAATCACATGACTGAAATGTTGGTGATATGACAGGCAAGACATTTGTATAAATTGAACAAATTTCTATTTTAATTCTGTAATTTAACATATGGAAATTTTAGAAACTGGACCACTCACTAAATTCTTGAGAACTACAGGCATATGGAGAAAAATTCTGTCTTGATAATATGTCTGTTAATGATACATTTTTTTTGTTGTAGATACCTCATGAATGGATGTCTGCGATTTAAGGTCTACACATTTAGAGTAGGGGTAGTGGGTTCAACCCTAAGCATCCCTTGTGTTTTGTAGAAGAAGAGGGATTCAGGGCGAGTTAACCCAATCTACCCTCCGTTGAGGTATGTAATTTGGGGGTAAATTTTGGAGTTGGGGTAGTGGGTATACACCCCTAAGGATCCCTTTTTTTGTTAAGAGTAGAGAGGGGGTCAGGGCAGGTTAACCCGCTCTACCCTCCCCATGCACGCCTCCAGCGGGTCTCATCTGGAGCGCACCTGGCTTGATGGGGCTGACAAGCCCTGCTAGTCTGGACGCAGAGACTCTCTCTATGTCTGCATCACCTTGATGCCCGTCTAGATGCAGGGACAGAAGGCCTGTCCTCATCAGACTGAAGTTGCAAAATAACCTGCTATTTTCAGACACGGGATATTTTCTCTGAAGTTTAAAACTGCGTCTTCACCAGACTGATACTCTCATCGTTAACTAGCTTGGACGGGCGCAAATTAGCGGCTATCTTGGAAACAAAACCAATAGTTCCTGGGATACTTTCTTGACCAAATAATCCGCTTATTGCAACTGCGGGATGATAAAGATGCAAAAAAGCTGGCTGATTTGAGATTGGGCTAGTTAAAATAGCGGGTTATTTTGCAACTTTGGTCTGATGAGGACAGGTCTATACAGACTTCATCTGCAAGGCTTATTCACTGTCACACCCAAGTCTGATTTTGAAATTCCTCCAAAGTTCTCCACCTCATAATAAGGGAGTAACACACGCAAGCAGCTAGGGACATATGCTATGATTCTGCTTGACATCCATTTTTAGTTGATTTCATTATGATTAATATTCATGTTTACCTGAGTACAATAATACATTGCAGGTAAAGAACCAGGGGACCAGCAGATTTGCATCCTACTAGAGGGACATGGTTATAAATGTCAAATAAAACTGCATTGCTTGAACAGTGCACAAAGCTATGAATATTTAGAATTAATCATACAAACTCATAGGATGACAGATTAATATGTGTGCAATGTTTGGAACGGGGAGCAAATTATTTCTGAAACATCTATTTCATTATTCAATCCAGCTAAAATGATGAAGAAGAAAGATAAAAATAGAAAAGGACAGAATAGAAAGAATTCAATAAAATGATATCCAAGAGAAATAGAGAGAGAGAGGGGGAGAGAGGGAGAGAGAGAGAGAAAGATAGAGGATAGGCAGAGAGACAGAGACAGACAGAGAGAGACGGAGAAAGAGATAGATGAATACAAATCCAATTGTACAGGTTACCGAGAAATGTGAAATCGTAGCTTGGAGGCAGACACCGATTCAGTAACACCTTCTACAAAAGAGCTCGCCGCTCAAATCTGATTTTGCCATCTCGCCTCGGCCTCTTCGGCTCTCCTCAGGCGGAGAAACCTCGGAGGGTAGAAAATTATCCCCCCTCCACCACCAGCATCCATGTATGGGCTCGCTGGTGAATCAATGGAATGAGGTATGATACTCATCGTCATGGATACTTGTAATGGGTCTTCCGTTTTTCCTCCTCTATTCATCTTTTCCCCGAGTTTAAACACCTCTAAATGCATCCATGCATCTCAGCATTGATGCATCTTCCATTTCTTGTTCACAATTTTATTCCGGCATCGATTTTCTTCCTAATGTGCCTTTCTTTCTTGTTTCTTGCTGTTGCTTACTGATACATGACTCATGTATTTGAACAAGATTTTCTGTCTACCCAGAATTTTGTCACCCTGTATTATGTAGGTGATCCAATTTTCATATCTCTGTCTTCCGTTTCATGTTTACCGACACTTCTATATATTTTGAATCATACTGTTAGTCATAATATTTGGAAACTTCTTCTCTCTTAAAAATTCCTTTGCTTGCCCATTTAGAGGGTTTCAAATCGGCAGGGCTGTTTTTATAGGATGTGCATACTTCAAAATATACAGTTTTTATCTTCAAATATATCTCCTATTTGCAGCTTTCAGAGTCAAACAGAAACACCTACATTCTTGAATTATGTTTCAGTATGATATCAGTGTATTGGGAAATAGTAGTGACCGTGACCCTCAAAGTAGTCTATATTTGTATATTTTAGTGTAATCATTATCTTGTAATTTCCATGGTAAGTTTGGGATGAAACCATCAGAGTCACAATATAATTACCATCTTTCAATCAAAGAAAACATTTGTTAAAAAAATACATCTTTTGCTTGTAGTCTGTCCCTTCACTGTATATGAGTGTGTCGACCTGTTAGTGTGTACCTGGCATGCGTTTGTTGGTTATTCTCTTTCAATACTTCAAAATGTGTGCCCTAGCTAGCCCTGTCTGCAGTAGAAACCGATATCCATTCGCCTTGTGGCAAAACAAGAAAGTTAATCGTTGGGGCTGCGAAATTCACACTATCCCCATGAATGGAGCGATACTGTTACCCAGAACTGTTGACATCCTTTAGAGTTAGTAGCGACTGCCTGCAAAGCAAATGTACAAAGAAATCAGGCCAGAGATGTTATTACTCTTACTTTTCGAGAAATTGAAGGAAAAAATGGCTCACTTTTTCTAAAAGTTTACTCTGCATATCTTCTCATTTCCTCACAAAAGAACCCACAAACATCGTCCGTTGGAGTCAGGATTTTTTGTATTGATCAGACGTGTTCTTGATACCATGTTTCTAAAATGAAATGAGATTTGCGGTTGGCCAAGCGCTGTAAGCGGAGAACAATGGAAGTGTCTGGGGTACGTGCTGAACGGACCGCTCTCGATTTCCACCCACTAAGCATGGCAAACATGAAATTCTCTCTTCCCGGTCACGTCTTCCTGATGAAGACTGGGGAAATTATTATCCTTCGTCAAATGCAAGTGGCAGGCATTCCATATTTAGCTACGTTGATTCTCATGGATGAAATAGATCATGTCTATTACCTCAAATCCTTCTTTTTAATGAAAATCATTGTCAAACATCATTGCTATAATCTAGTTTCAGATGAATTTGTTGCTTTCAGAAGTCAAACAGAAAATGTGGTTTTGCAGACATGTGTCTTCTTTTCTTTGCCTATAAAACCTCCCCATGCTCGTTACTCTTTTCAGTTACCTTCTTCTGCACAGGAAAAAGAATGAAAATGTATAGCCATAATTATACATAAACATACACTATCTTTAATCTTGATAGATGTTTTTGTCATTTTTGACATGGAATTATGATCAAGATGTATGATACATTAAAGAATTCTGATAAATGTATGTTGTTAGATTTACTTGTATGACTCATCCAAGAGGTATTAAACTGTGACACAATGATAAGCCATTCTGTTGAATAAAGATATTATTACTAGATAATTGATAGTTCTATTGCTATTTTTTTGACAGGTAATGAGAACCATGAGGCATTGTGTGAAGTGGAACCGCTTTGTCCAGCGAAGTGTGAATGCACCTCTAAGTCAGTGGATTGCAGGAACAGAGGACTCACCGAGTTACCCTTCACCTTCCCCTATCATATGATGGAACTGTAAGTACTTCTTTCTTTATCTTTTCACATATGTGTAATTTTTTATTTGTTATTCATTCAATTGTTTGTTTGTTTGTTTGTTTGTTTCTTCCTTCCTTCCTTCCTTCCTTTCTTCATTCATTCATCCATTCATCCATCCATCCGTCCATCCATCCATCCATCCATCCGTCCATCCATCCATCCATCCGTCCATACACCCACCCACCCTTCCATCCCTCCCTCCCTCCCTCCCTCCCTCCCTCCACCCACCCACCCATCCCTCCCTCCATCCATCCACCCACCCATCCATCCCTCCCTCCATCCACCCCTCCATCATCATTCTTTCATTCATTCATTCATTAATTTCTAGTTATCAAATGCATGTTTCATCTGCTTGAAGCGAGAAACAAGATATTGACTGCTTAGAGCCAAAAGGGCATTAATTAACTCTTTGTTAAATCATATGAGATAATGCCTGTTGGCTCCAAAGAGACATCACCCTTGTCCCTTTAACATTGGCCTTCAGCAGATAGATTCATCATCCATCTATCAATGGCCGGAAGGGCATAAAACTTGTATGATATTTTGTTGGGTACTGAAGAGTTACACCCTTCTGGCTCTCAGAGGGGCAACATCATTTAAGATATTGTGTAATAATAATAATAATAATAACCTTAATTAAAGTCCACTCCAAATTTTATTGAACCGAACCAGAAATTCTTTTTGCCCAATTGATTGTGAGCCCGGCAGCCACTGAGCAGCGCCAGATCGACGTTTCTCTATCCCTTATTGTTGGACGCCAAACAAGGTAGCAACAACTCCCATCTTTTAATGTCTTTTGGTATGACGTGACCGGGTTTCGAACCCACGACCTCCTGCTTGTGAGGCGGACGCTCTACTGACTGAGCCAACATAGCGGTTGTAAATACTGCTGATGGAAAGAATAAATACAAAAAGATGCATAATGTTATATCATGGACCACCTGTAGAATTATGTATAAATAATGTTTCTGGCATGAACCGCCTTGCAGGGTTAATTGGCAGGGATTGGCTCTAGTGTTTCATTAACATCTTTTGACAAGATATTGTTCAAATACTTTTTCCAAGAACACAATTCTTCCATTACCAAGAACAGCTAGAAATTTCCTGCACTTGTGAACTTGATCCGTCATGAATATTACGAAGGAAACGAATGTGTGAACAGAAAACAGGATTGGAGAAATATAAATGTAAAACTTGATTTTGTTATGATGTAGACATATTTGTTAGAGTCTTTGTATACCTGGAGCTCACCTGAGAATTCCAAACACCAGGTGTGGTTTGAACAACTGTGAAAACATTTGAACAAGCCCCCAAAATATTTCCTCTTCATTCTTTTCAAGGGAGCAGTGATATTCCTGGGAATTAGACGACTTGGAGGAAAATACAAATCGTAAGATTAGCACTAGGCAAATTGATTGAAATCCACCAAAAATTATAGGAAAGGGTCTTGAATCTTGTTGAAGTGGGAAAAGCTGAGCAAAGTCAGTCAATATCGAAAATTCTCTTGAATTTGTTAAGAAATGAGGAAGACTGGGGAACAACTGTTGACAAGTCACAGGCAAAGTGTTTGGCCGTGAACTTGAGTGCCTGTTTGCTCGGTGTGTATATAATTTTGGTAAGAGCAAATTGGTTTTGATATCCCAGAAGGAAATGGCAATATTGGGTAAGAATAGAGAGAAAGGAGGTTTATTCTTTGTTTCCACAAGGCAAACTTGCACCTGTCCCTCCAAACAGCATGTGTACCCTTCGGCCGGTGGGTGGGACTTCCAAGTTGCCACAGTTGCGATTGGGGTTGGTGCGGAAGCACTTATAGATTCTTCCATCTATCCTGTCAAACTTGACACTCATGTTCTTCCATCATTTCTAATTGAAACTGTGGGGAACAGCAGTGTGAGCTAGGCAACCGTCTTTCCTAGAAGTGTGACAGAGCGAAAAAGAGGAAAAGGTCCCGGAATGATGTAGGAAGTTTTGATATGTGAAAAGTAATCAACTTTGACAAAAGACGACCGAAAACACAGTTGACACAATCAGCATGTTAGTAGTCTGATTTTGAAACTAGCTTCATCATTTTAGAAAGTATTCAAACAAGTTGACAATTGGAGAATCATATGAAGGGGTGGGGGCTGTTAACAAGAGTACCCTAGAAGTTTTGTTCCAAAAGTACAAGTGACATTCCAAAGTACAAATTATTCATAGCGTCACTACATGAAATATGACATCACTCATCATTTCCATCAGTTTAAAGGAAAATCCACCTGTTTAATATCAAGGTAGGCCTAGTATAAAATATCATAATGTCATAGTTTTTACTATTTTCCCTATAAGTTATCCCAGTAATGTAACTGAGTTGCATCTTGGCTTGTCATAGATGAGCAATGCCATTGTATTCCCAATTTGATGTTGAACATTACATTATAATGTGATAGTTTTTACGATTTCCTGCATTCATCATCCTCTTATGTAAGTGACTCACGTGTTGGCTTGTCAGTATAAAACTTGGAAGGTTCATCATTTGTATCATCAACAGCAGCATGTATTGAATCATAGAAATCAATTTCCTAGAAGTGTTAGCAAGATATGGGGTCAAGACACTTTGTTATTTCAACTCTGATTAAAGTCATAGAAATATTTTCTTGGCAGGATAACATTTTATTGAGAATTGTTGAACTGTGACATTGTGTTCATAAAAAGATGTTATGCAGCTCTCCTAAAGAAAAGAAAAGAAAAGAAAAATTGTCAAAATGACACACTTTGATTTGATGTATTTTTTTTCTTCTTTCTGTTTATGTTTTTTTTTCTGAATTTTTAATTTCTAACTTCAATTTAACAATGAAGCAAAAAAAGAAAATTAAAAAAAAAAGGACAAATTTTAGTCTTGATATTTTAAAAAGACCTTTGAAAGGGTTAAAATATTTTATAAGGAATTCTGTTTTTTTATGAGGAAATACATTACATATGCACAACACGTCTAGAGAAAATGCTAAAACATTAAATATTTTGCAATTTCACCCTCATGACAAGAAAAGGATCCCCATTGTTTTAAAATAGCGTGTTGGACGCTGTCCCAGTCGCTTGATGTAATTTCCTGTTCGCTTCATGATGTTTTATCATGATCTATATTTCCAGGATCGGCTTTGTCATTTTCTTTCAAATGCTGAAAGAGCAGAAAAGCAGTACAGGAAGAATTGAATGGGATTAAGGAATACAGGCTATTTTCGATGTTATGAGTTACAATATCCTTTCATTGGTGACTTCCGTCTTTCAAAGTTTCATTACATCATGCTTTTCAAAGGGAGATTGGAATGTTGGATGAACATGAAGATTCCAATTTCCTCTGCATCGATAAATCTCTACTTTTTTTTTAATAACAATCTTTTAAAGAAAAATGAATGAAAAATGATCGACTCTCGACAATTATTTATAGATCCATGGGGAGAGGAGACATTGAAGAAAGAGGGTCAAGTCCAAAAAGTTATTTTGACCTCCTAAACTCGCCCCATCTGTTTCGCCTGGAGCATATCCCCCAAGAATGAACGCAAATCTGCAAAGAAGGTTTTTTATCAAATTTGTATAACCCCCCCTAATCACGTTTTGATTAATTTTCATAGCCCCGTGATGGGACAGTGCCCCCTATTGCTAGCCCCTCTTTTGTTGCTGATTTTCTCTCTCCAGAGACTGGGAATGTCCAATGTCCAGGGGCAATTTTGACCGTTGGTTTTTATCGGCTTTCACAAGTTTCCAAAAAAAGGAATAGCGGTCTTTCTCAATGAACTTCAACTCATTGGGGATCAGTGGCGTGGTACTGTAAAAATTCTCCACCCTTTTTTTTTCTCGAAATTTATTTCTATCAACCACACATTCTCTCTCTCTCTCTCTCTCTCTCTCTCTCTCTCTCTCTCTTATTTTCTCATCATCTGTCATATTTTTCTTGCTTTTATGTTATTTTCCCCACTCACACTTCTTTAAACAAGGTATCTTTCCTTTTCCTTATTTCTCTTTCACTTGTATCACCCATCTCTCTTGTTCTTATGATCACTTTCTCTCCACTTTTTTGTTGTGTTTTGGCTCTTCTTTTATATCTCTCATCCTTCCAATAGATGGTCTTCTTCTGCCTATTTCTCTTTCTCTCCCCACTCTCTCCTACTAAATTTATTCTTTTCATTAATAATTCTTGAAGCTCTCACTGCCTTACTTACATTAATGTTTATTCTCCGTCTCCTCCTCTTCCTCCTTTCTTCTTCTTTTCTCCATTCTTCTCTCTATTCTCCCCCTCTGACTCTCTCTCTCTCTCTCTCTCTCTCTCTTCCTCACTCTCTCTCTTTCCATCTCTCTCTCTCTCTCACTCTCTCTCTCTCTCTCTCTCTCTCCCTCTCTACCTCCATTTCCGCTCATAAAATCTCTTTAAAAAAGTTCATTCACTCCAATCGCTCCTATTTATTTCTCCCTGGTGCCAGACTGCTTTTATTTCTCTCTGACCCACTTGTTAGTGCAACAGAAGCCTGGCAATTTTAACTGATGAAGTCTACTAATTCATGTGACAGTTTCCCCTTTTTGTTCTGAAAGAGGGGGGGGGGGGGGGGGTGAGGAAGAACGGCTCGTTCTTGTATTTTCCTTCTTAAAATGTAAATTAAGTGCAATTGCAAATCATGTATGGGAGTTATGCATGTATAGACGTTGATGTTTATGGCTTTGTAGGGAATATTAGAAGAAAAAATTGTCAACAGAAATCGTTTGATGAATACTTCATTTTCCTTCTTTGTTCAGTGAAGATTTATCTTGCTATAAAAAAGTTGAGATTCATGTAATTTTGTATTCAGGATGTTGTTTCCTCTTACATTGTAGTCCTATGGAAAGAGAGCCGTGGAAGAGTAATAAATTTAAAACAACAAATACACTTTAACCAAATCATGTATAAAGCAGTTCTCTTAGCAAATAACAAATTTTGGGATCAGAAAAAGTTTGAGGTTGAATTTTAAAGTACCATGATTAGCTTTGAAATTTGAAATAGACTAATAGAGCTATAGATTACATGAAAATTGACAGGTCCATTGGTTACGTACTCGGTTACAGTGTCTTTTGACAGCACAAATCGAGTACAAAGTAGCGAAAAAGAGAAGTGGAATCTTTTGAAATTCATGGGAGTAAACTTGGATCAGATAAGAAGTGTGACATCTAGCCAAGTATGTGACCCTAGCATAGTTTCTGCCCTAGCTTGCCTTCAGTGGAGCTGAGCTGAGTGAAATTGAAAACAATGTTGTGTATATTATCAGGGTCGTAGGTCAAACTCCCCCAAGCTATGGTCAAGTGAAGGAACATCTTAGATGTCACTTTCTGGTGTCTGAACTTGGAGTGATGTTTCTATTTACGGAAGGAAGGTTGGATTATTTGTCCATCTATCCTTCATTTTTCTTGCTTGTCATTTCTGCTTCATCAACCACTGGTCTTTGAAATAGTCTTTCATCCGTCTTTTCATTTTCCTTCAAATGTTTTGCACTGTAAGACATCCCCTTTTTGTTTTGTTGGCTTTTATCTTTTGCTGATTGATGCCTCTACCCTATCATTTCAATGAATTGTGGAATTCATTTTGTATTCTATGTCTCACTCTCCTGCCATTATCTTTCACCTCATGTCTCACATTTGAACACTCTCCTTGATCTATCTTTCTTTGTTTCTCTCTCCAAGACACTTTCATCTTTCTCTCACTCGTTCTTGTTTTGCACATAATTAATTAATATACTTGTTTTTTATTGTCTTTAAATAGTTAGAAGGGCATTAATTTAATGCTCTTGTGGCTCTAAGGAGACAATATGTCCACCTTTCCTTTCTTTTATCTTCTTTTTTTTTGTACCTTTCTTTATTCATCCCCCTCCTCCCTCCCCTTGTGCCCTTTCTCTGGACTTCATCAGTTTTGTCATCTACTGGAGATGTGTAAGTTGTATATTACGCTCTAATGATGTCACGAGAGGTCAATGACCTCAGGTGACACGTCTTAGGGTGAGGTATTGTATCTAGAGCTGCAACAGTTTCAATTGGTCTGCTCAAGGAAATAACCAATCACGGGGTCAAATTGAAAACACTCCTCCAAACTGCCTCTTTGTTTATTCTCTTTTGTAAGGTTTATTATATTCAAAGGTCATATTAAAAGGTCTTAATGGAAGGAATTATTTGTGTTGCTACCTGTTAAGACGGCATTAAGTCATATTCATATTTCCAGCTAATATTTAGCTTGGCAGTTGTGGCTTTATTTATAGGAACAAATATTGAAGTTGAGAATAGAAAAGTGGGAGAAATGTAATATAGGTATTTATAATTGTATATGTACCACAAGTAGGGGTTGCACTAGCAGTAGTAGATGTTGAGTTACTAGTGGAAGAAAAATGGACATAGGAGTTAGAGGAAATATGAAAGAAAGTTTCAGAAGATAAATAGTATGTAGAGGAGAGAGGGTAAAAAGACTTAGGATTTGAAATTTGTAGCAAAACAGGCGGTGATGAGGAATTTTGTGTTATAGAAATAATGGTATGAATTCTTAAAGATAAAGACCAGTCCTGGTCATGCGATTGCATTGTGAAAGAAACATTGTGGAATCGATCAGAAAAGGTTGACCATCTAGCATATAAGTATTGGTGTGTACTGCAAGGTTCTGGAATCATCAAAATGATAAGAAATTTGGCCTAGTCTTTGTAAAGTTACAAGCACTGTACACAGAAAGATGTATATGGGACTACGCACACGTGGGTATTATCTATTTGGTCCCAATAGATAAACTAATTTACCAAATATATCATTTAGTAGGTGGTTTCCCGGCAAATTAGTTATCATCATGTATTAGTCAAAACATATTCTTTCACATGATTGGTAATAAGAGCTTCCATTTCATTTTTTGAGAGGGGGGCGTTTCCAAAACTGGTCTTTACCTTTAATTTGTTTGATAATCAAGATTATTTTTATGCCTCCGTTACGAAGTAGCCGGAGGCATTATGTTTTCGGGTTGTCCGTCCGTCCGTCCGTCCGTACGTCTGTACGTACGTCTGTACGTACGTCCCGTTCTCGTGATCACGTTATCTGAAGAACGGATCGATGGATTCCTACCAAACTTTGATCATATATGTATCTAGCAAAGTCGATGAACTGATTAGATTTTGGGGTCACGAGGTCAAAGGTCAAAGGTCACAGGGCTCATTATGTATGCAAAAACAGCTCGTGATCGCGTTATCTGAAGAACCGATTGATAGATTCCTGCCAAACTTTGGTCATGTATGTATCTTGTAGAGTCGATGAACTGATTAGATTTTGGGGTCACGAGGTCAAAGGTCAAAGGTCACAGGGCTCATTATGTATGCAAAACGGCTCGTGATCGCGTTATCTGAAGAACCGATAGATGGATTCCTGCCAAACTTTGGTCATGTATGTATCTTGCAGAGCCAATGAACTGATTAGATTTTGGGGTCACGAGGTCAAAGGTCACAGGGCTCATTATGTATGCAAAAACAGCTTGTGATCGCGTTATCTCAAGAACCGATTGATGGATTCCTGCCAAACTTAGGTCATGTATGTTACTTGCAGAGCCGATGAACTTATTAGATTTTGGGTAACGAGGTCAAAGGTCAAAGGTCACAGCGCCCATTATGTATGCAAAAACAGCTTGTGATCGCGTTATCATTAGAACAGATTGATGGATTCCTGCCAAACTTAGATCATTTATGTATCTTGCAGAGCCAATGAACTGTGTAGATTCTTGGTTCATAAGGTCCAAGGTCATGGGCTCATTATGTATGCAAAAATAGCTTGTGAACGCATTCTCATTAGAACTGACAGATGGATTACTATTTAACTCTGGATATCTTGCAGAGCCAATGAGCTGAGTAGATATTAGGATCATGAGGTCAAAGTTCAAAGGGTCATATATGTATATGAGAAATTGTTTGTAATCACGATATTCTGAGAACCTGTTAATGGATTACAATTGAACTTGAATTTGAAAAATTTCTTCTGTTTTGGTTTGTAAAATTGCTCTATGACGGAGGCATCATTTTCGACTGCGCGCAGTCGAATTCCATCTAGTTTTTTCTTCCTTCTTCTGATGATTCATTAACACAAAGAACATTGGCTATTTTCTGCAGTTGTGTTCAGTTATAATACATTTCACAAGAACATTATCTGGCTTGAGATTCACATGAACTGTAAATGAATCAGTAAATGTGCCAACTCATAAAACAGGAAAGTTGAGATAAACGCATTAGACTTTTAGAGCAAACGTGACATGTTTTCTCTCAGAGGCAATACGATCAGACAATGGTACATGATACGACACTTTTTCAAATCACATGTTGTTGTGTAAGGTATCTGTTGTGTTTGTTGTGATTCAAGAGTAGAACTTCTAGGGAATTCTTGCCTAATGTTTTGCTATCATTATCATTATCATCTGATGTCAATCATTGAAACCTTGATGCTCTCTTAGGCCAACTGAAAATTTATCCTGCCAAGACTTTTTGTCCTGGGGATAAATGTAATGATGATTTCATGCTTGAAGTATTCTGGCGAGATTTTATCCTGCGATTTTGTTTTAAGAAACAAATTTGAAATGGCTCATGTTACAGATCTTATCATATTGTGTTTACCTTTTTATTTGACAACATGTCAAATTACACTGGAACAGCATCGAGAGACTCAACCGTTTTTCGTTCATTTTATTGTGAGATTGGATGATAATTAAAAGTGATATGTTTATCCTTTTCTCCTGACACTTTCCCTCAAAATATCCATCCTTTGAAATATCAAGGAAAGAAACTTTAAAGTTACAAATGATTTTTGCTGTCCTAAAATAATTATTGACAAATTCAACAGCTATAATCAGATATAAAAATGCGTCCCAGTACATGCTTACCGGTAGCTTTTCTTAGCAGATCATAATATCGGTGATTAGTTCCATAAAAAAAACTGGCATTAAATGCTTTTCTCATGAGACAAACAAAATCCCAAGAAATCCTTGCTGCCATTTCCAACATGTCACTCCAAATCTCTGCTCCTGTTCCGTAAACCCCGATGAGAAACTTCGCCGAAATCCAAGACCTGTGGGCTCGACTGCTCACTCCTCACCGCCATGGCTTTATCTCTATCTGCAGACGGCCAATTACATGCTTCATAGATCCTACCAATTGCTGGTTTGTTTGTGGCCCAATTGCGCTAGCTGGCTTTGCATGGAAGATCATGAAAAGACAATTAAAAGCCTGAATAATTTCTTGTCGATTGACTTGGTCTATATCTTGAGTGCTCTGAAGAAGACTGGCGTTTTCTTCGTAGCTCTCACACAGCCATGGTGCATACTGTATGTAACATTTCAATGTAACGGACATTTATATGTGTCTTAATGATCCTTTCATAAGTGGTGACACTTTTTGTATAGTATGTAAATGTTTGTGTATGGTAAATTCTTGTATAAAATGGTAATGTCTGACTCCTGTATATGTTCTGTTTTTTTGTTCTTTGCTGTATACCTGCAAGTTTGAAAACGTTGATTTATTTATTGCCTGACATCAAGATTATATTAATTTCCACTTTGTACTTTCCACATATATTTGTAGTTATGTCATAAAGGGAGAATGTAGGAATTAATTATGTTTTAATTAATTGGAGTAATAATTGAGAACATTATGTCAAGTGTTGTCTTACATTAGAGAACATCATTTTGGGCTTTAAATATTGCTCCTATCTGTATGCATTTTCCTAAAATTCTATGGGCAATATTTAGATTGCATTTGGAGTGATGATTTTAGTTGATAGAACGTTTGAAATGAGTTTCACTTTTTTTGTTGAAATTGTCTTTTTAAACTTCTCTCATAGTCATACATTAGCACACAAACCCTTTCAATTTTCAATTTTTTTAGTAAAATAACCCGGGAATCAAGCATTGCATTGGAGATACCAAATGGAAAACAAAATGGGTGGGGGAGGGGGGGGGGGGGGGGGGGGGGGGGGGGGGGAGATGGTGAACAAAAATTGTGTTGAGGAAAGGATGTATTTATAATATAAGGGGGTCATTGTCACCAATAGTTCCTAATGGCTGGGAAACCATTTCCTGACCACCCCTGTTCTTAAAACTACCAAATTAACCAACAACCCCCAAGCAATATATCATCTTCAAAGAGGCCCTAGACCAAAGTCTGAAAACTTTCTGGGATATATTATCCCCATGTGGATCATTATGAGGTGGGACCAAGGTCAGGTCCAATACCAATTCTCATAAAATGTCCTGTTTTCATCAACTCGAGTTTGCCAAATAACCGGCTATTTTCGGACTCGAGATATTATCCCGAAGCTCGAAATTACGTCCTCACCAGACCGATACGCTCATTACAAACTAATTCAGACGGGCGCAAATTAGCCCGCTATTTACCAAATAGCACGATATTTTGGAAACAAGACCAAAATTTCTTGGGATATTTTCCCGACCAAATATCACGCCTACTGCATCTGCGGGCTGATGAAGACAGAAATTAACTGCCTAATTTGGGAACAGGATAGTTGGAATAGCGGGTTATTTGGCAAACTCGAGCTGATGAAAACAGGCCTACTTTGGTGCTTGCAAGGATCAAAGTACTTTGATGAAAGAGAAAGTGGTCCTTTGAACGATGTGGAGTACTGGGAAAATGTCAAAACTGTTGTATTTTTTATAATTTAAATCTACACTCGCTTTTCTCTACTTGATTAATCACAGTCTTGAAATATCCTGATTCTGTTATGCAATTTTAACCTGACTCTATATTTTTAATTATAGTTAAACTACCATATTACCACATAAATCAATAATATTGATTTATTTTCAGTCAGTGGCCATTTTAAGGTAGATACACCTTTACTTCTTTTTATGCAAATTTAGTCACACTTTATAGAGGATGAACTTAAAATGTCTAAAATGCATGTACCCAGTATATGAAATCTTGCTTTTGTTGAATTAGTATGGATTGGATAAGATTCTATCATTTGACTTGAGATATCTTTCTTTAGAAATTATTGATGGGGTGATGGCAAGATAAGTTGTCACATAAAGTCAAGAAAGCTAAGTTCCCCCAATTGCATTTGCCCAAAAAACATACGGACCCCCTCTTTCTTTCTTTCTTTGCTCACATGAGAAGTATCTTATTTATTGAAATTCATGCCCTTAAACCGACTCTTAATCCCAATAGAAAATTGATATTAATCAAATCAAGTTGATATATCCTAATCCAATATGAATTATGACCCCTTTGTAAGCCTCAGTTGTTGTTCTTGCCCATTGTCTGTGCATTTAAGCTATCTGCTTTCTAAATCTTATTACGGCGGTCTGCTCAAACGGTTCTCTCGTCGGCTTAGCCTGGATCCCAGCGAATTTCTTCAAATGTCGCTTGGGGATGCTAATGAAACGTGTCTTTCAAGTCTTAGAAAACGTTTCTTTTGACATTCTTTTGTTCCAATTGCATTTGTGGGGTGCAGAAGTAGGGGTGTGCATGCATGCTCAGGATCATAATGGATCTTTGCAGATTGGATTTATATCATAAGCAAGGAATTACAGTTTCAAATTCAAGTGGGGATACGCTGTTATGATAATCTGGATATAAAGCGCTTAATACAAAATACTGCTTCTAAGCATTTAAAAGATATTATTACCCCTGTCATCAGATTCAATCATGCACAATTTGCACCATCTCTACTCCCTGGGGAGTGTTCCTACTATAAGGTCAGGGCATTTGGCAAATACCAATACAAAGGCTTTTGTCATCCTACCGGGAGCCCCATTACTCTCCTGGGTATGGAGTGGCAAATATAGATTAATGCCCTGCCTGGGCATGAGCATGAGAGCTGTGTCGAGGATTGAACCCATGACCTTTGCGTTTCAAGTCAAGTGCTTAAACCACTCGACTACGACACCTCTACATGTGAAGAGGTTGTTATGAAATATGAAATGCTTGCCTATATTTCATCTGAATTCAATTTTTACATTTCATTAACAAGGGAATGCAATCTTACAGACGTGGACTCGTCTTTTATGTCAGGTGGAGAGAGAAAAATGCATGCATTATATTTGAAAATAGAGAGACAGAGAGATCGATAGTTGTAACAGAATCGTAAAAATGGAGAGACAGAGAGATAGTTGTAACAGAATAGTATGAACACTTAGTACATGAACACATCATGGAACCATGCACATACCCGGTACATAGTAGCCGTAGCATAATAATGTCAAGGGCTATTACTCGTCAGGAAACAAATTAATTCTTTTAGATTGATCTATTATTGTCCTGCAACTGACATTGATTACAATGCTGAAACTCAAGGCTGATTCACTGATGCCCAGTAGGGGGAAAAAATGCAGTAAAAATTCACTTTGTTCTTACGACAATGGATAATACCACGTCGCGCCTAATGGAGATTGATACTCCTAATCAGATGAAATTATAAATGACAGTTCCGTTGTGGACAAACGGGGATCGAGGATCATAAATGGCATCGTTATGGGGGGAAATGAGAGAAATTTGACAATAGCAGAGCAATTTGACTAGGTATCATGTCTCTAGTCGTGCAGTCTGACTAAAATGGGATCTCATGTCTATCTTCATGAATGGACCATTTATTAGGGGAGTAATCAAAGTCATATCTGTCTCAATTTGGTGGCAGATTTTGACATCGTGCAGCCTCCATTTTGCAAATGAAGATGACCTAATTTCATATATTTTTGCCTAGGCTAAATTCTGATTGAGCTTATAAGCTATGCAAGGTCTTACCCACGGTCATTGACATTAAGTTTATTCATAGTATTTTGTATGTACATAGATGTATTGCAGTGTTTTTTATTGGCATTCTCATTTTTTATTTTGCCATTTGTTTTTGATGCATTTCACTGGTAAATCTATTAGAAAGTGAAATGAAATATATATGCCTGTGACAAATCTTAATGGGGAAAGCAGTGATGTTCACTTTCATTCTATATCTACATAATACCAAATAATGTTTAATGTACATATCATATAAACATAATCCCTATTGCACACACACAAAAATCACAAAATATGAATAGAATTGGAAATAAATTCAGAGAAATCTTTTATATGTCTCCTTTGAGGAAATGATCGTAACATATATTTTTCGTTTCACATTCTTGTACACATTTTCTTGACTTTTTTTTCTAGTTGTAGCTTCAAGTTACTAACCAAAGATATGGATACTGCACAACACATGATTTATCACATGCAACTTCATGTTAAAAATCCCCTGGCATCTCGAGGAGAAAATTTTACACTTTTGTTTAAAAAATCTGGCTTTCTTTTGTGAGAAGGGGGCGAAATCGTGCCAATGTTTTTCCACAAAACCCAAATGTTTTCATATTTCAGCGGAAAAATATTGACATTCAGCTTTTGACGACAGCCCCTCGAGCCATTCCCAAAGTAACTCTACAGCACATTTCTGCCTGGTTGTTAGTCCGTTGGAGCCGGCTATTTCCTCTCTTATGTTTTAGAAACATTCTACGGTAGGCAAAACCAACCACAGTTTCTGTATGCTCTCCTTTAGAGAGGAACACAAAAAAATGGTATGATTTCAAAAACAGAGAGCACCCTGAGCTGTTTTCAATTATTCATTTTTTTGGAGTCTAATCCATCACCGGAGGAAAAAATACCAATGTTAGCAACTGTTAGATATTTTCATAAGCATGTCTTGTAACAGTGCATATAAAAAGACATGCTCAATAGTGTGTGTGTGAGTGTGGGGTGGGAGGGGGGGAGGGGGGATGGGGTAGTGTACAGGTTTACAATTTCGAACTCTTTAAGTGAAATTTAAACTTGAACCTGAGATGAATACCTGGAAAAGTTGTCACGCAAATGTGGTTTCCTACTTTCAACCCTGACTTGATATCCCGTGGAGTTGTTGATTACTCCTGCGGAGTTCACAACAACTCATGAGATAAATATAAAGTATATCTACAGAAGAATGGATGATCCATAATAGTATTTTTTCTCTTGTGTTACATTTGTAACTTGTATGTCAATATGCCAAGTTTTCTTTGAGCAGCATACAATTTCTCAGAAAATTATCTTATCATTCATTAAAAAAATACCTGTAGGTTTGATTTATCAATAATGAACTGCATAGAGTAAATCATGTAAACAGTTCTCTCAATTAGTTGATGATAATAAGTGATGTATGTTTTTCTATATATTGTGGAGCGCCAGGAGTGCACAAGTCCAACAGACATGAGCGGTATACAAGAACCCACCATCATTATTTAAAAAAATATTTTTTTCTTCATGAATTTATGTTATTCTTTACCCCATCTGTTCTTTATGTTCCTCCCTATCTCTTTCAAATTCTGTTCATGTACTATTTCTTCCTTCTCTTCAGCTTCTCCATTCTTCTCTCTCCCAATTTCTCCCCCCCCTTTTTTTTTTCTCTCTCTCTCTTACCACATTGCTACTCTTGTGTTCAACTTTTGTACCCTTCACATCCCTTGGAAGTTTACTCTGCTCTCATAATGCTGAATCACACCTGTCAATCCCAACACCAGTGTGTACACAGAAGAAGTCTCTACAGATCGTAGCCTTTGTATAGCGAGAGTTGAGACAAGTTCAGCAGGGAATATTCATAGGAAAGGGGGGCTATATAGTCCACCCCAACTCTCCATCCATCAGATCTAAGAATAAAGCAAATTGTTTGATGGTTTATGACAAGTTTTTTGTTAGCTTATTAAACAGAAGAGGAAGGCAACCTCAATCATATATTTCTAACCCTTCACCTGTTAAACAATCTAGGTGTATATCTTGGCAGAGCAAAGTTTTATGAATGTATGTAGAGGTGTTTTGGTAGCCTTTGAGAAGAGTTTAAAGAACAATGTGGAAACTCTTAACCAGTGCATTTACTTGATGCAAGCCAGGTTCTTAATATTAGGGAGAGTCAGGCAATGGCTGTAGATCGAGGGTTCAATGGCCACATGTGCATGGGCCTTGCTATAGATTTAATTGAAAACTATCTGAACTTTCCTTTACATGATTCTAGAAGAAACAATTCAAAATTGAAAGAAATACAGATTTGACCACTTACAAGTAAGCTTCTGGTTGTGCTTTGAAGGAAGGGTAAAAAGACATAAATTGTTTCTTTCTTCATTGTGTCATTATAGTATTGAATTGAATTGAAATGGTATTTATTATGAAATCCATATGGAAGTCCAAGGGCAGAATTTCATGGAGTTTACAAAGTAAGATCACAAAAAACACAAAATGTCTTACAAATCTATTCATATATCATAGTCATACACTAATATAAAGGAGAGAAGCAGAAACAGAGAGAGGCCGGAGAGAGAGAGAGAGAGAGATGGAGAGACGAGACAGAACAGAGAGGAGGAGAAACATTAGGGAGATGTTAGTTTGACCCCGTTCTCACTCACTTTGAAAGTGGTCTTAGTTAGACCGCTCCAGAGGAACGGGTCTTGAGGAACGGTTTGCGAGCGTTCACACTCCGAGCAGTTTTTTATGGCTCAAACCGCTCCACGAGTCAAAGTGGTCTTGTTGCTATGGCAGCTCAGGTCAGCAGGTCAATTTTTTCGCGCGCTGAATACAAACCGTATGTATCGTACTACATGTTTCGCACCAAAGGTCACTAGCTCACTTCCGTTCAAAGTACGCTTCCGTTCACATTGCACGTTAGAGCGCTCCAAACCGCTCTTAATAAGACCCGCTCCTCAAGACCACCTCGGAAGGTGGTCTCCTGGAGCGGTCCAGAAGTCCACTTCCTGGACCACTTTGACCGTTCTCACTCACCTAAGAACCGCTCCTGAGGAACGGGTCTTAGAGCGCTCCAGAGCGCTCCAACGAAGTGAGTGAGAACGGGGTCTTAGTCACCTGGTCAGCTCTCTGTTATCCTATATAAACTGACACTGATGAAACTCTGATGAACATTGATTTGAAACAGAGTCGTGTTTTGGGAGTGGTGATGTTACAGATCGGTACGCAGGCATGAATAATTATATCTGACTGATATACAACTGTGAAAATCAAATTATACAAACAGTATCAGTGGTGCTTAGAGATTATGTTTTCTAAGATGCTACTTTCCAAATTGTACCATCTTTTGCAGGATTCTAGTTTTGGAATCATACATTGATATAGTTTTACTTGCAATTTTTACACTTGAAGTTGAATCTTTTGTTATTTTTCATTTTTATATCTTTCAGACGACTGGAGCAGAACTATATCACAGAGATTCCGCCAAGGGCTTTCTCACCTTACAAGAAACTGAAGAGGATGTAAGTATGAAGGACACAAAATATAATAATTATGATGATGATAGTAATTACAATAATAATAATAATAGTAATAGTAATACCGGTTTTTTAAAGAGTGCTTTACCATTAACTGACCAAAGTGCTTACTGTATAATACCAATTAACACCTGGGTGGAGAGGAGCAATTTAGATAAAATGCCTTGCTCAAGGATAACACGTGCCGGTGCAGGGCTCGAACGTACAACCTTTGCATTTCCATACATTCCCATCATAAAAGCTAAAATTTTCATATTATTGGTTTTGATTGCAAAAGCCACTTTACATGATGTATAATAGTGAAGCATGACATTTCAATATTGTTATCCAACTTTACAATGTGGTAAAAATGACAACTTATACTTAAAAACAGATGTGAAACGTCTCTCTAAAGTATATGCCTATACTGTAGTGTACCTAATGAAATATTTTTATTATGAAAGTTATTTAGTTTTCATAATACTCGAAAAAGTCATAATGTTACATGTACACCTTAATCGTATGAAACAAAATATTTGATAATTAATACATCTTTTTTTCTCTCTCCAAATTTCATTTTCAGAGACTTGAGTAACAATTTAATAGAGACCATTGCAGAAGATGCCTTCAGTGGTTTAAGGACACTCAACTCACTGTAAGTATTTCAAATTGTTTGAATCTGTAATTTCAGTCAATGGATGTGGAAATCTAGTATGAATTGAAAGAAAGAAAGAAAGATTGTTTACAGCTACGTTGTATGTTCAATTCAATTTATTTATGTTTCCAACAAAACATTACAAAACAATTATAAACATTTACAACAAATGTAGAAAATACATATTGGAAACAGAGGGGTCCACTAAAAGGCAATGCTTGTACAAGTGTGAACACCTCAAATCATACTTAAGAATAATGAGTAATTAATTAGGAGTCTCGATCCTCACAAGTTGCTTTCCTCTCCATTTAGAACGTATTAAAACTTCTTTTTGCAGATGTAATATTTGAAGCTGATACATTTATCATAGTACTGTCATGGAACCTAGAACAATCTGAGTATTTTTGTTTGTAGTATTGGTCCCCTTTAATGCTTGAAGGCTAGAAAGACTGGCTGCTATTTGATTGATGAAGACAAGAATAATTGCTCCAATGCTATAGAGAGGCAAAAGAACAGGGTGTGAAGAGGAATGCGGAGAGTAATTGGATAATCTCTGTCTATCTGACATTAAATGGCTTAGGTATAAACAGGGGATATATAGGCTATGGAAGGGGATGACATATCCCCTCCCCCTCCTTAATCTGTGCAATGAGAATAAGATGGAGGATGAAACAGGGGAGAGGGGAAAACAAGATCATATGACTCCCCCTTCACTCTGTGTCCTTTTCTCTCCATTTCATCAACCCAATATTTCTATTATTATTACCCCCCCCCCCATGACCCCAGTGTGGCAGTGCCCCTCATTGGCTGGGCCCCTCATTGGCTGGGCCCCTCATTGGCTGGGCCCATGATATGCCTCTGCTAAAATTCATGTTTTAAAGGTAGAAGCATACGCCTACATTATTGGTTGGCAATGGCTTAACTTCTGCCTTGAAATTATATTTATGCAGTGTATTACTGCATTCTGAAATATGAATATTTCAAGATGCACTAGTTCACAAGACAAATATTTACCAAATTCATGACCATTAACAACATTGGTTTACTATCTTAGGTACATTTAAATATTAGGTCTCATATTCTAGATTTGCAAATTTCAACCAGTCTTGAATGTAGGAAAGCAATAAGAAACTTGCAAGAATATGAAGTTGGTAGCATGTTCAAAGATGTTTACAAGCTCTAAACATACAAAAAGTAAAACAAGTACCAGATGTCAGCTACATCTCTACATACAATTATTCAGCTGACCCAGCTATATTGTCAGCATATTAGTTAGTGTGTCATCAAGGCTCTAATGATTAAGCCTTTAATTCCCAACGGCATATGACAGCAGACCACTAGCCAGGTTCTATATAATGGTACATGACACTCCCAATGATGTGCGAAGCCAATGCTGAATAGCTTCAAATCTAACTGCTTGGCCACATGGAGTACTGTGCCAACGGCTGATGACGGACGTTGAAAGTTAGAGGAAAATCTGTGATTCTCACTCTGATATGTGATACGATAATGTACCGAACACATGTATGCGAGGATGCTGCTGATGCCAAATTTGTCTGTTTACTTAGCCGGGAGAGGCTTCGCACATTATATTTGTGCGATTTGTGGATTTATGCATTGAATTATTGATATGATAATGAGAGTGATGAGAAAGTAAGATCAAACGACAAGGACACACTCTATTTTACAATATGCTGTGGAGAATATTATGTAAAAAGAAGAGAAAGTAAAATACAAAAGGGTTAAAATAATAGGACAGAGAGGGGGACATATAAACAGACAAAAAGACAAATTTATGGAAATGTGTTTATCAAATCGGATAGAGGGATTTCAAATCATTGTACTCCTCCTTCATTTTCTAGATTCAGTGTCTAATTTTTGCAATTATCTTTTTAGATCCATATAACTTTATGTTTTTAAGGAAATGTTCTTTAGAATTGAAATGGGATTGAAATAAAAGTTGAAAATGAAGAAAAATATAGAAAATGGTTGAGATAGCTGGCAAACTAGAGGCAGAGAAGAAAAGAAGATACAATGACAGACAATTATCTATATCAAATTTATATGGAAATTCAAGAGGTTTACACTCTCTGTTTTCAAGTTAGGAGGCTTAATGTGTTAAATAGATTGTGCAGTGTGCTATAAATGGATATTTGTGGTATGTTATTAAATCAAATATTCCTTTAAAATGGATTGAATTGAAATAAGATAAAATAGCTGAGATGATCGAAACACTTATAGAGATCAGGAAATCTGTCAAAAGTCAGCAGCTCCCTTACTGAGTATGCATCCGCTTGTTTTGCTCCAACAGGGCATTATTTTTCAGGAAGAAAAAGACCACAATGCAACAGTCAAACAATTCCACTGCTTTGTGGGAGGTATACAGGGAAATTTACCAAGAAGGGGAAAAGTTTTTTGTAATACATTTGTCAACTTGCTTCTGATTGTTAATGGAGAAGGTCGTTGAAAGTATTCTGTCATAAAACCTTTAAAACATTTCAGCACAACAATATCAATAACAACAACAAAAGCTTGAATAGAAAAAACAATGGGCAAGGAAATCCACCTTCTACCAGATTTCTTACCTCTATCAAGGGAGGGAGGGTCACACCCACACCCCTTGCCAACCCCCGCCCGTCACAAACAGTGGTAATAGCTGTTGGTATGGGCATGCTGTGAAAAAAGATGGAAAAGAAATTCTATTAGAACAGCAACACAGTTATTGCAGCAGGGAGGCATGGCGGAAGGGAGACCCTTTCTTTTGATTGAGGAGGGCTTGGGGGTCTCTTCAAGCTACTCTAAATGCTTGTTAGCAGGTTAAGGGGGTGATTTTAAAGGGAACCAGTCACACAAACACGCACACACACACTCAAAATCACTCAGATTTAAGTTTTTTGTTTGTTAGATTCTGATTTACTACATCAAAAATATCAGCTTGAAATACATGTATTTCTTCTGTTTTAAAAAAGAGAAATTCCACGTTGAAATACACATTCATATACTCTCTAAATTCATGTTAAGTGCTTGTGAGTTTACTACTGGATGCACCCACATTGGCATTCTTCCTCGTGAAATCCATCTCAGGTTCAGTGGATAGGGTTTTTATATCCTT
Organism: Strongylocentrotus purpuratus; assembly: GCF_000002235.5. Lineage (NCBI taxonomy): Eukaryota > Metazoa > Echinodermata > Echinoidea > Camarodonta > Strongylocentrotidae > Strongylocentrotus > Strongylocentrotus purpuratus. The sequence goes on along the minus strand of NW_022145600.1, from coordinate 28,812,738 downwards.
TATTTCCTTCATACTCCTTATCGATCCAAAGCATAATGCCAGGTTACTTTTGTTCACTTTTTGATAATAATAATAGAGAATATTTATACAACATAATCATTAATAACAAAGTAGTTAGGCAAATAACAAAAAAAAAATTTGGGGGAAAGTAAACCAATTCACCTATAATTACACCAAATTAAAACTATTTGACATGACACATTACAAACTCAACAGACACCCTTATTTCAACCAACCTCCTAACCAACTTTTTGGTTAATCGTATACACTGTACGCAAATTATTTTTAAGTGATTTGTCTCCTTTAAAGATGAAGTTGAGTTCTAGTCATGCGATTGCATTGTGAAAGAAACGGTGTGGAATCGACCAGAAAAGGTTGATCATCTATAGCATATAAGTATTGGTGTGTATTGCAAGGTTCTGGAATCATCAAAATGATAAGAAATTTGGCCAAGTCTTGGTACAGATACAAACACTGTACACAGAAAGATGTATATGGGACTACATGAACATGTGACATAAAAAACCTACCCCCCCCCCCCCCCCCCCGAGTTTTACGATGTTACATGACATATTTTAAATATAAAGGCATTTGAAGAGCCATGCTTTTCAGGGAACATGTCTTATCTGATGTTCTTCCACACTTGCGTAATAAGAATGATAACGCTCACAAATTATTTTTCACCTCTTCCCAGAACTCAACCTTCTCTTTAAATATACTGTTGCAGTTTCATGAAGGGGTTACAGGGAGCATCGAGGGTGTGGTGTAGGGAAATGTGAATCTGTAGCAAGGTGAAGCAAGTTTCGTTCAGGTTGTTTCTAGCAGGAAATGCACAATGCCGGTGGAGAGATTAAAGTGGATTAAAGATGGTTGACTATGTTCTTCTGAAAGTACAGACCCTTATTATGGTGTGTTTAAGATTACCGGTTAAAATGTAAGGGAGCCTATATTTACAAGGCATTTTTATCTCCATAAGTTATAATGCATTTTATCTCCACTCTTTGTTGTTTTTTTGTTTGTTTTTACAACGGCTAAGTTAAATGTCTTTTGCAATTTGTATGATTTCGACAAAAGTAACCATTGCAGGCATATTAAGGTAGAATAATGGAATATTCTTTGCAAATCTTTAGTTACATATGAAATGTTTTGTTTGAAGCAAAGTTTCATATTGAGTGTACTCAAATCTAAACCATAAAGTTATTGTTGAGCATATACATATTGCAAATTCACAGTTGCACTCTCCATGTAATTCAGAACAGAGACAATATACATATGAAACGTTTTGTTTTGAAGCAAAGTTTCATATTGAGTTTACTACAAATCTATATTGTAAAGTTGTTGTTGAGCATACGTATTGCAAATTCACGGTTTTCACTCTCTATGTAATTCAAAACAGAGACAATATACATATGAAACGTTTTGTTTGTAGCAAAGTTTCATGTTGAGGTTACTCCCAATCTATACCATACCATAAAGTTATTGTTGAGCATACGTATTGCAAAATGCAAATTCACAGTTTCCACTCTCCATGTAATTCAGAACGGAGACAATATTTGTCAATTTGTGAGGTCATGGTGTCTTAAATGAATCAAGCTGTGAGATGAACACAAATTCTGATACCTCACCTGGCTGTGCCAGGAAACGAGAAACCCTTGTGTCCTGCAATCTTTCCTCACCTTATGCAAACAATCCCTCACTGAATAGCAGGACAAGCCAAAAAATACCTGTTTGAACACATCAAAAGGAGAACGTCTTTTTCCTGCATAGCTGGCCCTCAACACCCATGTCCTGCCCAGGTTATCATACCTCTTTGTCTGCAAGGGATATTGGAAACAGCTTCACGAGTTTTGTTTCTAGAAGAGTTGCTCTTATCGTATGTTATAGGGCGCGTTCATGCTTGATTTTGACGGCCAGAATCAGGCATCTGTTACGCGTTTAGTTTAAAACACGGTTGCGTCTTAGCTCACTTTTGTAGAATCACCGAAAAACGGCGATCATGATCGCCGATCGTAAACTCACAAAAAGATGCGTTTACAATTTGTAAACGCGTTTAAATGGGGTCAACGCACTGACCTCTAGTGGGTCTACGTAGCATGCACAGTGAAGGTTTGCGAATCCAGCTGGAAGACCAATTAAGGCCACACACTGAGAATTGCCTGGGGGAGCCAGAGAAGTAAGCATGAACACTACATCGTGGAACTGCGATCACGATGAGCGTTTACGATGAGCGTTTCAGATCGCTCATTCTGTCTTCAAAATTTAAGCATGAACGCAGCCATAGTGATACGAAGCACTTGTCTATGAGCTGCTAGTTTCGATTAGGAGTGATCCGTCTTTGGTTTTTACCTTGTTTGAGCACAGCAAAGAGACTTTTTACATGGTTTTGTAAGCAATTGAGTTACAGAGTTTTGGTGCAACATTCGTGTACTAGGAATCGACTAGTGAGGTCATATAATATAGCCAGAAAGGGACTCCCCCTTAAATTGTATGAGGTGTTTATCAAATGAAGCATATATAGAATCGATACAAAAACTTACTTAGAGCTGCCCTTACTGATAGGGTTACGTGAATATTGCTATTGTCCAAACTTGGTTCTCTTTTTCTTTTCTGCCTCACTGATTTACAAAAAAAGTCTGATGTTTGTTGCTGTTTTAAATATGAATATACTGAAATGAAATCAACTGTCAAATTGTAATTCTTATGTAATCATCAAGCTTTTTCTGCTCTACTTCTATCTCTGTTTCTCTTTTACCTGTCTACTTCAGCAAACTTTTTCTTTTTCATTCTCTACTTGCGCTCCCCCCTTTCTTTTGTATACTAGCATTCATCTATCTATACTTCTATTCTTCTTTATTATATCATTTTCTTTCTTATCTACCATGGATTATTCCTTACTGTCTTTTGTTTGCCTTTATTCTATGTCTCTCCTAATTGACAAATATAATCCATGTCTCCTTGCTGGACTCAGAATCTTCTAATTGAACTTTTCCATAATTCATCATTATTGTGATATGAATTTAGTTGTACATATGCTAATGTTTCTCTAATTTTTCTCATCTTCAATCCAGAACCCTGTATGGCAACCACATGTCTGATCTACCAGAAGCCATCTTCAGAGATCTTACAGCTCTCCAGCTCCTGCTCCTCAACGCCAACAGGCTGACCTGTATCCGCATCAACCTCTTCAGGGATCTCGTCAAACTTCATCTTCTGTAAGTATGATGATGGTGGTGGTGATGATGATGGTGATGGTGATGGTGATGGTGATGGTGATGGTGATGGTGATGGTGATGGTGATGGTGATGGTGATGGTGATGGTGATGGTGATGGTGATGGTGATGGTGATGGTGATGGTGATGGTGATGGTGATGGTGATGGTGATGGTGATGGTGATGGTGATGGTGATGGTGATGGTGATGGTGATGGTGATGGTGATGGTGATGGTGATGGTGATGATGATTGTGATGGTGATGATGATGGTGATGGTAGTGATGATGATGGTGATGGTGATGGTGGTGATGATGGTGATGATGATGATGATGGTGATGGTGATGATGGTGATGATGATGATGATGATGGTGGTGGTGATGATGATGATGATGATGATGATGATGATGATAATGATGGTGATTAGGATGATGGTGATGGTGTTGATGATGATGATGCTATTGACGATGGTGATGACGATGATCATGGTCATTACGATCATTAGGAGGAGTATGATTATGATGGTAATGGTAGTGATAGTGATGATAATGAGGAGGAGGAGGGAAGAAGGAGGAGGGGGAGAAGAAGGAGGACGACGGCAATGACAATGAAGAAAATGATGATGAAGTGGAGTAGGAGGAGGAGGAAGAGGATGTTCATGCAGAACATGATGGTGATGATATGATGATTGTATTCTGAGATTTTTTCTTCTTCTTTTTTCTTCTCCTAGATCTCTTTATGACAACAACATTCGATCTTTGTCAAATGGAACATTTGATTCACTCAGATCTCTTCAAACATTGTAAGTACTCTATCAAAATTATTTCATTCACTATAATTATGTTTTTTGCTTAGTTGTGATTGCGCATTGTATGTAATGTGTATGAAGCATTGGCCACATACAACCGTATATTTGTTGGCTCTTCTCTTTTGAGATGAATAACATTACAGATTAAAATCATTTTAGTTATCAATGAAAAATGACTTATAACAGAATCCATTACAATTATCATTGAAGTCTACATTTATACCTTTGTATTTCGAGCATTTTCCTACTTATATGTTGCATAACATAAACATATCCATATCTGCAATAAAAATTGTCAATATTCTACTCTTTTGTGTATAAAGTGCACAGAAACTTCTTGAATATAATGCCCTATAAAGGAATCTACAAAATTGTTGAAATTATTATTATTATTATTTAGTTTCCTTAATACTTAAAAGAGGTTTCTTGCCTTGTCTCTTAAAATACTTACAAAATCATACAGTGAACAAAATCATCCAATCGCAGAAAAACAAAACATAAAGCTGTTAAAGAAAATAAAAGAATAAAGAAATAGAATACATTTTTGCTCTTAAAGCTAGAATAGAGAGCTGTTTGCACCCGTATGTCAACCTAGTCAGTGTTAACCTGCTGTATGATTGATTGTAAAGGCATGTGAAATGTAGCACCTTTAGTAATCAAAGCTTGCACAATAGATGTTACATGATGGGGGTCGATCCGTCCCACTAACGGAGGAAACCACAAAAGAAGAAGTACATGCCCAGGACATGGGGGAGGTGGAAATATGATTACCTAGAAATTCCCATCCAATTTAGGCAGTAACCTACCAAGATGGGGACAGGAGGGGAAATTATTCTTGTTTGATGTATCATCTGGTTTCCCTTTATATTTCCTCTTTTTGAAGAGGCAGATCGTTCGAAATAAATGTAGGATAGGCAGAGTAAATGAAAGAAAACAAAAGAAAAAAGAAAACAAAACTTGCAACAGGTACATGAATTTTTTCATTTTCAGCTTTATATATTCAGTAGAATTGGAGCATAAGGACTAGTTTCAAAACAGGACGTTTAAATAACCCTTTTAGCATTTCACTTCACAAGTTTTTGACAAGTTTTGAATGTAGTTGTGAAGTTGCAACATACTTTAAGATTTTTTTTCTAAACAAATGAAAAGGAAAAAAATATATCCACTTTAACAAGTCTAAAAACAAAATCCCCATTCTTTTGAACTTCTACCAGCTAAACATCAAAAGAAGAGCACTATTTTCTTGTATAAACAAAGAGTAAACTTTTATTTGAAATCTAATCTAGACCATAGTTGCTGAGATGTAATCTTAGTTCTTTGGTGCCACCAAGAACATGTGAATTATTGATTGATTTCAGTGGAAGACATCCGTGTGGTGAGCCCACATGGTATCAAAATACCGCAAAATGGGAAGATCTTCAGGGATGGTATTTAGGAAGCAAAACAATTCTCTGAACACGGATATAACCACAGGTGTTAGGAAAATCGGTGAATGCAGATCGTTTTCAGTGGAATTTCAGTGGTGTTTCATTTCGGTTGTGTTACATTTCAGTACATTACATGAACAAGTAAATTTCTGGTTTTTTGAATAATTCAGAGTTTGGTGGTGAAGTAGCAGGGTGTGAAACTTACAAACCGTAGATGTACATGTAAAGCATTTTACAAGTGTTTTGTTACCCATTTATCTCCTTGATTTTCAAAAGATCTTTACTCTGAAAACTTTTAAAGGCATTACAATTTGATATTTCATCTCAAGAATATTAATGTTTTGTGTGTATCTTTAACACATACATTCTGTCCTGATTCAAGATATGTATTTGTATCATACTGCAATTTTCTCATCCATTCACAGAAGACATTTTATGCCTTCTTATCTTAGTAACAGTTGAATAACTTTGTCTAGAGTTAGGTATCAAATAGTTAAGATGCCTGAAGTTTATACAAAAAAAAATGTATGCCCATGAGGAAGGATTGAAATAAATAGGTAATTAAATAGATGGTATTGAGGAATACCTTCTTCATTATTTAATTTTTAAGATAGCCTTTAGTCTGACATACATCGTGATAGGCTCTTTGGCACCTTAAGAATCCTGACCCCCTGTTTCAGGTCAATCTTTGTAATTGTGCCTGATGTGTTAGGCAGCCGCTATTCAATCCATCGATCAACAAGTCTGCACGTGTAAAATCTGGGTCATATTTCACGCCAGAGCTCGCCCGCTATGCGAGCTAAATCTCTGCCGCATTTGCAACAACAACTCGCTAAGATAAATTCATAAATATTCAGAGTTTCACAGCTCAATCACAGACGCGGGCGCTTTTGGCAAGTAATTTTCTCCTCCTTGCCGGCTTGGCTTTAGAAGGTGAGGCCAGCCGGCCGAGCATTCTTGAGCCGTCAGAAATGGGGCGAGGTATTGTAAAAGAAAACATTGGAAAAGTACTGGGATTAAACCCAACTCAGCTGTGTTTAGGACAGCATGGAAAGTTCATTGAATGAAAAATGAGTTTTTAATGGACTCCAATCCAGGCTTTGCAAAACTTTTACTTTGCGCTATATTACCGGTCATCCATCATTCGGTGCATTGTTCCTCTACTTAGCACATTCAAAGTTTGTCTATAATCCACGCCGTATCATAAGAATCTGACAAATGATGATACTTTCTGATGAAATGTACTCTCTTTTCTAATAAGAAGAAAACTCTGTCCAAGCTCCTTATGTGTCTCCTAATGGAAGTTATATCCCTTCATGCCACAAATCTCCTCTTTATCTTTGCCTGTGGAGTACTGACATTTAAAAATTGTTATTTGATGTAAATCTTGGTATTTGATGTAAATATGGCAGTCCCATCATTAGTCTGTGTATTTACGTTATCTCTTCTCTCTAACATATCCTTAGGCTCTGGGTAGAATTACCTAGTTTTATCTGTTTCTTATATTTCTTTCTTTTTTCTCTTTGAGATTGTGTGTATTTATACTTGTCTTGAAGTGTCAGCACTATGTTTTTTTCTTTGAAAATATGTGTCTTTATGGTGACAAAAGCAAAACTCCTTTTCTAATATTTTTCTATAAATCATGGATGCTTGTTAGAGGTATACCCTTGTCCTTATAACGAGACTGACACCGGATTAACAAAGGACTGAACAAACATGCATCACACCGAATGGCTATGACTCAACTGCGTCTTTACAAAGACAAGTTGAAGAAATTTCTGAGAAAAAACTATTATATTCGCAATATTTCCATAAATCACCCTGTTTCATGATCAGTTTTCTTTTTTGAAAGTTTTGTTTAGCAATTCTTCCTCTTAATTTTGTCCTCCTGGAAGTTGTCAATTGAAGAAAGGTGCGACAGACAGGATAGTAGTCTAGACACCTTACTCCGTCACACATCTTCCAACAGGAAAATTAAAAAACATTGAACACCTGTAAAACTTTGGATGTAAATGTTGAGAGGGAGTTTAGACATTGGGTAGGATTTTGAACCCACTTAGGGAAGACTAACTCATTACTATAATGAGAAATATTCATTTTTTTGTTGATGTAAAATGTTGATATTTGACGTGTTAGGACTTCAAAGCTTATATATCAATTAATTTAATTAATTTTGATATTGAGTAGGTATAAGCAGATGAACTCATTGAAAGCCTTTTAGAGATTTATGTATAACCTCTTTTTCTGATGCAGAGGAAGGGAGACACCAATTGTGGAAATTAAAGTACTATAATGCCACTCTTACAAATGTCAAGGAATTCCAGTACATTCCAGCTTAGTTAATTAATAGATAATTAGTAGCTCTGTCACCTTGTAGACTATTCATTTCAACATTGAGTACATGTAGGTAGAAATTAATTAGACACTAATTTAATAATTAGAGTTGAGATTGTTATGTTATAGAATTTGTTAAGCAATGATGACTTCCAGCATATATTGAGTCAGCAAGGTTGTAACAAAATACAAAATATCAAATCATATTTTTTAGTCTGAATCAGTGGAACAAACACCCTCTAAGTTTGGATTGAAATACCTCAAAATCTTGTAACTTAGTTGTAAGTATCAATAAATCCATAAATTCCAGCATATTTTGGGGGCAGGCAAGATATGAAAAGCTAGATAACTGTTTAGCTCTTGTCACCGAGGGGGTATTCTCGTGTGAGGTAGACAGATAGAGGCAAGGGGCATACTTCACGGGTCACTGCCGTAATCAGGACCCCTCGATGAGAACCTGGTCTGCCCTCTGATGACCCATATTCAACCCCTCTCCTCTGGTCCAAACTTACGTTCTCTTTTCCTTTTTATCTCTGTATCCTTAAGATTTGACATTTCTCTCTAGTACCCTGTAACTTTCACACTTTCTCTTTCGCTTTACTAATTTGCCCTCTCTTCTGAACTCTCCAATACTTCCTTTCTTTTTGTTTTCCTGTTACTCTGTCTGTTTTCTTGTAATTGGTAGTTTTTGCTTTCCCATTTTAATAATTTCTCGCTTATACAATGTATATATTTGAAAGTATGTTACCCATCTATCACCTTCTCCTTTGTGTGTGTTCCGTAGGCTTTGCTTTTACGTGTAACCTTTTCTCTGCCTATCTTGTATCTACATCCGTCCCCTCATTCTCTGTCTCCTTGTTTTATTGGATCTCTCTCTTTCTCTCTCTCTTTTTTTTCTCTCTCTTTCTTTATCTCTCTTTATTTATCTCTCTTTCCTTATCTCTCTCTCTCTTTCTTTATCTCTCTTTCTTTATCTCTCTCTCTTTCTTTATCTCTCTTTCTTTATCTCTCTTTATCTCTCTTTCTTTATCTCTCTTTCTTTATCTCTCTTTCTTTATCTCTCTCTTTCTTTATCTCTCTTTCTTTATCTCTCTCTTTCTTTATCTCTCTCTCTTTCTTTATCTCTCTTTCTTTATCTCTCTTTCTTTATCTCTCTCTTTCTTTATCTCTCTCTCTTTCTTTATCTCTCTTTCTTTATCTCTCTTTCTTTATCTCTCTTTCTTTATCTCTCTCTTTCTTTATCTCTCTCTCTTTCTTTATCTCTCTTTCTTTATCTCTCTCTTTCTTTATCTCTCTTTCTTTATCTCTCTCTTTCTTTATCTCTCTTTCTTTCTTTATCTCTCTTTACCTCTTTCTTTATCTATCTCTTTATTTCTTCCTCCCCACTCTCTATCTCTTATCCCCTGCCCCCTCTCTCCCTCCCCTCCCCCTTTCTCTCTTCCTCTCTCTCTCTCTATCTCTCTCTCTCTCTCTCTCCCTCCCTCTCTCCCTCCCTCCCTCCCTCCCTCCCTCCCTCCCCCTCCCTCCCTCTCTCCCTCCCTCTCCCCTGCCCTACCCTTCTTCTTTTCTCTCCCTTCCTTCCTCTCCATGTTGGTTTCCCATTCTATACCTTCCCATTCTCTCTCTCTCCTTACCTTTCTCCCTCCTCCCCTCTCTCCTTCCCCTTCTCTCTCTTTACCTGTCTCTCTGCGGCACATCACACCAAGCTGTGAAGAATGCCTTAGGCTTCAAACCATAGCAATGCATGTACTTTCTCACATTTTTGCAAGCTCCAAAGCCTCTTGACCGAGGGAAAAAGTCACCTAGATTCATTGCTTTGTGTGAGGGCTACCAATCATGGAGTTTGCAGGCATAAACCCTCGTTAATTTTTAACACACTACATGGAGTCTGAATGTATGACTTTAGACTGAACTTTAAAAGAAAAAACTTACTTCTACCCTTTGCAAAGATACAATTAAGGATGTTTTTCTTGGGTTGTTGTAATGGGAACTCTTTAAGTATCAAATTTCAAGCCACTTTGGGAAGAGTTATTCAAAACACAGTTAAATAATAGATTGTTTATCTATGGTGTGTCCACATCTTCAGTAGATCATGCATGTTGTTTATGTTTTCCTTTATTAAAGTTGGAGATTAAATAAAACAAGTCAACATACTGTGCTTAATTCTTTATTTTGTGGGGAGGAGGCCGGTGGGTGGGGGGAGGGGGGGGGGGAGATTGTTTTTGTTGTTGTTAGTGTGTGTCTACATCATGGTACATGTAAATTTATATGAATTCAAGGGTTACATTATTTGCCTTGCTTTGTATAAAATGATGGATTCACAGTCAAATTTTGTCCGAGCTTATTATCATTCAATTCTAAAAATGAAATATATTGTGGCAAACTATATTAGTTGATCGACATATACGTGTCTCTGTGTATGTATAGATTCATGTACATCATCAGTTTGAATTTCCAACATGTTCAATATAACGTGTGTGAAGAGACACGAAGAAGAGACATTCATCTGATTTGCAGTGTCCAGCTGAAATGCTCAATCTTGAAAAGTGCACAACAATGCATTGGTATCTGATTCTTTCCTTTGTAGACATACATATGAAGGTTTAAGGAATGTGTTTCTCTTCTTTAAAAAAAAATCTTTCTTACATTTTATGACCTCAATGACATAATAAGAGGCAAAATGGGAACAAAAGGAGGTATTTTTTTTCTACATAACCGCTATCCTTCAAGAGTTGTTTATATCCCAATTTCACACTTCTACATCCTTTTTCTAACAACATGCACAAAGGAGCATATTTTCTCTCATTAAGATCACTTGTTGAAGAAGCTATGGGGTGTGAAATTTTTCGCTGAAAAGGGGTGAAAAACACCTTGTCTGTGGTTTCATATGGCTTTAAGCCAGTTGTTGAATCAGATTAGACCAATTTGTCAACTCAGGTGGAATTAATTGGTTTGGGTTAATGTGTTGGTTCAGTCAATGGGCAAGGAATGGGAGCAGGAAAGGGAACGAGATGATAGAGACCCGGTGCGTGGGTGAAAATATAACATTTCAAAGATGTTGGGTGTTTTAGTTGACTTCAGTAATCTCAAGATTGTACAATTCTTTATTTGCCCATTATGCAACTCGTGAATAGGCTTTGCAATTTTTTTTGTTCATAACATATCTCATTGTGATTGTAGTTGTGTCAGTGATACTTTCTTGAAATGCTAAGTATGTTATATCATTTAAAGAGGTTGGAATACTAGTTCTGCGTTCATTAAGAAAATTTTTAAATTTATAAAATTCAATCATTATGAACCCTATAATACAGAAAGTAGTTTTCAAATATATTTCCTCTTTTGATTGTTTATCTTGATAGACTGTCTTTAATGATATCTGACAATTTTTTTTTTATCTGACAACTTTATTTTAAGAAGAAAGACAAACTATGCTTTGTCTAAATATGTGACATGCAACTAACTACATCAAAAAATGTGAGAGTTTCAAACCAGATTCAGCAGTAAATGGGTTAAGGTGTTCCTTCTACATAGGCATGTCAAGTGTAGTTTCTATGATGCGAATATATATTTTGTTAATGCTAAATATATTACTCATTGCGGATGTAGTATCGAAAATAGTACCACTAGTGATATTCGTTTGTCTCGCAATGTACTGTATGGTATGGTATAAAACACTTTTGCTCACAATATATTTTATCACCTGACGAAGTATTGCAGCGGCGCACAAAACGTCATGATCTTTTAGATCCCTTGTTGACCATACATTGCGAGACAAACAAATATCACTAGCGATATTATTTTCAATATATTTTGTTATTTGCATATCCATTTGTTAAATAATGTCACACTAGATGTACAGTTATTGCTTGAGAGTATTTTAAGTACAAGATGATAAAATCTTATTGTACCAAACCTATTTGAAAACATACTTGAATAAAACCATAATCTTCCATTTCAATTTGTCAGACATTTGGCCCGCAACCCCTTCATCTGCGACTGTAACTTGAGATGGATCGCAGAGTACCTTGAAAGCAATCCGGTCGTTGAGACAAGCGGTGCACGTTGTGCCCGACCCGTCAGAATGGAACGCAAGCGGATCACTAACATGAAGAGCGTCAAGTTCAAGTGTAAAGGTATGTGATGCAGAAGTATTTCTTTCTGGAACCGTTTCTTTTTCTTCTTCGTCTTCTTCTCCTCCTCCTGCTCCTCCTCCTTCTTCTTTTTTCCCCTTCTTCTTCTTCTTCTTCTTCTTCTTCTTCTTCTTCTTCTTCTTCTTCTTCTTCTTCTCCTCCTCTTCCTTCTTTTTCTTCTTGTATTATTATCAGTAGTTGTAGAAGTAGTAGTAGTAGTAGTAGTAGTAGAAGTAGTCGTAGTAGTAGTAGTAGTAGTAGAAGTAGTAGTAGTAGTAGTAGAAGTACATGTAGTAGTAGTAGTAGTAGTAGTAGTAGTAGTAGTAGTAGTAGTAGTAATATTTTAGGACCATTGTTATTGTTGTTACTGTTGTTGCTGCTTCACTCCATTGATAAGTTTGGCACAAAATTAACATGTAAATGTATGTTTCATAGACATATATTGTAAGATAGACATTTACTGGAAATGTTACTGTTTTGGAAAAAGATATAAACCTTCAAGAAACAACAAAAATCAAGTTTTACAGGACATTGTTGTCTATATGACTTATGAAACATTTTGCATTTCCTTGATTTCTGCTAATGTAAGCCTTCTAATTTGAATGTCGTCTAAAAGTAATTTCCTCTTTACATTTAAGCCATTAAAAGTTGATGAATATGCTTTTGTAATAAGGAGCTAGTGAAAGCAATCTCCATTTCTTGTATGTAACTGATGCAGGTATTACTATCAGAATGTTCTTTCCACCAATGTAGATAGCCTACTCTAAGCTATTCTCAAAGTCTATCTTCCGTTCCATATGCCCTGGTTGGGCTATTTCTTTGACAATCATAGCCAAAAAATTCGAAGATTGGAGATGTAGAGAGGAAATGATTTGCATTTAGAGGGATAGGAAGACCATTTCCTCCATAATGCGTCTCCATCTTACTTCCCTGCCTGGTGCGTTTCACATTTAAAGAAGATATTCTAAATGGGTGCTTTCTCCATAAGCAGGCAATACTCTATCTATATTCATAGGGGTTTATGTTGGGAAGGGGGCTTACGGCCTAATACCGCTAATGCACATCTAGGGTCCCTATTTGTAGAGAAGAGATTTCAGCAGAAGTCAATGGACACGGTTAGACATTTTTTCTGAATGATGAATTTTCTGGTGAAACGAGCGGGAGATCGAGTAGGTCTCAATATTACTCTCCGGAATAATTTATATCTCTAGGGAAAAAACTTTCAATGGGGCCATTTGTATAAATGATGGGTAGTCTTTGCCACAAGCTCTAAGGATATTGGTGCAAATCGTTATTTAAATGATTTATTTCCTAAATGTGGTGTGTTAATAATGTTCAGGTTATTGAACCCAGTAAAAATATGGAGAAACATGCTCAGGACTTTGGAATATCTCTGTTGTAATTGATGATGTCAAACAAATTGTTTAGAATACATAGATATCCAGTGTTGTAGTAATGATAGAAATATTTATATATTTCAATTCTTGCGCGATACCTGTATTTCTACAACTGATATATATTTTCGAGAAAATGTTTCAAAAAATAGATAAAATAGTAGATATAATTGAGGAAAAAAATTCTCATTAAAAGGCAAATACTTTAAAGAAAATTGTTTTTAATTTCTGTAACTTGCAAAGAATGAATACGTTTTATGACCTTTCTGTTGGAAGAAATACATTTAGCTTCCAAAGTGCTCCTAGATTTGGGAGAAGATAAACAATATCTGTTTTTGCTTTTGTTTTAATGTTTTAATCTATTTCAGTGACATAATTTTTTTTGTAGGACTATACTAGAATTTTGTTTTCCATAGGACTAAAATTAATTTGCATGCATGTTGTTTAAATTTTTGATTCCTATTTGATCATCAGATGCCGAGTATTACAGGACTGCCCAAGCCGGCCAGTGTTTTATTGATCATGACTGCCCCGATGCTTGTACATGTCATGAAAGTATTGTAGACTGTTCTAACAGAGGGTTACCAACTGTTCCAGATGAAATTCCCACATATACAACAGAATTGTGAGTATTATTCTACCAATATTACAGAAATTATCATGAACAAATATTGAATATTAATTTCCCAAGAACAAGGAGTGAATACACTTTTCGTACACCAAACCATATTTATATTTTGATAGAAACAATAAAGGATTAATTTAAAAAAATTATCGGCACAGAAGTCAAAGATTGACTTCAAAGACTCAGGAGAGTGGGCATCAAATTGAGATTTCTTTACTGAAAAAAAATTTTCTCTCAAAATTTCATGAAGTTCATACTATCTTTTTAATTTCATGTCAGGCATTAATGAAAATTTACAATTTTTTTTTCTTCTGTACAGTGTACAACTTTGCAATTACAGTTTGATAAGGTTTTAGCCTCTTTTTAACGCAGTTTAATTGACATTCAAAAAGTGCGGCTTACATGTATCTGCAAGTATTCACACATTTTGTTATAGTCGATGAAACTTTTGTAAGTTTCAAAGGATGGCGAGATTTTTTCTGAAAGCTTCACAACTCAAAAAAGAACTTGGCTGCGGCCATGGATCATTGCAGAGCATGGAAATTTCTTGCCGCAAGCTGTCATTAACAATTCATAAAAGTTCCTGGTTTATCAGTATGACATTTTCATCTTCTTCTCCCTAGGAAATTGAATGGAAATGAGATTTCACGCATTTCTGCGGACGGGAAGTTCCTTCATCTGCCCAATCTCAAAATCTTGTAAGTATGATTATCAGAAAGAAGAATATTCATCTATGTTTCTTGCAGTCCTTCCAGTGCTTTTATTGACTTTCATACACTCTGAAACAGTGCATATGTTTTCATATTTTCATTTTGTAGTTTCTGAAGGACTCAATTGCAATTATACCTTCATTATCCTTCAGTTCCCTATATTTTCAATATTGTATACTTTTGTTTTGTATCTACAGCACATGTATTATTCTACTGAATACGAAGTTTGAATGGTATTATACAGAGTATATATTACAATTAAAATTGTATCTGTTAGTTGATACGATAAACGTTGGGGCTGGTGGAGAGTAATTAACCCTCTCCAAAGCTTAAAAACTAATTCTGGAAAAAAGGATAATTAAAAAAAAAAAAATATATATATGGCATATGGAAAAATCTCACTCTTCAATAGCAAATTCCTAATGAACTTTTGAGAAGAGCAAGTATTATGTGTACACTATCTGAACAACCAGCCATAATGTACACGTATTATTAGATATCTGTTTGTATTTACTGTGACGTGCTATCAACGGGAAGAAATCTGAGCTATCGTTTGCTTTCACCGATTTGTTACTCGCTCTCTGAGCAGGTGAAATACGAGCTGAACCTAGTAAAATATTCATAAGCCATCAAGTAATCATTATCTCTTGAATATATCATCCTCATATATTTCTCATCATCCCTCTCATCCATCTCCCCATCCATCCATCTATCCAGGGATCTCCGTGACAACCGCATCTCGGTCATCGAGGATGAGGCCTTCCAAGGAGCGTCTTCTCTCGTAGAATTGTAAGAATTTTTTCCTTTTTATTCTCTCACCTTTAACCCCTTCCTTTTTGTTTTAATCAGATTCTTGGTGTATCTAGAGTGTGCATGTGTGTATTCTGTTTCTAGCTTTAATGATAATAATTCAGACAAAAATGTTAATTATTATATACTTTAATAGTTTGGATAAATGATAATTCTTAATTGGGCTATTACAGATGTTGCATGATAATTGCATGATTCATGGGGGGATTCTGAGGGTTGTATTTCTTTTTAAAGACCGTTGTGACTGAATTAATAAACTTGGTTTGTGTAACAAACATGTGCACACGCATAATGTAGAGTTGCCCTTTATTGTTTCTGATCTTTCAAACAGCCAGTCATGTCGCTTACCTTTATTTCTCCCATAAAAGTAAATCCAAATAAAACTACAGATTGATACATCTTTCCTCTTTAGCTAAAACTCCTCTCATTCTTTTTTTAATTTTATCATAGGACATTTTATTTGTTGATTCTTGATTGATGTTGATGCTGTCTTTTTTCCTTCCCCAAAATATTTTCCCCATTGATAACTGAATGCTTTGATTTCTAAAAGCTCAGTGCTTTAGTGCATGCTTTTACATGTATCTTGTATTTTACCAGAGGGTTGTAAACTGAGGCTTTAATCTTTGCACTATACCCAGCTTATGCGCTAATTTCCCACTATCTATTTTTTAAGGGTAATTGCTAATATCATGTATGACAATTAAGCATGCTTATAAGATGGTAAAGAAAGAATTATTAATTGCTTGGTTACATCCATCTAGATATTTTGAAATTGCAACAAAGCAGAATGCAGTAGAATAATCTAAAACAAATAAATTTGGACCATGAAATTGATCAGTCATTGTATGTTGGTTTTAATTATTGAGCTTTGTTGAACAATTTATATTTTGTTAAACAATAGTTACAACTTTATATTTTCCCAAATTTGTTCAAATTATAGCAAACTCTATGTCATCACCTCTGAATTTTACGATTTGAGCAATTATTTTTTCAAGAATATATTAGTAGGCAGGAAAAGATAGCTTTTAGCATAAAGTTTAGATTTGTACTTTTAGCCAAAATACCATACTGTTGTATCAAATGCAAATGATTTCTTCTATATTTAGATTTGGTTTGTAGTGATCTAGAAATGCCCTATTTGCAAGTACTCTATTTCAATCAACCACAATTCCAAGAGTCGCCTTTTTAAAATGAGTAATGACTCGTAATTTAGTTTTCTAAAATTCAATTCTAAAATTTATTGTTTTAGTTGTTGTAATATGCTTCATGTGGACAAATTACATGTATGTTCTCTTTCCTTCTGAACAAAAAATAAAAAAGATTAGTGAAAGCCCCCTTGCTTCTTGTCTGTTAAAAGGCCTCTGTTACATGTGTGCCATAATATTCTTTTCTGTTGTTGACCGTTTGTTTTTTTATTTCTGTCAATTCCCCCTGTATCTCTCGTTCTGTTCTGTGCTCTTTTGGAATATGAAGAATGCTCACGAACAACAAACTGAGTAATGTCACCGGACGCTCTTTCGTAGGACTCAAAAACCTGCGGACGCTGTGAGTATAACGATCGAAAAACCACCAGCCTGTTTCAAGCATCGTGGCATCTTACTTCTTGAATTTTCAGCGCACGAGATTTCATCCATTTGTTTATTTTCTTTTAATTCTTTTTTTTGTTCGTTCATTTGGTTGGAAACTTTCCTTTTAGTTTAACTACCATGGTAACAGGATGCTCATTTCTTAATTATTTGTAATTCAACTATTTAATCTCATTTTTAATAACAGTTTAATCATTGGGGAAAGACGAATCACAATTTGATGAACATCTAAGGACTGTGTCTTTAAAAATATCCGGAAATATTTGTTCATGTTTTTCCATATTTGCATCTTTATTTTATACAAATTTCAATCCTTTGTGGCTATCAAATTGGCAACAGACAACATAAATCAATTTTGTCATTTTACACTAAACCCTAAAAAGGTTGAACAAACTTTCACAAAAACCTTTTTGAATATGATCAAATTGAAATTAGTTGAAATCAATCAAAGTAATTCTAAACCTGAAGACTTGTTAGTCCGAGATGTTATCTTAAAGTGATTCTCTACCAATTCCCAAAGATTAATACCTTCCTAACTCTTCAATATATCACCAATATTTAATCAACCACTAACATTTCCATACCATTTTGTCAGCTATACCCCATAGTGAGAATTGACTGTACGGTTTGCATACTGAAAAAAAAAGTTGTTTGGTTTTCTGAGTGGATTAAGATATAAAATTCAGGCAATCAAGTCATCTTTTTGTATATTTTCATGGAAATTAAAATAAAAATCACCTCATTTAACAACAACAATGATAAATACAACCAAACTGCAAAGATTAAAGTGAAAATCAAATTGGATTTAAATAATTTTGCATAAAACATTCAAGAACCTCAAAAGTGAAAATGAGGATGAATTTGAATGAATGGTCAAATCTGTTAATGCGACCCTCGTGCAAAATGGGATGGGGTTAACAAATGACTTGGGACATGATGGGAGAATAAAGTGAAGTGTTTACCGACAAATAAAGACGTCATTCTTGGTATTCACCGTCATGTATCACAGTATGCTAACACACATGGTTCACTTACTTGGCTGGTCGATGCAGTGCATGGTGTATTAACGATCCCCGTCAGGGTGTGATTGCGCATTTATTTTCACAGCTTTCCAACCAGGTCTAACACTCTTGCATATATACTCACCTAACCTTTTAACCACTTAACCAAGCCATGTTTTATTCTTCCTAGGACTGCTCACTTAATATCACATTTTTGTTGTTCTTTCGTCACTTTAACACCCCTTTTTGTCTCCTTTCACCGGCTAATTCATGATTCATTTCTCTTTCAGGGCGTTAATGCATACCTATACTGTATCAGGCTGTGTAAAGGAGGGAAATATCGTCCCTTTTTCCTTTTTATTTCTCCTCTTTACAACACGCAGCACCACTTCTTTTTTTCTTTGAATGGAATGTTTTAATTTCATTTATGATTACCGTTTCCTTTTATTTTGATATTCCAATATTTGACTGAATTATTATGAATGTTTTGAGATGCAACACTTGCATGATGAAAGTACATTGTTCATCAAATATCAGATTATGGAATGCTCACTGGAGATGCCATTTATAACAGTATTATTTTCCAAATATATGCATCTATATTATACTGGTTTGTCTGTACATGCACCCACAATTTCCCCCCCAAATCTGATGTTTGTACATATTCTAGTTGTTTTTATTATGCTATTGTAAAAAGTTGTTTACAACAGATTTTTACATTTGAATGGATATCAGTAATACAAAGATTAAAAAGCAAAGATACAATTTAAAATATAATGATCATTTAAGCATTCTTTCATATAGGTAAACAGAAAATGCTGAGAACTAAAAGAGTAGCAGAAATAACATATTTCTGAAGTGCTCCTAAAGATCTATGGGGGTTTCAAGTCAATTACGCTGAGGCAATTACAAAAAGCTGATATGCAATTGAAATGAAATTGGTATTGTCTAGAAAAATATTATCTTGAAATCCAAAATAAATTATTATTACATATTTAGTTCCACGATACAGACAATTTTTTTAATGATCTTCTATATACCCTTTGACATACCCTTATCAGTACACCATGTGAGTCTTTCCTTCCCCCTCCCCATTCCACCTGTTCCTTCTCGTCTCATTTGGTACCTTACATCACTCCAAAATCCACCTCCCCAACCCGATCCCGTCCCCGTTTTTTCACGGGACTACATCTAAGTCCCCTCCGTCAACACCACTTCATATGCTTCCGATCTCTCCATGTGTATAAAGTCGGAGAGTAAAAACAGAGCAGGGGAAAGAAAAATCAAACACTTTGCTTTCGTGACAAGGTGGTAGGAGGGGGATTCTCGGCTTGATCTGCACACGCGGGGGCCCAACTCAGAACCCTTCCCCGCGCACCCTAAGAGCTCCCAGTACGGAACAAGGGATGGCATGTGTTTGAAAGAAAAATCCCGGGTGTGAGTTTAGATTACGCTGCTCTAAACATTCGAGCCATAATTATTGTTGTCCCTAAACCCTCCGTCAACATTGCGCAGCGATTGTTTGCGCGCCAGACAATCCCCTTTCTGTATAATGATGGAAGAGCGAGCAAGGCTGTGAGAAATGCGTCCGTCCACCTGATGTTTACGGAGCAAGAAAAGGAGAAAGGAATTTGGAAGGAATAGGTGCCGCATTATTGGGAGATTTACTTGCAATCAGCAGGAGGCGTGGATTTCATTTTTCATCATTTTTTGTATTTCATATTTCCATCAAATACTCATCATTTGTTCATGAAATACTCATCATATTTTTCATGAAATATTCATCTTTTCCATGACACATACATCATTCTAAGTCCTACATTCATAACATGAAGCTTGATCCAGTAGTCTCTGGTATTAAACTCTCATCACATTTGCTTAATATTATCATATTTCATCATTTTCCATTAAAATATTTGCCATTCATCATTAAATATCATATTTCATTACAGTGTGTTCATTTTGTCATTAAAAGTAATAACATTTCAGCAACTAATGATATACAAGCTATTCATTACCATCAAACATCTATTAATATCCATTCACCAAAATTTATATCCATGGACATGCATCAATCGCCTTTCATCTTGATATATATTTCATATTCATAGGTCATTAACTTTCATAATGTCATATCATAATACTCCATCAAAGTTTGAATGTAAAGTCAAAATTTGTGTACAAGACGCATGTTGGATGTAATTAACATATAATTTACATTAGATTTCATGTATATTTCATACTTTTAATATAATTAAATATTTAAATATTAAAATTAAATTTTTGATGTGTTTCAAGAAGATTATGATATGATTTTTATTTAATTACCACAAAATGTGACTTGATTTCTTCGGGGGAAGGGGTGGAGGACCAAAAATATAATTCATTTCATTAATTTCCATGCTCATTGACAAACACAAAGATTTATACTATAAATATACATAAATATCTTCATAAAGATCTCCATGAATGTAATAAAGCAGGGGATATCATACAAACCCCAAAAGCTAAACATGACCATCAATCCATCACAAAACCTATCAATCTTGACAGGGTTTTAAATACTATTTACAGGGGACTTTCTGTCATCCTTGGGCACCAATTTGACTTGGGTATTTTCAAATTAGTGTAGACAGGTTCATACTTAAGAAAAAGTAGAAAATATTTAGCCTCCTTTGATGGTTGTTGTTGAAGGACCTATCAACATGGCCGTAAATCATCCATCTAATGATGCAGTCCTAAAAGGCCTGTCCTCATCAGCTCGAGATTGCCAAATATCCCGCTATTTCAACTATCCCGATCGCAAATTATCCAGTTAGTTTGTGTCTTCATCAGCCCAAAGTTGCAGTTAGCGGGATATTTGGTCGGGTTAATCATCCCGAGATATCTTGCGATAGTTTGCAAAATATCCCGCTATTTGTCCTGTGTGTCTTCACTAGCCCGAAGACTCGCACTATGCGCGAACGCTGAGCAAAATATCTCGGGCTAATTACTCAAGGTCGAGTTTCAAGTTTCAAGGTCGAATCTCGAGCTGATGAAGACGCGATTTGTAACTTCGGGATTATTTCCCAAATCAAAAATAGCGAGCTATTTGGCAATCTCAAGCTGATGAAGACACGCCTGAAGAGGAGGGATATTCAAACACTCCCTCCAGTTTCCTGTACAAAAGCAAGCAGTGTGATGAAATATTTCAAGGAGATGAATTAAAGTGTCTGTCCACAGGTGTGCTAAGGTCTGTGGGTTTTTTCAGTGGGACGAGACATTTGAAACCTTAGGAAGCACATTGGCACATACATGTACGCCTAAAAATGTACATGTTTGAGGCAAACTTATAAACTTCTCACTCTGATCCTCGCCATGTTTTTCAGGGTTGGAATTTCTTTTCACTCTTATCTTTATCTCTCCTTCTCTTTCTATTCTGTCTCTTGCAGAATTAGTCTTATTCTTCAACTGGGAATTAGTTTATTACATACATGACATACCAGTATTTAAATATTGTACATGTATTTTCCTCATTACACTACAAAAACAATGTCACAAAACACATTTTAATTTAAGGAATATTTTTTCTTTATTTTTTATTATTTAAAAAAAAATCAACAACTTGAAAATGGAATACATCATTGTAATACAAGTAACTCCTTCATAATAAGTAAACACATGATACATGAACATAAAGAAATATTTAATGGTAACATAAAGTTCTACCAAAGAAGGCTCATCAAGCTCTTTCAGTACAACATTGATAGCTAAGGAACCTATCATGTGTATATTAGTAATGCATGTTTCATGTTTTCTTCATGTACGCAGGATGTTACGAAGCAACAGACTTTCCTGCATTACCAATGAGACCTTCACTGGACTCAAGGCAGTCAGACTTCTGTAAGTATTATGGTCTCCTCAAAAATTCATAACTTTCTCATTCTTTGTCCAATTTCATTCAAACTTTCACAAGGCTACTTTTTTTTTTTCTGTTTTCCTCTGGAAAGTTTGCTATCAAGGTTCCCTTTAAATGTTTTTATGAGTTCAAAATTTTAATTTGCTGGCAGCATATTTTAGCACATAGATTTTCAGGAGTTGTATGAAAATTTAAAAGTTGGGTATATATAGTAGAGGTGAAAATTATAATTTGTTCCCAAAGTCTGATTGTTGGATATGATTTAATTTGATATAACAGACAATTTCCATAGATTCCAAAAATGAGTTATTTTAGGTCAAAAAGAGTAATTGGAAGTGGATGGATGAAAGAGAGACAGTGAAGAAAGAAATTGCATATTTGAAAGGAACAAGGTAGGAAGCAAAAGATTGAAACAGTGGTTGAGCTTAAAATAGAGGAGGGAGGTACAGTATGTGAGATACATCACATTCAATTAAGAGATTGATGAGTAAACAAGGAAAAGGGGAAAATACTCTGAGTAGAATGCAAACATTATGAGATCTGATGCATGCCAAAGTGGACAAAATGTCATCTCGACACGTCTGATGATTATCAAATTGGCATCACTCACCGGTGCTGTCGGACGATCGCAGTTTCTAGCATGTCATGATACTTCCGATGTCCACTTCCGATTTGAATCTCCAGTTTGTCGTTGCCAATTAGATGTTTGATGAATGGCTACGTCTGACCTCATAGGTAACCCTAAGATACTACAAGGGTTTTTCTTCTTTCAGGTATTCAGGCACCCCCCCCCCTCCTCCCCTATGGATTAAAGTCTGTACTCAAATCTAAAGATATTCAGGCGGTTGATGACATATTAGGATTAGGTCCCATGTGTATGGATGTGAATCTTCCTCTGAGCATGGGATTTACTCATTTCCTCTCACTGAAAATTTTGAAAATTTAAGATTTACCTTTATGGTATTGAATCCTGAAATTTCTATAATCTTACTTTTAGTTTCACTTACCAGCCATTGTCAGCCACAAAAATTCAAATTTAAGATTTATGAGTATTAAATCCTGAAATTTCTATAATTGTACTTTTAGTTTCAGTGCCAAGCATTGTCAGTCACAGAGTTCAAAGATTTATGAGTTTTTTAAAATGTAATCAATTTGTTGTGAAAAAGAGCGATCCATTTCTAAAGTTTTACAGCCAGAGAATATTGATTATTTGCATTATATGTGTTGATCTCAAATATGAATATGCATACCTTTCCACATTCATACATAAATTCCAGTAATAAGATATGCACCTACATACTAAGAAAAGAAGATGACATTCCTATAGTTGAAAGTTTGTGATATCCAGTACAGGAAAGGGTCAGAATATGTGCACATGATTGTGCATTTACTCCTCATTATAGTAAGAGATCCTGAACTTAAGGATGATCATATTTAAAATAAAAGTGAAGTGATCACAATAACATATATATACTCTCAGCTGACATCCATTCTTCCTATCTCTTTCTGTCTTTGATTTATTGTCTGGATGTCGAGAGAAAATGCCACTTGACAAAATCACCTGGAAAAGAATCTGTTAACCCACAACAGTTGAAGTTCACCTAGGTCATAGGTCTTTGTAACTCCTTATCTGTCAGGAGATATTGTTTTTTGAAAGTAGGCACCCAGTATGTGTATGAACTGTCTCCTCAAATCCTTTTGTAGATGCTCAATAAAAAATAAAAACATTTTATGACAGTTAGGGATATGTTGCTACACTCTGTGATAAATGAAATCATTTTGATGTTGGTAAAGAATAAACAATTGAGAAACTTTGCAGTCAATGATTAAAATTTAGTTTGCTTTAACTTAAACTTGTATTTCCTTTATCTGCTCAGAAAATTTAACTTTGTATCAAAGAGCACTGCATTTTTTGCAGGTAAAAGCTACACTAAATGTTTATTGAAATATTGGAAACTTGATTCATTGTATCACAAAAATCATGATTTAAAAGAAAACCCATCTCACTTGGAGGAATGAATCTTCCAAAAACGATGAAGTCAAATGACAAAATGACAAATATGATTATTCATCACATGCTGTTATTCTAGTCTATGACAGATTTCTAGTACCGAAAATTGCTTTATCATTTTTCGGAAACAAATTCTGTCTCCGAAATAGTTGGCATTTTAAGTCAATTTGGCTGAAAAGGAAGGAGCATATAATGACTTCTTCCTATGTGGGTCAGGTTCAGGGTCAAAGTTGTAACTCCATAATTATATCGTCTTTAAAGATTGGTCATAAACAACAAAATTTGCTGTCTATTTCATAAATACCAACAAACTTTTTTTTCCAACTCACAATGTATATGTATGACTTTACAGACTGCTAAGCCTTTTTGGTACAGTATTAAACTTACTGAAATCAAGACACCTGAGAAAAAGGAGAAGAAGATAAACATAAAAGACATGATCTCTTTGCCATAAACTTAATGTTATGTGGATCTGTTTTAATTCATTTGTTTAGCCGTAAATTTTAGCATTTAGCGTCTGCACATTCACTTTAATACAATGGATACATGCACATGAATGGTTTCATTTCATGAGAAATTATTAAGTTGCTAGATTAAAAGTAATCTCTCCCTTCTCTGTCTCTCTTCTCAATCTCTATCTCTCTCTGTCTCCGTCTGTCTGCCTGTCTCTTTTTTTTTGGGGGGGGGGGCGGATGCCCCACTGTACCCCAAGTTCTTTAGGCAACTGTCCATATAAACCTGTAATTAAAATTATTCCATTTTTTTTTAAATTTCAAGTGTATTTCTTCTTTTTTTCTTGTTCTCAGGTCATTGTATGATAATGCCATCAGCACCATTATGCCTGGTTCCTTGGATTCTATGAAAGCTTTGGCAACTCTGTAAGTATCATTATTCTGCATCATACATGTATATGTATGTCTTTATGCTTTTGTAATGTTATTTATGTTCTCTCTGTATCTTCTTTCTCTGTTTTCTCCTCTTTTCTCTTGTTTTTTTTTCTTTCCTTCTGTTTTTGGGGTGGTTTTTTCTTCTCTTTTTCTCTTCCTTATTACTCTCTTTTTATTTATTTTTCTCTGTTTTCCTCTTGTCATCTTCTCTTTTCTGTTTCTCTTTTGTCTGTCTATTTCTCTTTTTCCTCTCTGTTTCTCTCTTTTCTCTCTGTTTCTTTTTTTTCTCTGTTTCTCTTCTTTCTCTGTTTCTTTTTTTTTCTCTGTTTCTTTTTTCTCTCTGTTTCTCTTTTTTTCTCTGTTTCTCTTCTTTCTCTGTTTCTCTTTTTTCTCTGTTTCTCTTCTTTCTCTGTTTCTTTTTTTCTCTGTTTCTCTTCTTTCTCTGTTTCTTTTTTTTCTCTGTTTCTCTTTTTCCTCTCTGTTTCTCTTTTTTCTCTCTGTTTCTCTTTTTTCTCTCTGTTTCTCTTTTTTCTCTCTGTTTCTCTTTTTTCTCTCTGTTTCTCTTTTTCCTCTCTGTTTCTCTTTTTTCTCTCTGTTTCTCTTTTTTCTCTGTTTCTCTTCTTTCTCTGTTTCTTTTTTTTTCTCTGTTTCTTTTTTCTCTCTGTTTCTCTTTTTTTCTCTGTTTCTCTTCTTTCTCTGTTTCTCTTTTTTCTCTGTTTCTCTTCTTTCTATGTTTCTTTTTTTCTCTGTTTCTCTTCTTTCTCTGTTTCTTTTTTCTCTCTGTTTCTCTTTTTTTCTCTCTGTTTCTCTTTTCTCTCTCTGTTTCTCTTTTTTCTCTCTGTTTCTCTTTTTTCTCTCTGTTTCTCTTTTTTTCTCTCTGTTTCTCTTTTTTTCTCTCTGTTTCTCTTTTCTCTCTCTGTTTCTCTTTTTTCTCTCTGTTTCTCTTTTTTCTCTCTGTTTCTCTTTCCTCCAATCAGTTTCTCTTCCAGTTTCTCTGTAAGTCACTTTTTCTGTGAGCCACTTTCTCTCTCTCTCTCTCTCTCTCTCTCTTTCTCTTTCTCTCCCCTCTCTCTCCCCCACTCTCTCATTCTATCCTCTTCCCTCTGTCTCTTTCTGTGTTTGTCTGTCCCCCTCTCCCTCTCACTCGTTTTCTCTGATCTCTATGTTGGTAAACATGTCTCTGTGTTTGCTCCCCGTCTTTGCGAACCTGTTGCCAAGATTCCATGCGTCCACACATCCATTTTCTGACCTAAATTTGACTCTCTTTGTGGCTACCACTTCCAGCTAGAATTATGGTTTGCAATCTGATCCTAAGAAGGAAAGGGGGAGTGTGGTCAATAAATGTTGACAGATTTCCTTCATGTGAGGTCTTATAGACTTCCAAATATATCTTCTGCTGATTCATCTGAATTCTGATATAGGCAAGTGTCGGAGATACCCCAGTTATAGTTATTTGGATGATACGAGATATATATGTATGGCATGAAAGTTAGGAGTGAGGTTAGGACAGAGAAAGATGATATTACACATCTCAATATCTTCATTCCAATTGATTGATGCTTTTCCTTAGATAGATTATGTCTTTCTGTATTCTCAGTCATTGACATTTTAATATCCCAAGTACAATACATGTTCAAATTACATGTATGGATGTACTTACCAATATGTGGTATAAATATTGTCATATTCAGAATGATACCAGTATCAGTTTAGTTATGCAGTTTTATCTCTATGATTACATCATTTTCATCCTCATTATTTAAATAAAATTACCGGTAGGGAAAAAAGAATGATCCTACAAATCTGACATTCAATATTGAGCCTTTCCAAATTGATCATATACATTGTATGCATGGCTTTATTGTATCAGAAATCTGCTTGGAAACCCGTTAAACTGTAACTGCCATCTGTCCTGGTTACCTGACTACCTGTCTGCTCGTCTGATCATCACCGGTGAACCACGCTGCCAGGAGCCCTCTACACTCCAGGACACACCCATTCAGACTCTCCAGAGAGACCAGTTCACCTGTGAAGGTGAGATAAAGAGGGAGAGAGAGAGAGAGAGAGAGAGTGGTGCTGGTGGTACAAGTATTGATGATTATATAGATTGTTGATTGTGTAGCAGATTGATGCCTGACTTTTAAAGATATGATGATGCGAGGATGATGATGGTGGTGGTGGTGGTGGTGGTGGTGGTGGTGGTGGTGGTGGTGGTGGTTGTGGTGGTGGTGGAGGTGGTGGAGGTGGTGGTGGTGGTGGTGGTGGTGGTGGTGGTGGTGGTGGTGGCGGCGGCGACGACGACGACGACGACGATGATGGCGACGGCGACGATGGTGGTGGTGGTGATGAGGATGATGATGATGATGATGATGATGATGATGATGATGATGATGATGATGATGATGATGATGATGATGATGATAATGATGGTGGTGGTGGTGGTGATGATGATGATGATGGTGATGGTGATGATGATGATGATGGTGATGAGGATAATGATGATGATAAATGATGGTGGTGGTGGTGGTGATGATGATGGTGATGATGATAGTGATGATGATAGTGATAATGATGATGATGATGATGATGTAATGAGTGATGATAAAATGAATGATCTGATGACGAAATGGATGATAAGGATGATGAATTGATGATCAAATGCATAGTAGTAATATGAAAATTTTAAAGAATTAAAACAATTTTGCAGCTACGTAGGCTTTACTAGACATTTGTAGACAATTATAATTATTGTTATCAAATAGAAACTTCCACAGTCTGAGAATCTTACATCCACTTTATATCCTGCATCATGTCTAATGAAGGCAATACTATCTGACGGATCATTCAGACGTACTTAACAAACATGTTCTGAAAGGTTCATCGATTCTCCTCTGTCATTCTGTCTGGCCACTGAATGAATTCCTCATATCGCAAGATTGAGGATGAGATTGCAAACATGTTTGTCCAATTATTTCTGACTCATCAACGGATTGCAAGATGATTGCGTATATCAGTCAACCAGTGGTCATTTCAGTTCATTGTGCATCATTTAAGGTCATTTCAGTTCACAATGTGTTTTCACCTTTGATACTCGGCATGTATAATATTCATTATAAGAATTGAAGGTTTAACACATCTGAAAGGATCTGAATAACTAAGTTATTGTAATATATATAATGTAAAGAAGAGACTGAGACTAGAAGAAAGCTGATATATGTAAAGATGTGTGTGCTGTTTTTTGGAAGAAGTCATAAGTATACTTTAAACTTGGAATTATTAGGTTTTTATGTTGGAAAATACAGTGTAGGAGGAATAAAATCAAGAAATATTATTTAGGTTCATATTGGTCTCATTGTTAATTAGTGGTTTAAGGGATTTTGTTATGATTTTTCAAAGCAGTTTCAGTTACTTAGAATTTCTAAAGAATTTCAGCTATGGAAATATTCAATCATTTGAGAAAAAAATAAGAGAACAGTCATGTACATTAGACCACCAAAGGAGAGAATCTAGATCTTCATTCATGTAATGTTTTTCACCACTATATCATCTATTGTCTTGATAATTACTTCTATCTGTGTGTTTCTTTGACAACTTTGCAGGGAATGATCACAACAGCTGCCTCCCATCCCTAGCCTGCCCCAGGGAGTGTGCCTGCAGTGGCACGGTGGTCAGGTGTAGCCGCAAAGAACTCACACTACCCCCTCGTTTCATCCCAACGGGGGCTACTGAGCTGTAAGTCTATCGCCCCTTCCCCCCTCTCACCCGACCAGAAATACACAAGAGAAAACAGACTGAAAATTAATTTTCCAAGAAGGAAGGGTTAATTCTGAGCTGTGTATGCCTATGACATAAAGTATTTTGTCAATTTATTTCATCGTAATTTGAAAATATTATGCTGAGACCATTGACTAATTATCCCAGGAAGAATAATTTGTCATGGCCCAATCAAGACATTTACATTCTTGATAATAAAATGGATACCGTAAGTATAGGATAATAACATGTATTTATAGAAGTAGTAATCAAAGTTTGAATGATTTCTTTCAGGTACCTGGATTCCAATCAGATGATCACTGTACCAGAGAGGCTGAGCAGTCTCAAGAGTCTTCATACATTGTGAGTTAAAAAACTGAATTAGCATATGAGAACACTTCTTTAAAAATCCACTTTTCTACCGTGACTTATTTCCACATCGTAATTCAGCATATCAGACATCTTATAGATCACTTATCAGCTTTCTCAACGCTTACCCTTCAATTAAATCTGTCAATCGAGGACGTACATGTATTACGTGTACTCTCGATCAGAATTAGTTGTAACCCTCTCTCCCATCGTGATACCAGTTTATGGTCTTTTGAAGAAGGTTAATTGAACCTGTCTCGGATCTGATCCCTAGTCTAAATTCCCACAGGGCCTATTTCCAGGATCCTATACCTCTCTTCCTTCCAATCTTAATTCATGCGCATCCCCTTACATCAGC
Organism: Strongylocentrotus purpuratus; assembly: GCF_000002235.5. Lineage (NCBI taxonomy): Eukaryota > Metazoa > Echinodermata > Echinoidea > Camarodonta > Strongylocentrotidae > Strongylocentrotus > Strongylocentrotus purpuratus. Next base: position 28,783,430 of record NW_022145600.1, on the reverse strand, counting down.
AGTAATGAATGGACTTCCTAACTATCTCTCTCTCTCTCTCTCTCTCTCTCTCTATCTCTCTCTCTCTCTCTCACGATCTCTCTTTCTCTCTTTCTCTCTCTTTCTCTCTCTCTCTCTCTCTCTCTCTCTCTCTCTCACGATCCCTCGCTTATGAGGAAGTCCAATCTTGTCTCCCAACTTCGTCCTCGGAAAGATGCGCCCATGATTTTGATTGGTTAAACGAAGAGCATGGTTTTGTGGTCTAGCGTGTTATTTTTGAGTGATTATTTAATTGAATTACACATAATCAGGAAAGAGATGTTTGGGAGCTGTCATCCACTGTCTACACAGTATATTTTGCTCATTTCAGGGTTAAAGTTAGGGTTATGTGAGTTTAAGGGGACGGATGTTAGATGAATCGCATGTTAGACAAACGTGTCGCCATCATTTTCCTTGAAAATTAATGTTGAAAGAGATGCATCTGATACCATCCTCGGGTAACACGAACAAGGGCATAATAAGGTTTCTGGAGGTTGCTGTAGATATTAAATGCTTTTTAAGCTTTACCTTTGTATTAAAATATATATTGACCCTTATTATAGTTGATTTCTATCGCAAAAGTAATATAAATTTTCATTTAACAACTAAAATTATTCATACCCTTACCAAGTTTTGTATTTTTTCCAAGTATGTGAAAATTGATATGTCCCTATATTTGTTTCTTGAGAATGTGACAGATCAAAGCTTAAATCTAAAAGTTTTCAACAAATGCCCTAATGCAACCAATCCACCTTTCATTCTTGAGTTACGAAAACACCACCAAAAAAAATCAAAAAAAAAATCAAATCAAATTTACAAGAGGTATGAATAATTTAGTTGTTAACTGTACACAAATTTTCTGAAAAGAATGATGTTTTATTGTTACAGAGAAATATTCTTACTGCATTGGCGAGAGAAGAGTGGTTGTGTAAATGATTTTTTTAATAAATGTATTTGATTTACTTTTCAGAGACCTGAGCATGAACCAGATTGCCATGTTACCAGACTTTGCATTTGCCAACATGACCAAGCTTTCGACTCTGTAAGTACATGTATACAATAACACCCTTTTTCTTAAGTTCCTAAACATCTTCACATCTTCCCTCTTTTGATGTGCACGTGTAACTTGATTTTTACAGACAGACTTGATTGCGTATGTCTGGCACTGACATTTTACATTTCTACCCTCTCCTGTATTTGTTCTTTCATGTCATGTTTTCTTGGAATGTTTGTACACTAGAATGAGAAAAAGTCTTTCTTTTTTCATTTTCTCATCAGTAAAAAGGAATTACCAGATTTGCAAGAAAAATATTCTCATTGTTCCATCATCAATTAAATGAGACTCTTTAGTGATTCAAACTAGAGTGAATTCACTGTAGTGAGCAAAAAATGGTACGTCTGCCATGTTGATAAGGTAAATGCCTCGAACTAGGCTTATGGTAAACCAGCTAAGGTGAATCATATCTGTCTAAATAGAACACATTCCTAGAAAAAGTTTGTAGAAAACGTTTGTAGAACACGTAGTCTACTGTTTACTACAAATGACTATGGCTGGCTTTGAAGGAGGGGGGAAGCGCAATACAAAGGTTGGTTTTAGGCTTCCTGGGATATAGCTCCAGGCAAAGGGGAAATACAACACACCTCATTAGGGGTGCTGACAGCAGGAATAATCACTGACTGAACCGCCAAACTCCAGAGACACTCCATAGGAGGGGAGGATTTCCACCTCTGGTATGAGTAAGAGCTGGAGGAGGGGTGCATACCCGCACCCCTATGGTGCTGATTCCATCACTCTGTAGGAATAGACATACCCTGCTTCCCCTTTCACTCCCAACCCACCTTCCTTTTCTTATCGGACCTTGAAGTCCGGCCGTCTCAACGTCCTGTACGTTGTGTCCTGTCATACCTTCCTCTTATAGCGTCTCTTGTCCAGTAATGAAGAACTGTTCTCAACAAGTCCTGCGTCAAGGATAAAATTGCTTCTACACAAATACATATTTGCCTGAATTCATTCGTGCCAAACACGTTTTTTTGAACAGCGTTCATGTATTTTCTTCTTTGAAGGGTTAGATTTTGGCTTATACTGCCATGTTTTTGTCATTTGTCATAAATCATCTTCAAGAGTTTATGAATTCTACAGTGGGGTCAAATGAACAGCTTTCGTGTATTTTCTTTCAAGAGTTAAGGGATTTTGGTGTATACTGCCATGTTTTATTGTCATTTGTCACAAATTATCTTCAAGAGTCGATGAATGAATTCTACAGTGGGGTTAAATGTTTCTGCTTCAGAAAGAAAATGTAGCCATTCTAAGTTTTCCCCCATAGACTGTCCTGTTGCTTTCATCTGATGCTTTGTTTCCTAGTAGAGGCAGTGCATATATATGTAGATAATCTTTGGTAATACATGTATATGTTTTGATTTTGGTTAATCCTTCAGATACAACTTGATTTTGATACAACATGCATTTTCCATAGATACTTGCTGGAGTAATCTCTGGTTTAGTATTGAAGTGGTTATGGTCATTATGGGAAAACGATTTTTCAGTGTCCAGTCTCAAAGAGATATGTCATTAAAGACAGACAACTCTCTCACTTCCCTTCCTCGGTCAGTTTCGTAAAATGGAAATTCCTTCTAATTTGGTTTTGTAAATATAAAGCAAATTACCACTATCCACAATCAGTGCATTCAACTTCTTTCCTGGGGAGTTTCAGGTCTAGAAATGCGAAGGTCCTGTCCCCTTTACGTAGATTGCGGGTTTTTAATTGAGTTAGGATCTTGTGGTATCCACCTTCAAGGAGAGGTGATTAAATCAGGTGGCATTTATCATATCTGTGGAAGTTCCCTGTACTCTGTCCTCTTCCAAACTGTAATGCCTGCCCTGTTTCTAATTTCCCTCCAACAAGGTTATATTTAGATGTTCTCTAAGCTGATTTGTTTCAGTTTGATATTTTAAAGCCCTTCTCTGTTTTGTTTTCTCTGATTCATTTTCCCCTTGTAATAAACCCTTTTCTTTTAAATCTAAACCCAAGATCACTTTAAGAAACAATTTGAATCACTGTACATAGTCCTGTTTCTGTGTCAAAACCAATGAGTACCGGTATTGATTTGGCACTTGTATTGTCGGTAAAATTTGCAGTGAATGTATGCTATGTGAGCTTGACTGTTTATAGATCATGCAAAAAATGCACAGAGAGCGATAAAGTCAGGTGTACTGATGCACACTTATAGTCCATTGGTCATCTCATCATATGCTTGCTTTAATCTTCTTTCTTATTCTAATATGATTGTAATAAGCGCTATATAAAAACTGAGTATTATTATTATTATTATTCTGCAGGATCCTGAGTTATAACCGTATCAGCTGTATTCCAGATGGAGCATTCATGGGTCTCAACTCTCTCAGAATTCTGTAAGTATATGATATATCAGGGGATATAGAGAGCAAGCTTTACTGAAACTATTGAAGTAGACACTTTGAGTGCTGTAGAACATTTTAGCCATCCAAATCCTTATGTTGTGTCTCATAATTTGGGTCTACACGGTAAGAAAGGAATGTCTTTCTTCTTAAAATTCACAATTGGCTCAAAAATGGTGAACTTTGGTACGGTGGATCACCAAACATTCTTGAAATCCTATTGGTAATAAATGGTTGATCAAAAGGATATGAAGATATTAGAGACCACACATAATGCCCATTGTACTGTACTTCAGCTGTGATATGAAAGAAAGCATTAACATTGCATAAAGCTAGTATCAGCTTCAAACATCTAAACGTTCATCGATGCTCCCCGTTCCTTCCGTGCCATCAACACGCGCTCAAACTTATGAACTCCCTGGTCGCTGGGTCTCTTCCACAACCTTAACCATCGCCAGACTCTCCAATGTATCATTTCCTTTCCATCATTTCCATTGTAACAATGATTGTCTTCAAACTCTGGAAGAATTCACAGGAAGGGAGGGGACAATCATTAGATGATAAACTCGTCATGTAAAGCTGGATTATTTTAGCAGAACAAGTGAAACAGATATCGAAAGTCATCCTCCGAGTCAAATAAAAATGTGATATGTTAAGCTACCATCTGCTATGAATAAATTTCTGTATAGGTTTTAAGGTAAGATGACCCGTATTGTAATCTGAATGTTGTTTGCGTAGCTATATAAAGGAGGAGAAATGAGTCTTGATATTCACCTGTGAAAGATTAGAAAGGGAAGTATCTGTAGAGGCCTGTCCTCATCAGACCGAGTTGCAAAATAACCCGCTATTTTCAGACTCGGGATATTTTCCTGAAGCTCGAAATTGCGTCTCCACCAGACCGATACGCTCATCACAAACTAGCTTGGACGGGCGCAAAGTAGCCGGCGCGATAGCTCAGTCGGTAGACTGAGTGGGCTCGTAATCTGGTGACCCTGGTTTGAAACCAAGTCGCTGCGCTAGTGCCCTTTGATAAGGCATCATTACCAGGTCCCTCAGAGAGGACCTAAAGCCATTGGCCGTCTGGTTGCTTACTTAAAAGTATTTATGCTTTCTTAGCCGTCAGGTAAAACAACCACCACCACCATTTTGGAAACAAGACCAAGATTTCTTGGGATATTTTCTCGACCAAATAGCCGGCTAATTGCAACTGAGGGCTGATGAAAACACAAATTAGAGATCGGGCTAGTTAAAATAGCGGGTTATTTTGCCACTTCGGTCTGATGAAAACAGGCCTTTGGTGTATCAGTTTCTTTAGTTAATCCATTTACTATAATTCAGTAGTCAAGAGGTTAATATAAAAAAGACTCCTCGAGAATGATAATTAGATCACGGGTTAAGCCATCGAGGAAGTTGAATGCCAAACTTGATTGGAAATGTTTTATGGATGTTTTTTCCCCAGCATAATTGAATTGTGGAAATTTTAGGATGATATTAATGTAGGTTTTTTGTAACAAATCATAAATCTTATTTCTGGGATAGTGGCTCTTGGTTGTATCCCAGTTTTTGTTTCCATTATCAAAGATCAAACAAATTTACTTAATTGGCTTTTCAAATAATCTAGAAAGTTTCATGATCTTTCATAAAATGCACATGTCACATGTTATGGGGTTCTTGAAACGCAGAGAGAGAATTTGTACTGGTGTGTCTTGATGTTCTTAATGTTGGTTATAATATCCAGTTTCATTGCATATGATTTTATTTTGGGAATAATAATACATCTACAATTCACCATCATTTATTCACCAGAAAAGGATTAGGCATAGGTTTAACTTTTCTCATATTATGCATCATTTGGTTCAATCATCTTTTTTATATTAAACATTGAAATCTGATGAAGGTGTATTACATTATCTTTAATAATTCCCCAAGAAATCTGATACACAAGGGGAATATTAATTTAATTATCATAAATGAAATAGCTAGGTTGATCATAGTTTGACTTCAGTTGGAGTTATCATGCAGTGAAACCGGCCCTTTCAGCTCGTCAACCTCACATTGTTAGTTTCAACTGAAATTGGAGAAGGCATTGGCAATTTAGATTTAATGGAGAGGTTTTTATTTCATCATGAAAAAAACAGGATAAATTAGATTGGGTAGATGATAGTGTCTGGTGAAGTTGGGAACATTTTATAGTCAGGTGCTCGTTTCAAGTTTCTTCCCATTCTAAATTTTACGATCTAAGGAAACGTGACACTTTCCTACCACTGTAACATGACCCAAAGTTTGTTGTCTGTGCTGCCATGACTCACCTCCTAAACGAAAACCTGCTCCAGATACCCTTTCAATGTCAGAACACATCAGCACCTGATGTCACCTCTCCCCATGCCGTCTGCTTGCGTAGGTAACGGGTCATTCACACAAGAAAAAATATATACAAAATTCCTCTAAAAATGTTTATATACGTGCAGCAAAAAGCATTTGCACTTGGTATAATAATGTCATACAAAGGAACATCACAGAAGAAGCTAGTGTATGGAAGGGCGGTTTATACTATAGGCTTACGCCATGGGCCGGGCATTGCTCGAGTGTAAAAAGTAAAGCCCTCTCATCACATCAGGTCAGTTATATACATGTACACCTGTAGTGTTCGTTTGATAAAGTGTTTCAAACCCCAGTTCTATAAAATGAAGTTTGGTTAATTGCAGTATTATAAAAAAATATCAATTAATAGCTTATACCTATTGTAGTTAAATACCACTGATAAACAATTCATTCCTTATACCTAATACATGTACGGTAGCTATACAATAAACAATTCATTCCTTATACCAAATACTTGTAGCTATACCACAATTTTTGTCGGTCTGAATGAGGGTATGGTAGCAGCAGTGCACATGACCCTGAATGGAGACGCCAACGCAGTAATGTTACGTGCCTCTGGATCCAGTGGCTATAATGATGTTCTGAATGAAAAAGGCTAGATTTTGATGTGATTAGAGGAAAATTGATATGACACAGTGACACACTTTGTCCTGTGTGATCGGTGAAGTTATGTTTGATACAGAGAGTTTGCCCTTTCACGTTTAAAGTTTGAAGGAGCCAACTTTCTTTTTCCTAACATAGTTTTTGTCACATCATCTTAATCTAATCCAGTCTGATGTTTTGAGTTTGATACACAGGTATCTCAGAAATTAGTGATCATTATTTTAAGGGTACAATGTACATTCCAAATAGAATGAAAGAATGATTTCAAAATTTAATGTGAGGCAGCTATTTCATTATTGGTACATGACATATTGTTTTAACTCAACAGTAGCAATATTCATTGGAAAAACATGTATAAAGAATAATCCTGACAGAATAAATCCTGAAATCTCTTTATCGATCAAAGCATTGATAAGTGAATGTTTCTAGTCAGTTTTTTAAGGCAATATAGGCCTACGTTATGTTATTTTGATTTATATGGTACCAGTAAGGAGAATGTTGACAATGAAATGTAGTTTAGCATATGACGACGGTATGATTTGTATGAAGAAATCATATTTTGGTTGAAATCTAGTCAGAGTTCATGCCTTGATTATTCCTAGAACTCCAAGCTCACCGCCGCTCCTGATCACCACATAGTCCATACAGTGACGATAGATGACTAAACTCAGAAATGTCAGCTCTAATTTGAAACGTATTACATCTCAAAAGTCTAGCCTCACCAGGAGTGCACAACAAATGCTTTTAAAGGAGGAAAAAATACATTACTTATGTCGGAGGGGAAACTTTGGATTGGAGGGGGTCCGTGGAGGTTTGAAAGTGTGAGAAGAAATAATTCTTTAGGGGTTGCGAGGGGGCAATGACTTGGGTGTGTACAGATGTAACTAAAGAAGTTGGTCTTTTGGAGGCATTGCAAGATGAGTAATGCTTTAAATATGTAGAAAATCCGCTGATATTACTTCAAGAAGGATCATTTCAGCGTAATTGTCTTGACTTTTGTGCGGTTTGTTCTCTATTCAGACACAACACTACATGTATGAGAATGGTACCGAAAGATTTGGCAGGTCATAGACCTGCAGTTATATCCATCTTGCATTGCAATAGACATAGTTGTTTGTGTAGCTATTTACCAGGATGGGATTGTTTGTCTGTTATTTGTACTTTTCTGTTTTTGCTATGTATTGAATAAATGATTTAAGATATTTCATTTATTGCAAATTTGATATGTAACAATGAAAAGAATTCAACTTATACCGGTCATTGTGATTTGGTTTTGCAATCAGTCTAGTTTAACATGTATCACTTTTCCTGTATATACTGAGCAAAACAAAATATAAAATACAAATATGAACGAATGATTAATTAAGAATAAAACAAGTATTGAACCTATAATGTTTGTAATGACCAAATTATGATACATGTACTTGTGTACTTCATATTTTGAATGAATGATGGTCCTAATGAAAGGAAATACACTCTGTGCGTGACTCAAATATTACTCCCAATGGCCTGAGAAGATCCACTTAGTTCAGAATGAGTTGTGACATTTTCTGGCAAGCTTTATGGAGCTGGCTATTGTTTTCTAGCCAAATGTAATTTTAATTCTCACAGAGGCTCCTGAAGTGTTGGGCCAACATGAATTACTCAGAAGAAGAAAAAGAGAAAAGTGCTAAATTGATCTCTTCCGAGAAGAGAAAAAAATGAAGTGAAAGTCGATTTTATCAGTTTAATGTATTACATTACATGCTCTTGAATATATCTCGTTCCTGCATAATAGTTTCAGCATTTATTTCTAAAGAGTGTTTAAACATGCATTTTAAACAACTATACTCTAGATAATCAATGCCATATTACCACCTGTTTTAAAACTCAAAAGTTGCATCAGTGCCTTTGGTTGTATTAGAATAAAGCAAGTCAACGGTTGTACAAATGTATAAAGATCACCAACCAGGGGAAGTGCTGAAGTATTTTGCAAAGGATAAATGCTGTGTGCAAAATATGTGGTTTAGAACAGAGTTTTGGGGGTTTCGAGACCACCAGGCTAATTACAAATGTATTGCACCTTGTAAACAATTTGTTTTGCTCCTTTCTTTCAATCAATCAAAATGTCAATTACAGATTTGAGGGACACAAAGTATGTATGATTATTGACATGAAAACCGAAAATTCTAATTCTTGAAATCTTTGTTGATTCTTTCAGGTCTCTCCATGGTAACAACATCTCAATCATCTCAGAAAGCTCCTTTTCAGACTTCACATCACTCACTCACCTGTAAGTATTATCACGGATTATAGGAGGGAGGGAGGGAGGGAGGGAGGGAGGGAGGGAGGGAGGTCAAAAGCAATATGACTTTAAAAATATCCTTTCAATGAACAAATCATTTCATTAGCATAGATTCAGAAGTTGGCTGTTTAAAATACTTCCGTTCTTTTGTTTGACTAGCTGTTGTATCTAGTGTACACGTGCTTAAAAGTACATGCACATACAAGCCAGCTGTGGGCCGGTATGAGTAATATCTAGAGCGCCATGGCAGTATCAAGACCAGAAGACGACTTGTGGCAGAGCCTCTTTTAAATGTCCCTACTGATTTAGACTCCCAGTCATCACTCCCCTGCAATTTTAAAAAAAAGAGCAGAAGTTTGAACCATATTTGAGCTCCAAAGTATGCCAAATCTAGTTAGTGATACATAGTGGATGTTTTTTCTTTCCTTTCTCCCTATGTGTTGAGCTCTTTTGCATGTTCTATTAAATTTACCTCTTTCTCTATTCCTCTGTCTCTTCTCCTCATCACAGTGAAATTATTGTGTCTCTTGTTGTCTCTCCTTTCTTTACTTTGTCTGCTTTATTCCTTCTCTGGATCTTCTATCCTCTCTTCTCTCTCCTCTTTCTCTCAGTCAATGTTTTCTCTCTTTCCCCAGAATCTTATTTTCATATTCTCTCTCTATCTTTCTCTCTCTTTCTCTCTTCCTCTTTTTCTCTCTTCCTCTTTTTCTCTCTTCCTCTCTCTTTCTCTTTTTTCTCTCTTTTTTCTCTTTCTCTCTCTCTTTTTCTCTCTTATTCTCTTTTTTTACTCTGTATATCTCTCTCTCTCTTGCTCTCTTTCCCTTGCTCTTTCTTTCTTTCTCTCTCTCTCTCTCTCTGTCTCTCCCTCCCTCTCTATTTTACTCTCTCTCTATCTCTTACTCTTTGCATGTATCTCTTTCTGTGCAAAATGTTGTGATGCTTTTAGGCCTCTGTTCAAGTGCATATATGTATGTGGCTCCAAGAGCCTTTTTCCTCTCCTGTTTTCTCTTTTGTTCAGTTTTCGGTCTTCCATTCACTATACCGCCGGCAGGACGCTTCTGATTTTCTCCTGACCGTTCTAATTTCCCGAACATAGGTTGAACTCGGCCGGCCAAATGTCCCAGATTAATCCTGACAGATATGATGCTATTCTGTTTCAAGGAAAACATGAAGATTATCCACCATTAAAGGCTCTTGCATGTAAAATAACAGGAAGCTAGGATGTTTATTTGTTATTTGTTCTTTGCAAAGGACTCTTCGGTTAATAAAATTCAATATCATTTGTGTGGACTTTCAAAAAAGGAGCGGACTTATATCCTATTAATTATATTTTAATTTGACAGGAGGTAAATTTTCACCGACTGAGATACACAGTCTCAATAGCATAACAGTATCTTTTACATTGCCATATCTGTCAAACAAAACAGAAACAAAATTATTGAATTTTTTGTTTCGTTTGTTAAGAAAGAAAAAATAGGTAAACCAATTTAGGAGACAGCTACTTTAAGGCAAAGGAACATGTTTCTCAATTAAGACGTTCCATACATAGCTAAAAGAGGAACTACCTTTCAAATTTCTTCATTAAGTAAAAGCTATCTTTAAAGTTTAAAGTTTAATCCTGAACTAATTTAGGAAACAAAAGGGCCCAAGCCATCTGTTTTCAGTGCAGCCATCTGTTTTGAATTCCTTGTGTTTCCTTGTAATCATTCTCCTGGGATGGTCATCATCACAACTCATCAAACGTGTCCTTTATGATCTCAGTATTACAACTTAACTAGTGTGTCACCATAACAGAGTTCACACCGTACAAAGGGTTCTGGGAGGTGTTTCACAAAAACTAAGATCGACTTTATTAAAGTTGGACTTAACTATGACAGGCTGTTCGTGTTTACTGGTTGCTCTCACCATTATGATCTTTAGATAAATTTTTTTTGTACAATAATGAACTACCAAAATTTATCTCAAGAAAATGAAACACACTTTATGTGGTGCCAGTTACTATCAAATGCACATTTATGAGGATATACATGTACCTTTAGTACGGTAACTTATTACACAATACATGTAGCAAAGGTTACCATGTGTCATGCACTCTAATAGAACCAGATATCCTAATTTCACACTAAAGTTTACCTTTCACTCTGTTCCTGTTTTCCCCTCCTATAATTAATTAGGACTGGTTCATATTAGTGTTTGCTGTTTTAATTTAAATTTTTGGTTTTTGCGGCCAGTACATCTCTCTCTGTCTCTGATTTAGTTTGTTTGTCTTTCTTGTCATCTGCCTCTTTCATATTTCCTCTATCTTTCGGGAACTCATCCCTTCAATCTCTCTCTCATCTCCTCTCTCAATCCATGTCCCCCTCTTTCTTTTTATTTCCCCTCATATTTTACTTATAATTCTTAAGGAAATTCCTTTCTTCACCTTTCTAAATTTTGTTCACCCCCCCCCCCCCCCCCCCCGCCCCTTAGAATTCATGACTAACTTACATATTTCATCACTTTTTATCTAAAACCTGTATTGCTCCTTTTTTCTAAATCCTTTTCCCACCAGCACAATAACAACAACAAAAATGACAAAAAGCATTGTTAATATAATGCTTATAAAATATGGTGTCGACAAATATTAAGATTGAACTATATGAATTACTGAACAAATATATAAAATCTATTTATATTTACCATTTGTTAAGTGAAGTATAAAGTGAAAATGATAAGAGTTTGTAATGATAATACATTAACAAATAAGTTAACTTAGATTGGAGGAGGAAGTTAATGATTCTAGTTTCATATTGAAGGAATTATTGCAAATTTTGAAAGATTTACTATCAAAAACTGCTCCATGCCATCACTCTCCACAAAAAGGTATCAATTTTATGTAGAATCGTTGTGAGATACATGTATGGATTGGTCATGTGAATCGCCATTTCGTGATGCATCCAGAAGAAAATTAGTATGGATTGGGGTCAGTCTATGGGGGAAATTTCAACCAATTAGTCTTGTTTCCTCCGATTAGACCAGGTTCTATCTCCATCCTCGATGGAGATGTCGGCCAAATAATTGCGGCAGATTTCAGAGCAAAAAGAAACGAGATGATGTGATGAAAATATTATGAGCTGATGAAGATAATTTGGACCAATTAATAAAGGATGTCATATTTTTGGCGCTGATTTGGAGAGAAATAAATCAGGTTTATTATGATTTTTTAATTGCTTGACTGATGAAAGAATAAGTTTGATATTTTCCTATAAGATTAATCCTTTTCCAGAAATTATAGCTATAGAACTTTATTGTCCAACTTGGATTTTTGTGATATACATTTGAAAAGGCTCAGGACTATGATTTTTGATAGATGAGAGAAAACAAGAATATTCCTCGTTTGGTAAAGTTTCATTTACAATGTAGATTTCACAGGAGTAATTTTGATAGTGACATATTAATATTCACAATGCAAGTATAAGAGAGAAAGAGAGAGAGAGAGTGAGAGAGAGAGAGAGATAGAAAGAGAGAGAGAGAGACAGACAGACAGAGTGAGAAGAGGACAAATGGACAGATACAGACAGAGACAAACAGAGGAAGGGAAAAAACAACTACTGTATGTAGGGAAGACTTGTTCTCCCGAGAGTCTACCTGACAGGAACTGGAAAATAACCGTTTTTATTAGGAATTTTAAATCTATTCATAGTTCATTCTAAATTCCACTTTGCTCCCCTTTTAATTGCTATTGACAGTGTTGATATGACAGCTCATAAAACATGAAATCAACTGAATTACTGCTCGATCATTGAGTGGCTTTTTCCCTGCAACGAATGTGTGAGGAGGATGTTCCTGTTCAACTCGGAACGAACGGAGTCATGAAGTTAAACATCCGCAAACAGTTTGGGGTGTTTTTTATTAGTTGCCAGTGAGAGGAGGAAAAAGTCTGGTGATGAAACATGAAGTAATCTTATCTGTTGACGGGTTCCTTTCATGTTTTGTTACAAGTTTGTATGTTTTGCTCGATTTGAGCATAATACATGTATGTGTGTCATGTGATCCTGTATCACACATATCGTGCAGCCATCACATGATCATACCGATGATGATGATGATGATGATGACAATGACATGAATAGTATTTTTGTCTCAATGTTTCATGAAGATTGTATTTGTTTATTGAACTATATGTAGTTGGTAATTTATTTTTTTGCCAACAGATCCTTGTCATTTGTGATAGAATATTAATATTCAACAATTAATAATATTTTTTGCATTCCAGATGTTTCATCCATGGAAGATGTTCTATCAATGAAACCAAGGATTTGAAATCAAAATGTCAATTTCTATAGTTTACATGTATGTCAACAGTAAAAAAGAAAAAAAAAGTAAAAAGAAAAAAAAAAGAAAAGAAAATGTTATTCTAGAGGAGGGCTCAAATCTACTGAGGCGACCATAAAGAGGGTTCATATTTTGGTTAGGGTTGCAACAAGGGCTAAGGTGAGGAATAATTGCAAACTTTGACAGCAAAACCATTACTGCTAGAGAATGTTTCATAGTACCAAGCTTGAAAGTCGTACTGCAAAGAAGAAAAGCACATGGAAAAATGAAATGTTTTTTAAAATAATGTTTTCATTCTGTGATTGTTCTTTCTATCCAGGGCTTTGGGTGGTAACCCTCTCTACTGTGATTGTCACCTGCATTGGCTGTCAGACTGGGTCAAAGATGGGTTCAAGGAACCAGGCATTGCTAGCTGCGCCGATCCATACATCCTCAGAGGAAAGCTCCTCCTTACAGCGCCCTCTAAGAAGTTTCTCTGTACAGGTACGGGCCATCAGGGGTAGATGTTGAACTGCTAGAGGAAACTATATTTGTTTTTAATACATACGTTTACATGTATTATCATCGTAGGTAACCCCTCCCCCACCCCCCTCCCCCCCCCCCCCCCCCCCCCTCCAAAGAAAATAAAAGTAGAACATCACCCATGGTACTTGTATTTTTTCTCCATATTCTATATTGTCTTTCTATCATGATTATATAGATCTCACCAAGAGGGGGCAGTCTTTCAAATTGCTACATGAAGTGAATCCTATTCAGAAACTCTTATCAGGTTGCTTTGTGGTGGAAAAAATATTAAAATACTGTGAAATTTCTTTCTCAAAGTTTAGTTTGAAAGATCCCAAAGTGAAAGTATGATATCATTGTGAATGACAATCAGCATCAATATCCAAACATAAAGGAAGTTTAATTAATCTGCGAAATTTGATCTTTGTTGAACAGAGGAGCCGGACATCTCCATTCGTGCAAAGTGTGACCCTTGCCTCTCAGCCCCCTGTGAGAACGAAGGAGTGTGTTTGACCGACCCCATCGAGAGGTACAGGTGCCAGTGTCCGGCAGGGTTCAAAGGTCAACATTGCGAGGCGGAGGTCAACGAGTGTGACCAGAGGCCGTGCATGAACGGAGGGGTCTGCGAGAACTTGGCTGGTGGTTTCAGGTTAGTGAAGGGTTAAACTAACAGTATTAATATATTAATATACTAAAGAATATTAATGACAGATCTCATTAAAAACACTTTCTTCATCAGGATATGACTTGCATGCAAGGATATTACTTGCTTTTGTCCAGTTTGTTTTTAATTATTTGACTACTGAATTTTCCATTTCCCATTAAATGGTTCAGTTAGCAATAAGTGAAAGAAGTATAAGTCATTCAGTAACTACAGCGTGCATTTATCAATTTGGATCAAAGATTAATTCTATATATTTGTTTGTGTTGGGACAAATGGGAAAGTCGCCATCCACTACAACACAGACACATAACTGTTCCAGCCTATTTGAAGAACCCCATACCTATAGTGATTACAACTTTCAACAATTCATAACTTTATAACTTTTTGTCCGTTTTCATTTTAACTTTCTCTAGTCTACTTCTCTGATTTTCAGGGTTCGTTTAGAGCAGTTTGTTATCAAGGTTGGATTTCCCTTTAAAAAATGATTATTTACATACAGAAAATATACACTGTACAGATTGTTTGAGTCATGTGTGATGCAGTACTCATCTTGATCTTTGTTCTACTCCCTTAAGGTGTGACTGTTCTACAGGTTTCTCCGGTGACATGTGTGAGGTCAACGTCGACGACTGTAAGGCACATCTCTGTCTCAACAACGCAACCTGCGTGGATGGCATCAACAACTACACCTGCCGCTGCTCGCAGGGCTACAAGGGTAGGTCCACCAATGTAGAAGAGCAAATGAAAGATGAATATTTGAAAATACGAATGAAAGAATTTAGCATAAGATATGTACATGTAGTTATATATTAAGCTTTTGTATATACCACGTACAGACAGATTATTGATATAGATAGAATTGACTGACTTTGCTGACTTGCAATTTGCTTTGGGAATATCTGCCATTGCATTAGTTCAGGCAACCTTTAACAATGAATGCATCAGAGCAATAGGTGTTAATTGTGTCCATTTTTCATCTAAAATGAAGAACTGAAGTTATGTCTTTTCTATAAAGGAACCTCTTGATTGAGAGTCAAGTGAATGGACCAACAGTACTTTGACATGATGTTCAAAGGTTCATATCCAAAATCGACATCATTTTAAACAGTCTTGCCTACATAATCTTCAACCGGCCTCTCTTTAAATTGTTTTATTTCTCTGTCCCTCAGGTGACTATTGCGAAGTGGATATTGACCTTTGTCACCCCATGAGTGACCCTTGCCAAAATGGAGGTGTCTGCTTTGACCTTGGCCACTCATACAGGTAAGAAATTAGCTGAGCTTTTTTTCTTCATTGTAATGTTTCATGTTTTTCCAGTAATGTAGGGAGAAAAAAGAGTGCAGGTACTTGATTCAAGCATTTCTTCCAGCAATACAGATATGACTGATTTTGGCCTTTGATTCCTTTTTTGGTTTATTCAATTTGGAACAATTTTGTTTCAGCAGGAAAAAAACTACTCTTATAGTCAGAATTGAGAATTTTCCATATGATTAACTTCTCCAAATATGTTTTCTCAACTTCTCAACTGTTTACCTTAAATTCTCTTCCTGGCGCATTCTCTAAATTCTCACTATAAATTCCTCTTTTAAGTCCAAGAGAGTCATGTTCACTTATTCATGCCCTGGTACAAGCAGTCTCCTTTATTGACTAATATTCTGTGTAGAAATCTAATTTCAATAGCTGGTGCTATTTTGCTTTACATAACTAGACAGCATGTGATATAAAAAATTTCATGACAGAATGTGGGATGAAATTTAGATACACAGAAGATTGACAAGAAGTTTACCTACATCATTTTCTTTCAGATGCGAGTGTCCACCAGGCTACCGAGGGATCAACTGCACCGATGGTTATGAAGATTGCCGCACGCGTCCTTGTCTGAACGACGGAGAATGCGAGCAGGACGGAAACCAGTTTGCCTGCCGATGCCCACAGGGATACATCGGTCAGACCTGTGAGATGAACGCCAACATCTACATCAGCGACACCCCCTGCAGTTGCCTCAACAACGGACAGTGCTACGACAACAACGTCACCGACTCGGAGGAATGCCGCTGCTTACCGGGCTTCTATGGCACCAAGTGTGAGATTCCAACCAGCATGAGTTTCAGGTTAGGGCAAGAGGTGTACGTGCAGTACCCTGCACCTAATAATCCTCAGATAGTCAACTTTACTCTCATCTTTGCCACCACCATTGAGAATGGAGTCCTGCTTTACCTGGGCAACATCAACCACATCGCGGCGGAGCTGTTCCGAGGCCGTATCCGCGTCAGCTACGACGTCGGCAACTTCCCAGCTGCTACCATGTTCAACCAGAAGAAGTTGAACAACGGCGAGTTCCACAAGCTGCAGCTGGTCCTCTACAGGCGCAACGTATCGATGTCCATTGACGGTGGTCCCTGGCAAACCAAGACCAATGCAGGAGAAGAGGAGTATCTACAGGTGGACGAACCCATGTATGTGGGAGGCTTGCCAAGGCATCTGCAGAACTTTGCTGTTAATCAGTGGCATATACGCAATAGATCCAGTTTCCAAGGTGAGCGGACTATCGACTGTTACTAGGCATGAAATTGTTATTGTGTGGAACATGAGAAAATCATGACCTATAATAATCCTTTATCCTCTAAAATGATTTCATCCAGATCACCACTATAAAAGCTGTCTATAACCAATCATATTGCCCGTTGAAATTTTGCGAAAATAGCGCTATAAATTTTGCACACTGGAAACTCCAATCATGATACAAAATATACAACATGCATTGAAATTGTCAAAGATTTTATTTTGGGAAACATTTGCAATATTATTTCTGAAAGATGAATTGAAAAACAAATAAATTGAGAATCTCTCTCTCTCACACTAATTACCCTCTGTGTCTCTGTCCCTCTTTATCTCAATGGCTCTCTACATCTCCATTTCTCTGCATCTATCCCCTTGTGTTAATTTCAATCCTCTCTATATTATTGACACCTCCCTAACTCCCTGGCTGTCTATCGATCATGGTCATTTAATCCACCTTTCTTCCCTTTCATTCTTTCTCTCAGGTTGTATCCGAGCTTTCTTCGTCAACAATGAGCCCAAGCGCCTGAGTGATGCCTCTGATCGGATGAGCGTCAAGGAAGGCTGTCCGAACTACGACATGCCCAACCCCTGCCTTGAGAACAGATGCGTCAACGGTTTCTGCCACAACGTAGATGAATCCATGTACCGCTGCGACTGTCAGGACGGCTGGATGGGTACATTCTGCGATAGAGGTATGTTCACGGTGTTTCTTTGTTTAAAGTCCCATTGCACTACTTATAGCTACTTGCGCCCTTTATATAGTAAACATGCCTAATCGGTGCCTGTTGGTCCCCCATGATGCTCTTTTTCTTATGTTAATTGAGAGCTGATTTGATGAGATAACCACCTGTCAGTGACTTTGCAGGGAGGTCTAATCCCCCCTGGTGAAACAAGTACAGACGGGCTTTAAATAGGGTCCTTGTACCTGTAAATATGTTCATCTTTTTCTATTTGATGTTTGTTTGTGATACCTGACTGCTAAGAAAGCATTTGTATGCTTGTAACTAAGCAACTGGAGGACTTACAGCTTTACATCTTCTCTGAGGCACCTGGTGATGAGGATTAATAGTCCCCATTAGAGCAAATGTTGCATCACCTTTATATCCTATTGTAATGTGCCTTTCTTTTTCTTCTCCCTTACAGAAACAACATGCACAAGTATCAAGGTCAACAATACGTATGAAATGGACGGTTGCCAAACGCTACGGCCCATCCGGAACGCAACGTGTGCCGGTGAGTGCGGCCTATCGTGCTGCAAGCCGGCCCGAAGTCACATGAGGAACGTGAGGCTTCACTGCCCCGATGGCACGACTATCACGCAGGAGATCAAGATAGTGAGGAATTGTGCGTGCCAGGGTTGCGAAGGAGGGTAAAGGGAAGGGCGCCACCTCCCTTGCCTTACGTAACAACGATCTAGACTCGCGCACACCTCCTCCTCCTTTTACATAAGCAGCTAGCGTCACTCATGTACGATACTTAGAGTTGGAGTGAGAATGCCTCATGAACTGTTTATATATTTGCGTGACAGGCATCCTGTGACTCAAACCGAGGAACTTTTTGTGGCAAAGGATGAAAGGACTAGCATTGGAAGCAAATTGGCATCCACTGTGGTGATGCTCGAGGAGTGGAATTCACGGAATACTGGAAAAGTTGTACAAGGGGCTTGGAGCTGATGATCGAGGAGGACACTAGTACCCAATGAATTGCCAATATATATTGTATTATAATTATTTGTACACACTATATGCATGGGTATTGTTTTCACTGTTACCGAGGAGAGACACAATTCATCTATTGATACTGATCCCTCGGAGAGCCAGTGTTTCTGAAGGACTACTACAGCATTATTGCACTCATTAATTCTGGATAAAACCTTTACTCCTTAATTTGTTCTAAATACTCTCGTAACATATGTGTTTTTATCCGTTATTAAGGCCCTGAAGTCTAATTTGAGAATTGTGCAAATTTGTACACTATACTAAATGTTACACAAGCACAAGAAAGTATACATCTGTTTGGCCAGATTGTTCATTTCACTGAATTGCGATACTGAGGTGTGCACTTGATAACTTCTCTGTACCATGTAAGCGAAATATGTGCTTTTGGTGTGGAGTTTGAAACGGTTTCTCCTCGTGAACAGCGCTGAAGTACACAATTTACTAGTACCATTGTTGCACTATGTGTGGCAAGGGTTTATGAAGTATTAGGGGCCAAGCGGGTATATATAGAAAGGTGAAATAATTGTACATGTATATCAAACAAAAAAATTGAATGGTGTCACCGCATATTTGTATATTTATCTAGAATGTTTCTTTGTACATAAAGTGTAGCTTGGCTTTTGTGACGTCGAGCACAAAGCTGTTGTGTTGTTAATTGCCTCGTGTCTGTATAGATTTACAGCCATGATTATTTACTTGTGAATCAAGTATTTTTAGGGAATTCTCCGCACTGCCAGGGACCGTTTTTACATTGTTACTTACAACTCTTTTATTTGTGAAAATTGATAATTCCATGTGCTCATCAAAGTAACCTGTCATAAAAGATGATTGGCCTGAAACAAGAATCATTAAACGTTATTTGTCTCAATTGCACGAAAGTTGGAGTATCTAATATTTGAAATAGTCGAAAAATTAAACAATATGCTAACGTTTAATAATGTGAATATGAATATGTATACCAGTTGTAAATTCTATATGTGCCACTTGAGCAACTTCGAGTAATATTTTTGTTTTAAGATATATTTTTGCATTGTCAGGAAAAATTATGTGAATTTTGAAAAAGATATGCAAAATCTAATGATAGGTTCGCACATTAGTGTAAAATTGTTGAATGTTTGTCGATTTTGAATCCCTGTCTACTAGGGACATTAATTGTATTGAAGTTTGAGTGAAATCATACGATGAAAATCATGAAAAGAATTTATTGCTTGCACAATTTTTACCATTGTAGTAATTAATGGTTTCATAAAAAATAAAGAGAATATGAGAAGAAGGTAGATTTTCAAATGTGTGCATAAACTTAATGGGTAGGAGCTAATGCAGGATACACAAACATGTATGAATATGTAGTCCTCACTTTGTCGGTACATATGTGATATCACGGTTTTAATCCTAAAAGGTTTTCACACTAATTTGAATTGTAAAAAATCTCTGAATATTGGCCTTTTCAGGAAATGAAAGTGAAATACATTGCTGATAGTTTGTTTAATGCAACAGGCAAAGTGCTAGGACAATTCACTCCTCTCATTTGTAAAGGCTTACCCAAAATTGATTTAATTAATAAAATCTATTTAAAAACACACCTGTGCTAATATGTTTATTGCTTATATTTCATTTTGATGATTAGAATGTATTAGCGTAAGAATGATACTGGTGATGTACTGCTTGAAAGTGATAACAGGATTGGTTTATTAAATTAGAAAAAATAAACAAAATGTGGCGAGGGCATTTTGAAGATGAGATTCTACTTGTATGCATTTCAATTGTTGATATGATTCTGATTTTTATGTATTTATCATGTAAATATTTAATCATTTAACACACGATTAGATGTAAGTGATGATGACAATGCCCTTGCTTTCCAGGGAGTGTGTCGACAGAAAGTGAGTGCTGTATACCAAAATAAAACTATCAAATTGTATTCAATTGGTTAACATCATAGTAAATGTTTTTGACAAGTTTCAAATTTAATTGAAACCCCCTAATTTGCATTATTAATCAGACCAATACTGGCTATTAGTTCAGACTATTTACTTTTGAAATTATAACATTGTTTTTGACAAAAGTTGAATGATTTCAAAATGGCCCAGTAGACAGTTTTGAAGAACTTTCCAATATAATGTTCTTTCTTATGACATAGACAAAGTATAATTTGTTAATAAAAAACATATATACCCCTGAAAAATTCAGGTGAAATTCTGATCTTCTTCTAACTTTTCAAAATAATTTTTTTCTCTCATTTTATTCAAGACATATTCACCAAAAACTGGTTTGAATCAATTAAATTCTATTTAGGGTTTGTTTGTCTGTAATTGTTATACATAAGACATAATGGTGAAGATATAGCACTTCACCATGTCATGAATCATTTTGAATTTTCTCTTTCATGCCATCTCTAATACATGTATTGTATTGGTAAATTTATGCTACAAAAAGGCATAACATGTGGCCAAACTATTTTGTTCTAGAGAATTGCCAAACTACCTGAAAGATTTGTTGTCCTTCTAGAGTGTATTTTTTTCTATCCATTTCATAAGAAGTTAAGACTTTTCCAGTATATTCTAATTGCCAAAATTCCCCATTTAGTTTGATTTACATGGATGTGAATTGTCTTTATACTTTCTATAAGATTTTTAAGTCCACTTTGCGTGAGTATATGACCACTGTATTTTTGTGTGTCATTGTTTTGTTTGTATATCAGTTTTATATTCTACTTATTTATCAATTTCATATGCAACCTTTTAGATTTTTTTGAAAAGTACAAAGCTCTGTTTATACTCGTCATTTTGCATTATTAACAAATGGGTTTATTTTAATATTTGTATGTATATAGCATATTGGTTCATTGTGGATGAAATAAATCTTGATTTAATACAATTTTTCAAAGTCCATGTCCTTTTTATCACTATTATCGATGTCATTACTACTATTGTTATTGTACATCATGCCAGTGAGTTTTGTGACATAATTATTTTGTGGATAAGTTGTTCGGATACCCCTTACCATTATCATTAAATGATTATGCTCCTTCTATCATGTTGCATCTCAAAATCCAAAATCTATTTTTTTGTGGTTGTACTTTTACTGGTACTGAAACATTCGCTCGTTGATATTTTCACCCCAAAAGGTCCGGTTTTATGAATTTTTAACTTTGTAACTGTACTCTATGCTTGTTAATAGTATGCTGCTAGCTATTACCACAATCATGAAGACTATTAAAACAAACTAATGTAAACTGAAACGGTTGTTTGCCTTGTTGTATCTTTCCTGTTTGAACTTATGTATGTTTCTAAGATACATACAGAGTGAATGTGGTTAAGTTTCCATCTTTTTACTTTTCTTCCTCTCCATCTCTCTATCTCTATCTCTATCTCTCTCTATCCCTATCTCTCTCTCTCTCTCTTGATCTCTATCTGCCTTTTGATATCCATGTACAGTGCATCTCTCTATCTCTCACTTTCCCTCTCAATACATTTTTAAAAACCTCTGATGAGTGCGCCTTTTGGTAGCGAGAAGCACCCCTTTTCACTTTTGAAAAGTGCCCATTTTCCTTTTGCCACTAGGTGCCCCTCCCTCTTTCATATAAATGCCCCTTATCACTTCTGATCATTGACCCTAACCAATCTGTTAGATGCCCCTTTTTACTGTGACAAGTGCCCCTTTTCCTTTGGAATAAGACGCTTTGATCTCTCACAAATGAATATTCAGATAATCACACACATGCAACGGCAAAGTATGGTGCTGAAGCAGTATCTTGAATCACGAAAATAGAACATGTTGAAGATTATACAATGTAAGCGTATATACCAATGTCTACATTTTTTGTCCTGCTTTGAGTTTACCCTTTGTACTTCCACCTTTTCCCATAAAGTGCCCTTTTATGTTAATGCACCCCAATACCCACTTTAAAGGACGCACCGCCACCCCTGATGATAGAAGACGGGAGGAATTTTGGTCAGAGTGGAGCATGTTGAAGTCATCTATATAAAAGCAATAACTATGGGAGGGGTGTACGGGAGAGTGTCTCAGAGATGTTCTATTCATGTGAAAGGATTTGTGAAAGATACTGATATAAGCGGAAATAACGAACGATGAAGAGAAATCGAGGGAGGGGGAGAGAGAGAAGGGATCGAGTCAGAGAGAAAGAGAGGGGGAGTATTAAAGAGAGGGAAGGGGGTACGTCAAGGAAGGAGAGAGAATTCCTCAACTCCCGTCTCTCTCTCTCTCGCTCTCTCTCTCTCTTACTCTCTTCCTCTCCTAGTCTCTCTCTCTCTCTCTCTCTCTCTCTCTCACTCTCTCCCTCTCCTAGTCTCTCTCTCTCTCTCTCTCTCTCCCCGGCCTCTCTCTCTCTCGATCACACTCTTCAAGTCTCCCACTCGGCCCCCTCCTTCCCATCTCTTCGATTGGTTTTCTCGAGAAAAGGAAGAGAGAGAGAGAGAGAGAGAGAGAGAGAGAGAGAGAGCAGCTTAGAGAGAAAACGAAGATCACCGAGTAACTTTAAAAAAACAACAACCAGGAATGATAAAAAAAGGTGGGATATTCGTGAGAGAAGAAGAGCAGGCCGGGGAGCTACATTAATATGTATAGAGAGAGTAAGGGAAAGGAGGAAGAAAAAAGATCGAGATTGTGGGAATAGGACAAAATTTAGTGAAGTAATGAGAGCAATCCAAAAAGACCAAGTCAATGTTTCGTATTTTCATTTTCATTCTACAAAGTATCAATCCTTCTCTATATTAATTCTAACAGTCTTCTATACTATATGTACAGAGTGAGTAAAAAAAAAGTTTACACCTAGACAATTGCTAATTATTTAAAAATTATCTATGAACAGTAAATTATTATACATCTTATGAAAGAGTGTTTTATCCCAAATCATTTGGTACCATTTTTGTGTGGTATGTGTTCACGCTTGGATGAACACGAGGAATTATTTGAGAGAGTGCAAAAATCGACGGCTTGCGCCACTGAGTTGCTTATGTGATGTTTAAATAAAACAATTTGGATTTGGGTATTAATTCGGTCTTTCCAGATCCAAATAACATCCCTAACAAAGTTAATCATGCCACACATATCAAATATCAAATATCAACAAACATTTGTGCGCATGTGTGTGGGTAGTGTGACTTTGCCCTTTGCAAAAAGCATATGCAATGCATTTCATTTGATACATTTAATTCATTCTCTCACTCCACTAATCCCAACATAATACATACTGTACGCATAACTTTGGCGCAAGTCGATTTTTGCACTCTCGCAAACAAAGCCTCGTGTTCATCCAAGCGTGAACACATACAACACAAAAATGATACCAAATGATTTGGGATAAAACACTCTTTCATAAGATGTAAAATAATTACTGTTCATAGATGAATTTTAAAATAATTGGCAATTTTCTAGGTGTAAACTTTTTTTTGACTCACACGGTATACATCAACGGCTGCTTTGTTTATATATTCACATAAGAATAGTTTCATATGATAAAAGGCATTCAACATACTTGACAAGATATACCATAAACAAAAACTTTAAGCGGGAACTAAAAATGAGGCCCATGATATTAAAAAATATATTCAGAAAACTGATTATATAGTTCCCCCCCCCCCACGCCCTCCGCTCCCCACTCTCAAAACAAATGAACAACATAAACAAACAGAAAAACAAAGAAATAAACATAGAATAATCTCGATCCCCACCCCTAAAATAAAATCATATAAAGAAAACATTATGTGTATAGCCGTGCATTGTTCTTCAATTTCTTCTCTCTATCTGCATTCTTATACACGTCACAAGGGCTGCATATTTCTGGAAATTTCTTTCGCAAAATATCGATATCGAGTATCGGGTTGCTGCGATTTGAACCTCTGTGACTGTGTGAACTTTTGTATTTTTAGAGTTAAGAACAGTGAAGATGAGGGCATTTCCAGCGGATTGGAAAGTTATTTGTGTAATAGTTTGGTGTTTAAATTTGACAGGCAGAGTTTTGGGTAAGTTTGAATTCTTTATTTACGGCATGTCGTAATATTATCAACTTGAGATTGTCTGAAATCTAAAATCGGTCTAGAAACATCATTTTAAGCATATGGGACTGCCTATACCTTACGCAGTGTTGACCGGTAGGGCAGGGGAGCGAACACGGAGCGTGAGCCTCTGAACTCTGCTCTAGTAGTACGGTTAGACTTCATGCATTGTAGGAGTGGCCGAGGGCCAGGGCTAGTAGAAGTAGGATGGCATGGTTAACGAAGTAATATAAGGGCCAAAGCTATTTTGAAAGTGTACATTACTAAATAAATGCCTCTTTCTCTCAGTCATAGTCTAGTCTAGACTCTACAAATAACTTTGAAATGAATATTTATTAGACTAGATCTAATTATGGGTCGAATTTAACCCAAACTGTGGACATTTTTCACTCGAGTTATAGACCTACTGCTTTGCTTACCTTCCACATGTTGATCCTGATGATAATGAGCTAACGGCTTATAACGCAGTAACATGCAATTTACATTATGAAAATGCTGACTTTTGCCTATGGTGAGAGTTCGCGATGTTGGTTCTCACTTCTGCCGCAAACGCAACATACATGTAGGCCTACATCATGTGAATACATACGGTATACGCGAAAAAAAACGCTGATTTAGTGTTGCCAATTTGATCCCTACTTTATAACTATAGCGAGTAGTGTAAAAAGGCGCATGCAGCAGGGATTTCCCTAAATTCAATGGACTCGGTGCGTGCGCCTTTGCCCACTGAAATAATTGCTATTATCGTAAAGTAATTTAATATTTATTGCAAGACGAATGTAGTGATTGATATGTGTTTTTAATTTATCTCAATTCGAGATAATCATTGCCCATTGGCAATAGATGTACATGTAGATTGATGGATGCATTGAGCCAGCAGAAATTTGACTTTTTTTATAACTTTGTAACATACATGTAGCTTTAATTTAATCAGATAGGGGTCTAGATTTCTATTTTGTAAACACAGCTAAAATCTACATGTACTTTTTTTTTTACTTCATTGTCTTGACCTCTTTCAATTAATTTTCAGGACACGGAGTGAATGAAAATTTGGTATTTAGGGTGCTGAAACCAAGCCACATTGCTTATGATTTCACCATCAGGCCTGCCAAGAACTTTGGAGGAATATTTGTAAGTACCTACATTATATACAAAGAAACAGTGAGAGGAAGAAAATATTTACAAAACCAGATCATCATTAAGCATCGTTATGATTGAATGAAAAGTATGGTCTATGCATCTTATGGTGCCATCTAGTTTTCAAACATGTATACAATAAAAATGATTTGATGTATTTTAGTCTTTATTTTCTTCATACTCCTTTTGGCGTTGGCCCATAAATGTTGGGTTAAGTCTTTTGATTTTGACTTTCTATATTTTAGGTGTATAGTAACTGTGGCAAATTGTATTTGACAGTGATTGGTACACTTTAAGCCCAGCGTCAAATTTAAATTTGAGTAGAATATGACCCTACATGTTAGTTACTACATAACATGTGACATGAGGCTCAAACACCAGTATCAACGTTTATTGTAGGCAAGGGGTTAATTTGACTATTGCTAATATTGGAAATATGGTATTTTTCACTCTAGAATTTCTTCTACAATGGAATCCAACTGGTTGCTGCTGATCCTATAGAAGCGTGTGGAGAGATCCAGAATGCAGAGGAAACCAGAGGAGCGGTCGCTCTTGTAAAACGAGGGTAAGCACCTATAAACATCTACTATTTATCACTGGTTTTGGAGATTCAGTGCATTTACATTTTCATTACCGTAGTGTTCTCATGCATGCAGTGAATGTTACTAAACTATGAAAGAGTCCCTTGTTTTCTTATATTTCTGTGACAGGTTGGCCAACTTATCTCTTATGATGAATTTTTCTCCTAATTGTCCCATTTTTCTTATATTTTATTTTCATGAAAAATCTACCTTTCTTTTATGAATAATTTTCACACTAATTGTCCCTTTTTTAAAGGATTTCCTGGTCATGAAAACATCTACCTTTCTCATATGAATTATATTTCTCTAAAATTTTATGGTTGCAAGAACTTTAAGTTGCAAAGTTTGTATCTCTATATGTTTTTCAATTATTTATCACAAAATTACTTCTGAAGTGTAGTTTTGAGCACTTTTAGTGGTAAACCTTTTTTGACTTTATTCAAAAAGGTTACTGGTACTCATATTAAGCCAAATTGAAACAAATCATTCGATGACCAAAAAGTTGAATTTCAGGCTTCAAAATTGTATCCTCCTTGTGGTATTTTGGTCCTATTAATTTATGATGTATTGAATTTTGTAATCCTTATGCAAATATTTGCAGCATCATTTTTAAACATGTTAGGGATCCAGTACTTCTTGTCCTTATACATTAATTTCCATGGTTACCATTAAAATACAACTCATTTTCCCCTTTTCTTGCAGGGAGTGCTCATTTTTATCCAAAAGTATTGTCGCCGACAGAGCTGGTGCATTGATGCTGATTATCTTTGATTCTGATGAGAAAAATGATTACAGATTCATTGACATGATTGACGATGATACAAAACGGTCTACGAGTATTCCTGTGGCTTTCATGCAGGGAAGAGATGGGTAAGTTTATACGGGTAGTCAAACACGTTAAATCAAGCTTTAAAGGCATTGTTCAACAATGTTAAATCTGAGATGCACTGCCCTACGTGTTATCAGTGTCTGTGGTATGGCGTAATATTGAAGCCCTAAAAAAATTGCGCTTCAAAATGATCAAAAAGTGCCTCAAAAAAGTAAAAATCTTTGAGTGACCGGTTTTTACCATACTCGTATTCTCCAATCATAAATATCTTGTAAAAGTTGTGGGGTTCCTGACTGACCTAAAGGTTTATAATTATCATTGCAGCATGAGCTACATTCATGATTTTGTAATGTAAACACTTAGGTGGCTCGTTAGGAATATCTTTTTATATGAATTATTATATTTCAATCGTCAGCATGGAACCGCATGTACATTACCTGGTGTCAGCGCCTGTTGTTTAATGTTTGTCCGACCGAGCACCAATGCAATTTGCATTCTGTCTATTGAGGTACAATGATATGTAACAGGTGAATGCAATAGCCCATTGCTAGCTAAACATATATACATCCCGAAAATGGTCTATTTATTATGGATATTCACCAGTATGTTTAGATATTTATACCAAAGATCGATCAACATCGATTGCAAGTCCTCTAATCAAGCGGAAGTTTGCAGTCCCCTATCCCTTATGTACAAAGTAACGATTAATCACATTGTTGTTACAGTTGGCTCTCTTATCCTGTTTCTGTTTTGTTTGCGACGGTATACTTAGGATGTACTGTACTTAACTAATGTTTTGATTAGTATGGTTGTGTATGTGCTATGGCAGGAGAGATGTTACACATTTGAGATTTCTGCTTGAAGGCTACACTGGAGGTAGACATAACTGTTTCCTCCTTGAGTAGGTTCTATTCTGCTGCTGTCCTGTGGAAGAATGAGTAGTTGTGCACAGTGCATGTCTTTTTTAATCAGTACCCTTTGGATTTGTTGCTGTTCCCTCTAGTTGCTCTTCCCACTTTGTTGTTGATTTGAATGTATGTGTCAGCCTCGATTCACACTTCTTCATTCATGATCCTGTACAAGAGTATCCAGGGAAACTTTTAAACCGAGAAGTTGTTT
The DNA here is from genome assembly GCF_000002235.5 of Strongylocentrotus purpuratus. Taxonomy (NCBI): domain Eukaryota; kingdom Metazoa; phylum Echinodermata; class Echinoidea; order Camarodonta; family Strongylocentrotidae; genus Strongylocentrotus; species Strongylocentrotus purpuratus. The sequence goes on along the minus strand of NW_022145600.1, from coordinate 28,755,283 downwards.
CATATTCAAAATATATTCTCTACCCATGGCATGGGAAATACCTAATGAGTGCCACTGTCAATGTAAGCTGAGAAAATTTATGTGTAGATCAAAGGCAATTAGACATGTAAAAGATGGGCTTCTATGCATTCTAGCTTGTCTTAGTTGTATAATTTACAAGAATGTTAAGCGAGCTGTGGTCATGTTATTTCCATTTTGCCTCAACATTTCCCTCTTTTTTTGAGGTGGTGTTTCATGTGTGGAGGAGGCTTAAACTTAATACAAAGTTTTGGTATGGGGTCATGAATTTGGGTCAAATGACCATTGGAAGCTATATGCAATTTTACAATATTCAATGATCATTGCCGCGGTTGAGTCTAAAGTGATGAAATTGTAAATAATGAATTCTTTTTTGTTGTACAGCTCCCTCTCAAGATTGATATAACTTTAGCTTGTACTATCCATCCAATTTTCAAAATTTCTCAAAACTTTGCATTATCTTTAAATATGATTATAATTTATTCAATATGATAATCTTTCACCCAATGCAGAAATATGCTTGAACATTACCTCATGGAACACAAGGGTCCCATTGAGATAGCCATTCCAGTCAACACAACCGGCATTCCATACTCACACCTTCACAGGCCTCCGTGGACGCTCTGGTAACAAAACAGATCCGATTGCTTCCAAAAATGGGCTTTCAAGTTTCAACCTCAGAGATTCTTTATGTAGAAATTATATGTGAACTTTTTCTTATCTAGTTGAAGTATTGGAAGATGGCTATGTCTCTATAAGAGCAGTTCACCAGAATAGTGACCTTTGACCTTGTAACTCATACAAAGTTGTGTGAATAGAAGAAGAAATTATGCAAGATGAAATGCTTCCAAATATGTTCTGCTTTAATTTTTAATTTTCGTAGACTGCCCATACAGGGTGATATCTGTTAAATGTTTCATTTCATGTGGGTTGTTGCACTCTTTTTACTTGGCTCCTTAAGGTTGTGTCTCCATCTTTATTTTATGGTGTCCTGTAAAGGCCAATGTAACAGTTTTTAGTCAGACATTGAATATGTTTGCAAAACAAAACAAAACAAATTGAAAATACCTTCAGAAATCATCTTAAAGACTAAATATCAGGCTTTCTTTGCATAATCCATTTCACCATCTGTATCTCGAAAGGCATCAATAGCTAATTCTGTAATACATGTAGAAGAGATTGTAAATAACAAAAAATTAGAAGATGACCTTACAAAACTAAAAGATAAATCCCTTAAAATTGATTGTCTTCCCAAGTGCTACATTATAAAACACATTTTCAGCGTCGATTATTACAATCTCTTTATTTCAGCTGAATAAGTGTAATATCATATTGGAATGTATTTTGTATAGGAGTTCATAAATCTCACAATGTAACCCCCCCCCCAAAAAAAAAAAAGGGGGGGGGGGGGATGGAGGAAAAAGACTCTCCATTAATTCTCATCGTTTATACTTTAAACATACTTCTCTGTAAAGATTTAGTTTTTCTGTTAAAGAGTAAAGATTATCTTGTCAGTAAAGATTATCTTATCAGTAAAGAATTGTTCTGAGTGATAATTGCTGAGCCTGTGCTCAATCTCAATTATCACTGAGCTTTGAAAACCCTCAAAATTTAATGTTCTCTGTAAAAAGTATGTAAATTATAGGTCGTCACTTGGCCTGTGGCACAGAGGGTAACCAAAAATTGATAAATAGGGGCTGAGCCCCGCCCCCTCCCCTGAATTGGTGGTGGTGGTTAGGGGGGGGGGGGGCTGTGTTGTTTGTCTCATTGAACATCCTGTCTTTCTGAAATGTTGTAGATTGTTTGATTTGTTAAGTTTACCAGCCTACAAGATAGGCTACATTAATAGACAACATTTTGAAGAATGATTAAATGTTTATGTAATTGCACTTATGTGGGGAATTTGAGCCAGAATGAGGATATGTATTTTAAAACAACCTCAATCTTTTCATCTACCCTCAACTCGGCTGTGGATTGTTCATGTGCCTTGAATATTATGCAATATGATTAGGATGACCGCATATTAGAGACGAAATGAAGTGTGAAAAATAAAGGAATAAAGAATTGGTTAAGGGGTACATATATTTTTGGTGCACATTTCCTACATTATAACTGCTTTTAATACATGGTAGAATAACTTTTGCTTTATTTTTTTCTGCTTCATGTGCATCAATCTTTTCTATTCTTTGCATTTTACGCAGATGAATTGCTCATTTAAAGTAAACATTTCACGCTTATGTTTTTCTTTCTTCATTCTTCCATAATTTTACACATGTTGAATATATTTGTTCCATTTGTTCATTTGTGATATAAATCAATATCTTTATATTCCATTTTATTTAAATTTTACTTTCAGTATTTCTTTGTCGTCTGCAGTTCAACAACAGAAATATGGGGTTTAAATTCTATTCTATTTGTATATCGGTGAAATTTGTACAAAATAAAAGGTTGATTTCATACTTGAAAAGGATTCTTTTCTGTGAGTTCTATGTGAATATTGCATAGATTATATCGATCCAATGTCTTCCAGTTTTCAAAAGTGTGTTTGAGATACAATGGTTCTTTTATTTAAGTTGGATTTAATAGGAAAATAAATGTTTAAATTTACGTAAGTGTCATAAATTCAGCTTCAGTTTTGTTTGTTATTCAGGCCTGTTAGAAAGTTTGTCTCAAGTAAGTTTTCAAATTTCATGTGGTTTGTTAATGGAAATCTTATTACTTTGTTAAAATGGTTTAAAGCTTATGTATGGTAATTGCATACAATTTTACCAGCTCATGTGTCATGTTTTTTCTAATTATGCAGCGGTTGCAAAAGAATTACAGAAGTTTATTAATTGTTTTGTTCTGTTAAACAATTACTCAGGTAGCTGGAGAAAAAAAAGAGTTTAAGTAATTCATCTTGTATTTTCTTGTTCCATTTTTCTAATTCAAAAGTACTTAAAAACATCATTTTTTTCCAACATGAATGCTATTTGTATGTTAAACTTCTTCTTCAATTTTGAAATAATCCTCACATTCTTTGACTTTTTAGAAAGAGTTCAATGATATGATACTGCAATAAAATGCTACTTCAATAAAGTGCCATGACATTTTGATTTTTAAACAAAGTGTTCCAGTGCAATGTTGTGCAGGGTGAAAGTTTATGGTTGTCTGTGGCCATTCGATCTCTGACGGTATATGGGAGACTCGGACCATAGCTAGGGCCATGCTCGGACTCGGTATTTGTGTTAGTGACACTTACATGGTGTATTTTTTAAATAAATTTGATGGTCGGTCCATTAGGATTCTGAAACAATTGCATCATTGGCGTATCCGGGGTTATCTTCCGGGTGGGAGTGGGGACAAAATTCCTAAATATTTTGCCTACAGCAACAAAATCAATACACAACAAACAAACAAAAACACAAAAAAACAAAGAAACAAAAAAACAGATGAAAACAGCATAATTTTGCCTGGTCCAAAGTTTTGGCACACAAACAAGATGTATGTACTTTAGGTAACCCCCTGGATCTACCACTTTATCATTGGATCCTGGTATATACTGCCAATGGTGATACTTTCTTGATGTTTGGATGAAGCGCCAGTAAGCTAGATATTTGACATGTGATTATAATGTGTGACGAAGAGCGCAGACAGGATCAATCATAGGCGGAAAAAACAGGTGAAGGCGTATGTGATGGGGAAACGTGCGGGGAAAGAGGGAAGAGAGAGAGAGAGAGAGAGAGAGAGGGAAAGAGAGAGAGAGAGAGAGAGAGAGAGAGAGAGTGGGAGGCTAGAAAGGGAGGGAAGGCGGGAGAATGGAGGAAAGATAGAAATGAAAAAAAGATGCAGGAGAGAACTAGATGAAAAACAGTTAAATGAAAGAGAATAACCAAGAGAAGGAGATAAACGCAGACAGGGGGCGGGGGGAATGGCACAACGACAGTGCTTTAATTTCCGAAACTACCGGCAGAAAAATGCGGATGGGCCCTTTCTATTAAACTGCGTTCATAATTTTTCATTTACACGTTATAATCGAGAATTATAAGCTATATACTGTGCATTTATGACACTGCATTTTAATATGGTGACAATTTCCGCAGATACATCATTTGTCTTTACACTACTATATGGGGTCGCACTCGAACATTATTGGGAAAAAAAAGAATCACTAAAAATTGTATAAATCCCGGGTATAAATCAAACCCTCTTCCCATTATTTCGAGAGAAAAAAAAAAACCCGGCATATTCTCAATAGCCTATTTTCATCACAATCCTTCGCGCCAGCCTTTCTCAACGATCCGTCAAAAAAGAGTGCTTGAGTCTCTCTATGGCTTGAGTGGATTAAACCGTTAAAAATGAAAGGTGCCTGGCTGCAAATGCCAAGCCAAATATGTCAATGTCAAAGACCTGGAATAGCGATCCTTCCGATACAATGATGTCATTGTCAAGTCAGTTCAAATTCTAATAGGACTCCTCGATCGCGAGTGCATCCCTCCAGCGCATCCATGCATCCAAGCATGTATCCAGTCGCCACGCGCGCCACCATCCATACGTCTTCAATAGACATAAGAACGAAGCTAGAACGAATCGGGAACATTTAGGCTGAACGGCCCTCTACTGGCCGTGTCAGAGAGAGAGCTCAGACACCAGCGCAGCATCGAGCCAATTTACTCCATCGCTCCAGTATTGCAAATCAGTGATTGCAACCGCACTGATGAAACGTCGTTTGGACACCGGACACCCGCAATTAAACGATCCTCATCTAATGTTGTCAATGTCGGAATTTCTTTTGAGTTTGCAAAATGTGGAAAAGATGAGTTTACCGCCTTCGACTGTCGTCTGCGATATATAGCCATAGCAGTAATTAAGCGAACATTCCTTGAATCCTTACTGAAACCTAGAATTGATGGATGTGGCTTTGCTTTTATATATGGATTTTCTAAATAATTGCAGTTGTTAACTTGTTTTTGTATCAAGTCCATGCGATTCTGACATTGCATTTATTAGTACCAGACGCAACCCTGGGTAAGTAGGCCATGTATTAATTCTTTTCTTCCGGTTTTACTTCGTTTTGTTTTGTTTTCCTATGCTTTCCGGGTTTTCGCCTCCTTCCATATCTGAATTATTTACTGTATACTCTATGTTGAAATAATTGTTACACATATCATGTATATATACATTGTGTTTTATATTGTGCTGTTGAGAAGGAAATAAATGTTAATAAAATACAAAAATACAAAGTAGTAAAACAGTACTCAATGCGAAAGACATTTTTTGGCATAATTATGACAAATAACATTTCATATTTCTAACTCTCGTAGCCTAACCTTATTAAATATCGGCGTCTTAGATCTTACTTCTTAGACACAGACTGTTCAACTTTCTCTTTTGTCAATTCTATCGAAGTTTCAATGTGTTACGCGTTTTGTATATCTGATTCATTCCATCAAGAATACACAATTATTTCTGGATTGATTTGTAGAAAATTCACAAAATTAATTATTATCTTTTATGACTCGTTTATTGATTATTTTCAGTAGCCTAGCGAAACGAGCGATTCCGGAATCTCGTATCTTATGGACTCTGCTCTCATGATCTGCATCATATAATAACCATTTTCTTTATTATTGTTCAGCCATGCATGCATACGATTGCCTGTGGATGAAGCTTATGTGAATAAATGCTTTAAAAAAAACCCAGATAAACAATCAAACATATAAGAAGTGGATATAAAGTACCGTATTCTATCATTCGTTTATTTATTTATTTATCTATATATTTATTTATATATCTATTTATCTATAGTTAAAAAAAGTAAAACTATAGGCCTACGATTATTAAATTTACAATCAAGTATATAGTTTATTTTGGCTATTTCCGTTTATCATCACACGGGAATGTACCTCTATTGCACAGCCTATCAATTAACATGCATGATAAATCAATTCTCTGAAAATTATGATACCGATTGTTTACGCTTATGTTATTTTATTGCCATTTTTACTGTGTATGCAGAGGAAGATAACAGCGTTGAAGTGTGTTATGGTTATCACGGTAATATTGGTGTAAATCACCTAGTCATATATTTTTAGAGCTGTTTATTTTATAAGTCATTGTCTTGCGAGCTAGCCCTAATCATTTTCAAGTACTGATGATATATTGCCTGGAAATGTTCCTGGTTCATTATGCTTGTACATACAAGCTTCCGATTCGATTCTTTCATTTTTAAAGGCACACTGTCCTACTTGTAGCTACTTGCTCCCTCTATATAGAAAACTTCCCAAATAGGTGCCTGTTGGTCCCCCATGATCCTCTTTTTCTTATGTTAAATGAGAGCTGAGTTAATGAGATAGCCACCTGTCACAGTGACCTCGATGGCTCACTGGGTGGTCTAATCCCTTCTTGCTGAAGTAGTAAAGCCTCCCTTTAAGATGATTATGCAAACAAACCATTCATTCATTACGAGGGTGCCAAATACGTTATATATTATTTTTATACAAGTCATGTTCTTACTTATTCTTTATTGCTGTTATGAATATATGTTTATGACTTTATTATTATTATTATCTTATATATATTTTTAACCTATTGTTCCTCATTCTGTTTAACAGGGCCTCATGGAAGACCACCACAATTTGTGATAATGAGTCATCCTGTCTAAATATCAGAAATAAATAAATAACTTTGTTTTCTTCAATTCTTTTAACACCCTTGTGCTACCGTAGGATTAGATCATTAGATACAAAAATATTTAAAAACATGAATGTTATCCATGTTATATACCCAGTTCCTTTAAAGGTAAAGACCAGTTATGGTCATGCGATTGCATTGTGAAAGAAACGTTGTGGAATCGATCAGAAAAGGTCGATCATCTAACATCTAGCATCTGCTAGGTTCTGGAATCTTCAAAATGATAAGAAATTTGGCCCATTCTTCATAAAGTTACAAGCACTATACACAGAAAGATGTATATGGGACTACCCTATATCTCTCACAGACCATGAGAGAAACAAATTTACCAAATATATGAATTAGTAGGCGGTTTCGCGGCAAATTTTTTGTCATCATGTATTAGTCAAAACATATTCTTTCACATGATTGGTAATGAGAGCTTCCATTTCATTTTTTGAAATTGGGGCGTTTCCAATACTGGTCTTTACCTTTAACTTCAGGTTCACCCCATTGACTTGCAAAAGAAAGGAGAAATAAAAGGAGGGAGATAGGGAGAAAGAGAGAGAGAGAGAGAGAGAGAGAGAGAGATGTCAGACAGGGAGAGAAAAAGAAAGACAAAGAGAGATTGAAAGCCAGAAGCGACTGAGTAAGCCCAACACTCTATCTTAGAATAGAATAGCCTTCCAGCAACAGTAGTGCCTGCATGCTGACAGTCCAGAGAACCTTTACAGAGACTCCTCCTGAGGCATATAATGCACTTATCCTATTAAACCTCATTTATCTTCCTCACACCTCTTGCTATCTTCAGTTCATCTTCGTGATATGCTGCATAGCCCTTCGAGGATCACTAGAATAATGATATGATAATAATTTCATAAAGAAAAGGAAAGGGAGAACAAGAAGAAAAACAAGAAGAAGAAGAAGAAGAAGAAGAAGAAGCAGAAGAAAGCGAGAGAGAGAGAGAGAGAGATAGAGAGAGAGGGGGAGAGAGAGAGAGAGGGGGGGGGGGGGGGGAGAGAAAGAGATCACAAGAGAGACGAAAATGGGGGAAGAAAGAAGAGAAGAAGATGACGCAATCACCTTTCCCTCGATAGCTCCATTCCTCCATCCGGCGCCCCCCCCCCCCCGGCCGCTATACCCCACTGCCCTCTCATTGACCAAATTCACGCTATACGCCATTCAATACTCCAAAAATAGAGGAAGGAAAAGGGCACTCACATATCCGTTCACAAGATATACAAAGCTCGTATCAACTCCAAACATCACAGCCTCATGTCATTGGTACATGACATGCAAAAAGTTCGAACTACTACATAATCTGCTTTTGTAAATCGTCCAGCCTTACATGGTATTTTCGAGTGTCCAGATTCCCAGTGCTCTTCTAGTGTTTTCACTGTCCGCCTCCATCTTGTGCTTAATTGGCGATCAATTTCTGTGAAGTGTTCATTTATTCTGTTTTTTCCAACTCGACAGCCAACTGAAGACTGATTGCGGCTATAGACGGTGCACCGGACTTCGACAAATTCTGAAGGAGGACTTCACACATAGCTCGAGGCGTGCAAACTCTCACCAGTGCTTCAATTTTTCTTTGAAAGCCCAATTAATTTTAAAAGTTTCAACTATAGTACCGTTATATTCTGCGAAATCATGGCTAGGTGAGTATTTTATATACACATTACTAATTCTATTATCCGAGTGTTTTTAACCGAGTGCAGTTTTCATTGCTGCCGATGCCTGCATTTTGCTGTGAAGTAGTATCAGCTAGGCGTCAAGGGAAAGATTTTATAAGAGACGGTTCAATTCAACTAAAGTTCCTATAGTTTAGCCGTTTGCCACAAAATATGGGGTTTATAGGGCCCTTTGAACCCCATTTTCTGCTGGCTGTGAAGATAAATATTTGCCTGTTTTTATGAATTTGTTTTTGTTCAATACCACAATAAAGATTTGCAGACAGACTACAATCGATTCGTTTAATTCAAATGGGAATTGACTCCGTGAATGTAAACAAAGAAGAATATGTAAACACTTATATCGGAAATTCAGACTACAGACGGAAACAGACCAAGATGCATTGATTTAAAAAGGATTTTGCCGGTAGGTCTGTAATCACAAGTTTGTGTTTAGAAATTTTGATTTCCCCGACTGTATAATTATATGTTTCAAATGAAAACGGTCACAAAATGAATAATATTTATTTTTAAAAAATTATATAATTATCTTTCAATTCTATTTTAAGAGAGATTTTCACTCTTTTTGGGTTTGTTTGAGGTTTGCACGATTTCTGTAATATTTGTTTTGGTCATACTTCAGTTGTGACTGCGAACCAAATTCACATATCTCATAAAATATAAGAAATTGATTTAAAAAAATAGGTTTCTGATGAAGCAATATTATCGACTCTATCAAACTTATTTTTGAAGCAGCTAATTATCAAGTGTGATTTATGATTGCATTCAAAGCATCAACATCCAGTGAATAACACTAATTATATAGGTAAATGCAAGCTACCACTTAACGGATTTTAGTATATCTTGCCATTGTATTAATTCAATGGCTTTCCTCTTACCTGGCAGCCAACTGATGCACTCAGAGGACCTCCAGGAAGATTGTGCATTTATAATTGACATTTTCTTAATATTTGTTTCCTCATATTTACATTGTTATATTTTTTGTGAATTGCCGAATAAATAATAAATTAATAAATAAAAAAATGGCTGTAATCTATTAAAGGTCCCATAAAACTAAGTAGGAAGCGAAATGGCAATTTTGATGTCAATATCCTTTGGTTATAGAACCCCGTCTTATAAATAATTGCGATTGATCCTAATCAATCGCAAGTTCTCTAATCATTTGTTTTAAAATCTTGTTCAGCACGTGAAAAAACAGACATGGCAATAATGATTAAATAACTTGGTACTGGCATAAATCCTACACAATCGATTACAATTTGTTTTTGGTTTACGAATGTACATAGGATACGTTTTCTTTCAAATGAATTCTGGAGCATAACGAATGTGGTCAGAATTCGTGCAATAATTTAAAAACAAAACATACAGCTTGTACGATCCAATGTAATTCAAGGCGTTCAATGTCGAAATATGTATATAAAAGCTGGGAGCTAAATCTGGTATCAACTTTCAGAACAATGCATAAAGCCCAATTTTGTAATACTTGTAACTGTTTGATTAAAATTATACCAGCATTATACCATACGACGAAACAGTAATCAAAATGAGGTTGAAAGAGTACTTTTTACAATATGACAACAGTTTTCTTGTTCACAAAAAGCCTAATTCTTTTTAAACAATGTAAATTACAAATTATATTTTTCTTCTCAGATGCAGTATGGGCGTCCAAACTTAAAGAAGGTGTTACCATGAAACCTCTGGATATTTACATTCATCAACCCGTTTTAAATACTTTACATCGATAAAAACATGAGCTCTTTGAAAATATGATAACTTTTTCTTTGACCCAAATAGCATAAATTCACATTTCTTTGTATTTAACAACAATTCATTACACTTCAGCCACTTTGAAATCAATGATATAAATGGCTCTCTAATGTCACCTTTTAGGAACATGCGGAAATGAATCCCAAAACTTTGACGCCTAGAATTATCTTATTTTAACGTATACATGATGTACAGGAAATGACCTGACTGGGACAGATCTATTTTGAACTGACTTTAGACCATAATAAAAACAATTCGAACTTGTACCATTGCCTTTTGACGCCACTTTATAATGCACTATCATAACCGGTTTACCTTATAAAACCACAAATGTCATTATTGACGTTGTGATAATTTTTTTCTCCACATCTGTACATGCTTAAATGTTCGCCCCCGCGGAACACGGCGACATGTGTCTATTGTTACGTCATAATGATTTTTGGAATTTTCCACTGCAATCTGACAACCACGAATGTTTCCCCAAATGTAGCGTACTCACTTTATTAAGGGTAGTCGAACTCTACTCTTTCATTGGTCATCATAATTTTGATACCAGGGATGCCATCGCTCAGTTTTGGAGTTGAATTCACTCTAAAAATGTAAATGACTTCTTTTCTGATAGTGGATTCCACTATGTAGAATGTAGAATTCCACTCCAAACCTAAATGAGTCCTGAAAGAGTGGATTTCCACTACCGTCTATGTAGAGTAATGTAGGCAGGTATGGGGAAATCTTAAATAAAACTGACATTTATTTTACAACATTCCCTCAAAGTGGAGCCAGATGTAGTCTCAGCGGAACAACCGTCGATATCTGAGTCATTTCGGTCTAAGTATCTTGCTGCTTTGTAAAGAATTACAATAATAACATGTATAATCATGTATTATTAAACAAACAATGGTTTATAGGTCGGGAGCAGTCTTAAGTGGGTACTTATTATATAGGGACACAATACAATTTCGATCTCAAGTACCTCAAGTTTCCTCTTTCCCCGGGCCCTCAAACTGTTCACGTGATTGAAAATGAATTAATGTTCATGTTATTTTAAACTTTATGCCTACTTAACCGTCGAGAGTTTATGGCGTAATCATCTATGTCGCTCAAATTGCATAATCATGATAGCGATTATGTTCTGATGATAGCTTTAAAATATGAATTTACATCACACACTCGAAACGTATATTTTCATATTTGAAGACAAATATATTTTACACAATAATTATAAGACGTGAAGCATTGTGTAATTAATTACGTGTGTATAAACTGATCACGTAATGTATACAATTTTACTGGTATCAGTATTCGAACTGGCACAATTTTCATTCATTCTAAACTTATGTTTACAATTTTTATAGCACTACAATAGCAATAAAATACATTGTACCTTAAACATAACATTATTATAACCATTAATCCTGCACTTAACTATTAGGTACTTACAAGGCAATTCAATCGGGGATTTCGAAAGTAGATTATGAAGTACTTGAGATGTATCACTTTCAAGCTGTCTATTTATTTATTTATTGAATGGTTTATTACACAAACCGAAAATAGCAGCCCGAGAGCTGAATGACATTCAGTTTACAATAGCAGCACGTGAGATATAATAGCAATATTAAAATAATTACTACATAAAGCTTATGATAAAACATACAAAGATAATATTAATAAGATATAATATTATCAACAAACTAAGTATAATCATCATTATATCCTGCATCAAAAATTTGTTGGCTTTTGATTGGTTGAGAGCTCGTCACATGACCAAAAATATTTGACCTATTTTTAGAAAGTACTATATGAGAGTACTATTTTAGGTTTACTATTTTAATTGAATTAATTTGTTTTTTCTTCAAATCTTAATTTAATGAAAACAAAATATTTTTAATCTTTTTAGATAAAAATTGACATTTTTTGGGGTCTAAATTTGTTTCTCCAATTTTTTTTAATTTTTTTAAAATAAATTTTGATGCAGGATATAAAACAAATATACCATGCCTTCTATTCGAGGTACTGGTTAAACTATGGGCTTCGGTGACTCCAAAAGTACCATTTGCTTCGGGGCTGCGCCCCTCAGCAAATAGTACTATTAGAGTCATCTCTTGCGCATACTTTTAACCAGAACCTCTCAAGGCAGTGTATATTTGTATACTATTTCAAAAGTAAGCACATGGAGCTTGAATCAGTGGGAACAAAGTTACAATTTCAACATTTTTATGAGAGAATTATTTTTTAAAGAAAATCAGCTGAAAAACGCCAAAATATAAACTGTGATCCATATACGGTATATAGATTTGTCGTTATTGAAATGCAATATCCTAAAATATTATTATTGGAGGAGAATAGTTTTTAAAGTGTTACAATGTTAAACAAAAATTTTGAAAAATAAACATTATCTAAAAGAAACAATTACACTTCGCCTAAAGGCAATTCATTTTTATGATATCCTGTTTCTCTACATTTCGGGAAAAAGGGAAAAAAACATTTTACAAAATATTTGTTTAACCCTCACTTTTCGCTTTACTGTTATACTGAATTAATTTAGTGTTTTATTGAGTTTCAACAAAAAGTAGCATAATAGTTATTTCATATTTCAAAATACAATAGCTGCAGGCTATGGTTAACAAAAACACTTTTGTTTTTGGAAGTGATCTAAAATGTTAAACATTGGTTTTGCCAAGCATGCATGAAGTATCCTAATTTTGTCCAAATTCAAAGACTATTGTGTAAGAAACACCCAGTAGAGATATCTGAAGTAATCTTGTGGATTCTAAATGTTGGGTGTTTTACACTTTTACTATTACCAAACAAGTATTTTCTACCAAGAGACTACCTTAACGTTTTAGAAACCTTTCATGTACAAAATGCATGGGTTCATATACAATGTATAGCTACCATGCATCCACCTGGTATCAAATGGGAGGCCAGTACCACCGTGTGTCCGCTCTAAACTCTGTACAATTTCGTTTTAAATCAATATATACATAACTTCATTATCGTGACCACAATACCGTCGCGATGAATACAATTTTAGGCGTTACTCTTTCAAGTGTTTATTGATTATATATTATATATGTTTTTTTTTCTTTCTTCAAATCTTTGTTTACACAGGCCTTGACCTCGCTTGACGTGTTGTCTGCATTTTTGTTGTGATCACGTGCCAACCAGAATACCATTGTCTGTGTGTGAGTGACGATAATCATTTCACTTTAACCCTTACACAGCATTTGTACTTACTAACATGTATTGCGGCTTTGTGAGTTGATTTATGCCTAACCCTATTATTTTAGACAGTTATATTAATGACGATTTTTTTTTTAATTCATCGTCTACATGCATGTTTATGTTTCTTTTAAACTTAATATCATTTGATACTGAATTTGAATTGTAGTTTGCATTTATATAAACACTTTTTCTTGAAGCCTAATACCTTGTCACAGGTTTGCCTCACCCATGCATAGCAATTTCCATGCTGAATTTCGAAACACAAACATTACATTTTCTGGAAATCCGTTCCTGAATCGCTTCACGTATTAATATAATAATGTATTTGTAGGCCTAAATCAACATGTAATTTAGGTTTCTACCAACTGAAAAATGAAATAGGCAAGCTTTCATCCTCTCAGACCTGTGGACTTTCTCAATGCAAGGGAATCTTCACACATGCCATATTCCTGCTGTGTGCTGCCTCGAGATCACTGGAGCGTAGATAGGCGACAATGAATAACCAGACCTGGCAGTGAATAACTTACTCTACTCAGTAAAGGATTAATCTATTCTTTAAACTTTCTTGACCCAAAGTGTTTTATTTGTTCAAGACAAAATCTATAGTAGGGGCATCATCCCGTCGATTGTTATGTCCAGACTCCCGGATGAGATTATACAATTTAAGAGAAATCCTTCCTGGTTATTCACTATTACCTATCGTCGCTCCTGCGATCTCGAGACAGCAGACAGCAAGAAACTGTGTAAAGAACCACTTGGCTTGTCCATGTATTATTAAGTGGGTGGAAGCTTGTCTACTATTTTTCAATCGATGAAAGTTTTCTGCAGCATTCATAATATTGTTCTTTATTTTAGTTTATTATCATGATCATCATTAACATCATCGTCATCATCAATAATTGTTATCATTATTATATACTACAGAGATAAAGAACGAGCTGCGTACACTATAACAACAGACGTCACTCCAGGAGATCCCAAAGATATATTAACCAGTGGAAGAACCTCCACCACCAAGATGTTACAGCCGGAGATGTCAGACATGCCCATGAGTGCCATGAGCCGGGAAATGACCACCAGACGATCTCGTCGGCAGAATACGAACAGGGAGAACGAGTCCGAGGAGATCACCAAGCTCAAAGAGAGACACACCATCCTGGGCGCGGTGAAGAAAGTTGTCCGGGCCGTCATCCCGCACCTAGTGCTCTTGGGTGTGCTTTTCGTGTACCTGGGCTTCGGGGCGTGGGTCTTCTACACGCTGGAAAACAGCTGCTCCCTCGAATGCTACAGGGAGCTTGATGAAGCCAAGGTGAAGATGAGGGGGATCGCCATCAATAGAACAACTTGCACCCCTTCAGGGTCCACGCCCCTTCCTCCTCAAGATGCGATTGGTCGGACGAGTTCCTCTAGCACGAAGGGTGCTGGCAAAGGGACGCCTTACGAAAGCAGTGAAGCTTGTGATGATGACGCTATGGTGGAAGAGATGGATGAACAGTTTGATGTCGTGATGAAGAAGATGGTACGTTCTGGAATGACGATTGGAAGGATGGATTCTCTGCTAGTAGGTCGAACCTGGAATCTCTCCAGCGCTATGCTCTTCAGTATGACGACCATTACCACCATCGGTAAGTTATGTGTAGTATACAGCATTTTGTACATCATCATTTTCTATTGCATATGACGTTTGTGTGTGTGTGTGTGTGTGCGTGTGTGTGTTTGAGAGAGAGAGAGAGAGAGAGAGAGAGACAGAGACAGACAGACAGAGAGAAAGAGCGAGATAGAGAGACAGATATAGATAGGAGAGAGAGAGAGAGAGAGGGACGATATAAATTTAACAGTTCAATTTATAAATATTGAGCTTAGTGCTTATATCCACTTAACTTTCCTTTTTATAACATTATGGTAAAATGGTAATCAAAAGCAATCAA
This sequence comes from Strongylocentrotus purpuratus, assembly GCF_000002235.5. Taxonomy (NCBI): domain Eukaryota; kingdom Metazoa; phylum Echinodermata; class Echinoidea; order Camarodonta; family Strongylocentrotidae; genus Strongylocentrotus; species Strongylocentrotus purpuratus. The sequence goes on along the minus strand of NW_022145600.1, from coordinate 28,740,003 downwards.
TTTGTGAAACTTGTTTCCTCTGTAAAACCAAAGGCTCATATTATGTTGCAAATAATATAATATACGACTGGCCGATTAACATTTAAGCGTAATCATTTCAGTCTTGGTTTCGAACATATTAATTACCATATATTCTTGAAGAAATGACATTAATCATTAATTCATTAATTTCATTTATTTTTTGGATACACGATAACACTAGTCAATTGTAGTTTCATTATTGTGTGTGAAGTTAGGTCGTTGACACGTTGGTTTGCACAAGATGTAGTCAACGAACTAGGTTAATCCATATTAACTTAGTTCGCTCTAACAAAACAGATTTTCAGCCGAGAACGAATAAACCGCATCCGTTAAAATCAAGTACTGTTTACTATATAAAGAAGACCACGAAGGGGTGGTTTCCTTTATCCGTTTATTATCGGGGAATTCGCGCCTTTTCCCACAATAATGATGCGAACTTTAGATTTGTGTACACTTTCACATTATGCACTTAAAGGTAAAGACCAGTATTGGAAACGCCCCAATTTCAAAAAATGAAATGGAAGCTGTCATTACCAATCATGTGAAAGAATATGTTTTGACTAATACATGATGATAAAAAATTTGCCGGGAAACCGCCTACTAATTCATATATTTGGTAAATTTGTTTCTCTCATGGTCTGTGAGAGATATATAGGGTAGTCCCATATACATCTTTCTGTGTATAGTGCTTGTAACTTTACGAAGAATGGGCCAAATTTCTTATCATTTTGATGATTCCAGAACCTCGCAGATGCTAGATGCTAGATGATCAACCTTTTCTGATCGATTCCACAACGTTTCTTTCACAATGCAATCGCATGACCATAACTGGTCTTTACCTTTAAAAATATAATGTAAAGCATCATAATGACTATGATATTCATGACCAATGCCATTATGATTATCATTTTTGTAGAGATGTCGTGGTACAGTGGTTCGTTCACTTGACTCTCAATCAAATGATTGAGGGTTCGAATCCTAACCCGCCACTAACGTCTTCTGGTAAGGCATTAATCTACATGTGCCACTCTTCACCCACGGTCGTTAAATGGGTAACCGGTCATTGCAGTTATCTCAGCAATTTTAAATAGCGCCTGGCTGGAATGCTCCTCAGGGAGTGGGAAATGTGCATTCATTGTGCGCGGGCAAGCCTGAATCATATGACCGGGGTTATATTACATGTATATCTGTAAAGCAGGGCTCCCACTTATAGCCGAGTTGGAACCCTCGAGTTGTGGCGAGCTGGCGCGATCTTATGGCAAGCCGTTTTATTATTAATTGATATCAATGAATAAATTCTTGTTATCAAGAAATAATTTTATGTTGTAAAGCAATGGTAATTCTTGATATCAAGAATTCGATTTCGTGATATCAGGAATTCGATTTCGTGATATCAAGAATTTAATTCTTGATATCAAGAAATATGTTTTAATGATCAAACTGCTTGCCATAAGATCGCGCCAGCTCGCCACAACTCGATGTTCCAACTCGGCTAAGTGGGAGCCCTGCTTAAAGCACTTAGAGATATAGTCGATGCATTAAGAATGTTCGTTATCTTCTTCTTCGTATTATTTCGATGATGATGTCGTTTATAATGATGATGATGAATATAATAATAATCATTTATTTGTAAACTATTATTATGATAATCATTATTATTATTATTTTCATCATCATCATCATCATCATCATCATCATCATCATCATCATCACCATCATCACCATCACCATTGTCTTATTGTTATTGGGCGATGTTTGTATACGTCAGTTGGTTGAAGACACTTCCGGGTTCTTCTTGAACTCTCAAGTGAAAGCAAACAACTTGGCATGAACATCCTAGCAACGATTAACTTCTTTGTGACGCCTGTCAACGTTGACAGAATTTCTTATTATTCACCTTGCGATATTGTCCGAGGATCATTCACAAAATCTTTTTAATTTTAGGCCTACTTCCTGCGTGAATCGAGTGAAGAAAACGAATAAAACTGAAACTGAAACTGAAAACTGAATGTATTAATGAAATGAAAGGAGACATATTGATTCTAGCCGAAGGACAACAGAGAAAGCTTCCTAAAAAATTGTGATGTGGACGTCGGCCATTATTATATTCGGCGCACCATTGATAGGTATAATTATAATTTCAAAATAATTACTTACCACTATATTCCAGCAACCATCATCTCATATTCGGGCTGAGAAATGGTGTATTAATCTAATCTCGATATCTTTGGTAAGTATTATAATTTTGAAAAAAAAATGACAGAATATTTACTTTAAAGGTGTCCATATTTGCGATTGCACTCAAGATTTAGAAGGCCAATGGTCGGGAAAGAGCCAATTTCGCTCAAAATTCAACAAACGGTTTCTCATGTCTTTCTGCTTGTCTTCAGGCAACTTGCCATAGAAAGCTTGAATTCCCCCTTATTACGTATGACCCTGACTACAATGTCTTGTAGCCCCGTATTAATGTAAATCGAAAAGTGACATGCGCATTTCCCTTAATGATTATTTACGTCGGTCACAGACGTAAATAATCATATCTAATAGAGAGTTGACATTAATCGTAACTTACTTGCGATTTATATCAATCACAACTATATACGTAAGAGATATGAGACAGCAAACTTGGGATTGATTGGAGGACTTGCGATTGATTTGGATCAATCGCAACTCTTTGTATGATGGGGCCCTGATTGAAACACGTCTATAAACATTTTTTTTTATAAACACACACCTTCGACTACAATGAGACAATACTTATAAGTATATTCGGTTCTTGTATAGCGCATATCACATTATATTACGTCTCTATGCGCTTCCAAAGAGCTTTGGAAATTATTACCCTAGCTCTATAGCTCCGGCAGCCGTTATCAGCGCACAATGCATTTAAAGGAATAATCCTACCAGTGTATCAGTCTTACTAACAAAAGAAAGCTCTTCCATCATTAATAGCATACGAGAGAAACGTCGCTTCAAGATAAGAACTACACAATAAACAGAACTCCGTGAGTGTCTGATGAGTATATATCCAATATGTTTCCATGGAAGCTAACCACAAACAGACGTAATTGCTCATTAAGACAGAAGGTGACATACGGATGTATTCCCACAGTGTTTTTTCACTGGTTATATGTATAGGGTCCTTATTATGTCAGACACCTAATTCGAAACTAATGATATCTCAACACTATAGGCCATGATTGATGAAGTTAGCTGCTCTTTCCTCCTCATTATCTCATAATCATGATGACGAAAAATAGGGAAAGGGGACAGGATATTGTGACCAAAATGCATTGGACAGATGTCAAAAATGACCTAGGCCTATATTGTTTGTTCTGTCATTACACACTTTCTTCAATAAATGCGCGGCACTTTGAGTTGTCGTATCAAAGGTTTGCCTGAATATAGACTGATAAAGTAAATGGTGGCAACTACAATTGATCTTGTTTTCATACCTACCATAAGCAGATTAACGGAGTCAGGTTTGTCATTAATTATGCACTGCTGAATCTAAACCAATATCAAAATGTTATGACCTGTTTTTAATCAGATATCATTTATTATTTCGATAGTTACAAGCAAAAGCACATCATCATCAAAATAATCAATTTTGCATTGTTGTGCTAAACAATAATCATAACCGTCTGACCCACTTTCGAATCAGAAATCAGAATTATTAACAAAATCGCAGGTTCAGTTTAATTATCAAGAACGCATTAGCAAAATCGTACGATCTTTGTCCTAGATTCAGTCATGTAATGATTTATTATTATTGTTTTCTTATACTTTGGAAACGAATATGCCGGCAGGGCAACCTTGAACCGATTGATTTTGGACTCGGCCTATATTACAGCCGATTGCTATCAATTCTGCGCTTCCAAATCACAAAATTACCCCAAGCTCTGCGCGTATTGCCACGATTACACGAGACCGTGTATATCGTCAATTGGCAACGAAATCCAATATTGTCTGTTTAGTTCCAGAAGGGCGTTTACTCGTAGAGGTTTAATGTCTTTCTTTCCCCACCAATCCAAACTATTAGTATTCCAGTGAACACGGTAAAGTGACTATCATGAGGAGAGGGAGGTGAAGTGAGTTAAGTGTGAGCAATCGAGGAGCTGCGATTCCGTCCGTGACAAAACGAGAGAGAAGTGTGGTTTAATTAAATATCAATTGAAATCATCTACTGTATATGGATATTAGAATGGACATCCTAAAATGTTCCGCTGTACACATAATTATGAGCGTGGTCTTCACTGTTAGATGCAGTGCACGTAATATGACCGCGATTTTCAACAAAGCGTATACAGCATTGCGCTTTGATGCAAATACATGCACACACTTAAAATAGCCATTAAATAACGGCCATAAAAATGTTCATGAATGTCACAGTTTTTCTTGCAGTGATTTGTGACTAATACATCCAGCAAAAAATAGAATGACAAAAAATTTATTCATTGCGCCAATTTTCGATGCCAAGCTATTAAAAATAATCTCGCATTAATGGCAATAACCCTCATACAGAGCAATAAATGTCTCGGAAAAATCCGATGAAAAAGGAGGTTATATTGAACAGTTGCTATGATTATACTTTATGACATTCATTATTCACAAACACAATTGGATTTGGCATTAACGATCTGATCAAGTGGCCAATTTCGTTAAAAGTCGTACGTTATTCCTAATTAACTATCACTATTGCTGGTACTGAAGTATTGTCATGCTAACTTCTACATTTGAAGGTGTCGTGGTATAGTTATTCCTCTCACTCCAAAGGTTGAGGGTTCGAATCCTAGCCCGACACTAGTGTCCCTTGGCAAGATATAGAAGGGGGGAAAAGGGAGGGAAAAAAGGACACTCTTCATCGTTTAAACTGTTCATGTAAACCGTAAATTAAATATAATGAAACATAATATAAGAGTAAAAGTAAATACCACTCTACCAACATCAATTATGATCAAGTTTTGAACTTTCACCCTTGGATGGGCACATTCATTTAAACGTTAGAAGGACTAACTAAGAAAATGTCAAAATTGTAATTATAAAATAGAGCAAATATCCTTTCAAATGCTGATGAACATGTGTGTCTGTAACACAGACTTGTTTAACAATGAAATCAATAAATGAGAAACAATGGGGAGGATTGTGCCCTGGATCTCAACTGTAGTAACAGCACTGCATGGTACCGTTTTGACAAGCATGGCCAAGATGCCTCTCCTTTCGTGTTTCTCGTGATTTCTTCATTTATTTCTTCATTGTTTTAATTTGACTAGACAAGATGGAAATGCTCATCAACATTTGAATGGCCAGATGCCCCATTTTTGCAATTTACTTTCAGAGGAGAGAGAGAGAAATGAAGTAAGTTAAGTGTGAGCAATCGAGGAGCTGCGATTTCGTCCGTGACAAAAAGAGAGACAAATGTGGTTTAATTAAATATCAATATTAGAATTGACATCCTGAAATGTTCCGCTGTACACATAATGAGCGTGGTCTTCACCACTGGAAGCAGTTCACGTATATGACCGCGATTTCCTGCACCAAAAAGGAATATTGCGCTTTGATGCAAATACATGCACACACAGAAAATGACCATAAAATAACGATCATAAATTTTCATGAATGTCACAGTTTTGTCCACAGTGATTTGTGACTAATACATCCAGCTAAAAAAAAAGAGGGGGGGGGGGAGGGGGTTCAAAGACATTTATTTATTGCGCAAATTTCCGACAACAACCAGGCTATTCAAATGATAATAATCTCGCATTGCTGGCTCAAACCATGCTCAAACCCTCAATACGGTCTGGGGAAAACCCTGATGGAAAAAGATGTGTATATTTAAACAGTTGCCATGATTATAGGAAATTCATTCATCACAAACCAAAATTGGATTCGCCATTTATGATCTGATCAACTGGCCGATTCCGTCACAGTCTTAAGTTATTCCTAATCAATTATCACTATTGATGAAATTTAATTTATTTTCATGCTAACTTCTAATTTGACGGTGTCGTGGTATAGTGGTTCCTCTCAGACTCCAGAGGTTGACGGTTCGAATCCTCGCCCGACAATAACGTCATTTGGCAAGATATAGAAGGGGGGAAAAGGGAGGGAAAAAAAAGGACACTCTTCATTGTTTAAACTGTTCATGTAAACCATAAATAAAATATAATGAAACATAATATAAGAGTAAAAGGAAATACCACTCTACCAACAACAATTAAGATCAAGTTTTGAACTTTCAACCTTGAATGGGCACATCCATTTAAACGTTAGAAGGACTGATTAAGAAAATGTCAAAATTGTAATTATAAAATAGAGCAAATATCCATTCAAATGCTGATGAACATCTGTAACACAGACTTGTTCACTCAATGAAATCAATAAATGAGAAACAACGAGGAGGATTGTGCCCTGGATCTCAACTGTAGTAACATCACTGCATGGTACCGTTAGTACAAGACGCCTCTCCTTTTGTGTTTCTCGTGATTTTTTTTCTCGGCCATTATTTTAATTTGACTAGACAAGATGGAAATGCTCAGCAACATTTGAATGGCCAGATGCTCCATGTTTACAATTTTCTGTCAGAGAATCATTTATTGTTAAATGGCTATGAATGATTTGATTTCAGTTGCATATAAGAGTATTCATGTTAATGGAAACAAATTTATATAAAATATTTATTGATTGTCGACTTCTTTTTGCTGAGTGTATTAAACGCTCTCTCTCTATATATGTATACAAAATATATAAAATATTATTATTATTACATAACAATAGAAACAAGACCCCGATATATTATTAGAGTCATGACAAATAAGGATTAAAGCATTATTGAAGTGGATATTTAGAGTACATACACGATTATTTTTATTTTTAAAGCTAAAACGGTGAACTACCATTTAAAAGTAACCGACGAGTGACACAATTTGCAAAATGGTATATTCCACACTTTGAAATACTGGATTAAACTTTTATAGCGGTGTATTCAGCAACGGAAAGAAATATATACAATATTTGGAAAAAAATATAGACATGCCTCAAAACTATCTGCAAAATGTGTCGTTGATGCTTTCAATAGAGCGGTTTTTCATGAAAACCAACCCCATAAATATTTGATAGGTCTGTCAGTTTCCAGGCCACTCAGTCAATATGGCAATATACTTTATTCATACATTTTTAATATTTCATCTCATAACGTGCCACAGATGAGGTTTCTAATTTTTTCCTGTGATCTAGCGAAGATGACATTAAAGCTTGATGCAGTGCGTGCATCACTTTATGTGCATATTAAAATGTAGTGCTGGAATATGCATTACATGGTAACATAGCAATAATGTTAATTTCATTACGAATGATCGTGTAGCAGAAGTAATGTTAAATGTAAAGACTAGTTCTGATAATGCGATTGCATTGTGAAAGAAACGTTGTGAAATCGATCAGAAAAGGTTGATCATCTAGCATATAAGTATTGGTGTGTACTGCAAGGTTCTGGAATCATCAAAATGATAAGAAATTTTGCCCAGTCTTGGTAAAGTTACAAGCACTGTACACAGAAAGATGTATATGGGACTACGCGATAAATCATTATATCTATCCGTACTGGATAGATATAATCATTTACCAAATATATCAATTAGTAGGCGGTTTCTCGGCAAAATTTGTATCATTACGTATTAGTCAAAACATATTCTTTCACATGATTGGTAATAAGAGCTTCCATTTCATTTTTTGAGAGGTGGGCGTTTCCAAAACTGGTCTATACCTTTAATGAAAGATTGAGCATGCAGGTAAAGGGTGTCTGAGAAGAAATATATTCATCTTGCAGTGCAGATATACATATAGACACACACAGAGAAGAAGATTAGAACGTAGATAACTACAGCATAGAGCGGTGAACTTTACCCAAAAAAAAATGCAAATTATGGGGAAAGATATATCAACGTAGTAGGTTCTTTACCAAAAGCAAGACGAAGAAGGAGGGAATATAACATGTAAAATTGTGTCAAATAACACCTAGACATCTAGTTTTTATTCGTATAACAGGTTTTTCATGTACAAACATGAATGACGTTGCGTTATCTATTCTATGACAATTAACTTACAGTCTCTAACAATAAATATTTATTATATTCTGAAGTATACGTAATGCTATAATACGTGTCAGTCTGTCTTTGATAACCAAGGTTCTGTAAAATATTGTAGAAAAAGTAGACACGAAGAAAAAATATTGGTAATGTGTACTATCAATATTCATAGTATTCGGACATATCACGTTGCCGAAGCAGTGAAATGTATGGTTTATGGTGATGATATAAATATACCGGTACATTAGATTGCGGGCCGGGGAAAACCGCTTTAATAATGCACTTCACTTTGCCAATTATCGTAGGGTTTCATTCTGAAGAAATGCTTCATTCCCTAACAAAGGATCTCCATCGTTACCAGAATACACAAATGCTTGCATTGATTGAACTTTGAACAGAGTGTTTATTTACTTTCTTGTTTTAAAGGAAAGATTAAATTCCATTTCATTTTTTATTTTAAACATCTGCTTCCCTGTTTATACAGTTTTGACACCCCGGGACTTCCTTTTGGGATCAGTTTCATTCCAGGCATGGTATACGTGCATCCGTGGTAGAATCCGTGAAAAATTAGTGAGGGTGTGCGTGTGTGTGAAAGGGGGGGGGGTGGACGTATGTGGGAAGGGAAATGACACTCTATCAAATGCCCCTCTCCCCCGTAATTACAAACAAAATGAATGATAGAATTTGAAATTTCAAAATTTACATCGTAATTTGAATTTTTCTGCAACTGTAACCCTCGCAATTCATTTTCTTTTGCTAGGGAGGAGAGGGGGGGGGGGGGGGCTGAGGGAGGGTACCGGATTAAAAAAAATAGTTTTTTTAATCAATTTTGATAAACTGTTTCCGACTAAATTGGTAAAACATTTTTCACTGGATTTATGTCGAATTAGTTTGATTAATTATTATCAATTGGCATCCTTATTCAGTAATAAATGAATCCTGAAATACGTTGCGTCTAAAATTTAAGGGCAATCATTGGGCATGTCAGAATCGATGGCGTCGCTATTCTGCACAATTCAAGGCAGACCTTTATACTATATGCTGAGACATACACAAATCCAAGCCCTTGTTTGTATGGATGCATAAGCCTGATACACATGGGGCGTCCTCTGACTGACGCAGGGCTGCGTCGATGACTGGGGCTGTCTTTGACGCATTCAGAGAGGGACATCGTACACAAAAGTAGTGTGAATACAAAATGAAAAGTAAAAATGAATATTGATTTGAATTATTAATGTATGGGCGAATTTCACTCACATCCGGAAGTCTCTTCAATCGCCGACCTTAGATGTTATATCATGTGATCAATGAGAAACATAATTGTACACACAAAATCAACCACGGCATACACGTATACATCATAATGACTCACGATCTAAATTTCACCTGTCACTGACTTCCTGAATAATGTAGCTATGTGATTACTTATTCTGCCAGCATTTTTATTGATTGTTTGATCAAAATTCATATTTGTTTTCCTTCTTACAAGTGGTATGATGGATTTACTATAATAAAGAGTAGAGTACACAATTGTCAAACAGGAGGTCAATGAAACCCGATGTAACCAAAAATGAAGACACCTTTACTGTAAGAACATCGTTCTAGAATGAATACGTTTATTTGTATAGCCAATGTACATGAAGTAAGGAAATCGAAAGTAGGAGCAAATAATTGGTACAGATAGGAATTGAGGAGAAAGTAAAATGTACAACTTACTAGTTATTACATGTATATAGCCTCGGTCAAAACTGGACTTGCGGCTGGTCCACAACGAATTCCGCAAAATATCCAACATGCAGACACTGATGGATTCTGGTGGGGGGTGGGGGGGGGGGGGGGGCTGCCTGTATCCCCTCCATTGGAACCCTGATGGCATACCGTCAGTACACATGTCCAACAATGTGCCGACATGTGTGTGTGTGTGTGGGGGGGGGGGGGTAATTCCCTATTTTCTTCTCGCTTGTTAGATACTTTGGGCTGGTGATTTTTTAATTTTTTGCTTCTCAGAGAACTTGTGGGTAAAAGTAAATCGAAAAATCATTATAACCCGCCTTTTTGACCTGTCAGAAAAATCTTGAGGAATATTGTGCCCCCTCTTTTTATAGGACCCTGAAGCCGCCCCTGTTTCACAGTAAACCATGGTACATGTATAACATGATAATGATTTAACGTGTAGATTTGTCAATGATTTGTATAAGTTTGGATGAGGGTAGAGTTCACTGGACTAGACTGAAACCCGGATGTAGGCCGGAAAGCATAGGCTTATTATTACGTCGATCATTTCCTGCTAAATTTAATGTATGAAGTTATCTTTGGCTATTGGTATGATGGATGCGCATGCTGCAAATATCAATCATAGACGTATGTATGGTATCAGACCCAAAGTCACCAAAGGAGGGGAGGGGGGCTAAACTTGATCACGTACATAAAAAGTGACAAAAGACCCCCCTCCCCCCCCCCCCAAAAAAAAAAAAAAAAAAAAAAAAAAAAAAAAAAAACAACAACAACAACAACAAAAAACAACAACAAAACAAAACAACAACAACAAACAAACAAACAATAAACAACAAACAAACAATGAAAAATGCAAGGTAGCGCCAGACAACTATAGTTGACTGTTCAATATATAGGCCACCCTTGAAAACCATCCTCTTGCAAAGTTCACGTCTAGGGTTCAGTAGTCGAGATGACGTACTCTGTGGAATGCACTTCCGTAATCCCCAACGGGGAGGCTTGCTATCCAGATGTCATTACATGGTTTAACATTGCAGAACCGCTGGCGGTGGGGAAAAATGGGGGGGGGGGGGGGGGAGGGGGTGAAATAAGCTCCATTTCATCGTACACACTAGTGCATTTTCAGTTTATGTATGTAGTAATGCGATTGAGAAGGTGTTGAAATATTTTTGTGCTTATCTTCAAAAACGATTGCTACCATGCAGTGTTTGATGTTTTCAATACAAAAGATTCGGTTTGATATTTAGATTTAGACAGCGGTTAAATATACATTTTTCGCATACTCTGTTAGTGACACTCTAAAACATGAAGAACATAATTATTTGTACGTTCTTTGTAAACATAATACTGATTGATGGTAACAATAATTACAATGATAAGCGATAGAAACAAAAATGGGGTAAACAAAAATTACGGCTGTATTTACAGAAGGGTTCTGATGAGTATTTCTGATACATCTTTATGTAGTTTAGTTCGAAATGACTTAACAAAAACGAAACCATTTGATACGTTACATATATCGCATTATGCCTCTTTTAAAATCAAGGGTATACTAGAGAGAGAGAGAGAGAGAGAGAGAAAGGGGGAGGGGGAGGGAGGGAACAACAATTCTGGCTCAGTGTGACGTACAGGACAGTCCTGTCATTTTTAGTGATGTCATGTCTTAACATTCTCAGCTACCTTTCAATGACAGATGCTCAGCACTAAACCAGTCATGCTGATACCTTATACCACGTGCAATTTTATCAACGCTTTTACAGAAATATTCATCAACACATCATGACCCCTTGCCTTGCACTTAACACGATCACCTATACGTAGCTTTGTGTTTCACCTAAGTCCTACTGAAATGTGCGAGCATGATGATGATGTATTAGCAATCAGAACATGATTTCTAGATATAGGTCAAACAATATGGTAATGAAAATAATGAAACGGCCCATGAGTTTTTGTAAATAGATGCGATCGTGTAATCATTTTCTAGTTCATTTGCAGTTTAGCTCTATCATTCACGTTGAACAAAACAGATTTTAGTTTTATTGAGATTGAGATTGTATTATTTTGTTTTCTATTATGTTAATTGCTGACTCACAGAAATGTATGTTGCTCTCCGCATGTATTTTTTCACACATGAAAAGGAAAACTACCAAACAAACAAATAAACCCCTTATTTGTTAATACAAAATTGTATATTTATCCACCCGTCTATTCCATTACAAGTTCATCGTTGCCATGTAAAAAGGAGACGAGATATAAATCGGCATTAAAACTAAAACAAAATATGTAAGAGAGAAAGAGAGGGACAGAGAGAGAGTGAGAGAGAGAGAGAGAGGGGGGGGGGGGGAGAGAGAGAGAGAGAGAGAGAGAGAAGGGGAGGGAAGGAGAGGGGAGGAGTAAGACATAAGGTGAGACTAGATCATTAGGAGATTATGGATATGAGGTAGAGAGCGAGGAGAGGGAGTAAGAGAAATAGAGAGAGAGAGAGAGAGAGAGAGAGAGAAACAGAGAGAAAACGATAGACAGACGGACATATATATGAAGAAAGGGAAAGGCCTAATCGTGAGGAGACAACGAAAGAGAGCGCTCAGAGAAGGCCGGCCTGTCACTTGAAGTCATGCGTCTCTTGTTGAGACAAGTCATCAAGGTGTAAACATCTTGAAAGTAGGTTATGATAACCACTAATGACAAATAAATGAGGTACATGACTGACTGACTGGTGTGATGTATGTTGTGATACCACCTTCAAGGTTTCATCGCCTGCTTTAAAGCCCTACTGTACTACTTGCTCTCTCTATATAGAAAACAATGCCTAATCGGTGCATGTTGGTCCCCCGTGATCCTCTTTTTCTTATATTAATTGAGAGCTGAGTTGATGAGATTGCCGCCTGTCAGTGACCTTGCTGGGTAGTCTAATCCCCCTGGCCAAACTAGTACAGACAGGCTTTAAGATTGAAGCAGACCCAGAGCTATTATTTTGTGTTAATCGATTGTTATTTTCACTAGCGATTGAATGCTTGCATTCTGAATAGGTTGTAAAAACTCATTAAAACATATATAATAGACCTTTATTGGAGATCTTTATTCCTTTTTGATGAGGGGGTTAAAGGCCCTAGAGCAAACTTATTTTATTCTTTGAAGAAGAAGAAGAAAACAAATCCGCCAATATCCCCGAAATATGTATAACTTTCATCCGTACCAAAAGTCAACGTGACGTGGCACCGCCGGGAATATAGACCGCGGCACGAGAGCGATTGTGTCAGTTAATAAGATGCTTGTATGATTTTGTAACCCGTATTTACAACCCCATACAAATACGGGTTACAAAATAATACAACGTATAACACTCCAACTCCAAATATCGTAGCTAACTTTGTCTCTTTTGTATGAATGTCTATTTAATAATAATCATAGCATGTAACCACAAATTCCCATCCCTAAAAGCATATACAATAACAATTCAAATTCAAATTTTCGGAACCCTATGCACCTTAAAACGAATTTAACGAATTTGGTATAGAGAGTAACTATGCAGATTATGTTGATACGGACATCAACATTTATTAACGATATTGGACGCGAGGTGACAGCGTTCTCGCATCTTGTCCACTCGAACAGTTTTTATTGATATAAACAAATTCAACCTCATCGTTTAAACACGTGTCATGCAAGTCGAGAGAGAGAGAGAGAGAGAGAGAAACAAAATCATCTCATTTGAAAGGATAGGACCAAGACGTTTATTAAGCAATAGCCAATCACAGAATAAAACACCTGGGTGTAAGACTAGTCATTCCTCTAAACCTAGCTACGAGTCCTCACTTTAACGACTGTTTTCATATCTTAGGAAGACGAGCCGCACACAAATCTGTTTATTTTTCCATCTTCATCTTTTACATCAGTGTCGAAAGAAGGAGAAAGAACGGGTGTGTCCTGGCCAAATTCTTAGAATGAAGGTCATACTTCATGATAGATCACATTTGCGTAGCCTTGTAGTCCCTTCATTGATGGGGCACTGTGCATCGGGTGAGGGGGGGGGGGGGGAGAGGGGATGATTATTTTGTACTATGTGAATAAAAATGCGTGTTAACGCGACCACCGTCTAGGAGATAATTAGGTCAGGGAGGGCATGGTCGTACTATGTGAATAAAATGTGTGTTAACGAGACCACCGTCTAGGAGATAATTAGGTCGGAGGGGGCATAGGTTGTACTATGTGAATACAATGTGTGTTAACGCAACCACCCTATAGAAGATAATTAGGTCGGGTGATATCACAGCTGTCAACCATTTAAATTTCTATTCCTATGATTCTGCCTATTCAAACACGTGTGATGAACCCTAGATTCTTCCCACAACATGAAAAAGTCCGTGTAATTTTTTTACAAAATAGGCTATTCTTAAGTTTCGTCATGAGACATTCCTAATTATGTCTGTGAAATGTTGACAGGTTTGTGAAATCGTCTCATTTTCATGTTGCTGTCCCTTCCTATACCTTTCTTTCATTATTCTTTCCTATTTTTCCTTGTCTCCCATCCGATTGCAGGGGCGCTTGCCCCCTCCCTCTTAGCAACGCCATTCTTACATGAGGTGACATACGCCATCGAATGTTGATGGAAAATACCAATGGATCAAAGAGTATAAGACACGGAATAGTTAGGGAGAATTTTCCTGTTTAAAGGCTGGAGTCATGTATGAACTGATGAATAAGCCATTTCGGAGTTACTATTTGCGCATGGGCAGATAAAAGATCATTATTTTGTAGAAAACCTTAAAATCCACAGAGATGAATGCCATGCCGGATACGTGCTCATGAAAGTTATATATTCATTCATTAATGCACCGACGGCACATTCGTTGATACACAGTTAGAAGTGTTCTTTTTAAGAGGGCAAGCAAAATATATTCATGAACCATCTCTGTATAGCTTTGGCAATGATTATTCTAAAATGCACAAGGTGCATTGGACTTCTCGATGTTTAAAAGATCTAAGGACATTTGGGGTCATTTGTACAGCTGCTGCTATCTCCGCACAGGAAGCTGTATTGAATGGAGATCCCGTCCAAGAGGTCCCTTTGAAGCCATCCGTGGCACCGCGCGTCTTTTGCTTCCCCTACCGTAATCCCCTTAATCCCTCTCCGAGACCATACAGCTCCCTAGTGGCTCTAAGTCCTCCCGTTCCACCAACAGTCCAGGCCAGCGAGCACGGCGGCTTATGCGTTGCCGGCCCGTACTTGGGGTGAAAAGTGGTGATGAATTGACAACTTCTAACCATCGTCCAACAAATGCGCAAACATATAACACAATTTCATTTAGTTCTTTAGGGAGATAAACCTTTGGACTACCTTCCTAGCTATATACAAATTTCGGAAATTTTCGGAAAATGTCAATAATTAGATGAGAAAATCCTGATGATGAAAACCTTACATTCGCTCCAACTCACGATTTCCTTGGTCGATTTTGCTGGTTGAAATGGTTTCGTCTTCAGTAAAGCTATCCCAGCACGAAAAAAACATTTGATAACCAAAATGAAGTTTCATTGGTCATATGTCGAGAATTCTGTATTTTATATGTTATAGCTAAATACATCTTCACTGAACATGACCTAATTTGTCAGTGCCACGCATGTCTTCAAAGCTCGATGCCTGCATATTTTTACGACCGAGTGAATAGAGAACTTCGGGAAGCAGACGGCGTTGCGTAACATTTCGTAATATTTGGAATACTAGAGGGAAACTGTGCATTGATAAGGACAGCTGTAGATGGATTTGATGGCTGGAGAGGGTTACATTTCTTTTTGTTAAGCCAAGTTAATCTTGGATATATTTTCCTCGGGAAATTCTTTCGAGACGGAGTCTCCATTCATTACAGCTTCCTGCTCCGCAGTAGCTTGCTCATTCGTCTGTATAGAAAGATCTGTCGATCTTCATGATAACATTAGAACGGTGAGATGTAATTCGGATTAACCCATATCAACCCATTTTTGCTATCCTCGAAAATTAGATTATGTTCCGACAAATAAATACCGGGTTAGACAAGTTAGAAATCTAATGCACTTGCTCTTCCTACCCATATGCGCTATATAAGAGCTATTTTTTACCACGGTGCTGCGGCACCCCAGGGTGCCACATTCGTTTCGTTTCGTTTCGTTTATTTTATTTTAGCACGGTGACATACTTGAGCCATATGACAACACTAGGAGTGCTGCGAGAGAAATTTAGTTAGGGCCTAGGCCTATGTAATAAAAAGTCATTTCTTTGAATAACGTCAATATCGTGAAAACGAAATGTTTTCATATCTTATATAGACGAGCTGCACACAAATCTGTTTATTATTCCATCACATCAGTGTCGAAAGAAGAAAAGAAGGACGGCAGCTGTCTTCTGGCCAAATCCTTCGAATGAAGGTCACACTTCATTGTAGATCAAATTGGCGTAGTGTCATTTTGAATGATGTCTTAACATTTCCATTTAACATAGATTAAAACACCTGGGTGAAAAGTCGAATTATCACCTTGACGACTGTTTTTATATCTTAGGTAGACGAGCTGCACTAGTCTCCATACCTAAGTGCGTTATTGCAGCATTTTTCCACTGGGGTGCCACGTGCCATCACCAATGGTGATGCGAGGCAAATTTATTAAGGGCCTATATTAAAAAGAAATAAATATATTAGAAACTGCTAAATATTCTCATGAGGAAATCACTTAAAAAATAATGAAGGGTTTTTCTTTTACACGTTTTTCACGTTTTATTAGTTGGTAAGCGTGTAATTTGAATATTATTGCACTGAACTGTTATTCGTTTTACTTGTCATGAAGTGTTTTTAAATTATCGTCACGAAAGGGAAAACGAGTACTTTCGAAGTGTAATAAATTATCCATGTATTACATGGTTCATTTTGTGCAAAGAATCTTCAAGTAAACGAAAAGGAAAATGAGTAGCATTTGCTGGTATAATTTAGAAGTGCAATTAAGTTATCGTGTATTACATGATTAATTTTAGGCAAATAGGCCTATTGCTTAAATTAACGAACCCAAAGTCTTTGTTCTGCAGCGGGGAATGTCTTTTCGAGTAAGATCGATTTCATTCGCCTCATATCGACCGGCTGTCACGAGATGGCCTTATCAAGCCATCTTCTATGACAAGACGATCCTTAAAAGCAATAGTTCTGTAGAATTCTGTAAATTTGCCCAGTGTTGTGGGATAGTTTTTCATTAATTACTAAGCACACATTCGCGGATACACAACTGAAACAGTAATTACGAATAAAGCATATCTCATGCGTATACGTGTTGGTATTCCATTTCCAAAAGTCTTTTTAAATCGAGAATCCTCTTGGAAATTGATTATATTTTCATTAATGGTCACATTGAGCTACAGTCATTAAGAAATCTATCATTATGGAGGCAACTGTCCTTGTTGCAACCAGGGATATGAGAGTTTAACCGAACTAGATAGATTCAAACAGTATCTCTAAATTGGTAGCAGGCAGGGATGGATCAAATAACCTCATTTCGTTTCATTCAACTCATTATATTGATATTAATGCAAGGTATCACCTTCATCGTATAATAAAACACAGATGGTTTTCTGCTGAAGAACGGATGTACAGTCATGCGTGCGATACACAGCATTTATGAACACGGCGCGGCGCGGATGTGCATGCATGTGATTAAGTGGACCCTTACCGTCTCTCTCTCTCTCTCTCTCTCTCTCTCTCTCTCTCTCTCTCTCTTTGCCATTGAACGTGTCAAGCATAATAATAAATAATAATGTTCGATTTATTTAGTGCATAACAATTAACACTTAATTCTCTATGCGCTTTACTTAAAAGAGTGTGCTTTACATGAAAAGAGTACGCTTTAAGATCGACATGATATATAAGAGGAAAAATAACACCACTCCACGCACACCGACACATAAACACAGGAATTGTTACACTACTGTAAGAAAAGGTGTATCTTTAAGGCTCACTTAAACTCATAAAGGAAAGATGTATTCCTGATCGTCAAGGGCAGAGAATTCCACAGAGCTGGAGCGGAAACCACAAAGGATCCGTATCCATAGGTACATGTATGCATATTAACAGGGTGTACTGCAAGGATGTGTTGTGATGATGATCGCAGTGTATGTACTGGATTGTGATTATAAGATGGAGCAAGATTGTTCTGTGCTTTAAAACACATGATAAGAATCTTGAATACAACAAGTATAGGAATGAGAGCGTGTATTGAAGAGCAAAGGGCCTGCTTGCTCATCCTTTGACCCACTCTTGTGTCACCTCACAAAATATATTTTAAACGTGACTTAATTTGCCTGTTATTGCCTTAGTCATATTAGTTATGAACTTTGTTATGAATTTTGTTATATACTGTATATTATACTTTGTGACAATGTCAACCACATTTGTATGTATTATAATTCATTGCCAATGTAAATTGTTCATAATTCAGCCATCTGGCTGCGAAGTGCAATTAATAAAACCTTTTCAATCTCAATCTCAATCTCAATCTCAACCCGTTTGTAGGGCAACCAGTGTAGTTGCAGTGTCATGTTGCAGTTTTATGTTGCAGTCTTATGTTGCATTTTTATTTTGCAGTCTCATGTTGCAGTCTATATTGCAGTCTCATTCTTTCTGACTTTAATAGATATTGGATGTGGTTCTATAAAATAGTCCTACGAAACTTAAGGTTCACGATGTTCCTAGAACCCATAAGTTCATAAGGTTCAGCATTCTTTATTATTCCATGCAGAGTAAATGAAACTCGTGATACGGTAAATGTAAAGGTACAAAAATAAACATCTAAATGTCTCGAACAATTGATTTACATAGTGAAAATCCAATAATTCAATAACATACTGCTCACTTCGTTTTATGTCAAGAAATTGATAATAAGCAGATAAACGAGCAAATTCAGAAAACTAAATAAATATTTATTCAGTTTTTGAAGAGGTGTGCCTTTAGGCTTTTCTTAAAAGCTGCAACAGATGTTGAAGTACGGGCAAAAGACGAGAGGGGGTTCCATGAACACATTTATATAAAATAACAAGTTTAATAAGCATGTTCAGCTTAAAAATACTAAAATACTATCTTAATGGTGTGTTTTCTATCCCGTACTGAAAGAGGAGTGAACTTCTTTGTACGTTGGTCGCTCGTGCTCATTCGATTTTATCGATGTAAGGAATACGATGAAATGTTTACGCATGTGTCACGATTTAAATCAGCCCTCACACGTGAGAAAATTAGACAACTTTGGAAAACGAGATGAAAATACCTGGAAAAACAGCTGGGTGACATGACTAGTCCTGAATGTCATAGCGTTCGTTTCGGGGATGTACGGTACTTATTGATCTGATGACTGTTTTCATATCTCAGGTAGACGAGGCGCATTCACAATTTGTTTATTATTCCCTCGTGGTCATTTATATTGGTGTCAAAAAGAAGAAGAGGACCAACTGTGATCCGACCGAATCTCCATCGTATTAAGGTCGTTTTTCACGGTAGATGAAAAACAGATGGCGTCAGACCTTGGGGGGGGGGGGGGGGGGTTGCTTGGGAGGGAAGAGGAGGAAGGGATGAGAGGGAGAGAGAGAGAGGGGATGAGGGGAGGAAGAGAGAGAAGGAAGAGGAAGAGGGTAAGAATGAGGGAGAGGAAGAGACGGAGGGGAGGGGAGAAAGAGGATGAGTAGGAGTGAATGAGAGAGAGAGAGAGAGAGAGAGAGAGAGAGCGCGATAGAGAGAGGGGAGGCTCGAAGGAGAGAGGGATGGTGGATGATAGGGTAGGGGTAATAAAACTATCCGTTCATATGAGGTTCGGACCATTGTTATAGGTATGGACAGAATTCACTTTCATACCGGGCACTTTTCCGTTACGAATATAAACAAAACTTTCAGCATCCTTTTCCCCTAATAAAGATGACGAAGCACAAATTATCGTTGGGTGACGAACGTTAACGGTTTAAATTAAGGAAATTCATGCCATTGCTTGGAACCAAAATCACGTGCCAACATTACTCTCTGGAATCTCAAGAACTCGTCGCAGTGTAAATTATTCGAAAACATGCATGGTTGAATGCTAAAGTAATTAGATGCAACCCCGTTTCTCCTGTTGTCATGGAAAATGCCAACATTCAGCGAAGATGATGAGCAACATCTTGGAATTAATAACATTTTAGTTACCAATACATGTATTCCTTCTCTCATGAATGACACATTATCGGCGGTGTCATCATATTTTTTTCTAAGAAAACAGTTTTCGTGATTTCCACGAACACAGTTCACTTTGATAATGAGTTTGATGCACCACATAATTATTCTGCTTTAGATTCAAGAAAAAGTTTCTGTATAAAAAAACATCAAAACAATTATTATAATAATGGCAGGGAGCCACATATTTGTCATTTTCTGAGATATTAGAAATCCAAAAGAATGTTGTTCGTTTTGTTTTGTTTCGGGTTATTTTGAAGTTAACATATTAATTAAGATGTATCAAATTATGTGACTTATTTATCATTTTCGCTTATCGACTTTCCTTCAATGTTTTAGCCTTACATCACAACAAGGTATTTTCATACAACTAATATTCGAGATTTTCATCATGTGTTCGTAGGCATTTTACTTTGTTGCTCATAAAGATGGAATATTTTGGCCTTACATTATCTCATGAAACATGTGGCAATATGATTTATTCTTGATAGATAAATGATTAATATTAAGAGTCATAGAGATTGATCTATAAAGCTTTGATAATATAAAAAACTTTATATATCAAGAATAAACCATATTGTCACAATCATTTCATGAAGAGAGGTTAGGAAAAATTGTTTACATATTTTAACCAACAGCGTATTTTTCTTTTTCTATTATTCTTCATATGGGAGTAGGTTTATCACCTGAACCTATTACCATGACAACGGTTTATCCAAGTTCAGTCACTGGGAAGTATCATAAACCCTATCCATTCCAAGCAAACCCTTATAGCTCCTCACCATGAAAACCATATACTAATGTTATCCACCAATGTTGCATTCCCTTGGTATAGCCCCACTTAGGGAATGTCATGGCTGCCTTTCCCCCTATGCATTAAAAAATCATCTTCGCGGGGATTTTTCTTGAAGTCAAGAAACTCGTATGATTTACAATCATTAATCATGATTATATTACCCTAATCAGAAGACAGATCGGTTTAGTTACATTATTCTCCTGGAGACTGCAGCGGAAAATGTCAAGTTTCGATGAAGACGATTAAGCATCGCCTCGGGATTCCATTAAGCTCGGTTGCAGAGTTCTGAGTTATTCAATCTATTCCCAATGTAAATCGGAGGCCCCTCATTTAATGTTTCATTCAGGAAGTGCATACAGGAAATCGAATGTGGTAGCCAAGCTGAAATACGCGATCGTGCCCCAACAACATGAAACTACAATTTATTCACAGTTTATTGTTATGAGCTTGGGTTGTATTGATTTTAAATTACTTTTTGAGCATCCTGAACCGCTCAAGGAAATTTAGAAACATAATATTCCGAATCATTTTAAAGCATGCGAGCATGTTGAAGGGGGCTGACACTTCTTGCCCGAATATCCATAGTTTCTAAATTACATTGAACAACACGAAAAAAGAAAAATCAATTTATGATGGTCAAAACGCGACCTTGTCATCGAAACACACTAGATTAAATAGAAAAATGAGACTTTTGGGCACCTCGCTGCCCGTATACGTCTACTCGAAATTCTTAGATTGGGAGTGGGAGGGCTGCAACCCTCAAGCCCCTTCTCATACATATAAAGCCACTAAGCCAGGCACTTCATCCATCGAGGATATTAGTTCTTTAAACGGGGGAGGCGAGGGGGTGATATTTTTGTTGTAAATGAAGCACGCTGTACAAATATAACATTTATTGCATTTTAAAAACATAACAGCACCTGCTACTAACTTTTATAACCTGGACACACATGATTAATTTTAGTACAAACATTTTGAGAAGCAAACGAGGCAAAAGTTAGAGTCATTCTCTTAAAAATTAATCTAAGAAAGGTCGATTTGAGGTAATAGAAAAAAGTCCCAAGGTCAATATATATCTTGGCATAATGTTAACAACTTATCTGTTATTTAATTTCATGGGACATTTATCATTGCTCAGAGTGTGATGAAATATACCAGGCATAATATTATTGCATGTTTAGCACCGCACAATTAAAAAGGAATAATCAATAATAGCACAATGTGCCAAACGTACCTTATACGCGTATTCATGATAAGCTTTTTGTTTTGTTTTACTTCAGTTTTAAAACTATATTTTATGGAAGATTCTTGAAGGTACTACAAAGTTTTGGTACGGGGTCATGCATTTGGTTCAAATGAAGATTTTTAGAAGCATATGATATTTTACAATATTCAATGATCGTTGTCGCGGTTGAATCGAGTCTAAAGTGTTGAAATTGTAAATAATAAACTCCTTATGTTGTGTATAGCGCCCTTATAATAATAATTATTATATGTATTTCTATAGCGCCGTCCATCTAGAAATTCTATTCCGAGGCGCCTTAATATTACATGGCTTTAGCCTAGCTTTCATTACAGCGCTCTTGCATTTCAAGGAATTAATTAAATCAATGTGTTTTTAACTACAATCGACCGATTTGCTATTCCCGTTTGGAAATTATATATCAGAGCTGCATATTCTGAGAATATTCATGGTCGCAGCAGCTACATGTACCATGGAATGGCCTTAGTCGCTATTTGAAATATTTGAAATTTACCGAGAGCACCGGTAAATTTGTTATTATTCAATTTCTCGAAAGCAGAAGTGTTTTAGGACCTCAATTTGCTCGTGCTTATAATACATCCACAGGGAATTACTATCAATCCAATTTTCGAAATTTCCCAAAACTTTGCATTACCTTTAAGGATTCCCGCTAACACTCATTCAAACATGAGTGATAAATAGTTAATATATACAGTTATTCAATATAAATATAAGAAAAAACGAAATCATTTAAACACAGATCGTGAACGAATACACTTTGCATAGCAGAGAGAGAGCACTGAACAGAAATAGATTAACGATAACAATCTCCTGATTATTTTTTCATTCATTCATTCATTCGTCATACATTCATTTCATTTCATTTATTCATCCATTCATTTATTCATCAATGCATTCATTCTTCTATCCATTATTGTTTTAATTCGTTTCATTCGATATCCACATAGTATAGCGAATCTCTACATACAGAAAGGTTTTCTTTTTATTGTGGGAAAAAATGAGGTCTTTTTCTATAACGGCGACAAAACACCTCTGCCTTCGATGAAACAAACACATTTTGGTGAACATGTCATCCAGACATCAGAATTGATTAATGACAGAGTCACACCTACGAGGCCGACAGATCGATAATCGACCCATTTCAAAACTCCATTACCCCTAATGGCCAATAATTGGTCGTTATCGAGTGGGTTTGGCGGTGTGATTGATAACCCGGTCACATCTACGCACTCCGCGCCGACAACAATGATCAAACAATGGCAAGTTCTCTCAATACACGTGAACTCAGTTTGAAGTCGGTTTGGCGTTGTGAACATTAAATGGCCCTAGTTATACCAACGAGACCGACACCAGACCGATAACAGACCCTCCAAGCAAGTTCATTACCTCCTATTACCACGAATCGGTCGGCTACAGGAATAGTTTGGAGGTGACTGAGAGGTCATGACATCGGGGCATCCCAGTAGACCGACAATCAACGAGACCGACAGTGTCGGTCCAGTGAACCTTAAACAAAATTTTTCAGAAGGATAGACCAACATTTTCAGTCTAATGGGCTTGCAGCCTAATGACACTATTCTGCCTTTAAAACTGTTTGAGAACGACAGACACCTTCTTAACAGGGGGGGGGGGGTGGTGCTGTCAAAGCTCGCTTTAACAACATATATAATCCTAATAATTGCTATCATGATTCCTACACTGCTTTTATAAGCCGTTATGTTTTCTCAGAGCACATTCAAGTAAACATGTTGCCTGCCTTAGTGATTCAGGAAACGTTCCCGAGGGCATGTACATAGCGGAAGACATGCCAGACCAATCTGTATCTTAAAGGGAAATTCCAGTTTCTTTGGTAACGGCATTCCGATTTTCTTTTTATATGACTGTTCGAAGTAATAAAACCTCTCTCTATATATATTTTCAAAGGAGTAAACATTGTAAATGAGGAACTAGAAGTAAGTATCATAAGACATGTTTAGTCTTGTCTCTATTTACACACTCGTCGATTTGATTTATGATGAACATACTTTTTTGGCATTCCATAATTTATTGCACGAACAAACATGATTACCATGTCATAAACAATTTTTTATCGAATTCATGTTTATTCTCCGTAATGATCATGTTATAGTTATATCGTTTATTACCCACGTTTTTCTTAATGTGGTTTATTTTATATAACATTTGCAGGTGTACTTTGCACAGATACATACAATCATGTAGGTTACCAGCGACGCGTTTATCGCGACTAGAATACAACAATTTGCAATTAGGGAGAGAAAGAGAGAAAATATAATCAAACTTTAGGAAATATAAAAATAAAAATAAATTGAGAAAAAGATAAATAGATAGACAGGTAGATCAAGGAAGAGAGAGAGAGAGAGAGAGAGAGAGAGAGAGAGAAAGAGAGAGAAAGAGAAAGAGAAAGAGAGATTGCAAAAAAAGATCGTTAAACTTGTGTAACAGATCAACGCTTCTTCAGCACACGCAGTGTGACGCTGGTTGTATCAAGCTGTCACCGTATGAATATCCCCGTGACTGATGCGTCGATGGACGGGATTAATCTGACAAGATTAATTTGTGCACTTTACCGTAATTATGCCCAATATGATACACTGTTTCACGACAATGATGTCAGATGTAAACTTGTACATTACACAATTAAAAAAAAAAGGACATGTTCCACGCAGATAATACATGTAGTCTGATACCGGATCCACCATTTTTGATAGCAAACTACTCTAGCGTTTCCCTTTAGAAAAGCTATTATAGTATGCTCTCATTAATATATAGTACCTCATGGGAGATTAATGCCATTGTTGTACACGAGAAACGGTAGAGTTATCCGCGACTCCGCCTCATTCCCCTGACCAATTTAAGATTCACATAGATATAGTCATATCATATTTCAAACATTCATAACTTTCTTATTATTGGTCTGATTTATTTCACACTTTCACCATTATGTTCATCTTATCTTTCTGCCTTCATAATTTATAAATGACATTATTACAAGGGTTTGATTTCTCTTTGAAATTGATCTGAAGTCGACTTGAACAAGAGAACGTCGACCGCGTGTCTGGTGTCCAGTTGTCAGGTGTGTCCCTGAATTAGACCAAGCTAAAACCAAGCCTTGTGTTAACCTTGCTGCGAACAGGAGCTCTTGGAAGCTCTTTCTATCACAACAATTATGAACAAATGCCAAAAATAGGATATGATCAATTAGCGCTTACATTAACACTTTATCAGCTCTGTAATGCACTCCAATGCCAGTTTCCAGAATTTCAGAATGCGATTTTGCACTGTGGCTAAGGTCCCTGCAAGAGCAATATAATTATTATCATGAACTTGTTTAGCTCATGTTGAACGCTCTGTCACTATAAACCCATTAACTACCTATCCCTAAAAAAAAATTGGCCACGCCGCTCAACCTAATTGTAGTCACCGATGTAAGTTAACGTTCAAGTTAATTACAATAGACAGATTGCTTTCATTAAATTCCGATTCCAATTAATGATGTCACAGTTCGCTTGCCCCAACAGTTTTCCTTTAATTTGGAAAATTCTGGATATCAGATGTAGAGATGCCAACATCAACTACAGTACTAATTTAGGGTTTATTGGAAATAGTGCATGACTTCATATTCCTAGGAAATCAAGTCTAAATTTCTCATAAGAAGGTTATCTGGAAATTTATGCATGACGCTGACTGACTCTACTGGAAAGTTGGAATTATCCATGGGTGTTGGTGGTTGATCTATTGCATTTTCGTTACGGCAGGTAAAATTATACAGTTTTTAATGACCAATAGAGGGAGCCGTAATCAGATAAAAACCAGAGCCATTGATTAGGAGAGTTTGGGCAAACCGGTTCGAGTTGGGTACAATAATGGCGAATACTACTTTGTTGGGCAACTACAAAACATAAGAATATACGCCATGTTGTGACCAAATGAAACTAAGTTGGCCGAATTGGGTGTCTAGATGGCTCTGATAGATACGATAGTCTGATAGGTCTAGTTAACGTTTTTTTCCCATTTTGTTCATACAGATTTCATTATTACATTAGAGCTTTTAGGCAACCTCGCGTCTCGACTGTAGTAAAAACTGCTCTAAGAATGAGATTGCTCTCTAAAACGGTTGTACAATGTAACTATCCTTTGCAAGAAAATGTGTAACACACAATAATCAATTTTGATCACTGATACAGGCTCACCAATTTACTGCGACTAGACGTGCGTTTCATTAATGCTTACGTTTGCTCTATATCTCTCTCAAATTCGCACCATCCTTCTTCTACCCTGTCCTTTTAGTAATAATAATATCGCCTCTCATGTTTTTTTAAGCATTAGACCATTTTGCTCTTTTCTGTTAACAGGCCATCCATATCTTATGTAAATCAATTCACCTTATTATACAAGATGCACATTTAGCATAGGCCCTAATATATTTTTTTTTATAACGATTAATACAAGTCATGGACGGTATCCCGAAGCGCCTTACAGATATAGTATTACCCAAGTCATCGGATTCAGGCTTACCCGCACACAATGAATGCACATTCTCCACTCCGTGGGGAGCATTCCAGCAGGACCCCATTTTACAGATGTTCGCATTAAACTGCAACTACTTTTGCATCCTACCGGGTACCCATTTCACAATGTGGGTGGAGAGAAGCAGTGTAGATAAAATACCTTCCTTGTGGACATAAGTGCCGTGCTAAGAATCGAACCCACGACCTTTCATTTCCCATTTAAGTGTTTAAACCACTCGACTATGACATATACTTTGTATTTGCCATGTTCATGATTAAATCATTATTCTTTATCTCTTTGTGACAGGATACGGAGACATTGCTCCTGAAACTACCGGAGGGCGCATCTTCTGCATCTTCTACTGCATCGTTGGAATACCACTGGCTCTGCTCTGTTTGGCAAACATCGGCAACCTCCTGGCCCGACTCACTCTCAAGACCTGCAGGGCAACCCACTACTGTCTTGTCGTACGCCACAAGGTCGGCGCTAGCTGTCGAAGGTGCCGCGGAACCTCTAAAAGTCATCCCGAAACATCGTCTCAGAGGAAAATCATTAACGGGGAAGTGGAGATATCGATGGAAAACGTCGGCAGACCGCCTGCGTATGAATCTAAAGAGAAAGAAGCCGATCGAGCTAACGCAAACAAAACGTCAGATGCGAATACGAATGATCACGCAATTACACGCTCGGTATCGATAGCCACGGATAGACCGACGTCGCAACCGCATGGCGTGACCAAGCAACCGAGTTCGGATGTGTGCGAGCTAGGGTCGAGCGCGGGCGTACCGTCCTGCGGTTGCCCACCGAACCAATGTCAGTGCGAGCATAAGCCGGACGTGCTCGAGGAAGTCCCGCTCCTCGTCATAGTCGCCATTTTGATAATCTACATGTGTGGGGGCGCTGCATGGATGGCTTCAGCGGAGGGATGGGACTTTGGCACAGGGATTTATTTCATGTTTATAACGCTCACCACCATAGGGTTCGGTGATGTTCTGCCCATGAAGCACTATGCTGCTGATACGTTCATACCCTGTCTCTTCTTCACGCTGTTTGGTCTCGCCATCATGTCCATGTGCATTGCACTTGTCCAGGTTAAAGTTTTGCGGGGCTACCAGTTGATAACGAAGAAGCTTGGTCTGTGCTGAGACGAATAACTATTAGAATCAAATAACTTGCAAGTTAATGTGGTGGTGGTGGTTATTTTACCTGACTGCTAAGAAAGCACAAATGCTTGTTAGTAAGCAACCAGAGGACCGACAGCTTTAGGTCACCTCCGAGTATGATCAAAGAGAATTTGATTCTTTTCCTGTCAGATGCAGATTTGCCATGAAAACGAGTCCGTTCTTTGAAGGCACTTTCACCTGTTGCGTTCAAATATCCAAGGTTTTAAGATGTAAGTTCATGCATTCGAAAGATGGAAAACAGATCTGTTCCAACTGAATGAACGTCGCTGTCGGACGAAACCTGCAAGCCAATACTCAGATCCAGCTGGATCCTTGACGCTTATTTGCAAGGAAAGCTGCAAAAGAAAGCTGCATACTTTATTATACAGCTTTGTTAAATGGAAACATCGTGTTGGTCTGTGTCACTGACACGTGAAGACAAGAAGAAACAAAAATCAGTGATTTCATGAAAGTGGACTTTTTCGTAACCAGAAGACGAAAGAAAAAGAACTTCAGATCACGGATCTCCCCCAAATCGATTTCCTTGGAGCAAGACGTTACGAAGAGAAGATTCCTGGGACCCGTTTCACAAGCCCTTTTTTCAACGACAAATGACAACAACCAGTGACAAATCGGCTGATAATCAATCAGAATCAAGGATTTCACTAGCTTATAACAAAAAAACTGTCATTTTTACAGATGAAAAGTTTTGTAAAATGGGGCCCTGATCTGATACTTCTGTCACACCGCCAAACCGACTGATTTCTGACCATTGTGGATAGTGTAATTTCTCGTCCGGTCTGTAGTCGGTCACGTTGTGATGTGATTGAGGTATTACTTGGGACGAGGAGACGCGAAGACGACTTTCCTGATCTTGTGCAGTCCGATTTATACGAGAATGGGACATCCGAGTAGACCAACAGCCCAGGAAAGCAACACATTTGGTTGGTGACCCTTCGAAAAAGTTGTCAGAAGGTCTACTAAACAGACACGTCAGTTTCACAGACCGTGCGTCGGTATCATGAACCCTCAGAAACCTTTTCAGAAGGCCCGCAAGACCAATACTGTCGGTACATGGGCTGTCGGTCTTGTAGGTCGATGATCAAGTCGGTCCTATTTAGGACAAGCAATCGAGACGACGAGATCTTCAGGACAAACGAGTAGATGAGGCGATATGCGACGAATAATTTCATAATAGTGTTTATCTCAAATGAGATGAATCCTTGAAATCCAGGGTTGCATATTAAAAATGCCTCTTGCCTTTACAATAGTTTCAAGATCTTGTATTGCGTTGTTGCTATCACGTCTTGCTGTACGCGGGAGTCGACTAATACAGCGAAATACTTCATTTTGAAGGATGTTGTATGGAGCTTTTGAGCTTCCATTTAATTTTCGAACGGAACCATATGCATTGTTGCCCTTAAAGTTGGAATAATCTTTTACCTCTTTTCATGAAATGATTGTGATAATATGGTTTATTTTGTTATATATAAATTCATATCCTCTCAGAACTTCACTTTTTGATCTTAATGACTTTTTAGATTGATTACTGAAGCTCTGTGAAAATATTTACCTTATCAATAATAAAAATATGCCTATATTTGCAGTCACTTCATGAAAAGAGGTAAAACAAATTATATTCTAACTTTACGGACAACATAGTATATATGAATGGTCTGTTATTGGCATAATACATATGCATACATTGCTGAATTATTGAATATATTATTGTTGTATTGTTTACGAAGTCTTTGCAAGTCATATCATCAATTTCTATGTATTTACTTTCCAATATCAATGCTAGTATAGTATACGCTATATATACTCGGGCTGCAAAAAAAGCTGCTAAATGAAAAATCAATTGACATGGAAAGCTTATTATGGAAAGAATTATTTGATTGCATACGAGCATATCCGTTCAAAAGTAATATTGATAAATATAGCTGTAATAGAAACTTTATAATTGCCTCCAAAATCTTGCCTAATGGTCAATTAAACCGTTTTAACGTTTATAAACTCATGGACTCACATCATGTTGCTAATTAACGGAAGTAATTTTACACACAAATTTCGGCCTCATCCGTGTTACATCTAATAACAAATACAGAGTCGTGTATTTTTGAGAAGGTAAAGATATTGTACATTTGAATTATATATTTATAAAACATTGACCACTGTTGGTGGAACATTTTCTTTATCATGTTAACGTAATGGCCGAAGACACTATAATAATATGTTAACCTTTTGTAAGGCTGAAATATCGGCAAAAAAGTCGTAATTATTCGTAAAATCTACCAAAAAGTATTTCATCATGTTCATAGATTCATAATTACACTTTTCAGTGAAAAAAAAAGATTCAAAGAACTCCAAAAGTGGTGTGTGAAATTTTTCAATCATTTCAACAAAATTATTCATTACTTGATTTTAAATTATGTTATGAAGAATATTAATTTGTTAAATTATCTAGTGGTGGTTTGTTCGAAATCTTTTTCACAAAGTAGTGATACAAATTTGGATTTACCTATTAAATGCCTTTCCTTTCCTTTTAAATGTTACAAAAGGTTCGATTGAATCTAAGTAAAATAATTTAAAAAAGAGGTCTGATCTTGTATTTAATATTTTCATATTTATGAAACCATTCTTGATATTTTTCTATTCATAGACTCACGCTTTTTGGGTCTACTA
This sequence comes from Strongylocentrotus purpuratus, assembly GCF_000002235.5. Classification (NCBI taxonomy): domain Eukaryota; kingdom Metazoa; phylum Echinodermata; class Echinoidea; order Camarodonta; family Strongylocentrotidae; genus Strongylocentrotus; species Strongylocentrotus purpuratus. Next base: position 28,709,524 of record NW_022145600.1, on the reverse strand, counting down.
GGGGCGTTTAATGTGTTAATATCATTTTTTTTTAAAATAAAAGCATAAACGTATTTTCAAATCTTATTTCCTGCTATAGCATTGCGAAATATAATAATAGTGTATAATATAGTATAGTCAATACACGCAGGCATGTATATATAAACAAAGAAAATTATTGATTTGATTAGCTTGCCAAAGATATATATGAAAATACATAAAGTATTTCAGTTTTGTAAATTTGATAAATTTTGAATTCTTGTCATAAGCTTTGTATTACTTTCTACTCACTGTCATGTTGTGCCTTCCTTTATTTGTGAATTGTTTTGATAAGTAATTAATTACTATCATTTGATCGTTTTATTTTTCGATTACAATTCGAAACATAAAAACAACAACAGTCACCACCACCACCAAAATAGCAGAAACAACAACAACTGCTACACAACAGCAACAGCACAGCAACAAAAACATTAACTTAAACACAGTTTACTAATGAAAAGGAGATCAAAATTTATGTTGCTGCGTTGGTTTCAGTGCGTGTTCCTACTCCTTTATACATTGATGATCAGGTAGTAATATCTTTTAGGCTGTGGTCAACTTATGCTTTTTACTACTCCAAACGCGTCCGATTTCTTAATTGTAAATTTGAGACTTTTTAACCTTTTATTTAAGAAATCAATGTGCTGATTAATACTCCAATAACACAAAGTAGTAGAAATACATTCTTTTAAGAGTCATAATGTTGGGATCACTTCATTGTAGAGTTGAATTCACTTTCAAAAATTAGTGGAATAAATCCCAAAGTAGTGGTTTAAATTACTCTTCGAGAGTGGATTTCACTATATATTTTTTTGCGTGAGTTTGATAACTACTCCTATTCATTTAGAAAGGATGAAATATGTTGATAAATCGCCATTCAATAAACATTACCAAACCAATGCAAATGATTTGTTTCTATTCAACTGAGCCGCTGCTTGGAAGGAGTGACATGTTTCAACATTTACTCCCGTGACAAGTTCGACTGGCTTTACTTTGTAATATCTAGGGTGAGGGTTATAGGGATTAGAGTTGCATCTGGTTTTTCCGCCAGGTTTAGGTTCATGGTTATGGTTAGGTTAAGTTAAGAATTCGGTTTCTAGTAGTGTAGTGTGTTGACCTCGGAGTGGTAATAAGCCAGTTCGTAAATACTATCTGCGCATGGGCAGATAAAGGTCATTTTGTTCCCAAATTGTAAAACCCATCGAGACGAATAGTATCTGCTCATGAACGTAATATGTAATCAGTATTCATTTATCCACCGATGGTACATTTATCTCAGAGGCAAACAAGAGGTATTCATTAAGCACCTCCATCACTTCGGCAGTGATTATTCTAAAATGCACAAGTGCATGGGACGTATCCATCTTGTAAAAGATCGGTGGATATTTTGGGGTCATGCGTTCCGAAGTTATTTACGAACTGGCTTATTTTCGCCGTAGCACGTGTCGGATGTGACCCGTCCGTCCCTGGTGTAAGTGTTGTACAGACGAGTTTGTAGTACTGTCTTCAATAATGTGATATTCAATTCCACAAAGAGCGCCCTCATTTGTTGAAGAAAAAAACACCGCTGTCGATAACATTTGAATAATATTTTCTTACCTCTTTTCATGAAATGATTGTGACATTATGGCTTATTCTTTACAGATATAGTTTATTCTTAATAGTTTAACTCTTTAGAGCCTTATTGGTCAACCTCTATAACTCTTAAGATCGATGATTATAGTTCTTCAAAGATATATATGCTTTATTTATAAAGAATAAATCATACTCTCATATTCTTTTCTTGAAAAGAGGTATCGAAACTATTCCATCTTTATGGGCAACAGTGTATATAAAGATTACAGTAATAACATTATTAAAGATGGCATGTTTATCATCATCAAGCAACTATACGCATTTTTGAATTCTTAATTTTACGTACTAAATAGTACATTAACGAACGAAAATAGAACAAGCTCTCCGTAATGCCACCTTTCATATTCGTGTAAACTGGTGTTGTTTATTTTGCTTTATATGTCGTGCTAATTTATGATTTGATTTCAAATTGCAAAGGTATACATTTAGCTTCCAAATCAAAAGACAAAGGTGTGCACTGTGCATAATTGCCAATCAATTTTTCTTTTTTTTCGAATGAGAACTACTGGCTTTTATTTATATTATATTATATTATATTATATCACAATTACAAGTTTTATACTTATGTTGTTTATGACATTATCATTAAATGATACTTTGAAAAGCAAACACAACATAACATTTCTTGATTTCTTCTTTAAAGATAAATAAACTTTGCTCTATCTCATCTAAACGAGCCTGTAAGTATACACTGGCTTGTATGATTTTGTATTCGGTTTAAGAGAGAAAGAGAGAGAGAGAGAGAGAGAGAGAGACAGAGAGAGAGAGAGGGAGAGAGAGAGAGAGAGAAGGATAGAGCGACAGAGAGAGAGAGAGAGAGATAAAGAGGGAAAGAGAGAGAGAGAGAGAGAGAAGAGAAAGAGACATAAAAAGATACATAAAGGTAAAGAGTGGGGGGGGGGGGGGTTAGTACACAAACAAGTGGTATGTTTTAAATAAGAGGATGTAGAGGAGCTTAAAATGTCACAACATTTTGAATGATCTGAAAGAACGAAGGCCGAATTATAAGAAAATTTTCATAAGATTTATCCAACACACCCCTTGGGCATATTATTGTACGAAGAGGCACTTGATAAAATTCATTGAACTTCTATTGATACAAAAACTTCATGGGATGGTGGAAAGAAATTCAAACCACAGAGGAAGTTGTTCAAGTACATTAAGTCCTATCGCAATGATAAATTATTGAAAGGTAACTTGAGGATAAGGGACAAACGACAACAAGTCCTGTGAAGAGGTATGGGGGAGGGACAGAAGGGGCACTTACCCCGGGGGCACTTAAAGGGGCCCCAAACGTAAAAGGGCGGAGGAGGGGCAGAAAACCTAAGGGAAAGAAAGAGTAAGGAGACAAGGAAGATAAATTATGATTACATCATTGGTTATAACTATGTGCCTCAATATATTGCATAATAAATGAGTTTTTGAGGGTTTTATAATGCATTATATTCCACATACTAAGAATCTTGCTCTACGATTGGTCATAAGTAAATCACGTGATCAAAGATAGTTCGCCCATCATTGATGGGAGAAGCAAAAAGTTCGTTGCCCTTTGTAGATAGTACTACTATCTACAAAGGGCAACGCACTTTTACTGAAGATAGAGGTACTATCTACAAAGGGCAACGCACTTTCACTGAAGATTATCCAAAAGCGCACTAAAATAGGCACATGCGCGCACCGTACCCTCAAGGGGTTGGGTTAAACTTTTAACCTTTTTGGTGTGAATTTGGGCCTGGTGTCTTTCATGTAGATTCATACACGTCCTTTTCTTATTGTAGTTATATAGTTTTTAGATGTGGAATATAAAGCAAATAATCACCTGTTGTTTCAGGCGATGGCAAACTATCACTTCCTCGTCGATCAGAATGTAAACGCTATCTTTCCTCAGCTTCGCTTCGGAAAGATAGCTACATCCACATCCTCGGAAGTGATAGTTTGTCCCATCACCTTCACCAACGGTAGTTATTTGCTTAATAATCTTTAATAGCTCAGTTGTTTTTCTGCCTCGAATAATATAGCCTTGAGGTGAAGTGAACAGAAAATCGTTATGAACATTCAAAATTCAAAACTATCGTTCGATTGCACTGCTCCCATAATTATGTTGTCTTGGGGAAAATGGTATTTTCGAGGATTAAAAAAAAAAAAAAAAAAAAAAAAAAAAAAAATGTATAGGCCCTGCCGCCCAGTCGCTTTGCTCTTTATGTTTCGTGGAAAGTGATTACGACTTAATTAATTTTAGATATGGGGGATAGGGGGGGGGGGGGGTAAATGAATCCTTGTATGTCTAATCTTAAATTTCTTCATCGTCAATCAATCTTTATTTTTATCTACATGTTTTAGCCAGCTTGTCATAACCGATGCGTCAAAAAGTGAAGCATTTACAATAATGTTTTTAAATAAATTTCAAATTTATAGCCCGGTATGCTAAAGTTCAACAAGGTATTTACACCAACCATTGTTACACACATGATTAACGCTAGAGGGGGTGAAACATAGAGTCGAATATTTGTGAGCATCCGGAATGCACCCTTTCTATATACATTTTGTCGACAAGACGGCCCTTTTGATTAATGTTATTTTTGACGAATCACATACAAATGAATAAAATGGTTAAGACTCCCTTTTTTCTTTCTCGAACATGTTTTTGTCGGCTAAAAGATCAATCGGAGGACCTTTTTTCTATTCCGGGGGAGGGAGAGGGGTGGATGGAAGACGTTTGGTCTCCGAGTGTTAGAAACTTTGGTCCTACCCCCTCCCCCGCCCAGCCCCCTCGCACCCGTTCGAAATAGAGTAGCATCATCCCTAGTTGGAGTAGGTGGAAGGCGGAATTATCTAATTCCCATAGACTTAATATATAGTAAATACAGAGATCATCCGGGCATCGTTTTCACAAAACCGTCATAAGTACAAGATCTTCCTATCATCCAATTATGACGAGTCTTAATTTGTATACACGCGTTTCAAGGAGATGTCGACGAACTTGTAATTATAACATAAGTACGGTCTTGTGAAACACTGCCCAGGTTCCCCCCGGAGGCAATGGTACCACCTTTTCTTTGTAAAAAGGATTAGCATTTCCTGGCACATGAAGATATTTTGTCATTATGATGAATGTGGAAGGTTGATCCTTGGGGAATTCAGGACTGTGTCATTGAACAGTAATGCGTTTGCAAACAAAATAATACAAAGAGAATAGAATAATGTTCAGAACGAGGAGAAGGGGGAAGGAGAGAGAGAGAGAGAGAGAGAGAGAGAGAGAGAGAGGATGTTAAATGAAAAAGGGCATTTCTATGCCGATCCTTCAATTTATTTTCGCATCTTTCTCCATGTACGATTCAATGGTGGAACCAGAAATCTAAAGTAAGAGGAATATCAACTTTTACCGCAAAATAAGTGTTGTGATCAAAATTATAATGATAAAGATATAACGGAATAAGCTACGGCTGGGGCCCTGGGGACTGGGGTAGAGGTGGCCCTGTTATAGTGTCCCCACTTTCACCACCAGTCATCACCTGCAAGGGATGTTTTATGCTGGGTTGAGTTTTGTCTTTCGAAAATTGTTTAACCGATTTATTATTTTCCGAGTTTTAATGGAGAGAGAAAGAGCTTTTACCCATATTCAAAGCTAAAATATTGCCCATAACATGAGTTGGAATATATTTTCCCCTCTTTTTTTTTTAAAATGACTGTGACAATATGATTTATACTTGATAGAATATAGTTTATATCTTTCCAAAACTTGTATCGATTAATAGATCATAAGAAGTTATCGATTTGATCTTTCAAGAATCAAATTAATGTCACTACCATTTCAAGAAGAAGGGGCAAAAGTATATTTATTACCCACTTCCCAGGCTCGCCCTCCTCCCCCTCCTCCTCCAATCACGGTGCTCCCACTGAATGCACTATCCTAATAAAATAATGGAAGTACATTTGAGAGGAGTCCATCAATACAATCAAAAGGCACAATCGTTCTTTATTCCTTCTGCTTATAATAGCGACCCGTGCCGTACGAAAAAAAAGTTCCAGACTACATTGTTTACTAATCTATTTAGCCTCTGCATACATGACTCAGGGACATCCATTTTTAACTCACGTCGTCCAAAAAAATACGAACCTTTCTGTTAGGCTTACTTTCTGTGAGATGGGAGTTCTGTACCCGGTTCGTTTCCCCCGATATGCAAACACAAAAGAGTTGACTATTCAGAGCAACAATTAAAGCTTTATCGAGACCCACTGAGCTGGGACCATTCTATTCAACTACGTGCGGGAATCCGGTCAAATCTGTGTTTTTTCAACTGATTTTTAGTATACGCCGGGGTAAGACGATTGACGATAGCAGGGCTATATGGAACTTCCTCGTCTATCCTACTGCTTTTACGAGTTAAAATTGGCCACAATGGGCGCATCGGATCGTAGGACTATGAATTGGGTCTAGGTGAAAGTTTGGGTCTATGTCTAGGACCAGACTTCCACCGTATCTTCTCCTCAAGAGCGAAACAGAGGTAAGTTTACATACTCGAGAAGTAATTGGTAGGCCTATTACTGAACCGACAGTCGATTGTAGTATGCGCGACCGACATGTTATAAACAACAGGTAGGCGGTCCTATACTCGCTATAGATCATAAGCACCCACATTTATAACACGATCAGGTTTATAAGAATTGATATTACATCAATATTAATTCTCAATCTTCTTGCTTTTCCTCTGTTAGATTCGGAGATGCAAGGGTGGTGTGTTTGTTCACTTGTCCTGGATACGTTTTGTAAGCAAGCGCATGATGTATGCTTCTGAGTTATTGATGCGTAATTGGTTTATATAATTTTATAATTGGATGTAAAATACAAAACTCGCAGCCTGGTGAGCTAGTGAACTATTTAAGTATGAGGCACAGAGCCCCCAGCTCCTAAAAGATCGAAGCACTTTGATTTGTTAGCTCTACGTAGAAGCCTTTTAAAAGGGCACTGTAAATCACCACATCGGGCCCTCCGTTTTATTAACAGTTGCGATTGATCTAAATCAGCGTTTTTTGACCGGGGTGCCGCAAGACATCTCTAGGGTTCCGCGAGAGAAATTTAGTTGCATCAACAAATTATTTAGGAATAACGTCAATTTCGTGAAACACCAAATATTAGAAACCGCTATTTTGCCATGTTCGCTCCAACCTTTAAAAAACTGCCTAAACCACACATGAACTTCAAGATAAAAGTCTATGTTATAGAGGTATTAAATCTTGGAATCCGCTACCTACGAACGTACAAAATATGTCTTTCTCTGTATTCAAATCAAGGGTAGTATAAATACTAATGTTATAAAATGCAATTTTATTGTTTGAGTTTTATAATATTTTGAATAACAGATAGTGTTTATATTTCGTACGCTTAAATATTTATTTATATAACTAAAACAATTAAATTAAACGCTGTTTGGAAGAATAATTACTGATGGGGGGGGGGGGGGCTGGATGGTAATACAGTCAAACCTGCTTTAGTGACCACCTGTCTACAAAGGCCACATTTGTTGTTTCCCTTGACAATGGTTTCTCATTGAATCATGTACTAAATTAACCTGTCTACAAAGACCACTTTTCGTGTTTCCCTAGGGCGGTCGCTATAGACAGGTTTGACTGTATCTCGGTTTGTACATTTTCTTTTTTTGTTCTTTATACTTATGTTCACTATTTGTTTATAATATTGTATGTTATGATAAGTGTTATCTTATAATTGTATATTTATTTTTTTATCGTGCACGGACCTGCAAAAGAACGGCCTTTGGGTGAACTTGGTGTCGTGCGAAAATATAATAAACTGAAACTGACCCTCGCTCGTAACATTTAGACAATGCCCGATAACCTTCATATTCATTTTTATTTGGAGGCGGGTGCCCGCATAAATTATATTGTATATCTTATCTAGTGTTGATTACAAAAAACATCTTTAACTTAACTTAGCTTCAGAGTGATGCACAATAAATATTCTGCCAAGGGATGAATTTGGGACTGGGGTCGACGCGAGACTTTTTATTTCTGAAAAGGGTGCCGTGACTGAAAAAAGGTTGACAAACGCTGATCTACATCAATCAATCAATCGCATGCATCCTATCTCTTATGTACATAGTTGCGATTGATATCAATCGCAAATAGGTTCCGAATAATATCGAATCTTTATCAGACGGGGCCCAGACCTGCCAAGACGATACACCCATCATTTGCCTGTACTTTTTATGACAAAGAAATCATTTTTTGAATATATTAAACCGTATTTTATCATATTTGTACATAGTACATTTTTAGATAATTACATTTTCTACCGTTTTAGAAGGGGTCGTATCGAATTATATCCCAGTCCGGCACGAACGTCCTTTGGCAAGACATTTACATCTGCAACCCAGGTGTTAAATGGGTACAGTCCGGTAGGATGCGAACGTTAAAGTATATAGTATGCTCAGCCATGTGAGCGTCTGTAAAATGGCGCCTGGAATGCTCCCCAGGGAGTGGAGAATGTGCAAACAGTGTGTGTGGGAGAGCCTGAATCCGACGACCTGGGTAAATTAATATAATTATCTGTAAAACGCTTAGAGACATCGTCGATGTATTAAGCGCTACATAAATAACGTGTTAAAATAATATTACACGCGTCGTCTGCTCGTGTCCCACATATAGGAATCGCCTTTTTCACGAATTTCACATTTTAACCCCCTCCCCCTTCGAAAAAATCCTGCGTACGCGCCTGCCATACACTATACATTTTCTACCAAAATTGTTTGGCACATGTTATTTATTTTTAATCCTGACCATTCAGTGTAAGTTTCGTTGGATTCTGTGAGAATATGTTTTCTATACTTTCCATAACTCAAGTATATTTTTACGATTGACGAGCATACAATCATTTCACCTTTACCATCTGTTTGCATATTAAGTGTTACCTTTGACAAGCGTATGAAAATGTCAGATAATGTTTCAAATGAATCTAAATCTATTATTTACACTTACGTAACCTCAGTACAATATAGGAGGTTCCTAGATAAAGCAGGGAGTTGGGATTATCCTGGAAAAAGATTTATGTCACTAAGCTGTCAATACAGACTTTTAGATTTGCACGTCGACATAGTGGACTGCTACGTGTGACGTCATTTTAAGGCATTGGCGCAGTGCCATAAAATGACGTCATACGTAGCAGTCCACTATGTCGACGTGCAAATCTAAAAGTCCCTAATATCTCTTGTTTTGTCTCTTCTACATTATTGTAATTCACCCCTCCAGGGTATATCACTTTAACCCTGCTGGAAAGAACGCACTCATTCACACTCATTCACAGTGTGAATCACAGTGTGAAATCACAGTTCACACTGTGAACACAGTGTGAAACACAGTGTGATTCACACCGTGAATAAGTGTGAATGAGTATGTTCTTTCCTTTTCTGGTTATCCACACTGTGAACCACAGTGTGAAACGAATCGAGCACAATGTGAAAACGCCCCAATTTAACACTGTGGAGCACACTGTGATTCACAGTGTGATTCACACTGTGAATGAGTGTGAATGAGTGTGTTCTTTCCAGCAGGGTTCACCTCCTCCATATAACAAAGCGGCACGGCTCAAATCATTGCCAATCAAAATGTTTCAATGTATCACCTCTCATTAATGTTCTTTTTATGCTATTGGTATCTTATGAAAAGGCGCCTAATTAAATGTTATTACTATGAAAATAACTTGACTTCTTAAGAAGCGAAACAAATTTTAGTTAAATCTGAATGATGCTCATTTATTATGCATTCGAGTATTTGTAAAGCGATATTTTTAAATTCTAGTCAGGCAACTATCCTTAGAAAACTTAACCTATGACCCCTAGACAGCTGGCCTCCTATAGGACAACTACTCCTGGACAACTTCCCCTTCAATTCCCCCTGAACATCTATCCCAATGGCCATTTCGCCAGGACAATTTCTGCCACGGCCGACAAACTACCCCTAGATGACGAACTCTGCGACAGCTACTCTCGGGGGTGTTTCACAAAGATCCTTAGACGAATTTAACTCTAAGTTGAACCTAAACATTATGGAGAGCCATTTGTAGCCTTAAATTAAATATTTCCAAAAGCAAAAAAAATGAAGTATTTTAGACTTTTCATAAATTCCACATCAAGAACATGAAATCTCCTTGATAAAAGAAAATATGAATGATTGGAATCAAAATTGTATGCCTTTTGAAAAGATTTTTACAAAATATTTACAATGATGCTAACCGCTTTCCATAATTGTTAAGTCCAACTTAGAGATAAGTTCAACTTAGTATCATTGTGAAACACCCCCGTTGGGCAACTATACCACCACTGGACGACCCCTTCCCTATCCTTACTTTTCTTATTTGAGCTTACATTGTTGTTTCTTGAGAGTTAGTGGAATCAGTAACCCTATTCTGGAGGATTACCATTGGCCAGTTGTCAGGTGTCACGGAGCCTTGCCATGAGACACGGACCCCTTATCCCAGTTCCTTAGAAAGGACTTAAAATAGAACGTTCTGAGGTTTGTTTTTATGAACAAACATATATTCTTTACACGCTATCGTGGAAAATAACGATCTTTTAAGAAATTTAGCCAATTCAACCAATAAATCATGTATTGAAGAATCGAGAAAAAAAACTGCGGAAAAGAAATTCAAATTTCAATAATATTATTGTATTCATGATCTTTGTCATCTTCTTTTGTACTTATCACACTTTTGGAATTATGTACTTTTCAAGAGTAGGAATATAATTGTTCATCATAATAAAGATTCATTTGGAAGAAAACAACATGGCGTGACTTAGCTTCGCTCGTAAACTGTCGCTATTGCATGCAGGAATGTATATTCAACTGCTTTGATGAAGAAAGATAAACGATGAAAAATATGTTTACCTCCTTGGGAATGTTACCTGCACTTGTGAAATTAGTTTTATTCCGCTGACAGCGACGGATTTTCAAGATTTGTTCCAGAAAAAGGATAATCTACTTTGTGCCTTCATAATATGACTGTACGTGACTTCATTTGTTATGACGTGACTTCATTTGTAATGACCCCAACATAGATTTTCCATATAGCGAAACAAGAATCGATAGAAGAGGAAAATATATGTTATAACATAACAGATGACTAGTCAGCAATTTTATTGCAACATGATCTAACTGTCCATCATGTGGTTCATAATCCCCGCCGACTGATTTAGGGGAGGGGGCACAATGAGTCAATGTCCTCTCATGAAAAAAAAACCAGGCAGCATAAATATATGCACCCCTTTCGAAGTAAGAGGATCTCTGTATTTCCTTTACACGTTTTTTTGACAGGCTCCCTGTGTTTGCCTAAGAGAGAATTTTCTTTCTTTTTTTCGTTTGAAAAGATCAAATATTGATCACATTCTTAGACCTTGATTGTTTGTCAATGATTTTGCAATTTGCAAAAAAACATGAAACACCGCATATATTTATTTTTCAGAAACATTGAATTTGATATACAAGCTTACTTGTAAAAGAAACAAAAGGAAAAAAGAAGAAGCAGAAGAAAAAAGTCGAAGAAGAAGACAAAAAAGTAGAAAAAGAAGGAGAATAATAATAAGAAGAAGAAGTAGGAGAGGAGGAGGAGAAGAAGAATCTCCTTTCCTGTGAAATAACGAATATGATTGGGCGACCGGCTGACAATATTATTAATTCAATTTTAAGTTCATACACCATCAGACTCAGGGTTGATTGATACTTATGATTCAAATTCATGCGAATTCTAAACAAGGCTGTATTTCCCAGTTAGTCAGATAACACCAGCGTTGTCACTCCCATGTTAATCACTAATATAAATAATAAAGCTCATTTGTACAAGTCCAGATTTAAAGATTTTTGTTTATTGTTTGAACGTTTGAAGTCACCCCACACAAGTCTTTTTAAACGCACAAATATGATCTACCTCGGTAAAGGGTATTGACAGAACGCCATGACACTTGACCCCTGTTTCATCACTTGTTCCGTCGTCATGGTATTTCTTAAGTTAAATCGTCCCGTCTCAGCTGGTGCTTTTTTCTTTCCTTCAAACTTCTGTACACCACTGTGCACAGCAGAATCCGCATGCCCTACAGTTCGGGAACTGGGATTGGATGTTTGAAAATCCTTGATTTGGATGTACTTGTATAAAAGAGCCAAACAGGTTGAGAGAAAACATTTTAACAATACTTTGGACCAACCGGGGAAGAGTTTGTGAGGTGCACTACATCAGTAAAGAGATACATCTCATCAACGTGGAACATTATTGACAATTGTAAGTACATGACTGTAACTACTTTGAAAATGTCGACTTTGTTTGGTGATATAAGTGTATGAGAACACCATTACACCTTGCTTATAATCGTCAGATGCAGGCTTATAGATGATATATGTCGTTGCTCTTTCGCTTGTCACTTGCACAGGACTTAAATATGATTGTTTCGAGTGCCTTTCTCACGCTCGCCATTTAAGGGTAGTGTATCCTTTTTGCAGCCAACATCAAATTCTGGAGAACTTTGCAGGAATTATGAATATGTCACTATGTCCTATCTGTGAATTTAAACGTTAGCAGTGTCCTAGTATTCAAATTATGCGAGGAAATCCGTTTACTTTATGGACTTCACTGGCAGACACTATTGAGTGATTTACTGACTTCTTTTTTTCTTTGGCAATAACACATCATGAGCTGTAAATGGTACATGAGCATTGTCTACACCAATAAACCACTTCTTGTATTAGCCAACATTAAACTAATTGAACAGTTTGCGCAGCACAAAACGGACGACCATTCGGTACAAGGTTCTGAAAATCAGACTATTTAATAAAAGGACCGCAATCCCTTAATTCGATTCCACAACTAACGGTCGTTATTTTTCACAAAAAGACATTTTGAAGGCCTCTCGTTTTTGAGGGAAGTTCTAAATTAGTATTTGTCAATTGCCGTCGGAATTTAACCTGTTCATTTTTGGGCCTGCAACTGGGACATATCACGATAAATTATACACGAGCAGTTATAACTCCCTCTCTCTGAATATGTCATTGTGTCGATTGTGTTGATTTCCTGAAGACCAACATCATTGTGTAAGGAGGTGTCGTGGTCTGGTGGATACGTCACCGGACTAGATAACACATAGCGGTTCGAGTCCCAGCTGCGACACCAGTGTCCTTTGTCAAGACATTAATCTATTTGTCAATCTCAACCAGGTGTAGTTAATGGGTGCTCGGTAGGAATTAATTCGTTTGAAGTGCTTCTCAATTCATTAAGGCAACTTGGCCTAAGCCAGGGCATCTTCGGCAACAGTAGGATGCATTGTGCGAGATTGTATTATCATTATCATTATTGTTATTATTATTATTAATATTATGAGTAGTTGTAGTAGTAGGATTAGTAGAAGTAGTAGTAGTAGTAGTAGTGGTAGTAGTAGTAGTATTGATGATGGTAGTAGTGGTAATAGTAGTAGTAGTAGTAGTGGTGGTAGTAGTAGTAGTAGTAGTAGTAATAATAATATAGTAGTAGTAGTAGTAGTAGTAGTAGTAGTAGTAGTAGTAGTAGTAGTAGTAGTATGGTGGTAGTAGTAGTGGTGGTGGTAGTAGTAGTAGTAGTAGTAGTAGTAGTAGTAGTAGTAGTAGTAGTAGTAGTAGTAGTAGCAGTAATAGTAGTAGTAGTAGTATGAGTAGTAGTATAAAATAATGTCGTACTCGTAGAGCTCTCAAAACAATTTTTCGTCTACATTTAATTTCAAAGGTAGACACATGGACAAGCAGTTTGGAACCTGCCCTCCACTTTTTCACAAACAACATAGGAAGTTTTACTGACTGCTTTATTTACAACTATCCCGACATTCTCCTCCTTTATTTGCGTAGAATTGGAGGACAATTGGAAAATCAGTACATGAATAACGCTTCCTTGTGCGTTTATCACTCAAATGAGACTAAAAGAAATCTTCCTGGTAGATAGATAGATAGTTAGATATACCTAAATAAATACAATAATGGATTAAGACAGAAATAACTCCTTTTATACGGTTTTGGGGGCGATTTTCTAAATTTTGGGGGAGGGGTGACATTCCTGAACATTTCCAAGGAAAGGCGACGCTCTGTTCCTCTTCAGTCGCGAACATTGTATTTACTAGGACCTAATGGGAATATTGACCTTAATGTCAAGCTCTTGCAAACCACTCAATGGAATATATATATACACACTGTATATATAATACGTACGGTTGACAGATCTTGTACTCTTGTATAGCATGTTACATGTTTAAAGTTAGAGTATAACGTTAAAGTGTAAAGATGGGGATGCTATAGAGCTTTATGTTTCTTGAAGAATTACAAGCAACTGTAATAATGTTGCTCATATACTTCCAACGACTAACAGTTTCAATGATGAACAGTTTCAATGATGAACGAAAATATTCATGTATTCCAAAGACAAAGTCCCGTCTAAAGGCAACAGCAGATGGTCACAGAGATTGGTATACATGATAATTATACCTAGCTATCATTTTGTGGTTGACCAAACCTCGAGAATGAAAGTGATGTAAAATCTGGAACAAAATCAAAACTAACGTATGGTAACCGTGCATGACTGAATTAAATGCAATTATAAAAAATCACATGCATATTATTATGAGTGTCTTAACTTATGCTACAGTATATCGTCATAGGTAAATATTTCAAGCGTTGTGTTTTGTTTTAACCGTTTTCCTGCACTAAACGTAAGCCACCATTTCTACACCAGTGTAAACAGATTTTATTATTGGATCTACCCATTATTGAACAACTGCCATACATGTGTGTCTTGGAGTTAGACATTTTCCAACTGCGAAGACATTTTGGTAAGGGATATAATTCCACGTGTGGTATCAGGAATAGTCATGATAACGGTCTAATGTGTCCACATAATAATGTTGATCAAGTCTCATCGTGCCACATATTTGATATATACCCCCTTCCCTATCCCACCCTCTGCTACACTCTATACATGATCAGTGGCGTAGCGATGCTTCAGCCAATGAATTAATACTTGCATCAAATATTGGCGGGGGGTTGGGGGTGGCATGGATCATAGGTAGAGAAAAGTTGGACAAACAATGCTAAAAGTTAGGGGTTGACGGTCTTCTCATCTCCTTTTCAAGTTACTTTCCCTTTTCCCTTTATGTCCCTTTTATTTTCTCTCTTCCCCTATTTTTTTGTTGCCATTTGATTTGGGATAAGGGCACATACCCCGTACCACCCGTAGTTACATGGACGCCAGTGGGAATATCACGGAGTTATTACAGCGAGCTATGTTCACTAGAATTAGATTCATTTTCTTTTGTATATATATGCTGTATTACCAGACGTTCCATGAGTATATGACGATACCATATTGTAGAACTTCAAGCCCACTTCCAGAGTATTTATGACATAATTTATCGACGGTGCATGGTGGAACACTGTTTGCTAACATCTGACAAGTTCGCGAATGATTGTTTAAATATTCATCACGTTCATTTCGAATCTCTTTGTTGTAAACTTACAAAGAAATTTAAGAATTTAAGGGGTATGGTTTTGAAACCGGTAGATCCTGTTCGGTACTAGAGCAATGTTTTGTTTAGTTAGACAATGGACATGAAGAACTAGTCCAATTGATTCAACTTAAAGAAAAGGTTGAGTTCTGAGAAAGGTGAAAAATAATTTGTGAGCTTTGCTTTTGTTTTGTGTTCATCTTAGTGTTGAAGAATTTCATAGCAAAAAAAAAAATCCCCCTTTATACACCAACATGGCTGAAGAGAAATGGCTTTTAAAACGCCCACATTATTCAAAATATGACAAGAAATAGCTGAATGTTTGGACCAAAGGTTCATGCTACATGCTTGTGATGTCCCATGTGTACACATTTGTGTGTGCTTTTATTATCATCCTCAAGATTCCGAAAGCCTCCCAGTATAAAGACCAATGATGTGTCACTCGATTAACCCTTTCTACCTGATGGTTTCTTTCACAATGAACTGAAGATCCAACTTGATCTTTAAACCATAAATCATGACTATAATTATTAATAAACGTAACATACATTACAGGTGGAATTAGCACCAGGCATTACATTATTTATCTATTCGCCCGCGTTTCGACTGGCCAGTGGTCTTCGTATTGGAGGGTGGTATCATGATACAACTTGCAGCACAACTGCTGACTCAACCTTTCTCGAATTTGCGCTGAACCTAGCAAATATGATACAAAACTAGTTCTTGTTAGAATACCACTAAATTACAATGATCGAATACACAATCAAAAGTATTTGTCAACGTGCGTCATCATATGGTTCTATTATGAATATTCAGTCTTTTGTGACTAGCTTTACCGCAACCTCACTGAACCAGTACATTTATCACCGTGTCTTTATACATAGGTGAATACAGATATGGCTTACAATAGGCCATTTTCGTAATGTAACCAAATTTGATGCATAAGTCTTTGTGAAATGCTTCAATACATATTATTTCATTCACTTGATAGGAATAATAGTATTTCAATAGTCGAAATGCAACTGCATATATTAAGTGTTGCTTGGTAGGTCAAGCCATAATGTTTGTCCAACCTGGCAACAACTAATGTATGCAGTTCGGATTCTGTCTATTGAAATACTATTATTCTTATCAGGTGAATGAAATAATTTGTATTGAGGCACTTCACAAAGACTTATGCATTAAATTTGGTTACATTACGAAAATGCTCTATTACAAACCCTACATTTCTTGAACCACTGGAGCAACATAACAACATGGGCCGAATCATATATTGTATGACCCGTATTAACCAAAGCGTAAGGAAAATCCACTTCAATAGACAACTACTCTAAAAGTAAGCAGAAGAATCAGAGAAGCAGACAGTATGGAAGATCGAATGAAATCGGACAAAAAAAAAAAGGAAAGTTATAGCCACTATGTACGTACATTGTGACGTAGTGCCGGACAACTTTCCAATTTGTATTTTGTTTCAAACACACAACATGACTCAGGGGTGCCTTTTCTTTTTAGAAGACCTACATTTATGATAATATGCTATCCATGATATATGTTGAGTAGTGCCCCGTGCAAGGGAGAAAAAAAGACATAAATACGAGACTTTGATCATTATTTTGAGTGCTTGTTTTCTTAATACAGACATAATCAAGGATTCTTTTATTACAAAAATAATATCTTGACATTGTATTGACACATTAACCCGACTCTCTTTGTAATTGAAGGATGTATACATCTCGACATAATCATAAAAGTATGCGGAAATAGGGACATAACCTCAGTCGGCTCAAATATTGACATATCATAAGAACGGAAGAATCTCGTGCTTGGTAGAAGAAGAATACAAATAAAGTCAATGTGATTTTGTCCCCTTCTAATGCGATAATTAAAGATGAAGTTGAGTTCTGGTCATGCGATTGCATTGTGAAAGAAACGGTGTGGAATCGATCAGAAAAAGTTGATCATCTAGCATATAAGTGCTGGTGTGTACTGCAAGGTTCTGGAATCATCAAAATTATAAGAAATTTGGCCCAGTCTTGGTAAAATTAGGCCCTAAGAAGCACTGTACACAGAAAGATGTTTTCGGACTACACAAAGATATGGCCCAAAATGTGATCCTCATTTGTGAGCTGCTACACATAACATTCAGAATATGAAGGCATTTGAAGTGCCATGCTTTTCAGGGCACATTTTTTCTCTGATGTTCTTCCACACTTGCATAATAACTATAAAAAAAGCTCACAAATTATTTTTCACCTCTCCCTAGAACCCGATCTTCTCTTCAAACTGCACACAAGTGTTTTATCCACCTTTGCCCGGTTTAATGTTTAGATAATGGAGTTTGAGGTTAGGTTAAGGTCAAGTTTGATTTGTAGAACGTACATTTATTCAGCAAGATCATGCCAGACTGAGAGCCAGAAGGGCGTTATGAACTCGATGTGGGACACATGTTCATGGAGGTGTCGTGGTAGAGTGGTTTGTTCACTTGATGACTCTCAATCCAAGGGGTGAGGGTTCGAGTCTCAGCTAGATTCTTACGTCCTTTAGAAACACATTAATCCACATTTTGCCACTCTCCACCCAGGTGTAAATGGATAGCTGGTAGGTGCTGGGGTAATGCAGGGCCATATTAAGGGAGAACGGCATTGAAGCTTATAAGGCTTCCCTAGGTAATCTTTTTAAATTCCTTTCCTGCTTCTACTACTCCTCCTCCTCCTCCTCCTCCTTCTTCTTCTTCTTCTTCTTCTTCTTCTTCTTCTTCTTCTGCTTTTGCTTCTTTTCCTTCTCTCCCTCCTCCTCTTCTTCCTCCTCCTCCTTCTCCTCCTCCTCCTCATCCTTCTTCTTCTTCTTCTTCTTCTTCTTCTTCTTCTTCTTCTTCTCTTTCTTCTTCTTCTTCTTCTTCTTCTTCTTCTTCTTCTTCTTCTTCTTCTCTTTTTCTATTCCTTCTATTCCTCCTCCTCCTCCTCCTCCTCCTACTTCTAATACTACTTTTTCCTCATATTTATGTTTATGCTTATGTGACAATATTGCTCCGCGACCAATCTCCTACAAACCTACCCGAACCGAATATCTAACTTCAACCAAGACACCATTCCCGACAGCAACCCTAACCCTAAACGTAATATGAACGCAAAATAAAATCTCGAGTCGTCGTCGAAGCAAGTGTCAGATCACCAATCATCTCATATTTGTTTTACAAAGAGATATTGATTTGGCGCAATTTGATATATATTATGTAGGATAGATGTTCGCTAAATAGTTAAACAGTTGTGTAGTTTTGTAGTGTCTTATATTCCGATTGGTTCTTTATCAAAGCCTTAGAAATGATACTGTGGCATGTTTGTATATACTTTTATGTTTGTAACAAAAACGATTTTACATAGATTTGTCGCCCTTTTTTTTTGGGGGGGGGGGGCGCACGGTACACTTAATATGCATTCATTATTACGGAAGTTAAATCACTTTTTTTTTTAAATAGTTTGTATAGTTTTTGTAATTTCCTATACTCCGATTTGTTCTATATCAAGTAGTCAGAAATTATACATGTACCATGCTTATTTATGAGTGAAGCATAATATATTGAACGATTTTACAAAGAGTTAAAGTCCCACAAATTTCACTTAAATTGTATCATAATCTTTCCCTTCACTAAACAAATATGCCCAGTCTACACATCTCCTGAGAAAGAGACTCACTATTAAAATGGAGACTTAAGACTATCCATTTATATGGATAAATGCACTATAAGTGTACCATGTGCCCAAATCCACGACAGCGTTAAAGCCCCTCTAAAGTGATGGGAGCCCCAAATTCGATAAAAATTTGATGGCAACATTTTGTATCATAATGTGAACGAGTATGTCATTTATAAGACACACTTCTGCAAAGATTCCCCCAAATATATTTGAGGACACATATTGATAACAAAATACATAATTTGGGGTTTCTGTTTGTCCGCAAAAACCCTAAATTGTGTATTCTTTAATCAATGTTCGACTTCAAACACATTTGTCTTGAAAATCTTTGCAGAAATCTGTCTTACACGACAATCTAGTATATTTTCAAACCGTTGAATATATAGTTTGTGTATTTGTATTCAGTGTTTGGACAAAGTATTTTTCATCATTTTTGTTCAATCTAGAGAGAATTTTCTGTTATCCCTTTAGCATTTACCTACTGCTAGATTTTAATCAACCTCAACCGCAACCACAACAAGAACAAAACAGCAACAG
Organism: Strongylocentrotus purpuratus; assembly: GCF_000002235.5. Taxonomy (NCBI): domain Eukaryota; kingdom Metazoa; phylum Echinodermata; class Echinoidea; order Camarodonta; family Strongylocentrotidae; genus Strongylocentrotus; species Strongylocentrotus purpuratus. The sequence continues at coordinate 28,690,122 of NW_022145600.1, read as the reverse complement.
CAATAATACTACAAAAAAAAGTCCTCAATGTATTTTTGTCTTAAACGGGATTTTATTTCCTTCTCTCGAAGCATGTTTAATGCTACTTATTTGGCAAGGTTTGGAACTTACAATTTTATAAATATATTGCGTGCACATGCAGTAATTGTATGTGATATTGACGATGAGGGCAGTATACATTATTCGCATAAAAGTGAAATCTACCAAATGAAATGTTGCATCTTTCCTTCCAACCGGAGGCTATGTGGTTTTAACGTATCATAACCAAAACAATATCAACGCTATAATTTTCGCTGAAGAGAGTGATGGCCATGTCTCAAAACAAACTCTTTGAATAAGGGTGAGGAATTTCCCATTTTTTTTTAAATTCATCGATTAAAATGTAGTTATTTGTCCAATGTTTTGCGTGAGGTTATTATATTCTTTGCAAATAGTACACGTACTGTTGTCATGATACACAATGTGAACTGAATTATTCAGGTATATTTATATCCATAAGATTGCCATTTACGTCTTATAATTAAGACTCAAAAGGGGAAATTCGTCAATTATATAATGATTTGGTCTGAGAGTAATGTCGATCAAAATGTTGGACAAAGTCATCAACGTAATGGGTCGGACACGCAATAAGAGGGTACTCTCCCTTAACAATTATTATAGGAAGAAAAAGGCGCGCTCCGTAAAAATACATGCAGGGTCTAGACTCTTTAGGCTATGCCCGTTGCCCACGAAGCGTCTCTTTGATTGCGTTTTTGCCTGCGCTTATCAATTAAAGACGTTTAGAGCTTACGCCAGTAAAAAAAAGAAGCAATTTTTACACTGTTGATACAGCATTCACACTCTATACTATATCACTCTTATATTACGCGTCGAAAGCAACGTCAGTCGTTGACGCAGCCTATGTCAGACAAATAACGCATTCCTGCGTCAAACAAATGGCGCAGTACTGCGTCAGAAATATGACGCACGTGTACAGCGGGTGTTCGGCTGTAACCTGCATAAAACATACAGTTCACGAAGTTGACGGATGCTTTGACCGAAGCAGTTGATTTAGTTTTGCTATTGAAAATATGAATTTTAAAACATTCTCTTGTCTTTCATCATTGGATCTCAGTCTAAATACACACTAAGTCAACAACACTTGAAAGACAAGCGTTCCTCATTTTTGTTTCGCTTTTCATCATTAATTTGCCAATTGATAGTGATTCTCATCAATGTTACATAAAAGTAGCCCAACATTTACACTTATGTAAACGCTTGTGTTTTTGTCTTTTACCAGAATGCTTCATTTCCTCATGAGGAATTGAATTGCTTCATCCTGATTAATTCTGTTTTTGTTCAATCAATAACTTGCCAATTCAATAACAAGAGAACGATTTTGGACCAAAATGCTCCGACACGTAGACTAATGGTTAAAATGTGCGTGGATCAGTGGCGGATCCAGGGGGGGGGGGGGGGGGGGCCCGGGGGGCCCGGGCCCCCCCCTTGAGAAAAAAATCATGTAAAATCACGTGATTTTTACCTTTTTTGGGGGTTGGGCCCCCCCCCCCTGGCGCTCAAGGGGGGGGGGGTGCAAAATTGAAATTTTTTTGAGGATCAAAAAAAAAAAAAATGTGCTCACTACCCCCCCCCCCCCCCCCCCCCCCCCCCCCCCCCCCCCCCCCACTGAGCGAATTTTTGGCCGGCGCGTTTTTCAAATTTTCGGGAGCAAAAAAAAAAAAAAAAAAAAAAAAAAAAGATTGTGCTCTGCTCTGTACCCCCCCCCCCCCCCCCCACTGAGCGACTTTTCGGCCAGCGCGATTTTCAAATTTTCGGGAGCAAAAAAAAAAAAAGTTGGGCCCCCTCCCCTAAGAAATCCTGGATCCGCGCCTGGCGTGGATATCACCCCCCCCCCACGAACTCATAAATATTTCCATTCATAACGATGAAACAATTCTATTTTCTTTGGATTTCATCCAAGAGGAAACGGGAATGAGGTCACGAGTTACACCTAGCATCATCATCATTCATTGTCTATGAACCTTGCACTTGAACTAATGGACAATAGTATTCTCTTCACGTCCAGTGGCGTAGATATACGGGGCACGGGGGCACCCCCATCGGCTGCCGATTTTTTTGTTATTATAAAAAAAAAGAAGGGAGAAATCATAATCACTGCGATCTTCATTATCTCCCACCCTTCTCATTACCGAACCCAGCCCACTGAATGGCTTCAATTCCTTTTAATTGCATTACACCACGCCCTGCATTTCTAGAAACAAACGCCCTGCATTCCTAGATATACTGCTTCGCTTGACTTCAATTCCTTTCAATTGCATTACATAACGCCCTGCATTTCTAGAAACAAACGCCCTGCATTCCTAGATATAGTGCTAATTCGCTTGACTTCTTTAAAAAAAGCATGACAGCTAAACACATGTCTCTACGGTCCATCGTAACTTGCTTATAGACTAAAAGAGAGCGCCTTGTATGCTGTGGAAAGGGAGAAATATAAATTCAATGATTATTATTGCTGTTGTAAAGTGATCATTATTTACATCATTATTATTACCATCAACATAATCATTATTATCATTATTATCCTGGTAATTATTTGTATTATCATCAGTATTATCATTATTATCATTATCATTATCATTACACACGAAGGAGAGAAAGGGAAAGGAAGAAAGGGAGAAAGGGAAAAGGACGAGGAAAATAGACGTGTGGACTACCTCCCCAACCAAAGAGGTATCTCTTTGCCCCAACCCCTTTCTTAAGAAGCCGTGTATTTTTTTCGCATCCTATCTTGTAAGTAAGACTTTGCCCCCCCCCATTATTGTTCCATGAGCTAGTGCCCCCTACCTGTGATGGGCGGACTGACGGTTCGCGACTGTTCTAGCGTAAATCATTATTTGGATGTCCTTCACTTGACTTTGACATCATTATTTGGATGTCCTTCACTTGACTTTGACATCAGTATTTGGATTTAACGTTTTGTATGTTTAGTTTAGTTTAGTTTAGACTATTATTATTGAGGTGTCGAAGTCGATTAGTTTAAGCACTTGACTTGAAATGCAAAGGTCGTGGGGTGGATCCCAGACACGGCACTAATGTCCTTTGGCAAGGCAGTAGTCTGTATTTGCCACTCCATACCCAAGAGAAACGGGGACCTGGTACAGGATGACGAAAGCATTTGTGGTAGTGATTGCCATATGCCCTCATGGTGACCATATGGTAGGAATACTCCCCAGGGAGTGGATACGGTGCAAATTATTTGTGACTGAATCCGATGACTGGGGTTATAATATCTATAAAGCGCTTAGAGATGGTATAATACATTATTATTATATTATGTTCAAACTCCTATCCATTGCATTCCCATTCATACAACAACACACAATCTATGCATCTTTTCGAATAGTTATTTTACAAATATTAAATGGGGCGCCAGGCAATGCGCCAGACATGAGCGCTATATAAGACTCTTATTATTATCATCATTATTATCATTATTGTTATCATTGTTACTATTATTATGATTAATAGTATTGTTGTTATGATTATTATTATTACTACTATCATTATTATGCTAGAAGTAGAAGTTACAGCGGTGGAAAGTGACGATAAAGATGATGAACTAAATTTTAAAAAAAATGAATAGGCTAGTAGGAAAATAGGAGATCGGGCAACATTTTAGTAGGGACTTACTTAACGTCTAACTTAAAGGTAGGCTTTACTACTTCAGCAAGAAGGGATTAGACCGCCCAGCGAGCCAGCGAGGTCACTGTGACAGGTGGCTATCTCATTAACTCAGCTCTCATTTAACATAAGAAAAATAGGATCATAGGGGACCAACAGGCACCGATTGGGGAAGTTTTCTATATAGAGGGAGCAAGTAGCTACAAGTAGGACAGTGTGCCTTTAAAGACTGAGAACGGTAATTTGATTTCACATTTATATAACCAAAGTTAATTTTCTGCCAACATTTTCTCTATTTTGTTGCAAATCTATAATTGCGTACGTTGCTCAGTGAAGCGGAACATACGGGAACAGTCCAAGGCAGACTACAACCTCACTTCGACTTTACATAATTAATTTTTGTCTATTCAATCTCTTTTAAAGCCCCACTGCACTAAATATAGCTACCTGCGCCCTCTATATAGTAAACAATGCCTAATCGGTGACCGTTGGTCTCCCATGATCCCTTTTTCTTATGTTAATTGATAGTTGATTTGATGAGATAGCAATCTGTCAGTGACAATGCAGGGAGGCATAATCCCTCCTGGCCAAACTAGTGCAGTCAGGCTTTAAAATGAATCTAGATATTCTGTAAGACCTGCACAAAATGGATGTAGGGAACATAATGACAAGTCACATAAGAGATCGAAAGAAAAATTTAAAACTTGCAATCATACAAGACACATCTGGAACATTCCGCATCTAGCACAAAGACGTTCTCAATCAGTGATAATCAGATATTAAAGATAAAGTTGAGTTCTGGTCATCCGATTGCATTGTGAAAGAAAAGGTGTGGAATGGATCAGAAAAAGTTGATCATGTAACATGTAAGTATTGGTGTGTATTGCACAGTTCTGGAGTCATCAAAATCATAATGAATGTGGCCCAGTTTGGGTAAAGTAACAAGCACTGAACACAGAAAGATGTATATGGGACTAATGGTGTCGGGGCTACTAACCTTGATTTCCTTATCTTTCTATGCTCATTACTCAGCCAGTATACATTTTCTACCAAAATTGTTTGGCAAATGACATTTATTTTTAATCTTGAAAATTCAGTGTAAGTTTCGTTTGATTCTGTGAGAATTCATTTTCTTCTTTTTCCTCACCAGAACTCAAGTTTATCTTTAAGGGCAGTCCATTCATGACTTACCCAAACTCTATACCCGTTCAAACCGGAAGTCGTCGGATATACCATTATTTGGCTGATCGCTTATGTGATTTAACCAGATAAGCTATCTGTATCCGGTTGTTATATACATTGATAAACCCAGGGTATTCCTGATATACGTAACTCGATCGATTTAGTCTTAATGAAGTAATAATTGAAATACCATGGTTAAAGGTGAGCCATGCACGTTCTTGGTCCATGCCCGGGAGAGCCAGAATAGCGTTTAAGGTCGTGAATCCCTTTTGCAGAACTTTTCAATTCATGCCATGAAATATTACATGAATCGGCATTATACTTTGAAAAATAACGTGTATCACAAAAATAAAAAATACTTCTATTAATACTTCTACTATTACTACTTGTTATTATAATAGTAAAAAAATAATAATACTGTAGTAATAATATTAATAATAATAAATAAAATAATTATAATAGTAGGTAATAGAAATGATAATAATAATCATGATAATTAATAATAATAGTATTAGTAATAATGATGATAACAATTAAGATGATTACAATAATAGTAGTACTGATAATGATAATAATAGTAATTATAATGATAATGATACTAATTAAGAGATTAATGTCTATGGGGTGCCAATTGTAGCAGTTGTGATTCTTTGAAGAAATTAATTCCTGTTACAAAATCCATCTGATCAATAATTGCTTTTTATGGATGAGAGAAATATTAGCTCCAATTCAGTATAAAAAATGTAAATAGTCAATCGCAAAGACTTTCTAAAATCAACCAAAGACGATTTCAAAAGCTTTGTTCATCCCCCTTTTGAAATGTGCGGACGTTACAATGATACATTACACAATCTAAATGTGGTTTCTATTTGCAATAGAGTCATGAGAATGTGATTTTTTGTTGCGATTGTGTTGTGCGCTGATGAGATAAAACAAAGATTTTGTAGCATTTAGAGGACATTTCTACTTTAATTACTGTTCTATTTCTATCGTAAGGTCAGGAACAGCTTCCGGTGGTTACGTATAGACCATCTTCATTTCCACAAATACATGATAGTACTTTTAGCAGTGGCAAATAAATGGGGGCCGGGGGGTTCAACCGGCCCATGCCCTTCGAGACACCGTTGGCATTACACAGGAAAATTTGACCCCTTAACTGTGAAGTGTGCCCTAGCTACCCCAGTGGGGGATATAGCCGCAGCAGCAAATCACCTACTTCGGATAATTTACCCATGATCTACCATGACCGTCGGAGTTCTACTCTCCCCCCCCCCCCATTTCCAAAAGAACCAACCTAAAGACGCCACGGCTCTTAGGGCATGGACAGCGGAAGAGCATTTGAAAAAGCAATGTCAATCACATTCACAGGCTATGTTAAAGGTACTATGTCCCATTTGCAGGCCAAAAAAATGAAAAGGTTAAATTCCAACGGCATTTGAAAGACAATACTAATTAAGAACTTCCCATTGATCTACATTTGCCACTCTCCACCCAGGTGTTAAATGGGTACCCGGTAGGATGCGAAAGCTAATGTGGTTAGATTAGCAAGTGTGCGCATGTAAAAATGACGCCTGGCTGGAATACTCCCCAGGGAGTGGAGAATGTGCATACATTGTGTGCGGGTAAGCCTGAATCCAATGACCGGGGTAATGATATACTTATCTGTTAAGCGCTTTGTGAGGGCCTCCGGTCCTGAAAAGCGCTATATAAGAACGAGCTATTATTATTATTATTATTATTATTAAAGAAGAGGGGGCTTGAAAATGTCTTTAATCGGGAAAATAACGACTATTAGTTGTCGATTCAACTTTTAGAGCCAGTAAGTAATAGTCTGATTTTTCAGACCATTGTAACGAATGGTCGTACGTTTTAAGCTGCGCAAAGATTCAATCAGTTTAATGTTGGCCATTAATACAAGAAGTGGGTTATTGATGTAGACAAATGCTCATGTACCCTTTACAGCTGTATGTTATTACCAAAAAATGTATAAAAAAAAAGCCAGTCAGTCACTCAATAGTGTCTGACAGTGAAGTCTAGCAAGTAAACGGGTTTCCTTGCATAATTTGAATATTAGGACACTGCTAACGTTTAAATTTCACAGATAGGACGTGTCTGCTTATTGAAGCCAAGGCAATAAGGGTCTTGATAATAATCTGCATTTTTTGTTCCCCTCCCTCTCTTTTTCTCGTGATAAACCTTTCTCACTCACCCCCCGCCTCCCCCTCCCCCCTCTCTCTCTCTATTTCTCTCTCTCTCTGTGTGTGTCTTTCTCTCTCTCCATTTTTGTTATCTCGCGGTGATCTCTCATGTTCCCTTCCTCCACGAGTACTGAAAAAGTTTGTTATCTGACCTAATGTTGTCTCTCCGTGTACCTTCCATGAACTATGTGAGAATTGTTGAATGGAAGTTTGGTATTTTTCCAGACCATCCTTTAGGCGTGTACTGTGTCGGAAACGACGTTTCCACAATTTCCGCAATGAATACTCGCGGAAAATTTTACACAACAAACGTGTCTGCCACCCGAACTGAAACATTTTCTGCTTCCCGCTTTATCAGGGCTATCCCACAACTACTTTCCCAGAAATCTCACATACTGACTCGGCCGTTTGGGTGGGTTGGTCGCATGTTTGTTTATAGTGATTTATGGTCAACTGAAATTAGATCGAGATCATCAGGACGATATTATGTGATCATGCCTACCGTTCAAGCCAAAAGAGACGTTCATATCTTGTTTTCAACCCTGTTAGTGGGATGTGAGGATTTTCCAGTGTTGTGAGTATATCATAATTATCAAATCAATATTGATATTTTGTAAAATGCGATTTCAAACGCAGGGCGGATTTCGTCATTTTGTTGTTATTGCTGTTGTTTTTATAACGGGATAATTTGGCCTCCGGTTTAGAGAGTAAACCTGTATACTCTCTCTACAATAGCTTACCGGCGAATGTTGCATCACGTGACTCCTTTCTTTGTGTCCGTTGCACACGAGGCGTAATTAGGGACTTTTAGATTTGCGTGAACTGATACGTGGTACTTCCATTCAAGGCAGTGCTTTATAAGGACGTCGATCGTAGCATAGACCTATTGTCTTCGTGCGAATCTAAAAGTCCCTAATATGCTGACGTAGGTTTGCGTCAGCGATTAGCGGTGTTTTAAAGCACCACGTGACAGTCACATCGTGCAGTATACAATCATCTTATCGAAGCCCGGACATACAAGAATACATGTATTACATACAAAACACGAAAATATGTTAATGATTTATTGAGTAACCTCAGACTATGAATAAAATCACAAGGAAGACGGTCTAATTCATCAAACCTGTCTAAACCAACAAAGATGAGCCAGAGAAAACAATTTACTTCCTTATAGCCATTAACAACGTTGATGACACTATAGAAATTACAAATGTCCATGTCATATGATCGACTTTAGTTCTGCTAATGTGATCATTTCGCTATAAAACACAGATACACACAATACATTGTATGAAAGATAGGGCTACAACCCACTAGACTTACAAACCAAATAAAATGTATTAAAGGGATCGTTTAACATTGTTAAATCTAAGATACACGGTCCTACATGTTACCAATGTCTGTGAGATGGTGTAATATTGAAGCCCTAAAAAGTTCGCGCTTCAAAATGATCAAGAAATGCCTCAAAAAATAAAAAAAATTGAGTGACCGGTTTTACCATACTCATTTCCCCAATAGACTGTAGTGTTATGAAAACCGTTCGGCGAACGGTTTTCAAAATTTGTAATTCCAATCATTAATATCTTGATAATCAGACAAGCGATCGGCTTGTAAAAGTTATGGAGTTCCTCACTGACATAAAGGTTTATAATTATCATTGCAGCATGAGCTAAATCAAGGATTATTTTTAAAGGTTCTAAGACAAAGTTATCGGATCCCTTTAAACAAAAATGCACTTCTTTGTTTTATTGGTCTCATTAATATAAGTCTCGTGGATCCGCATAGTTTGCTAGCTCTCTGTTTCTCCTTATATTGTGGTGGTCTCGTGGGCTTTACTACTAGGGACGTTTAGATTTGCGTGGACTGATACGTGTGACGTCCATTCAAGGCAGTGCATTAAAAGGACGTCGATCGTAGCAATCCACGTTGTCGTTGTACAAATCTAAAAGTCCCTAATGTAGGTCTTGTGAGATTTAGGACCTATGGTCTGTGAGTCTCGTGGACCTGTGGAACAAACTACAGCGTAGCTTCAATATTTCCTTAAGATTTTATTTATTTTGTTGGTCTCATTGGTTGTCGGTCTCGTAGGCTATAGGTCTCGTGTACTTTAGGTCTCGTGTGCCTTTGTAGTTTGCTAGCTCTCTGACTCTCCTCATGTATTTCATTGTTGTGGCGGTCTTGTGGGCTTTAAGTGTTTAAAAGTCACTAGTATTATGATTATTGAATGGCTGTTATACTCTGTACACTTGGTTTATGCGCACGTACAGTTTGGACATGATAATGCCCGTATGATATTTAAAAAAGTTTAAACAAATATTTCAAACTTTTAAAAATTGTTATTGTCGGTATTAAGAAGGAATACACTTAAAGGTCGGGGGATATCTACATATAAATTGATTCCTGTTGATATGCAGGGCTGCATACAACTCATATTTTGTCAATCAAACATCTGAATATATTTTATAGATTTTAAAATAATTTCTCGTGTGAGCTTACACGATACAGTGGTATCACTATGAACATGACGGACAAAGAAAGCGGACAAAATATACAGTTCCTCATTCTACCATCAACAATTGCTGTGATAGATAAAGGAACATCCCTTCACTGCTATTACGTAAAAATGTGTAGAACAGGTGAATATGCATGTGACACCTGTTCTACACATTTTTACATAATAGCAGTGAAGGGATGTTCCTTTGTCTACCACATCAATTGTTGAGGATAGAATGAGGAACTGTATATTTTGTCCGCTTTCTTTGTCCGTCATATTCATAGTGTATGTAGCTTCACCAGAGCTGACCACATGTTTACAATAGACCATACAATGCCAACATAGGAGATGCTATGTCAGACGTGATGTAGCATCACTAGGAAAAGAAAGGTAATGTGGAGGTATTGTATGATTGCAATTCTTCTGTGAGCATGTGCTGAGCTGAGGGGAAGTTACATACCACCGTCTCTTGTTAGTTCACTAATGATTGACATATAATGTTACAAGATGAATGAGATCTGGAGCTTTTTTTTAGGGTTGGGCCTAGCAGGTCTGAGAAAATTATTTTCAAAAATATTTCAAAATCTAGGAAACATATTTAGATGTTTGAATAACAAAATATGAGTTGTATGCAGCTGCACAACAGCAGGAATCTACTTATATCTGGATTTCTCCCGACGTTTAAAGGTGATTTCCTGTTTAAGGAAATAAATTGCTGAAGGAAATACACACTTTTAAAGCATAACCTGAGCTTATTGTTTGCATGCTAATCACTTTAATGAGCACTCGTACGGATAGGCTATATTTACTCGAATAACCCGTCTTATAGAAGTGTAACGTGTGACAATAATTATATACTTCATACGTTCTTCACTTATATGTTCAAGAGGGCTAATATTAAGAAGTCTCGTCTTATATAAGTGTAACATGTGACAACAATAATATACTTGTATACGCTCTTCACTTATGTTCAAGAGGGCTAATATTAAGAACTAATTTTATCAGTATGAATGAATGTCCATGTCCGAGATCATCAAGAACTCTTCACAAAAATCGATACTCCTCAACACTTAATATTGTCTGGATAAGTACGTCTACTATTTCTACATAATTATTATGAAAGTAAAACTTATATTTTTAAGGGTCCCTTCCCCTTAGCGGTATCCTTGCTCCGCTTGTAGTTCAGAGGAGGAGGGGTGGGGTGGGGGGGGGGGGGCAAACAACACCAATCAGTGCACGGCACGCTATCTAGATAAAAACAGATACTTGTTTCCGCCTCTCGCCGTCTGAATCTTCCCACTCTTTAATGAATTTCCTTTTTTTTCTTTCTTTTTTTAGCCACAACATCCTGCTTAAGAAATGTTATGAAATATGAGGTGAAGGTATAGATAGCGAAACTTGAATTAATAATAGTCACCGTCCCCTGTCGGGTGTCGAGTGCGCTACGTACGTAATTATCCTGAAACATGTTTGTTTTTAAAACAAATAACATGCATAAATATATATATATGCATGTAAGTAGAAGTTCATACAAGAACGCGAATAGGACACAAAGGGAAAGGCAGACTCTTTGTCTACACTGAGATTTTCTTTCACGACTTTTTCGAAAACATATCATAAATCCCCGCGGTTATATGTGTATATAGAGCTTGAATTGGTGTGCGTCGAGAGAAAGGCCTGGAAAAAAATATCAGTGGACTCGGCTTTCAAAAATTGTTCATGTTCGTGGTAATGTAAGTCATTTTTTCCATTTCAATTTTTTAAATCTTATTGTAATAAATCATATCAGTATATCGTCTCCTTTTAGTGGGTAAGTCATCCCGCACATTTCGAGATCATGACGTAGTTCTGAACTCACCTTTCAAATATTCGTAAATTTCACCCGAATTTCAAAACTTACACCATCATTGTGGTACTCTACATGTAAGTAGTGAAATTGGCATATTATCTGGTGCATCTATAGCAGTCTATATTTCTTCTCACAAGCCACCCCCAAATAAATTGTGTTTATTGTGGGCAAATAAAACATAACGATGGAGAAGAAATGGGTGTCGAGATTTAATTGGTTAATGAGGTAGAAAAAGGAAAAGAGAAAAAATACCCCAGGTTTTGCAATCTCGATGTAATGAATGAAAGAATTGAGAGGAGATGCGAAATAATGCATCTTTTGGATTTCGAGTACGTCGTTGTAGCAGAAAGCACATTTAAAATCCGGGAATTATGGCATCGAGAGTAAAACACGATATTGGCTATTTCCTTCTTTTTTTTTCTCCATCGAAGCACAGATATATTAAGGCCTGCAACATGGTCTATTTACACTTCGTACATGCATGTTTTTTTCAAAAGGTCACTTGTACTTTTTTTAAATGCAGTTGGATTTGTTGCAGTTTGAATGTCAATAGGGACTTTTAGATTTGCACGACGAGAACGTGGACCGTTTAAGGCACTGCCGGGCACTGTCAGTGCCTTAAAATCACGTCACATTGCCTTGAAAGGATGCCACACCTAGCAGTCCACGTTCTCGTCGTGCAAATCTAAAAGTCTTTAATAAGACCTTCTCAGAGCCCTCATACAATCCCAACACGAACAGTTTTGCTTATTGTTAATATGGAAATGATCGTACGATTGCAGTATTATTTTAAAGTAAATTCAGTATTTCTACTATTTCGTTATTCTTTATATGATATATGGTTTTGTTCTTATGATTACTCTGTATTTTTATCGTATATGCACGGCCCAATTAAAAAACAGCCAAACAGCTAAAGAAAAAGAAGAAGAAGAAGAAGAAGAAGATAGATTGTCAATGATTTTGCAATTTGCCAAAAACATGAAACACTGCATATATTTGTTTTCCAGAAACATTGAATTTGAGCTTATTTGTAAACGAAAAAAAAGGAAAGAAAAAGAAGAGGAAAAGTCGAAGAATAAGAATAAGAAGAAGAAGAACAAGAAGAAGAATGATTCTCACTTCTTAGAATTTAGCATAAAATATGGAAAGTTCTGGTCATCAGTCGAATCCACATCCCCTCCTATCCACCTTATTATTGACTGAGGTATAGTATGATTCAGTGCTTCAGATTATTTCTAAAAGAAAACATACAAAATGTATACTCATAATTAGAATAGTCATGTAATCGCACACGAGATTACCTCGTGAATGAATCCAGAACGTGTTTTAAAGATGATAGTCAACACCAATTAACAGCAGCATTGACATCAATGAAAAGAAGGAAAGCAACTACAAAAAAGCAAGAAAGCAACTACAACTCATTTTATGTATGTTATTATCAAAAAAAGAAAAGAAGTCAGTCAGTCACTCAATAGTGCCTGGCAGTGAAGTCTAGAAAGTAAACGGATTTCCTTGCATGATTTGAATACTAGGACACTGATAACGTTTAAATTTCACAGATAGAACATACATGAAATATTCATAATTCCTGCAAAGTTCTACAGAATTTGATGTTTGCTGCAAATGGGACATAGTACCTTTAAATCTTCCGATGTTTGTATAATCTTGCTAAATCTGGTTCCTTTTTTTTAATTCCTGGTTTATTGATCTGGCTCTAGACATGTGTTACGTAATACGATCGAAAGAAGTGGCAACTCACCCACTCCAACAGAAATAAAGATGATATAAATAAATTCTTACAAAAAAAATGGAAAGAAAAACAGAGTATACATGTAGATGCAATGAGAGATCAATACAAAGAATGATTACAGAGTCAACAATGGATCAGCAATTAAAACAAGAGCGTCAACCCCCCCTTTACAACCAAGGGTCCAGATACGCCCCTCAACTATCACCAAGGTATACGTAAAATGAAAGTAGTCACGACAGGGAAATAAGATCGAGTAGTTTAGATATCAGTAACATTTATAGCATTGATAAATTCGTTCAAAGTTGTATCTGGTATTTTTTTATCACAGATAATTGAACGTCGTACAAGAAAGGAGAGAAGGAAAAGGGGTAAAAGATCTTTTTTTCAAGGCATTAACATGATAAAGATTTTCCTTCGTAAGTAGTCTTATTTGCATAACTGTACAAATAAATCACTTAAAGACATACCAAACTCTGTTTAAAAAATAGAAAGACAAAGTTGCCATATATTGGTGGACGTTAGAAATAAAAATGGACTTATTGGGTAAAACACCTTGTCAAACGATAATAAGAACCTAGCAAGGATCGCACCGATGTGAACTCTCATACGAGAGTCGTCAGCCTGCACCAATACGCTACCGGATAGTCTTCTTTATGCTGATTTACGGCGGAGGAAAGGGCTTGCTGATGAATAGTGTACATCAAGTTTCGTATACTTCGATTTTAATTTCGATTTTAGTAAAATAAAAAGCAGTTCAAAATTAATTTGGTCATGGGGACGCGATCTAATTACCTTCAGTTTCCTTTTAATCTTGGTTTCGATTTCATTTATATGATTACAAAAGCAGTAGAAATTGATAAACAAACTTTCGTGAGATTCCTTTTCCTACAGGATAATTGTCATAGTATGTTTTCATTTCCTGAATTTCGCATGAATGGATCATGCGTGTGCATAGAAACAACACAAGTTAAAGGTAAAGACCAGTATTGGAAACACCCCAATTTAAAAAAATGAAATGGAAGCTCTCATTACCAATCATGTGAAAGAATATGTTTTGACTAATACATGATGATAAAAAAATTGCTGCGAAACCGCCTATTTATTTATATATTTTGTAAATTTGTTTCTCTCATGGTCTGTGAGAGATATAGGTTAGTCCCATATACATCTTTCTGTGTATAGTGCTTGTAACTTTACGAAGAATGGGCCAAATTTCTTATCATTTTGATGATTCCAGAACCTTGCAGATGCTAGATGCTAGATGATCAACCTTTTCTGATCGATTCCACAACATTTCTTTCACAATGCAATCGCATGACCATAACTGGTCTTTACCTTTAAAATGATTCTTTTGAATATTGGTAACAAAAATTCATTTTGAAAAGGTCAGACTAAATGAAATATTTATGTTTGTCGTTCTATGCTGCTTTCATTTTGAAGTATAATGTTGTCAACTGCACTCATCAGCTACGTCAAAGGCATAATATTTATCAAAAAATATAAAAGCCATATATCCATGTCCATGGTATGCTATTGTTGATGCTTGAAAGGGGTTTTACTTGTCATATTTTCTTCAATAGGTTACTGGAGTGATTGACGAGAATTATGATTTTTTTGTTGTTGTTGGAAATAAAATGTCAAAAATACCTTATTCTCACCAGTATCATGAATAATTGCTTATGTTGCAGTAATTTGTGGCGATATTGCGGTTTCATAATCGGTGTCAAAGAAAACTAGCTGTTATGGTAGAATGCAAAAGTAATGCAAATAAACACCGGAGATGATCTGATGATAAATCCTCATATCTTCAACAAAAAAGTATGTTAGTAAAAACGAATGCCTGCCGAATATATATCCCTTTTATTGTCTCGTCTTGTCGTTTTGATAAAAGATGCACACGAGGGGGTGGGATAGATATCTGATAATCTGTACCTGGACATGCCAGATTTCATCTAGAATTTCGCATCCATTGTGTAGCCAGCCTTTTGTTACGACGAGGGGGGGGGGGGGGGGGGTATGTATCCAATTGTCTTTATCAGTGATTGCAAGGTTTGGACTCGTGAATCTCCCCTCCCCTCCCCTCTCCCTCCCCTTCCCTCCCCTCCCCTCCGCTCCACCTCCCATCCCTTCCCATCCCTTCCCATCAAATTAATTGGCTGAGGTAATATGATTCAGCGCTTCTGATTATTATAAGAAAACACAATTGTGTCTACGCATCATTAGAATAGTTGTGTGATCGCACGTGACTACTTCGTGCATGAATCCAGAACGTGTTGTGAAGATGATGGTCGGCATGAATAACAATAGAAGCGACATTAATAACAACAAGAAGAGCAAGTACCCTCCAACATAGTCATTACCCTCTTTCCTTCTCTTGAATCTTCCACTATTTGTATTTTTCTTTCCAAATTTGGTTTCTTTTTATTCCTGGTTTATCGATGTAATACTATTCATGTGTTATATACGACAATAAACATTCGTAATCGAAAGAATTAAAGATATTTTTTAATATCGTAAACAAAATTGACTTTGAAGTGGTCAAACGGAGGAAATATATATGCTAGTCGTTCTATGTTGTTCTCCTTTTCAAGTATAATGTTGTCAACTGAACTCATCAGCTATTTCAAAGGCATGATATTTATCAAAGGAATATGGAAGCTATATATCCATATCTAACGATGTGCTATTGATGTAAGGATTATACTTTCTTTGATAGGTTACTCTTTTGATCGAAGACAATTATGATTTTTAAAGCATTATGTCACAATTTCTTTATTCTAACCAATAACATGAAAAATTGCTTATGTCACAGAAAATGTTTCGAAAAGAAAGGATGTTGTTAAAAAATACTTCTCCGCCGAAAATTATAATCCCTTCATTGTCTTGCTTCGTCGTTTAGATAAAAGGTGCACGTGTTGTGATGGGATAAATATCTGAAAATATGTACTCGAACATGAATTACATAAAATTCGGAATCAGTGCAAAACCAAGACCGGAGATAACCTGATGATAAATAATTATACTTCCGAAAAGAAAACATGTTGATATAAAATACCTCTCTGCCGAATATATAATCCTTTAATTGTCTCGCTTTGTTGTTTCGATAAAAGGAGCACGTGTTGGGGTGTGATAAATATCTGAAAATATGTACTCGAACATGAATTACATAAAATTCGGAATCAGTGCAAAACCAAGACCGGAGATAACCTGATGATAAATCATTATATTTCCGAAAAGAAAACATGTTGATATAAAATACCTCTCTGCCGAATATATAATCCTTTCATTGTCTCGCTTTGTTGTTTCGATAAAAGGAGCACGTGTTGGGGTGTGATAAATATCTGAAGATATGTACTCGAACATGAATTACATAAAATTCGAATTATGATGACATGATTCAAGTAAACACTTCTCAAATATATAGCGGATCCAGGGGGTTAGGGGATGCACAGTGCCCCCACCTAACAAATATGACAATACACGACTAAGTAAAACATGTCGACCAACCGATACTCGTTAGCCCCTCCCCCCCCCCCCCGGACAATAAGAAAACTTACGGTCCCTTTTCTGCCCGATTTTCACCAGTTGAAATATTGTTTTTGCCTCGGAAAAATGTAAGAACTATTTCCCCTAAAGTATAGCCTTAAGAAATAGAGATCTAGAGCGATTGGGATTAGCATCTATTGTAAACTCACACGCTATCATCTTGATTTTCCGCCAAGACACGTAGAGAAAAAATGTACCATAACAGAACACTATGACATAAGAACTTTCCAGATAATACCTGTTTGGTATAAATACTAGATATGGCTTCACGCCACTCCTTATGCACGCTCATTCTGTTAACGTTGGCCGAGTGCTACACATTCTTCTCAGAGAGTAAGAATTGATTCCTTCTTTCCTTCAGAAACAGTTTACTCAGAAGCGGATCTCTCAATTTTAAGACAACCAGACTCAAGCATAGTAAAAATTACCTCATCCGGCTTTGAGCAAAGAGTTCATAAGTTTCTTAAATATGCCGGCTGTGCTGCTTTCAAAGTAAATTTTTGGCACATCCGCAAACAAGCGAGTGCTTAATTCGTCTAATTAAGGGTGCGTACGAACTCACGATTAAGACCTCAAATTGTAACGTTGATATTTCAGTAGCAACTAAACTGATTGTTTATCCCCTGTTTTCATGGACAGATTTTCTTCCGAAATCAACCTGGTTAGCCAGCAGGCAGGGCTGTATCGCAGCCCAACCATGGCCTCGGCATCGTCGTCGTCGTCGTCGTCATCGTCGAAGGGTTCATCCGGGAGACGACCAGGGCTGGTGCGGTCTTTTCGCTACGTGATTCCGCACATCATTCTGATCAGCGTTTACCTGCTCTATCTCGCCATCGGCGGTGTCGTGTTCTCGGTCTTGGAGTCGCCGATGTATAATCAGCTCTCAGCCGAAGAAAACGCAAAGGTAAGACGATTTTTGCAAATACAGTTGAACCTGTCTTAGCGGCCAGCTTTATATAAAGGCCACCTGTCTATACATGCCATGTTGGATGTACAATTGGTAGCAAGAGTTAATTATGAGTAATTTGAAATGCCAACGTATTGCTTTTATAAATCATAGTCAGATAATTTAATGCGACATTGTAATGTTTGCTAATTAAAAAAAGAAAATAATTAGGCCCAATGTTATCAAATTACTTTCAGTTGATTTTTTCCGAACTTGTTTTCAATCATATCGACCATCTTTTCATTTGATGATAATTGCAGATTGGGGTAAAACACTTTAAGAAAGATTATCATGTGTGGTGACAATTATTCAATGGAAAATCTTTGCAATATTTATGGTGATATATGGAGGTATTCTCAGACCGAGTAGTATTTTTGTTAGGAAACCAGTAATCATTCCTAATATACTTCAATAACCGAACGTTTATTTTTTTCGAGAAACTGTCTAGGATGTTATTCTTTACATTCTAACGTAGATTGATTGACAATAATTGATAGACGATAGTCTTCTTCATTTTGCTATCATGTCAAGAGTACATTTCAGCATGTCATAATGGAGGTATAAGAATGTATTCACTTTGATGGGAATGATTGTACTATTTATATGCCAATAGTTACGATGATGGTTTGGCAATGTTCCGGTACTCGGAAATTCTGCACACAACTTAAAACAATGGCAATAGTTAGATTAGATTGCCATCATTGAATGGTTTGACGATGTTTCCGAGTGAGCGTTTGAACATTGTTAAAGGCATCGTTTAACAACGTTAAATCTGAGATGCACGACCCTACGTGTTACCAGTGTCTGTGATATGGTGTAATATTGAAGCCCTAAAACAAAAATCGCGCTTTAATTTAATCAAGAAGTGCCTTAAAAAAAATTAAAAATCTTTGAGTGACCGGTTTTTATCATATTCGTTTTCCCCAATAGACTACAGTTTAATGAAAACCGTTTGGCAAACGTTTTTTTTTTAAATTTGTAATTCCAATCATTAATATATTGATAATCAGACAGGCGATCGGCTTGTAAAAGTCATGGGGTTCCTGACTGACCTAAAGGTTTATAATTATCATTGCAGCATGGGCTAAATCCAGGATTTTGTTTCAGAATCTGAGACAAAGTTACCGGATCCCTTTAAAGAATGTCTCGGGTATATTGTTCGTTTTTAGATCGGTTACCTCTCATGGCATTTATGGGATTCAAACAAGCAAGCAATATTTGAAGAATCATGGGCGAAGTTCACAGTCATACATGGCATTGATTTGAGATATTCCCCGAGAATGTTCTACATTAAGGATATGAAGTTGAATAATTGATCGCAAAGACGTTTGACAATTTTTTTACGGATAAAAGCCAACAATTTATACCATACTTAAAGTCACATGAGATGATATAAAAATGAACATACGTAAACAAACATGAATGACTGGATGAACAGAAAATACGAACATCGCAGGAAGCAGGAATTGCATAACCGGAGACTGGCCTATTACCTGAATTACCTGAATGACCTGTGATGACGACCAATAAGTCTAAAGACTTGTACAGGGCCATTCAACAGGTCGGTGACTCAATTCATAGCTTTATGGTTTGCACACCCGACTGCAGCCAGAGAAAGCATAAGCTTGAGTTAGACTGGAGTCGGCATAGTTGACATTTGATACATCATTTGATACACTACACACTTTTAGCTAATATGATAATAATGGATTTTTAGAATATTGACTTATACTCCAAGGAATGTCTTCAAATACCGTTACAAACTCGAAGTGATGGCCTTACGCGATGGTTTTCGCATTAAAAAAAAAATCAATAAAAAAAAAATCAATGCCCTCATTTTTAAATATCACGTCCGAATTACGAAAAACATCACTTTAATGTTCGTGCATTTTAAAAGGTTTTTTAGACAGGGCTATCGAAATCGACTCAAGTTAATTTTTCGAAAATCTTTCTGATCACGATCGTAATTTTCGTAATTTTTGTTGTTTATTGCGGTTGCCTTTAAGAGAATGGGATAACTTGAAGATGGGTTATCCTTGGTTCTCTTAAGTAATTCCCATGCCAGCATTCTTTTGATTGTAAAGCCTTTTCATGACCAAGAGGAAACTCGTTTAGTTCCGTTTGAAAAGAGATAACCAACACCAATCCATGATATAACGAGGCGCAACTAAAAAAGGTCGGAATTCCATAGCCGGTTCAAAAAATAATGTTAGTCGAATTCTGCATCCCTAGTTCTTCCGAGAAAAAGGGCAAGGACTAATTTTGTTTGTAGTTGCTCTCCTCCTTGATATCAATGTCGCCGCTATTGTTATTCAAGTTGACTATCATGCAAATGAACTAAATATTTCAAGAAGCCATTGATAATTGATGATTTCTTACATGCTTTTTGCCTCGAGCCGAATTTACGATTGGGCTATGACAGACAGGCGGTGTGTAAAGCACACCGGGGTGCGGCAAAATATATTTAGTTTAATAACGTCAATTTCGTGAAAACAAAATTTTAGAGACCTCGTATTATATTCATCGGGAAATATTATGTAAAACAAATAATAGAGTGTCTTTTTACTCGATCGCTTCGTTAGCTAAAAACAAGATGGTTTCAGGTAACGATGTGCCTGAATACCTTCACATTTGGGCAACAAAGTACCGGAATATATCCTTTTATTCATGTATCAAGGTGTTTGAATACTTGAATTTTGTTTAAATTCATGTATTTTGCAGCATTTATCATCATTTGAAGAGTGCCAGAGTGATGCAAAACGAATCTTTCTGTGGTGAATGATTATAAGAAAGGGTTGAAAACGCTGATATAGCACCTCATTATGGCATTAGTGCTCGTGAGTTTCAATATCAGATATAATTATAGAACCTATCTAAACAGTTTTTTCTTCAAAGTCATGTCTGAAATGTTGATATCGACAAAAACCTTGGCAAATCAACGCCAGTAACTATAATAAGCAGGAATTTCTAAATTATATTACCACGGAGTTACTACCCCCTCATCGTCACTGTTGACGGTGTGATAATTTCCCAGGCAACCCAGAACGTCATACAAACCGTTGCCCAAATTAAATTTTGAACTGAACAGTATTGATAACGCTTATTCACAAAGGTGGAGTCAGATCTGGTTTGAATTAATTCACTAATAATGGAGTGGCAAGTGTTGAATCGCATTACGCTGACTGTACAAACAACTGTAAACTATCTACACAATGAATAAACAAAATAAATAAAGTTGTGAAATGATAATTAAATGGGAAATAAGATGTATGATGACATTGGTTTTGTTTGTTCATTGTGTTACAAGGCCATGGTATTTGGTCTCGATAAGTTTTTATATGAAATAAAATATATAGTTGTTGATACAAAAAACTTTTCCTAAGTTTTCCTCCTTTGGTGCTTGATTTTCCTCAAACCTTGTTTATCGCTATTTTGTTGACAGCAACTTTTTAGGATAACTGTTTTCCTTTAAAAACTTTTCTGAATACTGGCCTTGAGGGCAGTACTGGTTTAGATACCATTCAAATATTTGCTCTTTTGAGAAACAAACCAAGGCCATTGCTGACGTATTTGAAATACGTCAATATGATGAACGATTAAAGAATGGACGAATGAATGAATAAATGGATGGATGAAGGAACCCATTAAAACAGATAAGTGGAAACAATCGACCAATTAACTAATCGATATGTCTGTGAATCAATTAGTGGACTAAGCAACCGGTGTATCAGCCAATCAATCAAGCGAATGGTTTCAGAGAACCGGTGTCGCTCTACTGTTATATGGTTTTATGGTCATTGTTAACCCTACTGAGTTACTCGGATAGGACTCAATGAGTTGCTTAACTACAAGCACGTAGTACATATGTTTTGTTAAATAATTATTATTCATATATAATGCACAATATAATATGTATTATATCCTGCATCAAAAATTTGTTGGTTTTTGATTGGATGAGAGCTCGTCACATGACCAAAAATATTTGAGCTATTTTTAGAAAGTACTATATGAGAGTACTATTTTGGTTTACTATTTTGGAGTTGAAAAAAAAAATTGAATTTTTTTTTTAATTGAATCAATTTTTTTTTTCAAATCTTAATTTAATGAAAACAAAATATTTTAAATCTTTTTAGATAAAAATTGACATTTTTTTGTTCTAAAATTTTGTTTCCCCCCCAATTTTTTTTTTTTTTTTTTTTTAAAATAATTTTTTGATGCAGGATATAAAACAAATATACCATGCCTTCTATTCGAGGTACTGGTTAAACTATAGGCCTCGGTGACTCCAAAAGTACCATTGGAGTCACCTCTTGCGCATAGTTTTAACCAGAACCTCTCAAGGCAGTGTATATTTGTATAATATGTAATTCAACAGGACGATTGTAATATATAATATGTCCCCTGTGGATCAAGGGGGAGGGGGGCATGTACCTCCGGCAAAATGGAACTAATCTAGCATACATTAAGCAAGCATTAAGTGAAAGATTTTCTCTTATAGTGCCCCCACATTTGTTTATACCCCAAAGGCACCTAATGTAGAACCTATAAAACCTATATTAGACAAATTATGGATTTTTATTTTCTGCTTGTAGACGGTTGTAAAAGAGTTTGTTTTAGGTTTGAAAAAAACTTTCTAGTGTAAATGTGAGGAGGCGACATGGCTCAGTGGTTGAGCGGTGGTCTCGTAACTGGGAGGACCTAGGTTCGAAACCAAAACGATTCGCAAGTGCCCTTTGGTAAGGCATTCATCCTCATTACCAACTCCCTCGAAGGAGACTTAAAGTTGTCGACCCCCTGGTTACTTACCTACGTACAAGCATACACATGCTTTTTTTTAATTTTTTTTTTATTTGTATGATACAACAGTGAGGTACAATGAATGATCAAAAAACGTTCATCGTATTTCTACATTTCAGAGTTGTTTAAAGATTTACGCCCCCAAATCCGGCAGAAAATCCTGGATTCGTCAACAATTATGATTTATCAATTTGTGTTTTGCAGATGGCAGAGGCATTACGTACGAAGCAGATCATTCTGGAGGCCTATCACAATGCTTCCATGGGGATCGTCAAACTCGAGGACGGCAACATCACCGCCCTTCTCGATTCCCTCATCGACACCGTCAACCATCCCGACTGGAAGGCAGGGCGACAGAAGACCTTGATGGACGGTCGAAACTGGTCGTTCCCGAGCGCCATGCTCTTCTCGATGACCACCATCACCACAATCGGTACGTCATCGTCGACCACGCTAATTTATTTTTCGGGGCCGGGAAGTACTCTGTTGCCTATCTAGTTTGAATTAATTTTTCTTACCTCTTTTTGTGAAATGATTATGATAATATGATTCATTTTTGATAGTTTAAAGTGACTCGGCAACATCGTTGAAGTTTGATGAAAAAAATTGCTTAATTTGTGTATAAAATGTTACTTATTATATTCCTTGTACTGTACTAACCCTCTGACATGCAAAAACCCTGACAAAATTCTCAAACCACGAAGATATCTATGGTTTTCTTTGAAGGCGTCACTGTGCAAAACCCTCAGGTTTTAATATCGTGGTTGCCCATTCTGAATAGGAATAAATACTCAAATTTGTTGTTTGTCTGGGCCCAGAATTGATTATTATATACTTATACCCCATTCATAGTTATCATGTTATCGCCGTGCAAATTTTAAAACCATGTTGTTTCCGCTTATGATTATGTTTATTTGTAAATGAATTATTCGTAGAATTCATACCAAAGTTCCGAATATATAATGAATATTAATTTTAAATTTTAATTTAAATTTTAGAATGCGTTAACTCATATACTTAAAACAGGGTAAGGGTTAAACAACGTCTGTTTTGAGCCTAGAAGTTCAAAGCAGACGTAGTGCTCAAATACGTGTTTTTTCGGACAGCAAGATAAATACATGTAATAAGTGTTATTTATGATTTCCGGTAACGTATGTACACTAACTATTTATTGGAAGAGAGCTTCTTTTCTATTAAAAGTATCTTTTTTTTCCTTCATTCCCGTTGACAGGATATGGTGATCTGGTACCAGAGACTGTAACAGGCAAAGCAGTGTGCGTCATCTACTCTGCGATTGGAATCCCCTATTCGTTCTTCCTCCTTGCCGACATCGGTCAATTACTGGCTTTAGGTTTCATTAGGCTCATCCGATGGTTCAACCTCTGCCGAAGCACGAAGAGGGTATCGAAGAACAAGTCAACGCAAACGCAACGGCGGAAGACCACAAAGAACCCCCCGATGAGGCGATTCCGAGGCGCGATGCCAATCGTCACCATGAAGCACTTGCAGTCCGTTCGGGTTAGCGCGGACCATGAGGATGCCTCAGAACGAAGAGAGATCAACGACAGGGTCATCGGTATGACCGTTCTTGGTACAACTCATGAGGATGCACCATCGCCGAACACGAACAACTCAGCACTCGACCAGTCCTGTCCGGCGATCTGCGACGAGACACCCTACTGCAACGTCACCACCAGCACTACTACCTTTGATGAGAAAAAGGAACATCTTCAGACCAAAGACACCACGGTAGATCCTGAAAGAGAGCGTAAAAACGATAAATTCGCCAACGACGATGACGAGGACGACTACCCTGCTGACGAAGTTTCGTTATTACTTGTTTTTTGTACTCTCTCCACTTATATCTGCATAAGCGCGTTGGCTTTCAGTTGGGTAGAAAATTGGGACTATGGGACAGCCTTCTATTTCACTTTCATCACGCTTACGACAGTTGGTTTTGGTGATATTGTCCCTGAGGTTCAGTATGAAAACAGTCGGTTCTTCTTCTGCCTTCTTTTCACAGTATTCGGTCTTGCCGTGACATCCATGTGCATAGCCCTTATCCAGGACAGGGTTTCTAGAGCAGGGCGGAGAGTGTTAGGGTATCTGGACAGCAGAAGAAGTTCCAAAGACATCGAAGAACAGAATGACTCCGTCACCACAAGCAGAGATGCACGATGTAAAGAGGGTTGAATAGGACTCCTCGCTTTGAGGATAATATACAGGGTAAAAGGGTTTATCGAAGAGTATGTTCTGAAATTTAGCAATAATGTGAAGTTACTGACATCATGAACGTTTTCCTTTTCTTCCGAAGTGGCTATTAGCCGTTGCTCACCTCTCTGTTAGAATGCCTTCATGCCTCTTGCCTTCTTTTTCTCTGCAGTTTGATGCGCTGATTATTATAGTATAACGGAAGCACTTGTGGGTGGGTGAAAGACACAAAGAAAGAAAATCGTCTGTCAATTGCTTTGAAGGTGAATACGTTCTTTTATCACACATATCTCACTATGAACATGACTGACAAAGAAAGCGGACAAAATATACAGTTCCTCAGGTAGACAAAGAAACATCCCTTCACTGCTATCGTGTAAAAATGTGTAGAGCAGGTGTCACATGCATATTCACCTGTTTACATAATAGCAGTGAAGGAATGTTCCTTTATCTACCTGAGGAACTGTATATTTTGTCCGCTTTCTTTGTCCGTAATATTCATAGTGTCTATGCCTACAGTAGAGTCCAAGTGCGAATAATTCACACAGAACAATGCATTTGCTCACCTCTCTGTTAGAATGCCTTCATGCCTCTTGCATTCTTGCCTTCATGTGTGCACCAAGGGTTATTCGAGGTTGCGCGAGATCTGAACGCCATTCACAACAAGTGCAAGAGAGGGATCGCGTGACCGCCTGGGTAATATTTGACAATACAGTAAAGAAGGGCTGAAACTTTGGGAAGAAGAATCGCCCGCCAGAAACCTTGCCTTTTATAGATTATGGAGGAACAGCAGTTCGCAAGTATACCCAGTGTGTTCACTCTACATAAAATTGAGTACACATCACTTTTCTGAAATCAACGGACAAGCGATACATTTCTTTTCTCGCGGGGAGGGGGGGGGGGGGGGGCATCCGCCTTTATTTCGAGGACCACAGCAAAATCTAGTATTAAATGGATAATTTTGTGATGAGATCGGATTAGCAAGAAGTGTGCGGTGCTTGATATGGGAAGGAAGCAAATTAAACAACCTAAGTAAGGTTTTTTCAAAATGAACCTCATTGGAAATACTCAAAATGGAGCTTTTTACCATTGGGGGGGGGGGGGGGGGGGGGGGGGGGGGGGGGGGGCGGGGGCGTTGAATTACTTCAATTTTCTGCAAAATCGAGGTCGTTTTTAATCCTAGAATAAACGGATGATACACCTATTAACAGAGTAAATCTCTCGGGTTTACATGCTATAGTGCTGAGAAGTACGAGCTGGGCTATAACGCGTGTATGTTATTTTACTTTTTTTAATATATTTTTTAAAAATTAATGACAGTATTCTCAATGTGTGAATTCAATAAGAGACAGGCAACTAAATCAATCGCGAGTTTATAGGCAATAAATCTTAAGATAATCATCAACCTGTAATTGAAACAGAGTGATCAAATTTAAGAATTACGAAAGTGCCTCATTCCATTCACCACAATCATGCACCTACTTTTTTACCATTTGTCTTGCTGACCAAAAGTTGGACTATTTTAAAAAGATATTTTTATATATGGTAGATGATTTTGTATAGATTTTGCTGGGCAAAATATGGTTGAGTATTTAATCAGGGTATTTTTTATACGACTCTCATGCCTTCGCAGTAACGACATTGCCGTGTGATATACATGTATGACGTGTGTTTTAAACAACTTCTGTTTTAATAATATTCCATGACATGTAGATGACGCAATAGCCGAACCATCCATCAACATTTACCACACTCAACCCAGGTGATGTAAATGGATACCTGGCAGGAATTAATTCCTTGAAATGCTAGAGCGCCGCAATGGCAGCACAGCTAAAGCCGGGGTAATAATCTCCAAGTTTGGAAGCGCTTAGTGATTCAAATAAGCGCTATATAAAAACTGAGTAATTTTCTTGCTTCGTTAGAGGAATTTTAGTGGGATAATTTATGACAGACAGCAATTAAGAGAATAACTAAAATCCGGATTTTTGGCCTCTGTGTGACACCGCCTATTTTGAGCTATACACACGACATGACTGAAAGTACTATTGACTGGCGGATGTGATCGAAATGCCTCCCCCAAAACATAGTCCATGAAGTTGTAGCAAAAATATAACTGTAATAGTATAGAATAATTGCTATTGATTTTGAAATATTTTGATAGCTACTCTCTAGTCATTTACAATAATTTGATGGGAATTTGGTTTTATTTTATTTATCAAGAACAATCATATCAGATATAATAATTTAAAAAAAATAGCTTTCTGGTATGGTACCAATCATTATATTAATGATACTTTCTATTAGACTTACTAATAGCTGACATGTTAAGTGCAATTTTATCTGCAAAGATACTCTTTAGTAATTTCAAGTGCGAAAATATATTCAGTAATACTCGTTGGGTAATGGTTGAACTATTCTACAACTATTGGCTTGTAGTTAAAAAGATTCAGTTTTATATCATGTAATTTCTTCGTGAAAAAAGTGTCTTATGTGAAATGTCTACTGAAATCAATGAGATAAAATTTGTTAGATGGTAATTATGCAATCATTTCTTTCCTACTCTCCCATCTTTTTTTCTTTCACTTTAAGCTACCATAGTGCCTTTAATCTTTGAGTAATACGATCGCGACTACTTTCGAAAAATCAATGTAATGCAATTTTAATAGCTTTGTTCGTCACCTATTGAAATGTATTATTTTATTCGCGCATTATTTCTATTGGTTATACAATAGGGTCTTGAAATCGCCCTTAGTTGATTTTTCGAAAATACTTGCGATTGTTTTGAGTCAAGTTTGGAAAAAAGTCAGTGCAGTTTAACCACATGTATTTTTACTTAATATCCAGAAGTCAAGCACGATTTATGCTGTACAAAAATTGTATACAATGTATACCGACGAATTTAAAAAAGGATTAGAGCCGAATGTGGATGTCAATATCAAACCATCACCATCATCATTTTGAAGAAGGTGGGAGGTCACTGTAATTATCCAGTTTAATTTCGACACGATCGCAAAGACTTTCGAAAAATCTATTCAAGGTCAATTACCGTACCATTATCATATTGCATATCTCAAAGAGCTTCTGATGAAGTGCCGGAATATGTCATTCTCGAAATTCTCGTAATTTTATTATGGGTAACGTTAACGAAGAAGGCTATTGCAAATGCCTTTGGTTGAATTTCCGAAAGCCTTTACGATAATAATAATAATAATAATATTTGATTTTGATATAGCGCTTAATACAAATGTCTCTAAGCGCTTTACAAATATATACTATTACCCCGGTCATTGGATTCAGTGCTTGCCCGCACACACTGTGTGCACAATCGTGCGTTTTCTTAATAATAACTTTATTTGTTCGATGATATACAAAGAGATTTATTCATCAGTGGCTCTATAAATGAGTTTATATTTGAGCATCACATCCTTTCTCGATTTAAAGTTCGAGATTATCTTTGTACATAAAAAGAGAAAGGCACGCATTCGAGTATTCAAACTTTTAAAGTTGATAGGCCTGTAGCTCTTGCTTGTTTATGAAAAGCTTCATTATAAACACGGATATTCATGGTGTTTTTTGTATTTAGTCAAGGTTTTAAAAAAGGGCTCTGTGCATGAAGAAATTATAAATGCAGAATCGTCTATACTTATTTGCTTTTCATTTTCATATCATTTTTTTTAAATAAAACAGCTTTGCCAAAAACGTGAATATGTTTGTCCGCATGATGAGTTATTTAGGTGCTTGTTTCATCTTCATTGTCATTTTAATTTGTTAATGGATGATGCTTGGTTTGATGTAATATGCAGTTGGAGGTATTATTTGAAACATTTTAACAATACAAATTAAAATATTTTACACCTAAGTCTGCCCATCACCCCAGTTTCCATCCGCCGACATGCCCCCTTTTCCTCTCTCTTTCCAACCTCCCAATGTTAAAGGATATAAGTATATAAAAGACAACCAAACAATAATGACAAAACAACAACAAACAATAACAATCGAAAATGCGGATATGTTTAAAAAAAAAGCTTTGTTAATACATCCAAATTTAGCCTCACATTTTCAAGTTTATTTATCATACATGTAGTATGGTGGTTGAAGATTGCGCCGAAAAAAAGGCCACAAGATATTAAGGAAAGAAAGCAGTAGTTCTGAAGAAAAAAATACAATTGAAAACGTACAGAACTTGCTGAGAAACTTTGCTTGTATATGAAAAAAAAGGACCATAATTTTAGGAAATAAGTAAGTATAAAAAAGAAAGAAAAAGTATAAAGTGAACTGAAGAGAGCATTGAAACTGACTATGTGTTTGTGTGGGTGGGTATGAAAGAAAGAAAGAGATTATGAGAATATAAATATATAAATATATATATATATATATATATATATATAATATATATATATATATAAGTCCAAGGATAAAGTTCTCCGTTCCGTTTGTTTTGTTTAAGATTGACATTATTTCCAGTGCTGTGATGTCTGTCTTTGAATGTTCTGTGGCATATTTGTACATGGAGGCAGATTGGTCTTGCTTGTCAGTGCCTCTCTCTTCGTTTTCTTCTAACTTCTAATTCATTTCAGATCTGCATATCTGTTAGCTTTTTGGATAATGGCTAGTTAGAGTATTTGCACTGGTTTCCCATTGGTCAATACAATACCAGAGGAAAGGAAAGATAAGCCTGTCTGTTTTTGTGGGTGGTGTAAAGGAAAGAAAGAAAGAGTGAGAGTGAGAGAGAGAGAGAGAGAGAGAGAGAGAGAGAGAGGGAGAGACAGAGTGAAAGAGAGAGGGAGGGGGAATAATTCAGTTTCATTACGTCTTCATTTTCTGATTCGTCACACTCGTGTACCGTGTATACAATGCTATTACCCTTGTTTTTTTAAATCAGCCCATCACAATAAGTAGTATCCCGACGACGATGACATCACCGAATTGTTTCCGAAACAAATAGATCGCCGTGCCCCTGGATACATCAATAACAAGAAGCTTATCATCGAAAACTCTACGCCTTTCTCCTCCCACTATCTGCGTATCGATCCGAGGAATCGAAAGCAGCCACCACAGTCTCGGGTAGTGCTAAAGTAATGAGCCCCGTAGCCCCTCTTCTGTGGGATCCAATGGTCAAACATCAAGACTGCGCGTCAACCGGAGTGCTTTTGTCATGTAAAGCGTGTAGCTAAGGGGGTTGGTATCGCTTGAATACCCCCCTATGATAATCCTCAATAGGGAGCTTTTAGCTTTCCGTTTGTACTCCTCATACGGCTATAGGGGGGTAAAAGTAGGCCGGTAACAACAACAACAAAAGAAAATAGAAAGAATGTTCGGACGGTGTATCGAAAGTGGTACAAGACTGCGACGCCATTTTGTTCCCAATACATACACTGGACTTATACTTTAGGATTAACTTTCAATGCATGCTGTTTCTGGGTAAGCCTATCAGTCGAGTTCAATCTTAATCGGTTTGAAAGAAAATCTACTTTCTAATGATATTAAATGCAGCGAGTTTTGTCGTTTTCTGCTTCTTTTTCGCTAGATTTAAAGTGACTTAGTAAACAGTACCTCGTCGAACGAGTTGACTGTTATGTCAATATCACGCATGTATACGAATGGCGTAGTGAAATAATGGTTTTGCTTATTATGTTTATTCATCACATTGGAGGTCTCAAACGGGATTATTCTTTTAAGAAAAATATATCGATGGGAATCATTTGGAGAATATATTTGTTAAAGTTTGTTTTCCATTCTTTTGACCCTTGATGAGATACTCCCTGAAGCAGCTTTTCTAAGGTAAAGTGGATGGGATATGCTGTGACAGCAGGTGATGTTGCAGATAACTACACAACGGTGTAAAACTTCTAGATACATTAAAATAGTGATATGCCAGTGAAATCCATCTGAAATGATGGTTTATACCAGTTTTTTTTATCAGAAGTTAAGGTAAAAGCAAAAAGTTTATTTAAATAAGTTCGTGAGTCTGTCCTTGTATCAATATGTACATGTATGTTGGCTAATCCAGGGTATTTCTTCTTCTTCTTCTTCTTATTCTGCTGGATAATCTGCCTCCTTCAATACTGAAGATGATTTCATCCAGTATCGCTCAGTTCTGAACTGAAATTGATATCAACAGTTTCATTTTAGTCCATATTTCGTCTGATTCAAACTTTAGTAGCGCTGTTAATTTAATAATGATGCGCAGATATAGTAAAATCTTAGACGGGGTAACGTGTGAGAAAAACTATTTTGGACATCCCCCACACAATTGTTTCAATTGAGCATAAGATATTTTATTTTCTTCAATTTACAAGGAAGACATATAATTTAAATTGGTCTGTCTACATGTCAACCTTCCTAACTTTATTATCACATGAAATTTAGGCGTTTTGGGTTTGCATTATAACTACTCAACAACACGTGCCTTTGCTAGGAAACTTTTAACAGACTTATAGATGTATCAGAGTCTGTCGATATTTAAAAGAAAAATTAGAAGGAAGAAATATAAGTGTTTGAGCCTTAGATGAGCCATTAGACAAACAAATCAAGACATTTTCTATGTCAAATTAAAAATGTAAAAGAAGAGATACATGTAACACAATTTCACCCGCATAAGTCCTACATGTATCGCTCTTCAAAATTTTATTTAAAATTGGTCCTTTTACATTAAAATTTTCTTAACTTTATTATCATATGAAATTTAGTCGTTTTTGGTTTGCATCATAACTACTTAACTACACGTAATTTTTGTATGAAACTTTTAACAGACTTACATGTATAGATGTATCAGAATCTGTCGATATTTAAAACAATTATTGATTCCTTTGTACACAAAAATAATCATTTTTATTAAATGTATATAGGCACCTGTATACATGTACCTACGAATTTTATGATCTAGTCGGTTTGAAAGGCTATAATAATTGAAAAATACAAACATTACTACATGTAGTTATCATCGAAAAAGTAAACAAACATCTTAAAACATGGTAAACCTTTCGATTTAATATTTTTAAAGCCTTATGTTTAGATATGAATAAGGTAAACTTGCAAATTACACGATTTAACAGTTTTGAAGGCCTTGCGTTTAAATACTAATCATCATTGTAAAATGGGTTACAATAGTACCCATATTTTATGTATTCTGCATATCATGTTTATCTTTATGTTTATACAAATATGAATTTATATTATTCCAGTTTCATCGAATTAGCGAGCCAAACAAGTAGTGATCTACATACCAAAAATACAAATCCCAACAACTTAAATGATGGTGAGCATGACGGATGACTACTCAGATATGCGATTTTTCGTTTGCTGGACAATCATTATACAATGTAGCATGTAAAGTCATTTAAGGATTGAAGAGGAATAGGCAAGAAATTAACACATTAAAAGGATCTAACTTTTCAAAAAACTCAGGGTTTGAAGCCTCAAGCCATCCCTTTAAATCCACATGTCCACCCTATTCAAAAAATGG
Organism: Strongylocentrotus purpuratus; assembly: GCF_000002235.5. Classification (NCBI taxonomy): domain Eukaryota; kingdom Metazoa; phylum Echinodermata; class Echinoidea; order Camarodonta; family Strongylocentrotidae; genus Strongylocentrotus; species Strongylocentrotus purpuratus. The sequence goes on along the minus strand of NW_022145600.1, from coordinate 28,658,003 downwards.
CATTACATAGTGTAAAAATGAATAATATACATATAAAAATAGACAACTTGTAAAAGCTGTTTATTTTTGTATGTGCATGTCAGGTTTATACTTTCTTTAATGTATCAGTTTGCAGCATCTCTCACATTGTAAGGAATGAGCAATGAGTAAAGTTTCATCTATATTTATCTTATCTATTTTATTTTACCCGACTGCTAAAAAAGGAATATCATGCTTGTACATATAAGATGTAAATGAGCAACCAGGGACCGACGGATATAAGTCATCTCCGAGGGAATTGCTAATGAGGATTAATGCCTTACCAAAGAGCATTACATGTAGTGTATAAATTGAGATCACTGCTTTACCCCTAAGCCATCGCGTTTTCTCAAAATGTACACTCTTTTGTCAAATTGAATTTGCAGTTAAAAAATTACACCTACGGCTATAAAGTAATCCACTTTTAAGATGTGTCTTGTCTAGAACATTCAGCTTAGAATATTTATAGTTTTCAAGCACACGTACGTTTGAATTCTTAATACTCAATGAATCTTTTCGAATGTCCTGTTTAGGATTTTTTTAATTTTTTTATTAGCAAAGCACTTTTTTGAATAGTAGTAGAATACTATGAGAAGAAAACAAATCTCATTGATTTATTAAAATAAAAGTACTTTTAAAGGAATTCAGGAAAATCGTAATCACTTCCTAACGGTTTCCAACAGTGCCATCATTAAAAGGAAAGAAAGAGAAAAATAAATGTTATAAATACACAAGTAAAAAAAAGATCTAATGCGAGGTAATGTGATTTTTTTTGTAACTTACTACCTACTGTATCTATTCATCTAAGAAGCAGCTCTCTTCAAAGTCAAATGAATTATGGATTGGAATAAATACAATTCTCGCTTTGAAAGTGTTTTTTTCTTCATGAATTGGTTTCAAAATGAGGTCATATTGGAAAAATCAGAGACCTAGGGGTGTTTCATAAAGCTGTTTGTAAAGTTACGCATGACTTTATGAACGACTTGTATATGAAGTGCCAGATAGGATGCCCAAAGTTTTTTCTGATATTTTCAATAACCTCAATTAAGTTATGGCAAAATATATACTTTGCATTAAAAATGTTTATTATCATAAGAATGTTAAACTTCACCTGCACAGTTCAACTTTAGTTGATGTATTTAATACTGATTGAGCATCCCATTTGGCTTTTCATATACAAGTCGTTCGTAAAGTCATGCGTAACTTTACGAAACAACCCCAGGCTAATCTGTGCGATTAACAGCACAAACATATTGTTGTACTCATGACGTTACAAGGCGTCTGGAATGAGAAGGATTAAAGGAAGATCTTCATAAAAAATGTAAATTTAAACTGATTATTGATTTTATTTATTTATTCATCATCAACGATAAAATATACGACAGACAATATGGTACAAACACCAATATTACAAGCAATAATAAACATAATATCAAGCGAAAATATTGGAAAAGGTAGACAAATCTCTTTCGTCAAAGAATATTGCAGTTGATGTACATGTAAAGGGCACAAATTAGAAATAGCACATGTGCTAGTCGAGTCTGCCACTGATCTGATCATATATGGAGAGTTTCGAAGCAATATAAACCATAGTCAGGTCAGCACCGTTTTTGCGATGCCAAAACAATTACAAAAGAGTATAGTACTATTGATTAATTTATAATACGGACAAAAATCCGCAATAAAACAAAGAACACAAAAAAAATCTCATTCACATTTTAACACACAGTCAGCCAAGATCGCTTTGTGTCAATATCAATATCCAACGACAAAACGCTCATTATTTGTTCAAATACATGTACATTATGAGTAGGTATGGGAGGCTGTTCCGAAATAGTTGCCCCATTTAATACCAAAGTCACATGAAAAAGACAGACGCGAGACCGACAGCATGCAGCCCGAATATTATATTACCCCAAATGGCAAAAAAGAAAAGAAAATCGGTTGGTTTTGAATCGGTTTGGCGGTGTGACTGAAGTATAAAAATGATAACCGACAAGATCTGACCCCTCCTAGTTACCTAGACCATCTAAGCCATAGTCAGCTTGATCGTAGATATATATAGCCGTCAGGTTTAGCCCCCCTCCCCGCCCCCAGAGCCTCAGAAACAGTACCCCAAAGTTGGGTCGAATACCCCATTAACATGTAATGGACCAAATGTTGCCTGCAGGAATTACCAAGCTTCGACATATAAACACATAAACCGAAGATGAAAAATCAACAACACCGGAATGGGTTGTTAGACTGCCCCGAAACAAAAACGCTGTAAGGTAGCCGTATCATCAACACATGAATGGAACATGGACCAAATCTGTACGTTATACAATATATAAAAACTGACTTAAGTTTCCATCAGGAAAGGGTTGTAACTTTCCTCTCAGAATGTGCCCTTTCATCAAGCTTGACTGCCCATATCGCTCTGGATATGAAGACCAATTATTCTCTTTATACATTCCAATCTTAATAACTCGAAAGTATTTCATCCTATTCCTATCCATTTCAAATTTCCATGTACAAGCACTGTACATGTAGTGCATTCTTGTGTAGGGTAATTTTTCTGAGGTACAATTTGGTGTCAAATGATCACTTCATTAATAATTTATTTCAAATTGTAGAAATTGTATTGCATTCTCAACAATTGTCAAAAGATGTTTTTAGAATTATAATCAATAAACCGTCTTCCCCTGTTTGAAAAAACATAACAGAGAGGCTTGCCACTTATCTGGGCTATGTGGCGGCCATTCTTGCGTTCAGGACTTTTGCAGCATACAGTCTATTCTGGAGATGCCGATGTCCGTTAGTAGCGGAGGAAGAGCAAAAATAAGATTACAAAACCGAATGAAGCCATCAAGAAATGATAGTGAATATCAATAACAAGGCCAAGTGTTTCTCACTAAATGTGTGATATCTTGCAATATCTTTCAAGTTTTATAACAGCAAACATACGTTTACAAAGATTTCTTGTCAGGGAGGACAAACCCAATGGCCCGAATTAACAAAGGAGGTTTGTCGACAAACCTCCTTTTGTTTCGACAAACCTCCTTTTTTTTTTTTTTTTACTAACCAAGGTTTGTAAAAACGTGTCGAAACGCGTCGTATGACGCACATAAACCTCGGTTTGTCGACAAACCTCCTTTGTGAATTCGGGCCAATAAGATCACGGTCTGATTCGTGCCATTTGCATTAATTAGAGGCTTACTCGATTTATTTCATACCAATTATCTCAGTTTGCTTATTAAAGGGGAATCCAATCTTGATAGCAAACTACTCTAGAGAAATATAGACAACTAAGAAAAGTAGACCGGCAAAAAATTGAATGAAATCGGACATAAAAATGAAAATGCAACGAATTTTTGAAAGTTTGAATCACTATACATAAACATGTGTTAAAAGACACTTAGGAGAAATAGATTATATTTTTGTGCACCACAAACGGAAGAGTTACCGCGACTACGTCACAATCTACTTACATTTACCGATTTGCCAATCTGCCAGTTTAAGATTCCCATAGACTTATTGATCTCGTGTTTAAAGCATTCATGATTATCGATCCGATCTATTTTTAACTTTTGCTGTTTCTGTTTTTATCTTAGTTTTCTGCTTCCATACAAATGAGTTTGATACAAGGGTAGAACTGCCATTTTATTATCCTAAATGTGCATTCAATTTTAAAGTTTATTCAACACTCTTCATATTGCTCCGTTTAGTCTCATTTCACAACGCCCCCTATCGTCAGAGTCAGCAGCCTAACATTGAAACCAATTCATGAAGAAAAAAACACCTCCAAAGCGAGTATTGTATTTATTCCAATCCATAATTCATTTGACTTTGAAGAGAGCTGCTTCTTAGATGAATAGATACAGTAGGTAGCAAGTTACAAAAAAATCACATTACCTCGCATTAGATCTTTTTTTTACTTGTGTATTTATAAATTTATTTTTCTCTTTCTTTCCTTTTAATGATCAAAATAGGTTGCAAGCTCGTCATTGCACGAAGGATAAGAAGCATGAATTATCATAGATCACTTATGCTTGGTTCATTTAGTTCATTTCATCCAACCCCCACCGTAATTTTTCCATTTAGTAAAAGCAAACATTTTGCAGAGGTAAGCAAAAACATGAATATTCATGAACGGTCAGACAATACAGTCTTTTAGTACGTAACGTATAGTGAATGGGAATGGGCGATGATCCGTCCAGGAGGTAGAGGTCAGTGGTTTGTGCTGGCAATGTTCCAGCGAGCGAAAATGAGACAACCGGAGCCATATGTCATAAACCCTTTTTTAAATATACAAATACAGAATTTAATGATAAAAAACAAGATAGTGATAACAAATAACAATGGCAATTAATGACAGTATTTGGGAGAGGCAGAAAGGAGGGATTCCTTATATGAAAGCCTACCCCTAAAACACACATATTCATGTACAGGAAAAAAAGAAGAAACACGAGCAAAAGAACAAAACAAAGAATACTAAATCATACTATCATGTACAATCAGAGTTTAAAAAAACACTAGCAAGAGAGTTTAACAAACTGAATCTACAAAAGTGTCATAGTCGGCCGTGCTATTAATACTGATTATTATACTTATTTAACAGAAATTGTTTATATTTGATTTTAAACGTACTTAGAATACAATGGAACAATTGCAGACACTTCGAAAATGCCTATTCCAGGGCTAGACCTGTAATTTGTTTAGATTATAAATGAAGCAATTGTACTTTGATTTGTATCTCATTAATTGCGAGTTTGTGAAAGTTTTGCCGATCCTGCAAACAGCGGCATCTGTGTACCAGTCCAAGAAATCCATAAAGTTCCATGTAATTGATACGGGATGTTCATCATCTATGTATGCATTGACTCGACCGATCTTTTGAAGGGATCTACTGTACTGAGTGACCCTAGTACATGTACATATGGAACATTAATATTGTGAAGCATTTTAATAGATCTGTTTACTAATCTATATAATTATGTTTCAATTAATGCATGTTTATCTTTATAACCCCTAGTTACCAGCCATTTCATTTATCTGCTCTGAATAATGACGTCGATACTTGATTCCTGAAAATTATTGATTTAAAACCATTTAACACGACGTACATGTATTCTTTCTTATATCTTACAGTCACTGCAGGGGAGAGTCGTCTTAGCCCCTGTCGCCGAAGTTAGCGGATGTTAACGGATACTCGTGTATCATGTAGTGATGTCGAACCATCCCTCTCTTCTGTATCTTCAGAGATGAAGGACAAACTGGACAGCGAGAAGGGAGGCATCACCATGAGCGAAGGTCCGTCCAAGACCACCAGAGGGCGCTGCTTCAAGGTGAGCTGAAAAATATGAAATCATCTTTAACCTGTTATAGTGACAACGATATCTTTGAAGTAAGGTTGTACGATTCTTATAGTCCTACGACACCGGGTTCGCGATGAATTCCAACACAAACCGAATCCATAACTTTAACCATGGACCCATCACTATATCTAACTAATACCCAACTCGCAACCGCAACCCTATATCCTTGACGAAATAAAGTCCGAAACAATCGTCAGATAAAATGTCAGTTCTTCTTTGATTTAGAGACTAGTATTCCGTCTTTATTATGGTTTTCTAGAAACAGATAGTATTACATGTATATGTAAACCAATTATAAAATGAAAGGTAGACGTAATGGATCATGTATGCTTTTAATTGTTCTACCTTATCTGATAGTGTCATCCCTTGCATACCATCTCTCGAAACCTACATTAATGAAATGGCACAAGTATAATCGCAATTGACGGTTAAAATGAATTGATATTTTCCATAATAAGTATTTAAGTGTACTTGTCTGTATTGAATCTTTGCATATATTTACGATGATCATCCAAACTGTCAAGAACAATCTACATACTTATTATTAAGTATCATACATTTTGTAGAACTGTGCACAAGGAATTCTTTCACCTCTCGCTTCTTCCTTCTCATTTCATTATTATAACATGGTGTAGGATGATTGTGGTCGTACATCTTTGTAGATTTAGATTGTTTAGATACTAGAGACTAGTATTCCGTCTTTATTATGGTGTACATTCAATACATTTTTTTTTTACAATCATGACAATATAAGACATATTGATGCTATTTTCTACGTTATCATACTAATAGTATTACTTGCTTGTTATATTTTGTGAATTGCATGCATTATTTTTGTATTATCAAGGATCTCATGGAAGATAAGCTGTTCTCTGTCAGCTGAAGACTGGTTTTCCCCTATTCTGAATCTTAAATTCAATGCTATTCATGAATTATTTAAATCATGGAAAAATTAATACCAAATACATGTACATGTAGATACGCCGTCTCGCTGCGAAGATATACAGTCAAACCTGACTACAGCGACCGCCCAAGTGAAACACAAATGTGGTCTTTGTAGACAGATGGTCTTTGTGGACAGGTTCCTTAAGTACATGTTTCAATGAGAAACTTTTCAAGGGAAACGAAAAATGTGCTTGTTGTAGACAGGTGGTTACTAAAGCAGGTTTGACTGTATTTAACAAATCTTGAATTTAATTGAATTATTAAATTACAGGTTGCCATCACGGTGTTCCCTGCCATAGTCTGGGTCCTCTACCTCTGTGGCGGTGCCTGGATGTTCACTAGCATCGAGGGACCCCATCTCATGCTTCAGCGGCAAGTCGAGAAGGAGTACTTCACCAATCTTGTCATCGAGGTAACTACCATGATGCCGTTTGGGCAATCTTTCCCTTTCTTCCTGCTATACTCATGGATATTATGTGAGCCCACTTGAATACCAAGCGGGAGTATGAACACCCTTGACTCTCGTACGATAGGTAACGAGTTTCAATCCATGCACCGTGTGTTTAACACTTCGACAAGATCCTTTGTCCACCCCGCGCCCTCGATCAAGGTGTATAACATCGGTATTTGACAATGATGGAGTAATTATAATTGCAGGGACCACAGGATGGGCAATGGTGTGGCTCCCGTGGGTACATACATGTAAGCAGGCGCGTACGCAGGATTTTTTTCAAGGGGGGGGGGGGGGGTTTAACATTTTCAAATCGGGCCGAAAATTTCGCACTCGACTCAGCCAGCCGCTGAATAAGCGGGGGGGGGGGGGGGGGGGGGGGGGGGGGGGGGGTGAATAAGAGGACACTTTTTTTTTTTTTTTGGTCTCGAAATTGACATTTTGCTCCGTTGGGGGGGAGGGGGGTGGGGGTAAGGTCTCCTTTTTATGTCAGCCATGGGAATATTTTTTTAAAAATTTTTTAAATATTTTTTAGGGGGGTTTATACACATAAAAATACCAAAGGGGGGGGGGGGGGTTTAACCCCCAAACACCCCCTGCGTACGCGCCTGCATGTAAGATCAAATCATCCTAAACTGTAATAGTATGAACTTTTCAACCATCGTCTTGATTCAGACTTCAATGAAACAGTCCATACGCACTTCAAATTTGTTGAAAAGTACGTGATACATGTATCTCTTTTCACCCCTATGACAATGACATTAATTATTATGGTGGTAAACGAAACTGTAATCTACATCTGTATTGACACCAATATTAACTGCATGTCTGAGTCTGAGGCCTTCGAGGTGATTTTCATACATATGTGTGAAGTCTCTAAAAGACCTCGTTGTAGAATCAGATACTTGATAAGGTAAAAGAAACCTTCTCCTGTTTATTCCATCACGTATCGGGTTTTACATAAGGTATACCGGATTAGGAATTGAAAAAATAGGGGAAGGGAGAGGGGAGGGGCAGGATGTGCCCCTAACTCTTCGAATAAGACAATGTATGTTTATCGAAGATTCATATGTAAGACGTCTGCAGTAAATGTAACGCACCTTGAGTTGGTCAGATGCTTGTCCGACATAGCACACTCAATTGTAACCTCCATCTTGTCTATTGTAATACCCCCCCCCCCAAAAAAGTAAAATGTGAATGGAACATGGTTCTCAACCAATGCTCCGTACATTTCAATGTCTAGAGCCTACGAGAGCTACATTCAATGTCATCAGCTCAAGGGGCTTCTGTAAGTCATACTAAGTTTTAACAGACTGACAGCCCAGGAGACTTTGTCAGCAATTTAATTCTGAATGATTATGAGACATCCATGTCTACAAGTTGAATACATTTCTGAACTAGTCTACCATTTAGCTCGAACTTACATGTAGTTTAGAACTCCCAACTTGACCCGATGCTACTTTTGTTTAAACCCCCAACAGGCCTGGGAGAGGGGACGGAGGTGCAACATCAGCGGAGCAAATTACGCGGCGATGAATGGTTCGAACGTGACCGACTGCCAAATCGACGACCTCGCCGACACCATAATGCGCGAGATCCACCAGGATAAGGGCCTTGAATGGAGCTTTCTTGGTGGTATTCATTTCTGCCTCACTGTGGTCTCTACAATTGGTAAGCTAAGCGAGTTGGCTCTGATATATGCTTGTTTGCGTGGTAATGCGGACGAAGTATATTCAAGTTAGGCCCACAAGGTGCAATATGAAATAACTTCGTCGACAAAGAAAAGTGTAAGGTGATGTCTCAGTGTCAGTTCCCTCTTTATAATTATGAAGTTTAGAGGTTCGCTTATTTTGCAAATTTGCTAGAAACTATGACAACGACCTAAATTCATGGTCCATTCATTTTATTGTAGTGAAACATCGATGTGTGCAACTATACTCATTTTGGCCAACATTTGGCCAACGTGTTCTCTTTCGTTGGCCCAACGTTAGAGATATAATGTAAGGCCAATGCATTTTCGTCCCTCTTGCAAACGTTAGCTCAACGGTGACAAATTGACGTCGGATCAACGTTGACTCAACGTTTGACAAAATATAACTGACCGACAGCAACTGTGCTGACCGTATTGAAGATCTTACTTCAATGTAGTATTGCCAGCTGTTAAATAACTGAGCATTTTAAGTTTTTAGGGAGATGAAAAGTATTTGTAACCTCTAAACCTCGATTCCATTCTTCTTTTGAAGCTACAATGTTATATTATGTTATGAATGGCAGCGTACTATTGGTTTAGTCGAGATAAAACCGCGCACATAACCATGATAAACGATTTAAACCCTAGTTAACGTTGACATACATTTTATACCCTATTATGATACCTTATTTAAATCAACCCTTTCACTCATTTGATAAAACAATCTACGAAACGTACAATATTGGTTCCTAAATGTTGATATGTTTTCTTTCTGCACTGTCTCACAGGTTATGGCTTACTGGTTCCTCGGACTCATACAGGACGTCTTCTCTGCCTCCTGTATGCCATAATTGGTATCCCTCTCAACATCACCCTTATAGGATGGGTTGGGAGAGGAATCGTATTCTGCATCACAAAAACGTACCAGTCCCTCGACAACCTCCGCATGTCATGTCGAGAGAAGCGCGGAAGGCGAGTCGATGTGCGTCCACCGCGCTCTATCAGCACCTTGAGCATTATCGGAGCCACCCGGATCAACGCCACAAAGCAGTGTAACCACAATGCGGAAAAGGGGAAGAACAAACGAAATTCCAGTTTTATCAACGGAGCCGTGGAACATTCGGACTCTGATACGGAAATACAAATGAATGGCGCCCACCAGCTCGCGATTAGACCGAGGCAAAACGGCTTGTTGCTGTCGCAGAACCGCTCTACGGCAAAGCTGAGCGGAGGTAATAACAAAACGGACAGCTCTGGAGGAGGTGATAGCGAGAAAGAGTGGGAACACCCGTCAATGGAACACGTTACTCACATTTCTCAGATGCGAGACCTGGTAAACGGATCCGTGAATCATGGCGATCACGGATCCGAAAGGAGCGACACGACCATGACAGGGGTGGAGGACGATGGTCCGGTTGTCTCGGACAATGAAATCAACGAAAACAACAGCAATAGTAACTCCGATGAAGGAGATAACGCTTCAGGGAACAAGGAAACGGGTGTACCGATATGGTTCGTCGCACTTTTCTTTGTCTCGTACCTCTGCTCGACGTCCCTCATGATTTATTATTCCAACTTTGTGCCAATGAATTGGTCTTTCATTGACTCCCTCTATTTCGACGTCATCACCATCTTGACGGTAGGGTTCGGGGACATGTTCTATTACACGAGAGGCCAAACCCTGACGCAGCAGCAGAAGACGTCCGCCACTTTGGTATCCATCACAACGATGATCCTTGGTATGCTCATGCTCTCAGCCTTCCTCTCATTCGCCGTCGAATCCTTCACGCTCAACAATATGAAGAGGTGGTTCGACAACGTCTTTGTGAAATGTTGGGAGGGACTATTCTGCCGGAAAAGGAAGAGGAAAAGGGACAAACCCACACGTTAGCATTGAATATGTATGCATTCTGCTCATGAGTGGACCAATGAGACTATTCGCCATAAAATTGCCACAACGTGTGCCTGTAGTTTTACATTAGCAATCATACATGTAACAAATTAAAGTAACTGAATGTCAGATGCGTTAACGTAGCCTTTCATGTTATTTAGACTATTTTTTACATTTGTATTTCAGTTAGTGTTAATCATTGTAATTCCCTATATCATATTAATGTCATTTTTGAAAACTTTAAGGGGTTTCGAACAGGTTGGACAACCTCAGTTAAGTAATAAGTATTACATTTGGAGCATGCAGATAACCCACATACGAATGTGTTCATCGCAAGCATCAGTTTGTACAGACATTTTCAAGTTGACTGAACGTTTCAAAAGAGCTAAGGTTCACAGGGACAATGGTTCTCGAGACCGAAGATACAGATGGCTGATCGTTCACGAGGCCGAGGTTATCAAGACCAAAAAGTTCAATAGGTCGAGGTTTCGAAAGACCGAGGGTTTACTAAGTGAAAAGTTCTAGAGCCCGAATTTACCGAGGTTCACGAGGCCAAAAATTCATGAACAGCAAACGTAAGTTACTCAAGATCAAAGATTCACAGGGCCTATGGTTAATAAAACAGAAGATTTAAAAGACCGTATCTATGTTCTTAATTTCCGAAGGTCTACGAGATCGAATTCCCATAAGACCGAATGATTGCGAGGCCAAATTTTTCTCTCTCGTGAACCTTACTCACGATACTGGTGGTCCATTATAAAGATAAACGTACAAAAGCCTCATGAACTTTTAGTCTCATGCACCTTCAGTTTAATACCCTTCACCCGTTTTTGGACATGTTAATTGTTGCCTCGCATTCAAGCTTGCATTATGACTGTAGATCGTTGATAAATGGTTAATCGGTAGCTGGTTTTAGCAACAGAAAATGTTAAACCTTAATGCTACCATAGCAGTGTAACAAGACCGTCCATTCTACATGCTCCACATGCCCTCGCTAAAGTCCGTTATCACCATCATGGTTACCATTTGTAAAATATATAAAATGTTACGGAGTATAAAGGCCAACCTTTAAAATATGTATCATTGCATCTAATAATATTCTTGAAAGTTTTTTTTATAGATCTGATCACTTTATCATATGTTTTAATTTAAAATAAATCAAAACTTTCTCCTTGTATTCGACTTATCAGGCGGAGAGCCGAGTAGTTATGAACACAACATGTTTTGTGTATCAAATGATTCTTCATTGAGAGGGAAATAAAATACACTTAATTATCACATTAATGTAGATTTAAGGAAATATTTTTATACTAATTTTATAACTGCCTTATTTTTATATTTTGGTCAGGCTTTAGTAGGTCTCATTGTATTTCTGAGAATAATGATCTATCTGTGGAATAAAGAATATAGTCTTGTTAGTATCATATAATATTATCATACTCATTTTATCATACCCATTTTACCATTTTAATTTTTAATTTTTAATTTAGTTATCAGGTTTTCTAAGTTATTACATGGTGTTTTAATACTTATCTTTCTTCGGGATAGATAAGTGTGTACTTGAGAAAGAGGCTTACTAGTTTTGCTTACAAGATGTTATATAAATCATTATCTGGCCTACCCTGGAAGATTGGTTGGTAACTACTATCGTATCTGTTAACGCCTTTTTAACGATCATGTTTGTCAAAAGTACAACCAAGTGCCATCTTTTTTTGACGTAATATGGGTATTTCTGTAGAATATATTTTATAATACTATTGGTAAAATATATTTTAAAATACTTTTAGTAAAATATTTATATACAAATTATACGATTTTTCTCTTGTTTGTTCATTTCTTTCTTCAATATTGTGTTTTTATTGGAAATGCATTTTTGTTAAACTAGTAGTATTACACGTAATCGTTCGCTCTGCATTATGGGATACATGATTCAACATGAAAAAGAAACATGCAGATTTGACGGTCACTGTGACCTGGTATACAAAACATTTAGTGGAAAGCCAGTGTTTAATGACTGCTCTACATTAACTTAAATATGTCTCCCATCGGTCTAGGCAATCCAAAAGTATGCCCCTATGGCGAAAAAACCCTAGAAAGGTTGCAAAAGAAACGGGAAAGGTAAAACGAGATAAGTAGAGATATGAACAGAGAGAGAGAGAGAGAGAGAGAGAGAGAGATAAAGAAGTACAGTGTAAGAGAGAGTATGTGTGAGACAAAGAGATATACAGTGAGAGAGAGAGAGAGAGAGAGAGAGAGAGTGAGAGAGAGAGAAGGAGAGAGGAGGAGGAGAGAGAGAGAAATAAAGAAGTAAGAGAGAGTATATAAGAGACAAAGAGATATACAGTGAGAGAGAGAGAGAGAGAGAGAGAGAGAGGAGGAGGAGAAGGAGAGAGAGAGAGAGAGAGAGAGCGATGAAAATTAAAATGAGAAAGATCGATGGATCTAGTAGTGGGGAGGACGAGAGAGACAGATCAAGGGGACTGACAAATATACCTATATGGGGACAGAGACCGGGAAGGGAGAACAGAAGGAAAGGGAAGAGAAGAGAAGAGAAGAGAGAGGGAGAGAGAGAGAGAGAGAGAGAGAGAGAGAGAGAGAGAGAGAGCAAGCATGGTTTTAAAAAATGACTTGAGAAAAATCACACGGGGTACACCTTTACAAAACAAAATACTTATTATCATTTTATAACGAAAACGATTTGTCGGCTAGAAGACCGTAGAGAATATTTGATAATCAAACAAAACACTACTTATTTATTTTTTCAACAAAGGTAACTGGTTTATTAACCTATTAAGAGCCACAAGGGCGTTATCTCTGTGTTAAAGTATATGAGTTAATGTCCTTCTGGTTCCATCTAAACAGATGATTTGATCTGGAGGGGCACGGTGTAAAGAATAAACTTCTCTGCCTCTTTCTGTAAATGTCACGTAAACTGCTGTCATATCATAACAATAGGCTTGAATAAACAAATTCAAATCAAACAAAACAGGTCGAGATGTCACACCTCTGTACCCATGGAAGCGAAGAAGACGATATGAAATATTTCACTTTGATGATTTTTTGGGTAAATATTATAAAGTCATAGTAATATCTCTATTGTCATGGCATTGCCTTAATAATGTTTAATCACAGAAAGCAACCGAATGGTCTATCGGTGTATATGCGACGTTTGAGAGAGAAATCTGAACATTTTCTTGTTTGATTGTTTGTTGAGAATGAAGAAAAAACGGACAGAAATGAGCCGATAAGTTCCACATTGTTACTAGGACCAAGGAGAACACATGCACAACTGATTGAGGGCGGTTGAAAGAAATTTAAGAGGAAAAGACGTGTAGTTCAATACACAGATTCTGAATTATGTTTAAAATTTGTTTTGTGGAAAATATAACGTGGACAATATGACGAACAAATGTTCCTGTATTGTGATGATTTCCTTCCTCTTATTGGTGGTAAACTTAGGAGGTAAGTATTCTAAAGGATCAATTATTAAAGGTGATTTGTCACAGCAGTGATTATTCAAATAACATGAACTTACATTTCATATAACAAAAAACACAACGAATTTACGGAATGATAGAATTGTAATTGAAATTTCAAAAGACTAAACTAGATATAAAGATATATCCTTTGAATTGTTATTTGCATTGTAAACATGTCATTGACATCCATTTTCTTTTGGTAATCTTTGATTTTTAGATGCAGCAGTAATTCACGCTGAGGAAGAAAATGGAATTTACTACGAGTTCGAGACCTATACGGCCCAAGGTAAGATATTACGATGCGTTGCCAACGTTTTTTTGTAAAAGAAAGTTCCCTCTTTCCTCTTGTAAAAGGAAAAACCCGGCCTTTGTCAAGGTCATTGATTTCATGAAATTGTATTGATTGTGTTCTGAAAAAGGTGGGGGGGGGGGGGGGGGGGGGGTAAGTGGACACTACTTTTTTTTTTGGTCTCGAAATTTGAATATCTGACATTTTTCTTCGTGGGGGGGGGGGGGGTAAGGTCATCTTTTTTAGGTCAGTTATCGGCATAATTTTAATTTTTTAAATTTTTTTTTATAATAAAAAAAACACAAAAAACAAAAGGAGGTTTTAGGGGGGGGTTTAGGGGGGGGGGGTTTACATACGTACAAAAACCAAAGGGGAGGGGGGGGGGGGGTTAACCCCCAACCCCCCCCCCCCCCCCCCCCCGTGCGTACGCGCCTGCCTGGCAGGAAATAATTCTTTGAAATGCTAGAGAGCCGTAATTGGCAGCACAGCTAAAGCCAGGGTAATAATCGTTAAAGGGAAAGTCCACCCCCAATATAAGTTTGTTTCGATAGAGGCAGAATAATAAGAAAATCAGGTAAGTGAAAGTTTGAGCAAATTCTGAATGAAAATAAGAAAGTTATGAATTATTGAAGTTGTGATCAATCAAATACAAATTGGCAACTCTGTGACTTATTATACGAGCTCTCCTTCATTTGCTTTGTGCATAATATTCCATAAAATCATGTTTTCTTCGTTATTGATGACGGAATATATATTTGTTCCTTGCAGGGGGAGTATAGAAACATATTTGCAATTATTATATTTAGGGTGCATGTATGGTTGAAATTTTTCTTGAGGGAAAATGAAAATTTTAGATTTTTTTAGTACTGAGCAAATGGAAGTTGAGCTCGCATGATACGTCATAGAGTTGCCAATTTGTGTTTGATTGATCACAACTTCAAAAATCCTAACTTCCTTATTTTTAATCGTAATTTGCTCAAACTTTCACTGACTTGTTTCTCTCATTTTTCTACTCCTATTAAAACTAACTTAATTTCAGGGTGGACTTCCCCTTTAAGTTTGGAAGCGCTTAAAAACTAAGTATTATTAATATTAAAGGTACTATGTCCCATTTGCAGGCCAACAAAATGAAAAATTTAAATTCCAACTGCATTTGAAAGATAATACTAATTTAGAACTTCCCTAAAAATGGTGGGGCTTGAAAATGTCTTCAAGTGGGAAAATAATGACTATTAGTTGTCAAATCGACTTTAGGGCTATAGAGCCCAAAAGTAATAGTCTTGATTTTCAGACAATTGTACCGAATGGTCATACGTTTTATGCTGCACAAAGATTCAATCAGTTTAATCTTGGCCATCACAAGAAGTGGGTTATTGATGTAGACAAATGCTCATGTACCCTTTACAACTCTTTTCATGTGTGTTATTACCAAAGAAGAAAAAAGGCCAGTCAGTCACTCAATAGTGTCTGACAGTGAAGTCTAGCAAGTGAACGGGTTTCCTTGCATATAGTTTGAATATTAGGATACTGCTAACGTTTAAATTTCACAGATAGGACATACATGACATATTCAAAATTCCTGCAAAGTTCTACAGAATTTGAGGTTGGCTGCAAAAGGGACATAGTACCTTTAATATGAAAGTTTGTGCTAAGTGACATCCTCTTTCACATCAATATACAATTTAGGTTACATTTTGCCATCAATATTTGTTGGAGCTCCCAACACTTTAGAAAGGCTATAAGGCAGGCCTTCTCAACTAGTTTATTAGAAGCGCCCCCCCAAAAATGAATTGAGGTTGAAGTGCCAACCTGTAGGTTTGGTGACTGTGTTACGAGGGAGCGTAGCGACCGAGCCGATACCGGCCGGGGTCCAGGGGGCAAAGCCTCCGGAAGCTAGTGGATTTTAGGGCTTTTATTTAGGCCAAGAGGTGGCATTTTTAACACCTTTTTGTTCCATAAAACATCAATCATAATTTCATAATGATGTAAAATAATTAGTACAATTCCTGGCTAAAATCTACACTGGAAGTTAATTTATATGTAGTTATTTTAGTGCAATAAACACGGAAAATGTCAAAATGAAGTGAAAATCAAACAAACAAAATGGCTTGCTTACATTTTGGGCTCAACTTCGACTGCGACTTTTAATTTTTCTGAGTTTTTTTATTTTAAAATATAATTTTTTAATGTTGTTCTTTCTCTAATTTTTAATTTTTAATTTTTATTAATTTTTTGGAACAGCCGCGCGCCACTCTGACTGACCGCAAGCGCCACGAGTGGCGCGCGCGCCGCCAGTTGAGAAGGCCTGCATAATATGTCATTCGCAAAATCTTTGCATTTCTTATCTGACAGTTCCTGAAGTAAATCTCGCCATAGATCGCGTAACGCTCACCGATCCTGCGGACAAACGGATTAACGTAAAGAAAAACATGATCACCATCTCAGCAAAGATCCGAATTGGCACTTTTGTCGAAACGGGTTACGTCGTAGGGGATCGTAACTGGCGCTTTACGTTCTTCGCCGCCAACTCGACCAACCATAGGCTGTCAGGTTTGTATACTGGATTTATAAGTGTTACGATTGCTCCGGAGCCAATTTTCTAGACTGAAGCAAATTTCTAACTTCAACCGTGGACCAAACACTATCTCGAACCCTAACCCTAATGCTAAACCAGCCTAAAAACGGCTGGGTGGAGGGAAGGGGTCATAAATTCACTTGGAACTCACTTGATCCAGGATTATTCAGTCTTTAGACTGTTGTTCCTATCCATGGTTTCCTTTGGTTGGGGTTGTCATCATAATCATCTGGGTCATCTTTCAACCAGTTTTCGAGTCCAGATTTGAAGCGATTATTAGTGGTACTCTCCACAACAAGACCATTCCACACATTGATTATTCTCTGCCTGAATGAGTTTTTCGTTAGTGTCTTCCGGCATTTTAGCTAGGATGCGACTGCACTTTGTTATTCTGAGGAAGTGTTGTTCTTGAAGATTGTCAAACTGGTGCATTATTCTGAACACTTGAATCATAATTATCAGATCGCTTCCGTCTGAACTGTAGAGTGGTGATTTTCAGTGCTTTGAGTCTTTCTGAGTAGTTTAAAGGTCTCACAATTTTGACAAGATTTGTAGCCCTCCTCTGCATCTTATCCAACTGTATGTTGTGGAAGTGCTTCAATATTAATTTCACTTAACATTTTCTATTTGCTTTTAGTCGAGTTTCCAGCAAAGCTTTCGTATAGACAGCAAGCGCTGGGCCTGGACACCGCATCGACCTTGACATTCGACAATGTAAAGGGTGACCTGCTTCTGGGTTCACTGAACTGTTCCACATTTTCCCGCATTTGCGCCAAAATCTACGAGAGTGACGAAGGGTTTTGGGTCAAAGGTGAAAAATCGTTTGATATTGCATGCACGGACATCACCTGTCACCATGGTATCAACCGAGGAGGTATGTTCTTGTACAGGTTGTATTCACTGAAAGATATAGAAGGAAGGGGGGGGGGGGGAACCGGTCCTTACCCCCTCTTATGAACTCGGCGGCATAAAGAAGGTATACAAAAGAGAAAATATAGCCGACCAACTTGACCGTGTTCGTGTTCTTGTTTGGCCAGGAGCGATTAGACCACACAGCGTGGTCAATGACAGGTGGCTATCTCATCAACTCAGCTCTCAATTAACATAAGAAAAAGAGGATCATGGAGGACCAATGGTCACCGATTAGGCATTTTTTCTAATATAGAGGGAGCAAGTAGCTACAAGTAGGACAGTGGGGCTTTAAATTCAAGACTCATAACGCTCCGCTTATCTCTGATAATCTTTAGTTTTCTTTTTTTCTTACTTGTCTTATTTTTCTTGAGTAGATTAACATTTTATTGACTTTAAAAGCTTTTTTAATTGCTTGTGAGATATCGATTGGAATTAGTCCCTTTTTACAGAATCCTGGATCTGACCAGAGACTTACGTCTTTGATCTGATTCTCCTTGAATTGTAAATGGGGGTTGCGATGAAACGGAGATGAAATGGAGCATTAATGTTGATAATACAGTAACCATGGTAACTTAATTCAAAGAAATTCACTTTGAGTTCTGATGGCTTTCTTCCTACTTTGGAACTTACACGTATATTTTGTATTCTCTTTTACAGCTTCATCAGGAGTAATCAGCTACCTCTTAATCTGGATATCAATGCAGACAACCTGGATGTATATCATGTGACAAAGTGACAGAGTGACGTCATTATCATCAGGGCTCCGTCTTATCAAGAGTTGCGATTGATTCAAAATCAATCGCAAGTTTGCATTCTCCTATCTCTTATGTACATAGTAGCGATTGATATCAATCGCATATAAGTTGCGATTGATATCAACTCTTTATAAGAGGGGGCCCAGGTAAAACAAGAAGTGGCTAGGTCACGAAACAAATTATATTTACCTCAGAGTGCCATATTTACTTGTCAATGGAAATCATATTTATAGTCTTTATCCTAAGGAGGGGGCGCGATGGCTCAGTGGTAGAGCAGTGGTCTCGTTATCGGGGGATCCCGGGTTCGAAACCAAGCCAATGCGTTCGTGCCCTTTAGTGAGGCATTGATCTTAAGTTATACCAAGTCCCTCGGATAGGACTTAAAGCCGTTGGTCCCCTGGTTGCTTACTTACAAGCGTGCAAATGCTTTCTGAGCAGTCAGATGAAACAATCATCAAAACAAATAACCAAATGAAAAGTTCTTGAAGATCATGCCACAAATCGTTCTTATTACATTTTAAACAGCTATAAAATGGAGGAAAAAAAATCACACTTTTCATTTTAATATTGGCATCGCATGTATGTTTTTATTGTTATGAAGTAAGATGGTATTGAAACAAATCGATTTACCTCAAATGTCATAAATGATTATTCATGGTTAACTTATGATAAAAATGTTTGTATAATGTAAAAAAAACATATGTACCCCAACCTGTTGTTATTGTATCTAGATTAAACAAAAATCACGGGCTAAATTGACAATAATTTCCTTCTTCTTTAGTCGGTATCCTTTAGTTGTTTCTGAAAAAAAACCATAATGATGGACAACATTTGTCGAGGAAAAAAGTTAATTGAATATTGAATCGCACATAATAATTTCGAATTGCCAATATGAGGGCATTTGAATTAATTTTCATGCTGATTATTAATTCGAAAAGGAATAATAACTGCATGGTTTTGTCTTTCTCTCCATTTCTTATACACTGTTACCTTGGTTACTTTATTATGTAATCGAAGAAATCAAGAAGTTCTAGTCATTTTCTTTTGTCAGGTTGCTTGAATCTGTAACGTAACATTCATGATGTAGAGTACCCTGTTCTACACTTAATACTTCTGTCAAAGCCATATTTGTATTGAGAATGCAGAAATATCATAGAATGATATTTCGTTTTACTCCAGATATTGGTTTAAGATATTTTCAGTTTAAGATAGTAAATAGGATTCTGTATTTGAATAAGCAACTGTATAAGATGAAAATAGTGAGTAACGATAAATGTTCGTTTTGTAAAAAAGAGCTGGAAGATATTGTACATTTCTTTTATAATTGTGAAATCATTAAATCAATCTGGAATGAAACGGTGAAATGGATAAATGTAGGTTCTCGATTACAGATAGAGTTTAATATAGAAAATGTAATTTTTGGTTTTGAAGACAAAAGAAACGATGCTTTAAATTGCATGGTGACTTTGATTAAGCATCAACTATTTGTTCAAAAGCTTAATAACAACATTCCAAATTTCAGTTCTTTGAAGAAGAAAATTATTCAATATTATGAAGACGAGAGATATATCCATTCTATATCTGGTATGTATAACACATTTTTTACTAAATGGCAGGCACTTCAACATTTGTTTGTATGAAAAACAAGGGAGAGAAATGTGAAAGTATTCTGTTTTGTTTGAGTTAAAGGCCCACTGCACTACTGGTAACTACTTGCGCCCTCTATATAACAAACAATGCCTAATCGGTGACCATTGGTCCCCCATGATCCTCTTTTTCTTATGTTAACTGAGAGCTGAGTTGATGAGATAACCACCTGTCCAGTGACCTTGTAGGGCGGTTTAATCCCTCCTGTAAACTACGGCAGATAAGCTTTAAGGAAAGACTTAATTTCCTTGAATTGTAAAAATGTTTGTTTGATTCAATAAAATAGCCTATGGAGGGCTAAAAACGTTTTAAAAAAAATATTTGTATTGTACAAGAAGCACTATAATCGCGAAATTCCGTCTAGCGTTATCTCAGGTGAGTAGCCAGTTCACGGATGCAGTCTGAGCATGAGCAGATAAAGGTCATTGCAGAACAAATTTTGAAATACACGGAGTCGAAATACTGGATACGTGCTCATGAAAGTTATGTAACATTATTCATTCATGCACATTCAGTGCACAGGTGGGAGTATTCTTTGAAAAGGGGGAACAAAGGCTATTTATATAGCACCTCCATCGCTGTAGGAGTGATTATTTCAAAATGTACAAAGTGGGACCTCTTCATGTTTTGAAGTTCTGTGGATATTCGGGGTCATTGCAGTAAGGTGCTAACCGTGAACTGGTCTATTCGCTGCCTGATACACTGTTGGTTATAGCATTCAGGTAAACTGTATTTTTTTCTTTTTTCAATTATATTTTATTTTCTCCATTGCTTTTCACAAACAATAACAAAAATTATAATAACAAACAATAACAAAATCAATACATAAAATAATCTGCATGTTAATATTATTATATAGAATATGATTTTACATTCATAGCTTAATAATACAAAAGAACTTTTACTATTTACATCAAATAAAGCATGAAACATGCATGCATGAAGAAGGCATGAACATAAAAAGGCATTAAAAAAATATTTAAAAAAACTATTTGCCTAATATTTTGTCCATGTAATCTCTTTTTTTTCATTGGATGCATTATGGACAACTCAGATGAATATGAAATACGAACTCATTTGATCACAAGTTTATTCAATATAAAAATAAATGTGCACCTATGTAATTCATGTATACACGGTATAAACATTACATACAATATACTACGCAATAACTAAACTAAACTTTTGAGAACTTAAAAGTTGCATCGGTTTGCGACTTTAAAATATTGTAACAGAAAAGACCAATGGCAATGAGTGTTGAAGATATTCCTATAATATTTTAAACAAAAGATGGCGCTAGACCACATTTGACAAGTTTTTTTCTTCTTTCTTTCTCTCCAATGATATTTCATTTTCTCCATTGCTTTTCACAAACAATAACAAAATCAATACATAAAATAATCTGCATGTTAATATTATTATATAGAATATGATTTTACATTCACATCTAAATAATACAAATGAACTTTTGCTATTTACATCAAATAAAGCATGAAACACGCATGCATGAAGAAGGCATGGACATAAAAAGACATTTGAGGGAAGAAAAAAAAAAAAAGAAAAAAAAAAAATACTTACATACACACATACACACACGTGCACAGACACCCACACAAACGCCCACTTAAAACATGCCTACATTTTGTGGGAATCTCGACCATTATATCAGCCGTGTCCATTTCATGTCCATGTCCATGTCCATTGTATTGGGGTTACGCATTGCTGGTAAGTTGACCATGAGATGGCGCTGTGCAATAAACGGTACGCTGGGGGTGAAAGTTCATGAATTCAACGCTTTATTCTATTCTATCTCTGTCTATTGTATCTCTGATTCTATATACTCTAATATGCCCCCTTTTCTCTCACTATATGTTCATAATTACCACAGTATAATTATTATAAATCTTTTTGTTGTATCTCTCCATTAATGTTACGACCGGCCGCCCGTGTATGTATAAATCAATTATGCCATCGATGATGTATGTATGATGATGATGCTATAATAATGTATATGAATCAATGAAATAAAAATAAATCAAATGATATTTAAAATGTTTAGAGAGCTCATACACATTTGTAATTTTGTCCGATTGTTGTCAAGTGTGGAGGGGGAGTGTAATGAGAATGGGGCGTATGAAGGTGTTGTGTGCGACTATGTGTGTGTTGTATACATGTGGGGGTGGAAAGAGGGGTGTCTTTTTTGTGTGTGTTATTTGTTTAGTTTTGTTGTGTTTGTTAGAAGTTTTTTTTTATAACAATTCTCTATATTCAGGGGATAGTACTGTGTTATATTTAAAAACATTATAATGTTATGCACAAAGCATTATTTGATTTATAAAAGCATACTGTTTTGGATGAAGCAAAACATGTACGAATTTAATTTCTGAATTATGTAATTTGTATTTTCATGTTTTGATTGGAGAAAAAAAAAATTCATAAAACAGAATACATTAATTTGTCTCAAAATGTTGCACGTTTCAGTTTATATATTAAACAGTGGAGTTGCACAATTTACCCGAAGACGCGCTCTCTCTCTCCCACTCTCTCTCTCTCTTTATATAATATATCCTTCTCTCTCTCTTTCTCCCTATTTTTCTCCCCCTCTCTCTCTCTTTCTCCCTCTCTTTCTCACCCCTTCTCTCTATCTCTCTCCACTAACAGTGACACTTTCAAATAATCAGTTATTAAAGGTACTTAGTAACATTGTGATGGTTGATTTCACAAATCTGTTGAACCAGGATGCAAAACACGTAAAATTATGTTTGTATGTATGGATTATCCAACTACGATGCCCCAAATCCGAAATTAATTCACGCAATATGAAGATTTTTAACAAAGTTCAACGGGTTTTCGAACGGGCGTCGATGTGCGGCGCTTCTGAATCTAAATTCTCCCAACCATTTTTTGAATTTTCCCAACCGTTTTTCCATGAAAAAACCCCATAAAAACAGGCTATAAAAAATCTGTCAACACTTAAATGTCTGGAATGGAATGTGGAGCCATTTTATTGCTTTGTGAGATTCCATTTACCTAAAATGTAATTAAATTGTTGTAATATAGTTGAGAGAATTAAGGAATCGATCGGATCAGTTTTTTCCAATTTGTACCATGAATAATGGTCCGTGTTCGCTCAAATTTTCAGATTATCTTTAATTGTACATCTAGCATTGAAGTCACTGCCTTAGCACCACTATCTCTCATCTGAATGTTACAAAGTCCCTTTAAGAACAAATAGAGGTATAGGGCCTATGCAAATATAGTCGAAAAACCCACCGGAGACTGCAGTCTACAGGTACGCTAATAATCCTAACACAATAATGTAAGGTTGTCATCAAATTATTCTTAGCTACATGTAATTTCAGATTTATGAGAATAGTTTAGACCACCTCACTGTCCAAAAATTGAGGTGACGAATGCCCGAAAATTACACTTTATATTTTCTCGGTTGAGGGTAACGGCCCCCACCCCGCTTCGTACCCATACGTTTCTAAGATCGCCAGTCCTAGAGATCAAATTCACTAGTGGTTGGCGGATCTTACTCAGTGGACTTCCAGTTGTTAAGATCCAACCATGATAGCGCTGCAACCACTGGCGTAGCGTGGGACCCATCATTCAGGGGGCATTGGCACTGTAATAAATGGGGGAGGGGGGGGGGGAGGGAGGGGAAAAAACATTTTTCAATGTTGTTTGTTAAATAAATCATTTTGTTTATTATAAAGTTTAAAATGATTTTAAAAAAATGAACAATGTTGATAAGGCAAGTTGAAATTGCATGAAAATAATCATAAAATAGCATGTGAGACGTATACATCGTTGATGAAACGTAACATAACATAAACATGATGCAATACTCATAATATATATATATATATATATATATATATATATATATATATATATATATATATATAATATATATATATATTTAAATCTATGAAACGTGATACAAAACAACATGAAGAAAACTTAATATCCGTAACTTAACTGCCCTCCATGACTTCAAAATTGCTCTAAAAACCCATCTCTTCCTAAACAGTGCTATTTAATTATTTCAATGTACCGGTAGCGTAATAATTTGTTTTGTCTTAGTTTACTTTATTTTAGTTAAGATAGTGATATGTTTGTGATTGTAATATGTACTCAACCAGCGTTTACCAACTAAGCCGTGTCTTAAGGGTCGAAAGTCCTGATTGGTTAAAGTTTTCACACGTGACTTTAGGTCACGTAGGAAAAAAGGTTGTATATCGTGTGAAAAATTGTTATGATAATATGTCAGTCAAAGGGGCGGGTAGGGGGGGGGGATTTTCTTTCGTTAGTAGCCCAAGGGGTTGTCGACGTATTGGTCTAACTGATAATGCATGGAACGTTGTACGAATACACTTTACACAGTGTTGGTTGCGGTTTAAACAATATATGGTGAAAGTGGTGCTCTTCCACCTGCATGTTGTTGTTGTTGTGCAAAGGATAGCGACGCCGTTGTAAGCTAACACACAACATAATATGATATTCCAATTTTAAGAGGGCTAATTAATTGTTGGAATTGTAATCAGTTTGCTTAACCATGTGGAGTTTCCCCGTGTTCTTTCCCTCCATCTGCTCTGCTTACTTCACAAACAATGTTTTTCATCATAGCCATCTAATGCACAATTCTATCCCAATCAATGGCCAATGATTTTACCATGGTCTAGCGCCATCTGTCGCCCGAATAAACTTAATGCAATAATGTGAGGCCGGACAAAGTTGATAGTAATATTAATTGGCGAGTGAAATTTGAGTAACTGTCCTCTTTAAATTTAAGGGCGTACAGAATTTCCACTAGTCAGAGCCTTCTTGATTCTACCCCTAAGTTGAAGTTAACAATACTTTGTGTAGTTTGAAAGGATTGATGGCTATTATTATGTGGATTTCAATTTTTTTTTCAGTCTGCAAAACGGTAAACTTTGAGTTTGAGTTTGATAAGCCGCGTTTATAATACTAATACTAATACTAATAATAATAATCTTTTAGTCTACTCCAAATTGACAAACGAATAAATGGGCGCCTGAATTACTTGGGTGACCCTTGAAGAGATGGGACTTATAATTCCGTAGTTCCTTGCGGCATTGTGATAGATGCTACGTCAAAATGAGACAATTGATTATTGTTTTATCGTTCGGTTATGCGAGGGGGTAATTAAATGGATGGTGTAATTCCTCAAGAAGAAAAATAAGGATTGAACATGAGGAGGTTGTTGTCAGTGACGTATCAAAACCTTGGACTTGGGAGGGACAAAACAACATCAGGTTACCATGATCCATCATTTGAAGTAAAGTAAACCCGTTTATGAGGGTTCCGTTTCGCGTTTCAGTTGGGGAGAGGGGGTTGGGGGGGGGGGCGGGGGCGTATTCACCAAGTGACACAATTATAATGTAATTCTTTCAGAATGTGTCTGTCTTCGTGCATTTCTGGGTAGAATATTACAATATTTTAACTATCATAATCTGCTAACTATCAGTATATACATAATTATCTAGCTCGAGTTTCTTTCTTGGTCGAGAATAATTATATCGGGAGGGCCAAATTGCCCCTTTCCCTACCTCAATACACTTGTGGTGGCTGTTGATAAAGTGTCCATTTCATATCTGTCTGCGCTTCTGAAATTGACGGAAGGAATTGAGGGAATCGTTATACAATGGATTACAAGAGAGCGACATTTGACTCTAGAATAATTTTAGCTGCCTAAAAGGGCTAGATCCTTAACTTACCTCTTAAAATTGACAACTTCAAAAGAGCTATAGATGAACAAGGCGTATGTAAATGTAAACAAAAGCCCAGGGAAGCCGGCAAATCGTGCGAAAAGTAGCTCTACTGCGTCTCCGCCTATGTATTATCTATCTATCTATCTGTCTGTCTGTCTGTATATGTATGTCTATCTGTATACCTACCTAGCTATTCCTACCTACCTACCTACCTATACCTACTGCACACTACCTACCTACCTATCTATCCAACTACAAACCCATCATATATTCATTTATATATCTAAATTCGGATTTACAGACGTTTCACGAAATAATTTATTTATTTCAACTTGTCATCTATCCACCTACTTACTATATACCGGTCTACCTGTTTACCTATCTACCAGTGTGCTGTCTATCACGTAGATGTGTTGTGGTCTAGAGGATAAATCACCGGACTTTGAACCACAGGGACGGTGTTTGCATCCCTGTCGGCACAGCACTAACGTCGTTTGGCAACGCATTAATCTACATTTGCCACACTCGACCCGGGTGAGGTAAATGAGGGACCTGGCAAGATTTAATAAGTCCCGATTAGTCTAGAAACTGGCCCATTTAATTTTTCAAAAATCTTCACCACCGCGATCTCCCCCTGCTTGCTGCAATCCGCAGTTGACATGATTCTATACGCCCATTATATGGGCATTATTATCGATGCGTACGGATTTCGTGGATCACGCCATCTACGGCTTGCAGCAGGTAGGAGATACATTTCAATCGCGATATAAAATAACACCGTCCAGAATTTTGGACAATAACTTGATATGCTAAGGCGCCATAATGGAAGCCATTCTAAAGCTGGGCTAATAATTATAGTGAACTAGGAGTGTCAAGTTTGACAGACATGAACGCTCTATAAGAGCCCGTTATTATTATTGTTATTATTACTATTATAATTAATAAGGAGGCGCGATGGTTCAGTGATAGAGCAATGGTCTCATAACCGAGAGGTCCCGGGTTCGAAATCAAGTCCCTCGGAGAAGACATAAAGCCGTCGCTCACCCGGTTGGTTATTTTCAAGAATACTTTCTTAGCAGTCATGTAAAAAAACGTCAACCATGAAGCACAAAATAATATTATTATTAATGTCATCCTTATTATTAACCATGCATCTCTATCTTCTTACCTATCTATACATTCTCTCTATCTAACCATCTTTCTACCTACGTACCTATCTATCTATCTATCTATCTATCTATCTATCTATCTCTTTATTTCTATTGACATGTATTCCTATTTATCTCGATACATAACAACACACCTGTTTACAATTTCTTGGCTGCGACGAAATGATTTCCGAACAAAAATAATTGCAAGCAATCAAACAAATAAATATGCGTGTCGAAAAAAGGAGTACGACAAGAATGAACACTAGGAATTCATTTCATTTGGCCTAACCTGAATTCTCATATAGTCCCGTAAAACTTTGTTTTAAATTCTTGACATATAACTTACAGGGCATCTACAATTCAGTGACACGCCCACTCTCATTACTCTCGACCCTTTTATGCAATGATAATATTTGTTGACTGCAGGTGCGCTCTTTCGACCATGTTGCCCCCTTTCAGGCTCTTCTACGCTTCCCACGTATCCGTTACACGAGACTCGTCGACCTTTTATACTTCATGGATGATTTTTCGCGCCTCTAGAATAGATACATCACGTTCCTTTCATAAAGGTATTATTAATCTTTAGTAGATATTAAAACATCCCACGTGACACACTCTCTCTCTCTACCTTCGCCCCCGAGGTATCACGCCAAATGTGAAAGACACACGTAATCAAAACGTCAAGAGCAAACTCCGTGGTTTGTTTCTCCTCTTGAAGAGAGGGTTACCGATACACCCTTAGAGCCGGAAGGGCGTGTGTCATTATCGAAGAGAAGTTACGACCTTGTGATTTAAAGCAGAGGGATATGAAGGTAAAACAAAAATCATGTCAAAACAAGTCTCACTATTAAATCTATGCAGTTTTTTCCTTTTTCGAGTGGGTTAACAAAAATAAAATAAAACTATGTATCATATGCTATGAGCCAGAAAGGCAATAACTCACTTAAATTTGTTTAAAGAACGAATTTCCTTTTGGCCATTAGCAGACAGTTATGAAAATAGATATTTAAAACGTGAAGTACACAATACCAACGCGCGTGTGTGTGTGTTTTGGGTTTTTACAGACGTGTATCAATCATATATGAATATTTACGTCTGGGGACCGACTTTTAAACGTCACCATCCGAAAGACGTGACTCAGTTTCGAACCTGCGTCCTCGGCTGAATCAGTTTGTAACTTCCTTTGTTAGCTGGATTACGGGCGCACGTCACAACGCCTAGTTGTACTTATTTTAGCCTTATATCTTCCTCGTGAGAGCTACTGATAAAACAGGGTATCCAATGATGAGAGCCAGAAATTAGTTAACTTTTGTTTCTTCTTCATATGGAGCAAACTCCCTTCTGGCCCTCAAAAAGCATACAGTTGTGAACCGACTGCGTATCCATTTGTTCTTCTCCATCGAGAAGGTTACAGGCAAAATGCTCATATCACGTCACAATGGGATAGCAACACGAACACAAAGACTTTGCTCTAGCTTGGCCAGGAGGGATTAGACCTCTCTGCAAGGTCAGTGACAGGTGGTTATCTCATCAAATCAGCTCTCAATTAACAAAAGAAAAAGGGGACCATGGGGTACCAATGGGCACCGATTAGGCATTGTTTGCTATACAGAGGGCGCAAGTAGCTATAAGTAGTGCAGTGGGGCTTTACATGGTGATGGACAAGGCTATTGAATTTCCCAAAGTATTTGAGATCGTGTTTAACATCCATCTAGCTCTTAAAGGAGACCATTATGAAAATAGATAAATCGGTTCTTGGGTGGCTCTCTGTTTTTTTGACACGGTAAAGTGACAAAATTGAGACGCTCGGGACCCAGGTGGGTGTGTGTACATGGAGCGGGGGGACACCGATTATTTTCTCCAGGCGCTATTTGTCTACTCCCCACTCAGGTACACCTTCCGAAATGTGATGAATGACCTTTCCGAAGTTGTCTAGACGTGGGGATTGCGCCTTTCAAGTGTTTTTCTGGTCACGCAGTCACAACATCTTTAACGTCCAAAAAGGGTTAGGTACTCTAGTCCTGATAGCGACTGAGATTTCTTTTTTTGTATCAACAGCTTCGGGCAAAATCGAATTTTAACCAAACAACAGCTTTGCCACAGTGCCTGAAATTAACCCATTGTTTACTGGAACCTGGGGGTCCCTGTGTTAAGCCTATGGGAATTAGATAATTCAGTAGCCAACGGGTTAAGTACGTTGATGTATTCAACAAACAAGATACTATAATTAACCATCACGCATGTGAAAAAATTGCATCAAGGGGAAGAAAACAACATCAAAACAGATTTATTACGAAAGAGTTTCGTTTGGGATTGTTTTTTTGTTTATATAGTGAAGTGATAATAATGAAACAAAATAACATGTTGTTTTTGTGTAATGAATACCGTTTATTATTTGACGACACAGTATACGAAAATACTCTTTATACTACACTACAGGCTCAATAATGGTGTAGCCCTAGATAGCCTTACCAATGTTTGCATATATTATATCTGATAATGTAATACACAGGAAACATGAGGATAGGTCGTGTTGCATCAAAAATTGAGATTGAATATATATATATATATATATATATATATGTGTGATTATGAACGAAGGACACGGAAATGAATTCAAACAGTCTAAACACGTGAGATTAATACGTTACAAACAAAAAACAATACGCTGTTACAGGCTTATAATATATCTGCTTTGCTTGTAAGGCAACTGAAGAATGTAATTTCCTCTATCATATCCATGTTCATGTTGGGCAATTTCTACTCTGTGCTTATTAGGGACTTTTAGATTCGCACGAAGACAATAGGTCTACGCTACGATCGACGTCCTTTTAATGCACTGCCTTGAATGGACGTCACGCGTATCAGTTCGCGCAAATCTAAAGGTCCCTATTAATGATAATGGAGACGTTCGATGAGATGAAGATCGATGGAAGGAGGAGTAAATCGCGGGTCCCACGTGACTCAATACGATCACGATAGCTAAACGTAATGTACTGTCCGCATGTCGGTCTTCTGAAGTAATTTCATCACCATCAAATTTCCAATATATTCCTTGAATGATAGTTGTATTATGTTTTGGTATAATTTGGTCATTTCGACAGTGTAGCTTTAGTTATAGAAAAGTTAGCCTGTAGTGATAATTCATGCATGAAACATTTGAGAAGGAATGAACAAATTGAAGTCCATTGCGAGAGGTGTCACTGACCCTGCAGTTTCACGCTGAAGAATCATCAGCAACATAAGTCGATAAGATGGTTATGAGGTATTAAGAGAGAGCATCGATATCCAATATATTTTCCTTATAAACCGCAGGAGACCGATTTGGGTCTATTTATTTTATTATCGTTACCATTCCCATGGGACGGGCTCTTATTGGAGAAGGCAAGAGGTAGGTAACCTCAGAGAGTGAACATCTTAAGAAAAGGAGAGAAAAATAAAAAGTTTGAGACCTTAAAGACTTATGGGTTGTGACATCTAATACCAGATTGAATTTAAAAATACTTAAACATGAGGCGCCAACGTAATTATAATGTTAATCCTTCGCAGTCGGACGGTCTGAGTGTCAGTTCTGTAGAAAAAAAGACATTCTTCGGGTTTCAATAAAACCATCTAATTTGTAAATTGAAGATTTATTTATTTAGACGGCTTGTACTTGAGCGTAATTAATTTTCCCCAGATGCAATGTATTGCAATTTTTTTGATTATCTTTAAATATTGGCAATAGAAAGCAATTCTAATTTATTCATTTCTTCTCAAATGTTTCATGCATTAATTACCACTACAACCTCACCCTAGCCTAGCTTTCTATAATTAAAGCAACACTGTTGAAATGACATTATTCACCAAAACATCATACAATAATTATCATTCAACAAATATATTGGAAATTTGATGGTGACAAAAATTGCTAAGATATTGGTGCTTTACCAAAACTTTTATAAAAGAAAAAACTTGAAGGAATGTCGTGTGAACCTGTTGTATAAAAATAAGAAAAACAATTTGTTAGCCTCTGAATGCCTATAAATCCGAAAGTGTCTGTACTTGTTTTTATTGGATGTGACTTCTAATTGGTATTATCATTTGAGATGCTAGAACATCGGGAAAGGTGCATGCCTTTCTGGCTATGTTGGGTCGCCGAGAGGACGGGTAAGCGAATCCCTGGCGTGCCCTAGGGCGGCCCTATCGATCTCGTATAGTTGCGATTATGATGTCGGGAAACATTAGCTTTTGGATCGCACCTTGTTGACAGATGGATAGATAGATGAGTAGAGAAACGAAGGAGAGGGAGAGAGAGAGGGAGAGAATGTGAGGGAGAGAGAGAGAGAGAGAGGGGGGCGGCTAGGGAAGGGGATTTATGGAATGAGAGGAAAAGAGAAAGAGAGAGAGAGAGAGGGAGAGAGAGAGAGAGAGAGGAATGGGGAAAACTAGATTTGTATTTAAAAAAAAGTTCGGATAAACAGAGGCGGACTAACAGAGAGAAACACAGAGGAAGGGATGATAGAGATATACAGACAAAAGGTAGGGAGACAAAGACATTGAGAGAGAGAGAGAGAGAGAGAGAGAGCGGGGAGGATAATTGTACAAACGCAAACAAATATTAATAATAAATAAACACAAACAGACGGACACAGAAAAGTGCCCTGTACACAAACAAAACTTGATATTGTGTCCCATAGCAATTACAAGCGAAGAAAAAATAGCCCTCGTCAACATTTCTTGAAAATATCTGGTAAACAAACTTATTCTTCGAAAAGTGATTTTATATCTTAATATGTAGGCTTGTTTTTATGCATGTTTGTACATGAATATGCCTTGGGTTTAAATAAAGCGACCCGTCAGGGAGACAACCGTTTTGTAGGACGATGAATATCCTCCGTAACAGGGGGTATCTCACTGAGCGATGAATGCGAATTTGGAGTTTTGCCAGAGTTTGTAAAAGGTTGCAAAAGGTTTGTTAAAGGTTGCAAGAGAAGTTCGCAAACAGTTTTCATTGTCGCAAACAGTTTTTCTTTGCGAAAATATTTTCCTGCAAACAGTTGCAAACGTTTGCAAAACAGTCGTAAGCCTTTGCAATCGGTTGTAAGACGGTGTCGCTGAAGTTCTTTTTGATTCGCCAATGCCAGCGACCACGTGACCATATGGACCTATATAAAATCGACCCATTGAATATCAGGAGTTAGCGAAAGATCCCAAACAATCACAGATAGTGGCAAAGGATTGTTTAATAGTTGCTAATCTTCGCAAAAAACTGTCGCAAACATTAATTTGCTTAAAGCCGGTAATAGTCGCCATCTGCCTTTCGCAAACATTTGCTCAAATGTTGCTAATTGTCGCTAAACATCGCTAAGACTCGTTAAATGTCGCCGAGGTGAACCCTGATTTTCGCCAACATTCGTCAGAAAAGTTGGCGAATCCAAAATCGCAACGTTTGTAAGCATTCGCCGCTCAGTGAGATACACATGTTCTGCTTCAGTGAACACGCTAGATGTAGGAGCCACGCTGCTTGCTCCGTCTATGCATCAAAGCACTGTGAAGATACTGCAAATTTAAACATAACCTTTAACATATTTAAATAATCTACATACGATGGTATCCCTGGAAATTTGTGGCCATGTTCTGCAGTACATGTATCTGTAATATTCATACAGTATAAAGAAAACAAACAAAATATACGAAATAAAAGAGACACAACTAAAAATTTATAAAAGAAAATGAAATGACAGAGAGACACAACTAAATACATGAATACGAATAAATAGAGAGATACAAGAGAGGGAGAGAGAATGAAGGAGAGAGGGAGATGTGGAGAGAATAAGGGAGAGAGAATGAGGGAGAGAGAATGAGGGATAGAGATAATAACACGGAAGGAGGTGGTGGGAGAAAGAAATAATGAGGAAGGGAAGATAATAAAGAAGAGAGACAAAAGTGGGTCTCAAAGAGAAAGAAAGAAAGGAAGAAAAATGAGAATGACAGACAGATGGGGCTAAAGAGAAGTGGCAAACATTGGCCATCTTTCGCAGGTGGGGCATTCGATTCAATAAAAATATAATTGTCAAGGGCCGCGTCTGGTACAACCCTACACCACCTAACATATGGGATTACCCACACTTACTTTCACCTTACCTTTCCGCCGCTATGACACGAAATATGGACGACTTCTGCAAGTTGGTGTTATGTTTGTTCTGTGATATTCTAAGTACATTACCAACAAATATTTTCAAAGAAAACCTTGAGGATTTTCGGGCAGTTTAAGTTTCAGGGTTAAATTTTATTTGGTTCTTTCCTGAAGCGTCGTTACAAATTTAAAGTTTTACAATAACAAGTAAAATAAACTTTAAACAATAAAGTTACTTGGCGATATGAAGCTATGTTATGCGTAGGTTTAGAAGCGTATCCATCTAATAACATTAGTGTTTGTTTACCAAAAAGCAAACTTGTTTTTCTTCGTATTGTTAAAGAGAGTTTATCAAATGTCATGGACTCACAGCGCATCAGCTTTCATTCCATAATCATATTTCCATCAATTTACCTTTCATAATCTGAAATATGATACGGTTGATAGTCATGAAGACAAAGGAGTCTAGGATGTTTCCTTGTGGTACTGCGATTTGACATGTATCCGATTACTACATAACGCCTTGTCATGATCTGGTATGATTTCTTGCATATTCATTGAAGTCTTGGTCATCCCGAAGAATAATACTGCCCATAATATTATGTCAATAAACCGAAATTTAGCTTCGAATGTCTCAATTTGTAAAGATATTTACGGTCATATGGAAACGTTTGCTTGCATATGTCTCATAAAAGAAGTTGACCACAACTGTCTCCCACACGGTGTTGAGTGATCAGGGGTCACGGGCCACTGGCTTCATCATGCAGGTAGTTCCATTATGTGAATGGGTAAATTAACTATTACAAAATGAGGGGATACATTACATTGTACAATAGGGACACACTGTGTTTTTATTGTGCAGAAGATACTCTTTTATTGACTTACTTATTGCATGAAACTATAAAATAATAACAGGTGAATGAAATGCATAAACAACCCCAAACACCTGGGGAGGAAGCATTCATAAATTTGAATAATTTAGTTGATAAACGACTCCGATGAAACTATAAAACCAAAATGTAATTTGCGTTCTGGCAATTGGAGTACAAAGAATGATAGCAGGTGAATGAAATGCTTCAACAACACAAACACCTGGGAAGGAAGCATCCATAAATTTGAATAATTTAGTTGATAAACGACTCTGCATGTGGACGTTTGGTGGAGCAGAAAGCAGTGGATTCTTAACAACACGAACCCACGAATGTCGAAACGTAAATTAAATTTGGCGCGGTTGGAAAATGCATCTTTCTACCCTGCGACTTTAATAATACGATCCAGTAAATTAAAAGAGTAAAATGGCTCTTATTTAAAAATTACTCATTAAATAAAACCCAAAACTTTAGTGATATCAGACAAATTATGTTATATCTTACTATTATAATTAAAAAAGATGTATAAACATTGTGAAAGTGTAGGATTTTACGATAAAAGACACCGATTTAGCGAATATGACGTCATTAGTGCGCTTGCATCAGGGAATTCAAGGTCAAAAGGTCAATTCAGACGCTGATAAGTTATTGGTCAAGCTTTTTTGTTTCCTTTATTCCGACAAAATTATACAATCAATCAAAACAAGTTTAATACTAGAAGAAAGCTAACGATTAGTGTTTTCATTAACCACTTGCCCCAAAGTCGCTTGAACACAGTAAAACGAGTGAGAGCTTGCGAGAGCGGCCAAAGTGTGATTGAAACTCGCTATTTGCTCTTCTCCAACGCAAAAAGAGACGACATTGCGCTGGATAAATGTATTTTTTCCGACAAAAGTACAGAAAATTTGCATATGGTCTTTTTATATTATACTTTATGAAATGTTACCCGAGTGACTTCCGGGCGCCCCAATGCTAGACAGAAACGCACATTTTAGAAAACTTCGCTTTTTCATGGAAAAATGCTTATTTGTTCTATGCACGCAAGTCAGATTGAGCAGATGATACAACGTTTCCATATGTTGCTCCCGAAAAAAAAAAGATCGCGAAGCGAAAGTTTCAAAGAAACCTTTGAGGAACATTATTCTTCTTATCTTTTTGAGACTGTATCCTGTTATATCAACACGTGTGACTATCAATGAATTTAGAAATCTTTTTCCATTTTGTCTTTGAAAATTTGTTTGCCTTTTTTGAAATTTTGTTTGTCTTGTTCCTTTCTTACTTATTTCTTGTAATTACACTAATGAGCTGCAATGTAGCCCTTCTATATCTTTCAATCTATTATGTATTCCGAATAATTTTTTATTAACCTTTTTTTCTTTATAAATTTTCTACGTATACCGTACCTTATTGTATCAAATGCACATTTCATGCTTATGAAGATTGACGTTTGAAAAATTGAGATAGAAACCATTAAATTCAAATTACAATGAATCCTTCCGGTATATCACAAACCTAAACTGTGATACAACTATACAAGACATTTAAGCCAGTGCTTTTACAGATTCTCCACGCAGGCTTAGAATTTGATTGGCACT
Source organism: Strongylocentrotus purpuratus (assembly GCF_000002235.5). Taxonomy (NCBI): domain Eukaryota; kingdom Metazoa; phylum Echinodermata; class Echinoidea; order Camarodonta; family Strongylocentrotidae; genus Strongylocentrotus; species Strongylocentrotus purpuratus. Next base: position 28,622,523 of record NW_022145600.1, on the reverse strand, counting down.
TCCGAATATAGTCTTGCAACGTCATATCCGATGAGATATATGCATGGGTAAGACTACCTAATCAAATCACCTAATTACATTTATGTTCTATTAAATTACTCCAGAAAATACTCGGACTAATCATGTTTACTTCATTGCCGTAAGTATTGAATTATATGTATCGCATCTTGAGTTGCTTCTAATAATTATTTTTATAGACACACTTGGCTTCTGTGGTTGTATCGTTATTCTATATTATCCAATGTATTTTCTTGGAAATGAACCTAGGATGTACGTCATTGTGATGTGCCTTTTGAAGTTAGCTTAAGACACCAAATCCGTAACCCGACTTTGATTTCGTCTGAATTGTTTATGATTTTCTTTGGTTTCTTTCTCGTTTCTGAGGCTTCAGACAATTATTATTATTGAGTTTTTGAATTAGCCCAATATTAGGTAAGCAAGTACGACGAGAGTTAAAAAGATTAGAAATGAAAATAACAATCAAATACAAATATAAACGTAATTATTTTTCATCGTGTCGGTTATAATTATAAGGAAGTATTTTTCTTCTTCATTGTGTACGAATTATAAATAACTAAATTAAAACAGGAGGCGGTAATAATCTCATAAAGAGTTTTGCGTTATGGAGTTTTCATAATAGTTTTAAAAAGACTGTAAAGTCTTTTTTTCTTTTCTAAGAAAAAAACATTACAAATATAAACAATGGTTAGCTATTTTACACGTCTTAGTATAACAAAACAGTTAAGGTAATTTGCTGTGCTGGAGAGGTGTTTGTATAGGTTGACCAATTTTATTCCGATATAAAAGCACTCAAACACTCTCGTCCACACAAACACGTACCCACGTACACGCACGCACACACACACACACACACACACACACACACCATTCATACTTTATATTATTCATTCATATGTTTTATTATACATTCAAAATAAATAGGCATGCATATACAAAAAATTCGAATGCATAAATTCATTAAGGCCTAGGCCTATATATATTTATACACAAGAACATTAAAAAACGATGCTCCATAGACGAAGAAATTCTTTTAGAAATTTTCGCCCTTGGAGCTTTGTCAATTAATGACGCTTTGGCGCATTTTATGCGCATATTTTGATGCATATCAATAATATTTTCAAAGTAAAATAATTATTTGACAAAGGGCGAACATTTGTAAAACAATTTCTTCGTCTACGTAGCATCATTATTTCTTGTACTTTTGCGAATTTTCTCAACTCAGAGCAGACATCTATACTTTATTCTATATATTTACAATTACATGTGCGGGTGTGGTTGTGTGTGTGTGTTCATATGTGTAATTTAACAAATCCATATCTCTCTACTCAAGAACCTCTCTTTCTGCATTTTTTCAATGCACAGATTTTTTCAGTAACCCACTTTCCTATAATACAGAACGCAATATACCCGAGATATATTTCATGAACCCTCATAGAAGGTCAAGTAGAGTCAGTACCGCGCAGGTTCTTGAAACATAACTATTGACTTTCTTCCAATCAATACTGAAACTAGGTCTGGGTCAAGTTTGACCCTGGCGGTCATGTCGGTACCGTGAAGTTAATGACATTAAAGGGGACGTCATTCTTCTTCTTCGTCATTCATCATATGTTTTTATGTAAGTCCTGTATGAAAAAAAATCTATTCCGTCATAAATAACTAAGAAAATGAAAGTTTGTGACGCTTTCTGTACACAGCGAATTGGAGAGAAGATCGCATAATACCGTCACAATGTTGCAAATTTGTATTGCCCGCACACACTGTGTGCACAATCTCCACTCTCTGGGGAGCATTCCAGCCAGGCGTTACTTGACGCTCAAAAACTGTTTGACCAACAATGAAGGCTGCATCCTACCGGGTACCCATTTAACACCTGTGTGGAGAGTAGCAAATGCAGGTTAATATCTCGCCAAAGGATATTAGTGCCGTGTCGGGATTCGAACCCTCGACCTTCGCATCTCCAGTCAAGCGCCTTAAACCACTCGACCACTGGAAGTCATGAATAAGAAATGAGTGGGGAACTTGGTCAACAGAAGTATCATAGGAGAACAAAAGATAAGGAAGTAAATATCTTAACCACTAATATAATTTTGCTATTCCTAACCCATCCCACCGTTTATTTTTCTATTTTTTCTCTTCTTTTTTTCGGGGGTGGGGGGAGAAATACAATTTATGAAAGGGGCCGTGGAAAAAAAGAATTATGTTGGTTTTAAGAACATCGTTAATGTAATTGCTTAGCGACACAATGGTGAAAATTTATTATAAATTAAATTTGAAGTCCTCTTTATTATGTTGATAATTTCCAGAATCTTGTCCATGCTGGCGAAAAAAAAAATTAGTCAAAGACACATTAGACTGCATGGCAATCAAACGCCGATCCCGCAAGGAAAATGAAATATGAAAGCACTACATTTGATATGTAACAACTATATTATAATAATCATTTTCAACATCTGAATCATCGTGGAAACATAAAGTCAAAAGGGCACCAGACTGCATGGCTATCATATATCGACCCCGCAAGGAAAATAAAATGTGAAAATCAGCATGCTAATGGACGTGCGACCGCGAGAATAAGAGCGTGATGTAGGAAATTAGTTCCATTTTCAATCTCCGATGCCTGATTTTTCTGAGCATATTTTCATCAAATATAGATCTTCCATCCTTCACTATTCCTTCTTTTACACAAAAATAAGACCCTTGTCAGTTGGATGTTGAAGCGATTAGAAACCAGGTTAAAAAAAATGTGTTATTACTCTAACACGCATTAAAGGAAAACGTTGAGTATATACGAGTCATGCAAGAAGCTGTCTGCACGCAATTAGGAAAGGTTGATCATGGAGTACTTAAGAAGTTATGTATACAGTGATATTCTAAAATGATTTGAATGAACCTAAACTGACTCAGTCATATGCATGACACACACAGAAAAGTGATAGGTCGAAACCTTTTAAGTATTTTCGCTATATTTTTAATATGATGACATTTTGAAGAATACTCCTTTTCAGTTGAAATTTCTATTATGATATCCTTCAGAAATAAAAACAATGAGTAAAACTTAAAACTTCATTTTAATATCCTTTGCCTTTGTTTTAACATTTACGACTTATTTCAAGAAACTCTGAGTTACATTCACTTTTTCCTCGAGCAGGGCCAAGGCATCTGAAGTGGCTTTTGGGATCACAAAAGAACATTCTTCGATTTTCAGTGAATTATGCTTGAGTTTGGCGACAGCATAAGCTATACAATGTAATTACATGGTGAAAAAAACAAGAAAAAGGGCTGGATACAAGGAGTGTAGATGATTACATAATGATTTATTTATATTCGAGAGGATAATTACGTTGGATTTTTTAGAAAAAACAACACATGAGAGGAACAAAAAGGAGAGAGAGAGAGAGAAAGAGAAAGTGACAAAACAGCGAAATACAGATAAAGGACGATGGCATAAGAGAAGGGAGATAGATAGCGATAAGGAGAGAAGAGAAGTGAAAAGAAGAGAAGAAAAGAGAAGGGGGTTAGAGAGAGAGAGAGAGAGAGAGAGATATGTATATATATATATATAGAGAGAGAGAGAGAGAGAGAGAGAGAAAGAAAGAGAGAGAGAGGGATGAGGTGAGATAAGAAAGACATACATTCGAGTGTAGAACTCGGTACTTTACAAAACTGGAAACGTCAACAGCGAAGCTATTCCATTTAAGATGCTTACGAATCTGCAACTACAAACTTATGGAAAACGCAAAGACAACAACAAATTCTAATTACAAGGAAGCTTCTGCATGCGGGCTGCACATCCCGAAAGGTTCTTGTACCCAGCAGATACACGCAGGATTAACTAAAAACGTCCCCCGTCTCTTAAAAAAATAGAGGAAATACAATACGAGGCCCTGGCGAAATGAACAAATTTCCCGTAATTTCCTGAATAAATCTAATCTTATCCAAACGCCATTCGCGTACCGTTTTTCATTAACCAATGGAGCGCAGACGACAGAGAGAATCGTTTTGCTCACGTAATGCAATCAATTTTGGTGTACCAAAACCCAATCTCAAAGGGCGATACGACGGACATCAGGACCCCAGGCACACCAGTGAGGCCGACACCGGACCGACCACAGATCGAGACAGATAATTACATTACCTCGAATGGACAAGAATCGGCCGGTTTGGAGTCGGTGTGAAGTCGATTTGGCGGTGTGACCGAGGTATAAGGGGACGGTAACATGACCGATAGAGACATCAGGAGGGAGGGGGTCTTATCAAAATGGTTGATTTAGGAAGAGGAAGATGGGGTGGTAATTTCACGGTTGTCCAAGCCCATGGGATGGCCGCCCTTCAGGCGTTGCAGGGGGTGCATTGGAGCCAATATGAGAGGACCTCGGCCAATAATAAGACGTAGAGGCTACAATGTTGTCGTGAGGATGCTCCGATTTATCAAGCAAACATTTAATAACAGCAATTTCACCTCAAAGTCCGCTTTAATCTCAATAACCGTCTCTGACCATCTATGAACTGTCTACTAACTAAAAGCCGCATCAGCTTCAACGATGTTCTTTCTGTGGGCCCTGCAATCACTATCAACCCGGAATTGTCTAATACTCATTTACATCTGGGTGGAGAGAGTAGCAAATGTGGATTAATGTCTTGTCAATGGACGTTAGTGCTGGGCTGTGATTCGAACCCTCAACCATTGGATTGAGAGTCAAGTGACTGAACCACTGTACCGCGACACCTGAAATTATTCAATCAAGGTATCAATCATATTCGTTAAGCGAGGTAGTCATGTTTTAATTTTTTCGTTATACTTCAATTGTGAAATTGCAATATAAACACTATAAAAATTGCGTCACCATAAAAAAAGAGAGAAAAAAGAGGAACTCAGTATCAAAAAGTGAGTCATGACAAAGTACTTTATGTCATTTATGCCCTGTTCCACAATCGTTCACACTTGTTTCATAAAGAGTTAAGACAATATTGAAAACCCAATTTTAATCAAATTATAAATCGAAATTCCTTGCTCTGTACACAAGCTGTAATTTTTTTCAAAATCCGAATACAGTAATATCAAGTCTATTATATTCCAATATGAATAAACACAATACATACATATTTTGGTGGACAAAATGTTTGATGAAAATTTTTGTAATAGTCCGTTTGTCGCTGCGTTGGTTAATCAAACACATTGTTCATGTTGTTTCTATTATTTGATTGAATCGATTTGATTAAATGGCGTTTTTTTAGAACAACAGGGGAAAATCGTTCATATTACTGGACCAACTTTTGGTTTTGGAAGATAGTGAGATAGAGAGGGAAGAGATAAATAAAGAGATAGAGAGAGGGAAAAAAAAAGAGAAATGGAGGTTGAGAGAGAAAAGACATGGATGTTTTCAGGCTCTTTCCAAGTACTATCGATTTCCTTCATTTTCGTTTCCTTACTGCCAGACGGCTTTATAAACCTACATATACGCCGTTGCAAGCATTTCTCAAGGTCTAACACAATAAACATCCATTATCTACCTATTTAAAGATTTGTATAATCTTCTTTTTGAGGAAATCTGCGGATGCGCGTCAATACATTAAAAAAACATCTGTATTAGTTTCTATAAATTTTATGGGTATTTCTTCTGTATCCCTTGCGGGTGGAAATTCTACCCCTGTTGTGATTGTGACACTACCACCCCTCCCCCCTGAAAGATTAAAGAAAAAGTCGAGTTCTGGTCATATTGTGAAAAAACCTGTCTGGAAGCAGTCTTGAAAGAATGTTGTCGGCCTGGAAGCAATTACAAAATAGGAATCGTTGTATACGGTAAGCACACGGAATCATCTGATTGAAAAGATAATGAAGCACATATGCACACCTAACAGGTACATGGGACTACAAAAACACAATGTGACTTGTTACTTGTTACTTGTAGAGATAATCCCGATGGCAGCTATCATACAGCTAAACTGGGATGTCCGTGCAACGTGCTGGCATAGTGACAGTGCATGAATTAATTCAAAACAGTGAATGATGTCTATTATTTACAATAAAACGGTGGACGTGCAAGTAAAAACCGAGACGTGGAGTCTACAGTAGCTTGGACCCAACAGGAGGAGGCAATGCTCTGATGATGGGTAGAGCAGCCTCCTGGAAGATGGTCACTGTTGGAGATATTACCGCAGCAGCTGATAGGTGGTTCCACGTCCAGATGGTGCGAGGATAGAAGGAGTACTTGAAGCTATCAATGGAAGCTGGGGGGTACTGCATACTTCATAGGGTGATCATTTCTGCCTAGATATGTAGCTGGGATAATGTGAGTGGGAAAAGGCATGTTGAGTTGATGATGGTGCATCTTGTAAAACAAAGTGGACTGTGCCTGTTTGGTCCAAAAACGTCCGCTCTTTCGTGTCATAGCTAGAATATGAGGACAACGGAAGAGCAATTCCTTTAATGGTAAATTTGTATTACCAATGTCTTCCAAACTGACATGAACAGAATGAGAAAGCTCATAGACAAATTCTCACCTTTACCAAAACCGAACCTTTTCTTTAAAGAGGACAGACATGAAGATGCGTCACTTTCACGCTCCCATGATGCCATGTTTCCTTTCGTTCCTTCCGGGATGTTTTAAAAGCATGATCGCAAAGACTTGGGGAAATCAGCTCTAGTGCCTTTTCATTAGCCGATTGTATTTCCATTAGAAGTCATGTCCTCACATTCCATAAGGTGACGAACATGATGGGCAGGCAAATTGAAATGACAGTGAATTGATTTGCGAAAAGTTGTGTGGATCGTGATTAAGGGTAATACTGTATTCTACTATTTATTGAACTTCGTTGACTTTATCTATCAACATTTTGTTTGTATATAACTTAAATGAGTAGCAAAGAAATATTATACAAACAGGACAGTGACTGTTACTAATTGGATAGCAGTAACTAACGTACTTATCTCATAGCTAAGCTATGGTCACAAATTAGAGCAGCGACCGACCGATCAGTAGCCTGCTCGGTCGCTGCTGGAATTAGGCATCGTCCAGCGATTAGTTCGGTGCCCGGGCGGCGACCGCCCAGGCACCGAGCGTATTTTGGGCGGCGAGTGAAAAGTGGGCAGGCGCCGCCCAAATTTTAACTCCGCGCTAAAACTTCAGCGGCGACCGAGCGATGCCCTAACAACGAGCAGTGACTGGCCGGTCGCCGCTCGGTGGCCGGGCAGCCGCCGGGCAGAATTGGTTAAAAACTCGCCGCTCGGCCGCCGAGCAGGCTACTTTTGGGTAATGTGACCATAGCATTACCAACTAGAGTGCTGTTTTATACATTCAAGTTATAGCTTTGATATTTCACATTCTGAAGAAAAAAATCGGGACAAATCAACTTTTCTCAAACTCAAACAAAATTACAAAACTTGGCAAGGGTATGAATACTTTGGTTGTTTACTGTATATTAGGTTTCAACAGATTACCCCTATGAGCAGTGTTAAGGGTGTTATACTATTTGAATATCTTAATATGCAATTTAAAGACTACCTTTAATTAAAAAAAAGTGCTTTCGGTGGAGATAACTGTTAGGAAGAAATGGTTTAATCCCTCGATAAACATGGCCATTCCAATACTATACATCATACCAAGTATACCCTATTATGCTGAATTCCAAATAGATGTTTAGTAATACACATAAACTTGTCCTTGTTTTGGTCTTGGATTTATTGTACGTTATTTGTTTTAAACTGAAGGAAATCTAAACTTCCTGGAAGCCTCTGAAAAGGTAAAAAGTGGAGGGAATAGAAGTAACGATCGACGAAATCGTGATGTAATATTGAACAATAAGCAAAGTGATTCGTGTTGACGAAGAAGAAGAAGAAAAAAAGAGTGCAATTGAAAAAAATTCATTAAGTATAATAGTTGTATTCCCAAAACGTTAACGAAATATGTGAAAAAATATAGAATATAGAGCACTAAAAAGCATAGACCATGTAGACAATAAGAAGAAAAGCGATTGATGGAAAATGATAAAGTTACGTGCTCATCCTGTTGCTTTTCAGCTAATGGTCTAGGTGCCATTAGGGGCCAGTCTAGGGCAACCTGTAAACCCATCGGCCATATAGCGACCTAATCTAAATTACCCCCTTTCTTGAAGGGATGAGATATCAGTATCTATTATTCGCTTAAGATATGGATTTGGTTCAAGTGAAAGTCTCGAAGGCAACCTGCAATTTGGGCCTGATGATCAACCTGTTTTGCCTGCTGATGTGAAACCCATTCCAACCCATTTCATTTTCCCCCGTCTCTCTTTATTTCTTTCTTTCTCCCCTTCTCTCCCCCTCTCTCTCCCTTGGTCTCTCTCCTTCTTTTCTTTATATTTCTGTCTATCTCTCTCCCTAGAAATGCATGGTCTCTCCCTCCACTTTTCTCTCTCTGTCCTTATTTCTCTCTCACACACACCCACTCACGCAAACACACGCACAAAATTACACACCCTCTCTTTCTCACACACACACAGAGCCTCCCCCATATTCTTTTCCCTATTTTTCCTCACTCTCTCTCTCCCTATCTCTCCCTCTTGTTCTCTCTCAGCCCCCCCCCCCCCACTTTCTCTTTCCTATCCTTTTCTCACTCCCCTCTCTATCTATCATTCACTCCCTTAATCTCTCACTTTTTTTCTCTCTCTCTCTCTCCCCTGGAGACCAAGACTTACGAGGGATGCAGAATGGATCGTAGAAATCAATTACCCCAGGAAGAAACTAAAAACCATTTCAACAAAATACTTTCCTTCTAGAAACTGCCTTTCCATCATCATATTAGATTCATCAACATGGATTCGTCTGCTTCCGAACAAGACTTTACAAAGGACTGTCTAGTTAACATTTGGCCTGCGATTAGTCTACGGGGCCCATATCCTGCCCGTTTCCTACCCGTATCCCACTTTCCGTGCTGCCGTGAGATTTTCGTACGGATTTACGGGATCCGCGGCCTCTACCATTTTGTTGCGCGAGAAGTTATACAAATTTGAATGAAAATCGTGAGCCCGTAGACATGACGTAGGTGGCATTGCACTATCCCCGCAAGGGCATCGCGCGGAGGCCACGTGCTGGTCGTGCAGCAAACGCACGCCACGGCGGCTGCACGGTCACCGCGCCTTCTCCTCGCAACCTCTGCATGAAAGCTGCACGGGCTCCGTACGATTTCCGTGCGGAGGCTGCGGAGACTGCACGGCTACTGCACTGAAATTGCACGATTTCCCCGGCCTGCCCCCGAGGGCTATTTCAAGAAATGACACGATAAGCATACGCCGATACCCTGCTTTATAATTGCATCAAACACTTTAAAAGGATCAAAACCAAACTTCCAGAACAAACAATTTTAACTGCAAGTTGTGGATTTAAAAATCCGATTCAATTTTTGTTATTTAACGCGTTTTTTCTTTCTTTCTGACAATTTTAGTCGATTGTAGCTCATGTTATTCAACTTTGGGCGCTGCTCGAATCAAGTATCGGAATGGGGGAAATAGAGACAATATCTTAGATTGCTTTCCAAAACCCTAATCGATTATATCGTGAACTTTTGAGAAAGTGGGCGAGCTGCCAAAGGCAGATGGATCTTAAATGTGAAAAGGGAAATTCCCAAAGTGATTTCTTACATTCCTTGCCAATATGTCTAACAAACAATTACTCCATAAATCTTAGGAAAATTTAAAATCAAGAAGAGTAATTGGCACATAAACTTTGAATTAGTGGAGTAAGCCAAATTCAAATGCCATAAATAAAGTTGTATCTCTATCGTAAGTGATAAAAACGAATGCTCTGTCATTCAGAATATATAGTGTATAATAAATCATGGTATTACAATTTATTTTGTCTTAACCCTCCCTTTATGTCTATGTCACACATAATACACGGACTACATTTTAACGGATTCATTACTGAGATAATCTAGCACATTTAATCTTAATTTTGAAATAAAACTCTTTTATCTAGGGCTTCGACTAAATGCCTTTTATCACACTTCATTTTCGTTGACTGAGAGTGACAGTTGGTTTCCAAAACGCCACGGGTAATCAACAATACCATTCCTGATAAATCGCATTTATTAGAAAGGGAATTCGTAGAAATTAACGCAAATAGCCTCACGATAAAAAAGCAGAAGAATGTTATGCATCTATTATGGATGAGACAAATGAGTCTGGATGCCTCGCACAGAAAAACAAATCCAGATAATCTGCTTTATATGCGCCATTTCATTTTGGTTCATCGCAGCTTTTTGTCTGCTTCCAATTGGCAGTGACAGAAAAAACAAAAAAACAAGTGATATGGTAATTTAGTACATGAAATGGAAACTCTTTTGATCATGATGGTTAAAACTAAGATTTCCATCATTCGAACGATCTGCCGTTTTCTTTCAAATTTGTATTAACACGTTTCAGTTTGTCATATTGATTTAAATAGTGTGTGTAGCTTAACAAACTGCAATCGGTCTTTTTAGAACTCGATTCATATAGAAAGAGAAAGAGGGAAAGAGAGAGAGAGAGATATATATATATTATAAAAGGGGGGGTAGAATGACGGATAGAGAAGCAGAGAAAGAGAGAGAGAGAGAGAGAGAGAGAGGAAGAGAGAGAGAGAGAGAGAGAGAGAGAGGAAGAGAGAGAGAGAGATAGAGAGAGAGAGAGGAATGGATTAAGTTTATGAATTTCTAAACGTTTTGAGCCACAGACATCTTTTGAATGAAAATTGTGGGATATAAAATCCAAGTTTCATTCATTTTAATTTCCAAATATACTCTTACGGAAAACTTGCCCACTTAAAATTTGAATAATTTTTCTTCCTGTTTTCATTAAATGATTGAGAAAATATGACTTGACATGGAAGCTTTGAAAACATCTACTCTTAAAGGTAGGCTTTACTACTGCATCTAGAATGGATTAGACCACACAGCGAGCCAGCGAGGTCACTGTGACAGGTGGCTATCTCATTAACTCAGCTCTCATTTAACATAAGAAAAAGAGGATCATGGGGGACCAACAGGCACCGCTTTGGGAAGTTTTCTATATAGAGGGAGCAAGTAGATACAAGTAGGACAGTGTGCCTTTAAATCTATCAAGAATCAATCATATTCACTGTCGCTACCCTTTCATAAAAACATGTAAAGTATGATTAATCTACTTTATGGGCAACAGTCTAGTCAAAAGTCACATACAATCAAGATTTTTTCTTTTTTTCTACTTCAAAGTTTCAACCAATGCTTTTGGAAAAGTGCACATCGATTTAGTTTGTAAACATCCGATTATCCAGTATGACACCATGCTTTTAACTTGTTGGTGGTCACCTTTTCCTAAGTTAGAACTAAACTGTCCTCTTGTTATACGTTGCCGGATAAAACGGTCACCAAATACATGTAAGTTGTAACTCGATCGCTTTGCTATTTATCCTATTAACCCTTTTTACTATCCACAGCAGTAAAATCATAGAAACGATTTAGTATATGGGAGTTAACTCTTATATTATTTCTTCATTATTTCATTTAGTTAGTAGCAACGTTATCATCGTCAACAAAAACGGATGATCTATATAATAAAAGTCTCTTTAAAATGTGCAAATTTGTTCTCATAGATTTTTAGTGGCGTCAACAAACTCTTACCTCTTCTAACTATTTCTGCGGGTATAAAGAATAGCAATTCTCTGTCTCATCGGGCTAATCTGTCCCGCTTTTCCACCCAGAGGAATATTTCTGTTGATAGTTCCTTATCAGCTGTCCATAATACTAGTGCGAAAAAAAATTTGTGCTTAGTCATAGATTTTTTTTCTTCACAAGATCAATTGAATTTGAATTTGATGTTCATGTTTAGTTGTTGACTGTATCCCCTTGAGCATGCATGCTGCGGGAAAGGAATTACCTTTTGGGCGACTTGCAGATCCGTCTTTGATCCCTTAGCTTCTTCGCCTTTACCTTCCGTCTCTCCCCAGTCTTAAATTTGTTTTTAAAACAAGAAGATCACCTTTCCCCCTTCTCGAGGAAAAACGTGGTCAATGTAAGCAGCTAGCGCATTGCGATTGTTCGGTTCCAGGCGGACGCCGGGTAGAAAAACTACAACATGGAATATTTGCGCCAATTTTGGAAGGGGTTGGGAAAAAAGGAATCCCTATCGTTCAAGAGAAAGGAAGAGCGTATTACATCAATTCTCTTACTGATCTCTTATTTTGAAGCAAAAACCCTTGAAATGACATTGATCGTTAAAAAAATATAAAAAACGATTGCTTCAGGTGACATCTGGGACTTAAAAAAACGAGACATAAAGACCTTGAGCCTGTGGCATTATTCACAAGAGAGATGTATTTTCTACGGCTTGTGACCTCAAAAAGAGAAATGGGATGACATCATGGAATGGATGAGCTGCCAATTAGATGATACGTGTAAGAAGAAAATATCCTTTTCTTCCGACAAGTGATGTTTATGGATATCATAAAAAAGAAAACAAAAAGCTCAATTGCAAATAACCCTAAGGCAAGTTTTTTTTCCCCTTCTTTTTCTTCAAGTTTTCATATCATTTTTTATTCTATTCACATGATTTTCTTAAGAATTTAGTTTTGTTGTTGTTGTTGAAATAAAACTTTATTCAGATAAAATCACGGATAACATCGTACATAAATATTCAAAACTAAGCACTTAATCACATGTTTAAATGAGATCAAATCAAATTATATATCTATATTTACTTGATAGCAGATTGTAAATCAGTAATTGTCTTCCTCCACTTAGTGATATTCAAATCTGTTGTTTTAGTTTTATTTTCCTCTACTTCTAGTTTGTATTTCAACATAAACAAAAAAATATTTGCCTGTTATTCTCGTTACTACATTTTTATTAAATTGATTTACAACACTCGCTTTATAGATTGCAAATAAAGCATAATGAAGTATTAAATCGATGTCTGTAATATTTTCCTTTGCGTCATAAAAATCATATACAACACAAATGGGTGAGAACTTGAAATTTGTACAGAAGGAGTTACATAATAATATTTCAATAACGTTACAAAATGGGTAAATATTTTCGCATTAAAAAATACATGTATAATAGTACGAGGTTTGTTACAGTTATAACACAAATTATTTTCTTTGATTTTCTATTTTAATAAATTAACAGGCGTTGGTAAAATATTATACATAAATTTATAGCTGAAATGTATCAAATAATTATTATGAGCATATTTCAATTTCAATAACCATAAAGATTCCCACTTAATAGAACAATTTGTCTGTAAGGTTTTGTTCCAGAAGTCTACCGCCCTAGATGGTTTTTGGTTTAATTTGATGAGTTCCGTATATATTTTTTCACAGTAATAGAGTGTATTGATAATTCAAAACTATTCAAATTCAAATTTGAGTATATAATTGATTTACGTTTGTAATATTTAAAATCATAAACTTGTTCGCCATATTTTATGATTCGCCTCCATCGATTTTGTATTGCGGTTCTTATTTTTGCATATCCACTCAACCATTTACCATTATAATAGATAAGTTTATCTTTCAATTCTTTGACTGTCAAGTTGAATGTGCGAACATAGCGATGATATATTGCGTAACACAAACGTGATTTATTTCAAGCCTATCTGCATTAGTTTGGCCAGGAGGGATTAGACCTCCCCGCGTAGTCACTGACATGTAGTTATCTCAACAAATTAGCTCTCAATTAACATAAGAAAAAGGGGACCATGGGGGATCAACGGGTACCGGTTGGACATTGTTGGCTATATAGGGTGCAAGTAGCTACACGTAATACAGTCCCACTTTAAATTTTATAGGGGCTTGGAATAACCCTGAAGTTGATTTCATGAAAGTCGGAGCAATCTTTAAATTAAAAAATGCAATCTTACCATGCATGAGATGGACCCCCCAAAAAGATTTGTTGAAATAGCATAAAAGCATTTGCTTTCTACATAAATTTGGGATATCGAAAACGTTGTAGTTAACATACAGTTTATGTCAATATTAACCTAATCCAACAGCTAACGGGATTTTTGAAGAAATCAGAAAAACAGTCAAAAAGGTCAATTACGGTAAACTATAACCCTTACTGCTAATTATATGAATTTGAGATAAAACGCAGTCTCGATGTTATGCTATCAAGGTGTCTAAATTCTATGCCATTATACCCATTGTAGGATTTGGGGGGGGGGGGGGTCTTAAACAATTTGCATGCAGATACATCCCGAGAAAATACAACTCATTCAAGCAACTATTCGATACAAAACCTGAAGAAAGAAGCCTTCTCTACCATTTGCTTTTTGAGCCCCAGAAGATTATTTCCTCTCATACATGAATAAAATCGGACAACGTAAATAGATTCCCAAACAAGCCTGGCCAGTTAATGCTAAATCTCAAATTTTATATCTCTACGAGATTTTGCCTGCCTCTTATGCTGAAGAAAAATAGAACAGAATAATCAAATAGGTTCGATGCTCAATATAGACGGATCCAAAAGGGGGGTTATGGGGAATTAGACCCTCTTTTCTTTCTTTCTTTCTCGTTTCCTTATAATAAAAAAAAATCAGCCCCGTATCTTCAATTTTTTTAAAATTTCAGATTGTTGTTGTTGTGTGTGTATGTGTGTGTGAAAACATTTTTTAATATTTTTTTAAATATTTTTTATTTTTTTATTTTTTATTTTTTATATTTTTTATTTATTTTATTTATTTATTTATTTATTGATTTATTTATTTATTTTTTTTTTTTTTTTTTTGGGGGGGGGGGGGGGTGCTAAACACCCCCCCCCCAAAAAAAAAATTCAGTTCCGCCTCTGCCCAATATGAGCTCATAACAAAAAATCGGGAATATTTGATTCTTCATACAATTTATACGGTAAATTAAAATTTAAAAAAATTGACTATTATTCAACTTTAGGGTTTTCATCAACCAAACAAGCTGTCACCATGATGGCACTGATGCAAAGAAGACATAAACGCCGTAAAACATGTAAACAAGCACATGTTAGAAACAAAAATAAGATCAATATTTCTAAACAAATGTCCGTGGTCATTGTACGAATCACCTCGCCCGTTCCCCCCCCCCCCCTCCAAAACAGCATGCGAGCTTAATTTAGCGTTACTGGTTAATATTATACTTTACTAAAAATCGGTTAAGTGCAATTTGTTTCAAGAATGTTATCATTTAAAAGTAATTTGAAAACCAAATTATCAAACTAAATACTTGTCACCTAGACATGAAGACCAAAACTGACCGAACAGCAATGTACAATAGCGCCCTCTTTCGAGCAGACACTTCTTTTATCACGAAGAATTCGGTCCATCCGAAATGAGTATAAACTGTATTATGTGTACGCGCTTAGACAGGGTCTCAAACGATTTCACCCATTCAGTTTCAAGAAAACAATTTGAAGAGCTTACGGAGGAGATACGAAAGTGTTTCCTCCGATAATATATGCAATTGATATTATGAGAACGGAAGTAACGCACATAGTGGCCCGAATTCACAAAGGAGGTTTGTCGACAAACCTTGGTTTTCGTACGTCATATGACGCGTTTTTACGCGTTTTTTACAAATCTGGTTTGTAAAGAACAAAAGGAGGTTTGGCGAAACAAAAGGAGGTTTGTCGACAAACCTTGGTTTGTTGACAAACCTCCTTTGTGAATTCGGGCCAGTGAACCAACCTAATGGACAATGTACTAAAGGTTATTCACCGAAGAACCTGTAGGCTAGGGTGTTGCGGTGTTTCACCCAAAAGCTTACCCTGTGGCGACCCCTTGCGTCTTCACCTACGGGAAGTGACAATGTTAAAGGGGGTGGGTGAGGGGGCACCCGCGAGTTTTCCTCAAGCGAAAAGCAAGAAAGAAAGGGAGGGAGGAAGGGAGAGAGACAGACAGAGAAGGAGAAGAAAGGCGAGGAGAAAAAAAACTGATATACAGTATATAGCAGCCCCTCCCGATCTCTACAATAGATAGCCTTGTTGAATTTGCAGCACCTTTTATCCATCGAGCAGAACAAGTGCTCACCTAATGATGCCAGTGCCTACCCCCTCCTCTCCAAGACTTGGCCCATGCTATGCCACTGTGTACTAGCTAGTGAGGGTAATCTTGAACAAATTTTTTACCAGAAGTAATGGAACACCTTTTCATTCAACAAAGCCTTCACTCATACATGTACTCGCTAAAATCATTCAAATCCATATCATTCATTTTTGTGTGAAAATGAGAGTAATCCAAATAAACTATTTAGTCCCATTTTATCATTTTATTACTTCAAAGCGGCTTTTCAGTGGCAACTGCTTTCTGTTAAGCAGTTTTCAAAGGGAGGTATGTAAACGGCAGCAAAGATAAATCAACCCATTCAATTTCAAATGACATAAAACTTAAAATAGACCAGTCTTTTTTATGTTCGTAAACCCTATTCATATCAAATGAAATAAATTCATAGGTCAAAGTCTAAAAAAAGGTTGAGTTATGTGAAAGGTGAAAAATCATTTGTGAGCTTTTCATTCTTGTGTTTATGTTATTGTGGAAGAGCATTATAAAGAGAAAGAAAGTCCCTTGAAACATGTGAAAAGGATGGCGCTTCAAATGCCGACATATATCAAGTAACACCTAATAGGGTTGGACCATAACTGTTATGCCATATGTTTGTGGAGTCTCACAGTATACATCAATACATATGTGCTACACGATTGACCTTGCCAATCTTTAAGTTCATGTAGCCTAGACATTCAAACGAGAAAAAAAAAACAAAAAAACATCACATTCGAAATCACTTCAATAGTCATTGTTTTCTCATCTGTCCTGGTATACATATATGATCAGTACTTTTGACCGGGCACGAAAACCCTGCGAATCGGGATGTCGGATAACATTGACCAACTATTCAGCCGAACATTTCCAAACGAACATAACCTTTAACAAAAACATATTAAAAAGGGGGAAAGCCTACTTCTGTTTTTTCACATTTTCCGAGAGAAATTGACACATTTCATGCCGACCACCCCTAGCGACGCGCTGCTCTTGAGGATTGTATTTTCATTACTGTCCTTTTATGTTTCATTCATGTTATTATTAATTTTTTTATTTTGTGCTAGTTTCAATAAGAAGTTGAAGGAAAAGAAGTGGTGATTACAATTGATGTGGCCTTTTCTTGACTCAGCTTCGGCTACAGTGTAACATAGCCGGATTTGAATTGAGTTTATCAAGTCATTAATCACATGGTATCACCGACACAACATTATACACTCGCGGTTAGCTCTGCGTAAAGTTTTCAGCACATGAAACCGTGTGTTTGATTTATAGGCTGCAGCCAGTCTCATTCGTGGTGTTTTTTTGTACATCCGTTAGTATGTGGGCGGGACCAAGTTTCGTTGTTAACGAATGGGATCGCGCGTTTGTGGTCACGCGGTCTGAGGATACGTGCACCAGCTGTTATACGCACACACAATCGAGCCAATACACGGACGAGCAAGCAATTCAACACCAAACACACTCTGCGTTGTGTTCGTCTACCGTGGATGTTGAACTATTCCTCCGAGTGCGCCGTGGCGTGGGGTGGGCATTTGGCGATGAGTAGTTTTAAACACTGGTCTTAAAGTAGCAAGGTGGACAATATAAGAACTCGCCATCAGACAAGACACTCATTATATGATTGCATTGCAGAATGATGCAGATCGTGACAGATTGCACATCCAAGAGTGAATGGATTGACAAACATTGCTTTTGCCGTACTTCGAGTCGATTGCTTGCTCTCCGATTTTCTTTCTTTGTGGAAGGGTCGTTCAT
The DNA here is from genome assembly GCF_000002235.5 of Strongylocentrotus purpuratus. Classification (NCBI taxonomy): domain Eukaryota; kingdom Metazoa; phylum Echinodermata; class Echinoidea; order Camarodonta; family Strongylocentrotidae; genus Strongylocentrotus; species Strongylocentrotus purpuratus. The sequence goes on along the minus strand of NW_022145600.1, from coordinate 28,604,754 downwards.
CGTTGTCCCATCCATTGACAGAGAGGTGACTTATTCCTCTCTTTCAAAGACTTATAGTGGATAAGGAAATCAGAAACTCTGTTTCCTGTTATCAGCCAGCAGAAGTCAGTACAAACTACAACAGGAAAGGAGTAAAGCTATTCGCTCCGCAGATGAGCCATGCATGTAAAACCACCGATTAACTACATATGACATTTATCGCCTGACAAATACAAACCGGAGACGAGTCAGTGGTAATTTGTGTCAACCGGAATGGCTGGGACTAAATGAACATTGACTGGCGGGACTGCACGCAGCATCTGTGCAGATTTTTAGTCCATTTGCAGTTTGATGATGTCACTATCGATAGGAGCCGTCCATTTGATTGTTGAGGAAACATAAACTTCAAGCTACAGATTGGCCTATGAGTGTATAGTTGTGACTGCTGCACAAACTGATTTATTATCGTACCTGGACAGAATGCTCCACGTCTCTACACAGAAATTCGATGTCAGTTTGGATGAGAGTTAACGTTACTTCCAATTGAATTTCTGATCATTTTTAAATACTCTGAGAGCTCTTGCCTTTTCAGCAACCAATTCAGGTAAAAAAATTCAGAGGAGGAAAAGCCCTCATTCTCCAAAAGACAATTACCAAGAGCGGATATTTAACGTCGCTTAGCCTGCTGACATCGAGAAGAGGTGATACCACGGGGCCCCAGCGGCTTACAGGCCAGCCGACTAGAACAACCGAGACGTGCTCATGAATTTCTGAATGGTATTTAATTCACAACACGCGTTGGAAAAAAGATAACAACGATGACATTACAGCTTGCTTGCCAATTCATTTTGACGCTTGAGGCCTGAATGAGTGTATTTTCTTTCGCAACTGCGATGTTTGTATGAATGGTATATTATAATAAAAACATAGATAACATCTGAACACCGGATCTCGCTTCCTGCTTAATTTGACGGACAGGGGGGGGCGGAGAGACATCTTCAGACATTCAATCGATTGTGTTTGGTTGCAAGGGGATTCAAAGACACTTATCACCCGGTTTGTTCACAACTCCCTTAAACTCGGCACTTGTCTGTCGTGAACTTTGCGCAATCCATTACTGGAGAAAGCGCCGTGAGACCGGCCTGTCAATGCTTTAATCTGACACTTCAATCGAAATTAACAGGCAAGCGCCTGTAAAAAGCGGTCAATCCATGCACCAGAGACTGTCTTTTGTATCACATCCGATCTGCTCTCCTCTCAACAGCAGAAATGCTTCTTTGCCGTATCGTGTTATCTAGAGCAATTCAGTAAATCGATCAGAGAAAGTTCTCTGGAAAATTAGCACGGGTAAGATGTACTACTTGCGACAGAACATGATCGCCGAATGATGGCGAGCGATGAAAAGTGATTGATTCTGACAACAATTAATCGACAAGAACCTCTTAGAGGCATCTCAAGCTACGACTCATCCCTCGTCGGAATAAATCCGTGCAAACAGGACCACGCAACTACAAACATGTTTAGCGTTCTCAGCGAGGATGACAAGTATGACACAATTTTAACCTACTTTTAAAAATAAGGCATCATTTTTTGGAGTGTTTTTCAAATTTACACTCGTCTGCGCAGACGGGTGTTAATTACTACACGACCGTGGAATCGAAGGTATATTGATTTAGGAGTTTTTACCGGCTTGTATTACACGGACGCTTACACCGATTTAATTCCCAAACATTATCATGTACACACAACTTGAAAACTCAGACTGACATGTACTACTATCAACGTTGATTTGACAGCCTGGTGATACGACTGGTTGTACTGTTTCTGCTTCTGCTAACATGTTTTCAAGGTGAAGTGGGCACGCACGCAGGAAATTAAGCAGCACGTTTGCTTTGAAATTGTTAATCACTTTGAAATTGCAGATGCACCCATTAATGGACACGTAAACAAGTACAGCAGCCGGGACGACGTCTAACGGCGCCTTTTTATGGTCATAGTTAGAGTGGTTAAGGTACAAACTGTGAAATACTTCAAGTTGGGGAAAAAGTATCAAAATGAGTGAGGCGAAATACTCCCCGCCTCTTGACTATGAAACTTCTTCTGAAGCTAGCAGCTTCTTCGAGGCTGGCTCGTTCAATGATTCTGATAACGAGACGGGGTATGCGCCAATGAACTGTCACTTACCAGAAGCGCCAATCGCAGTGAAGGGAGTCATTGGCCTCCTTACCATCATCATCATTATCCTTGGAATCTTCGGCAATGTCCTCGTTTGTCTGGTGGTCATTCGGCGTCCTAAGATGCGAACCGTCATCAATATTTTTATTTGCAATCTCGCCATTTCGGACCTGATATATGCCGTCTTAGGATTCCCTATGAACATCACGGCGTATTTGAGCTTCGTGTGGGTACTGCCTGGCTTCCTGTGCAAGGTTTCAGCTTATGTTCCCGCCGTGATGAGTTTCGTGTCGACGCTCACGTTATCCGCCATCGCAGTTGATCGCTTCTGTCTCGTGGTCTATCCACTCCTCAAGCCCATCAACAAGACAAGATGTTACATAGCGCTGGCTATCATTTGGTTGATGAGTACAAGCCTTACCTTACCTATTCCAATCTTTACCGATATGGAAGATTATAGTTTCTATTTTGGGCAAAAAGTTGTAATATGCCAAGAAACTTGGCCCAAAGGCCATGGTCGAAAGCGCTACAGCATTGCCATGTTTCTTATCCAGTTCTTTTATCCCTTGTTACTAGTATCAATCGCCCACACGTGTATATCTGTAAAGTTGAGTCGAAACGTGCGACCGGGAATGCGTGGCCGGGATAGTGAGGTTCGGGAGAATCATCGCCGGCAACGAATGAATCGCATGTTATCAGCAGTAGTCATTGTATTTGTAATGTGCTGGTCACCATTCAATATCTTTCTTCTCCTCCATGAATTTGGAGTAGCTGTTCCATGCATATGGATGATGATCTCACAATTAATCGCAGGGAGCAGCATCATCGTGAATCCCATTCTTTACGCCTGGTTGAATGATAATTTCCGGAAGGAATTCCATCGCTTGTTGCCTTTCCTCACGTGTTTAGAGGACGCTATGTCAGTGGTATCTAACAAGAGCACGACAGGGGCGGTGTCAGGATCAAACATCAATGGAAACATCAAACGTAAGGAAAGGCCCACAGGAGCTACGTACCTTCAGCCCACCGCGGCAGAGAGTACCGTATCAGGGGCTACTCCAATACTCAACACTCGTAAACTTGCTGTAGAGGATACGACGATGTAACCCGTCACATTGCTTATTTCTGCTAGGAAAGGACTAGCCCTTGGAACATGAATAAGACTGAACGATTTCAGTGGACGAATCTATAAGAAAAAAAAATGTCGAACGTTTCATTGAAACAGTGTTGATCTTTGTCACAGAAGTGACGATGTCTCCTAAACTATTTTCTTCCTCATGCAGTACACGTAATCAGAAGTGCAAATGTGAATGCAGATGTGTCCTTCTCACCTCCTTGGTGTCGCAGAATAGGACCTGAGAAACGGATAAGATCAAAATTGAGACACAATAATGTGTCCTTGTATAGCGATGGCTTCCAGCACACTGAACGTGAGGAAATTCTGTAAATCAGGACTCAGCGGGCATGAGACACTTCGTGAAAATAAAATTAACAACTGTTAACTTGGAAATGTCGACAACGGTCAATGACGACGAATCGTAGTACTCTATCTCTTTCTCTGAAAAATGGCAACAAAGAACACGCACCTGCCCTCTAAGAAATTTGACAAAAGAAAAATCGCTGAGCAACGAGCAGACGCAACATGCAACATCAGTAAAATCGTTAAATGTGATCTTTTTTTTGTCATAACATGTTTTGAAATTATCTAAGTAATTTTGTTTAAATGAACTTCATGAGTATCAGTACATTTTCCTAGATTAATTTCCTCTCTTTGCTAATTTGTGTTGTTATTATTTTTTTTAAAAGAGAATCGATTGCCTTGCTGAAGAAAGAGTATTTACATTTCATTGTTCCAACACTATCATGTACATCACCTATTTCTCAAGAAAATTGGCCCAAAAGGAAGATATCTGTGCAAGCTATATACGCTTGCACGATCTCTGAGATTCCTGTGTTATGACAGAGTTGATATGGTATTGCTTTAAAGCTCACCAACCATCAAACCTGTTTTGCTCTTGATGTAAGGGGTTCCATTTCGCTTTCCTGTATTCAAACAATGAGAAGAGTGATTACAGAAACACGATCGCAAGTAATTTTGAAAAATCGACTCGAGGGCAATGTTAATATCCATTGTTTTTCCCATTGCAATTATGTACGAAATTACGTAATACGTGATTGTCATGTTCACACACATTCAAAAGGTAATGCTGAAGGATATCAAAATTGCCTTGGGTTCGATATTTCGAAAGTAGTTTCGATCGTGTTCAGTTTAAATACACTCCCAATGAACTGTAAACGTAAGAGATTGTTGAGCAGACAACTTAACGCACGCAAACGCACTCGCATAGAATATGGCGCGCATGGGACCCAAATCCGACTTAGGTTCCTTGTGCGCCCTATACGCAGGGTTTTTATGTATTCTCTATTTTCGTCATACTCCTTAACCATTTACAAAAAGAATGATAAATCTATTTCATGAGGTCAATTTAATTCAGTTGACCTGCACACAATTTCTTCCTTTTCAAGTGACTGGTAGACTTCAATTACCATATTTGCTCATAAGATGTATAAATGTTATAATACATGTCAATGAGCTAAAAAAAAAAAAAAATTGTTCTGTTATATAACTGAAAGTATTATTCGCATTGTGTCTTACTGATGTGCTATATGCCACAATCAAAATGTATGAGTTTACCTTTTTGTTCTAAGCCCTATGTTTATTCATTCCATGAAATGGTCTTTATTGTGGTTACGACGGACATGCTTCGCAATTAAAGGGATGAATAGTTTCCCGATTTCCTCTCATTACATATCTATAGTGGCCGTTAATGCAAAGCGATATGAAAAATTCAGACATAAATAGCCATAATTTTATAATGATGTTAATTACAACATAATCTTATTACGATAGAATTAGAATGATCGTAATAAAAAGAGTATGACATGCGAAATATTTTAAAGTGCATTGGTATAAAACTATATTGAGGTATGTTGCAACCACTTTTTTTTGTACAGCCTATGCGTAGAATGGCGGGTCCTTTATGGTGTCACGTGATGGGGAGTGCAATATCGTCTTCTTGCCTAAAACTTTCAAATATTCATTTGTGACCATTTACGAGTATAATCTCGTTGTTCAAGAAACAGAAATGTCATGTTTTAACGATTCCTTAATTTGCCGACAAAGCTGGAGAAGGTTCATGCATCCTGAAATGTATTGATACATTTTTCCTTCCCGCACCACACAGACACAACAAATTAATTGCTGAAAAATACATAACCCAAATTTAGAAGAAGAAAAAAATCCAAAGTACTATTGACTCTTTACGATAAATCTTAATTTAATAGATTCACAGAATTAAAATCGAATTTATAGATAACCGTATAAGCTCTTAACCGTTTGAATAAAGATTGAACAGCAAGGTTTGGTCAAATAGAAAATGTTGTGTCGATGAAGAACTTCTCAATTGTATTTCTCTGCGTTCGATGGTTAAACGGAATGGAGTAATTCCTTGAAAATCATACGTATCACAAGATATTCAATTTCATGTCGATCCTTTCCATTGTACACGTGCTCTACCTATGCCGCACCGATTTTTATAATAATTTACAAATAAAATCATCCGCATCGGCTTAGTTTTTCGATTTACTATTGAATTCGATTTCTACAATGTTTCCCTTATGAGTCAGGTCATATTAAATAGCCTATTGGGTTTGTACATGTATGTGTGCCAAACCATTACACCCTTTATTGTAGTGTAAATAATGTAAGGGCCTCTTGTAAACGAAGAGTAAATTGTTTTCAACAACAAGTAGTTCACCCTACTCGGGGGCGTCAACATTTTATTGCATGTAAAGGTTGTCGTACTGGCACTACCATGACATGGCATTAACATGGGTACAATTATTGTCAAAAGTCATAACAGTTAGACATATTTAACCTACTTCACTCATTTTGTGGTACAAATAGATGAAATTCTGTAGCAAAATTGATAAATTTCAATTCAAACCGTAATCTAAAATTGAGCAAGGAATTCCAGGTTTGGGTTATTTTTATTTTTATTTTTTATTTTTACTTTGTCATATCTGAACAAGCCTTTAGCGTTCAATACATTAATAGACTAGTGGAAACTTACTTCATTTTTCATAACTACTGTCAATCTAGAACCAACAAAAACTGAAAACGAATTCGGGCAAGCATTAAAAGCATCTAATAATAGCAAAGAGGCGATGCATTTTCCTTTAAGTGTTTGACTCGGCCATTAATACTATTTATTCATTTTTGAGTATATATATAATTATATTGAGTATATATGTTGTACTAATTGGGAATTTTAATTCTCGGAATTGTGCCGACTGATACTCGTATTTCAAACACAATCATTATGAATTTACCTGCAAATAATTATTTGAGATTTGAACCTGCAAACCCTGTCGCATCATGTATACATTCTTAGCATGTTAGGGTAGTGCTAATTAAAAGGTATGTGTACAAGCTCAAACTTGGCTTTTTTTGTGGTTTTGTACAGAACAGATTCAGTCGTAGTAGAGTAAGTGATAAAATAATATCAACGAATCGGTCTAAATCATTGGTAAAGATTCTAAAGCAAGATCGCCTTTTCTATTCTGTATATCGTTTTTCCCGTAATATTTCGTGTCTTGTGTTTTACACATTGATTTATGAAACCTTTGTTCCCTTTTCGTAGAAAATCTTATTCTTTAGGGTTTAGACCGTATCTTTATTCATTTTTTTCTTCAAAAAAGTTGGTCTAAAGAAAGATTTCTTTAAATGACAATAAATACAAATTCTTCTCTGAAAGGCTATAATTTTATCTACATTTAGGAAGTGGACTGTACTTTTCGACAGTAACAAAAATGTAACATATGATTATCTTCTCATTCTCCCTCCGCTAAGAATATAATTAAATTTACTGCTGATAAAGGGTAGGTAGCATCTGCAAAGTGTAAAGGCTACATGAAGTTACTCAATGAAAGACCTTGAAGTTTATGCACTTCTCTCTCATGATGTAATGCAGTTACCACAAATGTAATTATGAATAACGGGTATGCCATGCATTTGTTGATACACCACTATTTAGTTCTAGTCCTCCCTCCTGAACGATGGGTATATTATGATTTTTTTTCTTTCTCGAAAGGATTTTGCTGTTTCTGTTATAAAACACATTTTTATCCTGGAAAACGTGATGCTAAAAGTTTATGAGAAACATTTGTATCATTACATGTTTATACTTCATATCACGTTTTGTGGGAGGTTGTAAATATTGAGAAATATCATATCTGTTATTGTTTCTTTGGCATTCAAACGTGAGTTCATTGTTGCATAGAAAAGAAACGATTGTTATCATCTTAACGATTAAAAGATGCGTGTATCTAAAAAGTGGAAAATGGGGAAATTGTGTTCGCATTGATTTTTGAGCTTATTGTCTGGACTAGCCTGTGTATTGTATAAAACTAAAGAGGCGGTGCAGGTGAAATTGAAAAGTGTAATTCTGAGAAATAATGTGAAATAATAAATAAAAATGAAAATGCCAATTAGAGTTACTCTCAATATTGGGTAAATGGAAACATTCATTTGTGTTTGGTAAAATTTCACCGAAAAGTGTAATACTGAGATTTAATGAGATAGAATAAATCAATATAAGAATGGCAACTACAGTTACTCTCAATATGGGGTAAAAGGTCAAATTCATGTGTTTGGTAAAATTTCCCTCAATATTTGGGGTTTTAACCAATATCGTGTACATCAGCACTCATGCACGTCCCAGTATTTTAATGTTGCGGGCGTGAAACCAAAAGCAACCATGTGTTGTAAGTGTATTATGCAGAGAACATGGAGTTTTAGAAAGAAGGAGAGATTAAAGAGAGAGAGAGAGACAGGAGGAAGGTGGAAAACAATATTTAAGGCAAGTTTTTGTTTTTCGTGCTACATGTACCTCAACTCGAGAGTCAACGAGATTCCCGAAATCGTATTTACCGAAAGTGTGTGTGTGTGTGTGTGTATGGGGGGGGGGGGGGTGTTGATATCCCCACAAGTAATAAGAGATTTCGACTCTCGTAGGTCTGTGGTATATTAAGCAAATTGCAATCAAAAATTTAAATCATTCCTCTTCTTTAAGCAAATTAAGCCTATATGTCACGGCGATAAACATTATGACATTTAATGAAGCGTTGGGTTGTCGTCTGCTTACGCCGTCGCGTATCCTTCGGGGGGTACTTCACCGCCTTGTAAGACGCCTTGAGATATAATGTCATTACAGATTGTAACAGTATCGTTCGAAGTTCAGGAAACCGCCTCATGAGCCTCCATCCCTTACAATATTTTATGAATTCTTGATATCTTTGGGGAGTTGATAAACTTCTGCTTGGGATGCGAGCATTGAACCGATCTCTTAATCAAAGTGATTTCCTGTTACAGTCCAACCGAGGGAATTGCGTGGATGGCAACACGTCGTTTATGTTGGATTCGTGATAAAGTGTATATTATCACCTCTATATCTGAATGGATTGATGGATGATTTCCCATGGCCTGTTTTCAATCTGAATAAGTAAAACGTAAACAGTTTGATTGTAGATTCTGGGGCGCCCTTTTCACACCATAGAAATTGGCTACTAAATTACTGTCTTTCCCTCTGCATTTCATTTTGTTTTGGAATTTAGTCTTTATGATTGCTGTAACCCAACAAACGGCCTTGGATCCCATATAACGGCATGACCAAAACTTCTGTATTTCTTTAAAAATAAAACTCACAAAAAGAAGCAGAAAGGAGTATTTTATACTTACCTGACGGAATGTAAGATTTGTATATTTTCTTTTACAAAGACGATTATTAATCTGGAAAACGATCGCAAATAATTTTGGAATAACAATTTAATTCATAAAAGGCAATTTTAATATACTTGTCTATCACTGTTTGTAATGTCGAAAATAATATCGCTATAGTGTTACTTGTTTGTCTCGCAATGTATGGTCAACAACCACCATGTCAGCGTTTTTATAAATAATGTAACAAAAAAGTCACATTACTAACGACACACGGATAGGATGTTCAAGCATGTTCTGTACGGTGTATTACGAAAAGAAATAAGTCGTCCAAAACACCACACAGGCCACATAGTCATCATGTATAAGCAACTGTTGATTTGTCAGCATTTTAGAGTCTCTTCGTGTACTGGGTGTTGCTTGAAGATAGCGGTGAAATGATATTGGATACAATATATTATCCAATGTCATCCTTATCAGTCTGAAAACCCTCTTGCAGCTCACGATCCTGACAATTTCGAAATCCCAACATCCCTTATGCATTAATGTATCTCCAAAACAATATTGTAAAAGCGCATGAAGGCTATTATATTTCAAAGCGTCAAACCATGACCTGGTATTCTTTTCTTTTTCTTTCGAAGAGACGGGAGATCTCATTCAGAATGGTTTTTTTGGCGGTCTTCGCTACAATTAACCCATACACTTGAGCGTGGACCCCTCTCTCTCACTACACATCTAGCTTTCATTATGTACTAGGAGAGCTAAATGGCCTCATCTCTGTCTCCCTCATTATGATCAATTTCGAGCCATATCATGCCCATTTTCTTAAAAGCATTTCACAATCCAAACGACAATTTATTTTCTCACCTTTCTCTATAGAGAAGGTCAAACAAGCATTAATGGGAAGGTATCATAGGATAGGATTTGTTAGGAAGTTTATAATATCGTTTGAAAAGAATATTATACCCTATAGCCAGTTGATGTATCATTCTTTATATATGTACGTGCGTGTGTGCGTGCGTGTGTTTATGTATGTGCGTGTGCGTGGCGTGAGTGTGTGTATGTGTGTGTGTGTGTGTTTGAAGGGTTGGAATGAGGTGATTCCAAGTAATTGTGTCCACTAAGACAACAGGTTGGATGCCGAAAAGATCTGGCTCTGAGGATGGGAAGGGGGAAGGGTCCTAACACAGTGGCTTTACATATTCTTTAATGTATAAATCAGAGTATAATCATGAATATTACGTACATGTTTCTTTTTGTTACTTCGGTTTTGTCTAACTAACTTTAAAACATTTCGTCCAAAAAGGTACTTTGGTTCCTCCATTTTCTTACCTTAAATTCAGGTTACGCTCTGTTAACGTCCTCTAAATATGTGTTCTTTTCCCACTCTCCCTCTATTTATGTAGCGCTGTCTCTCTTCCTCAACACCCTTTCACCTCCCTGCTACTGCTCAATACTAATACATTATTTGTTTTCCCTTTCCTAGTGGCTTCTCTCGAATAACATTTTCTTCTTGCATTCTTCAGCGCCTTTCACATGATTCTAAAAAAACGGACTCTTCCACCCCTTCATCCTTCTCTCCTTTTTTCCTTCCATTATCTTCCCTTCACTCGTTAGTACTTTAAGATCCTCCTATTCTCAGCCATAATCTAATTGGCGCTATATGGGCGCGAGCACGCAATAAGGCGACGTTTTAGATGCAGGCAGCGCGTGCTGTCTCCGGCAAAGGTCAAAAGATGCTCCTGTTTTTCGAGAATACATTTGATCATCATGATGAGATTTATTTTGGAGGATCAAATACATGGGATGAGCGAGACATTCCACGTCAAATCCTAACCTGTTTGGGGAGAAATAGAGAGGAATAACAAAAGAGACTGGGAGTGTATACACACACACACACACACATATATATATATATATCGAATACATTACGTGGACATCATGAATGCCTAATCCTAACCATAAACCCTAACCCTAACCCTAAACATTGTCTGTAGAATTATTGTCCTCCTAATGACAATGTTTACTTAACGACTATTTTCTTTTTACCCCAAATGTCCGTATAATGAAGCGTTTAGTAAAAAATAAATTGATATATTTAAAAAAAAATTCATACATAGAGCAGGTCACAAACAAGTAGAACTCACAATAAAAACATCATCAACAACAACGACAACAACAACAAGGGCGAGAATAACATTGCGACTGCAAAATCGAAGAGGCGGGATCATGTATGACTCAGGGAAAAAAAAGAATACACCGTATGGTTGTCAATAGTGTAAAACAATTTAAAAGCAACATGTAATGACAAACATGAAGAATTAATTTTGCAAACAATTACATATTTTTGTATTCTCTATATCTATCTCTATAGTTCTTAAAATTTACCTTTTCATCTTGTTCCTTAAAAGAGCAGTACATTCTATTTTACGGTGAGTATGTGTGTATGTGTGTGGGTGTGTGTGTGTGTGTATGTGTGTGAGTGTGTATTGGGGGAGGTTGTCTTGCATTTCCTTCTCTCTTCTTCTCTCCGACAATTTCTGGAAGTCACCGTGTGTTTATTAAAACTAAATTGATAATTTAATTATGTGCTACTCAAAATCATTAGCGTATTCTGTCAATATTCCTTCGTTTTTTCCATTCAAACTCGAATTATTTGTATAGGCTGAGGGAAGGAGGGAGAGAGAGAGAGAGAGAGAGAGGAAAGAGGGGGAAGAGAGAAAGAGGGGAAAGAGGGGGAAGAGAGAAAGAGGGAAATAGGGAAAGAAATAAAGAAAGAAAGAGATAGAGAGAGAGAGAGAGAGAGAGAGAGAGAGAAAGAAAGAGAGATGCAGGTGAAGACCAGATAAACCGGGAAGGAGGGGCGATATGGGAAAAACAAATGACGTCAGATATATGCTTGTGAATCTCATTGATGTAAAAAATCACTCACCGTCGGCCATATTACCTGCAAATCTACTTTCATGCTCACCTGGGCCTTCAGCGGTACAGGTTTTGATGGCGATTCAATTCGCAACCATCTGTAAACATTGCTTGCTTGGCCCCATTATTCATTCAGATGTCCCGAAGACTTCTAAATTTATCACCATTTCATCCTAATGGATCGCCATTACGAGACTGAAGAAGAAAAAACAAATGTAAGCGCAAGTGGAGGGATTTCTACAATTCACCATTCAGAGTCGACTGATGTTGCAAAGAAAGTGATTTCGGCTCTTTTGATTATGCAGTGTGTGTATTTTCAGTTTGGCAGAATTCTACATAAAATTCACAAGACGTCCCAAATTTATCTTATTGTGTTGCCGTATGAAATAACTGACTAGCATCATATGTTCAAATGGTCAGAAAGGTAGATAAATATGATATGTTAACAATAACATTATACATACAGACCAAATAAAAGAAATACGTTGTAAAACAAAACTAATAATACAAAGATGCATACAAAGATGTATACATTGCATCACGTGATAATAACAAATATGGGATGTATACATGTAAACGGGGGGGGGGGGGTTACTAAGAAGAGATAGAGAGAGAGAGAAAGAGAGAGAGTGAGAGAGGGAGACGGAGACAACTAGAAAGAAATAGAAAGAGAGGATGGGAGGAGGGGACATCTGTAACAGTGAATACGACGATAACCTGAAAAGAAAGCGATGCTTTTTTCATCTTTGAAATGTAACCTTCTGCCAGCATTTTTTTAAGGCTCTTAGGGAGAGAGGATCAGTGCGAAAAATATCATGAAAGTGGGTGTAAAATCGGTGGGGCGTTCGTCACTGAGGAGCTCATAATCCCAAAGGTTGAAAGTCAAGCACTCTTCAGATCATGCATTTCTTCATTTTAAAGCCCTTTAAGGAAAAGAAAATCTACACCAGGATGTGAAAAAAAGATGCAATCGAAAGGTCGTCAACTTTTCTGACATTTAAATCTTCATTTCAAACTTTATGTTATGCTTTTCTTCTTCGTTTCGTGTTCTGTTTCATTCATATCTCTTTCTGCTTTTCCCTCTCTCGCTGCTTTCATCTTTTTCTTAATTTCACCTTTACTCCTTTCTTCACTTTTCCATCATCCCTTCCATTCATTTCCCATTATTACCTAGCGCCTTTTCTTTTTTAAATATACGGAAAGGCTCTCCCCTTTTACAAACAGTCGTAATCCTATGAATGTCCTTTTTTGTCACTGGAAGACTGCCTAGCTTGAATCACCTGAGTAGCTAGAAAGAAGACTTTGACAGCATTAATCTGTTAATGGAAGTGATATTGAAAGCCCCCAAAACAGATGAATAAATTAGCAACAAATTTTGTAGTTTTTCCTTTCGCGTCAAATCAACCCGATTCCCCCAAAATCAGACTGACATGATGCCAGTTGTTTCTTCTCAAGAATCCGATTTTTATGCATATTCAACGTAGCATATTACTTCCCCAATGCAGCATGATGAATTGGCCGTTGTATTCAATGTGACTATAATGTATGTTGTGCAATGGCATAATAATTATAAAATCCTAGATTTAGCTCTTGCTGCAATCATGATTATAAACGTTTAGCTTTTGCAGGAATCCCATGACTTTTAAAAGCCGATCGTCTGTCTGATTATCAAAATAATTATGATTGGAATTCGAAATTTCAAAAACCGTTTTCCCAACGATTTTTAAATAAAATGACCATCTATTGGGGGGGGGGGGGGGGAATGAGTATAGTAAAAATGGTCACTTAAAGTTTTTTTTACTTTTTTGAAGCACCTAATGATCATTTTGAAGCGCAATTTTTGTAGGGCTTCAATATTACACCATAACACAGACACTGATAACACATAGTGCCATGCATCTCTGCCTTTAAAAGAGAAAAAGCAAAGCAGAAACAAAATGTCTTCTTGACATGAATCGGCACCCTGTTCACTTGGAACACTCTTTTAATAATGTATTAATGATCCCGACATACCAGAACGAAATCCATCTGGCATAAATACTCCGTGATAGAATGCGTGTAGGGGCCAGAGAGAGGATCGGAAATAGGAAAGAAACCTCATTCATGTACCCTCTTATACCCATCGCCTCAGATATTTCAACGCCTTAATTCGGCGGATCGGTGATTGCGCGGCAGAGTGGGGGTGGGGGAAGAGAGACCCCCTTCTTTCCATGAATGATATCTTCCATCCTTAATCCACGTGAGAATCAGCCTAGGATTGCTGGCTGGACCAGAATTCAATTCGTATGGGGCACATGTTGAGAACGCATGATTACCTACCCTCCCATTAAAACAAACATCTCCTGGATTTGCCCCTGTCATTTGAATCCAGCACGGGTATTATTTCAACTCCCTAGCTCACTTTATGGGAGAGCATATTCCAAACAGACGACATTATGTCATGGGACTCGTTTACATGGACCCATCATATTGAACTCGGGTGTTTATAATACGTCTCAATTTACGTGACGTAGATTTGGCTCTAATTGTACAGGGCAAAACAAAGTTGGATTGTGTTTATATTTGTATTCATCTAAGGCATACGCCATGAGTAATCAACGCCGAGACAAAAATCATGAATAACATATTCTAAAATGAGCCTTCACAAGTGTGATCATCTTAAGCTAAGTCCCCCACGGCATTGTTTCACGAAAAAATTCAATCCACTATTGAGAAAAAGATATCAGTGTCATCGTGGTCATAGAAGCCATATCCTGATCACGTGACAACAGTAGCCTTGTTGGAATCTATTCTGCAGAATCACTTGCTTCGTACCCCCATAATTCAAGGGATACTTTCTTAAGTCAATCCTTTCGATTACGTCGATTAAGCGTCGAAAGTAAGGTTTCACAATGACTCTGATCACCATGATTGGAGGTTTGTCTTGCACCCGTAACGTGACGTGATATATTGTACCATGCAGACGCGTACGCAGGATTTTTTCAAGGGGGGGGGGTTTACATTTATAAATCGGGCCGAAAATTTTGCAACGACTCAGCCAGCTGTTGAATAAAAGGGGGGGGGGGTAAGGTCACCTTTTTAGGTCAGCCATGGGAATATATATATATATTTTTTTGTAATTAAAAAAAAAAAAAAACCAAAAGGGGGGGGTTAGGGTTTTTTTTTTTTTTTTTTTTTTTTTTTGGGGGGGGGGGGGGGTTTACACACACAAAAATACCAAAGGGGGGGGGGGTTAACCCCCTGCCCTGTGTACGCGCCTGGTACCATGTAAATATGACGTATTGTTTTGCTAAAGGCCCTTACCTCAAGAATCTTGATAGGTTTCTTGGAATATTCTTTGTATTCCCTCGGTTGTTTTCATTCAGTCGTAGTGCTTGAATCTCCATACATGATATCCTCAGAAGCCCATATGCTATTCTCATTCCACTTCTGAATGTGGTTCGATCTGAGGCAGAACAATATCACCTTACACCCTTGGACACCGCGGAAAATCAATCGGCTATGCCCGGTCACGACATGGATGGGGTAGGGGTAGTGGAATAGTCGAAGAGTGAAAGCGGGAGAGATGGAGTTGGAGAGATCGAATGTGAAATGACGGGAGAGAGAAGTAAGGAGAGGGAAATAAGCAACAAAGGACCCGATCCAAATAGGGATATGGAGGTTTAAAGTGTGCTGAATTATATTTAGAGAGAGAGAGAGAGAGAGAGAGAGAGGGAGAGAGAAAGAGAGAGAGAGAGAGAGAAAGAGAGAGAAGGTCAGAGCGACATAGTGACAGAGACAGAGAGACAGAGACAGAGAGACAGAGAGAAATAGAGTGAGAGAGAGAATGTTATCTAGATATAGATATATATATATATATTTACAGTTAGATAAATGTATCGATTGAAAGATATAGGGAGAGAGAGAGGGAGGGAGGGAGGGAGGAAGAGAGAGAGAGAGAGAGAGATAGAGAGAGAGTATGAGAGACAAGATAAAAAGAAGTGAGGACGGGGGGGGGGGGGGGTGAACAAGCTGCATCGTCGACAATCATGGGAGTTGATACTACCATGCATTTAGACTCGAAAGTTTTTAATACAACTTTTAATTGTACATCATTATACATGATCATGGTCATGCCGAAGAGCATTCATACTTCACTTTGATAGACAGAATCTTACTGCAAAAGGCTGTCGATCATACCTGATAATATCACAGATTTATACGCGCACACTCTCTTATACACCCATACCACAAATACTTACCCATGACGCCATCCACTCATAATTGCTCGTACTAGACATGCTACGACGATTGAATTGGTTATAATTTTTTTAAATATCGATTTACGGACAAATTATTTTCCGATTTGTTCAAAGTTAAATGTTGAATAACAATTGGACACTTTGGAAATGTCGCACGTTTTTGACGGATTGATTTTGGCATAATACGAGTATAACTGTCACGATGGTTGAAGATTCCCAGTTAGCAAAGCAGATTTTTTTGTTTTAATGAAAGATCAATAACACATTACAAATGCGACATCACATCCACATTTGTCCCAAGGTGACAAATACTAAAAAAGCCAACACTATATTAAATATTGAATATATATCTCCCGTGGCGTAATTTGGTAACCACACGAACGAACGAATCTGTGGGGTTGTACATGTATGTTCTTGTCTTCATGGTGCGTCTTCCATATCCCTTTCTCTCTCGATCTTTCCTTCTCGCTTTTTCCTTTTTTTTCATTCGGGGGGGGGGGGGGGGGGGCGTTCCCTCATGTACCTGTAGCTACGCCATTGTATATCACGCAAGTTATTCCACTTGTTTCTGTAGATTTCAATGAGATCATCACATCTGATCTTGCCCGCTGGACAGTCTTTGTTGTTTTTCTACGACTGAGGCTACCCGTGACATTGCATTGAAATTCAACATTTTTATTTCGCTTCCCTATCAAACACTCATTTTTTCCCTCTTACCCGGGGCAATTTTATCTTCTTTTTTCATACTGTGACTATGTCCGCTGTTACATCTTGTGCGTACATGTATAGCTATAGACGTCATCATTCTCATTTCTGTGAACGAGTTCAAAAGAAGAAAAAAAATGGACCAAGGCCGAAAAGAAATAGAAATGTCATAGTTCGGAGAGTGGTCCATATTTGTGATCAGGTCAGATGAAAACAATCAGAAATCTAGGTATTTGATTATAATTCTGGTTTCAGCTTAAAATGATTGTTTTTTTAACCTAAAGTCATAACAATTAATATACAATTGATGATTATCAGTATAAATACTAGTATCCCTCCACCGGTTTGTGTTTGTTTAAAACTACCGAAAATATCGAAACTATCTGCCAGCCATTTGATTTTTAAAATTCGTTTTTACATTGACGCATCTGTGAGCAAGTTTGTCAGATACTCATAATCAAGTTGTTCAATCAATGCCCCTGACTCCGTGTTCATAGTACTGCTTTGGCATCTGCGCTCACTGGCGGTTCATAGCGTTAATTGGGCTTTTAGCACATGGGGTGTCATTTTCTGACGTAGTTCTGCGTCAGCGAGTGGCACGGTCTTTGACGCATCGTATCACATCCACATCGTATGGAGAGGGAATGCACAATGAACCGGCCGAATAATTCGATGGATAATGCATCTATTGCTTTCATAGGCTGAATTAGCGCAGCTAAATTAAAATGACGCAGTATGCAAGAGCTTTCATTCGTCACTAGCGGCTCTCAACGTTTGGTATGCCCGTTTCCCACCATTTCCATTACTTTATCACCTCGTATTTATGCCAGTTAGTCAAAACAGCATTACCTCTCTTTCTTTTGCGTCCAGTTTTGTTTAACTTTGTGACTCTTACATGGTGCGTCAAAGACAAATTCAGTCGCTGACGCAGTCACACGCCAGGGAATGACGCTTCGTGTGCAACGGACATTACTGCATACAGTACATTTCAATGCATTTATGATCTAAATCACAGTAGCCGCTCTTTGTTTACGCTGGGTGTTCCAGACTCGAATGATCAAATGATCGACCCAGATTTGTCGCGGTGGGATATATCGACATCATTTTCAATTTAAATTCCTTTGAGTGTAACGTGACCTCGACATTGAAGTCTCTGCGCAGAAGGTCCCTCTTCGAGAGAAGGTTGAGTTCTGAGAAAAGTGAAGAATATAGATTTGTGAAGTTTCTCATTCGTTTTATGTTAATGTGAAAGAGTAGCATAACAAAATCCTCATGAAACGGGTTGCTTTTTAAATGCCCTCATATTCAAAGTATGACAAGTAACAGCAAAAGGATGTGGACCACGTTTTAATGCAAAATGTTTGTGTAGTCCCGTATGCACATTTATCTGTACCGTGTATGTGAATTTGAGTAAGACTGGGCTAATTTCGTATCATTTTTGTTTATTCCAAAACCTCACAGTGTGCACCATTTACGTATATGCTGCATTATAATTTGTTTCCATTCACTTCAACCCAGTTTCTTTCACAATATAATCGCATGACTTAGAAATTCCTAGTACTGAACTTTATCTTCAAGTTGAGTCGTTGTGTATCCCCGGTAACTCACTCCGAGGCCCTTTGAAGTATAATATTTCTCTGACGTGAATTGTAAAGATGTAAGGTATTACCCTCATGGTCAATTGAATCCAAGATCATGACGAAAAGCAATGTAATCTGTTTCGTACTTTAATATCCATCGCCATGATGTTGCATGTGTTTCAAAGGGAATTTAATGGAAATGAAATTGAATTGAATTCATTTTCTTCTGCAACACATCCAATCAAATTACATTTCAACGATTACATTTCAACGAATGCAATGTAAGAGAAAGAGAGGGGAGAATCATGCGATCTTCATGGTCTTAAAGAGATTCCGCCCCCGCTTTTTCCTGTTTGTGCATTTCCAACTCTATCCTCCCCAATTTCTTTCATCCCTCTCTCGTTTTCCCTGCTCCTCTGTCTCTGAGTAGTGACCAAATTTTGTTACTATTCATTCAGATTTTCGCATTATTTTTCAGATTCAATCACGTTAATGAATTGAAAGTACCATTATTAACGTTGAATTCGTCACTCCCTAATTACTAGTCATTGAATTCGCTGATTAGAGCAGAAAGCCCATATGAACATAATAAGAAACAGCGTTATTTTCTAAATCATGCTCGTTGAAATGCTTTCCCTGCACTGTTTTTAATTAGTACCTTTTGTGAAGTTTAATTAATGTAATGCTACGGTCACAAAGGTTCGTACGTGTACACGCATCGTTCGTACGAATCTCCATGGTCTAAAAATCGTTCGTAAGGCGTTCGTAAGGCGTTCGTAATGGCATTTGTGACCGAGGCTTTACTCACCAGATTTGTATAAATAATTCGACCTTTCAATATGAACCAAATTCTTTCTTCCACTTTTATCAGTGTTTTCAGCGCAAATCGTTAAATACTCCATTGCGTTAATAAAATGGTGTCATTATCATAAAGATTTTGTTTTCCATGATTTCTTGAATTTAATTTTCCCGTTGTGGCAGGGTGGTGCCTTGCTCTTGTTCGAGATGCAAGAAATGTTTTCTCTGCATCATCGTTTTATTGCTATGAAAGTTGACGCGTCCAGGGAAGGAGGAGAACAAAGAGTCACTACTGGTTTGATGGATCACCGCCAGACAAAGACCAATATCAAACAGTCACACTGAATTCATTTTTTTCACATTTACAGCGCTAGCTCTACAATCAAAGATTACCATTGAAAAATTCAGAATCAGCATAAGGCGCTAGAACTCACACGGCATGACCAAGAAAGAAAAGTGCAAATCAATTATCGTAAAGTCGGCGCGCAGTCGCTTGCAAGATTCAATCTCGAATCTCATTGCAACATTGCATCATGTGCTCATATGATTATTTGAAGTACCTTTCCCGTCACTTGTCAACCAGATTAAAAGTGAGGTAAGGAAGTGGCTAAAGGGCACAGGGAAATCGATATTCTAGGATGGTTTGAATCGCTTCGTTTTGTTGACGCTGGCGCAAAAGATTCGTTGCATCAAGACATGAAAAAGAAATAGATTCATTGGATTGTCGCTACAAAGCTAGAGAAATGTAATATGTCTCAATTTAAGGACGACGCGAGATAACGGGATTAGACATGCAAGCGGAATTAATATTTGCTTTGAATGGAATATTTTTGAAGTAGGTTCGGACAAGTTTCGGGTCGTTGTTCCCTGTATGAACAGTTTTCTTAATGACTTGATATATACGACTTGAAATCTAAATTCGTTTCCTTCATGTTTGCTTACTCATAAAGACAATTGTTCTTATGAAATGGCCTTACAAGTATTTTTTAACCAAAATGAAGAGGAGGAGACAGAGAAGAGAAAGGGAGAATAGATAGAGATAAAGAGAGATAAAAAGAGAGAAAGAGAGAGATAAAGATAAAGAGAAAGAGAGAGAGAGAGAGAGAGGGGGTGTGAGGGGTGAATAACCTGTATACTTTAATAGTCTCAGTTTTTTGGTTTTGTTTGTCATCAAAAGCGATGCGATTGAGAGCTCCAAGTGTTCTCTCACAGTTTAAGCATAATTCATTAAACAGCGTGGCTCTACATTAATAAAGCAATAAACCCCGACGCTGCTCTACTTAACACACAAGCATTGTTCACCGTATGTTTTAGGTAATTACTTGCGTCGGTTTGGCTCTTTCAAAAAAAGGAAAAAGAAGGTTGGCCCTTTCAGTTACAAACAATTGAACTCCGCCAAGAGGAAACAGCGAGCAGCTCGAGAAATTAGGCCAAACACAATCAGGGCTCCGTCGGCATTATCACATCTCTTTTCAACAAACGAGGTACAGAGTGGTTAGGCAAAAGAAAATGATCTAAATCTGGGTCATGGCTTGGTGACATCTTGGTATTGAAATAAGGTCTTTACTGGTTTAAAGCATATCTGCACTAGTTTGGCCAGGAGGGATTATACCTCCCTGCATGGGTCACTGACAGTGTGTTGTCTCATCAAATCAGCTCTCAATTTACATAAGAAAAATGGGACCATGGGGGATCAATGGTCACCGATTAGGCATTGTTTGCTATATAGAGGGCGCAATTAGCTATATGTAGTGCAGTGGGGCTTTAACATGAACACCTACAAGTTCTTAAAGTGTCTACGTTGAGTATGACTGACGAAAGAACAACTACAAAGAATGTTGACAGGATCGTCAGTCATTAATAAATCAGATCACTTGTTTATGCATGTAAGGTGACCTAGCTTTTCCCATTTTGACAACAAATATTAGAAAGCAAATAAACACACCTTTGTTTGTTCGCTAGATTCATACCTATCAACTTAGAAATTAACAAACAATCAGCAAACGCCATTGATAATTGCTAATAAGAATTGAGTCCATTTTTCTGAAACATTCGACAGCAAACATCAAAATGACGAACGTATATAACTAGATCTTCCCATTTTAATGTTTAAACAATTATAGAAACGAAATAAAAGGGTTCGGTGATTTGATTGTTGTTGCAGGTATTACCTTTAATCCAATTTACCATTGGGCATGAACTGTGATTTGCTTTAAAAGCTTTGGATTTAAGTAAGTTTGCTAAAATAAAGCTGCTCAATTTGTTGTGACACACCCGAGAAATCAGAATTCGTCTTTCTAATTATACAACTGGCTGGCTTTGTTTCCACCTGCAGGCGGAGTGACGTAAGGTCGACATTCAAAGCAAATGTAGATCTTCCCCTCGCTCTTTACTCTAAAATGAAATAATGTCAGCCTTGTTTCTCGCCTCGGTTTTGTACTCTCCGCCGGCATTTCTATTATATCCCTGCGTGTTTGTCCTCAGCTTTTATATGCTCCTTCGTTATCACTCTCTATTTTATTATCTCATGTTCTCATTGCCTAGTTCTCATTGTCTGTATTTATTCATTTCCACGATATACATCTGGTTTTCGTCTCGCCGTTTGTGTTCCCTTGTTGGAAGGTGTTGAGATTTGTTTGTGATCTTGTGTTTTCCCACACCGCTTCTTTTCCTCTCTGACCGTCACTTTCCTTTCTTGTCTTTCTGTCTCCCTCCTCCCCCTTTTGAAACCCTCTTCGCTCTACCCATCTCTCTCTCTCTCTCTCTCTTTCTCTCTCTCGCTCTCTCTCTCTTTCTCTCTCTGTCACACACACAACCCACACGCGCGCGCACTCAGTCCTCTCACAAAACAGGCCTCTCTTCTCATCAGATTACCGGATCATGTTTTCCACCAACACCGAACACAAATACAATTTGATTTGCCAAATTCCCTTCATGATAATAATTAATTACGCAAAACCTAATCATAATAACATTGCTGAATAAAATCGAATAATATAAATATTTTTTATCAATATCGTGATAGTTATAATCATTTTTTAACTGTACGATTTTCTTTTTGTTAATTTACACCAAAGCATTTGCACAGCCAGGCCTATTAAATGTATTTATATTTTCTCTCTCCAATACCGCTACGTTTTTTTTACTCTCTCTCTCTCTCTCTCTCTCTCCCTCCCCTCTCTGTTTGTTGGTCTTTATCGATTTCCCTCTCTCCCTTTCTCTCTCTCCATCTTTCTGATTCTCCCTCCCATTTATGCTCCGTCTCATTTTCTTCCCTTGAAGTTCTTTTTTCTTCTGATGTCTGCTCCACCTCCCCCACTTTCCCTCACTTGCCATTCCTCCTCAATCCACCAGCTTCGATTGACAGATTTCGACTACGTGGACGGATTAAGAGCCAGACATCCCACAGGCCAAAGAGCATACATGCCGCATTGCCATGACAAAAACGTAATATTTCGATCAATACGAATGCAATTGTGGCCTACATGAAGTAAAAGACAGCCATAAATACGATAAATTATCATTTCAATACGTTTTATCGTTATGAGTTCCTTTGTGGACAAAATGAAGTATATCATATTTTTTTCTTCAAAATCTAATAATTTTGATGGCGAAAATATTAGTTTATTTTATTTTGATCTTTATGAATCCCATTGTGATGGAAATTAAGTATAAGATGGCAAACATTACTAATGGAAATGTTGATGTCAAAATTATTATGGCATTATGCTTCGATCATTATCAATTTAATAGTGGCCGAAATGAAATAAAGACACGCGAAGACTTGAAACTGTTGATAATGAATCAAAGCCATTATGTTTCTATCGGAACGAATCAAATTCAATCGAAATGAAGTACGTGATAACAAAAGATACGAAGCTGTTTTATTTTCAAAATCACATATCATCATTTCCTCGTTTTAAATTTTCAATAGTTTTTAACGATTTGTAAGTGCATTATTTGTAGATTCATAAACTAAAGAACGGAAGCAAATTTCCAGAATATGGAAATGACATTTTTAATTTCAAGTCGAGTTTAAATTCATTTTTATTTATTCCATTCCCCAGTTCTGAAACATGATTCATAGAACCGAACATCGAGATGATTTGGCAACCTATAATGCTGAACATTAACAAAGGCAATTTTCGGTCTCTCTAAGCCCTTTAAAAATACATAGCGGACAATGACTTCTGGGTTTGAATAATAGATTACACACCCCGAGGGAAAGCACTCTCTTTTTCTGCTTACTTACAGAATAAAAACATGATTCTTCAAGATCAGCATGGACAATTTCGGATTGTGAAAAAACCACAACCGCCTGCAGAGATTTTTGCAAATGTGATCATTAATATGATGGATGATATTTCGAGCAAGCTTTCCAGGCATGTTGGCACGTTGGATGGCCGCCATTGCCTCTAGTAACTGGTCAAATCAGGGTAAAAACTAAATTGGAAATCCAAGGAACCTTTTCCAATTAGACCGTAGCCGCATTTATTTTCAAATTTTAAAACCCCGATACAGTATATTGACTATGGAAGGGGGGGTGGACGTGATCCTATTTAGTTCTTTCTCTTTTTGGTGACATGACTTACAAAACAGGAGAGCAAAATTTTGAACGATAGGATTAAAATGTGAAGTCTACCGGAAAATGTGGATGTCTAGAACGTCTGTTGTTCTGTAAAGTTTCGGTGATTTGTCAGCACACAAATTCAGATTTACCCAGTCGACGAGTCTACCGACGCCCCGCCCCCTGCTCTCTTGATCAGTATGTGCTTATTAAAGCCCATCTGCACTAGTTTGGACAGAATGGATTGGACTTCCCTGCGTGGTCACCCACAGGTGGTTATCTTATCAAATCAGCTCTCAATTAACATAAGAAAAAGGGGACCATGGGGGACCAATGGTCACCGATTACATTGTTTGCTTTATAGAAAGTACAAGTAGCTATAAGTAGTGCAGTGGGGCTCTAAGATCCATTATCAGAGGATAGGCTTTGTTCACATCTAACGTAGATCAATCTCGCCATCGAGAATAACATATCCTCAGGATTTTGTAATGAATACCTACTATTTTACAGTATCATTATTTTTTTAGTCTATTTTATCGGGAGTATAACAAATAGTTCACCATACGGTAGTCAACAGGCACATCATTGATTTGGAAAATTCTATAAAGCCTTGAGGTTCTAAACAGCTACAGTAGAGTACTTATGGTCTGCAGTCTCCATAGTCTCCGGTCTCAAACTTTGTGTTACACGTAACAACTGACGAGGGCATGTGCTTGCAAACTAACCATAAGTTTTGTTAAGTTGTCAGGGTTACACTACAAACTTTTTTTCTTCACAGAGCCAAAGGTTTTCATAGTCATGATGAGGTTACCCTGAAAACCTGACCTAAAAGTCAATGTCTTCACCTCGAAAAAGGATCGCTGATACTCCACGCAAGATCATTGATGTATGTTGCCGCCCACGGCCAGGGCATGATAACTTTACATGCTTCAAACATGGATTATAAATACTACCATTTCAACAGAAAAAGAGGACTAGGTTGGCCTTGTCCTTGGTCTTTCTTTCTGTGTTAAGTAGATTAAGAGGAAAGTGAATCCAATGTGGGCGTTATCCCAGTGTTGGCTTACCCCTCTGCTGATCCGTGAAAACCCCTCGGATCCCGAAGGAAAGAAAACAAACACCTGCAACGGAGAAGGAGGCACAATCGTTCCCACTATTAAAGCCACACTGTCCTACTTGTAGCTACTTGCTCCCTCTATATAGAAAACAATGCCTAATCGGTGACCATTGGTCTCCCATGATCCTCTTTTTCTTATGTTAATTTAGAGCCGAATTGATGAGATAGCGCCCTGTAAGTGATATTGCGGTGTGGTCTCATCCCTCCTATAAACTAGTACAGATAAGTTTTAAAGAACCCCGTATGTAATGTTGTATGGGCTTAATACCGATGATTGATAGACGATAATTGTGTGCATTATGAAGCTTTGAAAACAAATCAAAGACTCACAAATTTTCTACAACATGAAGACATAGCATCAGGATTTGGTCAAAATTTGGCAACCTGCTTCTTGTTTCTGTATTGAGCAGATTAGTTGGAAAAAGCAATTGAATGAGGGTGATTATATTAGAATCGGCTTTCCCCTGTGGGGATGCGTGAAAATCATTCGGCGCCACCGGAGGAAAGAAAACAAACACCTGAACTTAGGGAGCTATAAACGTATCTCAAAGGAGAAATATCTTCTTTCTTATTGTGAATCAACCGTAGCAAGGAATGCCGAAGGGACATGCGCTTTGTGTGATATTGTATAACATTTATTGCTAAAAAAAGTGTTAAGCATCAAAGTTACTTTCTTTTGTGGGTGAGGACGTTCGTGTGTGTGTGTGTGTGTTGAGGGGAGGGGGGGGGGGGGAGAGGGGAGAGTGGGCGCTAAGGACTACCTGCATTAACAAATGTGAGGAAATCAATCTAAACATGGTTATGATTAATTCCGACAATGATAATTTTAACATGAACACACCTGAACCAATTTTGACTATAACAACATTATTCTATTGATTATTTAGTAATTAGTCAATTTTTATTTTATGAGGTTTGGAATTATTTGTAACAAACTGTCTAATCTTGCTGATATATGAAAACCACTGAAAGCATAGATATTAGTATATGGGGCTACACAAACTCGTGGTTTCAGGATTTTGGCAATAGTAGGTCGTTAATTATTTCTCGACAAATTAAATATAAAACCAATTCAACTATACTACATTTCATTTGAAGCTGATACTATGCTGTACCTCTCCATAGGAATTAAAGAAAAAAGAAGGGTAAGACAAGTTGTACATTATTTTCTCTCCGGTATCAGAATGCAACCTTCTCTTTAAAGTGTGTATGAGATGCAAGTGAAGTAGGTATGCTAAGAGGAGGGGATTTGTTATCGAGGTTGATGCGACCGTGTCACTCCGATGAAGACGTCCTGTGTATACCCGATACATCGGGGAGGATTTGATATTGGTTATGTTCACACGGAAACGCCGTCGTTTTAACCTTCAAGTTTTCGAAACTGATGAAGTCAAAAACAACGATCCACTGACAGGTGTTCAAACGGGACAACAACAACGAGTAATCAAAGTTTTACACTACAAGAAGCCAAGCAGTCATTAAAGGCATCGTTTGACAATGTTAAATCTGAGATGCATGGCTCTACATGTTATCAGCGTCTGTGATATGGTGTAATATTGAAGCCCTACCAAAATGATCATGAAGTGCCTCGAAAAAGTAAAACAATTTGAGTGACCGGTTTTACAATATTCATTTTCTCCAAAAGACTGTAGTACTAATAGCACCATTAAGAAAAATAAAAATGAAATTTCAATTTCCAATTATAAATATCTTGATAATCAGACAGGCGATCGGCTCGTAAAAATCATGAGATTCCTGACTGACCTAAAGGTTTATAATTACGATTTCAGCATGAGCTTAATCCAGGATTTTGTTTCAGAATCTGAGACAATGTTACCGAGTCACTTTAAAGCTAATCTTGAGTTCTGGTGTGGACATCGTATCTCAAGAAAACATGGCTATAATTCACGATCCCTAATAAAAGAAAATTTCAAAGCTTAAAATTTATGTTAACCGACTGTCGCGTAAACCTAACTGAATTGAAATGAGGATGAAAGCACTTGAGATGCTGATTGTAAACAATGCCGAGTAGAAATCTATAGTTTGAATATGTGTTGGATTCGGATAAACACCTAAGATGTGGGTGGGTTGCCAGAGGTGTGAAAGTCGTTCATGTAAGAACGCAATTTCTATTTATTTTCGATCACGAATAGACTAAATATGGCAATAAATATAGTTCAAAATTGTAGAATTAAACGTAAAGGGGTATTTTGTTATATTGGAAAGCACTGAAAATACATTAAAAAACATGATGATGTCACCTTCTGTAACGTAGATTCGTTATGAGATGCGCCATGTGTAACATTTCCCACCTCCTCACCAAGTTGGACGAATGAAATTGAGCCATCTCTCATCTTCATTCATTTTCCTGAAGATGAACGCTCTACAAATTCCAGACTAATTGAATTGGATTGGATCTGGATTCAACTATACCACAATAATTCATTAGATATTAGTATTGAAAACAAATACAAATGAACCAGAATTTTGCATCGTTGAGTGAGGTCCCCATCTTTTTATTTTGTTCAAGGTTTGTATTAATCCGTTAACTACTGAATTCTCTTATTGTCATAGGTTTAATACAGGGGCCACCAGGTTCCAGTAGGCAGTGGGTTAAAGGGTATTTATTATCCCCATCACATCGAACATTTCTATTTGGAGCCAAAAGGACTTACATACATACTTTAACACAGAGATAACGCCCTTCTGGCTTTGAACAGTAGTATGAAACATTAAAGAAGGATTTGGATTTTACCGAAAACATTTTTTTTGGGTGTGACGTCAAACCTAACGAAACTTTCTAAATCAAAATATAGAAAACATTTGCAATATCTTCAAATTATCTGCCCCATTTGCTTGTTACTGAGAACCAAAATCTTGAATTAAATCAAAGGGTTTTGAAGAAGCACGATATTGGCAAAATAATAAGAACAGATCCTTCACCAAAATAATGAAACAAATATATATATTGATCGAAATGAAAGAAATCGCTGCTCTGAATTCTGTCGGAGAACCTATAGAAGAAAGTTCATGGAAGGCTGTGCGAGCAATATTTAAACTAGTAAACATCTGTGTTGTTTTCTGTCTTTGACGACATGCAACCAACGACCTTTTCATATTTTCGGTTGACGTATGTTTCATTTGGCAGTCGAGTCATAACTCATAACCTTATAAAACTACTTGAGCAATCAAACGTTCATTTTCTCTACATGCCAATGAGCTCGTCCTTCCCTTCTTTGCTGATGTTTTGGAAGAATATTTTTTTTTTTTTTTAAACAATAACAACTACGACTGCTTGGCAATTCCTTCTTTGACGTTTAACTTGTGTATGTTTCTACTGATCTATTTCTTTATGTTGTATATATTTCTTCAACTAAAGTTTCCTGAGAATTTCCTCCATGGTATCTTGTTTTCTTATTATCTTTAACAATCGGTGCAATTTTTAAAAAAACTAATAGATTGCTCAGTTTCTGGTACATTTCGCCACTGAGTTACCATGGTAACCCTGAATCATTTAGGTTTCACAAATTGTCAGTTACCAAAGAAAGAAAACAATCACAAAAATTAACTGGAATTATAAAAGGGTATCTTTTAATGTCTGTGTATGAATCGAATACCTGCTCAGCTTCAAAGGATTATATAATATAATTTCAATCTCTATCCTTCAATAAGGTATACAAACAATGTTGATGACATAAAGATACAATCTAAAGTAAATTTTCATTACAGTAATGTCTCTGCGCTAGGAATTTGAACTAGATCGAGCTCACTTGGAAGAAAGAAAAAAAGTTTGCTTTTTAATTATATTCTATGTATGCGAATCCATTTGCTAGTCAGGTTAGAGCAATATTGCATAGTTATCATTTTTCGTCACCTCCACAACACAATTTCGAGTTTAACTTGGTTTGCTTTGTTGACAAAACAAAAGAACTGGCGGCAAATGTCTGCGTTTCAAATTTGCAGTGAACTTTTGAGGTCCCTTCTTTCCCGTATCAAACAATGTTACCATATATAGGTTTTTAAAGTGAAATAGGAGTTTTCATTTGCAAGATTGCAAAGGCATATCGACCATGAAAAATGTGATTCAGTAACTTCTATTTTATGAGAAGGTAGCCAATCGCAGTACAAATTTTTTACAGGCTACATTGAAAACTAATATCGGAAACTCGGCAATACCAAATAAACTTTGGGAACATGAAAGAGAGAAGGAATTCGAATTCAATAAAATGGCACATGTTTAGTGGTGGGTTTGTACTCTAGCCAAATCAACAAAACCAACTTCAAACCGACAACGGACCAATCCAAACAATAACGCTACTCTGAATTATTCTTAATGGCAAAGAGTCAGTGGGTTGGGGTCAGTTTGGCTGAGGTATAAACGTTTAAACGAATCCGAGGAGAGGTACACTTTGCAGACTGCATGCGCCGAACTACAGTTATAATAGACATTGTTTGATATATGGAAATCTCAGTTTGTTGCGTTTTGGGGGTAAAATCTTTCATCGTTAATTAGTGATGATGAGGATGTTATCAGACGAAAAGTCGTGGTGCAAACGACGATTAAGTTATGTAGAGAAGCAACATTTAATACGATATTTGTATAAAGGAATAACAAGTTTTGCGTCTTCGGTTGTTATACCACGTTCTACTTTCAGACTTCCTACACTGTTTTCAGGTTTTAGGTAATATAACACATTATATTTCTCATTTATAACATATTGAGGAGGTCATATTCCCTAAATAACAGTAACAAAACTGAAGCAGACAAAAGAGTTAGACCAGTAGTCACTCAAAGTTTTTTCCCACTTCATCGTAAACGTACATAGTTAATTTTAGATGGACCGATAGCAAAATCTGTTAATTTCCAAAAGGGGAATACAGAATTGATGTGCTTTATCATTAAGATAATGACCATATCCCCACTTAAAAAAAGCATTTGAAATACATTCGGGCGCGGATTGCTTTAGAAACAGGATATCCAGCAAGACTCGAAGCCTTTAATACAGGTGTTTGCTCGTTTGGTGTGATTTCTCTCAATTTAGAAAGCTTAAAACCAACGTATGGTTCGTTCGTATGGTTCGTGAGTATGGTATTGATAGCAGATGTTATTCTGCCCCAATGCTTCACTATAGGGGCGTGCTCGCTTCACCGCCCAACCACTGAAACGCTCATTATTTGCTCCACATGGCACTGCGAGCAGGGTGCTTGTAAAAAACATCTGATCGCAGGTATTATTGAAAAAAATGGACATCCACGAAACCACATTATTTTCCACAAATCGTAAACCCTCATGTCTTTCAGAAAAACATGCCAATGCATATTTAGAATCGGGATGTTATTCGTCTTTTTTCTCCAAGTCATTGACTTGCCATCGGCAGTCCTTTGATCAATAGACAATGAAAAAGGAAAAGTCCACCCTGATATTAAGTCTGTTTTAATAGAAGCATAAAATGAGAGGAACATGCTACTGGAATTTTGAGCAAATTCCAATTAAACAAAATACATATACATTTTTAAAGTTGCGATTGAACAGAAATTGGCATCTTTGTCACGTTTTTTGCGAGCTCCCTTCCCATTTCCTCTGTAGTAAAAAAAAAAAAAAAAAAATCAATCAGAAATTTAAACTTTTCCTCTTTAAAATAGTCAATCGTACATGTACCCTAAATATAATCATTGCAAATATATTGCTACACAACACCTGTATGAAACAAATATATTCTGTCACCAATAACTAAGAAATTGAAAGCAAATTAAAGAGGAGATCGCAAGAAACGTCCGTTCACATTATGACCAATTAGTGTATGAATGATGAAAACTTTAAAGAAAATCATATTTTTTGTCGTTAAAGCAAAATTTGCTCAAAATTTACTGACCTGATCCTCCCACTTTCTGCTTTTATTAAAATCAACTTAATATCATGGGTGACGTCCTTATTTAATTTGTTGGTTCTTTTGCTTGGGCTATTGCCCAACCGAAAAATTGTAATTTGTTACTCGACATGGGGTGGGAAACGGATTCATAGTCAGGGTCATATCAATTCATCTTGCCTTTCCAATAGCAGTGGCGAATCCAGATGGCACATTCAAGTGAATGGGGGTAGGGGGGGGGGGGGGGGTGAAGGATAATTATCACCATATCGTTCTCTGCGTGCTTCAAGACAGATATAGGAATACAACTTATGTACCATTTGTCATTTAAATTTTAAAGTATGAGAAATACCCTTGTAAGGACAAATCAATTTTTCATAACTTGTATATGCCAGTTTCAAATAACTTATTTCCCACTTGTTTATTTGTACAATGGCTAAAATATTAGGTTTTCTAAAGAATCGAATTAAATGCAATTGTCGTTTGCTACCTGGCAATCTCATCAATCTGTTTCGTTTTGATTGTTCTTCTCGACTTGATGAAATATCCTGGTTCTGTTTTGTCTCACCATGAACTGATACTCATCACAATGATTTCTCTGAGGACGCGAAACGTTATATTTCTTGCGATTAAAATGTGACCAGTACCTAGGGAGCAATGATTGTCAAACGGAGGTTCTTAACTCCAGCAGCGTTATCGACAGCATTTAGAATACAGGACAAATTCATGGTTGTGGAGAAGGAGGTACAATTCCCACTGCCGGTCTTATTACAGACTGAGATAACTCGAAGATATTGGCGTAGCATGGGTCATGTGAGGGGTGAAGTGCAAGGCTACAGAGTGAATATCCGGAGATTCCAAACTAAATCAACGTTCTCGACAGCATTAGAATACAGGACAAATTCGTTGAAGAGTTATGGATGAGGAGGATATAACCGCCGTGATGGGCCTAGTTAAGGACTGAGATAATACGATGGTATTAGCGTAGCATGAGCCCATTGATGGTGGAGCCTGGAGGTTGTAGTGGCTGGGAGGGGGAGGGGGGGGGGGGGTGATGAGTGGCATCTGGAGTATGAGTTGGATGAAATGGTAGAGAAGAAGAGCAAGGAGTGAAATATTACCAGGATGTTTTAAAATACAGCAACGTCCTCGACATTATTAAAATAAAGGACGGATTATGTGAAGGGTTATGGAGAAGGAGGCTACAGTCCACACGACAGGTCTTATTACAGAGAGTGAGATCAAGCTGAAAAAAGTGGCGTAGCGGGGTTTATAAGAAGAGAGGGGGTTCATGCACCGGTTCTCAGCATAAAATATAAATTCATGTGAAGGGTTATGGAGAAGAAGTCCACGGTTCTAGTGGCGTTAGTGGCGTAACGTCAGGAATAGAGAGAGCGAGAGAGGAAGATATATTCTCTTCCATTCAATATTTGTATTTCATTGTTATGGTGGGGGAGGGGTGTGGGAGGGGGGGGGGGTACGCATGTAACCCTTGCCCCCTGTAGCTACGTCAACTCCCACGATAGGAACAGGTTGGTGACAGTCCGTGATAATGCGAAGGTGTCGGGTTTAAGATGCTGAAGGTTTAATAGCTTCGCAAACTGTTTTGTTTATATTGCAGTGTTACACCTATCCAGGCAATGTATCATGTGCACAATCAGTCGAATAAAACGGTGCATGCATGCCTAAACCGTAAAAAGCGAGCAACTGTAAAAGAGTGAGGACAAAAATATCTTTGCGATAATCGTTTTGGATGACAGATTTGATTATCGTATTCCATGTTTTGTTGAAGACGAGGGCAAACGCAAACACCTCAGACAATATTTTTGATACAGTTCAATAAATCTATATTTCTAAATAATTGAAGAAAGAAGGATAGAAAGATAGATAGCTAAAGAAAGAGAGAGAGTGTGTGTGTGTGAGAGAGAGAGGGTGTGTGTGTGTGTGTGTGTGTGAGAGAGAGAGAGAGAGAGAGAGAGAAAGAAAGAAAGAAAGAGAGAGAGAGAGAGATGGGAGAGAGAGAGAAAGAGCGAGATGGAAATCAGGGCCAAAGTGATTTGCCTGTAGCATGGAGCCAATTGCTAAATTAACCATCTTGTTGTATCACAAAATGCACAATTTGCTAACATCACCATGACTACAACTATTTTCATGTGCTCACTCCCAAAATAAGCTGAAAGGATGTTTGCCATTCAGATTAAAAAAAAATTCGTGAACGAACATCACAATCATGTACATCTCTAGTCGATTGTCCTCGGACAACGCTGCCTATAATACAGGGACGTACAGTCTATGCATTAACATTCATATAAAGCCTGATGAACGACTACTACTCAATCAGAATTTGAATGGTCCGAGCCGAAGGGACAATATCTTCCTGCAGTGAAATATGATTAATATGCTGGGGATGGAGATATTGGCAAGAAAATAAAGTGGTATGACGTTGGCCGAAAATATATTCGAAATCTACAAATTTCAACAAAGATAGTTGATGTTCTTATTATTTTTGTATTTATGTTCAATATGTACGTATAGTGCAGCGCTGGGTTATTGAACGAAAAGACTTTTCTGTTAATTTTTCCCAAAATATTCGCATCATGCTGCAAGCATAATTTAGAGTAGTTATTTAGAAATGAATTTCTGTCTTAGAGATATAAGATCATCAATAGTGATCTGTCAGTTTATGACAGGTTCAGTGACCCATTCAAAATTGTATATCAAGTGTCTCTCAAATTTTCTCTAAGTTCCTCAGTTTTGAGCCAAACGTTTAAAAAAAGATGAATATTAAGTCCCGAAGGGATTTTACCATTCCACGAGCAAATGCACTCAAGAGATGGTTAATAGATAGCAATCTGTCTATCACCATTTAAAGAAAATAAAAGAATATGTAACAAAAATAATGAAAAACAATTTATGAAAAAACAATAATTAGCACTGATTGATAACTATTAAAATCTATAAAAAAAACTATTTCTTATGTACAAATACTTTTTGTTTATAGATACCGCATTGTATTTGGTATGTCAATTCCAATAAGGCTTTTCAAATACGTGTAAATAAAATACAAATGCTCTTCATTGAGTTAGTGATGATGTTTTATAGCTTTTATCCGATTATATTGTGAAATAACAAGCATTTCATCGCTAAGAACATTCAATCAACAAACATCAACATGAGAATGCATTCCATTGTGTGTTTTGAGAAATCACATCACAGTGCCCTACAATCATGGCAGGAATTTATACATGTGTACTTCTGCCTTGCATATCTCTACTGGAAATCAAGTGGTACACAATCCGAGACTGAAAGCGAATGTCAAACCCGAAAATAGCCGATGAAGAAGGACCTAATCCACTGTTGAAAGCTTTTTTATTACGCGGGAAAACAATGGTGGGTAATTTCTATAATGAATTCGAAGGTTGGATGTCTATTCCGCGATCGTCTGTCGTTTGTTAAACGGCAAAGGCAGGTTTTTTTCCCTTACCCCACCTGAGGAGCTTAAGTATGTATGCTGATCAGGATTATGCTTTATTACAAACTCCTTTTCTTGAACTGATTTAAAACATACCTGAACCATATTAAATGTAATACATATAGTTATAATTAACAATCTTTCTTTTTTGGTAGGCCTATGTGTTATCATAATTCTTATTTCAATTTGTGCTTCGAAAAGATAATGGAGCAAGGCTTCGATGAAATACCAACAATTTATTTTTGTCGTAAATTTCTTGTAAATAAACATGCTTATATATAAATCCACGTATTGGCAGTGTCCCACATTACTGAGATCACATTTAGAAGGAAAAAAGTGTTTTATATAAAGAGAGAGAGAGAGGGAGGAGGGAGAGAGAGAGAGAGAGAGAGAGTGTATGTGTGTGTGTGAAAGAGAGAGAGAGAGAGAGAGAGAGAGAGAGAGAGAGAAAGAGAGAGAATTTGTGGTAACGAGAGTAAAGTATAAAACAGGGTAACAAGAATTCAAGGGGGGAGGGGGAGTTTCATGGTGTAAAGAAATGAACAAGAAAGAACAAGATAGAGAAAGAGAGAGAGAGAGGGGGGGGGGGGGAGAGAAGAACAATATATGTGTCAAATTATAATTAAGGAGAAGGAGAGAGTAGCATAGAGTAAGCCAAATATAAACAAAATTGCTGCAAAAAATGGGCACAACATCTTTTTATTGAAGTAAGCCGGACATGATTGTAATTCAAAAAACAAGCTTCAAGCATTCTTGACCGAGAGTGTATCAACAACGCAACACGCACTTGAATTAACTAGCCAATTTTTCAAGATGAGATCGTATTTTTAAAGTATAGAATGCTCGCATTAATTCATATTCGGCCACTTTACACCACGCAAACCCTTAAAACGTGCAGATTTAGGTCAGATATTGTATTTTCCTCCGAAGATGGAGGCCATCAATGAGAAAGCTTAGGGTTTCAGGGTCAATGGTCTTCTGCTGGATAATTAACATGATCAAGATCGTTTTCTCATTATTTCCTGGATCGTGAACTACTTTAGTACGTGTAAGGCTTGTCCACATCATCACGTAAAGGGTAAACCGCCTCTCCAAACGCGAAGCGGAAAAATGAATTGTTTTAACCTTATATTTGCCAACAGTGTCAATTGACATGGTCGCCAGTTAACCACACTCGCGAATCAACACAAAACAATAGGGCGCCAATAAACGGAAGGGTTGCTTTGCTCAACACAGAAACTTCGCAAGAATTCCCTATTTCCGGTCTTCATTAGCTCTGTGAAAACCCTTTAAACACAATTATACCTTAGTTTTTCTCTACAGACAGTTATAATCTCTTAGCTTAGTATATTATCTTTCCAATGTGAATTCAATTAGGCACAGGGAGATTATTTGTGTGGCATATAAAGAGTTATTATATATTTTGTTATTGTTATGTACACGGGGAAATCGTGATGATCCTTCAAGGACTTAGTGTTCTTGATGCGTGCAGCTACATCCTTTGTCTCCTCCACTTCCTATTCACTTAGGCGTAAATGTTTTTCTTTTGTCACGACGACGTCTGCGAGGCGGTTCGTGCATGATGTGTGAAGAAGATTGTATGAGTCCTCCATTTCCAACTTGATTCACGATTGATCATCATGAGGAAGAAGGTATGATCAATTTCATGCGATAGTATGTTTAATATTAAATTAATAAAAAAGACGTAGAGAAATTCAACGTAATTTTTCTAAAACTGTTTAACTGGAGTTGAATAAAATGACGCGTCAAACAGTATTCATGTTTAATATTAATACAGCACTATTTATGTATATAATAACTATTATACTAAAAGCTTATCTATGCACCTGTACACAAATTAGGTCTAGACTTAAATTCAAGATAACAACACAATCACATATACTCTAAAGAAATGAACTTAAAGATAAAGTTGAGTTCTGGTCATACGATTGCATTGTGAAACAAACGTTGTGGAATCAATCAGACAAGGTTGATCATCTAGCATATAAGTATTGGTGTGTACTACAAGGTTCTGGAATCATCAAAATGATAAGAAACTTGGCCAAGGGTTGGTAAAGTTACAAGCACTGTACACAGAAAGATATATATGGGACTACACGAACACGTGGCGTAATTTTTTTAACGATGTTACGTGCCGTATTTAGAATATGAAGGCATTTGAAGAGCCATGCTTTTCAGGGTACATGTTTTATCTGATGTTCTTCCAAATTTGCATAATAACAATGATGACGCTCAAAAATCATTTTTCACCTCTTACCAGAACTCAACCTTCTCTCTAAGCTCATTTCAATTCACACAAAGAAATCATGTTCATATTGATAAATGTAATCATGGTTACATACAGTACGTCAATGGGTGACGCACAATGCACATTAATGGTTTAATTTCATGAAAGTTGTTTGCAATCGTCGTATATAGTTTATGTACATCAAGCCACAGCTCAACCTTAAATATTGTTAATACATCTATTTGAATATCAGATATAACCTCACAATTGAGCAATCCGTACAATGGTGACTGATTCTGTTTTCCTGGAAGAAGATTTATGAAAAACATTGTGTCATATATTATAAGAGACATAGTTCTTCCCTAATTACGTAGAAAACGTGAATTGTCTGCACATTATTACCTCAATTCAAGGCGACCATTATAGTGAATACATTAATGCCAATTTTGAAAATTGTACGGAATGGAGCAACTCAAGTGAAAATCCAGGAAAAAGGGCATCAATCATAATTACACAACATGTCTGATAATATATATTCATTACGAATCTCGTGAAAGTAATGCAAACAGCAGGTTTTCATCTGTTTCACGAACACTGTCTCGAGAATGACGTTTACACCTTAAGAGGGATCTAGAGAGAAGTGGCGAGGCATGGGTCCCGTCATTGAGGGGGAACTGACTCGCATCATGGATTTGGGAGGCATGTACCTGTCTTACAGCCTGGACGAGATACATTTGAATGATGTTAATGTTATATTTATTTTAGTGGAAATAACGAGGCAAACGGTGGTGTGTGTGTGTGTGTGTGTGTGTTTGGTGTATGTGGGTGTAGGGGGGGGGGGGGGGGGCTTAATGTGTGCATGCACCTTAACCAAACTCCCCTCACCTGCTAATAATTACCCCCCCCCTATTTTATATTTTAAATTGAAGTCCCAGGCATATGTGTGTGTGAGTGTATATTTGAGGGTGAGTGCATTTGTGCGTCTTTGTATGATAATGTATGCAGTCTTGTTTGTTTATTTTAAATCTTTAACTGTTTTTTCCACATTTTCTTCTCTCGGGATACCTGGTAACAAGCATTTTGGTTTTCTGTGTTCCTAACCGTAATTTCATTTAATGTTAAATTGATATACTGTTATTGTTTTCATTTCATGTTATTTTATGGTTGAATCAATAAATACAAATAAATACAAGGGGCCTGCATATGCAATAGTTCTACTTGAGACAGAGAGAAGGAGAGTCTACAATAAACCATCGAAGTGACCACACTGCAATTCAATTTATTTGGTATACTACTTAATTTTGCTAAGTTATGATTATAGTTCAGTTGTAATTCCACGCCTATAACACATCAAGGAGGATGCGGGATGGCGTCCAATCGTCTTCTGCTCAGTTCCCTATCCTCTTTTCCTACTCATTTTGATTTCTTCTCCGTTTCATTTATTATCATTTAATGGCGTGGGGAGGTGGGGGTGGGGGGGGGGGGGGTCTAGGGTCGTCCCCCATGGCTCCCCGTTGGCGTAGCTACGTTTCTGCTAGTATTAAATATGGATAAAGTGAGAGATAGATAGAGAGATGGACAAAGAAAGGAAGGAACGTGTCACTCTGGTTTGATTTATTTGATTTACTGTTGGGATACACTTAAGGTATGTTACTGAGCAAATACCGTGGAACACTAATGTTTTGAACACTCGTTCTAAATTACCCCAACTCCACCTTGCCCCTAGTCTGCCTCGCCACACGTTCCACTTATTATCGCCACTAGCGATGGCGTTCGCAATAGGGAGAAAATCATGGCTGTGTTTAAATGACTTCAGGCGCAGACGTGTACTGTTTAAAACGGTAATGTTGTTTGAAGGAGTGTTACGCACGGAAAACGAACCGGTGTCATTATGTTGCCCCAGGTCCTCAAGGCAATACAACAACCTTGCTGCTGCAATCACCGTTTTCTCAGTCGCCATCTACTCCAGATTTATCTCTATCTTTATACGTCTCTCTCTCTCTCTCTGTCCCTCGCATTTGCATTTGTAACCAAGCGGGTTTTGTTGGTAGAGAAAGCGAGAGAAACTCTTTTTTCATTAAAACAAAGGACTATGCAAAATATCACGAGTTATTGATTATCGACTACCGATTACAGTTTAATGGTTGACGATAAATCTGAATTGTAGGCTATGGTTGCAAAAGAAATGCATATTGTTTGTTTGTCTTCGTCCCTGCCTTCACATTGCATGTCTTGCTTTTCTGTTCTTTCAAAGAGAAGGTCGAGTTCTGGGAAGAGGGGAAAACTTATTTGTGAGCGTTATCATTGTATTATGCAAGTGTGGAAGAACATAAAGATAAAAAAATGTTCCATGAAAAAAGAGCATGGCTCTTCAAATGACTTGATATTCTAAATATGGCATGTAACATCATAAAACCGGGACAGATTTGTATGCAACTTGTTCGTGTAGTCGCATTTACATCTTTCTATGAACAGTGCTTGTAACTTTACCAAGACCGGGTAAAATTTCTTATCATTTTGATGATTTTAGAACCTTGCAGTACACACCAATACCTATATGCTAGATGATCAACCATTTCTGATCGATTCCACAACGTTTTTTTCACAATGCAATCGCATGACCAGAACTCAACTTCATATTTAAATGTAAAGCTGTTAACCAGTTACCCTCCACCTTCGCTTTTCAAACGTTTGCTTGAATTCTAGCATGTGTTTTTGTTTTGTTGTATATGTTTACTCATGATTTGCTTCAACACCTGCGGGCCCTAAGGGGCTAGGACTGTCGAGGCATACACATGTATACCTACTCAGGGGCATCATCGGTCATCCACGAAAAGGCTCTCTAAGGGACACTTCAGATGTAGATCCATTGGACGGGATGTTCACTTTGGTAGTTACTTGGCGCCACTGCAAATTTTCCTTTTTGTGATAGCTCCGGAAGAGCACTGGTACAATCGCCTTGGATTGAAATTGCAGTGTCGTGAAGCGCGACGGGAGAGGATAAACGTTCTTAGTGGGGGCGTCTTGTTTTATTATAGCATGGAGATGCGTTTGGCGTTTGCAGTGCATTTTCTGTTTCTTTGGGTATTTTTCCTTGGAAGTAAGAGAATATCCATGTTCACAGAGCATTGGCTGTGTCAGAGCACTTACGCTCAAGCTAGAACATTTTGCTTAGGGTTATCTCGTGCTCGTACAGGTGAAAATTATAGCAGGTAAATGATTAAGTAGATTATGTCATCGTCTTTGAATTTAACAAACCAACGCCATTCCGTAGGCGCCGTGATAGAATAAACAGAATAATTTTATTTACTGGAGTTTAACTCTATAAACATCCAATTTCTACGTAATAATACACAACCCTGTCACACAAAAATATATTTGTTTCTTTTTATAAAAGACAGAACGTAATCAAAGCAAGAAAACAGAAACAGAGAGATAGTCAATCCAAAAGATCCAAAAGATAGAGAGACAGAGGGAGAGACATGGGGAAAGACGGATGGAGAGAGAGATCGAGATAGAGATTAATTTCCGATTTCTGGATAGCGACTCTTACATGAACACACTGCAGCTCTCTGCTGTGTATTCAACCAACCGATACAATCAGGATATATTTCCCGTTACAAATTACCACTCACATGAGAGTGTCTAGCTTGCAGTTGTCTGCTAATGCCACAATTGACATTTCCTGTTGTTAGACCAAATCTGCACCCCCCACATGTAAACATTTTTACCACAGTGCTGTCCCTGCCTCAGAAAGCAGAGGACTTAATGGAAAGAATCGACTCATTTATTTCAGCAATTTAGCCAAGGCCAAGGAATCAATCAGGGTTTCGGTCGGTCGGTCGGACGGAGATGCCTCTCGCGGGGGTCGTCGACATAATTGGAAAGAATGCTCCGGTTCAGGTGTTTGGTGAACTCGAGAGACTTCGGTTGCTCTCTTAATCCTTAATCATTAGAGGGCGGATGATGTGTCGCACTCAGGTTTAGACAGGGTCTCCATGGTCTGGTTAATGCTGACATGCGATCTTACCGAAATTATATATAGGATGATGTTAGGAGAACGTCTACGGCAATAATCTCACCGCAGGACGTTAAATTCAACTGACCGCGCTCGCGGATGATGTATCGCACTTTAGATTTAGACAGGGTCTCCGCGGTCTGGTTAATGCTGCCATCCGATCCTTCGGAAATTATACGTTGATGTTAGGAGAACGTCCACGGCGATAATCTCATCATCGCAGAGCCTTAAATTCAACTGACCGCGCGACGATCATGGTCTAATTGAGTGTCAGTAATAATATGCTATCACACATTTGACACATTGACGTTTCGTTCATGCGTATGTCTTCTGTAGATTCCACAATGATGCTAATACAAAAAATAAATAAAGGAACATGGTATTAGCATAAATTCGTCGCTGTTTTCACGAAGTGACGGTAGTGAAAGAAAAATGCATTCACTTTGCGTGACGATTTTCCTCACTACCGTCACTTCGTGAAAACAAGGACGAATTAATGTACCGTCATTCGTATAAGTAACAGGAAATGATATGAATAATAACAATAGACAATAATAAATACAAGGGCACTGCGGCGCATCCCCTTTGCCCATTTCCAATTTGCATAAGCTTGCAAAACAGTTCGTTACGCCCCTTCAATATGCCATTGTTTTCTGCTTGGCGATTTTCACACTTTCACACAACCCCCTTTAAGTTTAGATCCGCTCTGTTAATCTTAAAAAGAATTTAAAATAAGAAATGATCGCTGAAGGGGCAACAAACTTGCTAAATGCCACCATGTCCCTATAGAGTTACGAGACGGGAACAGTACGTAGCAGCAATGTGACGAAACGTCATCTTTATGCTTGAGATTATAATGGGTGAGATCACGTGATCACCTATGAGACTAGGGAAATAAAAATAGAAGGGTCAACGAGAGCAAAATGTCACAGATTTTTTTTTGTGGTGCAAGCAGATAGTGTCGCTTCTCACACTTGTGTTTCCTCACGCTTTCTGCAAGACCTTACTAAGTGTGATATTTCCTTTCTTTCTAGACGGCGTTGATATCCCTGTTTTCCTTTCCTTCTTTTATACGGGAGGCTTACACCAGACGTCCATTTTTTATTGATCGGGTGAGTCGGTCACGTGATGGTTTGTTAATAGTGCAATGAACGGCACGAATGTACTTTAACACATCATTTTAACTCTAGCCGCATGCGCCTTTGATGCTCTTCTTGCGCAAGCACATGTGTGATTTGTTCCTGTCTCACTGCGCATGCGTGTATACCGACCAGACTTTGACACTCTTTCATGCACTATGTATAGTGTGGGCTTGGGTCAAAATATACCGGTTCACTCGGATCTGTAAAAAAAAAAATCAACCGTCTGAAAAATATACTTTTTAAATATTTATCTATAATATATATATATATATATATACAATTGTAAAGTATTGGCTCAAATGAAGGAAATGGTGAATACCTAGTGTTAAAAATTCCTGTAGTATACTTGTACGGTTTATATTAAGCACTTGTTATACTGATAGGTAGGAACAAATTATTTGAAATTCCAGAGCAATTGTATATTTAGAATCACACCCTGCATCAAGAGACTAAAGCTAAATTAAGGGGTCGAGGCGACTGTATAATTGTTAGATGGAAACAATTTTTTTCTTCAGAGATGACCAAGATCCGACAGATTAAGCTGCTGTCTCGGATGAACGTAGTTTATCTTCTGTTATGCATCCCTTTAGTTTTATTGAATTGTTAAAGAAAATAATAAACGAATAACTGTTTTATAAGGAAAGTACACGTGATTACTTTAATCGTCGGCTATTTGTGACGACACAGTGAGGCAACTTTTCAGCCGTCATGTGGGAGCATAAACGTGCCTCAGCCATTGTCGTTCAAGTAGGATATAGTAGTAAAAGACATCTTACTCTGATGTCACAACCACGGAAAATTGTTACATAAATTGTTCTTTTACTAAATATATGTTTCATAGCGTGAATTGCTTCAAATTGAACATACCTAATATCCCGAATAAATTTTCTATGTAGGGGATGAAAGCAATGGTACAATGCCCCCATTTTTCAAATGCCCCTATTAATTAGTCAAAGTGCCCCTTCCACTTTTCAACTCTCATAAAGGCCCCTAATTATAAAACTAAAAAACTAAAAAACTAAAAAAAAAAAACAACTATAAATGCTATCTTCTGAAGATGTGAAGTTAACTTTTTAGAAAATCGTTGAGAATAAATTTCTCAAATTACCCACAACAATTGTAAAAGTTCAAACGTTTGATTCTCGCACATTGAAAACATATATACAGTGTAGGCCTATATATATTTGTTAATATTACTATTAACATGGACATTACGCAACGAATTCATTTATTGTGCCACTAAATATAAATTTACTTTCACTCACCCATTTTTGCAATCTTTTCATTTTCATAGCGTATATGATGCTTGCACGCAAAATTCGGAAAATGGAAAAGTGATCGATTCGATTAAAGGCTTTTAAAATTCTCAATGATCATGTCGGATCCACTAATGATCGCTTTATTAAACCAATTTTCATTTATCATCTTCCACTTTCTGTCCATTTATATTCTTTCTGACCTTGGGTAAGTTTTCATCTCTCCCTCTACGTATTGCTATATTGGCAATTATTTAATTATTACTAGTATGTTTTTATTCTCTCTCTCTCTCTCCCTCTCTCCTCTGTCTTTATCTCGCTTTCTCTCTCTCTCTGTCGGCAAACATTCTCGTTATCACTCTCACTAACTGTATTCCCCAGGTTCACCCAGGCGTGAAAGGTAACGGCCGAACCGGAATGACAGAAGGGGAATACGTGCACCCCAACGGCTCGGGCGGGCGCCAATCCCCGGGAAGGCCTTCCAAATCCGGCTCAGCCTCGCTCCCCCGAGCGCCATGTTTGTTCAGCACCTTGGGTATACACCGGGCGTCCCTGCCTTTTAATCGAATAAGCACGGCGATAAAAACCCTAGCCCAATGACATTTGCAAATACCCTTTCATCCTCGGCCTTCTCCTTAGTCTCTTACACCGGACATATTCAATTACGGATGGGCTTACTTCATGTCACAACGCACTTCAAATGATCCTACTTCAGAATAAAGCATGGATAATGGACCTTGAATTAAACACACTCCCCAAACAGAATTATATGTTTCATTGTACAATGACAAGGCAAATTATACGATATGTTTGTTAAGAAACAGAATCTACAGGAAACGAGCGTTGAGATTTAATTTAACTGTAAAATCCTAGTTCTTGAATTTGTGACATCAGAGGTAACATTTGAAACGAAATTCCACAAAAATGACTACATCGACTAGAATAAGATCAGTATACGTTAACATTAATATTAATAACATTATAATTCCATACATTTTAAAGAAAAACTGATGGGTAAGAAAAAAGAAAGATGGCTGAAATCTGCATGTGTATGCTTTTCTTTAAAGATGTAATCTATTATCGATCGGGAAGCAGTTTTGTCCTTCAAGATTCAACCATATCTATTAATGAAAGGTGAGTAAAGATAGAAAAACAGGTGTGATGGAGAAGCAAAAGAGAGAGAGAGAGAGAGAAAGAGAGTGAACTTAGGAGTAAGAAGGGGGAGAACATCAAGAGAGAAAGGGAAATCAAGAAAGAGGGACAGTGAGACAGAGAGAAGAAAGGGAGAGAAGACAGACAAAACGGGAAAGAGAGAGAGAGAGGGGGGGGGGGGAGGAGGTAAAATCAGGAGTGAGAAGGGGAGAACATCAAGAGAGAAAGGAAAATCAAGAAAGAGATCAGTGAGACAGACAGAAAGAAAGGGAGAGAAGACAGACAAAAAGGGAAAGAGAGAGAGAGAGAGAGAGAGAGAGAGAGAGTAAACATGTAAAGGATGGCGAGAATGGGAAAGGTCAATACCAAAAAGGGAAGCGGGTAAAAGTCATTATGGAGAAAGATAAAAGAGCATTGGAGGAAATTGTAAGAAGGAGACAAAAGACAACATGAAGTATATAATGAAACGACAGAACAGGCAATCACAGTAGATACATTTATAAGAGAGAGAGACAACACCAAAATAGGCGCCACGGATTTCCTCATATTTGCGATGCATTTCCGATATGGCTATATACAAACCACATATATCGGGCTCTCGTCTCGTCACACAGCAGTGTTTACGCAAGCTCAGACTACGGCAGTCATCAGCGTCTATACTCTCCGAAATATGTTGGACACCACTCGGTCTTCGTCACTGGCTGATGATGTTTGGGTAATCCTGGCGAGGATTGTCCGATAAATAATGGGAATTTCACTCGTTCGCTCTAATCACGCCATTAGCCATATAACAGTCGACCGTGCACGGGGATGGCAGGCTTCGCAAAGCTCTTTGAAGAGCTCGC
Organism: Strongylocentrotus purpuratus; assembly: GCF_000002235.5. Taxonomy (NCBI): domain Eukaryota; kingdom Metazoa; phylum Echinodermata; class Echinoidea; order Camarodonta; family Strongylocentrotidae; genus Strongylocentrotus; species Strongylocentrotus purpuratus. The sequence continues at coordinate 28,559,892 of NW_022145600.1, read as the reverse complement.
GCTCAAGGGCATTTCGAACGAGCGCCGCTTTTTTTCATGGTGACGGTGAGAATTCAGCTCGGGGCAAAGCTATAAAAGTCTCTCATCCCAGCGCTAAGATGTTTCACCTTTTTCTTTGTAGTTCCCTAGATACTTCTTAAGACCAGTGGATATATTTTAATGAGCAGCACTTGATCACCACCTTCCCACTAGTTTCAAGGAAAATTCAGCCAGCTCTGAAGTATCCATGATAATACCGCCGAAGTCCGAAGGATACATTACATGATGAGCATGTCTTCTAAGAAATGATAACAAAAGAATTGATTAATGATTATTGTAATCGTAATACTGAACATTCGATTCAGCGAATGAAATGAGGAATTGACATGAGAGAATTGTACTTTTCAGCGCAGCGGTGTTTCATTTATCTTTTAATCCCATCCCTATTTCTTATCTCGAGGGTTTATTTTAATGTCTGGAAAGTGATCCCGGCTTCCCATCCGTTTCAACGAAATTCAGCCAGCTCTGAAATATAATACTTGCGAGGGATACATTAAATAATGAGAAAGTCTTCTGAGAAAAAAAATCGTGTGCTGTTGTCTTTAATATGTCAGTCAAATTATTGCAAAGATTTTGTTCGTGAAAACGAAAATCTTTATTGAGCTATTCATGCTTTCTCTAACAGTGAAAGTCAAAAGTAAATGCATATTTACAGGTTTCAGACGTAACTGTATAAATAATAAAACGAATAGTAATGATAATATCACTACTAATAATCATATTTATAATATAATAATCATAATACTGGTGCCTTGTACATATATCATGTCTGGCACATTACCTCCTGGCACTTCATTATCATTACCCTGTATTTAACACGGCTGCAATTACAGCGCTCAACCAATTTAAGGGAGTATTTCCTGCCGGGTACCCATTAGAGTAACTGGGTAGAGTATTGCTAATTTAGATTAAGGTCTTGCCAAACCACATTAGTGGGATTCGAACCCCGTGGTTCACAGTCCGGAGATTTATCCATCGGACCACAACACCTTTACTACTTACAAACGAATCATACAGGAAATAACGAGTTTTTTGGAGCAAAATTATACTTTGAATTTGTATCGTTCTTCAGAATATGAATCTGGACGTATCAACACACACAAACACACGCACACATGAATGCAAAGGAATTGAATAATAATGTAAAATTTGTCTAGTGAACATTCTATTCAGCGAATAAAATGAGGATTTGACATGATAGAACTGTACAGACTCACATTCCACCGCAGTGGTTCCTCATTTATCTTGTAATTCCCTCATCAGTTCTCATTTCGAGGGTTTATTTTAAGTGTCTAGAAAATGATATCGCTGGCTTCCCATCGGTTTCAACGAAATCCCGCCAGCTCTGAAATATTAAGATAATACCTACGGGGGATACATACTGTGTTTTGCATGTCTCTTGAAACATAATCATGTGCGGTTTACTTCAATTTGTCAACCACATACCGTGCAAGTGCTGTTTAAAAAAAGCGAATAAACGTCCATCTTCATTGCTCCACTCTCAGGCATAACCATGATAAACGTTTATAGAGATTTCTGACAAATACAGTTTTTGTTAACGAATAAACTTATAAAGTTTAAAAAAAAAGTAAATTGTTATCTTCAGAATATATATTGATTGCATTAAAATGCAACCCACCAAACCAACACATCCACACACGCATACACATGTAAGATACTGCCATTGGTATAGTAATATTGTTCTTGTTAAGGAATTTGTTTATATTAACATAATATTTTTGTTTTAGATATCTTCTAGGAGTTGGTGCAAAAACAACAGTCAGACCATCGCAGACGCCAGAATGGGGATTATTCATATACTTTTCCACAGAATCAAAACTCTTTTCGCTTAAAAACAAACTAAAGTATGTGTATCATCATCATCGTCATCATCATCATCATCATCATCATCATCATCATCACCATCGTCTGTACAGAGCATTTGGGACGCATCATGGCTCTTGATACTGTAACACTGTTTGTTGTGTTATATTTTGGGAGGATCTGATATTATAATTATTCTTTCTTTCTTTCTTTTCTTCTTTCTTTTACAGTTTTATTTTAGCAGGTTAGCCTCTTCAGCTAACACACTGATTTCGCTGAGGGCCCTGGGCAAAAAACACAACTTATTTAAAAGACCTAAACACAGAATTAATAAGTACAAATTGAACATATAAATAACATAAGAAACAAAGGTTATAAAAACAAAATAAATAACGTAAGAACAAATATAGAAACAACATTGTAAAGTGAACTAATAAGAAACATATGGTATGATCAAAACATCCAATTGATAAAATTATTATTGAATTGTCGGAGTACTGATTGCTACCGTTAAAAGAGAAATGACGTAATAAACAAGAGAATCTTGAGTGGATTGAGGGAAAGCAAGGGAAGATGGTAAATAGAGACAGAGTGTGGGGGAGAGAGAGATAGAGATAGAGAGAGGTATAGAGAGAGAGAGAGAGAGAAAGAGAGAGGGAGAGAGAGAGAGAGAGAGAGAGAGGGGGGGGGGGGGGTGTCGAACAATGAGCAGACATTGTATTCCATTTTGGGTCCTGTCCGCTTTCTGTCACTCGGGATTTCCTATCACTTACAAATGACCTTAAAACGCCAACTCTTTTCACCATTTTCTTCTTTTATAGCAGAAAGGTTGAAATGATGAATGATTAACGATTAAGTGCTAAATGTCAGGTGAAAACTTTGCGGACAGCGGGGCACATCAAACGTCACAATTCAGACAGGCGGAGCGAAAGTGGCCACTTCAGATGCATACCTTTAGTAGCATTTGAAGCCATTTATTCAAATGTCACTAAACATGCGTCTCCAAATACCCTTGAAGAGAAAAGGTGGAGGGCATTGGGAAGGAGAAGAGCAGAGGTCAGTTAAACAAATCAACACGTTAAGCAATGTTAAAGGCATCATTCATGGTCAAGACCACATCAAAGGTCAATTTTCCCTTTCATCCTCTTTGCTTCATTGCCGAGAAGCTGACCCGTCGGTGCTCGTGCTCGATGCATGCAGGCACTCCTTTCAGCATGTTCGAATTAAGGTAAATCCACCTACACACATGTCTTGCAAGAGAGAGAGAGAGAGAGAGAGAGAGAGAGAGAGAGAGAGGGGGGAGGGAGAGAGAGAGAGAGAGAGATACATACCTGTATATATATATATATATATCTATTGAGAGAAAGAGAGAGATAGAGAGAGAGAGAAAAAGAGAGAGAAAGAGAGAGAGAGAGAGAGAGAGAGAGAAAGAAACAGAGGCAAACGACAAATAGAAAGAGAAGCAGAAAGTAAATTGACAGACGACAGATGTGAAAGTGACAAAGGGACATAGCAAAAAACATCAAGGACAGATTAATAATAATGACTAAAGAGCTGCAAAAGAAGAACAATATTTAAAGACAGAAAGTTTTGAAAAGTGAATGAGAGAAATGACTTTGAAAGGAGGTAAAGAAAGGAAGATACAACTCATTACATATACGCCCAAAGCCAGACACTATAGGCAAAGCTAGATGAAAAAAGAACACGTCTTGGATTTCATCCGGATTGACACGATTCATCTAATTGCACGTGTTCCAACTTGCCTAGAAATATAAGACATCATGATATACCTATTTGATTTGTTTTAATGCAAATATGCAGGACTTGCACAATGTGAGGGCCCTTGAAAATAACGTCTGCAAAAGATAAATACGAATCCGCGGTTTGAAGAGAAGCAGATTATGAGATCTGAATTATAAAACTCATACTGCCTATACCTCGACTTCAATAAAATACATTAGGCATGCAAAGAACATGCAACTTGTATGCGGCACCTCGTACCAGGGGCGGTGCCAGGATTAAGACAAAGGAGGTGGAGCACGATTTTTTTAAAAAGTACAAAAATAGGGATTCATGTTTTTGGTTATGTACTGATAGGGTATGCCGAATTGAGGTTCTGAAAAGGCACTAGCCCTGGATGTGGCTCAACTTAATATACAGTTGCTCCATATCAGGCCTTCTCAACTAGTTTATTAAAAGTGCCAAACAAAAATTTATTGAGATTGAAGTGCCAACCTGTATGTTTGGTGACTGTGTTGCGAGGGAGTGTAGCGATCGAGCCGATACCGAGTGGGGTCCAGGGGGGCAAAGCTCCCGGAAGCTAGTGGATTTTAGGGCTGTTTTAAGGCCAGGATGTGGCATTTTTAACACCTTTTTATTCCATAACATATCAATCATAATTTCATATTGATGTGAAATAATTAGTAAAATTTCTGGGTAAAATCTACACTGGAAGAAAATTTATATGTAGTTATTTTGGTGCAATAAACACGGGAAATGTCAAAACCAAGTAAAAATCAAAAAAAAAAAAATGGCTTGCTTACATTTTGGGCTCAACTTCGACTGCGACTTTTTGATTTTGCTGAGTTTTTAAATTGTTAAATATGCTTTTTTTTATCATTTTCTTTCTTTAATTTATAATTCTCATTTATTTATTGTTAATTTTTTGAAACAGCCGCGCGCCACTCTGACTGACCGCAAGCGACACGAGTGGCGCGCGCGCGCCGCCAGTTGAGAAGGCCTGCTCCATATAAAACAAATATACTTATTTTTTGAAAAAGATAGGTGTTAATACAAAAGATTAATACATAAGATTTGTAAGGCGCCAATTCCACTTGACAATCTCTCAGCCACTTTCCATGATTGCAGTCAAGCAGATTTAGGACGCAGAAAGGACGATTGTCTGGCATGATGTTGTTTTCCTTAGAACTGAAAACCCTTTCACCTCATTAGCCAATGACGCGTCTCCAAGAGCAAAGGTTTAATTTACCGTTAACCGTAAAGTAAGTCAATTTGTGGCCTATTTTGTTTGGCGACGCAGCCATGCAGTTTTCGTGTGTGTGGGCGTGTGTATGCGCGCGCGTGTGTGGTGCGATGACGGATGTGGGTGTATGTGAGTTTGTTATGAAATGTGCTAGTTCAAAGTTTTGTTTCTTTCCCAATTTTTAAAGTATTCTTCTTTAATGACGCAGCCAGATGTGTTGTTTTGGGGGCATGTGTGTTGCTGTTGCGAGTGTGTGTATTTGTCGTGAAATGTGTTCTCATTGACTTATGTTTCTCAAAGGACTTTACTAGTAAATTATTAGTTTAGCACTTCTCTATGAGCAAAAGGTCAATTTACCTTTAACTGTGAATTTGGACAACTTGAAGTACTCTTTGAAGATGAAACCATATTTGATGTAGTGTTCTGTATCAATTATACATTGAATATATTCTATACTTTCCTGAAAATTGATATCAGTAAAAATGAATTTGACACATTTTTATGAGAAAAAGATTAAATAACATTTTCACCGATAACCGTACAGCAAAACAATTTGTAAATTATTTTGGAGATTGCAGTCAAACTTTAAATGTTGTAAACAATCATAATTATAATACAGGAACAGAATTTTTAAAGTTGAGATCTCGGCCTAGGAAGGTCCAATTAATGTGAAAAATAGCATGGTGATAGATTGAAGTATATTGAATAAAATGGAAATGTTTGTTTTCTTTCATGTTTATTATTTATATTAATATTTTTATGACAAAATGCACATTATTGGAGAAATATACTTACATACGCACATTTGTGAGAGTAACATATTTTGATAGGCATGTCATGATGTATCTTCACCTAATACCCTAATAGGTCCGCCTATAACAAATTTGTATCAAAATGTGCGGGAGACATGAGGAAAAATACTCGTAAAATTTCAGCGCCAAAGGTTCAGGGGTTTTGATGCAGCGGCAAAAATTTGACGGGGGGGGGGGGGGGGGCTGGCATTATGGCCCCCAACCTTATTAGGGTTAACTGAAATGAATTAATATTTGTTTTCACGGCTCATTTTATCTCTTGAAATAGAGACTTAAAAGACCTTTAGTACAGGAATAATGAAAACTTACCCCCCCCCCCCAAAAAAAAAAAAAAAAAAAAAAAAAAAAACTTACACTAATGACAAGGGCGAATGGGAGTAAAACAAGAACAAGAAATGAAATATATAAGATAATACAAGAGAAAAAGCTAAACAAGTAAATAACTACAAAAATAGCTTACGTGATAATAGGATACAAGCTTAAAGAAGTCTGGATAATATTGTTTAATTACTTTCTGAATGTGTTAACAGTTTGAAGTAATTTTGTGGTATGAGGAAGAGCAATATATTGAATTGAAAACAATGAGATACAATGTAAGAGTTTGGGAAATTGAAATAGCTCAGTAAAGGTCAATATATTACATGCTATATATATATAATGAAATTGCCAACTTCTGCAACATTCCTCACTCACTTTCCCTATTCTTTTGATTTGATTTGATTTGATTTATTGGTTTCTGCATCTTTTTTCTTTTTTTCATCATACATTTTCATGAACATAATATGGTTTAATACAACATTTTAAGTGTATATAATTTTATACAGATAATAAACGAAATTAAACAAATATATTGAATGCATAATTAACATACATTAGATGCAGGAGGGCTACATAAATAAGCAAAGTAGCTTGACGTACCCGCAGCCCTCAACTTAGATACAACAATAAAAATATAAATAAAAAAGAGTGTGACTTTCAGAGAAGAAAAGGAAAGGGGAGAGAAGGAGCGTCGGTAATAATACAATAAATATCATACATCTGCTGATTAAATTACACGTTTGATTTCGTTTAAATTTCTTCGGAATAAGTATTTTTAAAATGTTATTGAAATAGCAGAACCATCTTAATCCCGTTGATGTTTCTCATCCTACTCACAACTGAAATGGCGTCGCACCGGTGCAATTGAATTTGCGGTTACCTTTTCATTAGCTTACCAAACCAAAGCTTTTTAAGCACAAAGGATAAAATTGGTGTTACTCCTTTGACAAATTGTGATGGATACGGGTTCAAATTAAGTTGGGGGATTTAAATTTTACACTAAATAATGGAATCGGAATATCAGAAACAATTATAATTCAATCCCGTGCCTATATAAAGCATAATGCGTATATATAAAGGCAACTATTGATTTCGATAAAAGATTGATGAACACAAATCTTGCGGGTTTATTCTTTTTCGTGTAATGACAAACTAATGCCTGAATACCTGTTTGTCTTTCCTTTCAGGTATATTACATATGAATATTAAATAGATCTACTGAGAGATATCGTTGCCGGTAATGAAGCCTGTCAATATGAAAAGTTTCAATTCAATTTCCTTTAAAAATAGAACTAATTTCTGAGAAAAGATGGGATGGAGGAAATTTTGTTGTCGTCAATTGACTTTTGACACCTTAACCTGCGTTTCCGTTTGACATAAAATCCTTCTGCTAAAATATACAGTAGCACTCAGAGCTGAAGAACCCAAACTACCATAAGAAGAAGAAGAAGTACCAAAAGAAGAGGCAGTAGAAGAAAAAGAAGAAGGAGAAGAAGAGGACGAGGAACAATGAGAATGAGAATGGAAAAAAAAGCAATAAAGAAAACAGAAGAAGAAAAGGAAGAAGAATGAGAAGAAGAAGAATGAGAAGAAGAAGAAATAGAAGGGAGAATGAAGAAAAAAGAAGTAGAATGAGAAGGAGGAGGAGGAGAATATGAAGAAACAAAGAAGAGACGAAAAAAGTAGAAGAAGGAGGAAGAGGAGGAGAAAAAGAAGAACAAAAAGAAGAACATGAATGGGAAGAAGAAAAAATAGAGAGGAGAACTAGAAGAAGACAAAAAAGAGGAGAGAAGAAGAAAAAAAAAGAGGAGGAAAGAAGAAGAAAAAAAAGAGGAGGAGAAGAAGAAGATGAATATCAAGGAGAAAGGGAAGCAGAATACGAAGACAAAAACAAGATGATGGAGATGGATGAGGAGAACAAAAAAATCACGTGTAAAATTTAATATCCACCAGGCACTGCATGAGAACCATAAAGCTGAAAACAATAATCTATTTTTAATTTTATACTGGAAAAAGATCCCAATGACGCAAAAAAAAGCTTTGGACGGACCTTTATGACAACAAAAAATGAGAGTAATGAAAAAAATTCCCATACCTGAAAGAAACCACCCACCCCCACCTCAGGTAGCCCATATTATTTATCAAAATAAGTAGGTCATGTGGGACAGAACTAATCATATATTGATCATCCAATACCTTATGGACGCTCTACAATAAAGGAAGAACCGACGTCCCTTATGATGGCGTCAACACTCATGCGCATTTTGTTCTCTTTTGGTACCGTATTCGGTGACCTAAATTACGGGGGAGAAAGTGGGCCGCGATATATTTATTCGCCAGTCGAAGTCTTTTGGCGAAGTGGCAGACAAATCGAAAGAGAGGAAAACAAAGGAGAAAGGACATGGGAAGCGAAGGTAAAGAAGGGAATAGAAAACACTTCGCATGCTTCGGGAATGCCGTATGCTCCGGAAAGCGCAGAAAACGACCCACTCTGATCGCTTTAAAGAAAACAAAAAAGACAATTTCAATATTCTTAAAGAGGTATATCGGATGATGAGTTTTGTAGACGAGTATTTGTTTAAACTTTAACATAACGAAGTCACATTGGCATTTCAAATTAATTCATCTTTTTTATGTGAAAAAAAATCTTAACTTCTTTTGTCGGAATTAGAGGCAATGTCATGCAGGATGTTTTACAAGGGTACATGAAGCTGTGATAACAAATATATGAGGGAGAGAGGGATAGATAGACATAGAGAGAGAGAGAGAGAGAGAGAGAAAGAGGAAGAGAGAGAGAGAGAGAGAGAGAAGGAAAAAACGAGAGAATAATAATAAAAGAATAGTAGTGGTGGAAGAAGAGGACTTATAAAGCCCGTCGCACACTATCCGATCCGTCTACGAAACAATTTTGAAAGAATATGTATTAATATAGCATTTAATACCAACATTCAAACATTTTGAAATGTTGATGACCGAGGATCTGAATAATCATACTTTTAACAAAATCTAAAATGTCAAGGGATTTCATGGTTCCTTAAAAGAGAAATAGTTGGATCGGCACAGAATCGTAATGCCGTCAAACTAGTTCTGTGATCGTCTACGATTTGAAGCCGATTTGGCTTTTATTTGGACTAGAAGAGTTTAATGCACTTAAAATCCACTCATTAGTTTTCTAATAATAACAGCTAAATCAGGAAGATAATCTTTGTTGAGAGTGATTATTGAATAAAATTGCAGTTTCTTCGAAAATCGGGTATAGTGTGCGGTGGGCTTAAGAATACTTGCAATAAGATTGCAATAGGATTTTTTAAATACTTCGTGACTGTAAAGGTCACTGTAAAATGAGTCTTATTCATACACAGCACATTAAACCACCATCTACCTAAGTATGTTACGAAAAATACCGACGATCGATAATAAAACAGGATTATAAAATGTGAATGGAAAGTTCAATTATGCAAAATCTCTTGTTCGACTCTGCAATGGTTTGATAAGTCTAGCTGGACGCAATACTGTGCAGCGTGTTTCCATCACCCTTGATTACGATTGGGTTCTAGAAGGACTCATTAATTAGAGAGCAGTTTAACTTGTCATGGTTTAACCTTAAGTATAACCTGTCACTTAATGCCACCCAAGGGAAAAAGAAAAAAAAGTGACCAACGTAGACAGGTGGCCGTTAAAGACAGGTTCTACAACACACATTTCTATCTCGAGGGAGACAAAATGCTCGACCGTTATTTATAGACAGGCGGTCATTAAGAGAGGACTTTGACTGTATCTACCCCAACAATAGGTATATTTCATACCAATAGGGCTATTTACCACCCGTATATGCGTAAGATATATACTTAACAGGTGTTCTTGCTCACTAAGTAGACAAAATTAACACTTTAAGACTAACCATTGTATTGCCCCACTGGTGCAAGGAGGGGGGGGGGGGCGCTTGTCTTGTTTCCCCGTCTTACAAATGAATTGTCCATACGCTACATAATAAGTAATACGTGCCATTAGTTCAAAATTCAGACCCCAAATACAGACGCTCTAAAGTGCAATTATCTTTAAGTATCATCACTTGATTCTTTGATGGTAGTGGGTAGGGTGGATGGGATTATAATCGATTTGTGCCTCTCCAAAATTCCGAATCAGCCCCTGATATCCTTCATCACGCTTACGTACCCGCCGTTATCTAAGTAAGATATGAACTTCACAGGTGCCCTTTTCACAGGATAACTAGAACAATGTCACAATTTGGGAATAAACAAGTCCATTGCCCACCGTAAAATGCGGTCAACGAATGATACGGCATACTATTTGTTACTCCATTCGATTTCTTGGGCCGAAATTGGAATTGAGGTTCGACATCTAGATCCTGTTTGTTTTGAGACTACCGCTCCGTACAAGCCCTAGATGTAAACAATCAATCATGAACGCCAGATGTATATATTCGCTGTCGAGGCATTGCATGTTTTTTGCGAGATTGGATGGGTATAGAAAGGGGGTAGATCGACGATTCTCTGGGCAGAATTGGCGGGGGTAAGGGGAGGGGGGGGGGGGGCGGCACAGATCCATAAATTGAAGAAAAAAATCCATAAAATGAAGGAAACAGATATCGCATATAGTTAGGAGCTTTCTCACTTCAGAGTCATCTGACACTGACAAGTAAAGAAGGAAGCAAGCGAGACAAATAGTTTCAAAATATAAGTAAGATTTTTGGTTTTATCCGGAGGCACTAGTCAGTCGTGCTACCCCTCCCTCACCTCCTGATCCTTTGCTGAGAGAGAGAGAGAGAGAGAGAGAGAGAGAGAGAGAGAGAGATAGGAGTGTGTTGATGATTACGTCATGACATGTAGCGAATGTTTGGGTTATCAAAATGTACGGTGAAATGTTTCAGATGTGATCATTTCACTATTTCCAATGAAAAAATAAGACTTCTTCCTTCACCTTATTCACATAGGTCATAGGTCAGCCTCTTAATAAATCTTTCATTTTATTTACAATGCACTCATGCATCGAAAATAGAATTGATTACCTATTTTCTTTTCTCCAATTATCTGAATCAATTTAGCTTTAAAAAATGGACCTGCTGAGCTCTGCGGCCTCCTTCAATTATCATAATCATTTGCCCTTCTTAGTTCTTGGCGTTTTATTTTTACTTGTACCCTCTCGACGTGTTAATGATAATGGGTTCGATTCCGCTGTCAATATCACCCCATCCATCGAGATCATCAGTGTCGAAATGGAACACGTCTTCAAGGCACCAATCCATTGAAGAAAAAAAAAACTCTGACCTTTCAACGACAGGAGTTCCAGTCGCTTTAGGGATATTACCGCTGCCGAAACGCGTCAATCTTTCCCATCAAGACTAGCAAACAAAATTCACATGTCCGAGCGAGTCAGGTGGAAAGATAAAAAAAGGCCTTAAGGTTTATCACTGAGAATAATACATGCAAACCTAAAAAGTGGAATAGAGCTGAATGCGAGATAAAAAACCGACTGGTTTGTCATTCAGTAGGCATTAAGAGGATTGTGCTGTAAACCGTAATAAGGATAAAATGCTTCAATTGCTATTGCGCTGAGTGATATAAGGCAGATGGGCGTTCAGGCTTGGCGCTATTTTAATGTTAAAACCGACATGCTTATAGCATTCGATTTTGTTATTTGGTGAACACATTCGTAAGGATATTTTTATAGTCAGTAAGAGTACTTGTAGCTAAATTATCATAATAGCATGGGGGAAGACAATGGTGTCTTTTGTTAAACGCCGCCTTCAGTCACAATAGGAGAGTGTTATGAAATAAGTAATGTTTATGATATCCTTCATGATCATGTATTATGTCCAGTTCCTGGAAAACAAAAGAAACGAAAAAATGAAGAGCTCCCACATATTATCCTTTACAAATTGATTATCGTAACGCTGAACTCATTTCGTTCTTTCGAATGATTGCGTTGTGATTCACGAGTACAATGCAATACAAGTTAATTTTAATATATTGTATGTACATGTTTGCCTCTCCGCTACGAACACTTAGTCTGCAGATATTGTAGTCCGTCTGCATGCTGCGACACTGTACTGAAGAAGGCGCCGACAGCCAAGTCAGCGTTAAGCGAATAAGCTTCATGCTTTATTGTCCCCCGAAAGTTAAATGTATCGCGAAAATAAAGTGAATACATCAGTTGGGTGATGTTTTCTTGCTTCGTTTTATGAATGCTGTCCTGTCGAAGTCTATTACGGTGACATCTGGTTCAATCGACCGACAATATCTCGTGGCGGTATCTGAAAGAGAGAGGGGCTCATTCATAAGGTCGCACGGGGGGAGAGCCATATTTCTCTTTGCAATGGAAATAATGGAGATGCCAGAAGGAAATGGACCACGAAGACCCCCGAAATAAATCAAGAGGGGTAGAGAGGAAGACACAGAGAGAGAGAGAGAGAGAGAGAGATAGAGAGATAGAGAGAGAGGTAAATAGATGTATAGATACTCTAGATTTAAAATGTGAGTCAACAAAAAGTTTACACCTAGAAAACTGCTAATTATTTTTAAAATCATCTATGAACAGTAAATTATTGGACATCTTATGAAAAAGTGTTTTATCTCAAATCATTTGGTATCATTTTTGTGTGGTATGTGTTTACGCTTGGATGAACAGAAGGCATTGATTGCGAGAGTGCAAAAATCGACTTGCGCCAAAGTTGCTTATGTGATGATTAGGTAAAACAATTGGGATTTGGGTATTAATTCGGTCTTTGCAGATCCAAATAACATCCCTAACACAATTAAACATGCCACATAATTTATATCAGATATCGAATACCGAATATCAACGAACATTTGTGCGCGTGCGTGTGTGCGTGTGTGACTTTGCTTCTGCAAAAAGCATATGCAATGCATTTCATTTGAAACATTCAATTCATTCTCTCACTCCGCTAATCCGAACATAATACATGCTGTAGGCATTTCTTTGGTGCAAGTCGATTTTTGCACTCTCGACAAACAATGCCTCCTGGTCATCCAAGCGTGAATACATACCACACAAAAATGATACCAAATGATTTGGAATAAAACACTCTTTCATAAGATGTATACTCATTTACTGTTCATAGATGAGTTTGATAATAATTAACAATTTTCTAGGTGTACACTTTTTTTTGGACTCACACGGTATAGAGAGTTACAGATATATAGAGAGATATAGACACACAGTGAGAGAGAGAGAGAGGGGAGAGAGAGAGAGAGCGAGAGAAAGAAGGAGAGTGAGAGAGAGAGAGAGAGAGAGAGAGAGAGGGGGGGGGGAGGGGGGGGGGGGAGGGGTACGGGAAACAAAGATAATGTATTCGCCTGAACAACATTTTACAGGTAAACAGGCATTGGCGTAGCTATCGGGAAGGCCACATGGGCACATTTCTCAATCGAACACAGAAAATCAGAGACAAGAAGGGAGACATGAGTCAAGCGAGAAAGCATTAATGGGGTGAAAGGATCAGAGAGAACACGATCATATACCTTCCGGGAATGTTTCCTCAATCGGTGATCTTGTAAAAGCGGCACGTCAGTTATAAACTACGACCTAGTGTCTCCCATCCTTCCATAATATCAATGCCCGTGGATTGCTGGACTCATGTTTTCACATAAAATCGTTGTTTTGGGTTAGACGAAGATCCTGACACTGCCAAAGCTCTTAAAGAATGCCTAAGTAGTTTGACGTATATCTTGTCCCATTTTTTTTAATAAGGTGTCGAATAAATCCTATAATTGTTATCCCTGAACCGTCTCCTCTCTGAAGAACCGATTAATCTCTATATCGAAGATATGCTTCAACCTGTACTTAGTTTTGCCCTGTAATACGGCCTCTAAGTCATGTTAAGTGTTATATTTTGTCCTAGATATTTGATATTTATATTGAGAATTGTTAAATGAATTCGAATTACATTTTATTTGAAAGTAATTCTGTATTGAAAAAAATATATCCTAACGTAAACTTATTAATAATGTATCAATATGTATCTATATTCCTAGCAATCTGTATCTTCTAGCCTTTATGCTTTGTGCTCTGCAATTTGTAATTAAATTCAATATGAACATATAGTTATCATCTATACAACGATTGTTTGTTATACTTTATCCTAAATCAATAATTTTGTTCTTTTTCCTTGTTATTGTGTAAAGTGCAATTAACCTTTTAACTTTCCATTTTGATATAGGTTTGTAATTGTAGTACCACGACCAAAATGGATAACAGTGTTGTATCCTTGTATCTTTTGTACCCTGTATAAATAAATAAATCTTTTGTATGAATAAATAAATTGATGAATAAAGAAATACAATCTAAATAATTAAACCATGCAGTGGATGGATTCTTTAGGTCAACTAAATATTTAAACAACCAAAACACATACGGAAAGTCATGTTGGGAAGAGGGGGGAGGGGAATTTTTGCTGGATCCCTCTCCTGCAAAAAATGGTTATACAGAGGAATAAAAATGTTTAAATACTGTATTTCAACTATTTAATTCACCATCTATGCAAAATTGCATATCTAGGGGTGGAATTCACTTTACATATATTGGTTGTTGCAATGTCGTAAAGACAATTTTTTTAAAGGTATGTACAAAATTGGTAAACAGGTATTTCTTTGGTATATTGTGGTCTTGGTACATTTGCGTATGCTTTGATTGATTCTTTAAAAACTAAGTCATGACAGCCATCAGACATGTATGATGATACAACGGGTACCACAGGCACTATCTGGCTATTCCAAAAGCATTACTGGTACTTCTTAATGTTATCGTATGTATCGTAGTTATCTTATCACACACACACATTCAAAATTCGAACCATGATGAATTTAAATTCAAATTCAAATTCAAATTCAAATTTCGAATTCAAATTCAAATTCAATTTCAATTTCAATTTCAATTTCAAATTCAAATTTCAACTTCAATTATAATTCCAATTCCAATTCATATTTAAATTCAATTTTTTTCATTAGAATCCAAGCATGTGGGATTATAACAAGAACAAGATTATAGTGTAAAAAAGATAATTGGTTTTAAATGTTAAATAATGTACTCCCACATGCCTCTTTCGCAATATAATAGAGATATTATAATATGTTACATTTGTCGCTAACTTTTTCTAATCATGAGTTTCAGAGAGAAACAAAACCCCATTGTGGTATTTTAAATTGGATTTTTTATATGAATAACAAAAACATAAAATTAAATACATATCCAATGTAAGAACCCTCGAGCCCCCCCCCCCTCCCGAAAAAAGAAGATTTCAAACTAAAATTTAAATGCACTTGTATTACTTGAAATCCAATTGGGAATGGTCATTCTCAATATCCTGTAAGCAAAGGATAATGAAGTCAATGCTATAAATTAAAGTACAGTTCAGACAAGAAAGACATGTTGACGACAGATGTTCCCGCATTTTATCCTGTTACCGAGGTTATTTCTCATTGAAAGCAATTTGGTGCCATTATAATTAACAATAACCTTGGCCCCTACTGAAATGACTTGTTTGATAATGATAAAATGATTACCCTGTATACAGGCAGCCGAAGGACCCATATTACACCAGTGTGTGAATTTGTACTTTACATAATAGACAATATCCTTCTCTATTGATGCCGTTCTAAGATGATATATATTTTGTTTCGTTTTCAAAAGGAGGTGATAGTGTAAACGATTATTTCTTCTTGATCAAAGTTTTGATTTACAACCTATATTCTTGACTGAAAGTTGCTCATTACGAAAAAACTAAAAAACTGAAGTAAACAAAAAGTAAGGACGCCTGTACGGATGAAATTACAAACATTAATCCTCCCAGTCAAGATCCGACGTGCACCTATCCAAATACACAAATTCACGCACTTCTATTAGAATGGAAATTAGTATGATAATCTGGAAGGAAATGGATTATGGCATGCCATGAAGGATTTTAGAACAGTTTGAAAACGAAGCACACTGCGAATAGGTCAAATTAGAAAGAAAAATTTACGAA
This sequence comes from Strongylocentrotus purpuratus, assembly GCF_000002235.5. NCBI lineage: Eukaryota > Metazoa > Echinodermata > Echinoidea > Camarodonta > Strongylocentrotidae > Strongylocentrotus > Strongylocentrotus purpuratus. The sequence goes on along the minus strand of NW_022145600.1, from coordinate 28,543,913 downwards.
CAAGCTTGAAGTATGAATGAATTAACAAAAGTAAAAGAAAACGCGGTTGGAGATAATACCTCTTAATGGGCCTGTCTTCGCCCTTTTGGCGGAAGAAGAACGAATTTCTCACTGAACAAAACAAAAAACATCGCATTCCCCGAACCTTTACCGTCCCTCCTCTGCAAGTATTCCTGTACTCCTATCCGTCTACTTTACATCCCATGAAGGACGAAAAGGCCATCAATGAAATTGGAAGTGACGCAAAGTCAATGAATATTTCATTTTGTCATAATACAACGAAATTTAATAATAGAAGAAATTCTCTATCTTTGATATTTTTAAGGCAGACAAATCCTGATGCTCAAGCGTAAATAGCACGTTCTATACTTTTGTAGTGATAGATATGGCTTACAGTTGACGTAATTCCCCGTAATGTATACGCCTATACTCATACCTTACATCAAAATAGACGATGTATGTATGTAAATGAATATCAGCTCATGTGTACGAACTCGTTTCAAGTGATATTTGTGTCTTGTAATGCCCCCCCCCCTAAAACAAAATGCAACGAGATCCCCATAACTGCTAGACAGTCGCCCAAAGAGATGATGAAAAGTTGCGTGTACCCCAGGATACTAGGCTGGGTCCATTCCTCTTTATTATTTCTTTCAAACAAGTCGCTCAGCGCAATTGAGATGTCTTGGTCAGTTTGAAATGCAATTAATTCTATCTTATGTCAATGGATGAACGTTAAATGATTAAATTTGGCAAATTTTGCAGGAACAACGTGATTAGTTAAGTTCCGAGTCTTCATCCTTGCGGTTCTCCAGTTGAGGTTCGAGTGATGTAGATTCAATGCATGCAGTAAGTATAAGATTGATCCATGGTTTAAACCCTTGTATGGTAAACCGCTTCTGATAACCTGTGCTGTCCTATCGAGTTATCTGCATTCAAGCCGATACCTCACTCACTCCATGTGACCGACACGAGACCTAAAACGGACTGAACAAACAATTACACTACTCCTAATGGCCTAAAGTCGGCTGGTTTGAAGTAGGTGTAGAGTCATCTTAGCGGTGTGACTGAGGATACAGAATCGATTGCAATCAATTACCATGCAAGCACTAGAAAGAAGCGCAATAAATTGGTATTCACACATTTCGAAAAACTCTACTCTCATGGTATACGTAGTAATAAGCGTTGGTTCGAGCCAATTTTAATCTCCTTGGGGAGTTTGTGCACTTCGCTTGCTTCAATAATTGAACATCCCCATTTTTACAGTCGTTAAGCGGCGGCTCTCGCCAGCCTTGGCTAGCCCTGGCAGTGACCTTAAAGAGAAGCTCGAGTTCTGGTAATGGTGAAATAATTATGGACGTTTCTTATTCTTTCCTAGTCTGTTTCTGAGTAATAACAGAAGAAATTTGCCCCGAACAAAGATTTCTCTTCAAAAATTATCATTGTTCAATATATGACCAGAAATAGCTGATATATAGGACCAACTGTCATGCCACATAAGGCGGTGTCACACAGAGGCCAAAATCCGAATTTTAGTTATCCTCTTAATTGCTGTCTGTAACCAATTATCCCATTAAAAATCCTCTAACGAAGCAAGAAAATTATACCTTGAAAGGATTTTTCAAAGGATTTTTTAAGGGATTTTTCTGTGTGACACCGCCTTTTATGTGAGTTGTCCTGCATATCGGTTTCTAGGTGCAGTACATGCGACATTCGATACAAAATGAAGTCGTACTCATAATCATGATTCGAAGCACTCACAATATACACCAATTCTTAGGTACTAATAGTCAACCTGTCCTTCCGCTTCCAGACAGTCACTTTCACACTTTAATCCCTCGAGCAAAACTCAACTTTATCTTTAGTGACGGATTTTCAGCAGCGTTGAACATTAATTGGTCCCGAGTAGTCAAACGAGGACATAACATCTCACCGCTGGTGATGTGAAATATAATTTGCCATGCAAAGCACATCGGAGATATCAGGCGTAAATATTGTCTCTCTCTCGAGTATCAGGGGTGAATATACCTGGACTTCCGTTTTACGTTGAAGATATTCATTACCTGTGTTGCAGTGAGTCTCCTGTTTGGTTTCTACTCCGATGCAGACCACTTGTAAAGAAGGGACAAAAACTTGGAAGTAGAGAGAATGGAAGAGAGAGAGAGAGAGAGAGAGAGAGCGAGAGAGATAGACAGAGAGGGAAGAGAGAGAGAGAGAGAGAGAGAGAGAAGGAAAGGAGAACGAATGATATTGCGTGAGAGACATGAATCATGTTTCAGAGAGGCTTTGTCATGTTTATCAAGAAAAAAAATCCTGGAAGGAGAGAGAATGGAAGATAAAGAGAGAGAGAGAAAGACAGATAAAGACAGAGACGGAGACAGAGATACAGACATATTATGCAGAGAGGGGGGAGAGAGAGAGAGAGAGAGAGAGAGAGAGAGAGAGAGAGATAGAGAAAAAGAAAGGAGACCGAATGATATTGGGTGAGAGACATGAATCATGTTTCAGAGAGGCTTTGTCATGTTTATAAAAGAGCACATCGGTGGCGTATCATCGCGATGCGTCGGTTTCCATATCTCAAATCACTTAGTTAACCAACCATACATAATTCCTTTTGCTTGTGCAAAGCGCTCGAAAGCGCTGCCTTTGTGGTAGAGCAGTGGTTTCGTAAGCGGGAGCTCATAGCCGGGAGGTTTCGGGTTCGAAACCAAGTCGATGCGCTAGTGCCCTTTTGTAAGCCATTAACCCACATTACCAAGTTCATCGGAAAAGCACTCGATCCCCGGTCGCTAACTTACAAGCATGGACGAGCTTTCATAGCAATCAAGTTTAAAAACAAAAAATAAAACCATCAAATAAAATTTACAAGCACGAGATAAAGAAATTGCGGCAAGTTACATCTAAACCAAGAAAAGACATCAGATAATTATGTTATGACCTACCGAACATGCCATGAATTCAAGGAATGCTATATGCAGCTTGAGAATCGATCTTAATCAATCAAGATTAACACCACCTCGAATGCCACGGGCTCGTTAATTAAACATGTTGAGGTGTCCTGAAAAGCTGCTTACCTCTTTACAGCGGAAGTCGGCCCTGATATAAAGTTTGTAATATTACAAGTGAGAACATGAGAGAAAACAAATTCGGTGATTTAAAAGAAAATTTTATCAGAAAAAGGGACTCTTCTCATTTTCTTTGTATTAACAATAATTATTTAAAGTTTTTTGTAAAGGAAGTGAATATTTAAACAAAGAATATATTTGCAATTATTGCGCAATTGTTTTTGTTTTTTTTTGTTTTTTTTAATTATTTTTAATTTGTATTCAATGATTTCGTGAAGTAAACCTTTTCAAATATCATCTTCCTAAGAAAATCGAATTTCGGTAAAAAGTTAGTAAAAGAGATGTTCGACAGATTCTTCAAATGGCGTTGTAAATTTAAGTTCCTTTCAACGGTTGCACCTTTAAAATGTCAAACGATCCTTTTTCTTATCAGACTTTCCTCAAACTGTCTCTGTACTGTTTCTCTCTTCTTTGTTTTCCTTTTTATTAAAAAGAACATAATATCAGAATAGACTTCCTCTCTAGCCGACGGTGTAATATGATATGTATAATTTTCTGTCTGGATAGCCACCAGCAAATGAACAAATCATTACTCGGGTATCGATGTTTCAATAAAGTGATGACATTAGGAATAAAGTGCTCCTTTTCTCTAAGAAGATTTTGAAACTGATACTAAAAAATCAGACAATAAACTCTTAGTCTGCAAGTAAACAAAAGAGACCACGTCTGAGGAAAAGCTGCGATTGATCCGTAACAAGCTTCAACAATCGTATTAACGTCCAAAATCAATTACAGTTTACTGCACAACCCGATGATGAGAGAATTTGCGATAAATCGCAACTCGTTATAAGACGGGCTAACGATGAACTTGAGCTTTTCTTAATATAGTGTAACCGTTCTGGTGTCAGTTGAACGCTATTTGGAAATCGATTCTAGTATTTTTTTAGTGGTTCACTACTTAATCATTGCTTTTTCAAAAAGCAGGGGGTGGGGGGTGTCAGAATAATTTTAGCCGACGACAAGAAAGCCTCATATTTTCCAACAGGAAACTATTAAGAGAGACGGAGAGAGAGAGAGAGAGAAAGAGAGAGAGAGAGAGAGAAGAGAGAGAGAGAGAGAGAGAGAGAGAGAGAGAGAGAGAGAGAGAGATCACAATGACTGTAACTTATTATATTCATTTTCCACGAGATGTAAGTTATTACACTGTGCCTTTTAAGTTTTAACCATGGCTGATGTACGCGAATCCAAGTCCACAGTCTTTCCTACTTGTATTCTTCAGTAAAGGTTGATGAGGATGACGTATCCAAGCCAGAGCTTCTTTCTCCAGACGATGTCTCGCTGTCATACTTGATTAACCGCTTGATTTCGTTGATGAATTGCCTGGGTGAAACGATGTCGACTGACACGACTAGAGGGATACACCGTGATTCGAATACCACTACGTGACATGGTTAGAACGGGGACGGAATACCTTCGTGTGCAGGCTTGACATGGTTCGGAGTATTTACGTCAAAGAGGGAGAGTGTTGTTTTATCTCATATATCATGTAGTCTTTGTCCTTGTGTGTAGTAGTTGTCTGTCTGTCTGTCTGTCTGTCTGCCTGTCTCGTCATGTCCTCTCGATCCCCTTTTCTCCCGTTCCTCTCTGCGCCTATCCTCTCCCCTCTCTCTCTCTCTCTTTCTCTCTTTCTCTGACTCTATCTCTTTTTGTCGTCTTTTCTTTCTCTGTCTTTCATATGTATTTCACTTATCTCTCCTTTCTTCCCTCTCTGTCCCCCTCTCTCTTTCTCTCTCTCTCTCTCTCTCTGTCGCCTCTATCTTTCTCTAGCCCCTTTTTCATTCCATTCTTTCTCTTTTCCTTCCCCCTCTCTTATTTAACTCTTCCAGTTTTCTTTGCCTTGACTCCTAACATATACAAAATACTAAACGCCTCCAGTCGTGAATGTTCGGGACATCAATTTGTGATGTCAGAACTTTTTGGTAAAGAAATAAACTTACATGAAGAGAGCTTTGTGACTTGCATTAATGAGATAAAATCATTAATTCAGTTATGATGTGATTTGTTTGTTTGATTCCCTTTCTTAATCAGTGTGCGAATGATGAGCGCTTCATTTCATCATCGCTCTTTTCAATTGAACCTTAAAAATCACCACTGGCGATGTAGTTATCGACCGATTCGGCTTCCTCATTGACATACTAGGGATAACGGGATAATATCAACGAATTAGGAAAATAAGCTTCAAGCAATTGTTGAATCAACACACCATCCGCGAGCAAATAAAATTCGTCCTATACAAGTGAACTGAATTTGGCCCGGAGAAGTTTTACTGACTGCTGTTCATCATTCGGTAATCGTTTAGCATTAGATATTCCATTCCTCGTGGGCTAGAGAAAGCGACCTCCGGTATTTGACAAATTGCTCCATCAAATCACAAATCTATAAACGGATGGTCGAATTACCAATCATTAAGCTTAATTGCTGCTCTTGACTTTTAACAAAATTAGATTTATTCAAATGACAACAGCAGGTCTGCATCGCATTACGCCAAATCAACAATAACTGCATGCTTGCTTTATCTTTGATATTATAAACCTGTAGACGTAAAAATGATTGGCCACAGGAAACGAAAATGCGTCGCATAGCGTTTCCGAATGTAAAGCTCGAACATGTAATCCATTTCATTTGATTTGCTTTTTTGAAAAGAAGAGAGGGAGTTGAGGGGAGGGGGAGAAAGAGAGAGACAGATACAAAGCGCACGACAAAAAGGAGAATGAAGATGTGAGGGGGGGGGGGGGAGACAGAGAGAGAGAGAGAGAGAGAGAGAGGGAGAAAGAGAGAAAGAGAGGGTGAAGAATGAGAGGCAGAGAGAGGTGGAAAATAAAATAAAAGTAAAAGCAAGTAAAACAAAACATATGTATATCATCTTTTTTTTATGCCCCACTGCACTACTTATAGCTACTTGCGCTCTCTATATAGCAATCGATGGCCATTGGTCACCCACGATACGCTCTTTAAAATGTTAATTGAGAGCTTATTTTATGAGATAACCACCTGTCAGTGACCATGCAGGGAGGTGTTATCCCTCCTAGCCAATTGACTAGTGCCGTGGGACTTTAATATGCTTTTCACACTGGCAATATTTTCCTTAACCCCGTACTATAGGTGGGGTTAAGGGGGGGTCTTAACCCCACCTATAGTACGGGGTTAAGCCTATTCCACTTTCTGTTCAGACTGGTTTTTACCAAAGTGGGCTAAAGTTGGCTAACCCCACCTATAGTACGGGGTTAACTAACCCTGCAAAATAGCAGGGCTAACTCCGCAATTGTGGTGTTAACTCCTGCTAACCCCGCAATTGCGGTGCTAAGCAAGTGAATGAGAACAGAAACGAAAAATAGTCCGGTACTACGCAATGGAGCGTATCGCAGCTGGCCAGATGCGAAGTATGTCCTATCATAACATCCCAATAAACAGAACACTAAAAAGTAACCTCTTTTGGGAGTGTATTTTAAGTGATTTTAAAGTATAGTGCCTTTTGAACTAGATTTAAACGTTATCGACACGTGCCTTCATTTAAACAAAAAAGGTACTCCTGTTCACGTTTTCATCTAACCTAAAAACCACCAGTTTATCACGCTACTTGAGTAACGTGATTCCACTTACCTCTGTAAATCAAGTGTTTATGACCAAATAACCACTTGACCAAGCAACGAGTTTTTTGTCAGTTAACCGATGGTGGCGATAAATACCTAATTATTTGGTCTTGTAAGCACCTTTATTGATTGGTTTCACAGGTTATCCAAAGTTGATGGTAATAATCACGTTACTTACACCGGCTAATCGTCTTATTGTTCTGTCCGTAAATCTCTGGTTATATTCAACTAGTAATTCTGAGGTGTCTTACACACCTCTTTAAAAGGTTTCAAAGTTACCATAAATTTCTTGGTTATGATCACGTGGCTCAAGCTGATTACTAATCTAAGCTGTGAAAACGTGATATGTAGGTGTGAAAATGAGTAATTATTAAGTGTTTTAAAACACCTTTTTAAATGGTAGTCAAAGTTGCCATAAGTTCCGCGGTGATGATCTCGTGACTCAAACGGATTATTGATCTAAGCTGGTCATACGTGACTTTTAGGTGTGAAAAATTAGTCATTATTAGGTGTCTTAAAACACCTATTTAAATGGTTTCAAAGTTACCATAACTTTCTTGGTGATGATCACGTAGTTAAAACTGATTACTAATCTAAGCTGTGAATCCGTGATATTTAGGTGTGAAAAATTAGTAATTATTAGGTGTCTTAAAACACCTATTTAAATGGTAGTCAAAGTTGCCAGCAGTTCCGCGGTGATGATCTCGTGACTCAAACGGAATATTAATCTAAGCAGGGCATACGTGACTTTTAGGTGTGAAAAATTAGTAATTATTAGGTGTCTTAAAACACCTATTTAAATGGTAGTCAAAGTTGCCAGCAGTTCCGCGGTGATGATCTCGTGACTCAAACGGATTATTAATCTTAGCTGGGCATACGTGACTTTTAGGTGTGAAAAATTAGTCATGATTAGGTGTCTTAAAACATCTATTTAAATCGTAGTCAAAGTTGCCAGCAGTTCCGCGGTGATTATCGCGTGACTCAAACGGATTATTAATGTAAGCTGGGTATTCCGTGCTTTCCATGTGTGAAAATGAGTTATTCTTGGGTGTCTTGATGGTTTCACAGTTACCAATTAAGTTCCGTGGTGATAATCCCGTGACTGTTGGCATATTTCTATGTTCACCAGTTGATAACTGACTGTTGGCATATTTTCATTGCACCAGTTGATAACTGGAGTGTGCATATTTCCAGTTGCACAAGTTGATGACTGAGCGTTGGCATATTTCGAGTTGACCCAGCTGACACCAATTCATTTGCATATTGAATATGGGGTGCGTGCAGATCTATGTTTTTTAAACAATTTATCTGAATTTACAGCATATTTCTTAATTACTGAAGATTTAGTTATTTGCAATTCATTTCGAAAATACTACACTGTTAAAACAAGTATTAAAAAACTGCGGGTTAAAAAATTGTTGATTAAAAAACGCTCAACCTTTGTTAAAAATGTAGTGTTGATTAAAATTTACTTTTAATCTTGCGTTGGTTAAAAACAGTGTTGATCAAAATTATTCCTTTTAACCTATGTTGGTTAAGTCTAAGTCGTTGGCAAAAATTGTAACCCAGCATGGATTAAAAACAAAATTCCGACAGTAATGATAGCCCCCTTCTGGTTAAAGTTTAATCAATGTTGATTAAAGTACTGGTCACGTGACCCAACGGAACGATATCGAAGCGCGTAGCTAGCGATCGCTCGACTTACAAATAAATTAAGTACATGCAAAGTACATGCAGTTTACGCGTGCGACAAAATTAACAATGGAGGTTGTCGCGAGGACCTGAGAAATGGGGGTTTGGACGGTCTTATCTCCGTGTTTTCAGGTAAGAAATTATTTTAATATTATCATCATCAATTCTAAGATTGTAAGGAAGAAGTGAAATAAGGTTCTTGCTCAAATAAAAAACGATTTGTGTCCCCTAGGCTGTACGTAGCTCAACCAATAAGTAACATTTCACTTGCACCGTGCACCTGGCTCTCTCGTAAGCACAGTACACACACACACACACACTCATCAGTCTGCAAGAATCTTCAACCGTGAAGGAGGCAGACCAAATTACAAAAGGAGAAGTGTAGGCCTATTACGGATCACCTACCCAAATTGCATGCATGAATAATAATCTTATTTTTTAAATCTAATTGTATCTAATTGTTTAAAACAATTAAATATAAAATAAGATGTCATCATAAAGTGAAACGTCTTTATGCATGCAATTTGGGTAGGTCATCCGTTACATTTACTGGCTGAGCTGAGCTACAACCTACGGGCCGGGACAAAAAGCGTTTTTAATTTGAGCAAGAACCTTATTTCACTTCTTCCTTACAATCTTAGCATTGATGATAATCATATTAAACAATTTCTTACCTGCAAACACGAGGATAAGACCTCCAAACCCCCGTAAGTTTAACCAACAGTGGTTATAACTCCCGGCCCCCCCACTCAGGTTTCGGAATGACCGCATGCGTGTTGCCAAAATGTCCGGTAAAGGGGTACTTTTCGTGCGACAAAGTCCGGCCCGAGAATTGTAAAAAAAGGGGTGTATTTGACTTTTCACCCGGATATTTCTTTAAAAAGGGGGTGTTTTTTCTTTTTTTCTCTAATCTCTTCGGACTCCTGAGAAATTATTCCGAATTTAGGGGGGTACATTGAGCATTTTTCCTGATTTAGGGGGGTCTCCAAGGCAGGAAAAGCCCACAAAAAGCCCGCGAAAGGGGGGTTCGGAAATGTTGGCTGTCCTCAGATAGGGGGTACTTTCAAAAAGAGGGAACGAGCATATGCGTACCCTAAATAACACTGAGTGGGGGGGGGGGCCGGGTTATAACTGTAACCAAGTTTAACCAACATCGTGTGAATCAAAAAAGAATTAACCTACAATGGTTACAATTTTAACCAACGGCCCATGTAAGTTTAACTAACATAATGTGAATCAGCCCCGAACAAAGCATAAATAACCAACAAAAGATTAAATTTTTAATCAACAAATGGTTAAAGTTTAATCAACACCATTTTAACCAAAATTGAGCAAATTTTTTTAACCAATAATTGATTAAAATTTTTAATCAACCACAGGTTAAATTTTAATCAACAGGCTGTTGGTTAAAGTTTAACCAACGATTGTGTGATTCACCTGGTAATCCGTGGTTGATTAAAATTTTAACCAACTTGATTAAAAATTGTAATACTTGTTCTAACAGTGTACAAATATAAATTACCAGTTATTAGGACATTTCGCTACTTCGTAAAAATTACATTTAGTTAAAAATGAATAAGGGAAACATTAACTGTGAACTAAAATCATTTCAATAAAGTACAAGTATACGAATTTTTTTCGTAATTACGTAAGTCTACTTATTACCAATGCCCTTACATTGGAAATACAGACGTACCAGTAATGAAGTATTGTTGCTGTTCAACTGGTTGGAAGTTTTACCAAATGGTTCTAATGGCTCAGCTAGACCAGTTGAATTATAACTGGCCTGGATCAACTGGATCATTTAGCCCATTTCAATTTCCAGGGTTACCAGTTGGCATTAAATGGTTCATCAACTGGACCAGTTGCAACTAGCTTTCTCTTCTGGGATGTTTGCACCCACCCCCCCCCCCCCCCCCCCCCCCCCCCCCCAACCCCCTCTAATACCAAACTGCTTCCGGCGCGCCTGGACGTAATTATGGAAGATCCAAGACACGATGTTCAGAAACGGGATGAGAACGTCATTATTTTGGTTCATTTATTGTGTAACATTTGCGTAATTATTGTGTTGAACGCGGGTTACAGTAACATCCTTCCTCTTCGACGTAAATTTCACGTGAATGAAGAACATGATTCATCTCAAGTCAGCCTCGTAATATTCACGTGAATTCACGCAGATATTTTGACTAAAACTATCCCTAACGCTTCACGTGTTTCTGTGGCGCGATAATTTCGTGTATGAAGATGTAATTTCATAACCAAACAAACACGGGAGTATTAGGTTTACAAACCATGGTCTCCAAGGTAGGGATAATCACGTTACTATATTGGTGATATTGCAGTGACAATTGCGTGATTTAGTGTACGTGTGTTTTAAGTTACCTAATGCAATAAACGTATTAACACATTTACGTAAATGTCCGGTGTTTGAAGAACGTAACTCTCCTCAAGTCGATACCTTGATATTGACGTGATTTTCACGTGATTTTGTTTATTGGGATACACGATATCCGGGGTTAACGAAATGCAGTGAGAACAGCGGGAATTTTCTTATTCCGGAATAGGCGCTAGTACGGGACTAAAAACAGCGAGTGTGAAAAGCCAAAAAAAATAGTCCGGGGTTAAGGATAGTACGGGGCTAAGCAAAGTACGGGGTTAAGCAAAACCAGTGTGAAAAGAGTATAAGAGTAATTACAGTGCTTTTCATAAAAATCATGATATCAAATGCATTTTTACGTATTTCAATACATGAGAATGTAATTCTGCTTCGTAGGGGCAATTCAATATGAACCAAGATTGAATTTATATTCAGTTTCATTTATTTCTCCTCATGAGATCAACAGATAAAAATACTTATATAAACAGACGAAACAGATGAATTATAAAAGTGAGGAAGGTAGTGGTCAAAAAGGGAAACAACTTGAACAACATTAGAACACAAATCATAATTCTCCCGCTTGCATCGAGCCGAGACAACCACCCAATATTCAGCCGATCGTCAGTGACATTTTCACATCTCCGGCTTGCATGTCTGTACCCTGCATCGGTGAGCAAGGCGGCAAACGACATTTAGTATTGGCCAGGCGATTGCTTTACGAAAAAAAAAAAGTTAACCTACCGGGAAAAGGTGCTATAAAGGTGTTTTTTCACGTATAGGACTAACTAACGAATTGACTTAATTGTGCCGAGGAATCACGTTCAGTGAGAAAAGAAAAGGAAAAAACAAAAAACAAACTACGCACACATATTTGGATATAGAACCACACACGCGTGGATCCAACATTTGAAAGCTTTTTCTCGTCAAATTCGGAAATCTAGGGCATTTCAATAGAAATCATTTTCAGATAATGTTACACCTCCTGGAAATGATAAGAATGAGTAGCCTCATCATTAATTTATTGTTCACCTGCACAAGAACTCAAACTCAACTTCTCTTTAAACGACGTGTATGCAATGTAAATATGATCTCAATGAATGTTCTTTAGACTGAAGGTGGGTCTGTGAGAACGTAACCCCCCCCTTTAAAGGTATAGACCACTTTGGGAAACGCCCCCTCTCAAAAATTAAATGGAAGCTGTTATTACCAAAAATGTGAAAGAATATGTTTTGACTATACGTGATGATACAAATTTTGCCGTTAAACCGCCTACTAATTTATATATTTGGTAAATTATCATATCTATCCGGACTGGATAGATATCGCGTTGTCCCATATACATCTGTCTGTGTACAAGGCTTGTAATTTAACCAAGACTGGGCCAAATTTATTATCATGTTGATGATTCCAGAACATTGCAGTACACACCAATATTTATATGCTAGATGATCAACCTTTTCTGGTCGATTACACAACGTTTCTTTCACAATGCTATCGCATGACCAGAACTGGTATATACCTTTAAACACCAGATAGAGATACGATCAAAATGGGTGTTTTTTCTGAATTTAAGGGTGTAGCAGTGATAAACCAACTTCTTATTTAAACACTGTCTTAATGCAGATACGCTCACAATGAATGCTCTCTGACTGGTGGGTGGTGCAGAGAAAACTTAACGTACTCTTTAAACACCTAATGCAGATAAAATCATAATGAATGTTCTCTGATCTTAAGATGATACAATGTGAACAGGTCCGCCCCCGCCCCCGCCCCCGCCCCCGCCCCCGCCCCCTTTGGCATTTATTATATGTTTTGATGAATGCCTAAAGCGGAAGAGGGCATAATGTGTTTTTGCTTTATAGGTGGGTCATTAACCTCAAACCAATTAAACAGTCAACCTGGGATTTTGGGAAGCGCTTGACAGCAACAACGAATTAGATCGAAAAATTAGAATATAAAGGGAACGATGGAATGGCAATGAACATGAAGGAGGTTAGTGCAAATGATAGTGAGATACAGATGGGGAGAGAACGTTAAGAGAGATAATGGGATGGGGAGTGGAATAGAGAAGTAGAGCCACTATTAGAAGTAGTACATTTACTAAAAAAGAGAATAGGAGTGGATGTCAAAGACAGAGAGAGAGAAAGAGAGAGAGAGAGAAAGGGAGAGATTGAGAGAGAGAGAGAGAGAGAGAGAGAGAGAGAGATAGAGAGAGGGAGAGACTGAGAGAGGGGAGGGGTCAAGATGTAGATGGGAGCTATATCATGTATACTATAAGGATTTTGTAGCTGTTGCACTATGCCTGTACATTGCTGGTGGGCGCTTTAAGTAGCCTGATTTACGAAATAATACACCCTATACATAATATGGGATGCATAAATGTCAAAAGCGAACTGATCCAATTAAAATTCAATCTTCGCTTATGTTTGATGAGCAAAAACTGAAGATGTTGCGATTCTGTACTGTCTCTTCTATCTTTCAAGAAGGAAAGAAAAAATAGCGGCTTTCTCAAAATGATTTGACAACGAGATCCGGTTTATTTATAGGAGAAATTGAAAACAAACTGTCCCCTCAAGGAATGGATTTCCTGGAAAATAAGTATAAATTGAAGTGGATTACGGAGCGCCGTATAATATGGCGAAAAACAATTCGATATATAGAGACGTGCATTTTCATGGTGCATTCTTAATGAAAACCTTGTTAAATCCTTGTTTTATCAGGGTTGGTCGAGAGGCTGAAGATGAATAAATATACCGGAGGAAGGATCAACTCTAGACAAAGTGATTTAATCAATTGTTGGTATGCTAAAACATGTAGAATGGAAAAAAATTCTTCGTGTATCATTATAGTAAAACATTCGTTGCGCAATGTTTTCACCCCCTGATATAATCGTCAAATTCAACAGATCTTGGCATTATTTTAATTCCCATTTTTGAAAGGCATATTGCTTGAATTGGTATAGTAATAAGCTTTTATAGTTCTGGCAACCTAAGCGATTGAGCTCCTTCAGTAGATATAAAAACATACATGTAGACGAAAATAAGTTAACAACATATTCAATTTACACGAGCGAACATCGCGAAAATCCCCTACACACTTTAAACGGTGTAAAATTTTACGATTAAAGGGATAATTGAGTTCTGTTGCAGAGGGCGCTACACAAAATAATATTTTTGTGATATAATGAAAAACTGAGTGTCAAATTTGAAAGAACATACAATTTAAATGACAAAATCATCGATGTTTGATCAAAATCGGTTCAGAGACGGCTGAAATATCCATAAATATTTAGATTTATGTCTTGTGTACCACCAAAAATATTAGATAATTTGAAAAAGCCGTTGAAAAAACTTTTACGTCGTATTTCAGCCAATGCCGATATGGGCTTTAATGTTGGCATTTTCGTGTTGGTTATATTACGCACAACCAGCCGGCCCATGTATTGTTATAAATAATTAATTAACGGTCATTATATTGTTTTAATAGTGGAGCTGAATTGGTACTATCGTATTGGACAAATTTCTCACATTTTTGGGACTAGTGAGCACTATTTTTTTTTTTTTGGCCCTCGAAAATCATTGAAAATCATTGAAAATTGAAAATTTGCACCCCCCTCTTGAGCGCCAGGGGGGGGGGGGGGGCCATCCCCCAACAAAAACTAAAAATCATGTGTATTTACCCTTTTTTTCCAAGGGGGGGGGGGGGGGAGGCCAGGCCTCCGGGCCCCCAACCATCCGCCACTGTCAACTATCCCTTTAAGATTGAAATGGCCATATATAGAACTATGAGTTCGATACGGGACCGAAGCTAGGGAAATAGGTATTATCGTTGTTCTCGTGTAACCACAAGACTCGCAGGATAACACCGTCATACCAAACCGCAGCGTCATATTAAAAATGATGCAAGACTTTCAGCCTCACGGAGAAATTTTGATTTGAATTGATTCGGTTTATGCATTTCTACCCCATTTTGTGACCGTCCATTTTCGTGAACTATACATTAAATATATAGATCGGATGCAAGGATTCAAACCCATACATGTAAACGTTAAATTGAAATGTACAAAAATGAACAAATAACATTCTTGAAACTGGATTGGGCTGAATATTTCATGTTTGTGCAAACGATAGATTGTGTTTGAATGGGAATAGCTTTTGAGGTAAAATTGCAATCATTCGGGACATTCTCAGATAGAAAAGATATTATTTTCGTCGTCACTATAAAGAGACAAATTGGTATCTGTTTTTTTTTTTTTTACCTCATTGTCACGTTCGCATATTTCAATAGGTGACGCACACGGCTATTGCAATTTTCCTGAACGTGATTTTATGAAAGCAAAGGAAACTATTTTACTTTATCTAGGGCAACCTGAGCGATTGAAAAAGTGTATTTTTTTCTACAAGGTTTACTGGCCGGTCTTTTAGCGCCTACTCTCTCTCTCTTTCTCTCTCTCAAAAACAAAAAAAATCAAATCTTTGAAGGAAATTTAATTTCCCCTAAATAGAATATTCTACGAAACCCAAGCTGAATTTGATTCGAGTAACAACGAATTGAACGTGGGTTGCAGCTGCCTAAAACATGCGCGATATCTCTCCAATTAATATGTCCACTGCCACTCCATCATATACGCTATACTAGTCCTGCGTTCTACGTAAAAATGACATCAGATTATACTAAAACTCAGCATCATCATTAGCCAAATGATTGCGAAAATGTTAGATGTTATTGCTGAGTAAGAAGGGCGAAACAGGGGCAATTAATGAAAATTTTGATCAATTACAGGTAATGAATAGGTTGTCTACCTACAACGTTGTCCCATGCATGCATATCCATGTCGGCAATTTTCAGAGAAATGCTGCACATCATCATTATCAAGAGACGTAGCACGAGCCCTGAAAAGGCTCTCATCTGTCTTCCACTCAGAAATTATTTTCTCTGATGTCAGTTTAACTGAGTTTTACCGAGTATGTCTGAAGGAAACCAAATAACTTAGCCTATATGAAGTTTGAAATTATTATAATAATGGTATTTTCAAGACTGATGATGCCTAGTTCACCTTAAACTAATCGACATTATTGAACACCGTAAACCCATAAAGACATTTTTAATTGAGAAGCAGACGGTGCGTTTGGTGTTTTATATTTTTAGTTTTTTTACGTCTCATGAAACGGCCCCAGACACCAGAGTAGCACTTGGGGTTGTCTTAAAACTTGATTTGTTTTTCTCAGTCGCATTTCCCTATTATTTTTTCTAAGCTAAGAATAATAAGTAGCCATGTACACCTGGATTGAGAGAGGCAAATGTAGATTAAATGCAGTTGCTACATGGCATTGGTATATAGAGGCTGATGTAAAAATCGAAATATTAACGGGTGCTATATCCTCCACGGTGCTTTCGTATTACCATGGCATCCACTAAACGTCATCCACATCACGTGCTGTGTGAACAGACTCTCCCAACGGTGCAATCAAAACCTAGACTCAGTGGGGACATCCTCAGAAATAACTGCTCTTAGGGATAATCAAGGATTTTCCTCAATCACGATGGATTTGAATGAATGCTATTTCCAAAAAATGGAGCTTTCATATTTCTACCTCAAGATAATCCCCCCTTCACCGTCGTCTGCATGCGTTTTCCCGAAAATTTCCCGTTTTTTATGGAAAGGATTCCGAACGAAGATTGAATTCAATTGGGAAAACGAAGTAAAAGATACTTGGACATGAGGGGGTTATGTTACCGATTGAGAAGGTTTCAGTAGGATTTTGAGCACGCTCGCAAAGAGAGTCAACATTTGCCCTGTGTCGAATTCCCCCGCTTCCAGAATGGCCCATTTTTCTTGTCACACGTTCGCCAATTTTCGTTTTATCATGCCTATCTTCCATGTTTCTTCTCATTTGCAGTGACATACATGAGAGGGAAGGTCATAAAAACATGATTATATTACACTTCCATGGGCGTTCCAGAGACAACAAATAATGAAGATAATGATGTTCGTTTTTTAATGGGCAACATTTTCCAGAGGTTTGTATTTTTTAGATTTTATTTACAACGATTCGTGATGTTTTCTCGGAAATCCAAAGTTGAGCTTGCAATCCGGTAAAACAAAATTTAATTACTTTTTCATGACGTTCGTCCTTTTATATCTATTAAAAGTGATTAAATCAATATGGAACCGGAATATATTTTACTACGCAAAATCCGTCGAATTCGCCTACTAGTTATCGAATCAGGAACCAGTTGTATTAGTTATCCATTGCATTGTATATGTATTGCAACACATGAATTATACAAAAATATCTTTGATTATTCTTGTGTTCCAGTGGTGGAATTTGTAAAAGGAGCAAAACTAACTATGATTTTGAAGAAAAAAAATCGTTTGGATTTTGTTTAATCTTAAATTGAAGTTGACATGATTTGATTAGTTAGGTGGGGGAGTGAATGTTTTAAAACAACTTTTGAACTACCAAACCGAGTATTATATCCACTCAAGTGGAGTTAAAACACGATTTCACGAACATCATAAAAAGTTTGTTGAAATTGTAAATTTCTCTGTGTCGATTCTCATTCAGTTTTGAAGATTTGAATGCTTCTTATTAAAGGCAATGGAACTTTAACACAAGCTCACGGGTTTCCAGAATTGAGTCACTTCTTTTTTTATCATCATTATTTTAAGCACCTAATTTTATCTGAGCAAAGAACAGAAGTTTTGGAATTTTGAATCTTTTAAATCTGGATTCTGTGTCCACAGAAAATGAGTTAAAGGTGCAAACAAAGTTATCGGTTATGGATATTAATTCATATATTGATTTTCCTCTTCTCACAGTGTTAACGAAGCGTTTAGAAGGATAAAGATATTAGACCCTTGAAGACTTTTTAGCTGGGAGTATTGATATTTTGAGCGATTGTTACGACTGATCTCATATAATAACCAACAAAATAGTGAGCCAAGATTGTCATTTTTGTTATCTGGAATATGCTAACTATATGTTTTGTATCATATTTTGAAATACAATCGGGGGGGGGGGGGGGTTACCAAATTATTTACTGCAGTGATATCAAATTATATTTATATTTTCCGGCCTAGGTAAATTATCTAAACCTATTCCGGCCAAATACCCCCCCCCCCTTTTTACGAGGGGAGGCTGTTAAATAGCTTTATCAGATGTAAGAGCAGAAATCGCTAAAAGTCCAGTAGTTCACACCATCAATCATTTAATACGATGTCGTTTGGAACCATGGAGTTAAAAAATAAAATTAAATTGAAAATGTCTAGAACCGTTGCTTCATCGATAAAAAAAGGACTGTCGCTCCTGTGCATGTATTTGTATATCATGTATAATACCATTGATCAGGAAATATACCAATTCAAAGAAATACTAAAATATTGCATATTAAAAAAAAATAAAACGATAAAAAGCTGATTAAATTCAGGCTTAAGAAAATGTTATTTCCAGGATGGGGAGATGCCGGAGTGGAAATGTCTTCAGTCCTTAATTTAAATCAAATGAATTATAATCAATCCCATTTTAGTATGGCTTCTCTTCTTAATAAATGCTGAGGTTTATTATAAGCTTTGGAAATCAGGTAGCACAGATCTCATTACGGATGGGAGGGGTTGACTGTAATAAGGCTAATGTACAGTTTTGGAAGAACCAAATCGTTTCATGTTGTTCTCTTTATATCCAAATATAGATATAGTAGATCATTTGGTATTCCAACCATGATTTCCGTTGAATTTGAGAGTAAATAACATGGAGCGTCTGCGTAGAATGTACGTAAAACGTGTTTTGCGCAGCTTGACCGTTATTGGGATTGACGCTCGAGGCTGAGTATATTTTGTTCCCCTTTTTTCTCGACATTTACTTGAGGAGGAAAACAAACTTCACTACATCTTAGTATTGCGGTTCGAGTCCCACCGCGGCACTAATGTCCTTTGACATGACATTGATCTACATTTGCCACACTCAACCCAGGTGATGTAAATGGGTACCTGGCAGGAATTAATTCCTTGAAATGCTGGAGCGCTGTATAAACGGCTGCTAGGCTAAAGCCGGGGTAATAATAATGTGCCTCGGAATAGAATTATCTAGCTGGATGGCGCTATAGAAATGCTTATTATTATTGTTCTTATTGCTAGTGATTATCATATCATACAGACACAGAAAATCTGCCGGAAAAAATGCTTGAGGGCTACTATACATGACCTTGAATATGTTATTCTTTCAACATTCTGCCCCAAAAGTAAAACGCACTGAAAACTTTAATCAAAACCTCCACCTCAATATA
This sequence comes from Strongylocentrotus purpuratus, assembly GCF_000002235.5. NCBI lineage: Eukaryota > Metazoa > Echinodermata > Echinoidea > Camarodonta > Strongylocentrotidae > Strongylocentrotus > Strongylocentrotus purpuratus. The sequence continues at coordinate 28,524,846 of NW_022145600.1, read as the reverse complement.
CAGTCGCTTTTTCAATCTAAAATGAAGTTACTTTCTTTAATGAAAAAAACTAACAGATGGGTCAAAAAAAGTGCATGTGAATAGGCTTTGACGTATCCAGCATTTAATTGCTCCAATATTTGACATAATTCGAGGAAACGTAGCGATGCTGACCGATCACAAGTTGAAAAGTTGAAAAACGGGGCGTTCGACAGCATCGCGTCATGCCCGATACGCAAATGAAAAGAAAGCAGACGAAAAAAGCATTGTGTAAATTCTTGCCCTTGGATGTTATAAATCGTTTTGTAGCTATGCGCCAATGTATAGGAAATTGGCCCTTCCTTGCCTATATCGGGCACTCCGAAAAAGATACCCCAATCTCATATATCGAGCTTGGCGGTCATTTTCCCCCTACGAATTCTATCTCCTTCACTTTTTCTTTCGGCTCATGCGTGGCACGCTTCGCTTTGATTCTTACGCGTATTTGCTCGTTGCGTCGGTCCACGACTGTAATATTACACGAAACAAACACTACCTTTCTCATCGGTTGTTTGAGCAATATCTCGGGAGAATTACCCCCAGCAGCCGGTGCAGGCTCCGCCAAGCGCTTGGAAAGGGAAATAGAAAAAGGAGAGGAGGAAATTACTTAACACGGGATTATGTAGTCTGATTTTTTGAAGCATTCTGCTCCTATGCCATTCATTATTTTACTGTCTTCATCAAAGAGGTGTTGCTATAGAAGGAAGTGACACCCCCTGAATCTGACTGTATACCTCTCTATGTCTCTCTCTCTCTCTCTCTCTCTGCATAGGAGGAAGTGATCCTAGTAGGAAAAGAGATATTATAGATTGCTCTATTGAAAGTGAGGACCTTCTAAACGTGTTGGCCTGATTTCATATTTGTTGTCAAATTCGGTCCGAAGACATTACCACACCCTTATAAAAAGTTGTTGTGATGCTCCTTAAAGGGATTCACAGTTAAAATTTTTGTGAACAAGTTGTTTAAAAGTTTAAACAACTCTTGATTAACGGGTGACCTGATCTAAGAGTTGTTTAAAATGTTAAGCAACTCGAGTTGTTTAAAGTTTAAACACTTAGTTGATCAACATTTTGAACAACTTGTTTAAAATCACAATTTAAACAACTGGTGTTGTTTAAAGACGGTTGTTTAAAAAGGAGCTGTTGTTCAGTGGGGATTGTTTACACCAACTGGGTTGTTTAAAGAAAGTTGTTTAAAAAGGAGCTGTTGTTCAGTGGGGATTGTTTACACCAACTGGGTTGTTTAAAGAAAGTTGTTTAAAAAGGAGCTGTTGTTCAGTGGGGGTTGTTTACACCAACTGGGTTGTTTAAAGAAAGTTGTTTAAAAAGGAGCTGTTGTTCAGTGGGGATTGTTTACACCAACTGGGTTGTTTAAAGAAAGTTGTTTAAAAAGGAGCTGTTGTTCAGTGGGGGTTGTTTACACCAACTGGGTTGTTTAAAGAAAGTTGTTTAAAAAGGAGCTGTTGTTCAGTGGGGGTTGTTTACAACAAAAGGGTTGTATAATGGGGTATAATTTGGGTTTGATACTCTGAATAAGTGCACCACTACTTCTGGGTCTCTATATAGGTATATGAAGACTACAAGACTACAATATGGTAGGGTAATTCTGCAATTAATGAATTAGCGCCAAAACAGTGCCCATTTTGCATGAGCGCGCATGCACGCACGTATAAACTGCATATATAGGGATACATGCAATATATATGGCAAGGAATTTAGCACACGTTATAAACGAGTGCGCGATCAGTGCCGCACTGCATGACGCGACGATTTTAAGTCTACCTTTATTCTGACATTTGCGTACAGATACTGAAAATTGTAACTGTGAACTTACGCTATAAGTTAAAAACTTCAAATTGGTTAATAGAAAAGTGATTTCAATTAAGACATTGAATCCCCAGTCACTTAGAAGCGCGTCGGTAGCTTGGTCGGCCATGATGTGTGTTGTGTTGTGGGTTGGAAAGTAAAAACTATTAAGCTAAATAAATGTAAGTATAGAGACAAACAATATGGAGCCTGCAGAAACACGTGTGGTTGCTTTGGTAGTTTAATCCAGACTCAATGTCCATGTGCTTTTACATATGTATCAATCTGTGTAGTCAACAGAAGACCCTTGCATATACTTGCATTGTGTGTATGCATCTAATATGAATAACAATGAGCTGTGCCTGAACAGCAGCACTGCATTTCTAAGTGGCATGTTAATTTCAATTGCATGTTAGTTTCAAGGAACCTGTTTCTAAACATAACAATGTGAAATAAAGCTTTTAGCCAGCGCGCACTTTACTGGCACGAGACACATGACGTCATATGTAAACAACACTGTCTAAAAGCTCTCGTATAGTAAATATAGCAGTCATTAAATTTTAAACAACGAATGTTTAACAAAATTACTTTCGTTTCGAGCAACATTGTTTACGATTTGTTCAACTGTTGTTTAAGATAGTGTACAACTGTAAGTGAACATCACTTTTTTAAACAGCGTTTTTACTGTGTTGGGTATCTTTGTCTCAGATTCCCAAAAAAAATCCTAGATTTAGCTCTTGCTGTAATCATAATTATAAACCTTTAGGTCCGTCAGGAATCCTATGACTTTTACAAGCCGATCGCATGTATGGCTTCAATATTACACCACATGACAGACACTGATAACACGTAGGACCAGGGGCGTCGCTAGACCTTTTTCAGTGGGGGGGGGGGGGGGGGGGGTAGAGGCCAACGATAACCGACAAAACTATAGCGACCAATTACCGACAAAAATAAATGACCAATATCTATAAATTTAACGCTATAAACCCGGGGTCGAAGGCCAAATTGTTTTTCCTATGGACTATCTATAGTACTTGCATATGCGCTAATGGTCATTTTCCTCGACGACATAAATATACGAATTATTTCGTCAACTTAGTCAGCATCGTATAGCTGATATATTTTAATGCAGGCACGGAGCAAGGATCTTATTTTAGAGAGGGCGGTAGTGAGCAAGCGAATCACTTAAAGGGCGCTCATTAGGGGGTGTGGATGATAGGCCTCTAAATTATTAGGAAAAGAAGACGATTTATTGTACCTTTCTCGACTGTTAATCATTGTCTGAATGAAGTTTCCCCCCCCTCCTCCCCCTCCCGCGTGAAGCGTAAAAGCTTTGACATTTCATTAAATTATTTTGAAAAGAAGAAAATTTGCTGTACCGTTCTCTAATGTTAATCCATGTCTGAATTCAGTTTCTCCCCCACGGAAGTTTTGGCATTTCATTTAATTATTAGAGAAAGTAGACGATTCGTTGAACCGTGCTCGACTCTTAATAAGCCCTTATTGCCTGAAAAAAGTTTCCCCCTCCCGCGCAAAGCGCGGGAGTTTTGACGTTTCATTAAATTATTAGAGAAAGAAGACGATTCGTTGTACCGTTTTCAACTCGTCTAAATAAAGTTTTCTCCCTTCGCGCAAAGTGCGGATTTTTTTTGCGTTTCATCACAATATAGAGAAAGGAAGACGATTCGTCGTACCGTTTTCGACTCTTGTTACTCCCTATTCATCTGAATTCAGTTTCCCCCTCTCGCGCGAAGCCCGAAAGCTTTGACGTTTCATTAAAATATTAGAGAAAGCAGACGATTCGTTGAACCGTGCTCGACTCTTAATAAGCCCTTATTGCCTGAATTCAGTTTCCCCCTTTAGCACGAAGCGCGGAAGCTTTAACGTTTCCTTAAAATATTAGAGAAAGAAGACGATTCGTCGTACCGTTGCTGAATCTTAAACCATGTTTACATTTAGTTTCCCTGAAAATTTTAAACCTCTGATTTCTTTTGCTGATATTATAGGAAAGTGGAACTTCGAGAAAATACAAGTATTGTAGTAGTAGTCACTCTCGAAGTCGTCACAGCGGATAAAAAGTCACAGTTCGTAGGGAAAAAAAACTTGTCGGCCGACCGACAATATGCATCTCACCGACTTCAAACTTCTGCATTGATATAGTACACGAGGATCGAGCAAGAATACCGACACAACTGGCCCGACATAGCAACATATTTACCCGTGTCTTTCTTGCTCCCTCGACAAGACGACTCCAACCAACAACCCCCTTCTTTTTTTTACTCTCACTCCTCCTCTCTCAGGCTCTTACCTCTCCTCTCTCTCCTCTCTTTCACCCCCGTTTATTTTGTTTCCCTTTTACTCTTTTCCCCCCTTTTTTCCCCCTTTTCTTTCTTTTCCTTTCTTTCCTCTCCTCCCTCTTTTTCTTTTTTCTCTTTCTTTCTTCTCTTTTCTTTCCTTTCTTTTCCTTTTTTTCCTTTCTTTTCCTTTCTTTCCTTTCTTTGCTTTCTTTTCCTCTCTTTCTTCTCTTTTCCTTTTCCTTTTTCTTTTCTTTCCCTTTCCCTCTCTTTTTTTCCCTCCCCTTTTCTCTTTTTTCCCTCCCCCTTTTCTCTTTTTTCTCGACGGCAGCGCAATTTTACCGACAATATCCTGACAGGTGGAGGGGTGTAGCACCCCCACACCCCCCCCTTTGGCGACGCCCCTGCGTAGGACCATGCATCTCAGATTAGTAAAACTGGAAACATCGTTACAAATGCCTTTCAATAATTGCACCATGGAGGATAATTTGTTTTATTGCTTCGAACACGAACGCGAAGACGTTCAAGAAAAAACCTCAAAGGAAATTGATATGCCTTTACTGTTCTGCATTCAGAGATCATTAAGGATTATGTTCAACGCCATTGTAATCTTCGCACGTATCATGAGGTGATGGACGAGGCTTTTAGAGTTGCCTGAGTTTGACATTTCGACAGTCTGTGCAATCGTGTTTTTGTGAATGATCGACTTAAAAATCATAATTTAAAGGTACTTAGTAACATTGTGATGGTTGATTTCACAAATCTGTTGAATCAGGATGCAAAACACGTAAAATTATGTTTGAATGTATGGATTATCCAACTACGATGCCCCAAATCCGAAATTAATTCACGCAATATGAAGATTTTTAACAAAGTTCAACAGGTTTTTCGAACGGGCGACGATGTGCGGCGCTTCTGAATTTAAATTCTCCCAACCATTTTTGAATTTTCCCAACCGTTTTTCCATGAAAAAAAGACATAAAAACAGGCTATAAAAAATCTGTCAACACTTAAATGTCTGGAATGGAATGTAGAGCCATGTTATTGCTTTGTGAGATTTTCATTCACGTAAAATGTAATTAAATTGTAACAATATAGTTGGGAGAATTAAGGAATCGATCGGATCAGTTTTTCCCAATTTGTACCATGAATAATGGTCCGTTTTCGCTCAAAATTTTCAGATTATCTTTAATTGTACATCTAGCATTGAAGTCACTACCTTAGCACCACTATCTCTCATCTGAACAATGTTACAAAGTCCCTTTAAACTCTTACCATCATTATCACATATAAGGCTACGACACCCGCGCTCTCCTCTTTGCCCTACATTTGCCGAGTCCGACGGCGAAGCGTGGGTGTTGCCTTTCAGAAGCAATGGTAGCAAATCGGAGGGGAGGGGGGGGGGGGGGGGGAGAAGGGGTTGGCACCGGTATTGCCTCTTGAAATAATATATTGGGGAAGAGTGTGAAATGGAGGTCCGGTAAACTTCTTGCAATGTCGTTTATTTCATTCTAGTTTTTTTCTGGGGGCGTCATTTTCCTCTCTTTTTCCCATTTGTCTGGTGAGGAGCTCACCCCCTCCATAGCCACGTCAATGGCTCAGCCGATCGTGCATTCAGTCACGTGGAATTAACGAAGCATGGTGAAATGATTCGCCGGAAATGTTATTTAAAAAGCAATTCGCCTTGGTCAGCAAGACGAGCTAGTCAATATACCATGTATCCTATCTATGAATAACACCTCTTGCACATGATTCGCTGTGTCGACTGTTTAAGCTCTTATATGCTTCACAAAAACTTTCTCTCTGCCACACTGTTCCTAGTGTAACACTGATCTCTACAGAGCTAATAAAGATAAGAAATTGAAGCGTGTTTTTGCAAAGCTATGAAAAGTGACTTATAACATTGTTGAAGGTTGATGAAAAAACTGCGTAATTTTCGGATGAAATGTTACTTATTATATTCCTTCTACTGTGCTAACCCTCTGACATGCAAAACATCCTGGACAAAAATCCCTAACCACAAAGATATTTATGGTTTCTTTGAAGGCATCACTGTGCATCACCCTCTAACACTATAGTAAATTCTCCCAACCATTTCTTGCATTTTCCCAACTGTTTTAAATAATGTTTCAACACTTAAATGTCTGGAATGGTATACTGTAGAGAGCCAATTCATTACTTGATATTGTGCGTTTTTCATTCACTGAAGGTGTACGATATCACTCATATGTTGCGCCAAAGGCGACATCAGTCGCTGACGCAGCTTGACGCAAATGACGCTTCGTTTGTGATCGGTTAAACGTTATAAGGTAGACGCAACATTGAGTATGCTTATTATGCTTCACTCCTTGCCGCGTTAGGCAAAGGAGGCATTCATAACACGTATATGGTGCCATGAAGCGACAGCGATAGAGAATGTGGTTATGTGCAGACAATGCGCACGTTAACAAAACAATTTCATCTTCGACGTCTCAATAATTGCATTTTGGGACGCCGGGGAGGTGTTGGGTGTCGGAGGACGAAGATTAAAAAAGAGCCATGAAGATGCGAACAATATCATCGAAGAGACGGCGAGAAAAAAAGAGACGTCGCTCCCCACCCTAGCAACATACTCATGTTAAACTTGAGTACTGATAATGCAATTTCATTTTGAATGAGATGTCTGGATGCATTTGGGAATGCTGATTATGTAGTAAAGAAGAATTGATGTATAAAATGTGAAGTTTGGAATGACCACAAAAAAGAGAGAGACATTAACTCAATCTTGCAGAAAATTACTTGCAGTGCACACAGAAAGAGACACATGGGACTATAACTAAATTTGCCATGACAGTTTAGTCCGAAGCTTTCAGCTATTCCTCATCATATTTCAAATAGGCATATATAAGGGCATTTGGAAAGAAAAGCAATCCTCTGCAGGGGACATTTATATTTATGATATTATTCCAAATGGAAAAATAACATGAAAAATGAAAAATTGTTGACATTATTTGTTCCTCGTAACCAGATCTCAAACTCCTTTCTAAAGTTATCATAGCTATTGGCTTTCCGCGCAATTTATGTGATGTGACAGCAGCGTGAAAACCAAATGAGAAACGGTATTTATGAAATTTTGTTTACTCACAGTGCAATACTGGCCCTAGCATTTGAAATTAAATGCAGAATCAGAGGCAAAAATCTATTTAGCGAGCAGCAGCACCAACATATTATTTTATCTACTAAATGATTTTTCCCCGTATTTTTCTCGAGCAATTTTTTTTTTAAGGCAAAAAAAAAAATAGCCAAAGGAACAAATTAATCGCTTTACCATCCTGTGAAACTTTTTAATTGGTTAATTTGCAATTGCACTTCGCTTTTAATATTCCAATGTCAGACCCAGATTAGTACGCAAATTTATAATAAGGGATACATACAAATTTACCGAAGAAGATGAGAACATTGTCCTCAGCTCGATAGATTTATGGATTTCGAGAACGTCAATTTGTTTACGTAATCATATCATAATATACACTACTTTTTTTTAAATACAATTTTACGGAAGGAACTCTCAGCTTTAATACTCAGGAAGTCTCAATCAGGAAATCTCAATACAATATTCCATTGACTCGAGGACAAATTGGATTTGAAACGAAGGTTTCTTTAGTATTCATCGAGTTTCAGAGCGGTTTTCTACAAATCAACGGTTCATAAAATATAAGCCACAAGCAATAAAACCTTGGAATTTAAACGATCCTCCAAATTGCCTTACCCTGAAGTTCAAATCCAAGCATCGGATTATGCGATATACGTGGATGAGGTACTTTGTTTCAAGAGTCTTTAAGATTCATATCAATCTGCATTCGAAATATTCAATGGCGGTTGTTTGTACCTCGTATGAATTTTGTCTGACAAATTTATTATTCATTTTAAATTCGTTCAAAAGGATGGAGATTACGAATTCAAGAGAAACTTTGTTTTTGATAAAATAATAGGCAAGACATCGTGAAAATATCTCATGAATACATTCACTGTTTCCTTTCCTATGGGGTACGAATGTTAACTCTAGCATTTGTCAATTTTGAGGAGAAAACAATTAATAATAGGTGTAGCTTTTTATAGTTCTTTTTCAGACATAAAAATAACCTCACTTTTGAAAATATGTTTGTCCTAATCTGAATGATCAAGGAAACTCTGGAAATTAGAATTAATCAATTACTTTAAATAAATGGTAACGTCTTACATGTGTTAGATCATTTAGATTTTTGCAGGACCAATGAAGTCTCTATGGTTTATCTTTATGCTACACATCGGCTCCTTGATAAGGTAGGGAGAGGCATTTGTATATGACGATCTGAAAATATATATTTTTTCCAATTTTGTTTTTGACGGGAGTGGTTCTTTATCTTCAAATTCAGTCTCGAATAATTCCCAGCCCCTTTGTATATCCAATATTTTGAATATTGGGTTGCGGTACCTGAGAGTGTAGACCAAAGTTAGTAATTGCTTTAATTTGCTAGAATAGAATTTCTTAAAAATGGAATTATCTGAAGATGATGCAAATTAATTCACCAACAACGAAAATGAAAATCAGGGATATTGTATTGTAGATTAATATCCAATTTGTGCATTTCGGTGTGTGCGTGTGCGTGCGTGTATTTGTGTATATGAGTGTGTGTGTGTGTGGGGAGGCAATGAACTACGACTAGTACACCTACGCCCACTCTGTGGCTTAGCAACTTCAGACTATGTGGATTGAGAGAAAATATTAGGTGAAACCATGGACGGTTCAAGGTGAAACATGAGCATGTTTGTGCGTGTGTGCGTGAGGGAACGAGAGAAAGAGAGATGAGAGGATTTTGAAAGGTGAGAATAATTTGACGCATGCACCCTATCCTTGTGACACACACTACACCAAAGTTCTACGAGCATCTTCAAGATTGAAGAAAGCAGACTGCACCAAAGAAGAAGATTCATTCCTTCCCCATCACCTCTCTCGGTCGCTTTGTTCCCTTGTGGTTCATCTACGACATACCCACGATAACCAATGCTACCTTAATGTCGGAGACCCTTGATAGGGCACTGAAGTGAAATGAAGCGGAAGACATCCAGAATCTACCATATAATGAATAATGCTTAATTAAAATTAAAGGATGATATTTCAGAATGATTATTTTCGTCCCATCTATGTTTAGCAAGGACGTGGACAAGAAGAGGGTAATTGCTTTGTCTTCTCATCGACAAAATCTCAATTGTCTGTACATATTGGATGAAAATGTATTTATTTATTTGTATTTATTTATGCTGGGATCACTTTAAATGAAACGTGGATATTCAATCTCTTTACAATTATACTTGCAGGAGACAAGATGCATTCAAGACACATTGGTGAAATAATTTAACGATTTAAGATTCTTTCTTATGCCTTGCCTGCGTCATAAGTAATATGTTTGCTGTTTTTTTTTTTAACTAGATGATTGTAGCGCCTAATATTTAAGCTCTATGGTGAATACGCCCTTCTTCTATTTTCACTATCTCTCTCTCTCTCTCTCTCTCTCTCTCTTCCTTCACCTTCTCCGCTCCCACTCTCTCTCTCTCTCTCTCCCTCTCTCTTACGCTCTATTTATGTTTTACTTCTCTTTTCCTCTTTGAACTTAATTTTCTTCGAAAGCATTTTCCCCTCAACCGGTCCCCCAACACGTCGCTTATTTTCTTTCAGGGAAGCTTCGGCCAGCTTTACAGATGTGTAGCTTGCCCGAGGGAGCGATCACACGCGAATGCTCACACACACCCATGCACACGCACACCCACACCAATATATACACACACGCACACACCGTCCGATCTCTCTCTACCTTCTCCCTCTGATAGTCATGTTACCGGGGCTTGCCGGTTTCCACCAAGGTGCCGGCCCCGATGTGTGTGCACTCGGGGAGACGTCTGCCGGATTTATCTCTATTTCCCGCCATCTCTGTTTTCCCGCCATTTCTTTTCCCCGCCATGCCCTCCAACAAAGAAGCCCGTTCATATTAGCACAAATTTGTAATGGTCGGTAAACTTCATGCATTAATTCATTCATGATTGTTCCAAAGCTTTCCCTCCATTGGAAATAATATTGTTTGTTTTTTCTTCAATGTCAGCATTTATCAACTTAAATAACCAACTTAAATTTAAAAAAATGGATTCTATGACGGCAATTGTATTACTTTAAAAAACTGACCTGGTAACCAGAGAAAACCGTCTTGGAAAATGATATCTACACTGCTAGTTTTACGCCATTTTTCACACCTTGGGTTCAAACTAGTAAAATCAAATTTATCCTGGTAGTGACTTTGATGGATCTGCTCTCATGACAATAACAATAAAAGTGTTATTTTAAAAGAAATATGTTCCTAGCCTTTTCCCCCAAGTATGTTGAGTACTCTCTCAAAATTTAAAGAAATTACCGTAGATCACGAAGTGAAGTACAACTTTGTCGAAATAAATGACTACATTCACTTAATCTACTCATATTTCAATCATTTGTACGAGTAAATTAAGAAAGTACATCGATTACAATAAGTTTTGATATCAAGTCCGATCATCCGGGGCACTTTAAATAATTAAACAAGAAATAATGTATGCATTTTATTTTGGTTATCTTTTTTTTACAACATCGATCAATCAGTAAAAAATTAATGTATGGGAGAGAGAGAGAGAGAGAGAGAGAGAGAGAAAGAGAGAGAGAGTGAGAGAAAGAGAGAGAGAGAGAGAGAGAGAGAGAGTGAGAGAAAGAGAGAGAGAGTGAGAGAAAGAGAGAGAGAGGGAGAGAGAGAGAGAGAGAGAGAGAAAGAGAGAGAGAGTGAGAGAAAGAGAGAGAGAGGGAGAGAGAGAGAGAGAGAGGGAGAGAGAGAGAAGAGAGAGGGAGAGAGAGGGAGAGAAAGAGAGAAAGAGAGAGAGAGAGAGAGAGAGAGAGAGAGAGAGAGAGAGAGAGAGAGAGGGGGGGGGGGGGGGGGGGGGGGGGGGGAGAGGGACGGGCGAGAGGAAGTCAGAACATCAGCGAGATGAAATGTTTAAAAATACAAAATAACAGAAGGATAAAAATGCAATTATAGCAGGGAAATGGAATTCCACCTTTAGGATACCCGAGTTGATAAATCATGACAAAGAATGAATAAATTCCCATGGGAAGGGCACAATTAAAAACAATATTATACGATTTTAATACAATTACACTCAGATCCTACCTCTGGGGAGATCTCTCACTCGATGTTTATGCAGTAAATTATTGTCAATGCAAACAAGCCTCCCGGGATCTGGTCTTAAATTGAATTAAAGGAGAATTTATCACCTTGCCCGAAATGCTAACTCCATTCATAGATGCTGATGTGACATTTGAAACAAAAGCAGCGAGGCATTATAAAGGTGTAATCATGTGTGCTTAAAAGTTCACCAACGAGTCAATTTGACGCTTTTCAAACAAAAGAAGAAAGCTTTAGGGATCGAAAGTTAAGCAAGAAGAACAAATGCCACTAAGAACACTTCTTTTGTTTTGTTTTTCATTGATTTGTAGATGCTTTATAGATCATTGTCTGCGAAAATGGGTTTACAGAAGTGAGGGATGTAAAATAAGTTAATGCCATAAGGCATGGGCTTCCAGTTAACTTACTTAGACCTTTCCAATTTCTTTCCATGCGTAATTATGCCGGACTCAAGTCAAGTACTTTTAAAATTCACTTGGACCTATCATTTATTTAGACAAAATTAATCAACACAGCATGAAAAAGAAAATCTGCTCTGGTATAGATTCGGTGCCCCCCCCCCCCCCTCGCAACCGTGACAAGGAATAATTATTTTTTAGAAACACTGGCCTAAACCATGCGGTAGTGGGCGCTGTAACTGAGAAACCCAAAATATGTACACAGATGAATGCTAACCATAATCATTGAGTATGGCCATCGCTGTTTAACTTTTACGAGCGTGGCCAAATTGATGATGTTGTTGATGATGATGATGTTGATAATAAAAATTCTGTTAATTCACCACGTCTAGTAATGATAATAATTATAATACTACTTTGCTACTTCTAATACTACTACTAGTAATTATCATGAATCATTTTTTGTTATCGTCATTATTAACATTATTATTATTATTATCATTATTATTATTATCATTATTATTAATATCATCCCCACCATCATCATCAATAAGAACAATTAAAGATGTTGTTATTATCCAATTAAACATACACTCTAAACGCAACCGCATCCCCAACTGTCAATCTGTGAAACCAGCAAAGCGTGTAGAATTTGTATCTGTTTGGTGCCAGATGGGCTCTAACTGCAGTGTTTTTACACACAGTTAATGGCATTCTGGCTCCAAACAGACGATATCATCGGGGAGGGTGTCTCTTTGAAAAAGCATGATTATCAGTCTCAAACTTTGACGCCAAGTGGAAAAGACTTAGGGTGACAGTGTGAAGAGGATTGAGCACAGTACAATCAGTCAATGGGCTCTGTCATCAAAATTGAACACTCACATCCACTGACAAATTGAAAATGCCTCAAGCCAACACTACTCTCTCTTTCTCTCCCTGTCTCTTCCTCTCTCTCATTATGGACGAGGACTATCAATCTCATTCAGAAGTATAATGACTCTCATTTTACCTTGCCTCCAGTCAAAAGAGGGTGAGATAGATGTATGAGTCGGAAGAAAACAAAGAATAGGAAGGAAGATGGAGATAAAGATGGAGAGAGAGAGAAAGAGACAGGGAGAAACAGAAACAAAAGGGGTTTAAACGGTTACAATAAGAAATGAAGCTTCCTTTTATAAGACTTGGATTCTATTGACATTCATCTACAATATTCGATTTTCTGTGATTTCAAAATCTTTAGAAATAAAGGTAGTGGATTGTTTTATAAAGATAATCAAGTGAAGGACTTCGTTACTATTTTGTATTTGTGCATATTTACCTATTCAAGAATCTGTTTTTCCACGTATACGGTTAACACAGTCAGGGTAATCTTTTATTTTCTAACTGAAATAAAGGATAATGTCAATTTTCGCCTTGTACAAAGTAAACAAATCATGATAAAAACAACCACACAATTATTTATTCATGGTAACAATACGGACTTTAAAATCTAAGAGACTGAAAGAAAAATATGGAAGAAAAAGTGCACAGGCCGACATTATTTTTTGAAAATAAAAAATATTAATTTTACTAAATCTTTATTCCTAGACTGATTAAAAATGCCATCAGGGTTTTTATCATTTATTATTTTTCACAAAATGGAATAAAATGCGAAATGTTTAACCGTAAAGCAGGATCACGGAGCCTTTCTCCATTTTATACAACGGGTGGTTTATAGTGGATAGGCAGTATACTAATTTACTCAATCGTGGCACTACCGCGGGCTCTTTCATTCTGCTCTGATTTTCTCCCCTGTAGATGAAGGAGCATAGAGAGCAAATTAATGATTCTTTTCGTTATTCTTTTAAAGCTAACTTCATTACTAACCCACTCAGTAAGTCAGTCATCGTTTCGTATTATCCTCTCCCCACCATTAAATATTCAGACCAGAAGGCATCCTCCCTCAAACGTAGCCATTCAAAATTTAATTATCCTGCTTATTAAATTTGCTGCAAATTAAATTATGTTTTATGTGCTCATCTCTATACAACCGCCTCCGTAATCATATTGGCGTGTCTATAAAATAGAACCTGGTATTCTTTATTTTTCCGTTTTTTAAATATATTTCTACCCTTTCCAAAGGCGTTTGTTTTAAATCTTTGCAATTATCCGAATGGTGAGAAATAAAGAAGTGTCTTGATATCAGCTTTGCATCATTATTCTATTATTTCCTTCACAATGAATTCATTTCTCGAGGATTGCCACTTTTGAGTTTATTCGTCCTTTCCTTGTTAAATTGTTTAAATCAATCCCATGAATATTAAAGAAGTGTATTTCAAAGCAGCTAGTCGCTCGTTACTCAGAACTCCCAACACCCGAGAAAGGAATTGAATGAATAAATTATTTTTTCTCCGTCAACTTGCGTTCTCAATAATATTTTCGCAGAGGCAGTCCTTAGTGCTTATTTATCTTTTCTTTCAGATACTCAACAGGACGAAATAGTAAAGGATAATTTCATACCAGAAATGCACCACCTAGTCCTTAATCTTCTTTCACACTGTAATATATTCATGAGCGTGCCTAATGCCGTTAGTATAATTATGTTTCTCTCAATAGGGCTGAATTATGTATAGATTTTCCAAGAAATTTCAGATTTTGATCATTCCTAAACTTAAAAATACGCTAACTTTGAAATATCTAAAAATGAAACTGAAAATATTTTGATGGAAAGATGCGCAACGTGATTTTGAAACGTAATAACCCAGACATAAATCACACCAGCTAGCTACCCTTTTTCAGGACTACTCAATCTTGTCTCCTTCATTTCTCAGGAGAAATTATCTGAAAGGGAGGGGGGGGGGGGGGGTAATGGCGGGCGCAATATGACGAGCTGTCAAATTTTGTCATGTCTTTTACGTGATTTCAATGCATCTTTGGGGTGTACTTTCCTCTCTTCATTATTTCTTTTAAATGCACACATGGGGCTGAATTAAGCAATCAAGTTTCTCCTCCCCGAGACCTGCCCTGCCCTCCTATAAGTTATCTCTCTCGCAGGAGCGCCTGGCGTGAAATGGATCCGGCTGAGGCTCCCAGTGAAATCGAAATCGTTATCTGGCGAGCCCCTCAGTGCATTGTATTGATGAGATAAAATTCGCGAGGAACAGACGTAGAAATTAAAAGAGATGACAAGAGAGAGATGGAGAGGGGACGGGAGAGGAGGAGGGGGATTTGAGGAAGATGAAGCGGGGAAAAGAGAGAAATGTTCGTTTGAGGTGTTGTTTGTGTATGGGTGTTGGGGGGGGGAATGGATGTGTGTGTATGTGCTACAGAAAATAGGAGAATGAAAGAGAAAGTAAAAAGGAGATATATGACGTAAACTTGGCTGAAGATAGATAGATAGAAAAATAAACAGAGAGAAACAGTGAGAAACAGAGAGAGAGAGAAGGAGAGAGAGAGAGAGAGAGAGTGAATAAGGTGGATGAATTAGCGCGCATTGATTTAAAAAAAAATAGAAAGCATATACGGAAATGGAAATGTGCGAGAGAGGCCTAGGCGGAAGGAGAGAGTGAGCAGGTGAGGGACTAGGAGAGAAAGAAAATGCGCAAAATGGGATGGAGGAAAGTTTAATATTGAAATTCGAGGAAGGGCAAACGACGAATTCGAAAAGATAAAAACACTGGAAAGGAGAGCGACGGCGGGGTGGCATTTCTAAAGCAACCTACTGAAACACGGAATAATGAACCCGAGAGTGGAAGGAGGCTTCATTAAAATTTATTTCATCTTCGAAATTTTCCCAATCACTTGGTGTAACCCACATAGCTCGTGTTTCTAGTCCCACAGCATCAAGATCAATGCCGGCCTAAAACTATTTCTGGGAGGGAGTATTCACTTTCAACCCTCACGAGGCTTCCAATTCCCGCGCACAGAGGGGCATTAAATTCGAGCTGGCGCTCACACACAACACTGTCTTGTTTATCCCTTTGGAGGCTGTAGAAGGTGGTTGGGCGACGACAAATAAAGAGAGAACGAGAGAAAGAGAGACAGAGAGAGAGAGAGAGAGAGGTAAGTTGAACTGGGAGAATTAGTAACCGATTACGAAATTAACTCCATAACAAACGCAGCTCGACGTAGAGTGCAGGCTTCGGTCAGTCCCACGTGTGTATTTTCCCTAATGCGATTGGGCGAAACGATGGGAAACGAGAGATAGAAATGTTACACTCAGCCTGGTGTCATTTACGGAACGGATCCGCCATACTCGTAAAATTAAATTAATTTCATATCCCCGGAGATTTCAGCTAAATCGAGGAGACCAAAAAAAAAAAAAAACCCTCTTGAATCACGACAAAAAAATTCACGAGAGGGTCAGCTCTATTTGACCCATAACATTTGTAAATCATTTCTTATAATCGGTCTTCTGATATTATTGTGGAAAAGTTATTAAACATAAAATTTGCTAGTCCTGTCTCGCCGATTAAGGCTAATGAGCCGAATTTATTTATTTATTTATTTATTTATTTTGATAGCATTGAAATTTAACAGAAAATGAATTCGACAGCTATGCTCATAATTTAAGTTATTGAATGCATTTCCGGAAGACCTAAAATCTGGGATTTTATGATTACGTATTCTGAAAGATGACGCCATGCTGTAATAAAGTCGGAGTGGTTTCTTTCAAGCAATGAATATCCCTCTCCTGATGCCCCAAACATCCGACACGAGGCTCCACAGGAGACATCAGTTCCCTTGCGTCAGCCATGGCCGAGAAAGATACTTTCAAGTTGCAGTATCCTTTGACAATAGTTGACAACAGATGTAAATGCCTCATAGCGCTGAATCTGGCCTACCTATTATACCTTATACAGGAGTGTGGCATGAATTGAAAAATAAAATATTCACGCCGGCTTAAATCCACGAAACACGTTGCAAACGAGGAGTCATTATTTTTGCTGACGTACTCCTGCGTCACACACTTGCGCGGCATTTGACGCACAGTGTAGAAGTTTCAAACCATTCAAAGTGAATGGACAGTACAGTACTTGCGCACGCAATATTTGTTTTCATAGTTGATATGCCTGGTTTGCGTAGGTAATTAAGCTCTTGAAATGACGTCGCGTTTGCAACTTTATCAAAAAAACGGAGGTCAGCGTTGCGAGCAAGCACCCAGTTTCTCATCATGAAATGGAGCGAAAAGAGAAATAAATGATGATAATTATGGGGGTAATTAATGTAGCACCCAGATTGTTGTCAGTTTTTGAAGGCCTACCCCATTATCATGAAATTTAAATGAACATGACACCGACGTAATGTACACTCTTATCATTACTATTTGATTACTGTAATTATTACCCTATTGAAGAGGAGCGACCAGAATAGTGGACCCATGATTATCATTTATCATGTGCATGTTAATTCATTGGGGGTTGATTGACGGCCCCGGGAGATGGAAGGAATATCACCTACATATATTTTAAGGAGGATGGGGAGTGTGCGTGTGTGTTAGAGGGGCGAGGGATGAGGGGTGGTATGTACATCTAGGTAGAACAACTATGTTATACAAAACTATTAAATAAACCAGTTGTTGTTTATGTTATTGTGATGATGATGATGCTGCTGATTATTATCTTTATTAAAAATATCATTCTCATTTTCCCGTCACTTCCTTTTCAAAATCGTTATGTTCCGAATATTTTCTGGAAAGAACTGCAGTAACAACCCAAAATGTGTCCATAATACCAGGTTCGTAGCAAAGATCTATCAGGAAGTGTGTGTACGTGTGGGGGGGGGGGGGAGGCGGTGGGGGCTTTCTCACGGTCAATAATGCTGTTTTTTCCTGACTATTTTTGTAAAGGTGGCGGCCCCTGCCCCCTCCCCTGCATCAGCCAATGCATAAAAATGCAGAAATGATATGGGGTGCGTAGTAATAAGAATGTCACTACTTTAAACGCCAAGGGCACTGTATTGGCATTTATACCCTGAGACACATTTCTCGACGGATCGTATCACCCCGGTTCTGTTTCCTAACTGCGATGGAACTGTTAGTGGGTTCTTTAACAAACGTAGTAAAGGACTGCTGCATGGCGGCAGCTGGAAGTTATAGCCGCGAAAGGCGTATATTGATTATGAATCGAATAACGATTTGGTGTTTATACTATAGATGTCGTCCCATGATGTCGTTTCGAGGCAGCCAAGAGCAAGAAAGTCTGCAATGTGAATGGAATTCCTCAGGTACATTTTTCTTTCGGGGGAGACAACAACTGCTGCTGCAAATGTTGCTATTCGTTGCTATTTCCACTACAACTAATACTACTACTTCTACTTACTACTACTACTATTACTACAATACTACTACTACAATTTCAACTACTACTTAAACTAATACTGCAACATTTGCTACTACTACTACTACTACTACTACTACTACTACTACTTTTATACTATTGCTACAACAACTTACTATACTATTACATCTGCTACTAAAAATACATTTCCTACAACTACTACTGCTACTACTTCTACTACTACTACTGCTACTCATTCTACTACTAATACCACAACTACATCCACTACTATTCTTACTACTACTAATAATAATAATTTTACTACTACTATTACTACTACTTCTACTTCTTACTCTGCTAATAATATTTGTTTTCCTCGTACAACATAACTGGTACAGCTTCTTTACCTACAGTTATGATAATTGCGAAACTACTATATTCCAATCAATTTTGTCATTTGAGTAAATGTGAACAAAATATATATCACTGTTTCCCATTTCAGTCCCTTTGGTTCCAAAACATGACCTAGTAATGCAATGTGGGCCCCCTTTGGTTCCCCCTTGCCTGGGTTTTAATTAACAGCAAACTTCGCACGTGTCCATCCCTAAGGCCCTTTCCATTCACTCTTGCGAGACTTGCGGAGCGGAATGTCGCCAAACTTTAAAGAGTGCATCGATTGCGCGGGTCAATAAGGTGCTTATTGGGTGACCAGTGCCTGGTGTCGGGACAGAATCAAAGAATCTTAACCTCCAGTCTCACCGACTTTTTTTCGCGTTACACCGTCCATTAAAATGCACTTAAAAAGAAGACCATTCAAGCGGAAAGGTAAAGCAAAACACAGCAAAAACTAGTAAATCAACAGTCAACAGACAGACATACGAAAACGAATCGAGACAGAATTTTGAAATCGATGAAGGAAAACATTTATCAAACATTCTGTAGATCTACATGCATGTACATTTATTTTGACGCAGATTCATAATACTGCGCTAATTTCATTATTAAAAAAGGTTGGCCAATTGGTAGATAAATGTTTACCCAAGAAATTCAAGCAAAACTACAAACAAAAACAAAACTTATACAAAAGAACACAAGCAAAATAAAAAAACAAGAAAATATCTTATATTCAAAGTCGAGATATCTAAAGTTAGAAGAAATTCATTGATATTAGTTTATAGTTTTTATTATACCGTATAGAGAGAGAGAGAGAGAGAGAGAGAGAGAGAGTATGACTTTTTTATAAATAGAAACAAGTGATCAAATTATAATTAATCTATTCCGATAGAAAAAAATAATATAGGCTGGATAAATACGACTAATGGCATGAACGTCTTTCGCATGACGTCTTTCGTAAAGTTTTTTGTATTTTTTCGGTATTAAGAAGCCTCATCAGAATTATTTACATCTATCCGCGTATTTTTGCATGAACACGGAGAAATAAAAGTGTCCCTCCTTTCTCTTAATATAGAGAGCCAAAGTAGACTATCGAAACTTGTGTGATTTTAGCTGCACGAACATGATCAATGCGGTATATTTTGTCGTGGACCCTTTCTATTGGGGGGGGGGGGCTGAGGGGCTACCCCAAGTGTAAATTTATTTATAAACCAGAAAGTTTACATGTATGTACTAGGTTACCTGTAGCCATATCCATACATTTTTTCCAATTTAAGCGACTTTTTCAGGGCTGTTTCCTAAGCGGAACTGTCATTTTTTACTTTCTTGATTTGCAACAACCCGTTATTTTTTCTGCTCTTCCTAAACAAGTCGACGTGCCAAGTTCTAATAATTCGTCTTCTCGTCTTTTAAAGCGCGAGTAACAAGGAGAGACAAACGAGGGGGGATGGTTGGGTAAAGAGAGGCAGAAAAAAAAGAAGAAACAACTGAAGAGTTGCTAGACAATATGGAAATAAGGTGATTCGAACACCCCCCTCCCCCTTCTTATATTGTCCTGATTTATTGTATTTGTTATAGAATCAAACTGAATAACATGTATGAAATTTAGAATAGGCCTATAGGCCTATATCAAGAAATGACACTTTTCTTCATTTTTTTTTTTTTACA
Source organism: Strongylocentrotus purpuratus (assembly GCF_000002235.5). Taxonomy (NCBI): domain Eukaryota; kingdom Metazoa; phylum Echinodermata; class Echinoidea; order Camarodonta; family Strongylocentrotidae; genus Strongylocentrotus; species Strongylocentrotus purpuratus. Next base: position 28,504,796 of record NW_022145600.1, on the reverse strand, counting down.
GACATGCGTATAGACATGCGAAAGACAGAGATAGAGAGAGAGGCGGGGGGGGGGGGGGATAGGAGAGAGGGAGAGGGGGAGAGAGAGAGAGGTGTGAGAGATAGGGAGAGATGTTATATTCGTATTTTATTCACCGAGAAAACGGGCGGCCACCCCCTCCCTCTCCACACACAATTTCAGTTCCTTTAACGTTGAACCCACCCTACGTGCTGCCTGATACTAGAAAGTTGTAGGCATCATTACGCGCATTGGGGACAGCGCATTGTTGCGTCACAAAAGACAGCTACGTAAGCATAAACAGCGCGCTGTATAGCGTAACTCTCGGTGCTATGGAAATGTAAACACACAAGAACAGTGTGTACATATATATTACACATATTTTACACACCTACGTTATTAAAATAATATTTAAATACAGTACCACCCTTTTCTCCTTGCAGCTCTTGGGATATATATAAATGGATTTTATCAAATGGAAATTTATTATATTTATACATTGGAGGAATACACCACAGGTAGGAAAACGTTACGCATCATATTTGTTTATTAGTATTAATAGATAAAACTATAATTATCTTGCGGCCGTACATCTAGATATAAGCGCTAGAACGGATTAATGATATTAGTAATAAAACAAAGGTTGTCATAAAATATATCAATGACGTTACGTTAACAAATGCAAAGAAAATGCAATTTTACTTAATTATGTTTCTACCATTAGAAATCTAGACTTTAAATATGAGGTGTCCTTTTTTGCATTTGTTTTTTTCTTCTTATATTTTAAATGTTTTGCTTGATTATCTGAGGTTTACATTATTCTACAACTCTGATAACAAGTATGAAATCAAGCAGTATTTTGAATTTTCGCAAGATATTTGTAGATCTACATAATGTTTGATAATTATTTTCCTCATCGATTTCAAGGAGTCGCGTTACATTCTCGTCCCGCTTATATAACAACAGCAATTCATGTATAAACAATCACTTTTCCCTTAACACAACCTAGGGACGGTACAAATATGTATCGACCCGCCAAAAAAGGGGGACAAAAGGAAGTTGTGTATATTATCTGCTCGCTTATGAAAAAACCGAAATCTATAAAATAGCAAACACATCTCCCTTGATACAACTAAGGAACGGTTCACAGAGTGTGTTAAAAAAAGCACTCTGTTGCTAAATCCAAGACACGTTTTTAGTATGCTTACAGCGATTTAAGGTAGCATGTGTTGAAACTCATGTAAGCCTGGAAGTTTGAACAAAAATAAAACCGAAAAGGCGGAAAGGACGTCAAAAACAATCCCCTGTGATAGATTTTAATGAAGGAATACGGGGGTAAACTCGCCATGCATAATTTTGTTTGTGTGTTGCACAAAAAGGAACAGAATGAGAATAACTATATAAATATACCTTGCTTTCTGAATATGACTTGTTGCTAAAACCAAGACACATTGTTAGTATGCTTACAGCGATTTAAGGTAGCATGTGTTAAAACTCATGTAAACCTTGGATAAGCTGGAAGTTTGAAAAAAAAATGAAAACCGAAAAGGCGGAAAGGACGTCAAAAACAATCCCCTGTGATAGATTTTAATGAAGGAATACGGGGGTAAACTCGCCATGCATAATATTTTGTTTATGTCTTGCACAAGGTGGAACAGAAAGAGAATAACTGCATGTACCTTGCTTTCTGAATATCACTTTTCTTTTTAAAGAAACAAGCGATTAAATTTAGCATTCATTTATTCCGATAATGATTGACGAGTTATACGCTGGATGAATTCAACAAATGGCATGAATGGGAAAAAAGGATTTCGTATGGGATATGGTTTTATGTACAATTTTTTGTTAAAGCAACCTTCAGGGAAGCTCGTCATCTATCCGCCATTTTTACATAAAGCCGGAAAAAGAAAGTGTTGTTTCCTTTCTCTTGATACAAGTAAGAAGAGCCAAAATAAACTCTCTCAAGTTGTCTGATTTTAGCTGCATGAACGTTGTAAATGCGTGGTGTTTTTTGGGGCATGAAACCTGTTTGGAATGGGGCTTCTCCGTAAAATTTGGCCAAACCCCCTTTCTTTTCTTTGACGCAGTTCTACACTTTTTTTTGTTTTTTTTTTGGGGGGGGGGGTTGATTGACTTCCTTTAAGTAAACAATTTCAACCAAAATCATGAATCCCGTGGCAGAGCCATTCGTGTTTTAAAGGAGGATTGAGTTCTCTCACTGGGATATTCCCATCTGATGTGTGCGATATTTCTGATATGGCCACTTTCGGCTCGTCGAGTAATTCAATAGGATGTTCTACCCATTAATAAAGCTCAACCTTACGTAGCTGCCTATTCAGGGCCATGCTGCCCGATTAGAGAGCAAATTTCGAATGTTTGGAGCAGAAGAAAGAAACCGTTTGTTAAGTTTAGAATCAAATACTTTCGTAAATGCGCGTTGCAAACTTGGCATTATTTCTAGTGCGTTTATTACCGGCGCCGATAGAGGCCCTGAAGGGAATTCGCCTATACCTATTGATACTAAAAAGCAGATTTTGAACTGTTGAATTATCCAACACTTTTTGTACAAGGGTAATCTCGTACTGTGCGTCAAACACCACTACAGCCACCGGCGCAGAGCTACGTCAGACAAATGACGCTCCGTTTGCAACGAGCTTAATTCGCTTTGCAGGCCATGCAAACTATGCGTCATAATAATTATCCTGACGTGGAAGTGCGTCAACGAATAACTCTGTTTTTGATGCGCCATGATTGTGAGAGTCATGTGGTACAACAAAATGGAATGTTAAATGAACAATAATATTAAACAACGGTGTGCTTTCAAACAACGGCGCATGCACTGACTGCCATTTTTTATGTTTTCGGCTGACGGAGATAAAAACGTAATCGAACTGAAACCTCGTGTGCAGCGTGCATTACTTTTTTATCTGCATTTTGTTCGTAAGAGCTTATCGCAACATTAAGAAACATCGACAAATTCGATTATACTTTGCTAAATGAAATTTGTGCCTATCCTCAGGCAGTTTTATGTTGAAAAGTGAAGGTTACACAATCGGTACATCCTCTAATTAATCCGTCAAGAGGGAACAAACAAGAAAACAAGATAGCTAAAGAGGAAACCTCCAGAGAATGTTTTGGGTACCTCGGGGAGTTGACATTTCTCAGTCTTGAGCTAACAATGGTATTTTTGAAATTAGAGGCACAGGGGAAGTGGTTCCGGGGAAACGTGAGCTCCCCTTAATGCAATGATGCTAGTCCCGCTAGGCCCAGCCATCGACAATTTGGACTCGGGTTTCTCCCCGCAAAGGCAAGGTGGTGTTTGGAGTTTACCGACAGGCGAACAAGGTAAAATACCAAGCAACTCGCAGGATTTAGGTGTCCACCAACACGAGTACAATCAGAATTCTTGCAAAATGTTTGTCAAGACTTAAATGCCATTTGTTTTTAGCAAAGTTGAAGATAAAATAATAAGACTTTACTTGTAAAAGTTTGGAGATATTGATCCCTTAGATAATTATGAATAAACACTGGGATTGATATTCAAGCCATCCCCATCTCTGTATCTGTCGGCCTGTCTGCCTGTCTCTCTCTCTCTCTCTCTCTCTCTCTCGTATTGTTTTTATTTGTATATGTTTCTTATTTCTCTGAAAAATGGAAAAAGATGAATAAAAGCAAGAGAGAGAGAGAGAGGAAATGGTGGTGGATGGGGATACGCCCGAACATGTTTATGACATATATACCAAGGAAAACGCTAACCACGTGGTTTAACAATTATCGGCATCGGCATCACCACCCCCCCCCCCCCCCCATTTTTTTTTAATGTGTCGGTTCTTCCTTGGGGTGATTCGTTTGCTAAGACGTACACGGGAAAGTGTGGTAAAATCCAAAAGCAGACAATTAAATGGAGTAACTCATGTTCAATTCTTGCATGGTCATGTCCATCAAAGAATCCCAGGACAACGTGTATAACCTATTTTTTTCTTCTTATCGATGTGTTTTCTGATATAAAGTGATGCCTACCGGGCCTATTTCAAAGAATAACACATGTAAAAAGAGAAGGTTACGAAGACAGCAAGCTCAAACTTCTATCTTTCTTTAAAATACGATATAATCTCGGTGTACCTTTTTGACCTTACCCCCTTTCTGGTTTACACTTTCAAATAATGAGTTCAAGTGCTTCGAAAACTTTTACAATACGTTTAAAGGTAAAGACCAGTATTGGAAACGCCTCGATTTCAAAAAATGAAATGGAAGCTCTTATTACCAATCATGTGGATGAATATGTTTTGAATAATACATGATGATAAAAAATTTGCCGGGAAACCGCCTACTAATTGATATATTTGGTAAATTAGTTTATCTATTGGTGTGTGAGAGATAAAAAAAAAATGCACGTGTGCGTAGTCCCATATACATCTTTTTGTGTACAGTGCTTGTACTATAACTTCATGAAGACTGGGCCAACGATTTTACAACGTTTCTTTCACATTGCAATCGCATGACCATAACTGGTCTTTACCTTTAAGACGCTGTATTTGACAAGTCCTGTGTCTGGATTTCCCAAATATACATGTACATCGCTTACGCATAAACGGTTGCTTTTTAAAAATGTGTTCATACTTTAATATATATATATACGCCTTTGTACACTATGGTACTCTTCCTATTGTTGGGTCGGGGCAATTAACTCACATTGTCCCCTTCCACACCTTAGAATTAAATTAATGTAATAAGAAAATCAAGATGATTTGTTACCTTTGATCGTGGTTTATTATACTCAACTCCATCAACCCCCTTGGAATTACTATATTCCAAATCGTATCATTTTCATATTCGTAACACTATTCTTATTGCTGTTTTCTTCTTTGTTCTTTTATTACTCCTTATTCTGTTTCCTCCTTCTCCTTCTTCTTTGGTCAATATTAGAAATGTGGAGGTTTAACATGTTTAAACTGTCGTAATCTGCTATGAGTAGACGCGGTACTAAAACCAACTTGTTGACATCAAGGTGAATGAAAGCTGAGTGCGGAATTGAAGATTAAATCCAGTGTAATTAGTCGAGAAACTTGAAAAGAGAATACAAGATAGGGTTCTGTAACATGTGGATCTGTCGCTGGAAGCGAGAAAACATTGTCTCAATGTCATGTAACGTTTCATTTGGGTAAACATGTACCCACTTAAATTACATTAAGGCCTGAAGATCGAATCCGTGGCTTTTCGCCTGCTAATGGAAATCTTAATGGTTTCAACGAGGATATGGTCAGATAGATTGCGTTTTACTTCCGTCGAATGTTGTTTAGCGCCTTGGTTTAATGCTTTTCGAGTCCATTGAGACTACTGTTCACTCTGTATAATTCGGTAGTAATTACAAGCCAGGCGGCATCTGCAGTGTGTATAAACATGCGTACATTAATTTGTAGAAATAAGTGCTTCTAATCGTGAATCATTAGTTTATCAGGTGAACATTGCAATCATTTACACCTCTCGTTTTAAACTAATGATAATAATCGGGATATACATAGTTCTTGAAAGATGCAGTATGTCTTCCAGTGCTTTAAAGTGACTCTGTAACATTGTTGAAGGTTGATTAAAAAGCTGCGAAATTTTTGTATGAAATGTTACTTATTATATTCCTTCTACTGTACTTACCCCTCTAGCATGCAAAAAATCCAGAAAAATTCTCAAGTCACACAGATATTTATGATTATCTTTGAAGGTAACTAGTCAACACCTTCTAGCAATAAATTCTCCCAACCATTTTTGATTTTTTTTTTTCCAACCGTTTTTCCATAAAAATAACACATAAGACAGGACTTTAAAAAATGTTCAACTCTTAAATGTCTGGAATGATATTATAGAGCCTATTCATAGCTTTGTTATGATTTACATTCACCTAAAATGTAATAAAAGTGTAATAATATAGTTGGGAGAATTAAGGAATCGATCAGATCAGTTTTTCCCAATTTTTATCGTTGATAATGATGTTTTTACTCAAACTTCCAGATTATCTTTAATGTTACATCTTTCATTAAAGTCTCTACCTTAGCACTATTTTCTCTCATCTGGACAATGTTACCAAGTCCCTTTAGAGACATCTTTCTTTTTCAAACTAAATCATTCCTTAGTAGAAAATGATATATTGATTCATTTTATAAAGAAAGGCGCGGACCCTGCTTCGGACATGTCAGACCAAGCGATTCACCAATGAAACAAGGTAGTTTACTGTACCGTATTATGAAAAAGTCATATTTGTAACTGTACCTAGATTATAATTCCTAAGCCAGCTTTTGAACAACTCACAGTAGTAAACAGTATACTCTCATAATCCGACGTGTGATACTGTGATTTGATGTGAGGTGATGTGGTGATGTAATTTAATTTGATGGTTTGTAAAACCTTATTTGAGCACGAGTGGACAATTGCTTTGTGAGTTCGTGTCCTCTTCCGTAATCTCAGGTTTGACCATGGTAAAAGGTGAAATAGAAGACTGCCCATCACCCCTCAATGAGACGGAATTCTATAGGGAAAGTATATTGCATATAGATGATATAATTTGATATTATATTTGCACGCGGGACTGCCAAGATATGCTTCTCCCGCCCCCCGCTCGGTCACCTGATCCAGAAATGGTTAAACGTCAAAGGGAAAGACAGTACTGGTGCTTAGAGACATTTGGCAATTAGGATCAGGATTCTCTAGTATTCCTTGTTGGTCGAGGTGTTGATGGGCAATCTATACTTTTAGCGGGGTCAAACTTGAGAGTTCAAAAGAGGACACACAATGTACAAAGCGTGTGTCCACCCGTGATTAATAGGAGGTTTCATGGCGATGATGGCATCATATTATAATGTAAGGTCAGACTAGTATTTAATTAAGAATAATTTTGTAAATTTGTTATACATTTTAACTAATTATTCGAAAAATAATGAATGGTTTTGCCTTTAACTCTTATCATGCCACAGGGCTAATCCCCATTGTGCCAGGTTGTTTTGGAGATAATCTGATTAACGCGATGGTTCTATGAATGGCGAGTGAAAAACACACAGCACAGCCCAATGAGCATGAACAATAACTGCTATTACGAATGCTACATTGCACGCACATGACACTCAATAGGTAGCGTGCATGCAGCCTCATGGCAGGCTATGAGTTAAAGAAGACATAGGCCTAATACGTTTATTTTCCTCACTTAGAATTCATAACAACTAACATATTATATTCTAAGCTCATACTATAAATATATGAAGCCATAGTAATTTACTGTTTTATGGAACGCTAAGTATCAACATCTAAACCGAAAAAAATGAGTTGCATATTTTAGATACATGGATAAATCAAAACCATGTCATTGTAAAATAGCCATTTGTGTATATTATTATTGTGTAATTTAGTTCTTTTTCCTGCTTCGATGATGACATAATTTACATAGCTTAAATTATTATCTAAGGACAAAAACTATTTAAAAAAAACGTTGAGTGTTAAAAAGGAAATACCCTGGATCTATCCGATAGGGAGATGCTGAAAGAGTCTCCTTGTCTGATCTACCTAAGATGTTAACATAATGTGCGAAAGATCTACAGACTTTAAACTTGAACATTTTGATGTATAAGGCAACTAGCGATGATGTAAACATTTTGATATTTAACGGAATTACAGGGACTATTTGCCTTTTAGGGATATAGATAATGTGATATAGAATGTATTACGGTCTATAAAAATAGAGGACATAAATATATACATTGTTTATTTTTTTTTAAAAGCTGGCGAGGGCTTAATAATTTTACAAGAGATATAAATGATCTTTTTTTATGACAGTTCTACGGAGAATGCGAACATATTGAGATGTATAAGGGGATCTAAGGACGACATAAACATTTATTTTAGTATCCAAAACATGTACAGTATTAAAGCAATGATGAATAGTATTTTACATAAAGGATATATAGAGACAGTAAGTATGTTGTAATGTATACAAAGAAACATATTCTTAGGGATGTAAACAGATTGTGTTACATGAGAGGATCTACAGAGGATGTAAACAGTGACGTTACATTTTTTTTAAATAAATGATCTATGGGGAGGGGGTATGAAAATTGTTTTTATATTACGAATCTACGGTAGATGTTGACATATCATGCTATACAAATAATATGCGGACGACATAAAAATGTGTTTAAAGATAAAGTTGAGTGTTGGTAATGCGATTGCATTGTGAAAGAAACGTTGTGGAAGCGATCAGAAAAGGTCGATCATCTATTATCAGTATTGGTGTGTACTGCAAGGTTCTGGAATCATCAACAAGATAAGAAATTTGGCCCAGTCTTTGTAAAGTTACAAGCACTGTACACAGAAAGATGTATATGGGACTACACGAACTTGTGGCGTAAAAAATCCGTCCCGATTTTTATGACGTTACATGCCATATTTAGTTTATTATGGCATTTGAAGAGCCATGCTTTTTAGGAAACATTTTTTATCTGATGTTTTTCCATTATCTGTGTTAAGCGATTTTGTAGAATCTAAACATATTGTGTTACATAAAGGATTTTGAGGAAGTAAAACTGTTACTTTAGAAGGCGAATCTATGGTAGATATGAACATGCTATCATATAGAGGATACATTCTCTGGTGAATTGAATTGAATTGAATCTAATCACGGTAAAATCACATCAGTCTAAAAAGACTGCTGTTCAGCAAGTCCGTGTTACAAGCATAAAACAGATCATAGAGACACCAAATTGAATACAAATACATACAGAAAAAGAAATTTAAGATAAGAGAAAGGCACTACACAAAAAGGAGTTACAAACAAAAACATTTTGCGATATAAAGATTATCATATTAATGAAAAAAGAACTGCAAAATTAAATTGAAGAGCTAACATATTAAATAAAAATGACAAAAAAAAAATATACGATATTAAAAAAAAAGTGGTAAATTTACGTCATACTTAATGGATCTGTAATTCTAGAACAAGACAAGAAAAAGCCGATTGAATGTGTCAAAATATTATGATATCGAAACAAAATATTATGGTTACATGCCTTGGGATAAAACGGATCTAAATCAGGTTTGAATATAGTGCGATGTAAAAGTGATACAAAACATATCACAACATATAAAATATGAATGTTTAACAAGCAATGATACAAATCATCCCGGATAAAATATGAAACCCAGTCTGAAGTACCACTTGTTTTTGTTCTCGAGTCAACGTCACGACAGAGCAAATCAAACAATATGTTGTTGAAAACGATTCATGATACAGTGGCGTATCTTGACCTTGGCTGAGTTGGGTGAGAGGGGGGGGGGGGGGGGTTATCCAGCAAGAAAGGTCAGGGTGATGGGTTTTTGTTTAAAAAATCAAATATACCTTCCAATACTTGTAAATTATGATTTTCAATTAATTCCAAAAATGCATAGTTTGATTAGCAACAGCACAATTATGACCAATTGTCGTTTTTACTGTACATCATTATCTATCTTTTTTATACAAAATATTTAGCTCATGATTTATCTGTATGTTTAAAGATATCCATGGTTGATTCAAGTGCATGATTATGACCTTCAAATTTGCTTTGTTGTGTTTTAGAAGTACCGATACTACCTTATCTTTTTGTGGTGCTGAGATTACATGTAATTTAACCTTACTTATTGCTAACACTTACCATGTCGCATTGCAAGCAAGTATACACATGTCTAAGAAATTAATCATGATATATATCATTTAAAGAGCAACTTTATATTAAAGCCCCACTGTTCTACTTGAAGCTACTTCCTCCCTCTATATAGAAAACTTCACCAATCGGTGCCTGTTGGTCCCCCATGGTCCTCTATTTCTTATGTTATTGAGAGCTGAGTTGATGCGATAGGCACCTGTCAGTGACCTCGCTGTGTGGTCTAATCCCTCCTAGCCACACTAGTGTTGATAAGCTTTAAATTACTTTGAAATAGGTTTCCCATGGCTATAATTATTTTGAAAAGCGTCAGGGGATAATTTACCCAATTCACCCCTCCCAATACGCTGTAGTGTATCTGTATATTTCCGACATGTCAACATTAAAAGGAAAGTGCCCTTTTACTGCAAGCAAATGCTCATATCGACTTATTATCTCTGCACATGCTAGAAGGCAGACATGCGCCCAAATCACACGGTCCTGTCAACTTCTTTGAATTTTACATGAGGAGTAATCCCAAAATCTCGCAATCTGTTCGATCTCACACGGCCAGGTGGGGTTCACATAGAAATTGATATTGAGTGTAATCCTCAACGGCATGATGCCGTTGAGACTATCCCCTCCATATCTTGGAATACTGATGGATTTTTATTTGCTTTTATTACGAATCAATAACAGACCATCAGACTGTGTATTAACTTTAATATCAAGTTGTCAAGCATGACAAATAAATCGTGTAAATATTTATGTATTGATTTTCCTTCACAGTCCTGTATCATGTATCAAATTACAAGTGCTTATTTTTCATTTTATAACACGCCCGCCCACGTCATCTCATTCTTTCTCTCTCTCTTTTTCTCTTTCTCTTTTTCTTAGTGTATGGGAAAGAAAACCGACGTTATTTTTAGTTAACTTTAATAGAATTCTTTCTCTATTCGTACCATTAAAGGGATCGTTTAACAATGTTAAATCTGAGATACACGGCCCTACGTGTTATCAGTGTCTGTGATATGGTGTAATATTGAAGCCCTAAAAAAATTGCGCTTCAAAATGATCAAGAAGTGCCTCAAAAAAGTAAAAAATCTTTGAGTGACCGGTTTTACCATACTCGTTTTCCCCAATAGACTGTAGTGTTATGAAAACCGTCAGGCGAACGGTTTTCAAAATTTGTAATTCCAATCATAAATATCTTGACAATCAGACAGGCGATCGGCTTGTAAAAGTCATGGGGTTCCTGACTGACCTAAAGGTTTATAATTATCATTGCATCATGAGCTAAATCCAGAATTTTGTTTCAGAATCTGAGACAAAGTTACCGGATCCCTTTAAGTGAGAAGTGACTCGAAATTTACCTTAAAAATTTAAAAATGAGAGAAAGGGGGATAAATATAAATTAAATGTAAACTTTATACAAATGGAACGACGAAACTATAGAAAGAAGCGAAATAGGGACAACCAAGTGAGACTGGAGAGAGAGAGAGAGAGAGAGAGGGGGGGGGGGAAGGGGGCACGAAGGCAGAGCTGGAGAAGCTGGCAAATTTAAGGAGTGATACTCATTGAAGAAGAAAAGGGCAAATGAATAAGAATAAACCAAGTTCATGGACAATACAAATGCTATGAAACATGATCTTGTTTCAAAGTCAACAAAGATAAAGAATTAGCTGAAAATTACTTTTGGATTACTCTTTAGTGCCGTTCATGAAAAATAGTTTTAAGATAATATTTGTTCACAAAGATACCCTTATTATAGTTTTCCCCTTTTCAAATCTATTCAAAAAAGGTATAAATATCCATATTAAAACAATCTCTTATTCATCAACTGAATTATTCTACTATTAAAACTTTAATTCGAACCTTCGATGGGCAACGTTAAGCCTACAGCACCCAATGAGACATCCAAGCTCATGCCAGAACAGGTACAATTAGGCTTCATTAACTCTTGATAATCAGAGCTGTTAAAACAAGCGGCACCTACATTATTTTTCCAGAACATAAGGATATTTGAAATTAAAAATTGATATCACCCTAAATGCTTAAAGGTGTGTTCGGATTTAATGCATTTTTAATAGTTCGGTAGGACGTTTTTTAAAATAAAGATCAATCTGATTGGACGGTATATAGTCCTGATGTCGTACATCGTTAATTTTCTTAGTCGCTAGCATTTGGGGAGTTATGCATGAGACTAGTTCTCGAGAATGCTTCGCCTTCTTCGATAATATTCCTTGTATGCAAAATTTTCCCAATATTTACCTTAAGTTTCGCAACAAATTCTAAGTTCGGCAAATCGTTTTAACAATGAAGGCGGCCATGTGGCCGCGTTTTACCCAACATTTCTAAGAATCTGGGACCCATCTCTTTCGCCATTTTTCAGTAGTCAAGGGTATATTTAAGTGGTGAAAACATCTAGGGACAAAACTTCCCAGAATTTCCGACGCACAATTACACTTCGGCGTTTCAAGGTAGGAGTTCGCCGTTCGAGGTCGAATTGCACATGGTCGCTCGGCTCAAACAAAAGGATTGAAGGCTTTAAAGAGGGATAACTGAGTGAAATTCGAGGAGGAAGGAATGAAGTGCATTTCTTGCTCACTGCAACACATGAGATGTTTACCCTTTTCACAAAAAGTTTTTTTCTCTTTCTTTCTTAAGATGAGCATTGAGTCATTGAAATACCAGATTTGATACCGTAAATCCTTTTCACCTTTTCTGCGGTTATGTTTCCAATCCTAGGTTGGTATCTATTGCATCGATGCATATATACCTGTAGAAGAAATAATGGATAGTCCCCGTGAGGGAACACGTACGTGTATGCATGTACAGATGTCGATTAATTCCCAGTTTATCGTGTTGTGATAAGTGCGTAGGTAAGCTTATAAACTACATTAAAGGGATAGTTGTGTTCTTGTTTGAAACCGAAAATGCCTTCAAAGTACATGGTTATTGCTATTATTCCTTTTTATGACATACCTAGTGCACTTTTAGAACCTAAAATTGTTATGAAGGTAACTTTAGACCCCAAAATGTGTGAATTTGAATACGACAATACCAATTCAGCACCACTATAAACAAAACATGGTGACCGTTAATTAATTAATTAATAAATTAATAATAACGATACACTGGCCGGCTGGTGCTGCGTAATAATATAGCCAACACGAAAAAGCCAACAAAAGCCAATATTAGCATTGGCTGGAATAAAACGTGTAAGGCGCTAACTCGTTTCTCAACGGCTGGTTCAAAATATCCGAATATGTGTGGGGTACCAAAAATATTAGAAATTGTTATATTTATCGATATTTCAGCCGTCTCTGAACCTATTTTGAGCAAACGAAGATGACTTTGTCATTTAAATTGTTTATTATTCAAATTTGACCCTCATTTTTTACCATCTCACAAAAAATATTTTGTGTAGCGCCCTCTTCAACAAACTCAACTATCCCTTTAATCTGTGTGATAAATCTTATTGATACATGTCATTTTGCATTGCTAAGTTGATGTTGATTTTCGCCTCGTTGGAACCAGAGGGTTGTTAGTAATTTGTTACAGTTTGTGAGTCCACACCCTCTATCCGCGTCCCCAAAAGCAACTCATTTCATTTATGTTTTGTCATAATGTTATCTATACTAACTATTTAAACTTCAACTTCTTATTGAATTATCCATGAAAAATTAATAACCATCATACCCAATGTCATAATCATAAAACAAGTTTACTCAGTATACATTCCAAACACGACGGAACTAAGTTGATACCTCCAATGATTCAACACGCAGGTAAATGGGATGTAATGTTCGGGCATACAGCTGTCGAATCAACGATCTGCTCTTTTGTTTTTATTGTACAAATAATTCATTTTATCGACTTTTGGAACACTGCCGACCTTCCTTTCTTCGTCCGTGTGTTTACTAGCCAGACTATTTATTTAATAAAACATTTTCACCCGGGGTAAATATATGTATCTGTACATAGTGGACGGGTCGGGCAGATGTTTTGTTAACTGTAGGCGGAACGTTAACCTAGAAATAAAGAGTGACGTAGATTTTAGTGTTTTTCCTAACCTAGATGGATATACACGTTGTGAATATCTGATGATGGAAAATTGATTTAAAAATATACGGCTATCGTGAAAAACTAAAAGAGAACTGTGTATATTTTAAAGGCAAGGAATGAAAGAAGAATAACAGAAATAGAAGAATAAGAAGAAGAAGGAGAAAAAGAAGAGATGAAGAAGAAGTGAATGAATAAAAAGACGAAGAAATAGAAAAAGAATAAGATGTAGAAAAAGAAGAAGAAGAGGTAGAAGAAGTAGAAAAAAGAAACGAGATGAAAAAATATAAAATGAAAACAGAGAAGAAAGTAAAAGGAAGGGGAGGGAGAAATGTGCTTGATTACATTTCATTAACAACTGGCCATTCTATATTTTTTGGGGTTTAGACATTAAAGATATTGAAGACTTAGAACAAAACACAAGGATCTTGAATTGGGTCGGGTTATTTAGTTATCACATCCTTCCCTTTTCTCTCTCTCTCTCTCTCTCTCTCTCTCCTTTTACACTTGTTTACAACCTACTAAGGTGCTGTTCTTGATTAAAACTAAAATGTGGAAATAACGTTCACTGTAGCCTTGAAATCATGTCGGGCAACCACCCCGTCCCAAGTTCACAACCTAAGTACAATTGATTGAAATGATGCGAAAGAGGGGCCTCAAAAAGTGCCTAAAGGCTCCATGCTACACCGATTTGTTATCACGTTATGTAAAACAAACGTCGATGCTCTTCAAAGTCGCGGGGTTGCACATCGGCATCGCACGGCATCGCGGGTATGGCAGGCGTTTGGTGCCATAAAGGGCACAAATCATGTCCACGTTTGATGGTCAAACATCTCATTGCTCATCCCGTTGTTAAAAACTTCTCCATTTGTGTTTTATTGACCAATCAGAGCGCGTAAAGTAGCGTCAGTCAATCAATCCCTATTGATCTTTAGTTTGTCAGGATGGATGACATTGCCGTTACCAAAAAAATCTTGATTATAGCGCTTTAAACGGAATACAGTCGTCACTAAGCGCTATATATACAGATATTTTTTCCACGGTCATCGGATTCACCCACTCCCTAACATACTATTATGTTCACCATTAGCGCATATAGCGATTTCTATCACAATGGTTTTTGTCATCCTACCAGGACCCCAATTCTATTTTGGGTATGGAGTGGTAGATGTAAATGAATGTCTTGCCAAAGGACATAAGTTGAACATTTGTGGCACAAAACGCCTGCCATATCGCTGGAAAATTGAAAACGTTCGAAGCGGCAATCAGTAATGTGGAAGATCAATAGTGAAAGCAAACCAGTGTGTTTGCCTCCGGATTCCATCGCTTGCTTGAAATAACAATTATGAGAAGAGAAATCGAAACAAATCATGGCACATCGTGTTCGTTTGACAAGCATGTGTACCCCTCAACTGTCAATAGTTGAGCATTTTGCTAATAACTTCGTTCCGACTACTCGTCCTTGGTCGGCTTGTCTGAACAACTTTAGAACGGATTTGCTGCGTCTACTTCTACAACTATATTATATTCGTACTTCTTGATTTAAAAATAACACTCTAGTTTTCCTAAATTTCTTATAAAACAAGGTAGGATGTGACACATTATGTTGAAAGAACCTTAAAACTGAAATTGTCAATATTACACATTTATAATATTCATGATGCTGTTTATAAGGGTGTATCCAGCACTGTTTTATTATTATTAAACTGTCTAAACACATGCAGGTCCTTGTTTTAATCATTGCGTACTTTATGTTCTCTAATAGTAGTGTCGATTATTTTGAGGGCGATCGGTCTTCGGACTGAGAACCACATAATTATTATTATTATTATTATCATCAATATTAAATAAAACTTTTTCCAAACTTTATCAGTGTAGAACAAAAGCGAAACCTTTACAGAATATCGAATATCAGATCTGTCAAAAGACAACAACGAAACTGTCACCATTTTATCTTACTCTATTAATAGTTTTTGTCCTCAAAACCCATCTTTGAGAATTAATAATACGGCCTAGCGCGAAAAACCCACATCGTATGGGGAATGAGAGCATCATACGGCGAGTAACACACATAGGCCTGAAGTTCAAGGATACAGCTGTAAATAATTCACATCTTGAAAATCGTTATGTCCCGTCCTAAATTGTCATGTCCTATCTTCTGAGTGTTTACTGTTATTAAATAAGGAAAAAAGAAAACAATCTTCTTTACTTTTGTCTTTGTCAATAGATACCCTCCTCCTCACTTAAGCCTCATCTCCTAGATGGAATTCAAACCGGGCGTCCTTACCCTGAAATCAACCACAGAATATTGGTTTCGCAGTAAAGTTACTAAAAAGGTAACTGCGATGAGCCCATCTTGAAACCACAAACTTCATAAAAGTGTAAACCAATGCTATTTATTGACCACAGTGCAAGCGCGCGTACAGCTAATTGGTCAGCGGGTTGTAGTGTGATATACCCTTACTATTCTTATACAACGAGGTAAAAGTGGAAAAGCGAGGGTACGTTTGTAAAGGCACTGGCCCTAATGTGTGTGTGTGTGTGTGTGGAGGGGGGGGGGCTGACTAAATAACCGAAGGGGGCAAATAAACAAGAAATCAGCGGGGATGGGAAAGGTCTCATTGCAAATCCATCTCGCAATCCCCTTCTCTATTATATTTATGTTCTCCTTTGTGTGAGTGACTGTGTGTGTGTCTTTTTTTTTTTTTTTTTTTTTTTTTTGGGGGGGGGGGTACATTTATTGAACAGGTACTGGCCCTAATGGGGGGGGGGGGTGGTACTGACTGAATAACCGAAGGAAGCAAAACACAAGAGATCAGTGGGGATGGGAAAGGTCATTGCAGCTCCATCTTGCATTCCCCTTCCCCATTTCGTTTACTTCTCTCCCTTTGATAATTATGTATGTCCTCGTTTGTATGTGTGTGTGTGTGTGTGTGTGTGTTAGGGGGGGGGGGGAGAGCACATCCCTCACATTCCCAAATAGCTACACCATTGCTGGCTACGATTTCGTCGCCTGATCGCTTTCAAGGTTGAACATCTCCTGGGATTTTACATCATGTATTATATATCGTTTCGATTGAAATGGGGAAAACCAGCCAAGGAATGCAAATTCGATCAAATGATATCAAACAGAGGATCAAACCCTGTGAATATACACCCATCACAATCAATATAGTGAGGATATCTACTCATTTCTTACATAGAACGTGATATGTACAGTTGTGGACATACAACCGACCAAATCAATGACACCCGATTATTAACCTCTTTCTCATTCATTGCGGGATATACAGTGTGCGTCAGAAAAAAACGGATTATCGATGTAATTAGCACATAAAGGAACAATCAACGATACTCGCATTGTAAAGATATATTGACTGCTACGAGAGGCATCGCTTTTTTATAGGAGCAAGGGGACGTTTCATCCTGCTATGACTCAGAGGCGCGCCGAGGCAGTCCATAATCTTTTG
The DNA here is from genome assembly GCF_000002235.5 of Strongylocentrotus purpuratus. Taxonomy (NCBI): domain Eukaryota; kingdom Metazoa; phylum Echinodermata; class Echinoidea; order Camarodonta; family Strongylocentrotidae; genus Strongylocentrotus; species Strongylocentrotus purpuratus. The sequence goes on along the minus strand of NW_022145600.1, from coordinate 28,487,608 downwards.
TATACGGGATTCAAACATTTTGTACACGTAAACCAATGGAGATTTCAGCAAAATCTAACTCTGCGGCACGTTATCCGGGGCAACGGGCATCTTTCTCATAAACTATTGACCGTTAGGCGGGCATGGCTAAAATCACGACTCCAAATTCGACCAATTAGATGACAAGAGTTATTCAACATAGTAAAGAGAGGTATATTAGCACATAATGCTTTTATTGATTTGACATTTCGATTAAAATCGAAACGTGATCAATGACGGAGAGCTGCTGAGGGGCAATGATTTTTCCGATTCGTGTCAAATTTGCTTCTGCCCAAGTTTTGAAAGAAATTGGTGGTCAACGCAAGGTTTGAATGAATAGTTGAATGAATTTTCCAAATTAATGCTCTCGCACATGACCATCATAAAAGCAACCGCTGAACAACATTCTTCTCAAACTTGGGGAAAAGCAATTAAGGCATGCTCTCTGATAATTATTGCCTATTGCACAGTCATCCGTGATCGCCTTTTGATGAGCAACCTATCAAATTAAAGAGGAGATTATCAATCAACTATCACGCCATTATATTATACTCCGGTCATTTTTACTTCGTTTATAAGACGCAAGCGCTTGAATAAGTGTTCCCCCTCCCCCTTTTTGTTGGACTCAACCCGTATACTCATTAATGTGATTTTGTTGTGCTCAGCGCATGTGGCAATAATCGAAACTCGACATGAGAGCCCCCTATCAATAAGGTTTGGTCAACAGCGGGTTTCAGGTGTTACGGGGGGACCTGGGGGCCTAGGAAGGGGTTATAAAGAAAAGCAATGAAAGAAACGTATTATTTCAGCGACCTGCATGTGATGCAAGAAACAGGGCGTCGCAATGTTATCTTTTTCTTCTTCGAGGTGTTAGAAGAGACCGGGAAAGTAGAAAAAACTATTCTATGGGCAATGAGATGGGATTTGCATTATATGTTGGGAAATTGAACATGAAACATAATCTTTTTTTTAAATAGCCTTTGCTTTCATTTCACGAGACACCTCACTGTAAATGTATATCAAGTGTATGCGTGTGCTTGTTTGTTTTTTGTGTGTTACATAATTTTGTATAATTATATCTAGCGAACATTCTAAACTTTGAAACATAATGTTGTAACTCATAGTGAATGAAGGAAGGAATGGAGAAAGAAAGGAAGAAAGGAAGGAAGAAAGAAAGGAAGAAAGGAAGAAAGGAAGGAAGGAAGAAAGGAAGAAAGGAAGGAAGGAAGAAAGGAAGGAAGGAAGAAAGGAAGAAAGGAAGAAAGGAAGAAAGGAAGAAAGGAAGAAAGGAAGAAAGGAAGAAAGGAAGAAAGAAAGAAATGAAGGAAGGAAGAAAGGAAGAAAGGAAGAAAGGAAGAAAGGAAGAAAGGAAGGAAGGAAGAAAGGAAGAAAGGAAGAAAGGAAGAAAGGAAGAAAGGAAGAAAGGAAGAAAGGAAGAAAGGAAGAAAGGAAGAAAGGAAGAAAGGAAGAAAGGAAGAAAGGAAGAAAGGAAGAAAGGAAGAAAGGAAGGAAGGAAGAAAGGAAGAAAGGAAGGAAGGAATGGAGGATTTGAAACTTCATCATCCTCTACCTCTCTATTTCACTGACCGGGTATCAGTAGAATTGCCCCTTTTTTCTTTCAAATCCTTCGTTTTTTGATAACCTTCTTTTTTTGTTATTGACTTGTTTTTTCAATCATACGAACATACGACACGACCAACATCTAAAGTGATGCAGGAAGAACGTGGGAAGACCATTTCCTCTCAAAAGCTTCACAATTAGTGGCGTACGTTGCGTTCATTGATAGCAGGGGGACTTTGACAACATAATATCGGGGGAGGGTGGATGTAGGTCACTGCTCTAACCCCGTGCGTGGAATTGAAGTTGATAATGCCATCACTTAATAGTGAATGGGAGTCATCGTTTCATCTTATTTTCACGCTACATTCCCATCTCCTTTCTCTGTCTATTTTTTCCTTCGCTTTCTAATAAGGGGGCTTTTGTCCCCATGCCCCTCCCCTCAGCTACGCCTCTCCTTCAATGATGAAATCACATAGCATGCGAGGATCGATCGGAATACATCGAAATAAGAACGAGGTTGAGGGAACAAACCCGATCGAATACAGGTGTCTCCGAATGTTATCGACAATCACTGAGTTTCACTTAAATCTCAAATTTCATCCACTGGCCTGTGGCCTGTAGTGTAAATCGCAATGGCGATGATATAGCCTTGGTACATGGGTCCTCCTATAGGGTATATTAAATGGGCTAATTCCCGAGAGCTACTGTTTTGATAAAGTAGAGTATTGTACTGGTCCTTCTGTCGCCCCAGCCCCTCTTTATCTATCTCGCTTCCTCATTATTTCTTTCTTCCTAGCTTGCTATCTTGTTCTCTCTCTCTCTCTCTCTCTCTCTGAGTATGTAATCCACGAACACTGAATTTCACACTTAAAGATAAAGTTGAGTTCTGGTCAGGCGATTGCATTGTGAAAGAAACCGTGTGGAATCGATCAGAAAAATTTGATCATGAATTGGTGTATACTGCAAGGTTCTGGAATCATTAAAATGATACAAAATTAAGCGCAGACTTGGTAAGAGTAACAAGCACTGTACACAGAAAGCTCTATATGGGACTACACAGACATGGGGCATAAAAATGAGGCCCACATTTTTAAGCTGCTGTTACATTTCATATTAAGAATATAAAGGCATTTCAAGAGCCATGCAATTTTTTGCTGACGCCCTTTCACATTTGCATAATAACAATGAAAACACTCACAAATTATGTGTCAACTCTCCACAGAACTCAACCTTCTCTTTAAGTGTTTCATCTACTTTCCTACTTTGAATAGTTTCATGTTAATAATGTTAACGTATTAGTACATAGATCTTCCCATGGGGCATCAAAAATGGAGTGATGATATTAAATCGTTTTTATGTTGTTGTTCTTCATTTGTTTTCGGCTCTCTCTCTGTTGGTCTATATGTCTGTCTATCTCTTTCTCTCTCTTCCAACAACCTCCAAAATGAAGCGATCAGTAAGCATTATCATAAATAAAAATCGAGTTGTTCTACGATAAACCTGAACTCTATGATATCAATGATTATTTAGTATCAATGCCTCATGTTTACTTGCCGCACTTCTATATTTTCTTTTGCATATCTGAGAGATTTTAATTAGAAACATACTGGGGTTTTCCCGTTTGTGTATGTAGGTAACTCTATCGATCTTTTTAGATTTTAGCAAAAGTGCGTGCGATAATGAGAAAGAGAGAGGGAGGGAGACGGTGACAGTGAGACAGAGACACAGAGAGAGAGAGAGAGAGAGAGAGAGAGAGAGAGAGAGGAGAAGAGAAGAGAAGAGAGAGAGAGAGAGAGAGATGGTCCGGTCAATCGCGGGTCTGACAGGCGTGACAATCTTTGAGTCGATCTTTAAAATTGAGTAGCATTAACGGATTTGTAGGTCAACCGACTTAGGTTCAAGTGTGCTGGCCCACGGATTTTGAATTATGACAAGAAAATTACCAATTCATTTCAACACACTCCACTCCTCCGTTCCTTTTCGATACCTTTCCTTCTAACCTTCCTTCTGTCTCACTTCTTTTTCATTTCTTCTTCTCCTTCTTCTTCTTTATGGTAATGCATGGTTATCTTTATCATTATTATTATTAATATTAGCATTATTATTTTTTAAAATCCGTATTATTATTGTTATAACCTTTATCATTATTAACATCATCAATATCATCTTTATCGTTTTTATCATTGTTAAATATCGTCCCTTCTTCTAATCTCTCTCTCTCTCTCTCTCTCTCTTCTCTATCTCTATCTCTATCTCTCTCTCTATCTCTATCTATCTCTCTCTCTTTCTCTCCCTTTCTCTCCCTTTCTCTTCGTGGTATAGCCTCTGTATCCCCAATTTATGTCGTTGTCACTTTGCGATTAATCTGTTTCCTTAACCATCATGCAAGAGACAGCATGCGAATATGCCCCATTAAAGGAAACAAATGGTCATTCATCGACCTAAAGTCGATAATTGTTACTTTCACTCTTATTTTCTTTCCTGTAAACAAAAAGACTATTACTATAAGCCAAATGAAAGTAGTTTGCTAAGAAAAATCTTTAAACAAAAAATGACGGCATTAAGTTCAACTTTTGACGTTTACCCTTATTTACCATCGGAAAGAAAATATTTAATTACAGAAATAGACATTGCCCGAACACCGACATCATAGGAAATGATCTCTCTCTCTCTCTCTCTCTCTCTCTCTCCCCCGAACCCCCGACCCCAAAGAAGTCTCCAAAATAACAGAAATATCAAGTTGCATCGAGTACGCAGTTCTTGCACGCACCGAGGTCTGACAGAGGCGACAAAATTCTCCGCCCTTAAGTGTAGCACATTTTCCAAACCTTTAAGAAGATTGTTTTACCAGCTGCCTCATGTTTGAGAATGTGCTTCTCTGAATCATCAATCTTTGGGGGAAAGAGCTCGTTTCTCCTGTAAGATTTTTGTTTGTTGAATCGTCTGTAATTTGCTATATTGTTAACTGATATTAACCTGAAATAACAAACACGAAATACCTTTAAAGAAAAGAAAGTGCTGTACATCCACAAACGTTAACATATTAATAATTTGATTATAAATATTGATTTGGGCCCGGATTTCTCTACAGGATAATGATGACGACAACTATGGAGAGATGAACTCAAGGTCAATTTAAACACCACTTATTGACGTCATCGACAACTTCGTACATAGCACATGGTACAAATGACCTACAAAATATCCACAAATATTTGAAACTTGGAGAAGTTGCACTTTTCGTAATTTGGAATTTCCAATGCCAAAGTGAGGGAAATACTTCATGAATACCTTTTGTTTGCCCTCTTGGAGAGAATACTTCCTCCTGTGTATCACAGAATATATATTCGGTGCATCGATAAGTATCAAATGCATAACTTTCGAGAAGTTGTTGGGTTTTACGATTTTGTAACAATGACTTACATGCGCAGATAGTGTGAACATGACGAAGTAGCTAAGTAGCTTATTCAAATAACTTTATTTTCCGAAAGTCGTTGCGATCATGATATTGTATTATGCAAAATAGAGATTTTTACAAGGAGAACAAGCTTCACCAATATTGCACATAGGATTAAGTTAAAGGCCATGGTTTGCTACAAACTCAGTTTAATGGATGAAGCTTGCGTTAGAACCGAACTCTTCAATAAAACAGAAATGTACAAGACAGTAATGTTATACTACCTGCAGGCGTATATCCATTACTGTATGTAGACAAACGAAAACGCAATTCAACTTGACCTTCACGGGCTAGAGGGCGTTTTAGCTTTCAAGAAGCAGGCGCAACAATTACGCATCTCTCATTCGAGAACTTTAAGAGAATGTTAGGCTGTAAGTTTTTTGAAGTGTTATTTTTGTTTATTCTTAATCATAAATAGATGGATTAATATTGAATGGTTGCAAAGACGCCAATTGAAATGGTTATGGTAATGATTGCTTTAAATAAGTGACCCTTTTGATGCTCCAATAAAGAATGGCTTGTCCTTTGAGAACATGAAAGTCCGAATAGGTGCAGATTTAACAGAGATAATATTATTAGGTACAGTGTACAATTAAAAGAGCTGTTACATGTACAATTTTACTCGTCGTTTCCTTTTGGATTCTCAGTTTTCTTTTACGATTTACTCTCCCATTTTAATTTTTTTATTGTCCCCTTATATTTTTGGGGTCAGCCTCCTCATGTGAATCTTTCTTCACTTGCCATAAATCGTGTCATTGTTTTTTCTTCTCCAAATTGACACCTTACATGAATTTGAATACAAAGAAAACAAAATCATTACTCTCATTGTATTATACGAATTCGACGAACTGCGCGATATAAAACCTTTTTTCACATTTCTCTTGACAATAAAATCATTACTTTACCGATTCCCCTGTTGTTCAATTCAATTAGGAGAAGTTGGTAGACTTGATAGATTTCTGTCCGTAGAGGATTCCTGAAAGATAAAAACGAGGCACAAATGTGTCTCCTTGCTCATGATATTAAGGATTCAAAAGAGACACATTTTATTCCTGGTTCTTTGAAAAACAGAATTCACGATTGCTAATGAGTAAGGTAAACGTTGTTTATGATGCAAATGATGTATCGCCTTCAGTACGAAAGTGTTGGAGGTCTCTTTCGAAAGCCGTCGAAAGCCTATAATGGTTAATTTTGTTTTTTAGGGGTATGACGATAAAGTCACAAGATAATTTGGAAAAACATAGCAAGATATGATAGACGGTATTCTACATTAAGTCAATAAAATCGATGATCATTATATTTATTTTCCTTTTTATCATCTTGGAATTGGTTACGAGTTGCGCTTAAAGGTTATAGTTGAGTTCTGGCCATGCATTGGCAGGGTGAAAGCAACTGTTTGGAAGCAAATATTGATTATATAAAAGATAATAATGATAAGAAACGAACTCAGTCTTCTTGAAATTCACGAGCACGTCACACAGAAATGTGAAAATGGGACTGCGCGGACAAATGGCACGTGTCTTGTCCCAAACCCTTCAGCTCGTTATCATCCGATCTTAAAATTGAGGCCTTACGAAGGGTAATCCTTTTGTTCAGGGAACATTTTTATCTAATGTTCTTCCAAACCAATATTAAAATTAAATAAGCTCACAAAAATGATTATCAAAAACAGAATCCGACCTTCTCTTCAGCCCCATAAATAGTTTTATGCGGATGAAACAGAAGATGATCACATGTTTGCAATCCGCAAACTAGCAGTGAAGAATTTCTTCCCACTTTCCATTTTCTTCAATTGACGTTTTATCAGCCGGCTCGGCGTGTTTGCTTTGCCGTGTCAACATTACAATCCCCTTGGAAAAGAAGTGCGTGTTTGTTCTGGAAAAACAAAGAGGGCGTTTGCTAAAGGATGTGATTAGCATGTTTTCAGACGTTCCCCGTGACTGCCAGTGGAGGCGAATCCAGGCTTTCCTCAGCTGGGGGTAAGGGAAGAGTCAAAACTCAATAAATCCTTTGAGAGCCGGAAATAACCCAGACAAACAAACAAACAAGTCCAACAACGGAAACTAAAACAAATGAACAAAATACATTGTCAGTGGCAGACTAAGAAATTCTCCGGCGGGAGGAGCGGGGGTTAGCAAAACTCTGGATATTTTATGACAAGCAAAATAATACCAAAATAAAAAATAAAAAACGAGAGAAAGAACGGTGATAGGTAGTGAATGTTAAGAGCATCACATGCACGCTCACACCACGGGATGGGCTGCAAGCATCTTCTACATTTTTTTTACCAAGTATATTTGTACGTCCCTCTCTCTTTCTCTCCCCTTCTCTATCTATATCTCTCTTCTTTCTATCTTTCTCTTTCTTTCTCTCTCTCTCTCTAATGCTCTTTTCTCGATCGCTTTCCCTCTCTCACTCTCTCGTTCTCCCTCTCTCTCTATTTGTCTTTTATTTATATATCTTTCTCTCTTTCTCCTTGTTTCTTTCTCCCCCCCCCCTCTCTCTCTCTCCCTCTCTCTTTCTCCGTGTCCCGTTCTCCCATTTTCTCTTAATTTCTCTATATTAAAAAAACAAAAAACAAAAACAAAATCGTAAAAATTCGATGGCACGCATTATCATGATTGTTTCAAGACCTCCCGGGAAATACGTAGTGACAAGGCAATGACCCTATACCCATGAAACACCATCACCATTGGGAATTAATGTTCCAGCCGTTACAGCGAAGATCTACATACATCATCAATATGTCTTAAAAAAGGTGTAAAAATGTACTAAAACTTCTTGCAGTTAATCTGTTTGGTAGTTACTATATATGAGAATTTAAGGCAGGTGGGAGGATGACCGCATGGTTTTGTCATTATGTTATAAATTATTCATCTCTGGACTAAAGCCAAATGACTTCTGAGAAATCTTCGGTAGATATGAAAACACCTAGGACAAATGCATGCAAAGGCGTACGAGACAGTGGCTTCTGAGACACTAGAATGTACTCATATCATTCGGGGCACCCCCCGCCTCATTTCATGGCCTTGAGGGGGTATTAACAAAAAAAGTAATCTAGTACATTTTGATGACGAAAATACAATTCTTATAGAGTAAATTGTCAATATTTCGAATTTTACAACTGCTGAACTGGCAGTTAACATTCAGATGGGAGACGTTAGCTCCCTATTAAAAGCGTGCCAGCACGTCAAGAAATAAATGTTATGTGAAAATATATCCATTATGAAACACGATCGCAACGTCTTTCGAGAAACAAAATGAACTCAAGATATATTTCAATATTATTTTGGTACATCCCATAGAAATCATGTTCGGATTACGTCATAGGTGACGCACAAAGGCTCTTGAAAATTGACTGTGGTTGATTTTTTTCGGAAGTGGTTGCGATCGTCTTATTCAATATCCAGATACAGTGGATGGCTTCTTGTAATATTATATTAGTATCTTATAGGCTTTTTGTCCTAAAGTCAATGTCTGCTGGAAATAGTTTGACTAACGTTTTTTTGATTGACATCAATTTGATTAAGAATTGTATTAGGATTGGAAAGATGACGCACAGCCTTTGGCTTCAGAGGACCATGTCCATCTAGAATACAGAGTGATAAGTGGGTATGAATGGAGACAAAGATTGAAAGGCTGACATTCATGAGAAAATGTAATGATTTTTTTCATTCGGCTCGAGGGAAACTTGATCTCCTTTCACGCTGAAGGTTGAAAATTAATGGCTTTCTATATTTTTATAAGCAGTGGAGGATGTCGGATTCAGAAATTCTTCCCGAAAAGAAAACATTTCAAAAGTTTTCAAAAAATATAACGATTTCGCGTTCATCATTTTAATTTCGATAACACATTTGCTGACAAGGGAAGAAGGGTGACGAGGTAAAATAGTTTTGCTGCGTTTCTACAGAGAAGGTTGAGTTCCGAGAAAGGCGAAAATATATTTGAGCTTCATTATTTTGTTTCCCCTGCTTTATAGTGTGTGAGAATAAACATTCGAGCCTGATGGCTGAAGCGTAATCTTGGACAGATGAAGAAAAGAATGAATAAATAAACGTTTTAGTTTATACATATATATAATTATACAAAAGTACGATCACACAGAATGTATAAAAGGGTAAACATCAAATATCTCTCACTAGTATTTTGCTTTTTTAGAGACTTTAATTCTACTCTGGAACGTTCGACAAAATGTCAAATTGTGTGAGGATGTGGAAACAAAATCTCAAAAACAGCGTGGGCTGCCTTTTTGAACGTAACCCGATTCCTCTTTGACGAAAGAGTGATGTAGATGTACGGTAAAATGTCAATTGCCTTGACGGACGAAGTCCACGCCAATCGCCAATCTTCAAATATCAACCTACATATGCATACCTCATTCGCTCCTTTTCCCCTCCCTTCAATTATCACCTGCGCTAAAAGAGGGTTCGTTCCAAATTGTTCGAGAGTAACTGCCTGCACAAATACCGCGAGCACAACAGTTGATGCCGGGAGAAGATTCTGAGCAAACAAATCTTTTCCTCGGGATCAGTCAGCATCTTGCCAAATCGTTAGAATCAGTTGCGACTCTCTGTCATTAATACCCAGCCACACCGTAGCGATCTTAGGCCCTATTCTGAATATCATTTGATATAGAGAGAACATCGTATTGGACGTTCTAAATCGTTCTGATTCTTTGTAGTTCTCTTTTATTTATGATGAATGATTCTTGCACATTGTAAGGGTGGATTGAACATCGCATCAGACGTTTTTTTTTTTTAATCGTTCCGTTTCTTACTTGTTATGTCAAGCGTTACTTGTGCTTGGAATACATAAGTCAAAAATTGCCCAGGACGTTCTTGATCTTTCTGAATCTTTGTAGTTCTTTCTGAACATTTCTTGTGCATGCTACAGATGGAGGGGGAATTATATTTGAACGTTCTAGCTTGCTCTGATTCGCTTTAGTTGTATTTTCTTGTTACAATAAGAGATACATTAATATGCAGCGTACAGATATGGAGAAATATCGCTTAAGGCCTCTGAATCTTCTGACGCATTGTAGATTTTCTTGCTTTAACAGTTTTATATGTGGTTAGTCTTGACTGCGGAAAGTGGTTACGACAGGTGAAATGTTAACACACATCATGCTCATACCTCCGCGAATCATGGCGATCGCTTAACACGCTAAAGATTGTTATTCCTGAACGTTGTCAACTTTGAGAGAAAAAAGGGAATACTTAAAGACAACAATGTTCATGTGTCTGCACGTGCGTTGTGGTCCTTTAAAAATAATCGCCACAGTGGGACTGGACCTTTATCGAATCAACATCAGTTGTGATAAGTTAAAAGGAGTGAATGCAGAGGTTAATGGTAATGCTAGATGACAATGTTGCAATCAGTCTAAAAGCCGCTGCTATTTTTGTCTTTGGTTTACCACTTAAAACTCTTTCAACAGTTTTGGAAGAGGCTCACATTCTTTAGAAGCTGTACAAAGTTGTTGTTTTTTCTTGACAGAGGAATCAAAGAACTGGTGACATATGGTAATAATGTACTTTATCTGGTTGTCATATTACTTCCCCTTGCTTTTTTGTTGCTTTTGCAACTTTTGGGATGACATTAATCTGCACCCGCCCTTGTCAACTCATGTAAATGTGTTTGTGGTAATTCCTTCAGTGTTTTCAGCGCTTTGGGGCGGTAGTACGACATAATTGTACTCCTGCGACGATTTATCCGCGGTAGTTTCGTACACTAACTGAATTCCTAACTCAACCTTGAACCCAATAGTACACCTAACCCTAACCCTAAACCTAAACCTTGACTTGAACATAATTTCAACTTACACCCTCACCTTGTACTGTATTATATTTTTTAAAAAGTCAGTAGGCATTCTCATCGAAGCGAAATTCAGATCTTCCTTAGAGGTTATCTGTACTTGTTTATAGGAGGGATTAGACCGCCCTGCAAGTTCACTGGATAGCTGGTTATCTCATCAACTCAGCTCTCAATTAACATAAGAAAAAGAGGACCATGGGGGACCAATGGTCACTGATTTTTTGTATAGAGGGAGCAAGTAGCTACAAGTAGGACTGTGTGGTTTTAAAGTTTAGGGCAACGTCTTCAAAGCCTTGAACATCATTGCAATCACCTCTCATGTGCCTAATAACTTACAGCTCATTACAGTTGGTCGTAGTCGAGTGGTTTAATCACTCGACTAGGAATGCAAAGGTCGTGAGTTCGAGCCCCAGTTATGTTATTATTATATTCTTGTTTTAATATGTGTCAAAGCAAATGCAGAACATAAGAGCTTAATTCATTTGGATTTGGTCAGAAATTGTGATGTTATATATAAGATGCGAATGGATTTTGAACGAACCTGCCATGTTATTAGGAATGAATATTTATTTATTCTTGCTAAATCAGATACAATTCAGACCTACCATTTCCCCTACTACCAACACTTTAAAACAAAATTGTAGTCCATCACGGACGTAAGATGCAGGGAAATTTCAAATTGATAAGAATGTCTTTTTTATTTTCAAGAGGGACCATGTCAAACTGCAATTATGTACTAATATAGATGTACTAGTATGAATTGCCCTTTGACGCTTTTATTAATCAAATTTTGATGGTGACATGGTGTCATTTTGGAAGTCCTCGGAGTGTGCTATCTGATGACATGTTATGGTCGTAGATGATGCTTTCAGTGTCGAGAAGGGCACCGAGTTAAAGTGTCACTTGAGTAATCTCTGAAGATGAAAAAAATGTTTTGTGGTTAAATTGTTTGAGAGCTCGGAGCAGGAAGAGTGGCGTTAACATAGGATGGGGCATATTGCAAATGGGACGGGGAGTGCGCGGGGGGGGGGGGTTAAAAAGGGCAGCAAAAGAGAGAGAAAGAGAGAGAGGCGAAAGAAATAAGACGATATGACAACTTTTATTTGATGGTCTTGTCTCACCTATATTATCCACCGAGCGATGCTCCCCTCCCTCCATGAATTGGTGAACTCTCGCTTTGCCAATTGTCGGGGATTAAGTCATGTTTGCCACTTTCCCCACAGGGCCTGTCGACCTTTAGCATGGCTAGGAAGGTCACATGACATTCATAAATTGTGGATCCTGGTATGTATGTAAGAAATATTTCGACATCTCCTATCACTGACAATGCCTGCTGATAATTATGAAGAAGGTTTACCAATTAGATACCAATGCGTTCGTATTTCGAGATTTTGTTCCATCACACACACGTACAATCGCGCTATCACACGCACACCCACACCCACATACACACACAGATGTACGCATACAGCAAAGAATCAAAATACGCGTTTAATGTCACTTTCCAAACATGATTTGTCAACCTGATAGCGTTGTTACGTTCGTTAATCAAGTTAAGTTGAAATGAGTTGAAAGCATATCTTCTCTTAGATATTTGAGGTAAGGTTTGCACGTTTCGCTTCTAAGAAAAATGCAAATCGATGGACATCATTGAAATTATGGGATTTTAGTATGGTTAGAATTTTCGAATACAATATTGTTATCTGGATCTCAATTTTAGAATGAGGTCCTTTGTTAGTGCCCTTCGGTTTTCTTCTACAAGACTTTTATACGTTTTGTTATCCACAGACATAATAATTCTTACTTATGTGCAGCCTTTACACCCGGGACTTTTGTATTATATATTTCCCATCCTTTCTCTGTGTTTTTCTCTATCCTTCCACCCCCCCTCTCTCTCTCTCTCTCTCTCTCTCCCCCCTCTATATCCCTTTCAAAAGAAGGGTTCGATTCAGAAAGAGAGATAGAGATAAAGAGATAGGGATGGGAGAGAAAGGGAAGAGAGAGATAGACAGCAAAAGAGAAACAAAGAGAGATAAAAAGGGATAGGTTTTCATGGGAGAAAATGTTGGCTAGAAATTTAAAATTCAATTCAAAGTTAATCACTCTAAGCATTTTCACAAGGTTATTTAATGGCACGCGTTCTCCCTTGCTTCTCTCTAAGAACAAAATTGTTAACAGTCTAGATCGCTTCCGCTTCGTATTTCTTTACACGGGAGATGTAATAGTAACGATGACTTTGAAGCAAATGATTATAGTAAGTACGTGTCTTAGGCATGGAATAATCATTATGGCTTTAAAATAAATTGAATCATGAATACTTGATGGTTGGCAATCAAGGTGCTCTATCCATCGAACTTCCTAATGGTAAATGGGGCCTGTTCCGGGCTAGTTTGCAGGCAGAAACTCTTTTCAGTCGGTTTGCTTTGCTCTTTGAGACGACATTGAGCTCTAAACTTTAGCCGCTCAAGCCAGATACTGACGTATCTATATAGGCTCTGCTCAAAGCTTAAGGAAATGTGGTAAGTGTTAAATTAGAGTCTATGCTTGCAGCCTTTTGTTTTACTTCTACCAAGGGCGGACTTGGACTACAATTTGGGACTTCAGGCCCTTCTGCAGCTTGATCAATCGCCCCCCTACAGGAGATAGGAAACCCCACTGCTTGGCTAGTTTCTATGTAGCGCACACAATCAGCTGAGCAAAAGACACATCCTCAAGACCTCAACGCTAAAACGGCGGGAGACAATCTTTTAATTCCTACGGTTTTTTCGAAGGGTGTGTTTTCGACGATTGCGCCATTGGTGGGGACATTGTCATACGTGTGGGCTGTTTGTTTGAAATGGGAGAGAAGAAAATCGAAGATTTGTAAATACGGACAGAATCTAGACTAGAGATAGACCTGCCGACCAGCCGAAAGACCGATGGACGTTTTCGAGATATTAATAGAATTCTTACTTTAATACACATGTATCCATGTTTACATCCGTTAGATATATCTCGGCTGAAATTCGTACTCCCATGGTTCAACGAATAAATGAAAGGAGACATGGGTGGCAAAAAGGGTATGAATTTACAAATTTTCATTTCCAATCTAACCTCTATCTAATATCTTTACGTGACACCAGGAGCTTTAAAAATAAAAAATAAAATAAATGACTACTTTGGAATGTTTACTATGCCTATGTCGAGACTAAATAAGGTTTAGTTTAATTGTGAGACCTTTTGTAATTTCCATGCATGTTAAGATAAGACTACGCATGTTGGAAAAAGAATTCATTTTGGGGTTAAAGGAAGAGGTCTTTTTTCATCACTTTGTCATATTGTATCCAGCATGTTTAAATGAGTAAATCGCATTTTCTCTATAATCATGATATTACAGTTGATTTGCTCGCTCGCGCGCAAGATGTAGAAAATAGAAAATTGAGAGTCTTGGAAGAGACACGAGAGACCTCATATCCAACAACCCATATCCCAAAATTGACACCTCCATCCCCTCCCTGGACCCAGCTTGCCTTACGTCATTAATCAAGACAATGCCACTGGGTCCTTTTTCTCGAATAACCATGGTCTCTCTTCATTTCAAAAATGTAAATTGTAAAAAGTAGATCTAACATCATAATGTATTTTATACTCAGGGAAACCTCATCGGCATCAATGCTGTTCTTCGTAAGAGCCCTTTAATTAGTATTACCCAGCAATTACAAGGTACCCATTAACACCTGGGTAATGAGTGACAACTGTAGATTTATGTCTAGCCAAAGGACTTTAGTGCTGGGATGGGACTCGAACCCTCAACTCTTGGATACACAGGCAAGTGAATGAACCAAGACGTTAAATAAAGAAAATCGGAAGACCTTTGCAGATAACATGTTAAAAAAAATCACCTCTTTAATCCATTATGATTCTGTGTTTTTTTTTTGTACATAATTTTTGTTGCGAAAAAGGAGCTCGAAATATCAAGGGAAATGTGGGTGTCACACATGTGCGATTCATCTTGCAAATGAGTCCCTCGCGGGAGGCCAAATATAAATGATTTCTAGCTTCTCGACCCCTCCATCTTTTTTTCCCTGCTCTCCGCCATTTTGTATATTTTATAATAGAAATAGCAATCTGATGACAACTAAAACCGTTAATTAAATACAGTTTCACCTTGTGTGTAGCTTCTGTAATGCATGTACATGGTACATATGAAATTTGATTTAACAATGTGTTTTGTTACAAATTGAGCCATAGCCTTTCTATATACACAAATATTGAATATCAAATAGCATTGAAACCTTTCCTCTTTATTGTCGGAGAATCCGGACGAGAAACCATGAATCAATTTTAGTTGGCCTTATGAAGTAATATTGAAAATAAGGATGAAAAGTCCTTCGTAGTCAGTATCAAGACCGATCTGCCCTTCACGCTTCTACGAATGTGCTCCACTTAGAGATTAGATCACCGACAATATTCATTTCACCAATGATGCAAGTCAGTGAGGAAGCACTTACGAGGAGCATGTGAACGCCCCCTCCCCCTTCCGAATGGTGAAAAATATAAACGAAAGCTCACAAAAAGTAGAGATAAGGAAAAGAAAAAGGGAGAGACATAGATAAGAAGACGCTTGGAAGATCTCTCGCATCTTTCCCCTGAAGAAAAGCCTTGCAAATCCGCTTTTATTTTCATATTAAGACTAGTGACAACCCCCACTCCTATCCCCTCACACTCATTCCAATCGTCCCCTCAACATATGGACTCACTGTACGCCACTGTTCAAAGTTCTTCAGGCATCACAAGGGCGTCAAGATTTGACCATGTCGTCAGTAATTACGGGAATTGTTCTCATGGGTTCTGAATAAAAATATGTAATACCAAATAACATTTGAACCCCCCTTGTTATTTCTTTAGATTTGGTCTTGTATAGTATTATTGAACAAAAAAATGACATCAGCATCGAGACTGATCTGCCCTTCACGCTTTACCGAATGAGCTCCCGTTAGAGACTAGATCACACCTTTTAATTTACCTACAGATGTTATGAGTTAGTGGCGGAGTTACGGGGGCACATGGAGCGTATGACACCCCCCCCCCCCACCAATTACGAAACTTGTTCTCCTGGTAAAAAAGGGTTTCTGAAAGAAGCATCATACCTATTGTTACCCCTGTAGGACTGACGATTTAGTATCAACGAGGTAAAACACCCTGCGATCTAACTCCTATGTACATGTATGTTGTTACTGGAAAGAATGTCCTAATTTTGTCGTAGAAAAGGAATCGTGTATGGCTATTATAAGTTAAAGGTGAAAAAGGGTGAAAAAAAAACAAAGAACAAGAGAATGGTTATGGTTCATTTGACACGATAAAATCTAGGCGAAATGTTGTACAAAAATCCTTTTTTAGATTCATAAATTAGTCCTGTTGCAATGAAATGTGAAACCATTGTTTAAAAAAAAAAGAAATCAAAATTTGATCTTTATGAGAACCCTTTTGATAACAAGAAACTATTGACTCATTTTTAACTAAGCGCTCTTTTGAGTTTGGTGGAATTAGATACATACACGTACCAATCCAAGTGATTCATATTTTAGTTATCCATTTTGTCAACGGAAGGCATAATAACACGATCAAAGACTTAGGAAATGTGCTCAAGGATAATTCAGTGGCATATTGTATTGCATATTGATGCCATGTTCGGATGACGTAATAATAGCTGTCATAGCATGATGATAAGAATGGTAAATCTGACTCATTTTATGTTCAAATGCTTTGCGATAATTTTGTTTGATATGAATCTATCTGAACAATTTGGTAATTTGAGCGTTTAAAAATTGGTTTAATTTGACCTTTCTTTACTGCTCTTTTTTAGTTTGGACACAAGTGAAACAACAAATTACGGCGGTGTTGATAAACTTAAAAACATTTAATATAACTCTGAAATCTGTTTTATATTTTGTTTAACCAGGCGGAGAAACAAAATGAGAGAATTCGTTTAAAAGGCTAAACGTGAGAGCAATGTCGTAAGCATGGTTCACGGCTGTACTCAGGAAACCCTGTACAGAAGGGGAGCATTATTTCTACTAGGTTAACGTTTCCGTTCCATACAAAAAGAATCGATAACAATGTTGTTAAAGCATGAATGAAATACATCTGCGAACCTGAGGCGCGACAGGTGTTTCGGTTTCATGCGTCAACTACATGAACAATTTTGGAGGGCATCGCACCAATCCCAAATTAGCGACAATGTGATGTTTATCGCAGATTTCTTATCGACGCCGCTTAATGCACGTTTTGTTTGTGGCGAAGAATCATAATGGGTGTTACATATCATAGTAAGAGACATTAGTTGGCGCGGGTCGCCATGGTTACGCGAAATGGCGGCAAAAATTGACGGAAGTCAGTCTGGCACGCATGCAGCAACATCGTCTTTGGAGGGACACGTTTGAGCGTGAGAAGGGAGCGTGTTTCAGGCTGTAGAACAGAGTCAAAGAGTGGGTAATGTGCCGAAAAATCAATCGAGCGTCTGTATTTATTTCTGTCTTTGGCGCCCTTTCCCCTACTGTGGTTGGAGGTTTGAATTGTCTTCTTAATAGTAGGAATGCAGTGTGCTTAACTGCTTCATAGTCGATTTCTCAATCTTGACTGAACAATCGTAGAAAGATTTAAAGAAATTGTAAGCTTGCCTGTAATACAGGGCATGTTTTCCCGAGCGCAGACCATACATGTATATCATGTGTAAATAATGTATTTCGCCAGAAGTTTAAAATAGCACTTTTTTTTTAATAATTCAAAATATAAGCATAGTTCATAATCCAAAAAAGTAGTTTAAATACGCCACAGTGAATTCGTCACTTAAAAGAGTTTTCAAAGGCATGGCGCAAAGGCCATTATAAATATTTTCTTTACCTTTCGGAAATCAATAGATCATGTTATATAGAAATAACTGCTCGTGGCTTTATTCAACCTTTTAAAACAACCTCAGCAAGCTTAAGGGAGGGACAGCTGAGAAACAGTCAAGTGAATGAACACCCTGTGAATGTTTGTAACCATTCCCTGAGGTTTCGTGAGAACGCGTAAGAAATGAAAGAGGAGTGCTCACAGGCGGCAGCAGGTGGACGAACATAAATCATTCAAAGCTAAGAAATTGGCAACGTTCACACGAGAGTGCTTTACCTTTCTATTTGAGTTTTAATCTTTGAGTTTATCTCTTCGTTATTAGGGACTTTTAGATTTGCGTGGACTGATACGTGTGACGTCCATTCAAGGCAGAGCATTAAAAGGACGTCGATCGTAGCAATCCACGTTGTCGTTGTGCAAATCTAAATGTCTCTAATGTTCATACGGTCGACGCACTTCCAGCTTCGGAAAATAAAGTTTAGTCCGAATTTTAAACCAGGATCGATCTGAAGGTTATCGCAAAACTACGAGGGGTGGAGAATCTTCGATCCCGGTTAATTGTCACGCGGGCACCAATAGCTTTAAGGTAACACCATCGTTAGGGTTACAACTACTGTTCAACCGTGTCGGGACATTGTTTCGTTGATATAGGGTCATTTTTAACACTTTGTTTAAATCTATGAGAGTGCCGTGTAAACCTCGCTTTACGTCTTAATATTGTCTTCGATGCAGCTTGTCAGAAACAGCTACAGTTGCAACCCCTATAGCTTCTAGGTGTTTAGCTTGGAGTGACAGCGGTTGGCAAAGCAAACCACATTTTCCGAGTCGTCGTTAATGTCTTCCTATAAGGGGGCATCACACTGAGCGGCGAATGCTTGCGAATGTAGCAAATGGGGTTTCGACAGGGTTCCTTAAAACCTTAAAAGGTTGAAAAAGGTTCGGAAAAGGTTGCAAGAAAGTTCGCAAACAGTTTTCATTGTCGCAAACAGTTTTTCTTTCAGAAAGTTGGCGAATCCAAATTCGCAACGTTCGTAGCATGCGCCGCTCAGTTAGATATCCCCTTAGAGGAAGACATTGACGACGACTCGGTAAATGTGGTCTGCTTTGCAAACCGCTGTCTCTTTAAGCGAAAATCCTAGAAGCTACAGGTGTATTCTGAGGTTATATTTATTGATTCATTTATCTATTTCATTGTTTAATTTATTTTAACGGACTAGCTCGGTCATTAACGAATCTGTTTTCCCTATAGGTTCTGTGCATTTTAAACGTTACAAACGAAGGAAAGCGGACAAAGTTCAACTACCTAAATCAAAGCTCTAAAGTCATCTAATGATATAACTAGAAATAAAAATGAAATGAATGAGCGGACATTACATACAACGAGATACTTAACTAACATGCAGTGAAAAGCACGCTTGATGAATATTAAACAAGATTTATTAATCCAATCGAGGAGGAGGTCGATAGAAAAACGTGAAGTTTATTGAATATATTATTTAAGCAATAATGATATGTTCACATCTTCTCTGGATATTGAAGAATAAACCATTATTTTGTTTTAGAAATTGGATTGAATTTTCCTCGGCGATTTGAAAAAAAGAGAAGATTTACACTGTGCAGGTACAGCACATGCAACATGAAGAAAATCTATGAGCTCACGTACATGCCAGTTTTCTTTTGTTTGTGTAAATGCAGGTGTTTTTGCTTTGCTTTTGTTCCTTTTTGTATTTTCAAAATCTGTTTTCTCAAATCATATTAAGTGGCGCAGTAGGTTTCAGAAATATATTTTGTTTCGAATGTTCTCAGTTCCCCCTTTGTGGTCCATTAGTAGAGCATATAATGAGCTTTTATAGGTATATAGTCATCAGTAAATTTCTCACATTTACTCTGCTCTTTATTCCTTGGAGCAAAGTTAGTGTGCCCCATACGGATATTTTAAATAGGAAGAAGACTGGTGTCAACAGTACTTATCATTAAGGTTTAAATCCCCCGAAATTTATATCATCAAGTTCTCCCCTTTGCTGAAATTGCTCGATTAATTATGCAAAAATGAGGCTGCCCATCTCATGAATAACAAATTTAGGAGCACAACCGGCCCATGCCTCCTTTAAACCCGTTGTGACATACTATAAATTTGCACACACAGTAACAAAACATTAAACCCATGGTGATGTTGTACTAACGCCATGAGGCTATCAGATTTAAGAACAAAATGGGCACCTATAGGCAACGGAAAATGCGACAACTTTATATCTTGCTTGCCAGGATTTCCCCCCAAAAGAGTGCCGCCCCCCCCCCGTCCTCCCTCTCCCGCTTGCATAAACTTAGATTCACCCCTGAGAGCTTTATGACGGAAAGGCAACTCGTCAAAGGAAGAGGCCAGTCTGGTATGATCGATGACGGGAAGAGGTAAAAGCAATAGCTAATACTCTGTAACGAGGGTAGATAATGATGGGCATCGACACAGGCAGGATGCTGTGAAATTGACGGAAGATGGGATGTCTTCGGCTTCAAAGGAAATTCCCACTCTACATTGATGGAAAGTTGTTGACTCGACGCATTATGCTGGAGTGGAAACATTCGATTTTATTTGAAAGTCGTTAAATGAAAGAAAAGTCGATCTCCACGAGTGTAGAGGTACGAAAGGTTTTATGAACTGCAATGCATACTCTGCATACTTTTGTTTCTGTTCTATCAAAGCGAATTTGGTATAGCTACAAAAGTATTGAAAGGTTTGGCGGCTTCATAATGATAATATTCCGTTCGTGCACGTCTCTATGTCATTGCAAAGGATTTTCCCAATGTGCCCATAGATACAGGGCTCATTGGTGAAACAGTCCCTTAAAAGGGATTTCTTTTCTGGAGCACATGCATCGTCTTAGGTTCAGATACAGTCACCCTACCCCCAAGCATAGACCTAGACAAGCAACTCCATCATTAAAGTAAAGAAACATTTGGGAAAAGAAAAAGAGTCACAATCGACCATTTCGTAACATTTGATAACTGTGCCTGCCACGAAAGACACACATCGCAGCAAGGCTGACCTAAATCCCATTTCAACTTGTAATATCGATAAGAGACCGAGGCAAACATACCCCTCGTTCAGACGAAAATAAAATGCACCGTATAGCTCTACGACATAAATAACTGTTTTTAGTCTAAACATCGATAACGAAACGTCGCATAGTATAGCGAAACGAATGTTAGAGCATCGTTTAGAACGAATGCTCGATAGGTAGAGAATCAAGATCCATAGTCTGAACGTCCTATCGTAAAAAAACAGTAGAAATGGGCGGGGCGTATCTTGAACACGCACTTATGATTGGGCAGCTGTCGTGTCAACTGACGTCTTCAAACCTTGTTCATCATCGATGCATTTATCCAGTTTGTACGCCCCTTTCGCTAAACGTTGATCCTTTATACACAACGCTCCTTAAAACAAATACGGGTTTCGTGTTTTTTTCGTCTAGTATGAACAGGCTCACCGAAGGAACGACTGGGAAACAAAGGTTAAAGTAAATTCACGAACCAAGGAAGTCCGAATCAATACTCCCGTCGCTTCGGTCTCGGGTGAACTGACACACATTACTTTCTTCTCATAAGTGACACGTCACAGTCATGTCAATTGCCTGCAGAAGTGGTTCAAAAGCACACCCGAAATAATGGGTTTCTTTACAATATAAGGCAACAACACAATCGTCCTTGATATTCATAGAAAACTTTCATGATTCGGGCTAGCCCAAACTTACGATATGACTACATTAATCGTCATATTACACATTTATTTGAAGTATTTTTTTTACCAGTAAACTTTTATTCTGAACAAATGATTGGATGTTTCGAAAGTTTGAAATCAAGAGTCTTCAAACTTGTACTAGTTGAAGTGATCTTTCAATTTGCAATCACAACTTATAATTTAACTTGTGATCCCTGTAGTTATTCCAGTAGAGCAAACACTTAAACAAAATTATTTTGTTCTCATTCATGTAGCAAGCCTTGTTTGCCCACTCAGAATTTCCATGGCTAGGAATGTATTTAATTGAACATCTTAGTAAAGATATTGGCACTTGAGACACGTTGTGAGAACTTAATTACACATTTTGTTTTCCATTTCTCTTTACGTGACGTTGAGAGTTTGGTGCGTGTAATATAATTCTGACCTTTTATAGATATAGCACAACAATTGTTCCGATAAATCTTTCAGAATTGTCTTTTAAAAAACAAACTCTGGTTTGGAAGGGAACAATGTAGCATGATTGAATTATGACTGCAGGGGGACAGCAGGAGTGCAATTCTTGTAAACACTTATATCATGATTATGGAGTGAGTTTGCAAATACTCCATAAAAGGATGGCCTCATCGGTTTTTACTTTCTCTCTCCATCTCTCTCTTCAACTTCTTTCTGAAGTGAATTACGTATAACTACAAAGAATCGTCGGAATAATTTAATCGGAGAAATAATTAAACTTCATGACGGTTTAATTTCCGTCAGTGTGAAACAAAATTGTACTTTCAAGGCAGTGGGCGGCCATCTGACTCGAATATTTGAATACAAAGTACTAGAAAACGAATTTCAATAGTTTCTAAGCCATCGATATTATGGTTTCTGGGAAATTGAAGTATCTATAAGCAACCACCAAACCAAAAGAAACACGTCAGTTATTCCCTTAAAGATAAAGTTGAGTTGTGGTCATGCGATTGCATTATGAAAGAAACATTGTGGAATCGATCAAAAAAGGTTGATCACCTAACATATCAGTATTGGTGTGTTACTGCCAGGTGCGGGAATAAAACGAAATGATAAGAAATTTGGCCCAGTCTTGGTATAGTTACAAGGACTGTACACAGAAAGATGTATATGGGACTACACGAACATGTGGCATAAAACTCCGTCCCGATTTGTATGATGTTTAATGCCATTTTTAGAATAATAATAATAATAATAGCCTAATAGTCCACTCCAAATTTTATTAAACCGAAACGGAAATTCTTTTGCCCAATTGATCGTGAGCCCGGCAGCCACTGAGCAGCGCCAGATCGACGTTGCTCTTACCCTTATTGCTGAACGCCAAACAAGGTAGCAACAACTCCCATCTTTTAACGTCTTTTGGTATGACGCGGCCGGGGTTCGAACCCACGACCTCCCGGTTGTGAGGCAGACGCTCTACTGACTGAGCCAACACTCCGGTGCTGGCTCTTCAAATATTAAGGCATTTGAAGAGCCATGCTTTTCAGGAAACATTTTTTATCTGATGTCCTTTCACACTTGCATAATACAATAATAACGCTCACAAATAATTTTCAACCTCTTCCCAGAACTTAACCTTTTCGTTAGATCCATATACATGCATGGCAAACTAGGTCAAATTAAACTAATATTCATGTCAACCCAGCCACAAAATAAATCACGGCGCTGCGCTCAGCGGCTGTTAATAAATCCGTAATAGATGCTTATTGCTTAATATGATTTATCACATTTTCAACATGGTTACTTTCTTCTTTATCCTCTCTCCTGCTCATGAAATCGAGATATAATTGAACTTGGGATATTTTTGTCCTGCGGCGACGTTGGAATTTGGTTCACTGTCGGTCAGGTTTCATCTTCCTTGCTTATAAAAAAAGGAAGATCGGGCTAGCTTTGCTTTTTACACCATGATGCCAATGACCCTGGCCCTGCGGGCTGAATTTATGATACATGGGCGGACTGTCGATGAGAACATCCGCCCCACCGACATAGTTATATTGTAGCCGAATCTCCCTGCAATAATCAAATTAAGAAGAGAACATATTCGCTGCTTCTTCCCCGGTTGGTTATTTGATTTCGCTGCGTTCCCAAGTGATTTTATAATTGGACCCACCCATCTAGATGAAGCAGCGAACGGGGACAAGCGTGTTTTCTACTTTGTAATTTTGTCTAGCCTCTAGAAACCGATTTCGTTCCATACTCCTCAGGGAAGAAAGAACATTTCAAAAGTTAGAGAGAGAGAGAGGGGGGAGTAGGAAATGTAATCATTCGTAGCCCCTGTCTCACTTCACGGCATTGCCGGGGGATCCAATGCCTTCAGAACCCCCTTTTCCTAGACTTTAATATCTCTTTTGTAACATCTTTAATATCTTTCCTCCCTATTCCTTCTGCTCTTCCTTTCATCGTGTTTTCCTGCCCTCCCCGAGACCTGATTATATTGCCAGAGTGTTTTCTTGCGGGCAGGTACAGAAAATGTAATTACTTTTGTATTTGTTTCCGTGTGCGATACCCACACCTACACATTTTATCTCCCAGTGCAGAAGTTACAAAAAACGTATAACTCGCTTTGTTTGCTATTCGGCAGGCGTACCCTAGTTTTGGTCGGATACCGGACATCGAAACCAATCAAAACATATTTCTAGACTAGTTGTCATTATCTGATTTGGCCAATTTCAAGTATAAGTTTCCATTTCTTATCATTTTACTTAAAAAACTCTATTGGCAACGTAAGTCGCAGGTGGCATAGAATTGTTTAGGTTAAGTAAATAAGAATGCCTTTGGCGTACTTTTGTATAGAATTCAGGAATATGATTGTAAGTCAATCTGTTAATATCAAATGTCGCAGCTCGGATAACATAGTTATACTTGCGATTCTTCTTTCTCCGCGAATATCTCTCCGTTTTTCATTTCCTGTAACGAAATAATTTTGCATTACAAGGTTAATTTTTTTTTAATACTAAGTGTCTCTTATATCATTACGTTTATTATTGTGATTATCTTGTCATAGTTTATATTATGTGTAAAATGAAATAAATCCGCTCTGCATAGAGCGACTATAATAATACTACTACTTCTATTTTGACTTTCAATATCAGAGAAAAACCCGCCGTTTCTGATGAAACTACATTAAACTTGTTTCAGTGGCACTTATATCTGACAGAAATTATCATACATTTTTCAAGCACTTTATACAATTGAAAAAATACATAATAAACGATACAGTCTTACAGTAACTTGACAGATGTGAGAAGCAAACATACTCAAGCGTTATTTCCGCATTATTGCACTGCATCATTGTAAATGAAAAGTGTGACTCATTTGGCAGATGTGGTTATCACATCCTGTCACATATTTCGCGTTATTTGCGATATAGTGAGTATATAATATTTGTATGACTTTTTTGACAGGTGACAATATTCTGTGTAGCTATATAACGAAGCAAGTTTCTTTTAAATATAATACATGAACGTAATTATGTAACCGGTAACGTCAAACATGCTTATATGCCAATTAAACACGCGGCGTTACTTCAATTGCATTATTATTTACGCTAATCATACCTACGAAAGTACTTCGTTCATGCGCAAGTAGTTCAACGAAATATATCCACTCTTCATTTGTGGATGAACTCGTCGTACGATGACAGATTCTCACATAACGCGTCGAAGTATGCGCTAGTTCCTTAATCAGAGAATTTTAACAGATGTTGTTTTCGAAAAAGTAACGATCTTTCGGTTCGTATTTTGTTTTATTTGATGACTTTATCGTATTAGATTATTTAGTTTAGTTCTGCGATACCCCTTTTTCATCGGCTTACATGGCCTCCTTTGCGGGAGGGGGGTATGGGGAAGGGCTATTAATATTATTTGCTTGACAGACATTTCAAGACCCCGTGCTTTCTCCCCTTTTAAGCACTTAGGCACCACCCCCGCTTGCATCAAAACGCTGAACTGTATAGATCCACCCTATTGCACCATTTCACGCTTTAATGAAAACTTTTTCTCCTGAAATAATGAAATTAGACAGAATTATTAATGTAGGTTAACTAAACAAAGTAGAAACTAATTTCAATCGATTGACGTGTTCTTTGCAAACATTATTGCAGTCTTTTTACGTCACAATGTTGCTCTCGCATGCCATCAATAAGTTACATGTAATTTCCTGGGACTCTTCTCGTAAAACACTGCTTTAAAATTGAATTGTTTACATTGAACATCTACTTGCAAGCGTCTATGGAAACAGTGAAATATCAAAGTTTGCTTTCATTTCGAATAGCTGAAATTTAATCGTCCGTATTTGTATCAGTTTTTTTAGCATGTCTCCACTAGTTTGGCCAGGAGGGATCAGACCTCCTGAGTGGTCACTGATAGGTGGTATCTTATCAAATCAGCTCTCAATTAACATTACAAAAAGGGGATCATGGGGGACCGACAGGTGCCGCTTGAACATTGTTTGCTATATAGAGGGCGCAAGTAGCTACAAGAAGTAAAGTCCCGCTTAAGCAAGGTGTCGTTTTCTTTAATTTAATCATAATTGGGAGTTCCCTTATCATAGTTAAATTTTAGATTTTAATGTGGTAATGGCAGAGTGGTTTTCACAATGGAAGGAACAGTTCACATTTGATTTCTACGACAAAATGATAGTGATACACCGAGCATATAAAGGAAGATATGAAGGCAAAACTGAAATTGCACTTACCCACGTGATCGATTAAATCCAGACTTGCGGTTCTTTGGAAATACTATTTGCACACAATCCAAGCCTAAATCTTTATCATTTCATCAGAAATATATGTTTTCATTTGAAATGACATGTTAGTGTATTAGAATTATGTTTATTTATTATAAATATCTCATTACTAGATCGCTGTGTGTTTATGTTACGTTACCAATGTTTGGTTTAATACACATGATATCTAGACCAAGCTGTCACAGCTCAATAATGAATGCTCTATTTCATATAGGCCTACGGCATAATATGTCCTGTCAAGTTATGGTCATGACACATCAATGTTTAACCATGCAGAAAAACAAAAACATTTGGAAGTGCCGTGGTATGGTGGTTCATTCTCTTTACTCTCAACCCAGGGGGGTGTTTCACAAAGATCCTAAGTTGAACTTATCTCTAAGTTGGACTTAAAATTTATGGGAAGCCATTAGCATCCTTGAAAACATTTTGTAATTTTTTTTTTAGAAGGCATAAAATGTTGATTCAAATCATTCATATTTTCTATTATCATGGGAGATTTCATGTTCTTGATGTGGAATTGATGAAAAGTCTAAAATACTCCAATTTTTGCTTTTGAATATATTTCATTTTAAGGCTCCAATGGCTGTCCATACTTTTTAAGTCCAACTTAGTGTTAAGTTCTACTTAGGATCTTTGTGAAACACTCCCCAGGTGTCAATAGCTACCTGGCAATTGATGGGGTAATAGCAATTGCAGGTTGAAGGGCCCTTATGAGATCAGCATTGATGCTGATGGGGCTTCGCGGGGTAAACAAAATAATTAGAATTATAATGATAATCACAATAATATTAATAACATAATATCAATTACAATAATAATTCACAAAAATCATACTTTTTATTTTTATCTAATAATGACCAGGATATGAATATTATTAAATACTAATAACTATTATTATCGTGATTAATATCATTGCTAATTTTGTTGTTTTTATTATCCTCTTCATTATAATTTTACCTAGTACGGAATGAGAACACATAGTTTATCTGCACTTTCCCAATGAGATACCCTGACGACCAAACCATTCTGATGCGCGGCTTTTGTTTACTTAAAGAATCCCCATCTTTGTGGACATATCTCCCTTGGAATAACTTATCCGAGTAGTAACTGTCTAAATCTATTCATAAGACGTTCACTCCACCATTTAGTTTCATTCAAGTGTTTATGCCGGCTACACAGAAAGTCCATTAGAATGCACTACCAAGTGTTCGGTATCGTGAGCACCGATATTAAGTTGCCGAAACCCATCTGAGATATTGCCTATGAAAATAATGTCTTCATGAAAAAGTGGAGACTGCGTTCTTTTGTCTGTTTAGGGCTGCTCGTACCTCAAATGCATAACTCTATCTCTGTTTTGAAGGATAGATATTGTTTATTATTTTTGAAATATACCCCTTTGTTTAGCCTTGGTCTGTCAAGGAAATTTTTCGGAGAATGAAAGAAGATGCATGATGAGTTTTATGGAAAGATACATGTGCGTATGCATGGCTCAGAAGTTACTCATGAATGCCGATTTTGTTTTTTGTTAATGTACATATGGTGTAGAATAACAAAATATCTGGGCGGAGTACCATAAAGAGATACAGTTGGCTGTATCCACGCCAAAATGAATCTTTTTTTCCTTCTATCAATGGTATCTTTGCAATCGTTAAAATCATGTCTATCAATGGCTATAATACAAAAAAGAAGTAATTAATTGTTGCAGCAAAGGAGAAAGGGTATTTTTTTACAATTGATTGTAATTCTATTTTACGTTAAGTTCCCCCTGATGTTATCCCATTTTCAAAATAAAACGAGGCATGGATGAAGTGATGGAATTTTTGCTGAAACGATTACACGTTGCCAAATACTATAGCACTTTGACATACATTTCATCTGCGTTATCATGATTACCTTCGCAAATCATGAATAACAAAATCCATTCAGCCAATTAGCAAATGTGCCACTAATACAACACTGTATATTCATTTTTCATGTACATTCTGTAATATCAGAAAATACTACCGTCACTTGGCGTGCCAATCCCTGAGCCAATTCCTGACGCACTCTCACGTCGGCTAATCACGTCTCGTGTGCAAAGGGTATTTACTAAAAACAGGCATCAAACTGACGCAAGGAGAGTTAAATCACATGAAGGATGGAATCCGTTTATAGCTTTCGCTTCTATGCAATAGCCATGCGCTAAGAAGAAGCATGCAATAGTGTTCCATCAAGGTCGCGCCAAAGCCTGCGCCAGTCCCTGACACAGCCCTCCGTGAGCAAATGACGCAATATTCCGTCAGAAAATGACGCAGTATGACGTCAATTAATGCTTCATGCAATCAATACTCTCAGGTTTAGAAGAGGCATGCGATTTTGTTGCATAGGTACCTTAATAAGTATTATTATTTACACTTTATATAAAACCAAATAAAGTACATACAAAGGCAAGACGGACGACGGGAAAATGCACGTACTAAACAAATTCTTTATTTCTTGTAATTGAGAAACTGCTTCTTAGGGTGTTATCCAACAAGCTCGGCGAAGTTTTCTCAGCAAGGCCTCTTCAAGTCAGTGGTGTCTTCCTTTGTATGTGAAACATAATCCAATCAGATAGGTACACATGACGTTTGAAGGGCCGAGCGACGGGTCACCCTAGATATAGAGGAAAGACTGGAGATGTGGTCTACTGAGGATCGATTGCATGCCAGATAAGACATCTGAGATTACTGACCGCACCTCTTTTTAATCCTCACGAAACAAAAGCCCAAACAAGACAACGAAAAAGAACAGAGGGAGAGAGAGAGAGAGATGTATTTTCAGTGAGCCACAACGATCTGGTTCATCGTTGTGTTAAATCCCCGCCTCCTTTTGCGGCAGAAATTTATCCAGGACGTTCTGATTCGATCCGATTCCGCTCTTTACAAGTTAAGTTTATGTTGATAATCTTCTTTTTCTTCTTCTTCTTTCTTTGTTGTCTTCTTCTTGTTCTTGGTCTTCTTATAATGTTTCGTCTCCTCCTCCACCTCCTTCTCCTTCTTCTTCTTCTCTTTTTTCTTTATCTTCTTCTTTTTACTTCTTCTTTTCTAATCCATTTTTTCCTCTCATCATTTTCATATTCTTCTCCTTCTTTTGTCTTCTTCTTTTCCTTCTTTGTCTCCTTCTTCTACTTGACTTAAGTGCACAGGACGGAGTGTCCCCTTGCGCTCCTACGGGTGGTCTGCCTCCATTCAGTTCTGTCCTGGGCTAGGTGTTGGGCAGCCTCCAGGCTTAATCCAGAGTCTTGGCGGATTTGGTCTTTCCACCTCAGGGGAGGACGTCCTGGTGGCCGTGGCACAGTAAAGTCATTGGTGTGGACTTGTATTGGTAAGCGTTCCTGTGGCATACGTACCACATGTCCAAACCATTTCAGGCGGCGGTTGGATATTTCCTCATTTATTGTCTTGGAGATTAGCAATGACTTTCTGATGTCTACGCTTCTAATTTTATCTAGAAGATGGACTCCTGCTATTGTCCGCAGACATCTCATCTCAAAGGACTCCAGTGTATCCCGGTCAGTTTTCCTTAGCGTCTACGTCTCAGACCCGTAGGTGGCTATAGGACGAATGAGGGCATTATAAATCCTGACCTTCAGGGCTCTTGAAATATCTTGGTTGGTCCATATATTGTTTCTCAGTCTGCCGAATGCCCAGGAAGCTAGATTTGTACGTCTCTTGACATCTTTGGTAACCGAGGGGACTACACTACACTTCTACTTATCTTTCTTCTTTTTATCTTCAAAGAATCTCGGACACGGTGCAGATCATCTTGATTTACAAATGGACTTATAGATTTATAAGTGTTTGAAACACTTTTTCTTTGCACCTTCGCGAATCAATTAAGACGATTCTAAGATAAAATGTTGCGCTTAAAAAGATTAATTGACCCTGTTTGTTTCTAGGGCCTAATACACAAAAATGGGGCCTTTCTGATTCTTCTTGTCCGGGGTGGATCCAGGGTATTCTTAAAATGGCAGGATCACTAACAAAATTACAATGCTAAGTTTTTTTTTTAAAGCTTAAAAGGGGTAGTGGCCTGTCATGTCTGTCGTGATCTGACACAGCTTCTTTTCAGCGTTGCCCGTCTCACATTTTTTTCTTCCGACCGCTAGAGTTACGTAACATTTGCTTAACTCGATGTATCACTCCAAATGTTCAGTTGTTTTAAATTACCAGAAGCGGTTCTAGGGGGAGGGGGGGGGGGGGGGCTTATAGGGGTCGGAATCCAAATCTGGATTATATTTGAATTAAATAATTGTTGATATCAATTTCACTATTGAAACTTCTGCTTGCATTTCCCTCGGGTATTGTATGATCCTAAGATAATTAGACCCGAGGAAGCGTTCAGTGTTTAAACAAATTATATGCATATGACCTCCAACTAACGTTGTTCACTGAAGCTGGATATTGTAATTATACTCTTCGTGTTTGATTGGATGGCAAAACTGTAATTGCAAGAAGCAAAATGTTGATTTTCTAGTTGGTAAAATAAAAAGTGCAATATGTCCTTTAAAGTCACTTAAAATCAAAGCTTTCTCGGAATGATACGAGTTAAGCTTTTACAGTACATAAATAAGACTGCAGCTAGTTTTAAGTATTCAAATAAAATGTCTGTGTAGAACTTAGTAAAACTTGTGTTTTTCCCTTTTTCGTATACGCAGGGCCTTAAATTACAAAAACGTATATTACGTATTACAAAACATAGCAATTTTTTTTATAGATAAAATACCTAAATCTATATTTTGTTTGTTTTTTGTTTTGTTTGTTGTTGTTGCGAGTGATCATGAAACGTGGTCTGAGATTAGATGACGATTGTAAAGGATTACTCTTAGCTGAAAATGGAAGGTCACTGTAGTCAACGTTTGTTGATACTGATTTGAATGCCTTATGATTGAAAAGATGGTCATTTCTTTATGATCTCATACAAAGTTTCCGAAAAATTTGACATAAATTACAAAGCTACTTACCATGTTTACGTTGAGACATACACGTATACAATAGGCCATTTTCTTAATGTAACCAAATTTAATGCATAATTCTTTGTGAAGTGTCTCAAAACAAATTATTTCATTAAAGGTAGGCTTTACTACTTCAGCCAAAAGGGATTAGACCACACAGCGAGCCATCGATGTCACTGTGACAGGTGGCTATCTCATTAACTCAGCTCTCATTTAACATTAAAAAAGAGGATCATGGGGGACCAACAGGCACCGATTTGGGAAGTTTTCACTATAGAGGGAGCAAGTAGCTACAAGTAGGACAGTGTGCCTTTCAGAATAATAGAATTTCAATAGTCAGAATGCAAACTACATACATTAGGTGTTGCTAGGTAGGTCAAGCCATAATGTTTGTCCTACCTGGCAACATGAATGTATGCAGTTCGGATTCTGTCTATTGCAGTACTATTATTCTTATCAGGTGAATGAAATACTTTGTTTTGAGGCACTTCACAAAGACGTATGCATTAAATTTGGTTACATCATGAAAATGGCCTATTGTAGCGAGGTGACTGCTGTATTTTTCTTACAGTTTGCAGTTTTTCCAAGCTAATGGAAGTTTTCATACGCTTCTGGGCAGGCTACTTCAATCCGCTGGCAATGACTTTATAGCAAAAGAGGAAAACATTTACTCGTACAAAAGACATTACTAAGCCCTGCCACACAGAAGGTGAAGTAAATTAAAAACAAATATGAGACCCTTGTCATGAATTGTCCAGGGGACCTAGAATCAAAAGACTACGGTTTGTCTATACCCAACGGCGCGTAAGCCATATTCGTATCAAAGTGTCCATGAACGCAGTCATATGAATATTGAGATACAATAGTGATATGATATTTTATTCAAAAGAAGGACGAGTTGAGTAAGGTTATATAGACATAAGTAATGGAATATAATGATCCCATCGACGGACTGGCTGCAAGATAGCTGGAAGGTATTTTAAACATCGATGGTGAAGCGTGGACCTCGTCGGTGAGGGTGGCCTTTGCATCACGGCACCAGATCCATCTATACACAGAGTTTGGCCAACTTGGTTTCACAGGGTCACAACATGGCGTATATTATTTTGTTTTGTGCTTTGTGATTGCCCAACGATGCAATGGTCGTCATATTGCGTCCAACTTGAACTGGGTTGGCCAAACTCTGTGTATAGATGGCTCTGTGTATAGATGCTGGGGTGGGGGTGAGGGGAGGTCATTTGATTTTCTTTTTGCACATTCTCTTCACTCATAGTTTACATCTAAGATTAGACCGTTCAATTGTTCTAAACCTTGTCCCGTATTTAGAGCACAAAGAGGGCTCTCAGGTGAAACTTTTACCATTAGGCCTATAAATAAAGGATTTTGTATTGCCCTTTGCGACCGACCCAAAAAATCTTGAAATCTACGGTCGGCTTTAAAAAAAAAAAAATTTTACATGTTGTTTAGGAAAAAATATTTGATGAATAAAAAAAAACATTAAAAACTGAAGAAAAAAATCAGCCCAAAGAGGGAGAGAACGACCGACCGACCCATTTTTGGCACTTAAAGGGCAATACCACATCTTTTTTGAAAGCCTTATAGGGTTTCTCAATAAGTGAATTCACCAATGACTTTCCTCAATGTCAACGCGCAGTATAGAATTATCAGTCGAGAATGTATAAAGTCATACTCCATATGACGATAGAAATGGGTAAGGGAATAGACTGACAAATGATGGAAAATAATGATCCCATTGAGAGGATGTCTACAGTGTCCCTGTAAGGCATTACGTCTATCCGGGGGAGTATCCCTGGTATATCCGTGGGCGTAGCGTGGATCTAGTAGGTGGGGTAGGCCTCGGTGTCATAGGAAGGGAAAGAGGGGGGGGGGGGGGGGGTAGCTCATATGAGGTGAATAAAATGTGAATGAAAGATAATCTTGACTCTGGTAAAGATGAAAATTCCCATTATTTGTATATCAGTTAGGAGGAATATCATTGAAAATGTTTCAAAATGGAATAAATTGTGAGCTTTTGCATTATTTATGTCGGTTAGAATAATTATTATGGCAAAGGAAAAAAATGTCATGAGAAGAGTATTGCTCTTGAAAGGCGCTCACATTTGAAATTCATTTGTTGAACTAATAATGGATTAAAAATACATGTGAAATTAAGCATGATTGAGCCAATTTCCTTTTGTTTTGATCATTCCAAAACACCATAATATACATCAGTCATGGCCAACGATGGCAGGCCGGCCGCGTTATTTTTTTATGCGGCACAGATTGGGGCATGGCGCGTGTTAAACCTATGGGAAGTACGTTCTTTCCCTTCTGAATAGTGTCTGCACGTACGTGAGACTAGTCATGTTCGCTAGCGCATTAGCGCTGCGAAGAAGTTTGTATATCCATCGCGAACTATGTGTTTAGATAACATTCCTCTTCGTTTAAGTTAGTTAAGTTTTATTGACTAATTATTGTGATGTTCTCCTTATTGACGTGCTGCCTCCTCTTCAGATTTCCAATTTGATTTTAATTGTTGATGTAATGATTTTCCATGCGGTAGTGGATTACATGTAACACTATTAAAAACAGACCTCTACTACTTATACTGTCTAGTACGCACACGACCAGTATTAGTCTGTAAATCAAGACCCCTTTTTAAAAAAAGCCCCAATCTGTGCCGCATAAAAAAATAACGCAGGCCGGCCTTATTAGCTTCAAACCCAGCCGTTGCTTCCTGTTTATTTTACAATGATGATTGTACTTGCAAGTTCATCTTCAACAAGGACATACGTGTATATGAGGGGAAAAGGTGCCGAAGGGAAAGTGGTTTCATTTATTCTCACCTTCCATTTTTCTCTTCCCCTTTCATCCTCCCTATCATCCGTCTTCTTCCTTCTTTTGACAATTTTCGTCATTTGATTGTATTTGTTATGTGTGGGTTTACTCTGTTTTTGTTTGTTTTTTCCTTTTGTTTGTTTCTTTCTATTGTTTTTGTATCCGGTTTTAACTGCATCCCGTTTGAGCAGGACGTAAATGTAACTTTTAAGATCAACTTTCGTAAACTGCTTCTGCTTCGAGAGAAAATGAAGGATGTAGTGGAAGTTTCGATTACATTGCTACAGGTATCAACAGGAAATCCAGTTGGAAAACCTTGACATGAGTAAGTTAACGGGGTATTATTCCCTAATTTAAGAGTATGGTTCCGCTCCCCATCCAGGCCTGATCGTGTAAAGCCAAACATAAGAATCACCTCTGAAAATAGCAAAGACTCCTACAGCCATGGCAAGAGTGCTGTAAACATTTGTTTAAAGGAAATTGAAGTGGGTGTACTTAGGAAGAGATATCTTTCTGTGTTTTCGTTTCGGTTATTTGTTAAGTGAAGTTAACTGAACGCAGATGACCACAAGGGTATTTCTCTCCTTCAATAAAAGTCAGGATGGGGGTTTCCCCATGCCTACACAATGCCGGAAAAACAGCTCAGCTGCTGATTTCCGAATTCTCCTCATTACCATCTCAAAACCTCGTCCCATCTTCTGGGCCTGTTTGAAAGAATAGCCACCCGATTAGCTCGATCCATCAACAAAGACCTATTGGACCAATAACATCTGGTTCTCAACTAAAGAGAGAAAATATCAATCACCGGCAATGTATCAATCCTCTGACAAACAAAATGGGAAAGTCCCCGAGATTTCCCTTAGCACAATGAAGATTCATTCTTTTGAACTTGCGATGATTTTACAAGACTGTATTGCCGTGGGTACACGATATCGTGGTCAAAACAAGAGATGGATATTGTCTGGCTTTAGGGCTATTTTTGAAGAAAAGGTTACGGTCTGGGAAAGTAAAAAAACAACGTGTGACTTTTTTTGTTGTTGTTTATGAAAGACTAATTATCGAATTAATAACCCCTCATATTCGATATAATCATGACAAAAAACAGCTAACGTGTTTGGACCAAACATTTATGCCAAATTTTTGGATTATCCCATATACTCATTTTGTTGTGCATTGCATGCGACTTTCAGAAAGCAAAGTTTCTTATCGTTTTTTGTGATTCCAAAACCTCGCAGTATAGTACAATACTTATGTGCTATACAATCAACACTTTTCAAATTGATTCAAGACGGTTCCTTTCAAGATACAATCGCATGACTAGAACGCGTTATTTTTCACTTTTCCCAGACTTTAGCGTTTGCATTAAAAAACGCCCTAAAGCCATAAAATATCAACTTTTGTTTTGATCCCGATATTGCACACCCACGACAACACAGTCTTGTAAAATCGTCGCAAGTTCAAAAGAATGAATCTTCAAACCAGAGCCTAAATCTGCCTCTGAAGGGAACCAATTACCCCTTAATGATACGAGACATCCAAGATGCATAGAAGATGTCATTATAAACAGGCCCTTACGGTCGGAAGTTAGCCCTGATGGGAGTTCGTTCACGTTCGAATACGTCATGTTTAAAAATTATTTAATATTAAAGGTAAAGACCAGTATTGGAAACGTCCCAATTTCAAAAAATGAAATGGAAGCTCTTATTACCAATCATGTGAGAGAATATGTTTTGACTAATACATGATGATACAATTTTTGCCGGGAACTCGCCTACTAATTGTTATATTTGGTAAATTAGTTTATCTATTTGACTGTGAGAGATAAACGTACGTGTCGCGCACGTGTGTGTAGTCCCATATACATCTTTCTGTGTACAGTGCTTGTAACTTTACGAAGACTGGGCCAAATTTCTTATCATTTTGATGATTCCAGAACCTTGCAGTACACACCAATACTTATATGCTAGATGATCAACCTTTTCTGATCGATTCCACAACGTTTCTTTCACAATCCAATCGCATGACCATGGTCTTTATCTTTAACGTAAACTGAAAACTTGTAATTATGCAAGATTTGTTTAAAGAAGTAGCAATAAAATCTGATGTAGGTATAAAATCACATCCGGGTTGCATCCGTTGCATAAAACTTACCATTGATGGTAACTTCTGTGGAAACCTCAATCGGATCGACTGTTAGGTGATGTTGCCACGTTAATTAATAATGGGGGCAAAGTAACCATCAGTGGTAAGTTTTATGGAACGGGGCCGTGGTATAACTGAATAATTCTAAACAGTAGACAAATGTATTTTTGCGAAGTTTCAGCGACGATCAACTTTGAAGACCACGTTCTCACCATGTAAGTGTGTTCACATCTTCCTTAGATAACCGATGTGTGCATGTACCGACATGTCGAAAAGAAAAAAAATGTGAAAGACATAAACTTTAAAAACTGATACCATAATCTATATACATTATTTCTAGCCCATAGTAAATGAATGTTGATGTTGATAGAATCATGGACCTACTACGAATACATCTGGGAAAAAAAGTCTAACGTAGTATACTGAACTTTGATATTTTTTTTGTGTGATTTTTTTTTGTTGTGATTTTTTTTTTGTGATTTTTTTTTTGTCGGTTGATCAAGAAAAAAATAAAAAAAATAAATATATAACCAAAGCAAGCGCCATACGAGAGCCCGAAAGAGGGGTTGTGGATACTACTCGAGAAGAAAGTACCATTACGTCATATACATTATCACCATCCCTATCATCATCAGCGTCATCCGAATCATCATCTCAATCATCATCATCATCATGAACAGGAACATCATCATCATCGTCATCATCATCATCATCTTCATCATCATCAGTAAAATCTACATCACTATTATTATCATCATCACTATCATCATCATCTCCTTCATCATCATCAAAATCAACATTACCATTATCAACATCATAACCATCATCTTCATCATCAAAATCTACATCACTATTATTATCATCATCTCAATCAGCATCCTCAAAATCTAAATTACCATTATCACCATCATCACCATCATCATCTTCATCATCATCATCGTCACCATCACCATCATCATGAGTCATCACCGCCAACACCATCGCCATCACCACCACACATCTAAGTTCTAAATTGCGAAACCTTTTCGATCACGGGACATTACATGGTTGACAAAAGAAACCGCCCTTCAAAACAAACAGATTAAGGGAGACAAACACATTTCGTATCATATTTCAATAAATATAAGAAAATACTCGTTAAGACGGATGATCCCCTAACGCGGGAGGAATTTGTGAGGGTGTTATTTGAGATTAAGAAGAGGATGCTCAAAACGATTCGTAATCTCTCCTTTTCCATGAAGGCGAGTTGTGATGAATTTGAGGATTATGATATTAAATGTCTGTAGCGACTTTGATCACAAATTGCTTTTTAGAGTCATTGTAGATGTATAAGCTGGCGCCGTGCGAATCCTGAATATCAACTATAAATGTTATCCCTACCTTGGTATGAGATTTCTCTTGAATGCGGAGAATGAAAGAAAAGAGAGTCAGGGTGATAGCTGGCGCATCATTTTATACCACCTGGGACTCAAGGCCGATACTTCCGGGAAGGTTCCGGGGGAAAAAGGAGGATACGACAAAGGAAACAAATCTCACAGTTGTCCAGTAAAACAACGGTTTATCCGAAGCAATTTCATGTCCTCTGATATGAACAATATGAATTATGTTACTTGAATCTATTCAATCGGGTTCTTTCAAGGCAAATTGTGACAAAAATATGCGTCCTGGTGTCTTTTTTATTTGAACTCATTTGCATATTCTGCTAACATTAACCATTGTTTTGTGTTCATTTATTATTCAGTCTTCTTTAAAAATACAGGGTAGCCCCATTCAGTGAAGTAATTTACATATCAACTGAACGAACATGTCCTCCTTATTTACTGACCTCGAAAACATTGAATTGAACATTTGATTTGATCAAATTGGTTATTTACAACAAGATAAAATAAGAAATTTCCTATTTTCTATAGCTGATGATTTTTTTTGCGCATTATAAACTTCATAACATCGAATTCGATAAATGTTCATCTTTTTCAACGGCTTTAAAAACATCTGATTGTACACTTGATTTGTTTTAATTGAATACTTAGAGGCAAATTTATGGGGAAAATTCCATTTCTTTATGCAAGAC
This sequence comes from Strongylocentrotus purpuratus, assembly GCF_000002235.5. Classification (NCBI taxonomy): domain Eukaryota; kingdom Metazoa; phylum Echinodermata; class Echinoidea; order Camarodonta; family Strongylocentrotidae; genus Strongylocentrotus; species Strongylocentrotus purpuratus. The sequence continues at coordinate 28,449,369 of NW_022145600.1, read as the reverse complement.
GCTTACTCACTTCCTTATTTTATATTAAAAACATAAAGTTGAGCATTTGCAAGATTTCATTCGTGTACTTAGCTGCATAGTATGAAAAATATTAATATTAATTTCTTAATACCAATGTTAATTTATATATTATGCACACTTTAATTATGATATTAATCTGAAAATATTGACATTGTGTTCATTGACGTTTAATAAACACAACATTTCTAGCTTTAAAATGCTATCGAATAGTCCTTAGACGAAAATGTATAGGGAAAATATGAATTTTCTCATACGATTTTTTTTTTTTAGATGTAATGCAAATATGGCTACTTTTCAACATTTAGAATTTCCCAAACTTTTAGTATATTGTGCAGAAGATTATTCCGAAGACCATTATCCCACTCCCTAAATCTCTCCCCCACCCCATTTCTCTCCCCGCTCTATATGTCTCTATCAATCTGACTTAAATCAATTATCCTCTCCCTGTCATTCCTATGGTCTAAATTCATTATCAGGATTGATATACTATCTCCCTCAAATACCGCACTTCCGTCACACTCACACTGTTGATGCTGAAACTCTCCATCGTTATTTTTCCTTCACTTCGTTTATATGTCTTTTAAAAAAATCACCAGCACGTATTACTACTTTTACTACTACTACTGCTGCTACTACTACTACTACTATTACTACTACTACTACTACTACTACTACTACTACTACTACTTCTACTACAACTACTACTACTTCTACTACTACTACTTCTACTACTACTACTACTACTACTACTACTTCTACTACAACTACTACTACTACTACTTCTACTACTACTACTGCTGCTGCTACTACTACTATTACTACTACTACTACTACTACTACTACTACTACTTCTACTACAACTACTACTACCACTACTACTACTGCTGCTGCTACTACTACTATTACTACTACTACTACTACTACTACTGCTACTACTACTCCTACTTCTACTACTACCACTCCTACCACTAATAACACTACTACAACTACTAGGTTGCTGCTTTGTAGTGGTAGCAGTTGTCTACAGCTACTACTAAAAAACAGCTACCTTCCTACATCACGATCGCAATTACTCCGTAAAATCAAAGAGCAGTTTGATACTCTATATTGATGATCCCACATTTCAAAACGGTGACGGACGAGGAAATTTAATATATGTCATAATTTGATTTTTCGAAAGTTTTTGAGATCGTCTTCTACAAAGATATACAAAGGGCATTGGAATGAGAATAGACACTAGTAAATGATTAGAGCGAGGAATAGATGTAGACACTGTACGGCCGACGTCGATTTAATCGTTAAACCACAATTCCAACCACTCCTCCTATAATTATGTGGGAAGTGCCGATGGACCCTGAAATTGACAGCGGTCAGCCACACAATTTTGGTCAAACCCCAGACATGCCAACTCCACGGGTCATCTACATGAAGCGTATCAGCATTACCCTGGGGTAAGAAATTGAGGACGAGACACATTACACTTCAGCGTGATAGAAAATCGTTCATATTGTAATTTCCTATTGATTAGGTTAATATTAAAGGTAATTTTTATCGTAATGACTCTTTGAAACAGAGGATTACTAGTATATCAATGAAGTGAGTTGATAGAGAACGTGCAACTCTATATAGGAATCGGTTATGAGCTAAAATACACTCTCCATTTGAAGAAAAAAAACCCGGAGCAAAATGGGTCCCGACCTCTGTGCAAATAAAACAAGTTTGTCATGCTTATGCACACATGGAAACACAAGTATTTTAATTTCCCGTTCCCATCTGAAAAAACCTAAACAAAACGGGAAGTGGATTGAAGAATCTAGTTCAAATCTACCGCTCCCTATTTAAGTAAAATTATAGCACAATTGATAGATGTTTGAAACAAGTCTCCTTTAATTTTATTATCTCTTTCTCTCTCTCTTCATTTAGTATCAAACAAGGAAATAAAGAAGATTGTGAGGACATTTTGAGAAAGCATCCAAACGGAATTAAATTCACCCCTCTCTCTCTCTCTCTCTCTCTCTCTCTCTCTCTATATATATATATATATATATGTATCTTCCCCTCTGTATTTAGATCAAATTTACCCTTCCTTGCATACCACAACCATCATCTGAATGAAACATTTCTTCTTTATTTCTTTCTCTCTATATTTACATCAATCTATCTATATATTTATCTTTTCATTCACTGATAAAGCAGAAAATTACTTCTAACGATTGGAGAGGGTGAGGACATTTTTAAGAGATCACCAACGGAATGAAAGCTCCAGTTCCCTGCAAGCCAAACACCAACTTGGTGTGGCACTTTAGATTAAAGGACCCTACGGGAAACCATTAGTTCAAAGGACTCCCAAAGGCTCGGGGCCATCCTGTCGCCCCCATCTGCAACGCTTCCCATCCCTTTAATGAGAACATCAATTAAGGGAGATGGTATGGGCTGGTATGGATCCATTATCCTAAATGCCCCCATCACCATTTTCGACGAGATGACCTTTCCGAAATTGCTTGAACTCTGGATTTGGGAAAAAGTTAGGAGTCAGGAGGTATAATGCGGTGTCGAGACATGAGGAGTGGAGTGGGAGTATAATCGCCCCCGACAACACACAAAATAAAAATGTACCCCATACCTTTGCCCTTGCAGTCATTTAAGTATTTTTTCAAAGCTGCCTAAAAATGTGGTGTCTCTCTTTGTTATTTTCGTTGTTGTTGTTGTTTTTGTTTTTGTGAGAAGTTCCGGAATTGCCCTCCCTCTCAACTGTAGTTCATGATAATAGTTGATGTAAAGGATATGGTTAGAAGATAATCTAGAGTCTGTATTTTTAGACATACATTTAGAAACAGATTAGTACTACTTCTAGAAGATCGAAGGAAAGCTTTAAATACAGACTCCTTGGAGTTCTTTTCTAGCACTTATCCCATTCCAACACAAGAAACTAGCAAAAGGACAAGATCAAATTTTATAAATGGGAACTAAAGAGGGATATCGCGCTAAAAAGAAGAAGAGTAAAACAAATTTGAATAGGCTGCGTCATTAACTGAACTTATCACCTTGAATTCCAGTTGAGCGTTAGAGCAATTCGAATGACTCTTTCAAAACACCACTTCAGCAAGTTATTGAATTGTAATGAGTCCCATTGAGAGGAGAGAGAAGTAACTTACAAAACAATCACTCCTGAAAATATGCTTTCTGAAGGAGGTCGTATATATTCCCACTTCATATGCCTTTGGGAGCCAATACCCTTCTCCACCCTCTTCCCTTTCCTCTTGCTCTATCACCCTGAGTACTCTAATAAATGACCTTTCTTTTAAAATGGGAGCACCCACATATATTCCTGATGAATTTCTGTAATAGAGGTTAGAGGAAGTGATTGCCCATTGGCAATTGCGGAAGAATGCTATTCCGAAATTGAGGTTGTTTACCAAAAAAGAGAAATTGAGCGATGAATTCCACAAGTACCCTGACGAGTGCAACACGTTGTTGATGCCATTCTGCTGAAAGTGATGAAGGCATGAATTGTCATGTTTTGCTGAAATATTGTGAAACATTTTTGTAGGGTAAATCAATCATAGCAGACATAGTGACGGCACTGTTGTTTTGGTTTGATGGTATTGCCTTTGTAATGATTATATTTTCCAGTCATAGATGTTCACAATTTCAGCGATTGGAAAATATCTTCGAAAGGGACATCATAACAATGATTCAAATGTTTTATACATTAGTAACTGTTCACAAAGGATTTCCGCTGCAATCCATTAGGCCTATACAAAAAATGTTGTATTGCCCTTTGCGACCGACCCACAAATCTTGAAATTTAAGGTCGGCTTAAAAAAAAAAGTCTTTTTTTAAACCGTTTTTTAGATTTTTTTTTTAAAGCATTCGAAACGGAGAAATATATCAGCCGAAGGAGGGAGTAAAAAAAAAAAAAAAAAAAAAAGATTTCAATACAACATCTTCTTGTTTTATATTAAGGCCTTACTGAGAAATCATCGAAAATACCATGTAAAAGATTATACTAAAGATTTTTAAAAGATTTCAGGTACTCCGACATAAATGTATAGTTTTAATTTTAGGAAAAATTAATCGACCGCAGATATCAAGCATACCTTAGTGTCGATGAAACAAAGTGTTATTTTTTATAATTCGGCAAAACGAATTTACCACACGAATGATTATTAACTTTTCGCAATTAACGTACGTACGCGGTGATCAAATTGCACTTTAATTCAATTGATACGTTTTCTAACAAATTCAAATAAAGGTAACCATTGCTATTATATTAATGGAAATCATTGTTCATAACACTTTTTTAAGGATTATATTTAAAAACAACTAACAACTTCCCCTTAGCAAAAAAAACATCAAAGTGTGTTAATGTCTAGACATCATGAACTTGCTCAACATGCGAAAATTGCACAAAATCCCCCTTATGGACGTTTTTGTGTGCATATAATGAGTTAGCACGAAAACAGACTGAAACTTTAATCTTCAATTTACAAAATATTTCGACGCAATCTGGATGTGCGAAGATTTTAAGATCAACAGAGCTCTCTCACCCGTTGATTAATTATGCAATCGATAACCAACCCTCGAGCCAATAATCGATATTGCACATAAGAACATTGGTCGGATTAACGTCACGTGATTCGTATTATGTACAGTACACGCCGAAAATCTCCGCAACACGATTTACACGATTCAAAATTTACACGATTCGACTGCTCGCGGGAATCGTGTAACCATTTAGTTTTACACGATTCGTTTTTTGCCAATGAAGCGAAATTTGAATCGTGTAAACGTGTAATCGTGTAAAATTACACGATTCCTCAATTCAGGTCGAATCGTGTAATCGTGTAATCTGCCCGCCGAAAATCTCCGCAACACGATTACACGATTCAAAATTTACACGATTCGATTGCTCGCTGGAATTGTGTTACAATTTATTTTCAGTGGTGATGGTGAGCAGGTTAAGGACGTCTAGTTCAGTAAAAGCAAGAAGTTACGTCTTGGTTGAACGAGGACAACGTGGACGATACGAGGGGATAGCGAAGATTACGCTTTCTTTCTCTTGTATATATTTTTAATTGCAGTGTCTTGTCTCTAGTTTTATTATAGAATGTTTGAAAGTTAAAAAAATCAGTCCACTTCCCGAAAAGCACTCTCGGATTTAATCCTCGGTGAGAAAAAAGAAAAAAGCGATGAACGACGAAGGAAGGGGGCAATTTTGTTATTCCTAAGTTGTAAATAAGTAAAAATGATTACAAAATGTAAAGGAGGGCTAACATAATTAAGTATGTTGTGATACTCTTACATTACAAGGCTGTACCAATTAGAATTACGGTTCACCAGCTCATTCGTTACTATGAATATCGTTATACTTTTTTTTATTCAATCATTATCCATTTTACAAACCTGGTTTGTAAAAACGCGTCACATGACGCACAAAAAACCAAAGTTTGTCGACAAACCTCCTTTGTGAATTCGGGCCTTAGACTTTGATCACTTATTGCTTTTTTAGCGTTCCTCGATCATTTTCGTAAATTACCTTTTACAACATTGCATTATTCAGCTATATGTATAAAGAGCTACGGTCAAGGCTTAAGGGCACACTTCCTGTCACATACAAAAGAAGCTTACTCTGAATGTGGCCTGCCATTGACCCTCGCCGGGGACAAAGGCCGTTGCCCTAGCTACAGAGATCCTTACATAATACCTATTGTTCAGGGGGTTCCCCTTGAACATAGGATCCCCCTGAACAATAGGTATTACATGTACGTAAGTATGTAAGCCACTGGCTACAGAGTGTAGGGAACAGTTGCAAGCCGAGAATGAATAGAATAAGTGAATGGCCAACTGTCTTTGAGTTACGTTTAGCTAGCGGCACAGTGTCCCCCCCACTTTTTCAAGTTCCCCCAAAGTGCCCCTTTGTATGTAGGAAAAGTACCTATTTTACTTTGACAAGTGTCCCTATTAATTTGTAAAAGTGCCCCTTCCCCTTTTCAACTCTGATAAGTGCTCCTTTTCTTTTGACACACACCCCTTTTCCTTCGACGAGTTCCTATTTTCCTTTACAATAAGTGTCCATTTTCCATTCTCATTAGTGTCCTTTTAATCTCTAGTAAGTATCCCTCTTTAAGTACGAGAAGTGCCCCTCTTCACTTTTGATAAATGCCCCCATCAACTCCGATAAATGCCCCTATTAAAATCTGATCGGTGCCCCTTTTCTTTCAACTAAAGCTTTTTTTTATCTCTCTCTCTCTCTCACTCTCTCTCTTTCTTTTAATATCTTTCCATTCCCCCATATCTTTCTCGCCTCTCTTTCCCTCATTATGTTTCCCTCTTACCTTATTAATTTGTCTCTTTTCCTCTCCGTTTCATAGCCTTCTCATTTCTGTTAATTTTACTAGGTTTCGCCCTTCTTTTTTTTATCACTCTATTTCACTCTTTCTTTTCTTCCGGTCAACTTTTTAGTTTTCCCTAATTTTTTCTCTCTTTTTTTCTGTTTATCTTTATCGTGCCTTTCAACCCTCATTTTCCTTTTATATGTTCCCTTCTCCTCGTAGCTATCTTTTTTCCTTTACTATTTCATCTATCATGTCTTCCTGTTTCTGACGTTTTCCTACCTTGTCTCACGGATTAGTATACGATACATGTTAGTGGAAAGTGCTGAGGTTTATACACGAATATAAAGTACAGTAATTAACTGATGTACACTGAAGGTAAGTTGTGTATAAAGCAATTGGTGTAAGCAGGATAAGATTTAACGATTGTTGCAGCTTGTCGCATCGTTCTACCAATGCCCTTATAACCCTAATAACTATTTACACGATTACACGATTCAGAGCGACATTCTTCAATCGTGTAAATTTACACGATTACACAGTTACACGATTGTTACATCTGGTCGAATCATCCGACCAATGCACTTAACTATTTACACGATTACACGATTCAGAGCGACATTCTTCAATCGTGTAAATTTACACGATTACACAGTTACACGATTCAGGTGAATCGTGTAAACCGTGTAATCCTAAAAATAAATCGTGTAATCGTGTTGCGGAGATTTTCGGCGTGTACTGTATGTTTTGCTTTTGGGCGACACATGGAACTTGGAAATTATTGATTTAGCAGTATAAATCATGAATGAGATCATTCGCGCAAACAATTTTGTTCCTACAATTACCGTAGGGTATGATAAAAATCGATGTGGTTGCACAAATGTTTTTTCAACAAGTTCTGGCGCTACGCCTTCCACCATTCATTTTTGAGGTGAACGACATGAGATGCTGATAGGGTAAGGTGATCACATGATATTGAGAACACATCTATATTGGGCATAGAAATGACGCAACTTTTTGTTAAATCCTGGGAGAAATCCTGAGAACTGCGACATTACAATACAGTCCCGAAACGCGTCGTTAAAACGAGACTTCTTATGATTTAACTACACACTTCTAAAATATGTGCACGCACGAACGCACACACACACACACACACACAAACGCGCACACACATGCACATATCCACATGCGCACGTACCATCAGGCACTAATCGTTTAGAAACTGTACGGAACTGAAAAAAAACTTTTGAGGCAGATGGGCGATACCTCATTCAGATCTTGCCCTATTGTAAACCGCGGGCAGTGAGACGCTGATGTCTGTAGAACTTTGAGAAGTATTAGATAACGATTGATTAAAAAGCTTGATGAGATGCAAACGAAGGAGGAGGCGTGAAAACTCAACAAAGTCACGACGAGCGGCAGTGGCGGATCCAGGGGGGGGGGGGCCGGGGGGCCCGGGCTCCCCCCCCCCCCTTGAGAAAAAAATCATGTAAAATCACGCGATTTTTGGGGGGACTCCAAAAAAAAAAAAAAAAAAGTGTCCGCTTATTCCCCCCCCCCCCCCCACTGAGCGACTTTTCGGCCGGCGCGATTTTCAAATTTTCGGGAGCAAAAAAGGTCCCGATCACGTGATCAGAGAGACTTTATCTCGTCCATCACGGCGTCTATGCTCGTGCACAGTTTCAAAATGCATCGGAGAGTACTCTCTGAGATTTTCTATATTTACAAATTACACTCGGCACAGTGTTTTTTTTTCTTCTTCGGGGGGGGGGGGGGGTGTCTGATATAGTATACTGTATTTTCGTGTCTTCTTTCTGAAAGGGGGTCTAACTGCCATTTCCCGATTGATAATTCAGTAAATATTTATATTTTGATGAGTAGGAGTCACAGCTTTGAGAGGGGTAATTTGCCCGATATGGGGGACCTTTCAAATTCCTATCGGCTCTAAACCTCTAGGATGACACATTGTGTGTGGATGACTAAAATGGAGTTGATCTTAACGTTGAAATTTCGAATTTATTGGCTTAATTGAGTAGGTATTTGGGGATAGGCTCCCATATTTGAATGCCTACGTTGGGCTGAAATGTTATACAGATGCGATGTTGGAAACGTTTTTGGATTCCATACAAATTGCGTGCAGAATACTTAAATCCAAAATAATCCATCACATTTTTATTCGAATACAATTTTCATGCTCTAAATAGAAAGCCATGTATCATTGTTTAAGATTATTAAATGCGCATATGAAAGTACTTAAAAGTACTTCATTAAAACTGCGGGTGCCTGTTCAGATGTGCTACTCTGTCAGCTGTTTTAAAACGTCATAAATTTAGCAAACTGTTCTGCTCACCGATTGATTTATTTCGAATGACAAGCAAATGCACGACCATAAATTGTCGCGGTATAATTTCGATACGGCATTTGTTTATCTTCAAAATGGTCGAGTGGCCCTAAACATGATAATAAACAACGAAAGATTTATGATCTTTATGATCTTACGCCCTATTTTGCAACCCATAAAAACAAGCAAAGATGTTCTTTAAGAATAGATGAATGATAACACCAGTCCCTGGACAATTTCCCATTAACCCGCTGGCTACTAAATTATCTAATTCTCATAGGCTTAACACAGGGACCTCCAGGTTCCAGTAAGCAATGGGTTAACAGATGGTGTCCAGTACCTACGTCATATATGCATGTTTAGAATAGAGGACCAAAACAAACCTGATATTACAGTTATGAATTTTCCCAGGTCATCCAATTTTCAGGAAATAGACATGCTCATATTCTTCCAAGGATTCGCCTGAATCTTACCATGCCTACCAATTATCAGTGTAGTCGCACATGAATAATATATGTGTTAAAGACATATTTATTTAATGAAAAGCATTTTTTGTTTAATGTACCGAAACAATCCTATGATTCTTAGTTAAATTGTTGATTTAAATCCACAAATGCATTGAAGATATATGGATTTACTTATTTAAAAGCAACGATTTTTTTATTGGGGGTATTTTTTCGTTTTCGTTTTTCGGATCATACCTATAAAGATAAAAACGTAGGAATAGTGAGTAAGGTATTGATTAAACAGAACTTTTTTTTCTCTCAACGCAATCGATAAATCACTCAAATATGTGGTACACTGTCTCTTCCTTGAAGTTGATGCAAAACCCAAAGTTCGTGTACATGCAGAACGTCTCAGGTCTGAATGAAAGCCATAATTTTGTTTATACATCCTGGAACGAAACATTATGAGGACGTCACCAACTCAAGAAAATTACAATCAACGGTATGTCACGACGGGCGACCTGAGAAAATATCGTTTCCAAGATGTGTTAATAAATGTCAGTGAGTTTGCCTCAACCGACATGTCATCATCTCGCCATTATTATCGCACATAATCGGACGGTGTTACCACCTTCTGCGTGAATCAATTCAATCAAGTTTTCACCCCTTCCTGGGCTGTAGCCTCTTAGAGGTGGATTTACCAAACGAACTTGAGACATTAAAGGGTGTTACGTGAAGGGTAACGAAAATGCGGTCATGGTGTTTATTGTGTTCCGCAGTCCCGTCGGTCAACGGTTGGAGATGCTGTCAGTCCCGCCGTTGCCCACGTCTCTTGAGCCAGAGCACAATAACTGGTTAGGATTTGCGCTAAACTGCATATAGCAATCTCCAGAGCTCAGGGCACAATGCCGTGTATGTTGAGTGTACATGTATGTCAGTTAAGGATTATGACATTCGGTGTGTTTGCACTGCCTAAAAAGAATTCAAAAATATTATTTGTAAGCTACATGCATTATTTGTTTGTATCTATATATTGCGTCTGCAAGTCGAGTTAAAGAAATAGTCATTCTCTTCTTCTCCCTGCCTATTCCCTCTTCTTTCTTTCTCTTTTTTTTGTTTTAGTCCTTCTTTCTCTTTTCCATAATTTACTTTTCATCTCTGAGCAAGTGACCTATATCATTTTTGAATATATATATTTTTCTCAATGTCACTTTTGACACACACATTTGCCATTGAAATGGGCTTTTTTCTTGAGAAAAGTGCCCTTACATCTTCCAAATCCGGGATCTGCCTCTGTTACTAGCATAACTAGGAAACTGTCTTCCACTTCAAAAGCAACATATGACTACTCATCTTTGACGTCATATATCTCTATAGACGCGGGATTGACCTATTTATCTTCCTAACATACAGGCATGGCAGGATAGTGTCTAGTGACCATGTTTATTGGGTTTAACAAAGGATGATCTGGGTTTTAGATGGCTAAGCCGATCAGAGGCTGCCTGTTGTATAGGGGTTTCCGCTGTTTCCCCTAGTAACATACACCCACGAGGTTACTCATACTATTTACCGTATACCGTAACTCTTGAAAGAGACACCTTTTTTTTAATCGGTTCTCTATTAGAAACATTTATTGGGAATTAATAATCATCCAGCAGTGAACATGAAATTCCACTACTAAGTTTTTGTATCAATTATACGCCGATGTGCAACGCAAATCAATTTCCTGTGCTAAATTGCATAACTCGTGACATCAATATTTGTTATATCAAAAGAAAATATACAGTTCTGAAAGTGTTTGACATGTATAAAAAGCATTTTACATGAATAAAAAATAAAGAAAAGGCAGACAAAAGCGCTAGTGCACCTTACCGCCTAAGGCTCAAAAGAACATTACTGTGTAGCCCCACGTGTGCGTTTGTGCGTCGTATTATCTGCACTTATAACTTCAGGGTTCACTTCCCGTTCCTTTGTTGCTGTTGGGGTTTTTGGCGGGCACAAAACAAGCCACAGCCTGCTTGATTTAGAACACTTTAGAATACTCTATTGACGCTAGTTTTCCCTGTAAATGCAACATCAGTAGCCAGAACTCATGATTATATTTAAAGGGATGATTTAACAATGTTAAATCTGAGATGCACGGCCCTACGTGTTATCAGTGTATGTGATATTGTGTAGTATATTGAAGCCCTGAAAAAATTGCGCTTCAAAATGATCAAGAAGTGCCTTTAACAAATTAAAAACCTTTGAGTGACCGGTTTTACCATACTCTTTTCCCCAATAGACTGTTTGGCAAACGCAAAATTTGATTACGATTTTTAATCATAAATATCTTGATAATCAGACAAGCGATCGGCTTGAAAAAATCATGGAGTTCTTGACTATAAATACCCTAAAGGTTTATAAATATCATTGCAGCATGAGCTAAATCAAGGATTTTTTTAAAGGATCTAAGACAAAGTTATCGGATCCCTTTGAGAAGAAGGAAAATCTGTAACGATGCAGTGAGAACGATTCTTCGTGGCGCCGATGTTGCAGATGACGGATTGGGCAGAGTAGGGAAGAAAAGATTTTCCAGATTACACTGCTTATTTTCGTTGCGAATGAGTCTTCTAACGGTAATGTCCGACTTTCATCAGTCGGTCCGTTGAGTGATGCGATGCAAAAGATGGATTCAGAAGTCACATTCGAGGAAAGACGAAACCCAGGCCAGATCGTTTAAACAAACTAAATATACAAATCGCTAGCACTCACTTTTTGATTATGATCAAAAGATCATACCATAAATTGAAAGCGCATTTTGAGATGCCATGCAAAATGATCTAAACAAACGAATACTCCCACGTCGTCAGAATGACCGGCTGAAATGTCACAGTTCTCTTCACGCATTGTGACCAACTAAACTCAAGCTAATGGTTCGTCAATAACTGGGGCAAGAAAGACACTAGTTGATTTACTTAGATTAAATTTTAAAAAGCTAGAAAGTTAAACTGATATTCTACTGAAATTGACAATAGAAGTTAAGCAGAGGTCTGGGTTTTCTAATTGCTTAACTTGACTTTTAGACTCATATCGAATGTAACTCAGTGAGTAGAATACTGAACATGCAGAAGGTGGAAATAGAGGACAATGACGTATGGCACTGACCTAGCTGAAGGTATTGCTACCGGTTCATGAATGCTGCAGAACAGGACATGAACGTTACGTCATCGAAAGAAGTCAGACGAAACGTACTCCATCTTTTCTACAAGTTCCTTGGTCAAGCTCTATTATGTAGATGACATGGAGAAAAGCAAATCGCAACATAATCAGTAGAGAAAGCAACAAGTGAAAGTATAAAGATTTCCTCAAGAATCTTTGGTCCAGAGGATGGGACTCTTTGGTTCCATATTCTACTAATTCAGTTCAACGAGACCCTAGGTCTAAGATCACAAAGGGAAACGTAGATCTCAATCTAACTTCCTTTGGTGAACTCGATTAGAAGTAGAACAACAGCCTTAACCCAGCGCCATGTTTCAATTTAGTATGTTAGTAGAAGACGGACATTTCAGGTCACTGTTCATGCTCACATCATCTCTAAAAAATAAATCATTTGGGTTTCTGTTGTACGCAAAAAACTAAATGTTGTCTTCTTTCATAAAAATTCGACTTTAAATGACACCCTCTTTCACATTATGATACAATTTAAATGAAATGTTGCCATCAGATTGTTGGCGAGTTTGGGGTTCTCAACACTTAAGGGGGCTTTAAGTACATATACAGTAGAAAAGCGTTGTCAGCTCGACAGCCCGACGTTGCATCTCTCATTCATTTACAACCACCACATACTTGAGCCTTCAAATCTCCGGCAGTGGTTAGACCTAATTAGATTGCAAGCGGCCAAATGAAAATGAGGCGGGAAAAACTGAGAGGAAATTTGGCTGAAGCATAAATGAGGCAAATACCCTTCATCAGCGTCTCTCTCTCTCTCTCTCTCTCTCTGTCTGTCTCTCTCTCTCTCCCTCCCCGTCTTCCCTTTATTCACAACTACCTTAGATAACTGAGGTGGATCTACCCCCTTCTCTTCCACTCTCTCACTCTTTCTCTCTCTCTCTCTCTCTCCCTCTCTCACACACACTTTCTATGTCTATTTTGTTCATATCTACCTTAGATAACTAAAGTGAATCTCTTTATTACCCCCTCTCTGTTTCTCTCTCTCTCTCTCTCCCTCTCGCTCTCTTTCTCTTGCTCTTCGTCACCCCAATCTACCTTTCCCTTTTGTTATCTTATATCCTTCTTTTCTCGCCTTCGCGGGGACTACTTTACGTAGTTTAGCAATGGAAATTGGTATTTCGACGGCACCACAGGCGTTGTTGCTTGTTAAGAAGGCCCGAGTCCTCAAGCTCATTAATTCATTTACGCTTCGCCCTCATCTTATTTTGGCACGATGTTTGTCGGTTTTCCCAACCAGATTTGCAATTGGAATGCGCACCATGCCAAAGGGGTATAGGGTAATTTTATAGGAAACCTTCAAAATTGATCTTAGCGCTTGGTTAAGCACCCGGTCACATTAAATTGTTATGGTAATGCGGCGTTCTCATACCACAAACACTTGAGTTATGAAGTGGATTTTGTTTGTGTTTACGTTGATGCGTTTAATTGCAGTTATGAATTGAAGTTTAGGAAAAAGAAATTTACATGTGAGCGATAACTTTGACCTTCAGAATTCTGCAGGAGATATTGATATAATGTATAGATTTGTCTTTTGAGAACCAGTAGCATGTGTACTCATGTAGTTTCGCGTAGGTCAACGCCCTTCCGGCTGTAATCATATTCCTTAGACGGTTGAAATAAGGCTATGAAAAAGTCTGAACCCTTAAAAAAAAATTGCTTGCCACACGAAGTTGAGAAATTGGATATTGTGTAAGAAATATAATTTTGGAAAACAACTAACGCTCTCCCTGACGATAGCCCAGTCAACTTCGAACGTAGCATTACGTTTGGATATATCAGTATCAAGAAACAATTGATAAAGTTATGAAAAACACTTGAAATCGGATGATAATTACGTAAAAAAGTGGACTAACGCTTTCCCTGACGATAGCGTAGTAGTCAACTTCGGACGTAGCATTACGTATGGATCCGTTAGTATGAAGATAACAATATGTTAATGATGTTATGAAAACACTTGAAATCACTTGAAACACTTTGAACGTAGTATTAAGTCTGAATCCATCAGTATCAAGATACAATATAATGATAAAGTTATGACAATCACTTGAAATCGGATGATCATTACGTAACAAAATGGGAAATATATGGAAGGTAAAGCGCGGAACAATTCGTCTCATCCACAGTAAACAAGGCTACGGTTTTCCATCTAAAATATCTGATCTATCTCAACCTACTTAATCTATCATACGAATTAAGTATCATTGAGACGTGCTCATACTACATTTATAGTATACGATTTCTAACTTATTATGTCTGTCTGTATTTTTTGTAAAATGTGGAACAAATAAATTCGAAACTTGAAAGCTTGAAAACACGTTAATTACCGTTGCATTTTTTTCAATTACAGTATGGTAGTGTAGAATAGAAAGAGCGATACAAACAGGGGCGGATACCGGATTTTGTAAAGGGCCACGGGCGCCGGTACAATTTTTAGGAAATATCTGACACGAAGGAAAACGAAGAAATTATGTTTTTCTGCGGCTCTGTTTACTCACGAAATTTTTAACAATAAAATAAGGCATTCTTTCGTGTGCTATTTGGACTAAACAGTTCTAAAGGGGGCACATTCGAGGAGTTTCCTTCATAATGTGTGTCGATTGGATTCGTAAAAAGTCAGGCAATCCAATTCAATCCACTCGGCTGTGCCCCCTGGATCCAATGAAAAAGAGTATTCATTCACTATGCGACCTTGATTTGGAACAAAACCTGAAAACAACTGGAAAACAAACACTGCACCTGCTGCGTGCCGTGTAAATGTCAGCCTTTCGGGGTTCTCTTTTTTAATTTCTTTCCATCCATTCTGACACTTGAAGGTTTTACTTTGTCACAAACACGATGTACCTGATTCAGTCGTTGCGATTCAGTCCTTTCTATCCTGTTCTCGTTTCCATCATTCCATTTCTTCAAATAATGAAGCATAATATAAGTGTTGCTTAAAGCATAGTAGGTCCAAGTTTTAATCGGGGAAACCCCGAAACCACATACTTTAGATTAAAAAGTCCGTATAGTATCGATTTACACAACTTTCAGAGTTCCCTGAAGTATTTGTGTGACCACAGTCCATATGTTATATCCCTGAAGGTACATTTATCTTGTTTATATGGGTCACTTGAATCGAAACAGGAAGTTCTGTCTGGTTTTTATTTTAAATTTTAAATCCCTATAGGAATAAGTAGGGTTGCATGTTTTCAGCAGACGATATAATAATTATTAAGTTCTTTTACATCTTTTTGTCTCACTCTTCCGCATCCCTCACACGGTACCTTTAATATTATCAAATAAAAGAGAGAGAAAAATCCGGAGGGAAGGAACGAATAAAGAAAGGAAAAAAAAGTAGGGTTAAAAGGTAGACACATATCTGTCGTGTCAGCCGAAGAACAAAATGTCAGTATTAAAATCATACTCATGATCTAATGTAGTTTTTAAATAAAGGGTGGAATTTTACTGTCAGTTGACACATATCATATCATAAGCTTAACAGCTTAATAACGTTCTGTCAATGAACTAATGAAAACAAGGAAGTACAACTTCAGTTTATTTCCACCTGACTTTCACTGAATTAATGATAGATAACCTTGCCCTCGCCTGAAACAGCCTTCTGTGTTCTCGTGTATCAATTTCTTAACATCACAGTATTAACAAGTAGTTTTTGTTTTTACCTCACTACCGTTTAAGGGCATATGCATCGAGGGGAAAGCGAGGTGATTAACTAATGTAATCAATCTTCATTTCCACATCGCCTTTTTACATCCAAATTACAAAAGAATAGCGCTTCAAAGTCAGGCTTAAAGTTGACTAATGGTCATGCGAATTAATAATGAAAGAAAGAGTTAAGAATTTATTATGAAATGACGCATGCAAAAAGGTTGTTTATTGTGGGTGTTGGACTTATCAACATAATAAATATGACATTAAAGTAATTCAATCTACAAAACACGTAATGGATCATGCGAATTAATAATGAAAGAAAGAGTTAAGAATTCAATAGGAAATGACGCATGCAATAAGGTTGTGTTGAGTGGGTGTTGGAACTATTAACATAATAAATATGACATTAAAGTAATTCAATCTACAAACATGTAATGGTCATGCGAATTAATAATGAAAGAAAGAGTTAAGAATTTATTAGGAAATGACGCATGGAATAAGGTTGTGTAACGTGGGTGTTGGAACTATTAACATAATAAATATGACATTAAAGTAATTCAATCTACAAAACATGTAATGGTCATGCGAATTAATAATGAAAGAAAGAGTTAAGAGTTTATTACGAAATGGCGCATGAACTATGTGTATCGTGGGTGTTGGGAATATTAACATATAAAATATGACATTAAAATAATTCAATCTACAAACCAATCGTTACGATTAAAATCAACTTAAGGGCAGTTGTATGTCCTTCAGAAATCACGTTCGGATTACGTTAGACAGCATTGTGATGTTCGCACATGGCAATAATGACGCACAAGGCTAATGAGATTGCATGGAATGGATTTTTCGAAAGCAGTTGATATCGTGTTCATCCCCATTCCCCTCCCCACAACCCCCCCCCCCCAAACAACACTATATTCTGAATAATGCATTGAAGAAATCCCTTACAATTGATACTGCTGCTATGAAAGTTTTGTCCAAAAAGCAGTGAAAGGAATAAGAAAGCTTAAAAAAGATATTGTATACTTTTACCATATTTCGGCTAATGAGAGGCGCACGACATTGCTTGCGAAAGTGACGCAGCCGTAAGGATTTTCTTTACATGGTAGTCATGACCATTATATTGTATCAGTGACATTTTTCAAAGGTATGACACCTTGAACTTAACAAATAATTATATTATTGCCTGAATTATTTGTGTTTGTAATTGATTGACTTTCCGAGGCGTATCACAGACATGAAACTTTTGTTCCTGTTGTTTATGTTTTTGTTCTCCGTTTCTTTTATATATTAAACGGTGGGGATGTTTTATGTATTTTGTACTATGATCATTTAATAATATTATTGAACTGGAGACAATTTTACGTCAAATTACAATTAAATTCAAATACAATTCCATCGAATCCTTAGCAAACTGTACAAAGCACTGTATAAAGACAACAAATATTTCGTCAAACATATTGACTATATTGAGGGGTAGTTGCAATAAGGGTTCTGTTAGGTATAGTGATATAAGGTTAGGAGTTGGTCCATGGATGAAGTTCGGAATAAGGTTATTGTAGGGCCTTGAACTCGGAGCGATTGTTGGACACGTGGACGGACTCTTAGTAATGATGAATTCTATTCGACCAGCACGTGACAAAAGATACGTGCGATATTATTACCTGCAGGCGTTAATAGTCTTAAATTGACATATCAATTACGCGACACACGTACCATCCGATACAGATTCTAGTATTACGCCGGGTCACTAAAGGTCAGTGAGTATGTACATCGGAATTGTTTTGACAGGTTAATGGGCCGAGTGTATTCACAAGACACTAATGCACTGTCAAAACACAAATAAATATAGTTGTCTATGCCGGAATATGATGTTAGTTGGATAAATATTTGGTAATGATAAGCTATTAATACTGGCGGCAGCGGCAGGATTGACGCAGGCACATCGTTGGATGCATGGTTTTATAACGTTCGTTGCATTATTACTTGCTGTAATCAAATCCGTGAACGTAATTAGAACAGACTGTTTGCACTGCTCGTTTAGCATTAACTGCTTGTAAAATCAATGTCACCTTCCTTTCATTGACGCATGCGTACGTCAGTAAACTGACGCATCGTATGCATCGGGAATCACATTCACCGGCTTTCATTTTATTTATTCAAAAACATGAATATTACATGATGCTTTCATTACGTCCTTGATAGTGGGATTCGGTGCTATCAGGAAAACGAAATTGTACGCTTTTTTGTAAATTATCTAGGTTAAATGACTACTTATCACGTGTATATGATTATTATGGTCTCAGGGTTGGTGTAGGGAAAATTACATCAAAATTATGGTTTGTCTAATAATAATAAGTAATAACAAACGTTAGATTTATATTGCGCACATATATTCCAGGGGATGCTCAGGGCGCCTACAAAGTATTAGTAATGCACTGGCTCTAGCCTAGCTGCCTCAAGTCGCTAAAAAGCATGCAATGAATAAATCCCAAACAGTACCCATTTAATAGTTTATTTCCACCCGGGTGGAAAGTGGCAAATGTAGATTCATGTTTGGCCATTGGACATTAGTCCCGCGGCAGGACTCGAACCGCAAACCATGTGATCCAGAGTCCAGCGACGTATCTACCAGGCCACGACACCTCTAGAACCCTACCATCATCGCTATGTTATATTTCCTTCAAATCAATAGCTCCCTATCTAGGTGGAATTATCAAAATTATCAGGTGACAGGATTAAGTGTACCGTTGCTCTTGTCCGCATAAAATGATCAAATCGATGGTGACTCGTTCAGAAAGGGGTCACTGACCGGTAAGGTCAGTCCGCAATGATTAGTCTGGGAACTCATGCGCCTCAGGGTGCTTCTTCGTTAGGCATGGCCTGAGGGCGTAACGAGATTTCAATCTCACTCCTTGACATGCATTAATCTTTGACGTGCTGGTGATCACGTTTTCACACGAATGCGTTTTGGTTGACAACATATGGGGTTTCAGTGGCGTAGCTTGATTAAAGGTACTATGTCCCATTTGCAGGCCAAAAAAATGAAAAAGTTAAATTCCAACTGCATTTGATAGATAATACTAATTTAGAACTTCCCTAAAAAAGATGGGACTTGAAAATGTCTTCAAGTGGGAAAATAACGACTATTAGTTGTCAAATTGACTTTAGGGCTATAGAGCCCAAAAGTAATAGTCTTGATTTTCAGACAATTGTACCAAATGGTCATACGTGTTATGCTGCGCAAAGATTCAATTAGTTTAAACTTGGCCATCACAAGAAGTGGGTTATTGATGTAGACAAATGCTCATGTACCCTTTACAACTCTTTTCATGCATGTTATTACCAAAGAAGAAAAAAAAGCCAGTCAGTCACTCAATAGTGTCTGACAGTGAAGTCTAGCAAGTAAACGGGGTTCCTTGCATAATTTGAATATGAGGACACTGCTAACGTTTAAATTTCACAGATAGGACATACATGACATATTCATAATTCCTGCAAAGTTCGACAGAATTTGAGGTTGGTTGCAAAAGGGACATAATACCTTTAAAGGGGGACAGACTTAACACAGGCAGAGTCAGCGCCAGCATCATAAGGGGGTCATCAAAGTCACTGGGTGAATGCCATGTAAATTAACGATGCAAATGAACAAGGCCACTGATTAGGCGGAGGGATATGCGAGAGGTGTGCGAGTGGGTGTGCGAGAGCGTGCTATTATACTCTGCTCACGTTTCGTTCCATCTCTCTATCCTATTCCCTATCTCTCTCTCTCTCTCTCTCTCTGTCCCCCTCTCTTTCTCTCTCTCTCTCTCTTTCTCTCTTTCTTTTTTCCCTCTACCATGCAACATTTTTGTGGGGCCCCACGCCCTCTACAACTACGTTATTGTGCATTCTGAAGGGACCGGTTAAGGTTATTCCAGCTACGATTTTTCCGATTCAATAGAAAAGGTTACTCCTTAAAAAGTATCCTCGATGTTTGCAAAATATTGGCCCTTCATATCAGGTGTGCCCGTTATGCCACGTTTGCCTCATTCATGAAAGTTATAGGCTCCCCTTTTACATATAATGGCACGTTACCCCACCCACAACAAAAATGTACTTATGTACGATATCATTCTCAAATGACGCGTCAAACACGGCGCCATCCGTTAACGCTTTCATACAAATTACGCTCTGTGATTCTTAATGGAATTAGGCTGATGAATATCCATCTATTCACTTGAAGACCGTTCATTATTAATCAAGGATGACTAAAAAAAAATTCTACTTTTAATGGGGACGGTTCATAGAGTATTTCCATTCGTCCCTTATGTGTCTCACCGACTCCTCCCTTCCTTGCGATGCCCCTCAATTCTCATAACCTCTTGCGGCTCATGTATGCATTTAAAGATTTCCTGTCTAGTAATTCAATACTAATGTTGAGCCATTACGCCGATGGAATTGCAGATAGGGACTAAATTGAGCTGTCAGACATGGTGAATATTCATTTGACTCCATCTCCCAATCGTCTCCACCGTTGTCAGTTATTTTTTCAGTATCTCATCGTCTCCCGCTCTGCGCCATATCCGCATTCCAATGAGGATAATGTTGACACCACTTTGCATACGATCAGCCAAAACATACCGCATCAACGAATTTGTGCTGGCATTTTTAGGATAAAAGACCCACTTGTAAATATTTAAGATATTCTTCAGCAAGGACAAGTATAAAAATAGCGTAACAGTGTTACAAAGAAGGTGTCAACTTTGTCGAGTTTTGGTTAACAGAGCAAGATAATCAATAAGTCAGTGAATAGATGAATTCCACTAAAAGTAGAATAATAAATCGTCGTCATGGGGAATGTTAGCAACCAAGGGAATAGTTGGCATCCAACGAACAGATATATCATGGCCCTGGTTGCACAAGCATTTACGATCGATCCTAAGCTAGCATGTTCTACCGTCGGTCGCCGCTTTAGCTCTAGGTCCATTTTCTTTCAGGTTACGACTACAGTCATGGGTGTCGATCCCGGGGGGGGGGGGGGATGGGGGGGATATATCCCCCCAATATTTCAGGGGGATGGCCTGTACAGTCATCCCCCCAATAATTCACCCTAAAAAAAAAAAAAAAATAAGAGAAAAATTAATGATGAGAGCCCGATGAGCGTAGTTAATGGTTATTACTCGCAAGATGACCATCAATATTCACATTTTGCTATCTCATTTTCATTTTCAAAAGTAGCAATCTGCAATGCACATCAGATAATCCTGGACAGTGTAAACGTAGATGAACTCTGTGACGAATTCGTGATGAGATCGGAGACATGGAGAAAGATTTTCGGACATTAGTGTGACTTATAAGATAGTTCACTAGTTGTTATGTTGTTTCCGTTCACCCTTTTTTAAATTCACGTCATTGTATCTTTATTTGTGTTTTTTGCACTCATTTTATTTTCTGATGTTTCCTAAAACATTTTTCATTTTTGGAGAAAGATTATTATGTCACAACTTATTTTCATTTCATTGAAAAGCCGTTGAGGCCTATGTCACTGGTGTACTAGTGGGGAGGGGCTCGTGGCGCTAGCCCCCCCCCCCCCAATAAAATCCAACCATGACTTATTTTCAATTTCATACAAGTGATTTATAAATAGTAATATACAATTCCTTTCCAGAACCTATTGCGACGAGCACTGCCGGGAGATAACGTGCTACCCACCACTCGGGCTGTGCATGCAAAGATTTGCGAACGAACGTTCCATACGTACATCATGTGGGGAAACTGAATTCAGACAAGGATGAATATAGAGAACAGTACAACGAATCGTCTTCTTTCTCTAATAATTTAGTGAAACGGCAAAGCTTCCGCACGGATTGGGGGGCAACCGAATTCAGACAAGGATTAAGAGTTATAATTAATTGAAACGTCAAAGTACACGATACGACAAATCTTCTTCTTTTTCTAAAAATTTAATGAAACGTGAAAGCTTCCGCGCTACGCGCGGGATGGGGGAAACTGAATTCAGATAAGGACACGATACAACGAATCGTCTTCCTTCTCTAATAATTTAATGAAACGGTAAAGCTTCTGCGCTTAGCGCTGGATTGGCGAAAATTAATACATACAAGGATTAAGAGTAATAATTTATTGAAACGTCAAAGCTTCCGCGCTTCGCACGGGAGGGGGAAAACTGAATTTAGAAAGGATTAAGAGTCGAGAATGGTACATCGCATCGTATTCTTTCTTTAATAATCTAACGAAACGTCAGAGCTTCCGCGCTATGCGCGGAGGAGGGGAACTTGATTCAAACATTAAGGATTAAGAGTCGAGAATGCTACATTGAATCGTCTTCTTTCTTTAATAATCTAATGAAACGTCAGAGCTTCCGCGCTACGCGCGGAGAAAGGGGAACTTTATTCAAACAAGGATTAAGAGTCGAGAATGGTCCAACGAATTGCCTTCTTTCTCTAATAATTTAATGAAACGTCTCCCCCCCCCCCTGCACCCAACCCCCTAGGTCTGTAAGTAGCTATGTAAGTAGCTGTTAGTGATTCGCACGCTCTACGTGCTCACTACCGCCCCCTAAAATGAAATCCTGGCTACGCGCTTGGGGAGGGGGTGCAACCTGCCACACGCTTCTACCTCTTGGTTGCTTTGATCCATTGCCGACAATATTTTGGCACCTATCATCCCCCCAACCACGGATACAAATCGACACCCTTGACTACAGTCTCTATTCTCTTTGGAAGGGAAGTCGCCAGATCATTATAAATGCGTGAGTGGGTGCCAACTGTGCGTGTGTGTTGGTATCCGTGTGTATGTGGAGGGGATGTTTGTGACTTACATGTTATCCAAAAACAGAAGTAAAAGAAGAAAAAAATCTCTGTCATTTGTTATTTATCGACAAGTATTACAAAACATTTTGAAGGACAAAAAAAAAGAGAAGCGGCAGATCACGTTCGTAACTCTTGGTGCAATGCCTACTCTAAATATACTTGTAGATCATGTAGTATATAGAAATAAATCACTTGCTAAAATGGCTGGTGGTAAAACAATGCGAATTGTCGGAGCTCACGAACGATCGTAACTCTTGGATATTGTTGGAAGTATACCATGTATACAGTCTGCATGTATATCGATTAACATTGCATAAGTAACTGGACCTGCGACT
Organism: Strongylocentrotus purpuratus; assembly: GCF_000002235.5. Taxonomy (NCBI): domain Eukaryota; kingdom Metazoa; phylum Echinodermata; class Echinoidea; order Camarodonta; family Strongylocentrotidae; genus Strongylocentrotus; species Strongylocentrotus purpuratus. The sequence continues at coordinate 28,426,212 of NW_022145600.1, read as the reverse complement.
GCTGGAAGTAGCTTTACAGTCTGATACACAAACAGGTCTATCGTAAGCTGAGCTTTCTCCTCTAGTCTGTAGGCATAGGCTCTAATGTTGCATTTGACGAAAGTGCCCGGCCCCCCCCCCCACTCAGTGTTATTTAGGGTACGCGTATGCTTGTTCCCTCTTTTCAAAAGCACCCCCTATCTGAGGACTGCCAACATTTCCGAACCCCCCTTTCGCGGGCTTTTCGCGGGCTTTTCCTGCCTTGGAGACCCCCTAAATACGGAAAAATGCTCAATGTACCCCCCTAAATTCGGAATAATTTCTCAGGAGTCCAAAAAGATCAGAGAGAAAAGAAAAAAAAACAACCTTTTTTAAAGAAATCTCCGAGTGAAAGTCAAATACACCCCCTGTTTTTTACAATTCTCGGGCCGGACTTTGTCGCACGAAAAGTACCCCTTTACCGGACATTTTAGCAACACGCATGTGGTCATTCCGCCCCCGGAGTGGGGAGGGGGGGGGGGGGGCGGGCGGGCGGGCGAAAATGCCTTTAAAGCTAATCTTGAGCTCTGGTATGGGCATAGTATATGAAGAGAATATGGCTATAATTCATTCTGGATTGTTTATGCTCCAGTAGATTAATTGTTTTAACCAGTAAAATAAAAACAACCTGCTGGAAATTATCTTTAATAAAAACTACAACTCTCATTCGCAAATCAGTAATTACCTGTGTAAAAGCACATGGTGTCGGGCCTACTTTATTTGATCTCCTTATATTTCTACGCTAATTACTCAGCCCCTATATATTTTCTACCAGAATCGTTTAGCACATGACATCTTTTTGTAATCTTGAACATTCAGTGTATCGGTTTTGTTGTATTCTGTGAGAATTGATTTCCTATCATTACCAGAACTCGAGCTTATCTTTAAGTCTTGGGCAGAGCCTGATTCTGTCACAGAGGCAGGCATAATAGTACAGCCTATGGATATAGCATTATGGGGTTACAGTAGACCGTACAGCGTGGATACCTACATGTTTCACAAAGACTAACATCGACTTAAGTTTGACTTGAACTACGGCAGGCTGTTCATGCCAATAATTCCTCTAACCATTCCTCGCATTGGCTTCTCAATGGACGTACAAATCGTGGTTCACAAATCTACACAATCTATCTTTTTTGATAATTCATTATTGAAGAAGAAATGATTCATTATTGATTATTATCTAAAGATCATATTTGCGAGACCAATGGTGAGAGCAACCAGTGGCATGAACAGCCTGTCATAGTTAAAGCCCCCCCCCCCCCCCCAAAAAAAAAAAAAAAAAAATTAAAAAAATCGCGCTTCAAAATGATCAGGAAGTGCCTCAAAAAAGTAAAAGCCTTTGAGTGACCGGTTTTTACCATACTCGTTTTACCCAATAGACTGTAGTGTTATGAAAACCGTTTGGCAAACGGCTTTCAAAATTTGTAATTTCAATCATAAATATCTTGATCAGACAGGCGATCGGCTTGTAAAAGTCAACATGGGGTTCCTGACTGACCTGATTATCATTGCAGCATGAGCTAAATCCAGGATTTTGTTTCAGAATCTAAGACAAAGTTACCGGATCCCTTTAAGTCGAGCTTATTCTTTATGAAACACCCCCCTGGCACTCTGTTACGCTCTATGACTGACAAGTGTTTGTGCTTGCAAACTACTTTCAACTGCATGAAGGAACGATTCAATTTTCTCCTCGAGACAAAGATCAACGCAACTTGGCGCCTTCTGAAAAGAAGAGCGTGACGGGGTAATTGTACATACTTGCAATGAAGCCAGCGAACCTTCATGGTCTTTTGTATACTCATTTTCGTTTAATGTAATTCTTGATGTTTAAAAAACGAACAAATAATAAAAAAAGATGTAAACAAGTTTTCGAATCGAACTCTTGGGAATCAGCTCTTCGAGGTTTCAAACAGTTTCATCTCGACATAACAGAACAGAATTCTCTTTTCTGACTAATACCAGAGAACAATTCCATACATCGACGACGAACTCAAGAGTCAAGACAAGATAATATACCAGTTTTTGTTTTCGGTGGTATTATATATCCCTTGAATCAACGTTTTATTCATATTTCAAAAGGAATATTTAGGAGCTACCAGAGAATTATCAATTCAACAAAAGGGAGTGTCAGTTTCACGATTCTTTTGAAGCCTAGCGTAACATGGTAGATCAAAGTTTTTTCAATGTTGTTTCAACCAACTATTGGTCTCTTTCGAACAAAGATACAAGTATGGAGAAAACGGCGAAAAGGGTTGTGCAGTGACAGTGGTGTAGATTTGGGTCCAACAATTTAGAAAGGGGACATGCGGGGCGGTGGGGGGGGGGGGGGGGGGAATGATTGTTGTATTTGGTAAAGAGAACAAGGTCACGGAATAGTAAAAGAGTCCATGGTCGTGCACGAAGTATGGGGAGTGTGTGGGAGGGGTCGTATCATTGTGTTGCTTTTCCCTCTCCGCATGTTTTCCTCTCTTTCCCTTTTATTTTTTGTTATTGCTTGTTTCGCGCTCTTCGGGGATCAGAGGGAGTGAACATGTAGCCTTTGCCACACCTGGACTCCAAAACTCACACTCTGCCCGAAGCCCTGAATGTTGAATTTTTAATCGCAATGTGCTCCCGAATCTCGGTTATGCCTTTCAGGAAGTACCGAGGCCTTTCCTTTTTCTTCTGCTTTCCATTCCTTTCATTTGTTTTACTAACACGGTTGCGTTGTTATGAAGGGGGTACAAGTGTTGTTCTATGGATGTTAGATGAGGCAGCGAAAGGATATAGAATTTCGACGATAAATCCCTTCCGGTAATGGTATCAAATATGATATGGCGACGGGGCCACACGTGACAAAAGGAGGGCCCGAATCATGAAAGCAGTGATGTATCAATCAAAATAAGTCAGCCCGCCTCACTCTAGATTGGGATTGAGAAATAAGAGCTTTTTCTATTCAGCCGTTGATGGATCTCAAAACAGTGAAATGATTATTATTTGGAGTGGCTAAGATGCATCAACAGTATACCTCTCTGTCTGACTCACTCTTTTTTTCTCTCTCTCTCTTTCCCCGTCTAAACTTTATTCACATCTATCTCAGTTAACTGAGATGGATCTATCCCCTTCTCTTCCACTCTCTCTCACTTTTTTTCTTCTCTCTCTCTCACTTTCTTCGTCTTACATTTATTCATATCTACCTTAAATAGCCAAGGCGAACCTCGTTATCCCCTACCCTCTCTCTCTCTCTCTCCCTCCTTCTCTCTATCTTTCACTTTCTACGTCTTGGATAACCGATGTTAATCTCTCTATTCCCCCCTCTCTCTCTCTCTCTCTCTTTCACTCACACACTTTATACGTCTTTCATTTATTCATATCTACCTTGGATAACCAAGGTGAATCTTTTTAAACCCCCCCCTCTCTCTCTCTCTCTCTCTCTCCCCCTCTTTCTCTCTATCTTTCACTTTCTACGTCTTTCATTTATTCATATCTACCTCAGATAACCAAGGTAAATCTCTTTATACCCCTGCTCTCTATCTCATTCCCTCTCTCTCTCTCTCTCCCTCTTTTCTCTCTCTCTCTCTCTCTCTCCCTCTCTATCTCTCTGTCTTTCACTGTTTACGTCTTAGATGTATTACCTAAGATAGCCAAGGCGAATCTCTTTATCCTCCCCTCTCTCTCTCTCTCCCTCTCTCTCTCTCTCACACACACACACACACACACACACACACTTTGTACGTCTAAGATGTGTTCACATCTAACGAAGATAACCAAAGTGAATCTATATATCCCCCTCTCTCCCACTCTCTCTCTATTTTTCCTTTTTTACTTCTTTCATTTATTCATATGTACCTTAGATAGCCAAGGTAAATCTCTCCACCCATTCCCTCACTCTCTCTATCTTTCTCCTCTCTCCGTATCTTGCTCTCTTCGTTTCTCTCTTCATGTCTCTTTTTTGTTTTTTTCCTCCATCTTTTTGTCTTCTCTTTTTATCTCTCTGTCTTTATTTCATCCACTTCCTCATAGTCCCCTTCTTCCATCTTTAAAATCTACTTCTCCTTGCCATTCTCCGTGTTTCCCCCTCCTTCTCTTCCCTCTCTTTTCCTTATGTTTGATTCAGATTTCGTCATTGATTCATTTTCTCTAATATGTTCCAATTGTCTGCTTTGTCATATGAAAGGAAACTGATACATATAACATCATTGACCATTACAACCACGAGAAAAAAAAGAAGAAAAAAAAAAGAAGCTGAAAATTGATATGTCGCCAAAATATTGGCGATAATCCAGAAGGATTTATATGGGATTAATCCTGGAGACACCAAGGTTCGGCAAGAAGGAGGGTGAGCTATTTTTAGCCTGTTGGATTAATCACTTAACGGTGGGTAATAAAGAAAGTCAAAGAGTGTGAATTGAAAATACCGAGAGGTTGAGGCAGGATAGAGACATTTCTAAAAGAATCACATTTAGATTTTAGAGTTTCCCTCAAAAGATAGGGAGAAAAATCAACAAAAAAAAAACACAAAAAATGACGGGGGACTGCATAAGATTGACGGAATACATAACGATGTACTCTTTTTGAATGCCGATTCATTTTTAGCAGCTATTCAACAAAATTTGAACTACAATTCATGTTACCTAAGATGCCAACTAATTGCAATTTTCGAATGACTTTAGAAAAAAGGGGAAATTAAATTTCCGAGAATCTATCCATTTAAACAGAATATCGTATCCTTCGTATCAGTTTTTTTGTTGAAACCCCCAAGAAGATATTTTGACAGTGTTTTAATGATCAAGAGGATTTCAATGTTGCTTATTATTCAATTTCAACAGAATGACTAAACACTGTATGTATTATGTTTTCATTTACTACAAGTGTAACGTACGTATATAGCTTTGTTAATAATTTTGATAAGTTTGCAACTACTTGAGACATCTTTTTGTAAATTATAATTCAGTGTCCAACTTGATATTGATGCCATCTAGATGCAGCCCCTTTTTCGTCATCTACAGAACCAGAACTAGAATTCTTTGTTTACAACCACAACAATAAATACAATGTGGTATTGGAGAGGAGGCGAATCCCTTTGTTCGAAAGGTGGGTACCCGTGAGACAAGATTTGCATTCTATTATGACGTAGATCATCGCGGGGGGTAACAAATCCCTTTTCCAGCAAATACCGCAAGCGCAGATGACGCAACAAAGGTTGGTATCCAGGTCTTTTCTTTATGATGTGAGAGATTATATTCCTAATTCGTATTTACTCATTGCCTACTGTGAATGGATGGGCCTTGTATCATTTATATGTGAATAACATACTTTAGTAGTCTATGTATTAATCAAATAGGAATTATCAGAAGTTATATATTATTAAAACGCTAGACAATTATCATCCCTTTTTTAAAGAACTCAAATTGCAGGTTTAGACAACAACAAAATGATCATAAAAAGCCTTAAGATATGTTTAAAGTAAAACGCTTAAAACCATAAACAGCTGCATCTACCATGACAACTACAAAACGGGACATCAAGCAATTTTTGTCGGTAGAAGTTATCGTAATTAATGAAGGTATATCAAATTCAACTTCAACAATATACCAAAGCCAAAGGTTTTGCTCTTTCAAACTCGGGTTTATAAGACGCGAGATGGCTTAAATACGCGTTTAGTATCATACGAATCAAAATACGAACACTAGTCGAATCGGATTGGTGTATGATCGGCAAAAAGGAATTCCTGGCCTGATTTTTTGCTGGATCTTCAAACTGGCAGATTGTCGTAACTCGTAGGCAGTATTAAGGGAGCTCGAGGTGGGGGGGGGGGGGGGCAACATGATGCTGGCCGTATAAATCTGCTCACTTTAGATTTTCCCATCTTGCGCTTAGATGCTTCCCTTTCAAGCCCATGAGGTTTGGGCAGAGTATCCCTTGCTTACATCTGGCCCGGCTGCTGTCCATCCGATATTTTGGGCAGCCATGACACTGTTTTACGACGTTGCCCTGGAACCACCTGCGTATCTGAAGGGGTGCAGGAAGGGGGTGTGTATGCCCAGATTTATCTTAAACGATAAAAATAATTGGTAATTGATTTCTTCTTTTTTTCTTCAATATAATGAAGAACTTATTCAAGTTATTCCAAAACAGACGATCAACGCGTGCTCTTTAAAGCTCATAGACCATTGTAGACTCAAGATAATGTGTAATACAAACTCTCAATCGAAACGAAGTGGGGCCATATTTAATGTTGACTTGTTTTGCTCTCTTGCATAAAGCTAGAAGCAATTCATCTATAAAATATTAAAATTAAAAGCAGAGCTTATAAATGATTTAGGGATGAATTAATGTGACATGTATCACCGGTACCCACAAAGGAGGCCCCGGAATGGTGATGTCCTTACTGTAGTGCTTACCTCTAATTTTCGCCCCTGCCGCTTGAACGGAAGGCCTGTGTACGCCACCACGTGGAACACTCGACGATATCATTTCTCTCTTGGCAGCACACTAGATACTGATACATCGGCAGATGATTGAACACATTGCAGGAGAGGCCTGCAAATAAGATTGAGAGACGAAAGGGAAGTTGAGAATGGGATGACGAGCTATCTGGAATGTGGGTAGTCTATCTTGCTCTGGTTTAGGTGCATGCTGGTATAGTGTTGGTATTAATGAAGAAACTGAAGAGGAAAACGAATAAAGAAAGGACATGAAAACAGACGCAAAGAGCTGACCACTGATGGGAAAGTTTGATAGAGATCGAAAATAAGTAAATGGGGGGGGGGGGGGGTGAAGAAAGTTCGATGAAGAAAATCAAGTAAGAAACATGAACAAATTCAAACATTCTTCTTTTAAAAGAATTGTTATGATCAACATGAAACTGATAACTTTGATGATGATGATGATGATGATGATGATGATTGAGATGACAATGGTTCTGAGGGCGGTGATGGTTATAAGAAGGATAATTATAATGATAGTAATAATATCACATTGTACAAATAAAGTATTTATCAAACAAAGCTTACTGTTTAATCATATACTAGATGGCCGAGTTTAAAAATCTCGTTATTAGGTAACACGACCTAAATTTTGGCAAAGACGAGGAGGCTTATATGTGGAAATACAGTACACCCCTATAGTATAGCCATGAAGATGAGATGATATCTCATGTTCTGCGACAAAATAGCCAGACGTAATGGATGTTGTATACGCTTCGCAATGGGATCAACGGCGGGATCAACTCTTAAAAGCTTGTGACAGTTCACTTTCAGTCGATCCATAATCTTAACGTCTTTTAGGGCCTACCCTGACAAAGTGACATGTATAGAATTACCGATAAATCTGTATGGAGGATTTGTTACTTTAATGTGCCTGCAAATCTAGTCATAGTACACCACAAATGTATTTTTAAAGAAGCATGAATACAATCATGATGTGATGATAAAGGTGTTATGTCCGTTCTCCACGGTGCGGTTATTGCCTGCGCCAATTTAACGTTTTGAGGACAACTAGGTCATGGGCCAATAATCGGGTAATTCAACGCAATGTTTGCACTGTTCATTTCACATTCGCATATCCTTCTCACATGGCGAAATAAAGCGCACCAGTCGCTGACGCAGTCCTGCGTCAGGCCATTGGCGTTAAAAGACTCGGTGAACGGGAGGGGGTACATATATGGAGGGGGCACAGATAGGGAGGGGATATGACACGAAAAATCACAGAGTCATATAGTTACACTCCCCCCCCCCCCCTCCCTCCTACACAGACACGAGTTGGGTTTCGAGATACAGATATATTTACTCTATACTTGGATCGAAAGAGTGTGTGAGCGAGAGAGAGAGAGAGAGAGAGAGAGAGGGAAAGATAGAAAGAGAGAGAGAAGAGAGAGAGAGAGAGAGAGAGAGAGAGAGAGAGAGAAAGAATTACAATTCAGCGGCGTACGTAAGACAAGATAATCATACGTGGTGAAATATGGAAGGCAGGCGTCACTTTCGTAATGAAATGACCACTGTAACGGACAAAACCATAAAACCTGATCCGCCAGCATGGCTAGGTTACAATTTACGGGACATGTCTTACGTTTCATTATAATGAATGACTGCTGTGACCAAGCAAGTCATCAAAATGTTCGAAGATGCTGCAATATTCTCAGGTTTCATCAACTCCCAGAGGAGACTCCTTTTCACGAGTCCTCAGAATAGAACGAATTTCCTTTGCACACGCCCTCAATCACTGAAATTAAGTATCTTCATATTGTGATCAATATTTCTTTCCCGCAAGTGTTCAGATAACTTGAGACAGAAGTATGACGCTTTAAAAGATATTTCTTTTATTTAGACTCATCCATTGATGGTGCAACTTATTGTTTTGAAAGCACTCGATGTAACTATCCGCTTGTTGTATAAAGAAATAATTTCCACTTTTGTATCGAGGGAGTTTGAACAAAATAACCTATTCATGCTTGACGTCAGAGGGCAAATGCTACAGTACTCACCCACAGCCCTTCCGACACCCTCTGAAATCTGGTTTCGCCGCTAAAAACTGATAGTCATGTGCGGTTTTTCTTGGTATTTTGTACACCCTTTTTTATAATTCTACCTACCGTCTTACTATGCTAGTCTCTAGTGCCTGGGAATTACTGCCAGATACACGTATATTTAAAGATTTCGAATCGATTTTACTCGAGACCTTCCTGCTAGGTTCCTGAAATGTGGGGAAAGTATTGTCAGTCGGTGAGATGGCGCTATACGACTTTAAATGCATGACATTCACAGACCTCCCTTGTACTGCTGTTAAAATGAAGAAATAAAGCCATGTTGTGATGTTTAAATACTTGAGAAATACGGTTGAATTGTTAAAAATAATACTTTCACTTTTAATTAAATCGAAAGACGCATTAGAAATTCTGAATTTCATCATTGTGCCTACATTGATATATATTGCCACCAAGTTCACAGAAGATCGAATGTTATCTTTTAAAAACCATGCCTTACTCTAATTATCACGTTTTAAAAAAAGGAACTTTAAATGGAAACGTTGGTACCAATATATTGTACTGATATATTTCTATATGGTAGAGCTTTCGTGATGTTTTCTCATCAATGCATCATTTAGTGCTCGTGAGCGGTCGTCCATGCATTATATCCATTTCATTTACTACGCTTTCGTATACACCAGTTTTACTTTGTAAATTGAAAAGAAAATGCCGTAGAAAGAAGGGTAAGGTGTGGAAGGGGATGCACCCTCTCATCTTCATTTTTTACCTTGCCCCTCCCTTCTTTTTCTTCTTTACCCCTCTTTTTGCCTTTCTTAGGGAAGGAATTCCCGTTGCCGCCAATTCCACATAACTACATTACTGCATGAGTATATCAATTTCGAATGGCACACATACATTCCAATTCACCATCCTTGCTATAGATAAACATGATAACATGATGGGCAAATCTGTCCGTGCGCGATGTTGTCGAAATATCCTTCTTGGCTGTCCAAATCAATTAAACTAGAACACCATTAAAAGTTAACCAGATCGGAAAAATCGACAAATTCATTAAATGAGTAGTACATTTCTATTAGGAAAAGTTTTGACTACCGGATAAATGGTTGTCTGTTCCACTTTCTTAACCAATGTTACGAGGAAATCCTTCAGTAAAGTCACTTTGAAGCTCATCGCAAAAATGGCTTTTAATGTAATTTAAAACAAAAGAGAACAAGAACTAGAATCCATCGCCCTAGATAACAAAATATAGGTCAATGAAACGGGATCGGAACCCTTGCAGACTACATTCCCTATTAAATCGTATTGACAGCATCGTTCCTCCTCTTTCCGGATTTCCCTTTTCATTTAAACAATTTGCACGCGCTCGCAGACGATATCATCTGCGCCTGGGATCCTGCGAGATTTATCTGTTGTGATATGTGTATGTCACTCAAAAATTCTCCCGCCAAATTCACTTTGAGGTTCCTAAGTGAATCTATTGTCGTATTGTTGATAAGGGTATCCGGTGTATTCTTACGCTACAAACTGGGTTAGATGCATTTGTACAACAACTAAAAGGGGTTGTAGGTGGTGTTTGGGTGTAATTGTGCACCACTTAACTTGTTGTTTGACGCAACCTAAGATTGGTATTATAACGTTAGAGTTTGTTTTGCAGGGGCGAAAGACAAACATTTTCGTGGGTTATACAAAGCTTTTACGTCAGGTTCTAATGTCAAACATAGAATTCGATGCCTTTAACTGTATTCTATGTAAATGTGTCCTGTTAAGGGTATTTTTAAACCCAAAATCTATCGCAGACAAATATTTTGAAGCTATTCAAATGATGTCAAATATGCGCAAACATGTATTTTTTCTAAATGCGCCAGTCCTCAGTCATAACATATACGTTTTCGCGCCCGTTGGCCTACGAAAATCAAAACATATTTTGTTTTATACTATTTGTTCTATTCATTCTATGTATCCTGTTTGGGGTATTTTTAAACGAATGTATTGCCGACAAATATTTTGATGCTATTAAAATGATGTTAAATATGCGCAAACCTTGTATTCTTTCTAAATGCGCCAGTCCTCAGTCATAACATATACGTTTTTTGCGCCTGTTGGCCTACGAAAATCAAAATCGACTTTGATTTATTCTATTTGTTCTATTTATTGTATGTATCCTGTGAGGGGTATTTCTAAACATATGTATTGCAGACAAATATTTTGATGCTACTCAAATGATGTTAAATATACACAAACATGTATTATTTCTATTATACGCCATTCATCACTTATTACATATACGTTTCCGCGCCTGTTGACCTTCGAAAATCAAAATCAATTTTGATTTATTCATTTTATAATGGATGACCCAGGGGCGGATCCAGCCGGCGACAAGAGGGGGCCCCAAACCTTGAGAACAAAATTTAGCGCCGACTCAGCCGGCCGGTGAATAAGCGGGGGGGGGGGGGGGGGGGGGGGGGGGGGGGGGGGGGGGGGCACATTTTTTTTTTGGGGGGGGACCCAATTCGTGAGAAAATATTTAGCAGCGATACATCCACCCTGTGAATACGCAAGGGGGGAGGGTGATGGAAAAGAGAACCACTAATTTTTAAAAAAAATTTATAGATTTTTTTTGGGGGGCCAGCTTTTGTTTTTTGTTTAAAAAAGGTTAAATTTACGTTATTATCCTATTTTTTTTAAAACAGTTTTTTGGGCTGGGGGGGGGGGGGGGGGGCAGGCCAGAAAAATCGCCACGTAGATCCGCGCCTGGGATGACCTGCCATGACGAGAGATTAATAATTGCACAAATGCTGGTACAGTAGCGCTCGAATATCCATATCATTTTTTTCTTTTTTTTCTTTTGGGATGTCTAAAATCTAAAAACATAACATATTTTGTATTCGATTCATTTTGATTATCACAATGACACCATAGTGCTCATACCTTCAATTCAAGTGTGAAAAAAAAGAAAAACAAAATCACAATGAAAATACAAATTTAAAGTACACGTGCTCAACGTTCAAAATAGTGTCTAATCAAAAGAAGCATGTATCAGCCCACGTATTTGTTAGTACATACTTATTAATCGTCTGAAATTTAAGGGAGTTTTCTCTTCTCACTACTCCTTCCCCCTTTAGAGGGGCGAAGGGAGATAGGGGCTCGATATTGAGAGGTAAAAATGCCAGAGGTAACTCTGGCATTTTTCGTTTTCACATTCTTGCCTAACACCGGCTCACCAAACTGGGATTCAAACAACGACAGCAACTTTGACATCACCAATAACATCATCAACAACGACTGCAATTACAACAGCAAGAAGAAGAACAACAATAACAACCGGAATAACAAAAGCAGAACCCCATAACTTCAACGAAGTAAAACATATTGCGTCCATGTATCTAGCCTCTTTAACAAGCAAACCTAATAGTCTACAAAACGTCTTATTCATTCTTGGCACAACTAATATTACCTAAACGCATGATAATCCAGGGTGTATAATTGGGGTTGCTGTACAATATCTACTCAATTCAAAAGGCCAGTGTCCTCTGAATTAACCAACCCCACCCTCTCCGTTTCCCCCACCCATTTGACGCGGTTGCACGGCTGCACGTCACTATATGATTCAAGTTTGATTACCATGTTACATGGTAGTCTTTGATTAGGTTGATTCCCTAGTCGGTGATGGAGTGAATATTGTATCATCCAATCTTGTTAAAATGTGGGTCGGTTTGCCAATGAATTTTTTCGACGAGCGCTCTTCCCGATTCATCAAAGCCCGCCCGAGACGACAGAGAGCGGCAGGATGCAATTCCGTAAATCATTTGTACGTTACAAAGGCAACATGATACGCTAAAGCTTCCGTGCTCTCTATCTATCTCTCTCTCTCTCTCTCTCTGTTCCCTCTCTCTCTCTCTCTCTCTCTCCCATCTCTTTCCCTTCTCTCACCCTCTCTCCACCTCTCTCTCCCCTCTCTCCCTCTCTTCCTCACTCTTTACCCCTCCTTCTCTGTATATGTACATGCACATCTTTCTTTCGCTCTTTATCTGTGTATGTCTCTCCATCTCTCTGCTCCCCTCCCTCTATTTATAATAATAATAAATAATATTTAATTCTTATAGCGCTTAATACAAATGTGTCAAAGCGCTTTACAAATATACTATTTTCCTCTTTCATTTTGTGTAGATCTCCTATAATTTCCTTTTAGTCTCGGCTTTATTTTGCTTTTCATCACTTTTGTTGTTATCAGCTAGTGATATATAAAAAATAGTCGAAGCAACTGGCAAGAATTCAAACAAACAAAAAAGAAAACCGAAAATGAAACAAAATAAAAGCCCCCCCCCCCCCCCAAGAAAAGAAAAATCTGGAGACACGATCGCTAATCAACAAAGTTCTGAATCAGATTGATGTCAACAAGACGAACTGCTATATCTCTACCTCGTTACTTTCTGATATCAAATAGAAACACAATAAAAAAAAAACTATAAAAAAAAAATAACAAAGACATTAATACCCAGATGGTGCATTTTTCTCATGTCATTAAAACCTGTATGATCCTAACGTGAAATATTGTTTTTATACAGGAAGAATAGGTGATATTTTTTTTCAAAGTATTTTAGTTAATTGATGCTTAGTTTCAAATCATATGAAACTTCGCCGGAGACAGAACATCTCTCATTCTCTCTCTCTCTCTCTCTCTCATTCTCTCTCTCATTCTCTCTCTCTCTCTCTCTCTCTCTCCCTCTCTCTCTCTCTCTCTCATTCTTTCCTTTACGGCACATGATCTGTCACTCTCCTAGAATCTGTCAGGTTTGTCCACACTCCTCAAGCTTCTCATTTACCCTCTCAGCACTGTCAACTTTTTTCCCCTTCCAAATTAAAAGATGAAGAGCAAACGTCACAGCAAACAACTTGTCACCTCACTCCTTTAAATGTCAGGTGATTGCTTTTAAATCACATGTCCCTTCTCTATTACTTTCGGATTGGAAGACCTTGAATAACAGATTGAAATATTGCATCGTTGTCCGTGGCCCTCAAAAATACACGTCCTTCGTATCATTTTTATCCCTTAAGAAAGATGATTACAGGTCTGGGATGACAAGTGGCATTGGTATAAAAGCGAGACAGGAAATAATTCATGGATTTATCTTGTTTAAAAACCTTCGTTGGGTCGAGGAAGTCATTACATAGCGCAAGGGACCCGTTTCACAAAGCCTTTTTCCAATGACAAATGTCAAATATTAGTGACAAATCTGCTGATAACCAATCAGAAGCAAGGATTTCAGCAGCTGATAACAACAACTGTCATTTGTCACTGATGACCAGTTTTGTGAAACATCCCCAGAATTCCTATCCGTTTAGCAGCTGTCTTTGCCTGAGGTTAACAATTTGATGAAGGCACTATTAAAGATCACCTGTAGCTTTTGAGACAGCATTTGTCAAAAGAGAAACTACTTGTGAAAGTCAAAGATAAGAGATAGTCATTATTAAGTATTCATAAAAGCGTTCTTGAACTATACTCCAAGTTTAAGGTGGTAAATTTAACTCTGAAATCGAAAAATGTTAGCTTCCTCACCGCGTAAAAATGAACTGAATCGAGTATGGATACTGAACAATATATGTGAACAAACAAATGCCATGGAATCTTTGAAGGCTTGCATAATAAGAGTAGATTTGAGCGAGGTTTGCGTTTACACCACGTATTCTGTCGACAGGCTTGCTTGGCCCCGAGATAGAGCATGAGTGGGCACTTTTCAGGGCCAACTCCTGCCGAATGAATACGTGTTGTAATTGCAAACCTCGCTCAAAACGAATGCCATGTGAACATTTTATTCGCTGTCATGACACTACTCAATTTATTATGTGGTCTGTCATCGACAGAGCTGCTATTAATTTCGTCAGAATTTTCTTTCTCTATTTCCTTATTTATTATTTCTATGATTTTTTTAAAAATCAATAATTATGATACTCCCACTCACTTCAGGATACCGTGCTTTCAATTAGAAAAACATGCCAGGTCGAACAAAATTGTTAATAAAAACCTAGTTTGATAAACAGTTCAACTTTAAGAACAATTAAAGAATTATATTACAAAAAAAAAATTAAATTATGAAGTGCTTTGAATAATTTGTTACAACTTGTTTTCAAACCAATGAACAAAACACGGTTTAATTACTAATAATGAAAAGTTCAAAACAAAACTACAAAATCACAACCAAAATTTAAATAGTTTTTTAAAAAATCACCTCAATTTTCGTTGAGACGGACCTGTGCAGACCTCCCTTCTGTTTGGTTACAGCTGTCACCAGAACTGCCACCCCAGGACACTTCCATCGTTGCATAGTGTCGGCAATCCGATGGTGTGATCAGCATATCCTTGCTGCCCCAACGTTATCTGACAAACCTGCAAAACACCATTAAAGTACATCATGCATACCATTCGAAAAATACAAAAACTTTTACACTTCAAAAGCAAAGTGAATGAATATACATTTCAATCATAATGAAGTGCCAAGATTCAATTAAAACACACATCGTAAATAACGAAAAACACCAATATTGACAACTTGAATTACAATGAATACTTTACAATACACTAAAATCTTAATATGATTATAATGTGTATGAATAAATATCTTTTTAATATTTCATGAAATCTTCACGATTAAAAAAAGCATCCTTTACAATTCAACATCACTGACTTTTAAAGACCTTTCGTCACAATTTTTACAACATATTTTTACCACAACATTTTACAACAGCAAAATACAAACCTCGATGTCGTTTCCTTCCACCGTCAAACGTCTTTTCTTGCACTGGCCGTGGCCTCTGACACGGACACACTTTCCGGTCTGATGAAAGTGTCCACCAACTCCTTATTAACGTGGAAGTCTACCACCTCTGAAAAGACATGAAAATACAATTTATATCAATAAAATACAATTTATAACTATTTAAAAGATATTTAAACATTGTGATACACAGCCACCTCCCCACAGCAATACCATTATAAACCATTACAATAAGGACTCCACGTACAAACAAATCATTCGTCTAAATATAAATACCACCCTAACATGGAATTGCAAATGAATAAAGCCATAGTTCCAATAACTTCACTTCAAATGTAACTGTAATACATTAGCAACACCTAACCACTTTCAGTTCTCAACTTCCAACCCGCCATCACAAACATTTGAAATATTTGAATTTATAATGATGACGTGCATCAGGTACATTATAGTCTCTCATGCAACCCCAAAAAAACTAGTACGAGTATAAATTACATAACATTAATGTTAACCAACTTTAAACAACTTTATTAGTAGTAATTCTGTCACTTTTGTTTCTTTCTTTTTATTTAGAATCTTCCCCATCTATAATAAGTTGTAAATTTGTTATTAATTGTATCGTAAGTATACAAATCTCCTGTAAATATTGTAATTTTATTTTATCTGTTCAAATAACAAAATTCAATGCATCGTTCCACATTGTATCCCTTTCTCTCCTCTCTCTTGCTCTGTTTTCCATCTCCTCTCTTGGTCTGCGCCTCTCATTGTAGCTTGCTCTGTCTCTGCATCTCTCTCTCTCTCTCTCTCTCTCTCTCTCTCTACTATTTCACCCTCTCCCTCATTCTGTTCACAAATCATCACAATTTCTCATCAATTACAAAAAGTAAATTTCTCTATATCTGCATAAAGCCTACAAAATAACATTTTCTTATTAAAATCCTTCATCAATTCGTTACAGAATCCAAAACCAATTACTTTGCTAACCTTCAAATCACTCAATGGTCTGTCTCCAGAATATCTCTCTGATCTTGTATTAAAATTTGTTCCATCGAAGTCCTTGCGTTCTGTATCTCAAAACCTCCTCGTATTATTTATTTCACGATCTTCAAAAAGTCAAAAGAGGACGCTTAACAAAAGTACCTCCATAAATGGACACCAAAAAGTTCCAAACTTTCACCTACAATAGCGTTGCTGAACAATCTCAGGCTGGGGCCACCTTTGCTGGCTGCCTGGGTCATGATTCTTTGGTCGTGTAGTTTGTCGTTGATGACTGAGCTGAGGAGAGATGCCTTTTCTTTTTCTATTCCCCTGGTTACAATAGAAGAGCTTTCAGTTGTGTCATAGTGATCCAGCAGAAGAATACAACCCGGTGAATAAACAATTAACATTGTTGAAGGCAGACACAATAGAGATCAAGGGTGATCATGATGAGCTCCAGTGAATATCAAAAAGCTGTGATCCTCATGAAAGGCTGCTTGTTGGAGCCACCTTCGCTTTTCACCAAGCATATAGGTCGGACTGAAGTAACAAATAAGTAGTTTTCGCTTGGATTTTGAGGTAGAAAAGTTGGATTTTACTCACTTATCCTCAGTTGACAAACTTTCAAACTGCTCCTGGTTGCAGATGAAGGTACCCCACAAGTATCAAATTGCTATACTCAAGATTGTAATGTGGTAAATTTAATCAAGAATTCCCTGACTTTTTGGACTTGCAATGTTTTTAAAATGTATACATTCTGGATTATTAGTCGAATGTTTTATGCTCTTGCATTTATACACGTTTTTTCTCGATGCATACCATGTCATGTATTACTGTTGTATGGCAACTACAAAGCCTTTCACATACCATGCTTGTTGTATTACATTCTTTCAACATGCCATGCTTGTACTTTTCTTAGGCTGCTGTAAATAACTGCATTCACTACAGATGTACATTTACATTTTTAATAACCTGCTCTTGTGAAATTTTGTAATTCGTTTATTTATATCTGTATTGCCTCTCATCTGCGTATTGCATACACAGCTTCAATTCTGGCAGGGGAGTATTTTGTAGCGACTCATTCATTCGCAATACTTTTACTACATATCACGTCGGGGTCACCAATAAAGAGTTATGTTGTGTGATCAGTGAATACGCTTTTACAATATTCATTCACAATACCTCAAATACTCATATCTCTAAATCACCAATCAGTCTAATGCGTTAGCATACAGGGAATGTGAAAGAAAGTCCCTGGCTTCTAGTCTAAAAAGACCACTCGACGCTTCAGATTCGACTTCATTCACAAAACATCCCTTCACCAAAGTTCATTCTAACGCACTTTCTATCACTTCTATCACATTCCCGAACAGTAATGACGACCACTCGATGATACCTTCCGTAACTACAACTTCTCCACAACCATCATTTCAACGGTCGAATATTTAGACGAGATTTGGGCGAAATCACAAACTTACTAGAAAAATCTATTAAAAAGCAAAAAATCACTAAGCATGACAATACGCACGGAACACACAACGTTCACTACTAGAATATCACACATGCATTTGTCAGACCATATGTATATTACCCCTGTGAAAGGTACATAGCATCTTTTACAATTGCAGGTGTTTGAAATTCCTCAACATGTCAGTTTTGTATAGGAGCTAGGGCTTACCAGTTCTGTCCAGCTCATATAAGGCGGTGTCACACAGAGGCCAAAATTCCGGATTCTAGTTATCCTCTTAATTGCTGTCTGTCATCAATTATCCCATTAAAAATCCTCTAACGAAGCAAGAACATTCTCCCTTGAAAGGGTTTTTCAAGGAATTTTTAAAGGGATTTTTCTGTGTGACACCACCTATTGTCATTTCTATTACCATTTCCGGTAGCCTGACTAGTCTTAGCTGTGTATCCCCGTCTCTCTCCCTCTCCTCTCCTATCTCGTTTCCCTATCGTTCATCCCCATACCCTCTAACTTGTCTCATATCTATATTCGACTATTTAAAAACATATTATGTATTAGGTATAATTGTTTAATGATGTTATTTATTATGAATATTCATTTTTGTTAAATACCAGTGGAAGCAAATTGCCATTGTTATTTCAATATGGACCAATAAAATAATTTGAACACATCAGTCAGACGCTTTTTTCATATCTCTGAAAGGAGACGGAGAATCAAGTAAAAATAGGCCCTTAACCCAATGGATATGAATTACGTCACGGCAATGTTGGGACGAAAGATGATTTCGAGGACTTTTCTGAAATCTTGATTCTACGTTCAAGTCTTCTTCGAGCTCTCTCTCTCTCTCTCTCTCTCTCTCTCAATTACTTTCGCTTGATTTTCTCCCAGCTTCAAATATGATGTGGCTGAAAAATTTCTCTACACGGAAGGCCACAAGTCATTCCCTTTTTTCAAAAGTAGTCATCTAGTTACCTGCTAAAAAGAAAGAACTTGGCAAGTCTTCTCTTCACTTCCCAGAGTCAGTTTATTTAATGGAGGACTCCAATGTTGATCTTCAACAGTTCATATTCAAGGTGCCTGTCTGAGGTAATCAAGTACTCGTGTATATGATAATCACAGATATAAGTCGATCTGCTATTGAAAGGCCACTGGCATCGGAAGGAGGGGGAGGGGGCTAGTCTGTATCAGTTTATACTTGATGAAAATGCGGTTCATTCTCTCTTTCTATTTCTTTCTCCTCTCAATCTCTCTCTCTCTCTCTCTCTCTTTCTCTCTCTCCCCCTCTCTCTCTCTCTCTCTCTCTCTTCTTGCTTTTGGTCTCTTCGATGGGGGTTTCCGGCGGCCCTGTAGCTAGTCCATTGAACATGAAAACTAGTCATTCAAATACCAAACCAGTACATGAAAAAAGTTTGGCAAGTTTTATTTTCTATTTGCATAGCCTCCTGCCACCTCTACTTAAAAGTGCTACAAAGGACTCAAGAACAAAGCATATTTGCCATCAACTTCATTTTTTTAATATGGCGATAGTACTGACCTCTGGGAGAAGTCGATGCCTATTGATTTCCGCAGTAAAATCAAATAAAGGGAAAGAATTGAATGGAATTGTATAGGAATGTCATAGAACTTTGGTTAACTGATACAGTAATTATTTTACAATTTTGATCTTTTAAAATTATAACAGCAATATCATTTCCTTCCGACAAAAGCAATCATAATCATAATCTTTTATTACATAATCATATGCAATATGAGTTAAATAATGGGAAATTCAAGTAAATTTAAAAAAAAAATGGGTTTAAAAAGTGAGTCTAACTATGGGATCAAGAAAATGAAAATAATGCAAGTAGAAATAGAAACATCCAACTTAAACCACTTTTGTACTCTCTAATAGCTTTTGAGACACTTTCCTCCGGGAAATCCCCTACCCAACCATAACTCACTTAAAACTGATTCACGTTCATGACAAAGTAGTCGACAAACTTCAAACTTAAATCGCGTGAGCGCTACCGCGGGACCCACTGAACTACTTAGCATGCGCAGTACATCGGTCACGTGATTCGTTATGTCGAACACTCGATACGTGAGAAGAAGCGGAGAGCAAGCTTCCGTCTTACTAATGGATGAAAGTGGGCGAAAGTTCCGCTTCTTTCTCTCCTCTTTCCCTTTAGAATCTTTGAATGATGTGCCGCACATTTCTTCTGGAAAGTGGCCAACATGACCGAAAGCATCGTTTTTAAAAAGTGACTAGACAGTATCACCTACTTAACAATGTACTTTAGTGTTTTATAACAGGGTCTGTTTATAAATCAGTGCGTTATTACGATGATTAAATTGGTGCCATATTACAATGTTTAAAGCTGTAATTGAAAGTAATGATGGGCAACATTTTCGCTCTGAGTTAATAGGTACCATGTACAATAGGAATTTCGGAGCCTATAAATACGTCGACCGAATGTTGTCCTCATGCTACGGGTTCGATAATATGCCACTGCACTAAACGTCCTTTGGCTTTGGCAATACATTATACTACTTTTGACACATTACTCTCCTACCGCTGAAGTTAGAGGGTAGAAATTCCTTCAATAATTGAGTGCCATGTCATGGAAGCTCGACTCAGCCCGGTGCTGTAAAGCATTTTGCATCCTCAGGGGAGAAAAAGCGCTTTAGAAATCGAACAATTGAATAGCGAATGGCTGTCATCTGCAAAACGTGACATCATAAATTAAAGAGTGCGACGTAATTTAAAAAAAAATTAAACTATAATTAAAAAATAAACGTACAAAAACCCAACAAATAAACGAGAATTTCTTTGGTAATTGCTTTTTTTTTGTTTTTGTCGAAATGATTAAATGTTTCACGAAACTTCCACCATTTTCACTAGCTTTACCGATATGATGCTTGTGTTCGGATTTAAATGCATGAAATATCAGGCTATTTTAGACGGATTTATGGTTTTTCCATTGAAAATGCAAAATTTACTGGGACATCAAATAGACGCCGCCGAATAGTTTTTAATTTTATTTTCAATCTGCATGATTATAGCTGGTAAATAGCAGATTGAAATCTTATGATTAATCAATACTATTATATAAGCCTTCAGTTGATTGATAAACAATTGAATTTGGGCTGAAACAGATTATAATGCATGTAATACTTCTTTGCTCGCATTCTCGTTTGTTTTGTTTTGTATGTTTCGTTTCAAAGCCCCCCCCCTAAATTGTTCCTCTAGAACAGTTCCTAGCTGTGTCTATTCGAAATAGATTTTCCAATAAATATTTGATCAGGTATGACGGCCGACATTATCCTGGGGAATGTTTGGGAAGAGCTATAGAGTCGTCTGTTTTTCCCCTATCATTTAACATGCCTCTATTAATATTGGAAATGGTATAAAAATCTAAAAGTAAACGTTGGTCGATTAAAGCCTTTGCTTGCTTCTTCATATAATCTCTGTGAATCAAAATAGTGCGATAAAGCACCACCCCCTAAAAAACAGAGATGATAATAAAGGATAAGAGAAAAAGAATACATTGGAATAAAGCAATCTCTAGGCATTTTTAAATTTTCTGTGTTCTTTACTTTCTATAAGCAAATGCCATTAGTTATTCATTATAGTTGAATGAACTTAATATTGGATCGGAACATTTAAAAATTCTGAAATTATTTTCAGGAGGTTTATCAAATGTTACTTCCATAATGGCGGTGACAAGATAAGTGGAGAAGGAGATATGACTGCAAAGATCAAATTGAATTTTCCTTTCCATTTTGGGCGTCACGTCGACTCTGAAAACGTGTCAAATTTCATTGAAGAATGTCAAATGGAATACATTGATGCGCCGTCGTTTCAAACTGAAGAAGGACTGTCCCGTCACCCCAAAGAAGACGATTTTCAGAAACGAAACAAAATTTGCTGAATGTTTGCTAAACATGCCGGTATTTGAAATTTCCATTGAATATGGGGAGATCAATTCATCAACAAATAATCTATTCTCAAATTGCCGGCTTCTTAATTTTATTTGATAGGTTTTTGTTTTAAGTAACATAATTTAGTTGTACTCTCTTCATAGAGCAAACGCCTCTGTTTCATGTTGATATGTTACCAAGCTATTCGTTTGTCTAATATGGATAAAGACGACAAGAAGATGAGCAGATGTGGTCGCCAATCGCCAGCAGCTGACGGTGGCATCCAGGTAACAGGTATAGGTAGTTTGTCAATGTCTGTTAATTTCTATCACACTTTCACTTTCTCCCATTTTGTACGTGCCCCCTCCCCTCCTTCTCTCTCTCTCTTTCTCTCTCTCTCTCTCTCTCTCTCCCCTCCTTCCCTCCTCCCTCTGTCTCTCCACCCCCTCTCTCGCCCTGTCTCTCTCTCTATCTCTCTCTCTCTCTCTCTATCTCTCTCTCTATCTCTCTCTATCTCTCTCTCTTTCTCTCTCTCTCGGGTGCGTGCTCTTTTCTGCAAACATCTACACACATTTTTTATTATATGCCTGTATAACATTGCTTTAAAAAAATCTTATTATTGGAAGGATGATATTTCGTTTGTCGGCGCTTTTCATCCAGACCTTTCTCAAAACACGTAGTATTGTTTTGTTTAACCTATTTCTAATAGGCTTTGACGTATTTCTATGGAATGGAAGATTATATTCTAACCAAGCAAAATGATGTCTTCTTCTTTATTTTTTTCGTTTTTGCCTCACATTCTATTGTTTCTTCTCTTAGATCTATAAATCTGAAAATGAACATTCTTGTATAAAAGGTTTTTTCTAAAGTTCTGTTATCCTGACTGTTTAGTTTTATTGCACGTTGTAGCATCGTCGGTAAAAGACAATTAAATGAATTCTTTGTTTCATGTTGCTGAAAATGGGATCACTTCCAATAATCGATATAGGCAATTCATCGTACCCTACTCCTAATGATGGTGTTCGCCTCTCTTTCCCTGGGGCTTTGTCCGCATCCCTGACCATGAAAACGGAATGAGGAGAAGTAGCCGTCGAGGGAACAGGAAAAATAACCAAGCAAGACTTAAATTGAATTCAAGTGTGGAGTATGTGGCGGTGTTTTGCAAACCAAATTCAAGATGAGTGCCTATCCGTGACTTCATCACCTACTTGACCTTTTGCCTGGACGAATTCCATGTCTGCCAAATCATCATCATTACGGTGTTTCTTGCCAGTAATCATGTCGTGCGTGTCCGTCATTTAAGAGGTACAAGGGGCCTGGGAATGGGATGGAGGGGTAACGCTCAGGGGAGTGGGGAGACGTTTGGCGTAACGTTGAGGTATATTGGATAATTTTGTAATATGTTCTTTTTTGTCCCCTTCCAGTTCCTAGGTATATCGTCATCATCTCATCACCGTATCGGTATCTCCGTCACGATTGTCGTAATCATGGCGTGCATGTCGCTCGTTTAAGAGGTACAAGGGGCCTGGGATAACGGGGTAAGGCTCAGGGGAGTGGGCAAAAGTTTGACGTAACGTTGAGACTTGAGGTAGGATAAGTTTGTAAGATGTACATTTTTGCCCCCTTTCCGTTCCAAGGTACTGTATATCGTCATCATCGCATCACCATATCGTTATCTCCGTCACGATGGTCGTAATCATGCCGTGCGTGTCCGTCGTTTAAGAGGTACAAGGGGCCTGGGATGGAGGGATAACGCTCAGGGGAGTGGGGACAAGTTTGACGAAACGTTGAGGTAGGATAGGTTTGGAAGGTGTTCATTTTTGCCCCCATCAAGTTCCTCGGCATGTCGTTATCATTGCATCACCGTATCGTTACCGACGTCACGATCATCGTCATACTCTTCCTTATCGAAGTCATTACTTTCATCATCCTTATCGTCATCATGACTATCGTCTCCCTCTTCGTAATCGTCATCACCACCTATTATTATCATCATCATCATCATCGTCATCATCATCATCATAATCATCAACACCCTCATCTTTAGAATCATCACCTTCATCATCATCATCATCTTTCTGAAGCCAACGTTTTCCACCAGCAGCTTCTCATTTATAAATTGTGTCTAACATACATAGGTTCTCTTTCATGCTTTCGTGTTTAGTTTGTGTTTGCTTAATTTCTTGTCATCTTTGGTTTTAGATCGCAGTAACAAGATACTCCCCTAGTCATCCTTCTTCTCCTTGTCTTCCTCCTCATCCTCCTCATCCTCCTAATTATCATCATCATCCTCATCATCATCATCTTCATCATCATCCTCATCATCATCATCATCATCATCATCATCATCATCATCATCATCATCATTATCATCATCATCATCATCATCAGCGCTATCAACGTATCATAATCATCATGATCACCATCACCATCCCCATCGCCATCATCGTCTCCACCTTCATCATCGTTTCATCAGCATCATCAAAATGATCATTAACATCATGATCAATGACAACAACAGTAAAACAATAACAAAAAGAGATGATAAAAAATGGTATTTGCAATAACCGTAATAACTGACAACTCCATCGTTTGTCGCTGTTATCCACTACTTGATTACGCACAAGTGCTCAAGGCTGCTAAAGGCAATTACGAAAGACCATTAGTGCCACGAAGAAAAAAAAACACACTTTCTACTAATCTGTTTAAACAGATTACGATATTTCTTCTAATCTGTTTAAACAGATTATAATCTGTTTAAACAGATTACGGTATTTCTACTAATCTGTTTAAACAGATTACGGTATTTCTACTAATCTGTTTAAACAGATTACGATATTTCTTCTAATCTGTTTAAACAGATTATAATCTGTTTAAACAGATTACGGTATTTCTACTAATCTGTTTAAACAGATTACGGTATTTCTACTAATCTGTTTAAACAGATTACAGTACTTCAACTAATCTGTTTAAACAGATTATAATCTGTTTAAACAGATTACGGTATTTCTACTAATCTGTTATAACAGATTACGATATTTCTTCTAATCTGTACGGTATTTCCACTAATCTGTTATAACAGATTACGATATTTCTTCTAATCTGTTTAAACAGATTATAATCTGTTTAAACAGATTACGGTATTTCCACTAATCTGTTATAACAGATTACGATATTTCTTCTAATCTGTTTAAACAGATTACATTACTTCAACTAATCTGTTTAAACAGATTACGGATCCTACTTTTGTCACTTCCCCTGGCCTGCGCTGCGCGTTTTAGTGGCTGTGATGACGTCACCCGCACAGAATGATTTTAGCTGGCGAGAGGGAGGAGTTTGTCGGTGAGTAATTTATGCTTGAATTTCTTGAATTCATTTTTATTTCAAAAGAAATCCTAATATTTTGAGTGATCCAAACCTACTAGTATTTCTAAGGTTTTGAGAAGTTAATTAGGCAAATCAAGCCGAAAAATAATGACGATGGAAAATGTATTGAATTTGAAAGTTTGCCTAATTAACTTTGCGGGTGACGTCATCACAGCCACTAAAACGCGCAGCGCAGGCCAGGGGAAGTGACAAAAGTAGGATCCGTAATCTGTTTAAACAGATTAGTTGAAGTAATGTAATCTGTTTAAACAGATTAGAAGAAATATCGTAATCTGTTATAACAGATTAGAAGAAATATCGTAATCTGTTATAACAGATTAGTGGAAATACCGTAATCTGTTTAAACAGATTATAATCTGTTTAAACAGATTAGAAGAAATATCGTAATCTGTTATAACAGATTAGTAGAAATACCGTAATCTGTTTAAACAGATTATAATCTGTTTAAACAGATTAGTTGAAGTACTGTAATCTGTTTAAACAGATTAGTAGAAATACCGTAATCTGTTTAAACAGATTAGTAGAAATACCGTAATCTGTTTAAACAGATTATAATCTGTTTAAACAGATTAGAAGAAATATCGTAATCTGTTTAAACAGATTAGTAGAAATACCGTAATCTGTTTAAACAGATTAGTAGAAATACCGTAATCTGTTTAAACAGATTATAATCTGTTTAAACAGATTAGAAGAAATATCGTAATCTGTTTAAACAGATTAGTAGAAAGTGTGTTTTTTTTTCTTCGTGGCACTAATGGTCTTTCGTAAATGGTCTTTCGTACAATCCATTATTTATTCCGAAGTGTTAGCAAGGCTACCGATGCCGACGCTACCCATTCACCGTGTTCATAATCAATCTCATCAACCTTACAAATCATTATTTTTTTTCATCATCATAATTATCGGGAGCATCATTTTCAATTCTTTTATATTTCATCTCAGTCTTACACATACAGGGATATATACAAGGTGAAACTAGTGGCAGATCCGAGGAATTTTGAAGAGGGGGGGGGGGGGGTCAAACTTGCCCTTTATTTTACACCATTAAAATGAATCTTACATATTTGGGAAGCAGTCAATTTAAGTACATTTATCCCCCTTCCTTATCTTTCTCCTCTTCCTATCTCTCTCTCTCTCTCTCTCTCTCTCTTTCTCTCTCTCTGTGTCTGTCGTCCCTTTTTAAAACCTATACTCCCCCCGCCCCCTCCGCCGCTTGGTGAAGCAACCCTATTTTCAGTCCTTAAGTATAGCGATCAGGAGTGATGCGCTCAGGCGAAGAAGTCGTAGGTGTACGAAGAGTGATTACGGTATATCGCATGTCCTAATCATCGTCTAGACGATCTTTAACGACGGCAAGGCTGCGATCTTACGAAAGCCAAATAGATTACCCTTAATGCATACATTTCAGGGATGGTTTCAAGGGATTTTGTGATGATAATTTGCCTCATCCAAAGCCTTGTTTATCATTGTATCTGGATCTGTCGAGAGCATGGACATGATGGAGGGGATTGATGTAAATTGCCGACTAGATTGCGAACAGAAAGGATAAATAATTCCAACCTCAGACCAACTGAAAAGAAAGTCGTTAAATTATGAGATAAGACAGTGACATTACGCTTCAGCCTATATAAAGTCCCCCTGAGTACAGTGATTACGAAATTTAAAAGTTATTTCACTTTAGTCTGATTTTATGCAACCATTATGCTTCTTGGATTTGGCTTTAAAGCTTATCTGCCATAGTTTACAGGAGGAATTAGAGCGCCCTGCAAGGTCACAGGACAGGTGGCTATCTCATCAACTCAGCTCTCAGTTAACATAAGAAAAAGAGGATCATGGGGGACCAATGGTCACCGATTAGGCATTGTTTGTTATATAGAGGGCGCAAATAGCTACAAGTAGTGCAGTGGGCCTTTAATACATCAAGACTAAAACTGGATTGAAGGAAATGAAAATGGTTGTCATAATTTTTAGTCACAAGTATTATGGAGCCATGGGCCAATTTAAAGTACCCATGGGTACAGTGATTACGACATTTCAAAGTTATTTCACTTTTGTCTGATTTTATGCAACCATTATGCCTCTTGGATTTAGCTTCAATACGTCACGACTATAACTGGAATGAGGGAAAAGGAATTTCGTTTCATAATTTTAGTCACAAGTATTATGGAGCCATGGAGCCAATTTAAAGTGCCCACGTGTATAGGGATTACAACATTTAAACAATATTTCACTTTTGTCAGATTGTATACAACCATTTACGAGGCTGCTTCTTGGATTTGGCTTTAAAGGAATCGTTTAACAATGTTAAATCTGAGATGCAAGGCCCTACGTGTTATCAGTGTCTATGATATGGTGTAATATTTAAGCCCTACACAAATTGCGCTTCAAAATGATCATAAAGTGCCTCAAAAAATTAAAAATCTTTGAGTGACCGGTTTTTACCATACTCGTTCTCCCCAATTGACTGTAGTGTTATGAAAACCGTTAGAAAAACGCAAAATTTGATTTCGATTTCCAATCATAAATATCTTGATATTCAGACAGGCGATCTGCTTGTAAAAGTCATGGGGTTCCTGACTGACCTAAAGGTTTATAAATATCATTGCAGCATGAGCTAAATCCAGGAATTTGTTTTAGAATCTGAGACAAAGTTACACAATCCCTTTAATACATCACGACTTTAATTGGATTGAAGGAAATGGAATTGTTTTTCATAATTTTTAGGCACTTGTATTATGGAGCCATTGTAGTAAACCATAACAAGCTTCGCACCTCTCTGTTAAGGGATTTACCTAGTAATTTGCCAAATGGATTTCTCAGCTTGCATGATGATTATTTTATTTTCTTAATGATACTGCCATGAATACTCTAGTGCACGATAATGTAATTTGAACACTTGCCTGCACATGATATGCCATTTCACCATCTACCATTGATGAACTCATATCCATTCATTTCCATTCATTGAGCTTCTTAATCAATGCATCTCTTTTGAACTGCGATGTGATCCCGCGAAACCGCCCACCAACACTGCAATGGGGTGCCTCTGTAGAGCACGGGGCAGGCTTTCACGAAACTGTCATAAGTACCAAGTTCGCGGAGAACCCATTGAATACGTGTATTAACTTTAACACGGGTTTCAACGGGATGTCGGTGAACTTGAACTTATGACGGTCTCGTGAAACGCCGCCCAGAGCAACAAAGGTGACCGCTCCCTAATATTACTCTGGATATTAACGCAAAGCTCAAACGCCATCACTTTGAAGCACCTCTTTTATAATTTCGTCACGTGAGACCTTTCAAGCCACCGCCATCATCATCCCGTCATATCCTGCGAGGCTCTCCCGGTCGATCAATTTCTCCGATCGGTTTCACTCACAGGGCGGATTGAATATCTTATCTTCCCCTGTTGAATATTTTATTTTAAATCTCAGCCCGTATGCTCAAATCAAGGGCTCCCAAACAAATAAAGGATAAGGATACCTTAAAGGCATCGTTTAACAATGTTAAATCTGAGATGCATGGCCCTACATGTACGTGTTGTCAGTGTCTATGATATAGTGTAATATTGAAACCCTAAACAAATTGCGCTTCAAAATGATCATGAAGTACCTAAAAAAAGCAAAAATCTTTGAGTGACCGGTTTTACCATACTCATTTTCCCCAGTAGACTGTAGTGTTATAACAACCGTTAGTAAAAACGAATTCTGACATTTCTAATTCCGATCATAGATATCTTGGTAATCAGACAGGCGATTGGCTTGTAAAAGTCACGGGATTCATGAATGATCTAAAGGTTTATAATTATGATTGCAGCATGAGCTAAATCCAGGATTTTTTTTTAGAATTTGAGGCAAAGTTACCCAATTCATCTATAAAACGTCGAAATAGACAGGTCTGTGTTTTTTAGTTGATTCCACCAAGTTGTTAAGAATTTGTTGTTTAAAGCGTGTATTAACGCAGGATTGAAGTACGGGAAAGGGAAAGGGGTGGCGGGTGGCATCCAAACAACGCCAATTTCTTTAGCCTAGTCTATTGACTCAAATTTGTCCTTCATAAAAAGTTGTCTTACATAGATATGAACTACGTATGGATTCAAGTTAAGCACGGATGGGCAGTTATATTGAACATTAATGTGTGTAAGTAATACTTCAGGGGCCCTTTCACGTTTTCTAAAATGGGACACTATGCCAAAAACAAATTCACCGGCAAAACCAAACAAACAATAAGAAAAGAAAAAAATAGAATATCACGAATTCATCCAATAAAACAAAACATAATACTAATCATGAAGACAAAAATAAAAGATATTAAAAGGGTAATCACGTTTTCACATTTACAAAAGCCTTTCTGGTCAGCAAAGCAGAAGGGGCTCATTGTGGGTCTTTTATTGTAAATATTCAATCGGTTGTAAAAAGGGGTACCTCTAAATCCGCCGGTGGTGTATAGTTGATTGAACTTAGAATGAACATGGTTTAAACTTGTGAGGCATCTCAACCTGGGAGTCATCGGCACTTTTCACGGAACATTAATCAATGTCAACGAGGCTAGACTTTCCCCTCAATTAACCGGTTTGATGCCAGATTATAGTTCAAAGGGTCTTCATCCTACTCCCAAGACAAGCCCCAGTGACGTATCCAGCAGTAGAACGAGCCGGCGAACGCTAACCTCTTTTTAAATAACAAATAATAATTCAAAAAAACTAAATGAAAGTATAAAAAGCAGTGGTATTTCTGTATCGATCTCTGGATACGCCGGTGTTTTCTAGGACAGCATCTTGGCTATAATAATAGGATAGGACTATAAACGCTTTTAGAGCAGTTATACTGATTTACCCGCTTGGTGTTTAAAAATACATGAGCACTGTTTAAAAAAATTATCGAATTATACAGTATACACAATAAATGTCTGGCCTACTAGCACAGCAGTTAAGGCATGAAACATGTATCCTTTGATCTTTTCATCAAAGGACAGATAGCCACTCCTGGCGTACATGTTTTGCTCTGATTCTGCAGATCTGCTAGTTGCAGCGACCAAACATGCAAGTAGTGAAATATCATCTTCATTGTCTGCGTCATGATTTCACGAATCGTCTGTACTTCCAAGGCCAAAAACTGAAGTTGTTGCAATTGTTACATTTACATGTCACAAGTTACAACATTTACATAAAAACAAATATCTTTCTTTCCGAGATTATTTGGTTTCATGACCATTTCCCCCTAGACGATAATTCCTTTCTTCATGACGTAGACACAACTTTAACAAACAAATAACAATTGTATCTTTTCATCGATTTTCAAGTATTCACCCTGCGGCGATTCTCTGCTGAGTCCCTAATATGCCTAATAATACAGCAACATGCAATATCCTTACTTATCAACACAAGGCTCATTTTCAGTCGGGATAAAAACCAATCATCCTTGTGTAGTTTTGATCTTTAAAAGTGCGCGTCACCGCAGACGATTTTGTCGTTTGGAATGGCGCGGGAAGATTTGTTTAGATAATTGGGCGTGACGAGTGAGCGCGGGCCTATTTACCGCGCAGAATTTATAAACAAATTGTCAATATGAAAATGGAGCCCGGACGCCGGACTCTAATGCCCGTACATTTCACAAATTGCCTATGAAAATCTGTGATTGTAAATTTGTGGAGTGATATGATTCTATCTGTCAATTTCTAGGGCATCCTTGAGTCAGGGAATGGATGGGAAATGATTACGGTTACGTTCCATTAAAGATTTTAATGCTGCTCTTTGTTCTTTTTGTATAGGTCAGGGTACACGATTGAGAAAAAAAAACTGGAAAAAAAATAGCAAGAAGTTATCAGGAATTATTGGTCTTATCTATGGGGGAGATTTTTTTCTTCATCCAAATGGCAAGAAATTTACGTAGGCTTGATCTAAACATCTAAACATCTAGAAAAAAAAAATCTAGGAAAACCAAACATCTCGGTGGATGGAGAGAGAGAGAGAGAGAGAGAGAGAGAAGAGGGAGAAAGAGAGAGAGAGAGAGAGAGAGAGAGAGAGAAGAGAAAGAGAGAGAGATAGGGGGGGGGAGATAGAGAGGCAGCTGATTCTCATTTTCTGATTGCGCCGAAAAACCAATAGAAAAATATAATGATTTACTCATAGTTCAATAAGCTTTGGTTTACCATCGAACTTGACAAAACATTGATTTCTCTCAGCTAATATCTTTATGTCACCAAACGCTTTCTGATCCTACACGAGAACATAAAAATCAAAGTGGAAAGCGGAGAGTCAAGTTGTTTATATTACCAATAAAACATTAATCGCTTTACGTTTCTTCTCTTATACCGCTAAGAAAATATACATTTTTTACGTTTCCACATCTTCCCTCCTGCCCGCCGCCCCCACCCATATCTTTCTCTCTTTCTTTCTTTCTCTCTCTCTCTCTCTCTCTTCCTTTCTCCCTCTCTATTATTCCCTCTCTTTATTCCCCTCCCTATTGGTTATCCACATTCTCTCTAAACATGCTAAATAAACTTGTCAATACATTTTTTTCTTCCTATTTGTCTCTTCTTCTCGTTCTCAATTTATATCTTTCTCCGGCTACATTTATATGAATTCTTCTATTTTCCCTGTATTTCACTTTTTTCTATATCTCTTTGTTTCCAGAGTCTCGCTCTGACTCATCAGTTTCCCAATGCCAGTCTCGTGAATATTACATTATCTTCCAACCTCACTGAGTGGCAATATATTCCTCCATTCAACCACAGCTTTTCATTTTAATGTTTGAGAGGTTTTATTCTGACTGAAGTGCTCACTTGTTTGGCTACTGACCCAACTCTCAAAATAGTGTTCAAGTAACTAACATTACACATTCATGTTAAAAAATATCAACAACAGCTTGCCGGGAAAAATATTAGAGAAGATTTTTAAAGAGCAAGTTGAGACCTGGTTATGGGATTGCATTGTGAAGAATAATGACTAGAAGGTATTGGTCAATAATAATAATATAAAAATATGAGGTTTCAGAATTATCAAAGCGATAACGAATTCACCTAATCTTGCTGGAAATGTTATGCAGTGAAAACATTGCTAACAGATATATGGGACAAAAAGTATTGGATGCAAAGTAATAACCTTTTTATATTTCTATCTGGAATATTAGGGCGTTTCTTTACAAATCATGTGTTATCGTCACAATGATATTTTTCCACATGGAACAGTATTAGACTATTCTACTTTTTACAATGTAACAATATATATATTCTTTTGCTTGTTCTTGTTTGTTTCGGGTTTGGTCATAGGTTTGATTGACTTTTTATTTGTCTTGTGCAGTAGTAGGTCTTCAATTTTTGAAGATCTATGTCATTTCTTTACAGGAGAAGATTTTATTTAACAAACAAGATAAATTGTTTGCGCACATTGCATTCTCGATGAGGAATTTCAACTCAGTAAACATTTTGTTTAATGCCACTAGCAATATACAGCGAAAGTCGTTCATTGCAGCTACTCTGTTATTCTACTGTCAGGGCTTATAGATTTATGAATTAATACATGAGGTAATAAAATCCTAAATGATAAGTGGTTTATATGGTCATTATGTAATCAATACTAAATTATTTTCACGCCCCATTCATGATACCAATCAATCATTAGGAAATTTGAATCGCGGACAGCGTAATGGCATATCGGAAGTGCAGGCGGTATCGACTGATGAGTTTTCCTTTTTCTTCTATTATCTTCTCTTTAACTCCACCGTACCCACGACGACGCTAACCTCAAATGAATTTCACAAATGGTGGAAATTGAGCAGCAAAGACATGTGATAGTGGGGACTTAATGGCCTTGGTTTTCACACATCTCCTAATTCCACTCGGGATTACCTGCCCACAAGTGTATGAATTATACAACGCCTTGTAGGTGAGCTTCACATTCATCAGGAAAAGGGAAGGATAGGAAAATATTCCTTTAAAGAATCAAAGCGGTTTTTTTTGCTCCTTCTTTGAAAATGGAATCTCTCTTTTTAAGTGCGAAAGCGAGGTAACTATAGTGTGTTCACATATTCCAAGCACAATAACGTATTCCAACTCTTATTTCGATCACACTGATATGAGTAAGCACAGCGACTTTTGTTTGTCTCCACAATTTATAATAATAAAACATGATTACTCACTTTGATTACTACTGTGTCAACAGTGCGAACGCGAGGTAACTATAGTGTGTTTACATATTCCAAGCACAATAACGTGTTCCAACTCTCATTTTTGATCACCACGATACGAGTAAGCGCTGCGATTTTTCTTTGTGTTCACAGTGTATCACAATAAAACACACATCGTGTTCACATTATCAAGGCAATAAAAGCATTAATGTAATATTCAACCACACGGTGATTCTCTGTTACCACAGGATGAAAACGAGATCACGCAGTGTATATTTATTTTTTCAACAAAGTAACTTGAAAGTGTGGTAAATTAATTTTTGGTTACACTATGAGCACAGTGTGAATATAATTTTAGAAAAGTGCGTTCACCTTCCCAACACAATGAAAGTGTTCCGACTCGTTATGTAATTACGCACTCAGTAAAAGTTGTAAGCATCTTCAGTGGCCACAGTCATGACAGTTTACCACACTATATCACACACCCTGTTCACATTGTTATCACAATCAAAGCGTTCTTTAAAACTTGTAATCACTTAATATGATGAGTGAAACCGTGATTCTGTAGCTAAATCGTGAGAAAAAAAGACAACAACAACAACGGAGAAAAGAAAAGAACGAACAGTGTGATTACATTATTTAAAAAAAGAACTAAATTTATTTCTTAGTCTGGTTACTTTGTGAAAACAATGTAAACAGAGCGATTTCATATGTATTTTCTTTTCTTCATTACTTTAGCTTTATTGGGCACAATATGAAGACTGTGATAGCACAACTTCTGATCACACTTAAAAAAAAGACACTGCCAAAGCGTTTTAATCACCCTACGGTCACACTGAAAAGACTGACAGCTTTGATGCTGTACGCGACAACGCGCCCACCAGTCTCATTATTAACATGGCTCCTATATTACAACCCTCAAGGTCTAGGTGGCGGCCTTTCCATTCTGGCTGCTGCCTGAACCAACGGCTGCAGACAATGATCAGGCTGCGTGCGTGCCACTGAGGACGCCTTCGTTCATTAAACGGAGCTCAACTAATGCTTCTTGATGCTTCCATTACCCTAGATGCAACTTCAACTCAAGTCTACGGCCTTAATGCAAGATGATCTTAATTAAGATGTCCACTCCATCATCATTTGGGTCTCAGAGGACACTCTAATCGCAATGTTGTCGGTGGCTGATTCATCCAACCTTGCTTTGTTGACGTTAGCCGCACAAAATGGTGTCATCTTGAAGAGTTTTCTTGCAATCGGCTGGGATATCGAGGCTCTGTTTTAATGGCCATTTCACAGTGCCAATGTTCCTTAATCACACCGGTCAAATGTGCTGGATAGCAGCATACCACCTTTCTCAAGGCTACAATCTTCTCAAGCAATTTAAAAGTTCCCTGCTTTATATGCTTCGAATACGTTAGGGGTATAAAATGGTAAAGGTCGTTTTCTTGATGTCGGCATTTTTTCAAAACGAGGGGAATCCAACATTGTCAAAATAAAAAGAGAGCGAGACGGGGGTGTGATGATAAACGATCCACCATCATTAATTCTTAGTTTATACGCGTACGCTCGGTTGCCAATTATTGACAACAAAAACAGCTTCGACCATCGACAACCAATTTGCAAGAATGTTATCTTATAGTGGGCGATAAGTTTTTTCTTCTTCGTTGAAAAGCTATTCGAACCAAATCTTGTGATTACGATAGAGTGGACGGACCTTTTTCAATATCAAACAAATAAAATTCGTGACGCAGTAGAAGCAGCAAATATAATTTTTCAGACTTTCTAAAATTAATAATTCCTTGCTTGTTTTTGGTTCCGGCGAACGCTTGGAGATTCATCGACGACTGATCGTTTATCATTCGTCGATCAGCTACCAACCAAATATCGCCCGTTAATTTACGGTAATAGACGGCAAAATTTCTCTCTGCAATCTGTGGACAATAACTCCCGACCAATGGGTGTAGGGAATCGACGACCGGTCGTAGCTCTAGCATTAGGGACTTTTAGAGACACGACGACAACGTGGACTGCTACGTGTGACGACGTCCGGTGCCTTAAAAGGACGTCACACGACGTCACACGTAGCAGTCCAAGCAAATCTAAAAGTCCCTAATGTATAATGTGAAGACTGTAAAGAGGTTTAATAACGTTTTCTGTTTGCAAGCTAGGGGCTGCAATTTTTACACTGTTTGGTTCGGCATATGAATCATTAAGTCAATTCATTACATCGCCTGGATTCATATTTGACCTGTCATCGCTTTCAACACCCATAATTACGTATACAATGTACACTTGAATGTATTTTTCGCGATGAATGACATTTAGCGAGGTACACAAGTATAGCATTAATAGACAAGTTTTGGTCATGCGATTGCATTGTGAAAGAAACGTTGTGGAATCGATCAGAAAAGGTTGATTACCTAGCATATAAGTATTGGTGTGTTATGCAAGGTTCTGGAATCATCAAAATGATAAGAAATTTGGCCCAGTTACAAGCATTGTACACAGAAAGATGTATATGGGACTACGCGATATCTATCCAGGCCGGATAGATATGATAAGTTACCAAATATATCAATTATTAGGCGGTTTTCCGGCAAAATTTGTACCATCACGTATTAGTCAAAACATATTCTTCACATGATTGGTAATAAGAGCTCCAATTCATTTTTGAGAAGGGGGCGTTTATATAAATGGTCTATACCTTTAAATATGAGTTCGAATGCTGGTCAGGCTGGTCATATGATATCGGTATGAATGAAAGTGGTATGAATAAGTAGAGTAGTACATAAGTCCTCATGTGTACTATGATGTGTTGAAATGTTCAGAGGAAAGAAATTGAACCAGTCTTGCTGAAAAGCACATGTACTGTACACGGAAATCGGTATATGGGACTACTAATACATATGGCATTAAAGTTTGGTCAACATGTTTATGCTGCATTCATTATAACATCCAATATGCGTATATTTGAAGGGCAATCCTTTTCAGAGAGCCTTTCAACCATGGTATAGTCTTTCAAACTTACGTAAAACGAATGAGAAAGCTCATTAGATATTGTCATCTTTACCAGATAATTTTTGTTTGGATAATCCCTCAAGGTCTTCTTTACTCTAAAACGAAAAACACTCAATAAGTAAAAGAGGAAAAATCCATAAGTATAATCATGCCCCGTCCTCAGAACAGTACTAGTTTTTATATAAACACTGAGTGGACAATTTTTATAATTTAATACAAATGTTTTCTTGCCATGCTCTTTGCCACACTCGTATTCACAAAGATTAGGATTGTCTTTGAAAGGAACGGCAAAGGACTGACATTTTGTGTCATTTTTTTTCTGCGTACGATAAGAAGAAACTGTTAATGTAACCCTTTGTTTTATAATTTGGGCGAATGAAGGAGAAAAAATTATCTCTCCCCTTTCTTTATTTTACACAGCTGATTCTCGAGTCTTGTCAGGTTGTTCAAAGCCCTGTAAAATTGCAAATGTTTATAATTAACCAATTTAAAATCAGAACTATATCATTAATAAAATGTAAACCACAAAATAAAGATGTTATATGTTTTACTGGCTGAACAAAAAGCCCGGATGCGTTCATTTCCATGATTTTTATAAGCTTTTGTTTAAAAAAAAAGGATATAAACCCGCACATGAATAAGTATGATCAGTGCCTGTGGGCATTTCCACGGCTGATAGATCCATCCCAATTTTGCAAGATTAACATCCTATTTGCTTTTAAAGAATCGTTTAACGAATGTAAAAAGCCTTTATTTGCCATCCCTGAGCCCCGTGTAATTGCACATGAATAACTTGAAATGGAAGAACAATGATCATAAAGCGATTTCAAGTACGGTGTTGGTGTTGGTGTTGAGAGCGCGGAAAGGCTGCTGAACCAAACTCCCACACCGACAGTCTTTCTATAATGACTTTAATTTTAACATGGGTTTATCATATTCTTGCAAGTATGAAATCACAATTATAATTTTGTCATTTTTATGTTCAAAGGCGGATCAGGTTCTTGTCAAGTAACCTATGATAATGATAATAGCATTTTATTAATAATAATGATAGTAATAATATTAATTAATTAAACCGCTCATTATGTTCGTAAGCGTTGTAAAGGAAAGAAAGAAAGAAAAACAACAGCGAAAGTGAGAAATGCGCCTACCATATGTCTTTAAGTCAATGGTTAACCTTCGAAATAATATACCATGGGACTTTCTTCTTTCTTGTATGCATGATATTTTGTTTATTTGAAGAAAAAAAGTCGTACATACACAGATAATTTGTTGTTTTGTTTAAAGCTATGTATAATTATATACAATGTATATCTCCCTTTCATAAAATGACCTTTTTTTTATTGGTTCCATCTATTTTGGAAATTCAAAGGTTATTTGGAATTTCAATTACTTTCCCAGCTGAGAAGAGAGACAATATGTTAGAATA
This sequence comes from Strongylocentrotus purpuratus, assembly GCF_000002235.5. Taxonomy (NCBI): domain Eukaryota; kingdom Metazoa; phylum Echinodermata; class Echinoidea; order Camarodonta; family Strongylocentrotidae; genus Strongylocentrotus; species Strongylocentrotus purpuratus. Next base: position 28,388,648 of record NW_022145600.1, on the reverse strand, counting down.
TCATTTACGCTAGGTTACATAAAACCTGTGGTTCTGCTTTGACGAAACAAAATTTTGCTGGCAATTCCTTGATTGAATTGCGGCTTCGAAAAAGAAAAGGGCATTGCACCATATTGCTTACAGCATAGATGTGGGAAGTTGTCGATGAATTAGATAGCAATTATGCATTGCGTATCACATTAATACTTAAGGCCGGGGAATTGAGACCTCATTAATTGGAGTAAATTTGTTTAATGTTCCTCATGTAGCAGTGGCTATTCTATGCCAAGCATTGCTGCGAAGTCCTTGCCTACTGAGCAGTAGAGTAATTGAAAGAGGGACAAGGGGGTGAATTGCCCACCCTAGCAGATTGTAGACCAAAAAAAGAATTGCAGCCTTAAACAAAAAAAGGATATAAGGTTATCAGTAAGTCAATACATGAAAGCATAAAAAAGTATAGTATAGACTTGTTACTCAAAAGACTTAATATTTTCTTCCCCAAAAAGTCATTTTAACCATTCTTACCAAGAAAAAAAATGTTAGATTAATACATTTACCATGCTAGATTCAACGGCTGTAGTCAAAGGCCATGCAGGAACAGTGCAAAGTCCTGTCGGTGATATATCTAGGGCGTTCTACAACGGCGTCTTAGGATTATGAAGTATACATCGACAAAATGTCAGAACAATGGTTGTTGTTTGATTTCTTTTTTGTCTTTAGAGTCTTGCAAAACTAGGAGAATTGGCTAGAGAGGCGGAAGTAGAAAAGAGAGTGTATAGAAAGAGAGAGAGTTAGATAGAGAGAGAAAGAGTGAGTAGTGTGTTTGGTTGGATGAGGTTATTTGTTTTATGTTACAACTGATTTAATTTTTGTTTTCATCAATCGTACATTCTTTGTAATAAAAATGTGTTGGATTCATGTCAAGGAAAAACAACTGTATTTTATTTTTAAGATTGTTTTGTATTGTTTGGAATCAATAACAAAAAATATTGAAGAAAAAATAAGTGTGTGTGTCTGTGAAAGCTGGTTTTGCTAATTTTTTTGTTGGTTGCCCATTTGTTCAGGCTTTGCAAATATGTAAATCGTTGCTTTCCCCCTGCTTCTCTTTCCAGCAGCTCTTTCATATACATGTAAACACACATAAACACCCACACACGCACGCACGCGCACACGCACACACACACACACACACACACACACACTGTAAATTGCTTTACCCCCCCCCCTCCCCTTTGTCCTGTACTAGACCCAAACCCTTCCCTTTACCTGATAATGCTTTCTTAATTCCCGACTTTTAAACGTTGTGATTATAGACTGTAACACTGAACTCGCAAATCATTAAGCGAGCAAGAGGATGTTGAATGTATGAAGGAAGATTTGTTTGATACCTCAGTCGCACCGCCAAACCGACTGCAAACCGATTATAAATAATAATAATGATAATAGCTCACATTTATAATGCGCCTAATACTACGTTTCTAGGCACGGAACATATTATTACCCCGGTTATCGGATTCAGGCTTACCCGCATACAAGGTATGCACATTCTCCACTCCCTTGGGAGCATTCCAGCCAGTCGCCATTTTACAAGCGCCATAGCTAATCAAACAACATTAGCTTTCGCATCCTACCGGGTACCCATTTTAACACATGGGTGGAGAGTGGCAAATGTAGATCGATGTCTTGCCAAAGGACATTAGTGCCGCGGCGGGACTTGAACCGCGGACATTGTGATCCACAGTCCGGTGACATATCCACTCGACCACGACACCTCTACTGACTTATTTTTTTTGCCATACGGTGTGGTAATATTTTCGTTCGGTCTGTTGTCGGTGTGTGTCGGTCTTGTCGGTGTGACTGGTGAATTACTCTTTTCATGAAGTTATTGTGACAAAAAAGTTTATTCTTGATACATTTTATACCTCGGATCTTTGTTAATGAAATGTATGCGTGTGTGTGTGTGTGTGTGGGCGTGAGAGGGAGAGAGATACAGAGATAGAGAGATAGAGAGAGAGACAGACAGAGATTGACAGACATACAGAGAGAGACAGATAGACAGACGGAGAAAAACGGGCATTGTCTTATTTCAAAGAGAGAGTAAAATGGCGATATAATTAATCTTAACTCTTAAATCAACTGCTTTAATTATCATGTTCAGCTAATCATAGGTAGATAGATAATTGGTTTTATTAATGGAAAACATCATGGAGGCATAGCCGAATAGCGATGAGATATATACCTTTTAAAATGACATAAATACATTTGTACCAACGTTTAAAGGGACTCGGTAACATTGTTGAAGGTTGGTGAAATATTGCGTAAGTTTTGTATGAAATGTTACTTATCATATTACTCATAATCTTGACAAATTTCTCAAACAACAATGATATTTTTGGTTCTCCTTGAAGGCGTCATTGTGCGACACCCTTTAACAGTAAATTCTCCCATTCATTTTTGAATTTTCCAAACTGTTTTTCCATGACAGTATAACATACATGTAAGACAGGCTTTTTAAAATCTGTCAACACTTAAATGCCTTGAATGGTATGTAGAGCCAATGCATTGCATTGTGACGATTTACATTCACCTAAAATGTAATTAAATTGTAATAATAGTTGGAAGAATTAAGAAATGTTATCATTAATAATGTTTTGTTTTCACTCAAACTTTCAGATTATCTTTAATTGTACATCTAGCATTGAAGTCAGTATTCTTATAGTACCGTTTTTTCTCATGTGAACAATGTTACAAAGTCCTTTTAAAATACATGTGAAATATAAATTCAAAAACATGTTGCATATTACAAATTCAAACCGCATCAAAAATTGATATTTGTCTTTATTATGAAAATGTAATGTTAAGAATCCCGATCATAACATGAACATTGTAGAGTTCGTATAAATACCTCGATCATCTTTCATTTGTGATGAGATCATTACTCTTAGTACCTTAATAGTATTACCTTGAACTTTTGATTACTCTTATTAACTTGATAAAAAACCCAAACCTGAGCCTGAAAACTCGCAAAGACATCGTTGTATAACTGTGGTTTTATTTGGAATAGTCGTTATCAAGAGATCGGACTGTAGATCACCGATTATAGCAAAAGCACAGCCATCAAATCCCTGTCTTCGGTTTAAATCACATTTGTCCCAGCATATATAAATGGGTATCGGAATAATGTCTTTGAATGCCCGAATGTCGAATCATGTAGCGAGACTAAGCTTAAATAGATTTTACTTGTATGTTGCACACTTACTTTTTCACTAAATTGTACACGATGTACCAGGATTCAAAATAACAATATAGCGCAAAATGTTCTCGTTTATTTAAATGAAATAGTATTCACTTCTGTAAATTGCCTATATACAATTGTTTATATATCATCTAAGAAGATCCTTGTCATTTGATTGGAAATTTGTTAGTCACATGATATTCCATTAATAATCTATTGAACGACCACGTTATCGAGCAGGCATTATTGGTTATATTCGTCGTGCATTTTTGTTCTATTCTGCGTGCATTCTTAGTTATATGTTACATAAAAACAATAAATGAATGTTTTTCGTTCTTTCAATATTGCAAGTATTTTTATTCGTTGAAAGATTAAACGTTCTATGGAACGCATAAACATTCATAATTTGTATAATATCATTTAATTTCAATGTTGCTTATTATTCAGAAGAGCCTGTTCATTATGTAAACATAAAAAATATTAACATTCTTTCGAAAAATCATCTTAACGCAATTTCAATTGCATTATGCGTCACCAATTCAATCTGCGAACATGACAATGATGTATTGCGTAATCCAACGTGATTTCTATTGGACATACAATATGGTATTGAAATTGCTCTTGAGTTGATTTTTCGAAAACAGTTGAGATCGTGTTATTTTGAAATGTACGCGTTGAACAGTAAGAGACAACAAACAGTTACTATACACATTTCGTAGAAATACTTAAAAAGATTAATCTCTACATATCACTAGTAATCTGGCATTCACAAAAAAAAAATAATGACAAACAGTCAGCTATGGAGTATCAAAGTCAATTTTCTAAACAACCTCCGGCCTTAATCAAGTTAATTGTCATTCCGATCACAGACACATCAGGTGAATAGATTTGTTTTTAATAAGAAAAGATAGTGAAGTTAAAACAAATCTACAGGGTGCAGATTGACATTAATTTTGATACTCCTTTTGAGCAGATATCATACGCGATATTAGATATGACATAAACGTGAAGCAGAAGAAAATGTCGTACTTTAGTAAACAAGTTCTTATGCACAATGTAACGAGCAATGCTTCTGTTACTTTAGGCTCGTTATCTTATACGTTCACAAGCGTGACTTTATTTGAATTAACCTATATCACGTCAAGGGGAGGAGGATTAATTTCAATGCCATTTTTTTCAATTTTTCTTAAATATTCTCGCTTCAAGTGGCTGTTCGAATGCAACCGTAAAAGTGACCACTATGAAGAGATGAGCTTTTTTCAATTCAATGCGATTCAAATCTCATTTATTTCAGTAAAATTACATTGATACAAAAGATAATTCATAAACATATTTAGAAAATGAAATGGGGAACTACATAAATAAAGCATGTAGACTTTGTACAAGCCTAGGGGTAACTAACATTATGGTATTTATTTTTCGAGAATTACAACGAGATTGTACTCGTATATTCGACAATTAATTGGCATGTTCGTACACTATATAGCAAGACATTTAGGAGTTTTCACCAAAAGAACGTTCTGCATTTTGAATTAACATCAAGTGACTATTCAATGTTTTTGCATAGTCATGAATTTGGTTTCAGAAATAATTTTAAAATCTTATTAAGAACTTTTTGAAGAAGAATGATCAAAATTATCTAAGGAAAATCTCGTTAATGTTTATAACGGAAACAAATAGGAGAAAGAGAAAAACAGGTCCGACTCACCCTATATTATACCTGTCATCACAACTAGAAAAGTTTTTTCAAAGGAACTTTGTATACATATACCATTGTTGTTACCAAGCCTTGTTTCCGTCATTTTTAGTCTACCTTTTTGAGGAAAATGTAAAGAGTTCGATAAGAGCCTGTGATGGTCGAAATACCACATAACCCAGAAAGCGGGTCACATCGAAACAAGTAGAACTTAAATGCCCAATCTTCCAAATGAGAAGTGTTGTTGCTGACTTCTGACATCTATCAATTAGGAGGTATCAGGTGATTGCACCTGATATTGACCGTGAGATCCCGGATCAACTCCTCCCAAAAATATTCTTGTCCTCTTTCATCGTCTGGCCAAACCAGATACGGTCGATGATCACTGAGAAACAGTCTGATTAGGAAAGGGAGCTCGTCATCCTCAACATCCTCAACGAAAACGAGAATCATCTTCTCTGTACCGACGTCATTGACGTGATCGAGAACGGTTCGGAACTTCATCATGAACCACTGGTCCTGTAAGGCAGCGTGACTGATCACAAAAATAGTCTTGAAGCTTTTTTCTGTAGCGTAGTGGACGGCGTCGAGGTAGTACATACCAAGCATGAGCTCTTCATCACCACAAACGATTCGATTGAAGTCTGGACCTCGCTCCATCAGGGCTGGTCGCAAATGTTGGTTGACCCATTCATTGTCGACTTCGTCGAGCATGATGGCGATATCGTACTGGAATTCTCCTCTGTCGACATCGTCGTGTACCTCTTCGTATCCAATGAAGCAGAGCTTTAGAAGGAACAGTTGATATCTGACCCACCATCGCTGGTAGTAGATCAAACCTACAGCAAAGATTAGTACGAAACCTATCATGGCCAAACAAGAGTAGAGGGTAATATTCGGACCACATTCGTATCTAGGATCAAAAGTAATTAATTGTTTTCCCCTAAAAGGCTCCAAAGTCACTGTATTATCGAGGCATGTCGTACCCATCGAATCAATGAGCTCTATTGTCCCTTTCAGCCAACCAGGTAACCATTTAAGATTACAATTACAGACTAGTGGATTGAGAGATAGTCCCAGTGTCGTTAGACGCGCTAGGGGTTCAATCGTGCTATGGTTCAAGCCAGATATACGATTTTCCGAAGCATCAAGACACCGAAGACTAGATAAGTACTTGAACAAATTAGAATCAAGGTATGTCAACTCATTTCCATTCAAAAGTAGATATTGCAAATCATATAATTTATCGAACAACCCAGTGGAAATAACCTTTAGATGATTGTTTTCCAAATGCAAAGAGACAAGGCTTTTTAGATCTATAAATATACCTATTTCTAATACACTGAGCGAGCATTTATCCAAACGTAAAATTTGTAAATTCGATAAATTCTGGAAGATGCCCAATGGGATGGAAAGCAATGGATTACTTGAAAGTTTAAGTTGCGATAGGTTTTGCAAACCAAAGAAAGAAGATTTGTTGTTGGATGAATCCCATAGCGCTCCAGGCCCAAGCTCATTTTGTATTAGATTGAGTGTTGTTAACGAAGGAGCTTCGTGGCCAAGGTTACCGGGTCGAATCAAACATGTACGGAATAAAGTAGACTCTAAATTTAAGATAGTGAGGAAAGGAAGGTGATGAAAAAGTAGCTCATAAAGATGTGTGAAGGACAGATCTAACTCACTCAAAAATGGAAAATCGGCAAACGTGTTGTTTTTAATTACTTGAAGTTTGTAATTGCGACTCAAGTCTAATCTCTTGAGAGTTTTAAGACCATGGAATGCCGAGCCGTCAATTGCTGTGAATTCATTGCCTGCCAAGTTAAGATATATGAGTGAGATATTCCATGGGGTAGATTTACCACTGAGAGTTAGGATTCTGTTTGCATCTAATGAAAGAGAGCGAAGAGCCATCATTCCGTTAAAAACACTTGGTTCTATCTCTTCAAGATTGTTCAATCCTAGCCAAAGTTGAGATACGCCTGCTAAACCATCAAAACCATTGTCTTCAATTATATCGATGCTATTCATTGCAATGTCAACTTTGTCTAGATTCTTTCCTTTGAGAGGTGCAAAGAATCCATTCTGGATGGTGTGGAATTTGGCGCCTGTAAAATCAAGCCCTTTGATGAACATTGATAATCTGATGCCATGGAAGAAATTAGATACTTGAGAAACTGCTATACGCGTATCTGTCAATTTGATTTGCCTGACAAGAAACGAAGAGATAACGATGGTTTCAATGACTTCAATCGGATTATTAGATAAATCTAGCGTATTAACATTGTTGTTAAAAATAAACGACACTTTTGAAATGTGTCGAAAACTGTTTGAATTAAGTTTAACATAGCTAAGAAGATTTGAACTGGTCCAGTTTATCTTTCGCAGGTTATTTCCGGAAAGATTCAAGACTGTCCCTTGGGCTAAGCATGCAACGATGTCACCTGCAAATGTCTTCACATTAGAATATGCTGCATTAAAATCTGTCAAGCTCTGAGAACTAAACATTGACTTCTTAAGAGTAGGTAAATGCAGGTTATATGCAATCGAAAAGCGAAACAGGTTCTTCAAGGGGCTGAATGCACCTTCTTCAATGCGAGATATATTATTGTTATCTAGTGTGAGCACACGAAGTCTAGGATACCTCTCAAATGTCTCATTTTTAAGCGTGGTGAGAAAGTTGTGTTGTATGTAGAGCTCTCTGAGATCGGGAATGAGATCTGTAGGAACAGACCTCAAGCCCTTATGAGAACATAAGGCAAGCTTCCGACTGAAGTCCTGATTACATGATGCTGCATCGATGGTCTCCCTTTGGTGAATAGATGTAAGAGTAATTATGACGAACAAGATGGAGTAAAGACCTGACATCCTCGTCTTGTTGACGTTTCATGTAACACCTGACCAGTATTTTCCGAGATTGTTCTCCGCCTATTAAAAGGAATGGTATGAAATAGGCTTACTTACCCTAAACAAACTACAAAAAGAAATGTGTAAATAAACGCCACTCTGTTGTGAATGAAAGTACTGTGGTATAACGGTTCATATTCACAACTTCGTAATACTAGAAGGTCCTATGTGGCTTGCTTATATGCTAAGGCATGTGTGTTTTTAGGGTGATCTGCCACGTAGCGTAGCTTATACTTATGGACCAATTTACTACAGGTTTCAGACATTTCTGAACATCTAAAAATGTTGCGCGCGCGGACGCATGTGCGCACGCTTTTGCGTGTGTCACCCGTACTGAATGTATTCATTCTATTAATTCACTTGTGTTGTGTTGCTGATACTCTTCTAAGCAATTTGAAATCACTTTAAGCCATTACTGGCCTTAATTTAGCTCAAAGACGTTCGTTAAACCTCAAAATCGACGCACTTGCGCATTATGCAAAAATTGCCAAAAATTGTCAGAAAACTACCTATGTTGAATCCGCTATTAATCTTCAAAATGGCTGGTTACCCCCACATATTTCTTTCATGTTCTGATAGGGTATGAGTTGGGAATGCTATAACATGTATCACGTTTGCTGTTAGAGTGCTTTGAGGACAACATAGTGGCACTTACATTAAAACAAATGAATTTGATGCGATTAGGTAACATTTGCCGTTTTAAATATATATCGTCTATTACTACTCTGATGTCTCCCATATATGTTATTATGTTGTAGCTGAGATTTGATTCTGCAATTGTACTGTGATTCACTTTTTTATTTGAGGACGAGGTCGTGGTACACATTCCGATTTAAGGTGCAGACTGCAAAATCTGCCATTATGGTTTCTACTTGTACGTGATATGAATGGATCAGCCGCGGTGCAAATCCCCTAATTAGCTTGTACATAGGCGTTGGCTTTGAATGTGCATCTCAAGAGTTGGATGGGTGTGTTAGAGCCCCTCTGAAGTGTTGGGGGCTCTAACACAGGCAACAATTGCATGTCCAAATTTCATTTGAAATATCATAATGTGAATTCACAGAAGATGTCATTTCAGACACACTTCTGCAAAGATCCCCCCCCCCCCGAAAAAAAATGTGTTTGAAGACAAATATTGATCAAAGAATACACATTATTTGGGTTTTCTATTGTACGCAGAAAACCTAGATTTTGTATTCTGTAATTAATAGGATTATTAAGTAATGAAATACAAAATTCTCCATTGATTAATACTTGAAAAATTAAATTGTTTTTATTAAAATCATATAAACCTCATTGAAGTTTATGTCGTTGTTGTTTTTGTTATATACAAGGTCATTCTCCACTCGCTGATATATTATATTGTGCCTTCTCGTGTTTATTTTATTTCATTTCTAATGCGCATTTCTCTTTCCGTATCTTCTTCTCAACCCACATGCAGCTCATTATTTTGTATTATTTTTCTGTACCCTCGATCTCTCACTTCTTTTTGTCATTGTCTACTCTTTGTATTATGACATTTGTTTTAAATGCTTATAATTGATTTGTAATGTTTTGTTGGAAACATGAATAAATTGAAATTAAAATTGGAATTGAAATTAAAATAGTCAACTTCAAACACATTTGTTTTGAAAATCCTCGCAGCAGTGTGCCTTTAAATAAATGACATCCTCTTACACATTATGATAGTTTAAGTGACATTTTGCCACTGATCAATTCGTTGGGGCTCGCAACACGTTAGAGGGGCTTTAATGCTGATTTACTTTAGTGTTCAGATACATATTTATATCGCATGATGCTACGATAGAGCAACTAGCTTAGTAATATTAGTTGTTTTGTAAAAAGCGTCTTGAGTGGTCTGATCTGTAGAATAATTGAGGTTCAGACCAACCCAACAGTTTACAAGTTTTAGCAAGATGTTTTCTTTAGCAGAAATGGCAAAAACAAATTTCTCTTTAGCTCATGCAGTGGAACAATAGCACAGAGAGCGTTTTCTTTAATCAGGGACTAAATCAGGAACTATAAATGTGACTAAGTTATGATAAAACATCGATAATTCTCGGTTTCGTTTTTTTCTCGGACGCACTGTATAAGTAGAGGGTGAGATCTTTCTAAAGGACCCAAAATTCCCATTGAGTTTTTACATGTGCTTTGTCACTATCAAAGCGGCAGATCCCCTTATTCGTATCTGTGATGAATTCGATGTCTAGTGAATTATTGATATTATTTTTTCTGTTTATTTTTTTCAAGATTAAAATCAATCTGAAGAAACAATTATTTAAAAACGGATAATTTGACTTAGGAAATTAGTGCAGCAACCATTGCAAGGAGGGAAGAAGCCCAAAAGAGCTGGTGAAGGGAACGGTAGGAACATATTTAACGCATTTTACTGTGCGAACATCATCATAATAAACATTGTTGTACGATGGAGGTAAGGAAACCAAGAAAATGTTAATGGTCAGGCATTAGACACTATGCCAAGTTTGATAATGAAACCCGACTTCCTTACTCTGGCTAATATACAAGTCAAATTTACACTCGTTCAGTCTCCAAGTCCACACTCCCAATCTCTGCTAGTTTAGGCAATGAGAGTGATACGACGGTTTTTTTTTTAGATCGACTGGTCGTGTTAAATTTGGAGAAAAAGAGAAGAAGAAGTCTGGATATCAAAATGTTTTACCGAATTTCATTTTACAAAACATTTGCTTTATTTATCACATTCGGGGAATTTAAGAGAGTAAAAATATTAGTTTTTAATAATAATTCATCGAAGATTTGTCTTACATATAAAGAAGCTTCAGTGCTATAGTAGGCTGTAGCAGGTATCAATATTTGTAATTCCAATTTGATTCCTGGCAGCCTCAGAAAACATAGAAATATTAAAATTCATCTTTACCTTGACGTGCTGTTTCAACTCCTACAGGAACACACAAAACCTTGTTCACCAAGCCAGCTAGATCTCGTAGAAATGAATCCAATGAACACCTCTCTCCGAGTAAATCAAAGTGAAAGAAAAGTAATAGACACACCTTAAATAGACCAATTATACAGTGCGTCCCAGCTAAAACGAAACCGAGAATTATCGATGTTTTATTATAACTTAATCACAATTATAATTGATAAATGACACATATTTGGAAAGCTTAGATCCTCCTCTTTCATTTGATGCAACTTGACGCAACCGTAGACGAAAGACTTCATGCATGGCTGATTGTCAACGAAACGGAGTTAAGTCTTTTGTCAATTCTGCTTTTTGCTACGGCAGGCAGCCAGTGAAAACGAATTTGTTTGCTAAAATTATGAAAATGTAAGGGCTACTTAAACAAACAGAACTTTGTCATTCCTTGCTCATTTCTCCTGATTGAGGTGTCATATGAAAGAGCAGAAACTCAACCTTCTAGAAATATGATTTTCTCTTTGAAATTCAGATACCGCCCACCAAACTACTTTTCGGTTTCCTCTCTTCAAATTGATTTTAATTACTCATGCGTGAAATATGCATCATAATGACTTGCAGCAAATGAAAGAGGAGGATCTAAGCTTTCCAAATATGTGTCATTTATTGATTATAAATGTGATTAAGTTATGATAAAACATCGATAATTCTCGATTTCGTTTTTTCTGGGACGCACTGTATATACGGCCAAGTGCGTATCACCCTAAGCTGTAGGATGTACACTTATGCTCTAATAAATTATAATTTGTGTCTTCGGGTTTCGGTTATCTGGTGTTAATACCTTTTCAATGGGTAGTTCCTGGTTTAGAATGATTATATGTCTCAATCATGTTTCCGAAGATCAAAATCGGGAGGTATATGAAATGGAAGAAGGGGGGGGGGGGTACTAGGTCTCCTGAGCCAGAATCATAGGCACGGTCTAACCCCTTTGACTATACATGTATATGAACTGGCTGTGCATAACAGTTTTGGAGAGTCTATGTCTTATATTCAATTTTTCAAGGACCTTTTACATCTAATATCCTTCCTCCTTCCATTCATTCAGTCTTCCCGGTCCAAACTCTGAACTGAGTTTTTTTAAAGTCTGACCTCCCTGCTCCGAAGTAACACCTGTAATGATTACACGGGGGGGGGGGGGTACGGGGAGAGAAGAGGAGATCAGAGCAGACAGAAGGATAGGAGGGAGAGAGAAGAGAGACAGAGGGGGATATAGGGCAGTGGAAGGAGAAATTAGAGGGAGGATGAGAAAGGGGCTAGAGAGGGGGATACGCTCTGAACACAATCGTCACCCATGTGGACACATCACCAAACTTTATTGTCGTGCAGCCGGCCAGATCTTTGAGGATTTTTTTTGATTTAAATACCAGTGGTTCCCTGGTTGTCAGTGTACATCTCTTTAGGCCAGTATCACTTTGCATATGTACCTTATAATTGGAAGAAAAGACACGATGGGTACAGAACAATCGTGCTCTTCGGAGCCATCTAAACACAGAGTTTTATCGATGTTTTATCATAACTTATCCACAATTTTGATCACTGAATGACACATCTTTATAAAGCTTAGATCCTCGTCTTTCATTTGATGCAACTCATATCATACAGTGCGTCCCGGAATAACGAAACCGAGAACTGTCGACGTTTTATCATAGCTTTATCGCTATTATAGTTAATAAATGACACATATTTGTAAATCTTAGATCCTCCTCTTTCATTTGATACAACTCATATGATGCATATTTCACGCATGAGTGATTAAAATGGATTTGATGAGAGGGAACCAAAATGTCGTTTGGCGGGTGGTATCTGAATTTTAAAGAGAAAATCACATTTCTAGATTCTAAATTCAATTTTGCCCTTTCATATGATACTTCAATCAGGAAAAATAAGCAAGGTATAACAAAGTTCTGTTTGTTTAAAGTGATACTTGCATTTCCATAATTTGATTTTAAAGTTCGTTTTCACTAGCCTCCTGCCGTAGCAACAAGCAGAATTGACAAAAGATTTAACTCCGTTTCGTTGAAAATCAGCCAAGCTTGAAGTCTTTCGTCTATGGCTGATCGTCAACGAAACGGATTTAAGTCTTCTGTCAATTCCATTTGTTGCTACCGCAAGCAGCCAGTGAAAACAGCTTCGTTTAGTAAAGCTATGGTCACAACACCAACAAGTAGCCTGCTCGGTGGCCGGGCGGCGAGTTTCATATGAGTTTCATCAAACGAAAGAAGAGGATCTAAGCTTTACAAATATGTGTCATTTATTAATTTTAACTGTGATTAAGTTATGATAAAACATTGATAATTCTCGGTTTCGCTTTTTTCCGGGTCGCACTGTATCGTCCCAGAAAAAAACGAAACCGAGAATTACTGATGTTTTATCACAATTATAATTAATAAATGACACTTATTTGTAAAGCTTAGATCCTCCTCTTTCATTATGATTGGCGAAATTGAAAGCCGCTAACGCATTTACAAATTGACTAAACTGAACTCTAATTTGAATGTGCATATTAAGAAAATTCGGTGTATCGAAACGAAATTAAACGCAAAAAGTTTTTAAAATGAAACAGGGGAGCAACAAGTGGAGAAAATTTGCTCAAACATGAAGGCACGTTAATGAAATTGGTTGCAGCTTTGACGAAATTGGCCGGGAAAACCTATATTTGAAAATAAATGATTAATTTTGGAGACATCCTTTAAACAAAATATGCATCATTCTGCCACAGGAATGCTGACACCCCGGCTGACACAAAGTAGACCCAGGCGAATTAGGTTTAAAACGCCTGAAAATTGTACATACATACAAAATCTATCTATCTATCTATCTATCTTTCTATCTGTACTTACATAATCTATCCGATATTAAAGGACAATACTTCTATCCACAATACAAGCTTAGAATTAATATGATCTAATGAAAATGAAATGTTTTCTGTCTTTAATAAAAGTAATGAAAGCTGTCATTCAATTTTGCTCTGAAAACATAATTCCGTTGAGGCTAATAACACTGCCAAGTCTGTCATAACATTCCAAGGCCAATTCCGTATAAAAACCTGATATAATTCATGTTAATACATTCTATTGATTATATTTTGGTGTTTCAGGTCAGCTGGAATTTCATCTACGTATATCGAATGATTATTTGGAATGTTTAACCAGGATTTCCATGCATCAAGTCTTTCGTCTTCTTTGTGCATGGCTGATCGTCAACGAAACGGAATCTGTTTTCAACTCTAATTGTTGCTACGGCCAGGCAGCCAGTGAAAACGAATTCGTTTAATCAAATTATGGAAATGCAAGCATTACTTTAAACAAACAGAACTTTGTTATTCCTGGCTCATTTTTCCTGATTGAGGTGTCATATGAAAGGGCAGAAAATGAACCTCCTCTGAATGTGATTTCTCTTTAAGATTCAGATCCCGCCCGCCAAATGACTTTTTGGTTTCCTCTCTTCAAATTGTTTTTAATCACTTATGCGTGAAATATGCATCATATGAGTTGTCTCAAATGAAAGAAGAGGATCTAAGCTTTTCAAATATGTGTCATTTATTATTATAATTGTGATTACGTTATGATAAAACATCGATAATGCTTCTCGGTTTCGTTTATTCTGGGACGCACTGTATGTAAAAACGACATAGTGACTAAACAGAATTAGAAATATTTCGCAGGTCTCGAACAATAACCATAACTAAAACCATAAAAAAATCCATTAGTTGGGTTAATTAACAAATGTTTATGGTTCAAGCCTCTACCAACCTCCAATTGGATGGACAAGTTTCGCTCCACTTATGCACTTTATCAAGCAAATCGATTCTTCACAGAGTTTCTTGCTGTCTGCTGCATCGATATCATGAGAAGGAAGATAGATAGTCACCGTTGGTGACGTGACCAGGAAGTCCATAAATATAGATATTAATATCTAAAATTTGACTTGGACCATCCAATTAGGATTGTCCAGACCATTATACTTTGCAAGCACGAAAAGTAACATCGGGCAGTGGTGCTTTATAACACAAAATAAAATAAAAAATAACTTTTACACGTTGACAATGTTCTAGCACCATGTGGGAATCGAACATGGACTCGAAAAGGGGCAAGGGGCAAACAACCCCCCCCCCCCCCTCCCTACCCCACTGAAAACAGGGATGCACTCATCAACACAACAGTATCCCGCTTGGAATGTGCTTTTTATAGTAGTGAGGCATCAGCATTTTCGAAGAAGCACGAACACTCCATGGAACCCATGGAAGTCCGGACCCCATGGAAGAACAGGCGTATTTTGTTAATACACCTGAAATGGACTATCCGCCGTATATCTCATTTATGTATGTATTTATATGTTGTGATGATTTTATACGGAAATAAAAACAAACAAACAAACAAACAATTCAACCGGAGGCGAAATGACAGGTATTATCTGTAACACAGCCTGCGCTGATTGTGACAGCTCCAATTTGGAGAAACTTAGAGCACACTATTAAAGAATAGACTGAATGTACACAAAAGAGCCCCTAGATTGTTTAATCCATCTCATTCCGTGGTTGCAGTTGCAGAAGACGCTCTAAATACTGGTCATAACATTCAATTGGTTTAAAGCTCATTACATTAACCATGAAACACTATTCTTGCACAGAAAAACGAAAGAATCCATGTGAATAAAGCGGATAATTAATCCTTCATTGATTCTTTGAAAATTGATTCTGACTTCTGACTGTCATCCTTCGACGCTCTAGTGATCCCAGGACAGCAAACAGCAAAAAAATTGTGAAGAATCACTTTTAATTCTTCTTTATTAATTTTCTAATTTGTTTAAATATTTTTTTATTGAAAATGAAACTCAACGACATAACATATTTACAATAATAACGCCAATAAAGTGAATGTGTGTATACATAACACGGTAGAACACAGGACAACACAACATAAAACAGCACAACACAAATGCCTCATTCTAGTCAGTTACATGTAAGGCTCACCCTGACATGCATCAATAATGTATATCATGTAAGTAAACCGAGACTGGACTCGTCAAGGAGAGGCTCCACTGAAATACAGTAATATTCACAATAGAATAATATACATCTGCAATGAACAATAAGGAAGTATACAATTTATTAAATGCCAGAGGACTAAAATTCTACGAGAAAGAAAGTGACCATTTCCTAAAGTGGGAGCTCAGTTTACCTTTCTTCTCTGCTATTTTATATTCATTTTTTTTCTTTCTTTTTTACAAAAGAAATGAAATCCTGGAAATCTAATTCTACTTCTTGAACTTTACATCGAATAATATAAAACTTGACGCTAAAGGAATTTACATACATCAATCATGCCTGCCACCGATATCAATACCAAATGTATGAGCGAACTCAAAATACATTGTTGTCTCCTTCGTCACATTATCAATATAATCTTGAGCCAAATGCACACAGTGTTTGCCAGTTTTTTAACACATAATACCAGCGATAAAGTGTTATATGACATGGAAAAGTATATATGTAAAACAAATCTGAAAGAAAGAAATTTATGAAAAAGTGGTCACTCTTTTCAAAGTGTTTCTGATTGTTCATTTCTTCTAAAATCATTTTGCCCATTTAATCTGTGATAATCATAAAAGTGAACTGCAATTTGGAACTGATATCTTGTATGTTCTTTTCATATTTTGAAGGGCCAAGAATATTATTTTGAAATTTTGCATGTATAAATCAATTCTAATACATTTGTGAACGATATTATTTAACAGAGTATCCCTGTGGAAGGGGGGGGGGGACAAATCTGCAAGCTTTTTCCATATTGGAGCAACTACTGTGCATTTACAAAATATAAGAATCAAGGTTTCAGAAAGCTTCTGAAAGAAGTAACCCAAAGGACTATCCCTTCTTCCAATTTTATATAAAAATGAGTTTAGGGCTTTGTCATTATGAAATATTCTAAAATAAAAAGACCTTAACTGAGTTTCTATAGTGCATTTGAAATTATTGTGGTGTATAACAGACCACTCAATTTGTGTGAAGAATCACTTGGCTTGAGAAAGAATTTGTGATCTCGCATTAGTTGGAAAAATCTTGAACGCTAAATTTGAAGGGTATGTAAAAGCTTGAAATCCATTTTATGGCGAGCGTGGTTCACATGATTACGAATGTTAAACGAAACTCCATTAATTTGGAATCACAATGTTATTCTAACGACTCAAATAATAGATTCAAACCTATTCAACATGCTGGATCCAAGAGTTTACAGTATGTAATTGAACCCAACAAAAGTAGTAACACACCATTCTGAAAATGTTTTCAATCTTGGGTCCTTCTCAATTGTGGTTAAACTTTCAGTTTTCATCGTGCACATGCTAGATTTACTTATTTTCTGTGTCTTAAGAAGAAATTGGTTATTATTCGTTGTTGTATTGTATTTGTATTGTATTTATTTTCCGTCATTTAAAAATACATCAACATTTATAAAAAAAAAAATTAAAAAAAAGAAAGCCGGAGGGATGGCCCTACTCAACGTTGTTAGCATAACAATGCTGGTTCACAGAGGGGTCCCTATAGGCATAGAAAACATGAAAATAGATATTACAAAAGTAAGGAAAACTTCCAGCAAAATAAGAACTTACAATAATGATAAGAGCAAATACGAGTAAAACAAGAAACAGGAGAGAAATCTTTTCGATATATATATACAAGAGAGAAAGCTAGACAAGTAAATTATTTATTTAAAAAAAAAATACAGCTACAAGAAGTCTGGAATAGTATTGTTTAAATACTTTTTGAATGTGTGAACAGTTTGAAGTTATTACTTTTAGGACAGAACATTACTTTTTATTGATTTGAGGCATTCTAGTGTATGGTAGAAATCCTGTCTTTGCAAGACAATGTCACCTTCACGTGCGGTGAAAGGCCTAATATCCAAGACAGCTTTGGTTGTTCTTCCTCCTTCAAGAACACATAACTCATTATAATGGTAGATAGAAAGGGTACGGACGTTGATAAGATGATGACTGTTATGCTCTTTTGGATTTTCGAGTGCTCTCTCCATCGTCACAGGGACCCCCTCTTAAAGATTTCCCCGACACCCACAAGGGATTGTTCCGCAGAAGAGCAGACAAATGCTTCCCTTGTTGAAGGGGTAGGGGGCGAGGAGTCACACTGCATGCTTAGGTCTACATTAACCTTATGAGATTTTGGTATTGTCGTTCTGAAGTAGTTGCGTAGCTACTTGGGAAGACGGCATGGGGGCCCTCGAAATTGGATGAAAAAAAAATGGGGGATAAGGAGATCTTTTAAGGGGGACACCCCCTCCCTCTCAATGATGGCCTTGTGACGGTGGTGCCCTTGTAATAGTTGGTCCCATCTTATGATACTGCTGTTAGTCATAACGTATTCAAGCACAGTCTATACTTCTGTTGATAGTAAAGGTAGAATTACAATTATTGTGGATCAAGAGTTTCGCCACTAAATGCAATATCTTTTATTGTGGAGAGTAGTTTCATATCTAACGGAGAAAGGATTTGAGATTTTTCGCTACATACCAACGATATGTAGTTTACACAATTGATTATATTTTATGAAGAAAAACATTTTTAGAATAGGTATTCTTAGAATATTTTCAATGTCTGTATGTAGTTATGATGGCCCTAACAACTAACATAGCTACATGTCATCCAATTCAGAATGGTTTCGGATATTTCTCCTAACTTTGGCTACGTAAACTCGAGGGAGAGGGTCGTCAGGTTCCATGTGCAGAAGGCCACTATTCGCTGACTCCAGACTGGGTAGAAATACCATTGATGGGTGTATAAGTCTGGATACAGCAAACCCATAGGCCTAGTAACAAATATCCCCTAGTCTCTCTCAGAGTCTTCGGATGAAGGTAAAAAGTAAGATTGTGACTTTATTATGAGGGAATGAATGGAATATGCAAAAGCATTACATAGTGCATTTTGGTCATAAAACTAAAGGCTAATCCTGGTGATTGACAACATCTATTATTGGGTAACACCCGAACTATGTCAAATTTCCCATGAGAGCCCACTCGTATGCGTCTTTAAGCTAGTCCTTACTCTATATTGACATCTGCTCTAGCCTGTCTGGAGATATGCACTCTTCATTGTCAATCATTCGAGAAACCCTGTCTTCATCTTTACTCTACAATCGAATTTTGAAAATCTAACAAGGCCAAGGTTTCCCCTCACCTGGGACACAGCGGAAGTATTTACTAAGGTCAAGAGCGTCTCTGATGACACCACTCCAGATGCTGCTTCCGAATAGAGTACTTTAAGATGTATTCGTAACTCTACAATTCAAAGGATCAGCGAACTTTGCAATGAATCTCAGGGGCAAAGCTGGCAGCGGGAGGTAGGATTTGATGGGAGGGGGGGGGGGGGGGGTAGTACCGGAGCTAGTTACCTCAAGCTTTTGCGAGAAAAACAATCATTTAAATCTACCCCGATTAATTTATTTCTAAACGAGGGATGTACAAGGGCTGCTGAAGGTAAGAGCCCGTGTCTTGGACTCATTTATGTACTAATATATCTAGAGAGATAACTTTTTCTGGAAAGCTCCACTTTACAACAATGATACTTATTACTTGTTCAACCTCTAGAGAAAATAAGTTATCAATTTAAAGCAGATCTAAACTTAGACATGGATGGATGGAGTTCTCGACCCGCCCCCGACCCTTTCGAAAAAGGACGCACATGAAGCTATCAGGCATCATGGATTTTCATGGTTTTTTGTAAACATTCACCACCACTACACACACACTCTCTCTCTCTCTCTCTTGCTCTTTCATAATATGCACATACAGTTTTCCCACTGATTCCCCTTCTCTCTCTTACTCTCTTTCTCGTTCCCCATCTCCCTCTCACCCTCTTTGTACTCTCTATCATATATATATCTCTCTCTTTTTTCTCTCCCTCTCCATCTCTCAATTACACACACACACACACACACACACACACACACACACACAATGCGCGTGCGCACACATTTAACCATGGCTGATAAACAGCTCCACTCGTTTTCGTCTTGACCAATAACAACTCCCAAAAATTGAAAATTAAAACTCCCCAAAGATAAGAGCGAACTAACACCGTTTGCAAAATATTAAAATACATGCGGCGAGACTCCTTGCAAAAAATATCTAAAAATCTTCGGGAAACCGATAAAATATTGTTAATGTGAAACGCTTGACTTAATATTTAAGTCACAAATTATATAAAGCTTTTATGAAACCAGAGACGTTATTTTGCACCACACTACCGGTAAGCATTTTAAATATCAAATAACAGATATCCGAACTGTTTACTCTAAGTCTGCGAAAGGACTTCTTTCTTCCTACCCCCTTATAGGTATAAAACGCCTGGCCTAGATTCTAGAATATGAATTTCCTCCCCTTCTATTTGCCATTTCATCTAGATTTCATTTTCGGAAGTCAAGTGTCAAAGTGAATATTAACATGTCACTTGAAACGGAGAGTATATATCTTCAAAGTTCGGCGAACTGTGATCGATGCAGACAAGTGGTCATTTATATACATTAAAGTAGATGGTCAGAATTAATTGAGACCCCTTATTTTGAAGGTCTTATTTTGAAGTGGGCCGCATAACAAAATGTCAAGCCATTATCACTGACTTCTCAGAAGATAAACATTGTCAGGTTTCCCTCCTATAGATAAAGTAGTGAACAAAGTAGTGAACAACATTTTCATACTGAATATTTTAACCCCCCCCCCTCCCGCCCCAAAAAGTGATGCGGGAGGGGGGGGGGTGCATGTAGAGGTAATCAAACCAAATGGGGAAGGGGGAAGATAGAGAGAAATATAGTGTGTGAGTGAGAGAGGGAGGGAGGGAGAGAAAGAGATGCACAGAGAGAGAAAGAGAGTGTGAGAAGAGAGAAAACGTATAGAGGGGAAAGAGAGAGAGAGAGAGAGAGGGGGGGGGGGATGAGAGCGAGGGAGAGTGAGAGAAATATATATATAGAGAGAGAGAGATAGATAAAGAAGTGAGTGAGAGATAGATGGGGAAGGTAGGGGGATCCTCTCCAAGGCCCATTCGAATGAGCGGCTGCTTAAATGCAAGTTTCATTCACCAAATGAAACCTGTACCCCCCCCCCCCTCCCATCGTGACAGTACCAACTGGACCCGTGCTACGCCACTCCCAACAAACAGAACTTACAATTGTGGACTTTGAATTAAGTGGCGAGGAAATCATTGCTAAATATTAACCCGAAACATACATTTTACAATATATTGTGTTAATTGCGAGGTTTTTGAAGATACTTATCTTGATTTTATCATCACTCTTGTTTTATAGGAAGTCAAAAAAGACCCTAGGAAATTATTTATGGTAGATAGTTCAATTAGATAGGGAACACAATTGAATGTACAAGGTACAAATGAACGAGAAGTTTACTATCATTTAAGTCATTCTAGGTGCATTTGTGTAATGTAACGACATAACATACAAACTGTATAATGTATAACTAACCAGAAATAAGATAATAAGTTGTAGTTCGTGATAAAAAAGGGGTACTTTTTTTGTCTCTCGGATTATAATATGCTTTGAGGGGCACAGTAAAACTATCACCCAAGGTGATCTCGAAACTGTACTGTGTCCAAAGACAAAGTCGAGGGGCACAGTGCAGTCTCGAGACCACCGACTGAGGGGTTATAGTTTTAACCGTGACCCGAAAAATAATCAGTCAATATTTCTTAAAAATACTGAACCATCCATTTTAATACGACAAAAGGAGATATTTTAACAAAATAACTTTGTCAAAGTATTAATTTGTAGAATTGAAAGGAATTCACTTGTCTAAGAGCATAAATGCATTGCAAATATCTCGATCCTGCATTGTATGCGCAAGTAGAACTACCTGTATGCCCAATCAGCAGTCGGTATCGAATTTAATGCCTGCAATTTGGACCAATGTTTATCAGCGTGTAACATGTTGCATTCAGATAATTAGGATGATTAACTGTTTTTGCTTTAACGACACCGTATAGAGGCATCAACATCAATCTCTTTTATACTGGAGCTTACAAATTTAACCATTCAGCTAAAACAGATCAGTGTTTCAGAGGCTTAATCAAGGACAGCCAATTTATTCTATTGGCACTAATCATCATCAGTCAGACCCTAATGATCGCAATAATACTTCTGCAAAATGAAATCATAAATCTTACAGAGTCATGAGAGTCGTCATGACCTATTTCGAAATTGATTCATTTTGCAGATCTCGATCAACACCGGATGGTCCATATCCATGTTCGTGTTCATTTTAGTTTATGGTTGAGTTAATATTTATGTTAAAGGTAATACAAAGTTTTGGTATGGGATCTGGAATTTGGTTCAAATGAACATATTGGAAGCATATGCGATCCTACAATATTCAATGATCGTTTTCGCGGTTGAAATCGGGTTTGAAGTTATAAAATTGTAAATAATAAACTCTTTATGTTGTATAGCTCCCTCTCAAGGTCAAGATATTAATTAAGCTATAAAACAATGTTTCTTGACTCAAATCGACCGATTAGCTATTCCCGTTTGGAAATTATATATCACAACTACATATTCTGAGATTTTCATGGTCGCAGCTAACATTGTAAGACCGTAGGCGCTATTTGAAATTTATCAAAATTTACCGGGAGCACCGGTAAATTTTTATATTCAATTTTCTCGAGAGCAGAAGTGTTTTAGGGGCTAATTTTTCTAGTGTTTATAATGCATCCACTGGGGCATCCAAATATATCAAAATGGTAAAGAATCACTATCCACCCAATTTTCAAAATTTCCCAAAACTTTGTATTACCTTTAACGATTGTGCATTACATTTTCATGAGACCATGCGTAATTTACAATGTAAACGTTGGCAAGCATATAGATCTGGAAAATGAGTTGATCTAGTTATCCTTCCATCTATTTATTGTTAAGTGTATGAAATAAAAAGTAAGATCATGTGGAGGGGGCGTTTCATTTCTTTCTGTTTATCATAGTGCTTGCTCAATGTCGTACCTCATTTGTGTAAGAGACAGGTGCCCTCAACGCAAGGCAACATCTTTTTGTTAGAAAATAAAGCGAATATCTCGGGAAAGATAAAACGATCTTAAGGAGGATAACAAGAATAAAACAGACAAAGCATGATAAAAGGCCCATCGACTAAATCAGGACCTTCCTTCTTTTTTAAAAACTTGTATCTACCATGTTTACGAGGACCTATCACCCTCTTCCTCCTTCCTCGAATTAGATTCGAGGAAACTTCCTTCAGAATCTTCCAAGCAAGACATATACTGTATAAGTGTTGTCACAACAATCAATGGCACAACGCCATTGATTCGTCCCTACTTACAGTTATGAAATAAGGACATTTCTTTGAAACTGTCGCTTTCATAAAGTTTCATCTCGAATTTAATCAGATATGATGGAGGGCTTTTCATCACGTCTCCATCCATTTTGTCTAAGATGTGTCTGTTTGATGAGGAAGCGGCAAACTCGAGGATCGGTGATGGCACGCATGGATGGAGACGGGGAAAACAAAATCATCCATCTGCGATTTGGATTAAGTGCGTGACGACACTGGATCCGAGAATTCTGCAATGTCCTTCCATTGAAGTGTTCGTTCGTTACCACTGCATCATACCACTCGACGACATGTATAAGGTCGTTGCAAAAGCATTGAGCATCATGTTTCAAAATTACCATTTAAAAAAAAAAAATCACAATTCTCTCCTTACACCATTTCGTCTCTTCTGCATGGCCATACGCATCCACCTCTCCCCCACTCTCTCTCTCTCTCTCCCTCTCTTTCTCTTTAACCCGACCCTGCCCCCTCCGTTCCTTCCTCCCTCCGTTCCTTCCTCCCTCCCTCCCTCCCTCCCTTCCTCCCTCTCTCTCTCTTTCTCCCTCTCTCTCTTATCCTCACTCGATATCCCCTCCCTATGTGTTTCTCCCTCCTTCCTCCTCACTCCATATTAATCTCTAGCACGATAATCCTTTCCCTACCCCTTAAACCAAGTCAAATATTTGTATTTAACTCCTTTTTAAATCCTTTCTTACATAGAAAAGAAAAACACCTTGCTCCACACAAAACGTTCCTGGGACGTAAATAAAGGTTCTACCAAAGTTTCCATATATTCATGGCGTTACTAGGCATCATCCCCCTCTCTCTCTTTCATTTATTGTCATCTGATTTAATATTCCCCATTATAAAATTAGGCTTTTTACACGCTTTTTCCCTTTTTCAGAATTTAAGACCGTGATAAAATTGAAAATTGATTCCTGATGAAGGGGAAAAAAGTGGGACTTTGTTACGTATCAAGCAGAATTTCAGCTTTTTTGACTTCAGGTATATTATCTATTTTGTGTGAACGTTCATTCTTTATACAGATTAAACTCCTTTTCTTTTACCTATATTATTTTCTTCTGAACTTGGAAATGTTTCACTTTAGCACCCTATGGAGCCGCTGGTGTTGAAACTTTTAATTAGCAGTATACAATGCCAATATGCAACTTTGGGAGAAATGTTTCACACGCTATTTCTTTTTAATCACTGCTTTACTATTTCCACACAGTCATGATTTAAAACATTTTGAATTGGTTTCGCGCGTCAAGGCTCGAAAATAATGTTGACAAGTACAATGCGAAAAACATCGCTCTTGCATGCATCTTTGTTCTCGCTATTGTATTTTTTCAATCTCATTCACAAAATGTCACTGAATGTAGATTTCCATATAGAAAATGATGTTATCATTCAGCATTTGAATAATTCATTGAGTTATCCATAACCTCTCGCACGCCATCGCTCTGATTGTCGTTATAACTGCCACTGACTGGTAGTAGACGTCTCATGAATTTTCATAGATCAGATAAAAAGAGCGAGGTCGTCATCCTCGCTTCTTAGCTCTCTCTTCCTAAATTTCTGTTTTTCTCTTTCTGCCTTTGACTCTAACTTTCTTTCATTACATCTATTTCCCATCTTCTTCACCTCTCTCTCTCTCTCTCTCTCTCTCTCTCTTTCTTTTCTTTCTCTTATTCCTTTCGGGATTACCCTCTCTCCCTTGTGTTTTTATTCACTTTCTCCTCACTTCCCCCTCTCTCTCTTTCTTCTCTTTATCTTTCTTCTTTTTATCTTTATTATTTTATCTTCTCTCTTTTCCCCCAATCATTTATCTTTAGCTCTATCTATCAGTTATCTCCTCCGCTTCCCCTACCCCCCCCCCTCATTCTCTCCCTCTTGCTCTCTCTTGCTCTCTATCTCTTTCTCTCTCTTGCTCTGTCTCTCTCTCTCTTGCTCTCTCTCTCTCTCTCTCTCTTCTCTCTCTCTCTCTCTCTCTCTCTATCTTGCTTTCTCTAGCTCTCTTTCTCTTTCTACCTTCCTTTACCTCCTCTATATTCCCACGGTTATCTCACGTGATCTGTGTCAGCATCGTTGACTCTCTTGGCACGCTTCTTTGCACTTATTTTATTAATCCTGTTTACAGCAACCGAGAACTAACATCCTTGTTTACGAGTGGATATTGGAAACACGCCCTTTGTTCTTTTGTTTTTTTATCTTCAGCTTTTACTCACGAATGAAGAAAGGGAACAGATCTGACTCAACAGATACCGTTCATACATAGATTATTTGTATGATGTTTTTTTAAAGATAAAGTTTCTTTTTAAAAATCATAACGTGTATGGACAGGCCTATAGTTATATAGTATAGTCACGATGTTGTTTAGAAATTATTAATGAGTATCCACGCAGAATTCAATCGTCCCTTATTTATACCTGTTATTAAATTCGCCTTCGTTATTGATATATAATTTTAAGCTTGCCTAAATGTCATTGTTAGTTACATGTATACAAAACTTAGCAATTAATTTTACTATAATTTCAAGCTTTAAACTGAGTATATTATACTTTATCTAGGCCAACAGGACCGTTGTGGAATGCAATTTTGTAACTAAAATGCTACCTTGTAGAAATAAAGAAAATATATATATGACTAATCATTTACCATTTCCATTTTATATCATATTACACGACGAAAAATAAGCTTTCCTTACTAATCGAATGAAGTAGTGGAGTAAATATGCTCAAAGCGGTTGGAATGCAATTACGGATTGGAGTATCAAGTATCTCGTTTACGTTTAGGCACTATTTGGAGGTGGTCATGACTTTCACCAAGATAAAGTAATTAGTTTACATTTTTGCACGAACATAAAAGGGCTCGGATAATTATCATCACAAAATAGGGGAGGAAATAACGCGTATAAACGTTTTTCTAGTAAGATTAAACGTTTTTCTAGTAAGATTAATTCCCTTGAGTTGCTTAATGAGCTAACAACCTCAGTATATTTTTCATTGGAATAACTTATCGCGCTGACAAACAAGAGGGCTTCGAAATAATGCATGAACTATACAACCTGACCATATATTTTGGACAGTAATCTTTTTATCACGTTTGCAATACAAACAAGGATAATCAGGGTCATTCCATGTAAACTCAACAAGCTATTTCCAATCAACTCTGCCTAATGCCCTTAAGATATGTCGTGGTAATTGATATCTCTTGTCGTCTTCATATTCTGAAAGTCATCGTGTAGAAGAAGCAAATAAGGGCGATCTTCTTTCGATCTCGTCGGTTCGAGAGATTCAAATAGCAGTTCAGTTGAAACTATAAATCCAAAAACATATCTGTTTGATTTGGTCTATAATGATTTATTGTTCGTGTTTACGTTCCATCTAGCACGCTTTAGCATTTATTATTACTAGTATTACTTTTAGTAGTAGTAGTATAGTAATATTATTATTATTAGTAGTAGTAGTAGTAGTAGTAGTAGCATAGTAGTAGTAGTACTAGTAGTAGTAGTAGTAGTAGTAGTAGTAGTAGTAGTAGTAGTAGTGTAGTATTGGTGGTAGCAGTATAGTAGTAGTAGTAGTAGTAGTAGTAGTAGTAGTAGTAGTAGTATTGGTGGTAGAAGTACTAGTACTACTACTAGAAAGCAGGTTTGTTGGTGCGAGCCTGCTCACTACCAGGAGCGTAGATCTTTAAAATCGGGTGCTGCTTTTTTTTAATTTTGTCGTTGCGATTTTGTCAGTAGAATGTACATGTTGATCCAAATAAAACCATGAACAGATGAAAAAGAAGAAGGAAAAACAATGCATAGAAAATTACTAGGTCAATAATGCGAATTATAAGTACAATTTAATCAATTTTCCCTCCTCTACCATATAGCAAAGCGGAATGGCAAATTGATAATTCAGTACACGACCCATGTAAGAGCGCATCAGAAAGGGGACTCATAAAATAAACATTTTCAAGTGAACGGGTCAAGGATATAGACTGTCCAAACAAGAAGACCATCATAATGCCTGGCGTTTGATGAAGAGTACTTGTCATTTCACAGAATTGTGATCATATAATCGCACGTTGCCGGTTTGCATTAAAAAAATGCATTGCTTATAATTATGGTGATTTAGGAGAGTAGTTTCATATCTAATGAAGAAAGCACACTGCCTATTTTCTAGTTTAGTATCTTGAAATA
Source organism: Strongylocentrotus purpuratus (assembly GCF_000002235.5). Lineage (NCBI taxonomy): Eukaryota > Metazoa > Echinodermata > Echinoidea > Camarodonta > Strongylocentrotidae > Strongylocentrotus > Strongylocentrotus purpuratus. The sequence continues at coordinate 28,361,357 of NW_022145600.1, read as the reverse complement.
ACTTTTTATAGTTCTGTGTGTACTTAGGAAAGGATAAACGGTCTACATTAACAAAAATGTCTTAAAAACCACCACCACAACCAACAAGAACTGCAGTCACATAACAAACAAAAATAACGACAACAACAACATGAACAACAACAAGAGCAATGACGAAGATCGCCATTGCAATAACTACTATCCACTTAAATAATAGTGCGTATAAACTTTAATGCATTTTCACCGTTATATGTGTTTAATCGTAATTTGTCAAGTGTTCCGATTGGTGCATTGAACATTGAATTTTATTGGCGTGGAGGTGTCATGGTATAGTGGCTAATTCAGTCGACTGTAAATCCAAGGGATGAGGAATCGAATCCCAGCCCGCCTTTTGACGAGAAATGAATCCATATTTGCCACTCTCTCCATGTGTAAATGGGTACGTGGCTATTATTCATTTTATCATTCTAGAGCAGCGGAATGTAAAAGCGTGAAAAATCTAATTTCCTGACAACACCGAACCGAACATTATAAGGACGGAGTAGGTAGTTTCCCCGATATCTTTGTTTTTTTCCACCGGAAGATAACAGTACTTACGGGACCCAAATGGTCTTTGAAGACCCCCCCCCCCCTCTCTCTCTCTCTCTCTCTCTCTATACCACTACACATCTCCTTTTCTACCCATTGTACTCGAGACGCCAGTTCTCATGGGGGAACATTGCGAATCGATGACGTAGCCTTCAAGGGCCTTGCATCTGTCCTTGAATCCCGACGAAGTTGTAAGTGGACAGCGTAAAGGCATGTTAAAAAAGAAGCGGTTTTCTTTCTTTTCTTTATGATGAAGTTAGTATAAGCTTCACATCAATCGTGACAGGCCTAAGTGCATACGCGTAGGACTCTGTTGCGCCAAGTTGCCATTCAATTATTCACGCGTAAAGATAACACAGCGGTTTACCGCAGCATAATTATCAACAAACTACAAGTTTGATGTCTGCCATCTTTCTACACCATTGACCCCGAGCTCCTTTTGAAGTCCCATTTAGGCCCGTAGAGCCCACTTTCTCATTGATGTATTGATACGTCGACTGCTTTTTTTAACCGAAGTAGAGCCCCTTTTCGCAGAAATCGAAAACTCCCAAGAAATGATTTGTTTTTGTTGCGGGGCACGCACGTCTGATTTTGTTTTGTCTATGCGCTATTAGATCTAATTGATATTCATTTAAGACTTTGACTCTCAAGTCTGGTGTCTGCGACCTTTCTACAACATTGACCTTGAACTCTGAGGTAGATTTCCCATCGTGTCTCTTCATTCCCATCCTCTCAACGTTTTCAGTGGTCCCATGTAAGCCCGTATAGCCCTCTTTCTCAGTGCTTTGCTCGGCTGACATTGCAGTTGTATTGATTTCTTAAACCGAAGTAGAACCCACTTAAGTTCGCAGAAATCGAACACTCCCAGGACTCAATGATGTTTTGCTCCGCACGCACATCTGTTTATGTTTTGTGTTGTTGAGTTTTTGTTCTCCACTTATTCAACGCCCACCTCCTACTTCTCCTTCTTCTTCTACTTCTTCTTCGTCTTTTTCATCTCCTTACCTTGCTTTCCCCTCCTTCCATATATATGCCACTGATCAAGCATACGCCCCTCTCGCTTATGCAGATGAATAAGGGAATGATCAATTACCCAGCGATTCAGATTAACAAAGTGTTAACGAGAACCAAGAATTACGAATTGATATTAAAGGGATTGGGTATCTTTGCCTCATATTCTAAACAAAATCCTGGACTTAGGTCATGCTGCAATTAATTATTTAATTTAGGTCAGCCAGGAATCTCATGTCTGCTTATCAAGATATTTATGATAGGAAATCGAAATCAAAGTTTGCGTTTTCCTAACGGTTTTTATAACACTAGTCTATTGGGGGAAAATGAGTATGGTAAAACCGGTCATTCAATTTTTAAAAAACTTTTTTGAGGCACTTCATCATCATTTTGAAGCGCAATTTTTGTATGGCTTCAATATTACAGCATATCACATATACTGATAACACGTAGGGCCGTGCATCTCAGATTTAGCATTGTTAAGCGATGCCTTTAAGACAAAAAGTCCTGTATCTACTTCGATATTGTTTCTTGTAAGGGCAAAGATATCAACCACCAAATTGAGGGTTTATGCACCAAAGCAGAATCGCAAATAAACGCAATCTGGGATGGAATATCAGAATTCTGCTATTGATGATGTTAATGTCGCAAAAACTTCACAACTTCAAAATCAAGAGATACAGAAAGACAAACGGATGACGTCTTCGTCTGACGGCATTGATCTTACAACAATTTGGTTTTTCCCTTTTTTTTTTCTTTTTTAATCAGTCGGTCAAAGAATACCCTAGGGTGTCTAAACGAGGTCGATTAGGGTGAATTAATTCCAAGTGACCCAAATCCATCTGGCAACAAATCAGGCAAAACATTCGTCCTCTAACGACACATCGCTTGCGCTGGTTAGAGAAAAATAATTCACACCCTGTCGCATCTGAAATGCGTTTTATTGCCTGCCGTGAAAGGGTGCGGTTTGTTACACTTGAATGATGAATCGGAGATTAGCAGACGACGCGAAGAAAAGTCTGTACGACAACAAAAAAGGACCGAAAAGAAGAGGAAACAACATGACAAACGAATATCAAAGATAAACTTGACTTCAGGGAAAAGTGAATAATAATTTGTGAGCATTTTCATTCTGTTTATGTAAGTGTGGAAGAGTTATAGAAAAGAGTGTCCCCTGAAAAGAATGACTTGTTCAAATTCCCTCACATTCGAAGTATGACCAGAAACAGATATGGTTGTGGACCACACTTTCATGCCACTTATTTGTGTAGCCCCATAAACATATTTCTGTGTGCAGTGCGGGTGACCTTTTAGCAAAATCGGGCTGATTTTTGTGATTCCAAAACCTCACAATATACACCAATACTTATGTGATATATGATCGAAAATGTCCGTTAGCTTCCTCACTGTTTCCCTTACAATGCAATCTCATGACCATAACTCAACTTTATCTTTAAGGAAATATGGAGTTAGGAAATATAATAAATATGGGTTAGGATGAACGCGAGTCGCATAGAAAACTAGGAACTCGTGCTTTGAAATAAGAAAGAAAATACAACATAATACCCCAAAACAGTAGATATATTAGTAATTTATTGAAAATATGTTGGTGCGAAGTAGTTTTAGTTTTTTGGGACTTCAAGTAATCTACAAAACAAATTACGTCTATGATACCTTTTTATATTATGTATGAAGAAGCTGAAATTGGATGGAACAGATATCAATAATAAAACAAGTTCTGCTGTCAGAATTATAATTGCATTTTCTGTTAAAGTCCACAGAAGGGCTGTGGAGATGTTACTCTTAATACCTAATTACCCTCAAAACATGCATGTATATTATGTAAAAATGGATTGAATAATTTGTCAACCTATTTATGACCTGATTTATTCGATATTTTCTGATGCAAATGATAGGATAATAGGTATTTCGTAAATGTGTATGTCTTCTAGCTATTTGGAGACTACCAGTATTCTATATAATATTGTTTTCCATACTACAAATAGTTTTTATTTATTGGATGAGAATAAGCTGTGGTGGGGATACAAGGGTGGGGTGAAAGTGATCAATAATAAGACTTATATATGTTTTTAAAGTTTTGGATATTTGACTGGAAAAATGAATAAATCAAATCAAATCAAATCAAATAATTTTTCTTACAAAATTGAATTCGTGCAGTTGATGTCCACAGATGTGTTGTTGAGATGATATTTAACCATGACGTAATGACCCAAACATATATGACATTAAAGAGAAGATTAAGAAACTGACAATTTTATCTCGTTATGACCTGTTTTTCTCAATATTTGTAATGCAAGTAGTAGAGTTTTGGGTAGTTTTATACGTTCATATTTATTCCAGCTGTTTTAGGACTTCTAGTGTTCGACATAAACTTGTTCAGTGCATTATAGTAGCACATACGTACTTAATTTTGATTGGAAATATGGAAGGAAAAAAAAACATCGAAACAAAAAAAAAAAAAATTATTCATGTATTCAGTTTCGATGTAAGCGTTGTCGAAACGCCATAATTTTCCCCAATTAGAATTAGATCAAATATTATTAAAATGGGAGGAATAACTGGAAATGGTATGCAACGTCGATAATATTATGCAGTTGAAACATAAACGTATAAATGATTGAAGGGCTTACTTTTAATTGAAAATTTGCTGCCAAGAGGGGAGTAATCTTTTTCATGCATAACAGATGTGTAAAAACCATAAGTTAATGGCGTAGAAAGTTCCCCTTAATAAAAAAAAAGGGCGAATATATAGATATATAAAGAGAGAGAGAGAGAGCGAGAGAGGGGGGGGGGGGAGAAAGTGAACGCTCGAAGACTCTATACGACCTTGCATTTCATCCATCGAGCACGGTGGGTCAAAATAACATATTCGCAATAATAAAAGTAATATATCTTGTCATAAATATAGTATAGCACTCGCGTCAATCCATTCTTGTATAATTTCCAGAGACATAAAATGGGCCCAAACATTGATAAACACTAGCATAATGGATGGGGGGGGGGGCTAATGGGGGAGGGTGGCACCTGTCTCTCTTGGTGGATTAAATGCAACTTAACAAAGCCATCGATATGAGGGGGTGGTGCGGGAATGAATTCTTTCACAATTATCCAGTTTTTTCACGTCCCTTAGCCCTTCTCCATTTCAATGTCCTGTTCTTTCTTTCCTTCTTTTTTGATTTTCTTTTGTTAAGCATTCATCGGGGAAGGGAATTTCCCCCTTCGTGCCATCCATATACCTACGCCCCTGGCTGTGCGAAGTGAAAGGTAACTCTTCCAAGTGAGACTCCCACAAAGATCTTTTGTGGAAATCATCCTTAAAGCGGTCCCATGGTGAGAAGATCACGTTAGTTCGATTAGTTCGAGGCACTTTAATTCTAGGCTAACGGCGGCTACATAAAAAGCCAATTTCCGACCAATTCCGAGCTCGCAATCAGCGTGTCTTCTTTAGGGTTCCTCTTTAGTCACCACTTTAGTCACGCATGTTTTACAGGCTCGCTAGACATGGGCACATGGCTATGTTGTTGATTCGGTCCGTTACCTTCGGGTCACGGTAGAAAAGAGAAAAATGAGGGAGACAAAACACAGGGGATGGGGAAAAGGGCGTCAAACAGAGACGCGCCCCCCACACACACACGCACACACGCCATCCATTCAATGGTCTTACAGGTACAACAAAAATGCCTTTCATCCATCCAGTAAGATCGTTGCCCCCCCCCCCCCCCCCCGATAAATCTACAACCCCCTTTGTGCCTGGTCCTGCCCTTTACCCGAAAAGGATATGTGGAATATTACATTCCCAATCTTTTTATCCCCTTTGTTTAAAGGCCCCCTTTGTATTAAACAATCACACATGCTGTCCAAAAGTGATAACCTGAAACGATCGAATGAATAAGAAGGGGCAGGTGCAAATTCCTGGTAAAAGGTCATTACACTGAGAGACTGGAATATTACAATATCATGCTCAATAAGCCCCGAATAATTACTGCAAAATTTAAGTTCTTGAGGCGCAATCTCTGAACTAATGACAATTTTCAGGTCATTTTGCAGGAACCTGCCCGTAATGACCCATCGTTTCCCTGTGGCTATGAATTTATAGCTTTTGTCCATCTCAAATTATTTAAACTTCTCACTCTTGTCTTCAATTTAATCTGATTACATCTATCATGCTTATATTTTCTTTTTCCATTGTCCATATTTATTTATCAGTGTGTGAAGTATCAATGTAAATATGGTAACTTCCGATTATCATTTTTGTCCATCTTCGTTCTTCCCTTACTTTCTACCCCTCGCATTTGTGTCCATCGCGGCTATCTGCGTTGATTTTTATTTAATATTCACAGTTTATTAGTTTTATGCCTATATCCTTTCTACTACTCCCTCTTCCTCTCTCCCTCTCTGTCTCTGTCTGTCTGTCTCTGTCTCTGTCTCTCTCTGTGCTTCCATCCAGCTTTTTGCTCCCTCCCTTTCTAGTCGTTTTTATTAAATAATTCACATAGCTCATTTCTGTTTCCCATTCAAAATTTCCTATATCAAAATAACTTACATTAATCACGAGACCGAGACAAGCACATACATCTAGATGCCTATATGCCATCCGCCCCCATAATACTCATGATGAAAAACATTTCTATTTGTCACACACAACCAGAGAAATCACATCAATATTCATTGGATTCCGACATTGCACTCTAAGTTTGAACCATTAATCACGTTCTTTATCCGGGTTTGATAATCCAGGTTGAGTAAGGATTTCCAAAAGGGCGGGTCCCCAGGGATTCGGAAGGTATCTTGAGGAAGACGTAATTAATTGCCATAGCCCATCATACATCAACAAACAATCTAATTGAGATTTTTGAAAACTTTAAAATGATATTCATTGCGGATCGGCTCAAAAAGTTCAAATATTATTGGGGTTTCTCAAATATTAAAATCAATCATATGATTTGTCCAAAGTCTGTAAATCGAAGGCATGCTCCAGAAGTCGTGTGGTGAAAATACAAATAGGGGGTAAGCCTACCGCTTGATTAAATGAGTCTCCTAAATAATTTCTTTGCTTTCGTGTCAAGTGGGGGGGGGGGGGGTGGATGTCCAGATGTTGTTTTCCCGCTAGAAGTGGCGTTTATGTTTTTTTTTCTTTGTGCGGGATTATCACGTGTCATATGCCTCTATAATACAAAATTACTAACCTTGTTGAAATGTCTACTTATAGCCGCTAAACGTTGAACACTCAAAGACTTTTTCAATATCATTATTACGTATATAATTGAGGTCACTGTTAGAAATCACGTTTTTCATTTTTTAGACTGCAGTTTGTATACCCGAGAATATTCCTTTTTTTTTTATATATGTTCTACAGGCATACAAAATACACTGCAGGTCAGTGTGAAATTCGACCACCGTATACTAACTAAGGGCATTTATATTTTCATTCTTCAATATTTGCACGTCTTTTACTATTGTTGATCTTCAACTCAGGTCGCAGCTAGGGGGGGGGGGGGTGATACGGAAGAAAGTTCACATGAATGGCGGGGAAAAAAGAAAGTAAGAACAGGAGAGCAAAAAAAAAGATGAAAAGCGAAGGTAAAAGAAGATGATATGAATCATAAGAACTCCCTCCCGCGTCCCCCCTAATCAGTAACATTGTTAATTTGTATTTCATCCAGCTAGTTATACCGATGTCTCTCTCTCTCTCTCTTCCCCCCTCCTCGATAATGCCAGCACACCCCATCCAATGGCCACGCCATCGGTGGAGCCCCTTGACAGTATACTCCCGACACCAGCACCGGCTGAGCTAGTTCAGCCCATCAACACGAATTGGTCGTTGACATAATTGGGATAAGCAAATTGGCATAACAAGTAAAAAGCTTTCCAGATGAGCAACTGTCCAATATCATTACAGAATGATCTTTAAACTCTGTTTCCATGTTGGTCGGACTTCTTCTTTCTTCTTATTCTCCCAGTTTCATACTGCGACATTCTAAAAGGTCAACGGTAGGCTCTTTAACGTTTTGATCATATAAGGAAGGAATGTGCATTTCAGCATTTACGCTTCGTCTCAAAACTTTCCCTACGTTTTAAAGTATTAAGACTCTACTCGCGCAACTCTATTCGATCGAGGAGTCGATATTGAAGTCTTAATGCACTTCTTAATGTGATCACGGAAGTCCTTTTTTTAATGATTCAAGAGCGTCTCTTCGATCTCTCTCGATCTTCTGCTGACTCACCGGGACTTAAATTTCAGCTTCTCTGTTCAGTGATACCACAGAACATTAAAGAACCTTTGTTGTAGGGCCATGTTTGACAAGCGAATGACTATATCTTATACTAGTTCTGCTTCGTTGACATTTCTTAATGTGGAAAGAGCGACAACATTATTTCGGCAGATGGTAGGGGATTTAGCGAGATGGATTAACTGACTAATTCCTTCCGATACACTGTCTCGTTTTCCCCGCCATAAATAGTTATTTGATTGTTTTAGCATGTTTATACCGGGAGAATGTAACCGCCTCGGGCACGGATTGCGACACAAATGGCAGGGGTTGTTAACATTCGTGACACCGTCTCGTTTGTGCTAATGATCCCGAGTGCATGATCGCTCATGACGTAGCGGGGATGCAGTAGCTATTGAAGGGGAGGGGGACACTGGCACCATGGGGAGGAGGTATTCTGTAAGCATGTCTACATATAGAGGTGTCTTGGTCGAGTGGATATGTCATCGGACTGTTGATCAAAAGGTTCACGGTTCAAGTCAGGTTGTGCTGAATTGCAGAGCATATTGTAGTCTCTTAGTGCAGACACTGTTACACACAACAACTTGTTTTGCGCCTTCAAACTAAGGAGGAGGGATTGATTTTACTTGGTAAAATAAATGCAAATCAAGGCTTATAAGGAGGATGAGAGGGGGCCTATCATCTTTTCTCGTTCATCTTTCTCTTTTCTCTTTTCCCTTTTCTATATTTTATTTTATGCCATTCATGAGAGCTCCCCTCAACCCCCACCCCGTATAGCTACGGCATCGATGATCACATATTGAAAATTCGAAAACCATAATTTTTAATCTGCTTTCCACATGATCATCCGTATTCCTTTGCATGAATCTACTTTGACTCAAATTTTGACTCAAATTTGGATAGTTTACATTCAACATTAAATTAATATATATAGTTCATTTAGACTGAAATTTAACAAAATTGTTGCATTTTACGAAATAATTTTCACTGAAATACCTGTTGCACGCAGCACGCGCATCACCAATCTTATTCCGGTATTACCTGCACCTCTATGCGTTGCTCATTGAATAATAATAATAATAATAATATTTAATTTTTTTATAGCGCTTAATACAAATGTCTCTAAGCGCTTTACAATTACCCCGGTCATTGGATTCAGTGCTCTCCCGCACACACTGTGTGCACAGTCTCCACTCCCTGGGGAGCATTCCAGCCGGGCGTTACTTGACGCTCACAAGCTGTTTGACCAACAATGACGGCCGTATCCTACCGGGTACCCATTTGACACCTGGGTGGAGAGTAGCAAGTCATTGAACGAAATGCTTGCACGTCATGAGTCACATGATGCGTCAAAGACCACGTCAGTTGTTGACGCATTCCTGCGTCAGCCAATGAACAATCTGGTGCAATGGGCATCAAAAACGGCAGCAATGTTTTGTGAAATTAAACATCTGCATGGTGTACTGGAGCAGCGGAGGGCATTGGGGCATGTCCCCCACCCCACTAATAAACGGCGAAAATAAGGAGAAAACACATATAGGCAGAAACAGAGAATGAGGCGTAAAGGGTACGTCAAAAAAAAGACTCTACAACCCCTTCCCACAGCTTCCCAAGAATAACATCCAATACGATTGCATTTCTCTTCGAATAATCAAGGGCCATCTCAATACTCTATTGTATATACCGCAAAAAATATGTTCGGATTACGTAATACGTTGTGCACATTGTGCACATTTCAATAGGTGACGCACAATGCTACTGAAATAGCCTTAGGTCGATTTTTCGAAAGCAGTTGAAATCGTGTTAGCCTTTTTTGTGTGCATTTCATCAGGACGCCCCCCCCCCCCCTTGGGTGACGCCATTGCCTTCTCAATATCTGAACTCGCACTTCGCCACAAACGTACACACATGTTCTTCAAGTGACTACAGGAAGCGTTACGACCTCGAGACAGTCCGCCCCACCGGTAGGTTTTCAGTCTTCCGTACGAAGCTAAGCTGTGACCAGATGGCGACAACCTACGGGTCATTGATCGGGGGATAGGGGCCGTAATGATCGAGGCGGCCGAGCACTCGGGCACGCACCCTAGTCATGCACAGGAAGACCAAACAGTCGACTTTCCTCTTAAATGGTATAGCCATATGCTTTATTCGGGGAGGGGGGGGGGGCTACTGGCCATCCTGTACCACATTATCTTCATTATACATGCCCTTAATGAAGCCGAGTGGGGAGGGGTATAGGGATGTCCCATACACACCTTCCCCTCTTGTTTACGACTGATAGTGATTAAACTGATGGCAAAATGGCTTGAAGTATAATTCACCACTATACTGGAAAAATCGAAAGGAATGTATTTATATCATGTAGAATGTGAAGAGAAATTAGATAAATATATAAATAGGTAGATAGATAGAGCGATAAATAAATGAATAAATAAATAAATAAAATGCATGAATCAGTCAATACATAAATAGAGAAGTAAAACGCGTGATGCTTATTCCATTGGTTATTGGAGTACTGAATAAATTACAATTCAACAAAACAAACATGACGAAAAAACAAGGTTGATGAGCATAAATAAAATAAATAAATAAATAAAATTCATGAATCAGTCAATAAATAAATAGAGAAATTAACACGTGATGCTTATTAGATTGTAGACATACCATATAGTATACCCTACCCCCTCCCATCTGATGTACCGAATATGCGAAATACAAACTTATCGGTTGACCTGGTAAATATGTTTAGTTATGTCCTTCAAATGGATTTGAGATTATTCATCTTCATCCAAAGATATTATTCCGGAAACGCCATAAGACGGGAGGCTGCATGTCAAAATAAATGTCCTTGTCGTTTCTAGGATTTTGCATTTGGTTCAGTGCTTTCGAGGTAAATGACTCTAAAAGTTTGCACGGAGAGTAAACACCCCCCCCCCCCCCTCCCCCACCCCACATACCCATACAGCGTACAATTCGAATATCATATGGTATATCTTGGATCTCTTGGCAAACGGAACAGAAATCTAAAGATTTCCAAGCATTCGTTTAGAAACATCGGGCGAGCCTATTTGCAACGAAAACACGAACAGTTGAATTATGAAATTAATCAATAAATGAAAAGTACTTGTTCGAAATCAATGTATTTTTTATAAATTCTCGAATCTTACCCCCACTCCCCTTTCCTTCCTTTTTATCAGGGCCATCGATTCGGGTAGGGCAGGATGCATTTTCACCCATGCATATTCTCTTATTCTGTACAGTATTGTAACCCTCACTCCCCTCTCTCTCTCTCTCTCTCTCTCTCTCTCTCTCTCTCTCTCTCTCTCTCTCTCTCTCTCTCCCTCCCTCCCTCCCTCCATCCCTCCTTCCCTCCCTCCCTCCCTCTCTCTCTCTGTGTCTTTCATCTTTTCTCTCTGCATGCCCAAAGATCCCTCTGCTCATGAACTACGTCTTCAACTCCTTATCAGTACACACGATTGAAGAGGGCGACATTTCAAAAAGTTCAACGGCCTTTCTTCACTTTACCGCTTGAAAATCAACCTTAGTCACACATAACAATATACAGGAAATGATTAATTTCAAGCATACATGAGATGCATCGTTGCCCTCTTCATCAAAAATGGTATATCATGTTGTATATATAATTCTGGATTTTCTGTGAGCTGCATATGTATGGGTGATCCGAATGGTTTTAAAGAAGACATCAAAATAGAATCAAGGTAATGTTAAGCTCGGTCAAATTTCTATTCGGATTATCTCATACGTCATTGTCATATGCCCACATTTCAAAATGTAACGAACAAGGTATTACTCAAATTTCCTTTGATGGGTTGATTTTTGTAAATAGTTGCGATCATGTTCCGAATCAACTGCATTGACAAATTATGCATTGCCTCGGCTCTGAAATACCACTCAATTATCGTTTCCTACCATCAATGTGAGAGCAATTTCTTGACAAGATCGTGAGAGTATTATTCACGAGCAGCATATATATACATCAAGTCAGCATTTATCAAATAATATGACCAGTCTACACAATCTTCCAGATCTGAAAATTGTCAACCTACTTATGATGGTTTTATAAAAATAAAGTAAAATCTGCCGGTTTGCGAAATTTGATTTTAAGACATAAAACCTTGTTGCGAAGCTTAACATTCGAATTCCCAACCAATCGTCTTTCGCATACAGTATTTTTATTTGAAGTATTCTTTTAACTGCCGTAAGTGATTGCTCTATAAATGATTTTATTATGAAATTATGAATTAATTGGTCGAAGCGATTTCATCATTATCATGTTACACAACATTCACAAACAAATGGAGACAAAGAGGAGAGGCTGGGAAAGGCGCGAGCCCACCCTCCCCACATCCCTCTTATTATTATTATTATTTTTTTTTTTTTTTTTTTGGGGGGGGGGGGGGAGGGGGTTGGGGTAACCTCCCATAGCATGCATGTGTCATATTTTTTTCACGCCCCCTTCATTCCAAAATCCTTAGTTAAGGTTGGCGATTTAAAGGCAGGAGCGATGTATTATATTATTTTATAAAGATCTGAGTTTCCCACTCCTTCTGAATTTGACATTGAAGGAGTAAACCTTCACTATCAACTATAAAACTATTAAACACCATACGTGTAATGTGTAAACTGTAAAATTCACATTCGGTTAAAGGATCTCATAAACTGGCTGTTAACGATTAAACAGGTGTTGAGCTTTTACCCGCTTATGTCCACTTGCAAGACGCGTTTATACTGATTTTGTCTACTTCCGAGTCTTCAAAGGAAGGGGGGGGGGGGGGGGGCTACGCCAACTTTACACCCATAGCTGAATACGCCAGTGGGCACTGATAGAAAGGCCATTAAGCAGGCAGAGCATGTAAAGTACATCAGCGGGAAATGTATGCTAATATCCTTTCTGACCGACAAGCGTTAATTTTTAACAAGGTTTACAACATCGGCGATGTCAAAGAGTTTTCTTGATCGATGAATGCCCTCCCCCCCCCCTTCCTCCTTTTCCTGATCAACAACAAAGAAACTTTCTTTCGCGGTATGGTGCGGAAACCGACTCGTCAAACAGAATGCTGAATTAGAAGGCTGACGTTTCAATGACTCTAATGTTGCCAGTGGATGTAACATTCTATCATGACTGTATTGAGCGGGAAACAGAGGGGAGACGTACTTTCTTCGCATGTCGATAACACTCTGACAGCCTTATTATGTATAACCAATGGGTGGGCGATGGAGGCGCAGGCGATTTTCTTCTTTTTTTCAGTTATGTGCGCTAAAAGGCGCGAAAAGTGCTGAAGTGGACATAGCCGAATAATATATTTCTAAGAGCAGACAAAACTTGGTGTGTAGACCAGGTGAACTGATCGACAAAAAAGAGTTCATTGTATATCATGCATGTAAATTGATCTTTTAAAGTGCTTTGATTATGTAGAATCAGAAGGTTTTAAGTCCTTTTTCGACAACTTCACTTGTTGTTGTTTTGGGGATCTTTGAAGAGCTTCGTATTTTTTTCACTCGAAAGAGCGGTCTCATCTGAGGCGCTTCAGAAAATAAGACATGCATCTTAAAGGTCAAATTAGTGATGTTGAGGAGCTTATACTAGGTTGACAAATTAGAAAACAAAAATTTCCCACTCAATATGTTAATCACTTGTCAAAGTTTGTAGATTATCACTGACCATGGACATTGCCTGGTTGATTATTCCATATGGTATTTGATGATGACGATGATTATGATATCGATTATGATGATGATGATGATAATGGTGATGTCAATGATGCTGATGATAATAATGATAATGATAATGATGATAATGACGATGATAACAATGATTAGAATATTGATTAGAATGATGATGATGACGATGATGATGATGATGATAGTAAAAATAACAATATTCGACTTCTTCATAAGAAAATTAATCCTTTTGTTGCCTTTTGTACCTTAGTAGTTGGGTAGCTACCGGGAGGAATGGAGATTTGTGAAATTAATATGCTGGTATCTCCTCCCGCACCTTCACCCATATTATTACATCAGCCTTTTAAAATCATCTTTTACTCATGTAGTTATACCGCTGCCCACCCCCCCCCCCCCCCACCATATACACTAGAACTGCATCAATGCCATACCCCCCCCCCCCCACGCCCACGGTACTGCAATTGAAAACGGCTTGATTTATTCTGTAGGCTATCACTGAATTCATCGGCTCGCTGAAAAATAGGGCAATACTTTCAATGGCTGCAATGTCGTTTTAGTGTCGAGGGGTGATTTATTCCTATATGATTAAAAAGGACGAATAATAATCCTCGTAAGTGTCTCAAAAAGTGGGCCAATGGGTTGATTGCGTTATTTTTAGTTACCGCTCATAACGAGCTAAACAACATGCATTAAAGATCAATTTGTTACGCATGCAGTGAACGTGAAGCGTATGGCAATTATGTAAAGACGGCGTTTGTCACCATCGTTTCTATGACGTAGCAATGATCGGATTTTGTTCCATGCAATTATCTTGGCTACCTTGAACTGTAATTAGCTTAATAATGTATGTTTTATGGATAAAAATGAAGGTTATACATGGGTGTAACTGTATGGTTTATTATAGATGTGTATGTATACGTTGTTTTCAAATGGGGCGCAGCCAAATTCGCGAAACAATGCCGCAGAATGAGGACGGTGTACATGATGTATGAGTCTTCTTTTTAAGTTTTTCTTCACCAATATTTATCCCAACCTCTCTCAGTCTGTCTCTCCTCTCTATGTATGTCTGTCTATCTCTCTGCCTGTCTGTCTGTTTCTGTCTGTCTGTCTCTCTCTCTCTCTCTCTCTCTCTGTATCGGTATCTCTCTGTGTATCTGTCGGTCCGTCTGTCTGTCTGTATGTCTCTCTTTCTGTTTGTCTGACTGTCTGTCAAAATGTCTATCTCTCTCTCTCTCTCTCTCTCTCTCTCTCTCACCCGCACTCTCTCTGTCTCTGTTTCTGTCTCTCTTCCTTTCATTTTCTTTCGCATTCGATAGTTGAGGGCACGAACCCCACATCGTGCCACATACTGCAGCTACGTCACATTTAAATCGTTCCTTCTGAACCCAAAATCTGTGAAACTCGACCTGTCTAGAATACCAAATGTGATTGCAAAATGTTGCTCTGAATGTGTCGAACAACGCAAAGTGCACCTCACGCCCTCATCATCCTATAGCGTCAGCTACCCGCAGGAAAGACGTACAAGCTTTCTATTCTCAGCGGCAGTAATGGCTTTCTTGCACGCAGCCGACGATAAGCCGCGATTGCAATTGCATTTAATCAATATTGACCGAAATAAGCGCCTAAGATTCGCCTAAGATTGAAGTCGTACCAACCCATTTTTGCATTATTGATTGGCTACCTGGTTCATTGAGTGGCTGTCTCCTCGAAGTGCATGGTGCCATCTTTTTTTATGACCCGAACAAGAATTGAAGTTATATCACGGCGGAAAATAAATAGGATCTCGAATATAAAGCATGTAGGGCCTACAAATCCCAATTTTTTTTATCGTCGCAACTAGGTCACTATCCGACAAAAATAGAAGAGGAGGAAAAATGTAAGAAAAAATACGTAAGTGTTGAGGCTATTTTCAAATTCAAAA
Organism: Strongylocentrotus purpuratus; assembly: GCF_000002235.5. Taxonomy (NCBI): domain Eukaryota; kingdom Metazoa; phylum Echinodermata; class Echinoidea; order Camarodonta; family Strongylocentrotidae; genus Strongylocentrotus; species Strongylocentrotus purpuratus. The sequence goes on along the minus strand of NW_022145600.1, from coordinate 28,345,904 downwards.
GCACAAACTTTACTGCTGAAACATGTACCAAATTGTTGTCACTAATATTAAGAAGAAGGAAAAACCTTAAATAATCGATGAGTAGTTCGAGGGCACTACTACCAATTCAATCTTACAATATAATCGCAATAATTTATATCTTCTAAAATCTGGAATAACCATGTAAGCGAATAATCAGCTAACCTTACTCATCGTCTTTCAAGTTTTGTTTCCTCTCCTTTATTATTTTGTTAAAATGCCTTTTTTTGTGTTTTGTCTTGTCTACCATGCCATCGAGTGACACAAGTGTATCATATATTTAATACACCGTGTTATGAACCTGGTATTGAACGTTTAATTCTTTGTTGATGTATTTTTACGACAGCTAATTTTAATAAAAATGAGACGTGAGGGTGATTTTTTTTCTCCCATTATAATGAAACCACTGATTATACATCGTATTATGAAAATGCGGTATGTGTTGGATTTTCTGGTTCGCTGACATTAACATTCATTGATTTTGTGCACCAATGTGCAATTATGTAGCACCTGGAACTCGTAGCCGTTATTATTATGAGGAGTTACATGAAATTGCATGTGCAATTTATATACAACAAAAAAATGATAGCATGATCTACGTGAGATATGAACCTACTATGAGTGCAAGAGTTTGACACTCTGGGTTAGATTTTCCTTTTAAAGAGAAGGTTGAGTTCTGGGAAGAGGTGAAAAATAATTTGTGAGCATTACTCATTCTTATTATGCAAGTGTGTAAGAACATCAGTTAAGACCTGTTCCCTGAAAAGCATGGCTCTTCAAATGCCTTCTATTCTAAATATGCCTGTAACATCGTAAAAATCGGGGGGGGGGGGGGGGCGGCTTTTTACGCCACGTGTTCGTGTAGTCCCATATACATCTTTCTGTGCAAGTGTTTGTAACTTTACCAAGACTTGGCCAAATTTCTTATCATTTTGATGATTCCAGAACCTTGCAATACACACAAATTCTTATATGCTAGATGATCAATCTTTTCTGGTCGGTTCCACACTGTTTCTTTCACAATGCAATCGCATGACCAGAACTCAACTTCATCTTTAAGCGTTCTTTCAAGATCACATAACGTCTCATTGAATTGTAACTGAAAAGATGAGAAAAATTGAATATGAATACTTATTAGTAAAATAAAAACAGAAATGGTTATGCAATATATCCTCAATTTTAATCTTGTGTTGGAAAATTTCTTATATTGTTCGGAGGTTTGGCGTCGTACAAAGTCTTGACCCTCCCCCCCCCCCCCCCTCCCAAACTTATTTCACTTGTCGTATTTGCTCTATTGTGAAAAGGTTTCAATGAAAAATATGCCTTCTTATCGTATTTCTTGTTTCTTTTATCTCCTCTTACGATTACCAAGGTGCGTATGAATCCTCTTAGGATTGATTAAGAAATTGTTTAAACTATTTAAAACAATAAAGACACATGAAAAGGGCCTCTTTGAGTCTATGAACATCATTGTAATTATGTTGTTATGTTTCTTTCAGTTTGTTGAACAGCGGGAAAATACTTCTTCAGTGGACTGAATTGATTTATCGTTCGCAATTAGATAATCTTCCAGGGCGCAAATAAATTACGACAGCCGTGAAACTAAAGACAATTTTATTCTTGGAGCATTTTATTGATGCTTGTGTTTTAAAAACAGCTAACGAAATGTACGAAGCGTGTCTTCTTACATTGCCGCACTTCAATGTTGCCATAATTATTTTAGTCCTGCGTGCCGTGTGGGCGACTTCGCGCTCTTTGCCGTGTCTATTGAATTATTGCTCGTGTGCATGGATAATGAAAGAGAGAGAAAAAAGGAACACGAAATAGCCCACGCGACGTCGTAAAATGACGACGTGAGCGACAGGTCAATTGCAGGTACCCCGACTTTAACGACCGCGCTGATGACGGTATTAATCTATTTGTAAAAAGGAGGCTTGACATTTTCCGTTTCGAATGAAGGACGATTCCCGCTGCCCCCAAAGCAACTGTCGTCTGCGAAAACATTGAGTCCGAACACTTTGATGATTCTATTCAAGCAACGTGCAACGTCATTATCACCTAGAAGCGTTAGCTGTTGACGATCGCTTTGGTAATTAGCTCGAAGTCCGTATTTTGAACAATCGTTAATCTTCTTTAACATTTTATAAGCGAAAAACAACCATGCAGATCGACATTTGAATTGCAATCAGTGGCAATTTGATGAAACCGTTTAGTGTTCGTGTGTCCCATTTAGTCGTTATTTATCACCAGTAACATTTGAGACTTTAAGACTTCACACAAAAAGTTTACATTTTTGCAGACACTTCTCTCTCTCTCTCTCTCTCTCTCTCTCTCTCTCTTTCTCTCTTAAAGTCTGAAATTTGTGCACAGTTCACTAAACTATGAAAAATGGTTTTCTTTCATCATCTTGACTGAGGGGAACTTGTCCATAATACCATGTGCTTCTGTCACACCCCCCCCCCCCATCCGACCCCCCCCCCCCCATTAAAAAAAACAAAAAAACATCCGCCTCTGCCTCTTTAGATTTCAGCCAATTGTAAGAATGATTTAGAATTCTCTAGATACGGCGAATTTTTCGACGATGTAACTCACTCCTTCCTTTTCTTCTTCTCGAAAATGCCTTCCATGTTAACGTTCCTCCGGCCGATAAAGTACCACTTTCATAAAGACCGGTTCTACTTTTTATATAGCCGGTCGGATACTTGAGTCTAATGTCATTTATTTATACAACAAACCATAAAACCCTTTTATTGCATTTACAACTTAAAAAATCCGATGAAGGGGTTTATTTGTGAGAGAATCAATTTAGATTACATGCTATAAATAACACGGGATTAAATAATGTTCCACTTGGACATTAATCAACTGAAGACTAGGGACGTGCTGAATTCAGCGCATCGGTATATATATATTTCTGGCGTATCAAACATTTGTGTAACGAGGGGAGATATAGGGGGTACCTGAATTTCTATTCCAAGTGGGATCATCATGTACTTGGAGTTCGTTATGCCATAGACACAATTCTTTTTTTTTAATTCTTGACTTTAACTGAGTGCTGTTATCGAAGCACTTTTTGTGGGAGAAACGTAGGATAGTGGTTCACTCACTTGACTCTCAATCGAATCGAAAGTTTTGCGGTTCGAATCTCTATCTGGTGCGTATGTGCGTAGAAAAATACGATCGCATCTATTTTTTGTCGTTCAAAAATCAATCCAACGGCAATTACAGTATCCTAAATTAATGTCCCATATAATTAATGCTCGGATTACTTAATCGTCATATTCGCACGCCTCAATAGGTGACTAGGCTTTTGAAATTTACTAAGTAGATTTTTCGAAGGTAGTCGCTATCGTGTTAAAAGGGTATTTTATTAAAAACTGTGCCTCGACTCGGGTATTAATTTGACAGGGTGACGTGGAGGAGGGGTAGGGTTGTGCTCCAGTGTCTGCCCCCCCCCCCTCCCCCGCCCCGCCCCTGAAGCTACGCCATCGGCATACGCACGTTATCATCTGTCAAAAATGATCAAGTACATATATGATTATTATACGGCTAACTAATTATAAATTGTTGCTTTTTGTGGGATGTTAATATAGAGGTACTCAGTTTTTTCCTGAGTTTTTCCTCAGATATCCAGCCCTTTGACGCATGACCTTTTATTTTTCCATAAAGGATTATCTACGGAGCTTCAATATAATTATCGTGGGGTCTATCTAGTTGACAGCATTTTGATTAAGGAGCTATTAACGTCATAAAGTTATGCCGTCAATGAGAGAGAGAGAGAGAGAGAGAGAGAGAGAGAGAGAGAGAGAGAGAGAGAGAGAAACTGTTTAATTTTGAACGAAACTGTACCTTGCAGTAACCGCTAATTTCTGGAAAAAAGGGAATAAATAACCTAATTTCTAGAGCGACGTGATGACGAGAGTCAGAGGAAGAGGGAGAGAGAAAGAGAGAGAGAGACAGAGGGAGACAGAGAGAGACAGAGAGAGAGAGAGATGGGACATTGCAACCCAGTGATTAATTTTAGGGAAACTATAAGGCATGAAGGAGAAAAATAAACTTGCCCAATTTGAGATGGTATATCAAATCTTATTATTCATGACCGTCTAAAGTTTTGGGTAGAAACAAACTCCGAGTAAATAATACGAAAATAGTTAGGAAATGATTTTTTTAAGAAGTTTAATTATAAAATGCCAGTACGAAAATGAATATGAAACGTCTTACTACAGGTGCTACGTTTTACTCATAATATACATGTATATTCGAACCATCTAAAATTACTGGGTGGATGCAGAATACGAGTAAATAATACGAACATTGAGATCTCCAAGATCATTTAATCAAGGGAAAATAAATCGAACACTCAATCAATGGAATCCTTGATGGAAAGCTGGTAATCCCCAAAGAGGTTGCTATGGTTACCGATAATTTGTGTCAGTTATCGCTAAGCAAATTTCTCCTGGATTCGAGCGGAAGAGAATTACATGTGCACATTCGTTTCTCTTGTTAACCATTTGAAGGCAACGCAGTAAATGGGCTACATGCAGCTTTTTGTTTTATTTATTTGACCTAGTAACCGCTTTCCGAAGGGCACATCCCATCACAACTTGAGCTTAAAATTAATACGCCTGGGTGGTCGCCCCTAGTCGCATCTTAAAGAAGAGGCCCCTGAAGGTGAATAATAATTTGTGAGCTTTCGCCCTCTTTTTATCCCTACATGTACGAGGGTTCCATATTATCAAAGGCATTGTTTAACAATGTTTCCAGTTTTACGAATCTGAGATGCATGGCCCTACATGTTATCAGTGTTTGTGATATGGTTTAATATTGAAGCCTTAAAAACAAAATTGCGCTTCAAAATAATCATGAGGTGCTTAAAAAAGAAGTAAATTTCTTTTAAATGACCGGTTTTACCATATTTATTTCCCCCAATAGACTTTAGTATTATAAAAACCGTTGGGAAAACGGTTTTTGAAATTCGAATTCCAATCATCGATCGGCTTGTAAAAGTCCTGGGATTTCTGACTGAGCTAAAGGCTATCAATTATGATTGCAGCAAGAGCTAAATCAAGGATTCTTCTTAGAATCTGAGGCAAAGATACCCAATCCCTTTAATGTCATATGCATATGAAGGATTGCTCGTGATGGCTATAAATAAATTAAAAGTCCCGACCACACTTCGGTGCCACAGTGTCATGTTTACGTAGTCCATATCAGTTCTGTGCGCTATAATTTTGATTTATTATATTTTCAGCATTTTTTTCCTCCAATCATTTTATTACTATTTTTAGGGGAAATTCCACAACCTTACAAAATTTATTATTTTGGGCTATAAATAAATTAATACCCCCGACCACATTTCGGTGCCACAGTGTCATGTTTACGTAGTCCATATCAGTTATGTGCGCCATAATTTTGATCGATTGTGAATTTCAGCATTTTTTCTCCAATCATTTCATTACTATTGTCAGGGGAAATTGCACAACCTTACAAAATAGACTATTGCTATTATAATTAACCATAAAGTCAAACATTGTCGATGTGTCGTGGTGGAGTGGTTCATTCACTTGACTCTCAATCCCAGGTTGAGGGTTCGAATCCCAGCCCCGCAGTATCGTCCTTTGGCAAGACATTAATCTACATTTGCCACTTTCCACCCACGTTTAAGCGTGTACCTGGCAATCGCTGGGGGTAATACTGAGTGCAAGGCCCGGAGGAAGAACTGTATTAATATTGATGTGGCTACCCTGGATAAACAAGGCCCAATAATCATTTTTTCATTAAAAAAATAAATAATTGTATTAATTTGTTGAGGGGTCCACACTCTACAAGCTTTGCTTTTTAGTGGATCCTCCATCTTCACTTGACATATAAATAGACAGCAACATTTTTTTGTTGGATTTAGATTCCTTGTAGCTAAATTAAGAATTATATAAACAATGTTCTTTGTTATGCAAAGAAAGATAAAATCTACATCTGTATGATTACTTTTGTATTCTTTGTAAAATGTTGTTTGTAATTTAGGTAATTCCTTTATTGTACATAATTTGTGTTTTTCGTGTTGAAAATGGAAATAAACTTGAACTTGAAATTGAAGAAAAAATATTATTATTATTATTACTCTCAAAAGCTTCGGGATAGCTATTTACTTCTTCTATGTGTAGTAACTTTCAAAGAGCTATGCAGTCTTTCACAATACAATCTCATGATCTGAACCCAACCTCATTTTTAATCCTGGATTCGAGCACTTCACTTGATTTGCAGATGTGGGCTTAATTGTCATTACCCTAAATTACCATTTTATATTTGTTCTGCAATCATTTCCCTTTTTAAGTCCACCTGCGTCTCTATATGTCCTCGGGTTTTTATTACCCGATATCAAATACGTTAACAAATCCCATGTCACATTTAGTTATCGGGCGGGTTCGGGTGCAAGATGATGATTTACCCTATATCTGCTCATTTTGCTCCAAATTACCTCGTTTCTTCACTCTCTCTCTCTCTCTCTCTCTCTCTCTCTCTCTCTCTTTCGTCAATCAAATCGTTACTACCGCGGAATCTCTGTCATCCATCTCCCTTCTCTGTCTATCTTTCTCCGTCTCTCTCTGTCTCTCTCTCTCTTTGTCTGTCTCTGTCTCTGTCTCTCTTCCTGTCTCTCTCTCTCTCTCTCTCTTTCTCTCTGTCCCTCCCTCCCTCTCTCTCTCTCTCTCTCTCTCTCTCTCTATCCGAATGTCGATTTGTCTGCGCTCTGTGTTCGACAAATTATTAAACACATTCACTGATAACAGAGACAGAATGGCGAGGTGATACCGGCTGTTGAAAATGGTAAGTTTTACTGAAAGAAGATTTGTGGTGTTTTCCCCACACATTGTTGTACCTGTTTTCCAATCGAAAGTAGAACAGAGCCTAACGTAGCTACTGACGCATTAATAAGCGCTCGCACGGCGCGCATCTTTCCTCTTCCTAATGGCACAATAATTTGTCACATGATGGTTTGTTTAAATTCGGTCAGGGCTGGTTGCCAATATAAACTGTATTCAATTCAGGAGAGACCTAGCTTTTTTCACAGGAAATGGAAACAGTGGGGACCAAATAGAGAAAAATAACAATACTAGAAGAAGTCCTCATTTAGGTCTACAAAATAAAAATAAAATAATAATAACAAAATAAACGGGGCATCGATCATTGTACATGCGTGATCCATGTGAAGTAAATTTTCCAGAAAAATCTTTTTGTAGAACTTGAGAACTTTTCGGATATTTTCAGCAACCTGTTTTATGAAATGTTCGACCGACACCCCTCCCTCCATTCAAAAATAGCCTACGGACGCCCTTGTGCAGACAGACAGATTGGTAGGAGTGTGCATGTGTGTTCGACCATGTAAAACCAAGAATGAGAGGAAATACGCGGGAAGGGATAAGTCGAACATCTTAAAGCTCTGCAAACTTGAAAGAAAAAGAAAAAATGTTCACCAGACTGTCACTGTTATCCGAGCGAAAAAGAAAAGCGGTTTGGAGCGAAATGAAAGTGCCGTTTTGCTATGGTGATCATTGACGACATGTCTTTCGCTTGACAACAGTGCCGCTTTTCACTTGTTTTGCACCCACCTCTCAAATAATGGGACTATTGGTTACTTTGTTTAATTGTTAAACCTACGACATGTTCAGTGATTGGAGTCAGGATTTTTCCGGCAAAGTAGAGGGAGGGGGAGGGATGGCGTAATGAATACACGACAATTATAGCAATAAAGAGGGAAAAAGAGGGAGAGGAGGGTATTCAAATTGGCACGGGGGGGGGGGGGGGAGAGGGAGGGGGAGGGGGCACAAAAGTCATGTACAAAGCTATGCACATATACCTCTATAGGTTGTAGAAAACGTGTGTGAGAGTTGTTTTGAACGAGATGAGGACGGGTGGGGGGACAGAGAAAGAGAGAGGGTGGGCGGGGGCAGAGAGAGAGAGAGAGAGAGAGAGAAAGAGAGAGAGAGAGAGAGAGAGAGAGAGCGAGTGGGATGGAGGAAGAAAGAGTTTAAGGACAGTGAGTCAGGGAAAGGGAGAGAGGGAGAGAGAGAGAGGAGTAGGGAGGGAGAGAGAGAGAGAAATGGAGGGTATGTGAGAGCGGGAGGCAGATGGAAAGGGAGAGAGGGGGAGAGAGAGAGAGAGAGAGAGAGAGAGAGAGAGAGAGAGCTTGCTTAGACAGATAAGTCTTGATATATGAACAACAAGTACTGGGGTAACGCCTTGGTAAGAGTATGGTTTTCTGAGGTGTTATTTATCTCAGATCCTTGACAAACAAGACAATAATTTCAGACAGCGAGGAAGACAGCGGTTAACCGTCGCTGAAAGGAGAAACCTCAAAGAAAGGAAATGTCTTTTTCAAAAGTAAGCTGATACATTCAATATTCCATGGGGTTTTTACGGTAGATATAGGCGTAGATGGGGGAGGGGGTATGGGCAAAGGGCGGGTGTGCCGTGTGCGGCATGTCCCTGTTATTTAGGAACAGAAATATGTACGCGCCTCAAAAGAGAAATGAAATTAAACTGAATTGCAGGTCAGCTTAGGCATAAGGGCCAAAGGTCGGCAGAGATTGTCATTTCTTTTCTAAGTATATCATCTTTTCTGTTTCTAAATTCTGCGGGCGAGCAAAGCGATCGAGCAAAAAGAAAATAAAGTTGACACGTTTATAGTACACAGACAATGTATGTTTATAATCACAGTATACAATATTGAAAATACTATATAAAGCTACAAAAATAGACTACCTAGCTTTCCGAATGAAAGGTGGTAGCTAAATGCCCGAATGGGATGCGGCGGGCGCTAACATTTTGATAATTTCTAAATTTTCGGGAGCGGCCGGGGGCGGTGCAGCCTCTTTAGTCCGCAGGCTTTCCTGCGCATTTGATATTGTTCGAATAGCCCTACTAATCGGCCGCATATGGTCTGTACAAAATCATGAAGTTTGATACGTCCCATCCCCCTCCCCTCTCCCCCCCCCCCTCCCATCCCGAAACATCGTGCCTATACGCTATCAAGTGGACTTATTTTATCTTTTAGGCAATATGACATTATTTATTTATATTTCTACCGCATCATGCATGATTGAAAACTGCATAGATCGTAAACAACAGATGGAATGTGTTAGTATAAAAGAAACTACTTGACAGCAAATATGTTCATTTTTTTCAAAATGTTCTTTAGTTAATAACCACGGGTCCATTTGTCACTGCGAACAAGTTATCGTCATAATAATGTTCTTACTGTGGCATGTAACTGGATTTGGGTTGAGAAGACGGTTTAGACAATAGGCGACATGCCACTATTCATTTATTTTTTTACCGCATCATGCATGATTGAAAACGGGAGAATCCGCCATTTGAATAAAAAAAGGATCGCAAACAACAGATGGAATGTGTTGGTATAAAAGAAACTACTTGACAGCAAATATGTTTATTTCTTCCAAATGCTGTATATATTAATAACTACGAGTCTTTGTCACTGTGAATAAGTTATCTGTATAATAATTTTCTCTATTGTGGAATGTAACATTTTGGCAGAGAAGACGGTTTTACAAGTACCTTAACATGCTTATTTAGTGATATTAGCAAACAAACTCAAGAATTCAAGATACCTTCTATGCGAATTCCATTACTTCTAAAATCAGTACAAATAGACAATGAGTTGTCATTTGTCGTCTATTAAAGCACTCTTAAAACATTCTCTTACGTGGTAGAATTTTGCACTAGTCTTTGCTCTTCCTAAAAAGAAACGAATTTAAGTATAGGCCTACTGAATCATCCTCCGACATAAAACGTATATTGTGAAGGACTCGTCAGCCCAAACATGAATGGGGAATATCATTCTCGAAGCAAATTTGTCGCATTTCACACAACAGATAAAGTGGAATGGGTAAAATGAACGATCGAGACGACATTTAGAGCCAAAAAACGCAGAAGCTTCATTCTTACTTGGTTTGTTTTTCCCTGGAATGCAAATACATGAATGGATCGTAACATTTACCTAAGAAAAGAGATGCATGTAGAATTCAAGAAGGGAGCTTAAATCGGACAAAATCGAAGTTCTCGAGAAGAGCTAGCACCGCTCATATTCTGATTGAAGGTTTTCTGCTCGATTTTTGTTTTTGTTTGAAGAAGAAGTAGAAGAAATAGAAGAAGGATAAGAAGGAGAAGGAGAAGAAGAAGAATTACGAAGAAGAACAACAACAAGAAAAAGAAGACGAAGAAAAATAGGCAAAATAGGAAGATCGAACAAAGATCGAGGCGATGGAGTAAAAACACAAGTAGAATAGCAAGTAAAAAGACAATCCAAAACACGAATGTCAAAAAATAGATTGGGGCAGCTTACTTGCACTCTACCGTTTCAAGATTGTTATGAACTGTAACATATAGCCACTCACTCTGTCACCCGTATACATACGAAATGAGTTCAATCTTTCACGGCACATTTAGACTTCATGTTAATCAAAGGTCACATGCTGAATATACAATATGACGAGAGTACAACATTCTGGGGGCACTGACATCATTTGGGGCACCTGCCCTACTCGCAAAATAATATATAAATAAATAAAATCTATGACTTGGGGAAGGGTGCGGGAGGGGTCTCATCGAATTCTCGTCTCGCCCTTTATTCCAATTTATCTTGTTATCCTTTTTGTTCATTTTCCTTTTTCTCCGACTAATTCGATGGGAGGGGGCACGTATCTCCTCTGTCCCCTTTGCCCCCATGTAGCTACTCCATTGCATGCACCCCCCTATTTTCGTAGTTCTATCTTGCTCTTTTTGTCCTCAATTTCCAGTCAGTGATGCGATCAATCTGATCAGATATCCGAAAAGATTCGTCTCTTATCGGGTCGATCTATCGTCATGCATATTCAGTAGGATTATCCTTTAGCCCTGTGTTCCATAAAGGAACCTCCGAGAGTTTCGTAAAAAAAGAAGTGAGGATTAGAAGAGGAATATCTAGTTCTATTTCCATCTATCACCCTAAAAGGAAAGGTTGGTCAAGGCTCACGTTTCATTGGGATTTCCGGACGATTTGTGTTTCGTATACCTCTTTTTAGAGTGCACCTCAAAACTTAATCAGAAAAAATTCAAAACAAAATCTACTTCATGGAAGGTCTGTCAAATGGGAGAGGCGTTTCTTAAAAAGAAATCGATAAGATTCATCTTTTTTTTTCTTTAATACTCAATCCTTTTTATCCATTTCCTCCCCCTCAGTCGCTATGCGTTAACAGTCTTTGCATGGTAAGTCTAGGGTGACACATAATGTATATATAGGCTCTGCTCAAGACTTTAAGAATGGTAAAAGTGTCAAATTAGAGTCTGTGCGTGCACATTACTCTCCCTCTCCGCCCCTTTCCCATCCTTCTTTTTTTATCCCCCAGTTTCTCTCTTCTATTTTCTTCTTCTTCCTCCTCCCCATCATCTTCTTTTTGTTCTTTTTCCTCATTTTTATCTTCCTTTCTTTCTTTCTTCTTCTCCTCATTCTCTTCCTCATCCTTTTTCTTGTTTTCCTTCTTCTTTCAATTACTTTGATGAAGGAATTCTCATAAATTAGTGGGTATTTCAATTCAAATTCACATCTAAAAATGGAAAAGTACAAGTGAATGTTAAGAAATAAAATCAGAGGTTTTTATTACATTCTTATATAGTAATAGCTTTGAAAGTTATAAACTTTCAGTACGCATGTACGTTGTATATTTGGAACTGTAATCAGTCACAATTTTATACGATAGTTCCATTCTAAGAACAAACAAATACACAGTTTTGAGGTCACTAAAAGCAAAAAAACTCACTAATACTAATCCGTAGCTTCTCCAATTTCCATTAGTTATTCATTTGACTGATATGTGACTACCTTTTAATTGCTCCATTTTGCTTGAACCCATATACGCAGATCAACTTAAGTCGCATCACTTTTTTGACAAATATAATCCTCCTCCAGCTTAAACTAGAGCTTCACGCATAATTGATCTTCATTGATACTGCTAGGAGTTACAGGCAAGGTGAACGAATGCCCACGGTAGTTTCTGTACATAAGGGTTCTACAGAGGAGGGGGTGTAAAATCTTGATAAAATCTCTGACAAGCAAGAAAAAAAGAAGTGAATTAGTTTTTGTTTATATTGCCAGATGTCTAAAAATAAAGAAATAAGGGGCATACGAACAAGATTAGGGGCACATTTTTATTTTCTTTGGTGAAGTTAACGTTTTAAAGGGATCCGGTAACTTTGTCTCAGATCCTTAAAAAAAAATCCTTGATTTAGCTCGTGCTGCAATCATAATTATAAACCTTTAGGACATACATGAACCCAATGACATTTACAAGCTGATCACCTGTCTGATTATCAAGATATGTATGATTGGAAATCAAAATCAAAATCGAAAAACACAATGAACAGGAAAGTGAATCTAACGCCATGATTTTTCAAGTGTACTGGCCAGGATTCCTCTGGGTTCTGTCAGTTAATCAGGTGAAGGCATCCCTGCCTGCTGAACCTATACAACTTGAACATTTGTTCGTCATCATATTGGTCCAAGGGATGCCTTCGGTCCCGTAAAACCCTCTCTCTCCTCAGAGCTGCGGCATGTTGTATTGCGTGCAATATGGCAGCCATCTTGGTATGACAGCTTACCGTAATTGACTGATGGTAGTTAATGCTACCTTTATAGCTGTAGTAAAGTTACCGCTGTTTCTGAAATGCTTACCACTAAAAAACTGTTGTAACTATTAATGCAATGGAAAGTTAACGCTGTTTCCTGACTTACCGCTAAAATAGGGGCTTAACGCTGCATTAAAAGTTTTATGCAACGGGGCCCTGATGAACTTTGGGAAAGAACTTTATATCTGAACTAATAATAGTGATCGCTCTTCCCAAAACAGGAGAAGGTATCAATATGATAGCTATTTTTGTTAGGGAAACAGAAATAGGCAATATACAAAAAAATAGCTCGATTTTGTTATGACATAGCTATAGGTACTGTCTGAAAACGGTAGAATACCTAGTGTTTATCCTAACATAGAAATACATGTATGTAACAGTACATGCACTTGAGCTTAATTCTTTGCATCAGAAAAAAGAAAATATGTCCAGTTTCAAAATGTCATGATACACTAAAACATAAAATCTGACCATTTCTATAGTGTAGTTTTACTTCTTGGCACAGATGCAGTTTTGCAGAACAAATCAGTAATAGCAATTTACTTGCAAGTTCCAAATAGGCAAGCAGATCATGATTCCATCATAGCTTGCAATTTTCATAAGAGTCTTTACAAATTGTAGCTGGAGTTCAAGTCCTTGTATCTGAAAGGTGTCACCTCTGCTTCTGCCTCTTCTCTTTAGGCTCCTCCCCAGGAGTTATCTCCTGTCTTGGTGTCTTCTTAACAGTCTTTGCCTCTAACTCTCTCAGCTGCTCCACTGACAAACCACTGGCTTCCAGACTAGCCTTCACCTTCCAAAGTTCATCGGGGGCCAGTTCTGTCACCTTCTGAACGGACATTGCAGACCTGATGGTGCCATTCCTGGTGACTGGAATCATAATTTTGAAGAAGAAAAAAATATATAATTACATGAAATAAATTGCTGGCCATAATCTATTAGGGGGTAAAAAGGACAGAAATCATAATTTTTCTAATTACGTGGATCAAGTATCTGTTGATAAACAGAGATAATGAGGAAATGAGAACAGAAAGTGGAAATGTGATTAAAACTATTTTGGGGCACTAGAGGGGCCACATTTGTTTTTTGTACATAAAATGTACTCAAGGTGTGCAAAATAGACCAGTTCACGGTTAGCACCTTACTACAATGACCCCGAACATCCACAGATCTTCAAAACATGAAGAGGTCCCACTTTATACATTTTGAAATAATCACTCCTATAGCGATGGAGGTGCTTTTATAAATTTTTCAAAGAATACTTTCACCTGTGTACCATGGAGTGCACTAAATGTGCATGAATGAATAATGATTACATAACATTCATGAGCACGTATCCAGTATTTCGTCTCCGTGTATTTCAAAATTTGTTCTGCAATGACCTTTATCTGCTCATGTTCAGACTGCAACCGTGAACTGGCTTATTGGGTTGAGCCACAGGGGATATGCCTACAGAATTTAAAGAAATTATGCTACATAATTTTCAACCCAGTAACTAAAAAAAATTCCTCATTCATTTCGTTAAAACTTTGTAAGATAGTGTTCAAGATCCCTCAGAGAGGGGCCTGTAAACTGTGTCATTTGCTGAGAGCTAAAAGGACGTCACAATGCAAAACTAGAGTTTACACCTTTCTTGCTTTTAACTGACTATGTGTGTTAATCTCAAATGAACCTGTAAATTAAAGGGGTTAAAAATCTAGCCTTCCTTCCACTCATACGTACATGCATGGACCAGTGCTGATTGGCAGTTGGTGGAGATAGCAGCTTTTGCTTTGTCCTCACTCAGACCAAATAAGCTCCCTCTGAAGATTGTACAGTTAAGGGAAATAAATACAGGTAGTATCATTATGATCTGAATATCTCGAATGAGGCCCGATGGCTCAGTGGTAGAGCAGGTTTAGGATAGAGTTTGGTCCAGGGTTAAGTTAAAAATTCCTTTAGTGAAGGAGATTGACAATGGAGCAATTGACATGGGAGCACTTCTGTATGGTGTCATTTATCTGTGAACATATTCAAAGGCATCTTGCAACTAACAAATTACTATTTCACACATAAGAGTGAAAAACAATGATTGACTAACAAAATATTTCTTCCTACAATCTACAAATACTGGAAAGTTTGAATTGAAAGAGTATCATTTAATGTGTTTAGGAGAATTTTTTCTTCTTCAAGGAGCGTTTTATTAGAAATACCTACATTTCATAAAACTTTTTTTTTTTAAAGGCATCGTTTAGCAATGTTAAAGCTGAGATGCACGGCCCTACATGTTACCAGTGTCTGTGATATGGTGTCATATTAAAGCCCTAAAGAAAAAAATGCGCTTCAAAATATCAAGAAGTGCCTCAAAAAAGTAAAAATCTTTGAGTGACCGGTTATACCATACTCGTTTCCTCCAATAGACTGTAATGTCATGTACACCGTTTGGCAAACGCAAAATTTGGTTTCAATCTCCAATCATAAATATCTTGATAATCAGACAGGCGATCGGCTTGTAAAAGTTATGGGGTTGGTGACTGACCTAAAGGTTTATAATTATCATTGCAGCATGAGCTAAATCCAGGATTTTGTTTCAGAATCTGAGACAAAGTTACCAGATCCCTTTAATGACATTTGTTGCACCTGATGCTACTATCTTGTGGTTATAGAAGAAGTGTGCCACAGGCTTAGCAATAAATACAGTATTCCTCGAATATTTTGTGTCTGAAAGAATTAACGATAACAACAAAAATGTTCTCCATAGGCTATATCTTTTGCTTTTATTTAGATACAAACAGAGTATAAAGAGAAGGTTGAGTTCTGGGAGAGGTGAAAAATAGTTTGTGAGCGTTATCATTGTTATTATGCAAGTGTGGAAGAACATCAGAATACAAATGTTCCCTGAAAAGCATGGCTCTTTAAATGCCTTAATATTCTAAATATGGCATGTACCATCATAAAAATCAGGACTGATTTTTTACGCTACATGTTCGTGTAGTCCCATATACATCTTTCTTACAGTGCTTGTAATTCTAACAAGACTGGGCCAAATTTCTGAATCCAAAACCTTGCAGTACACACCAATACTTAAGTGCTAGGTGATCAACCTTTTCTGATCCTTTCCACAACGTTTCTTTCACAATGCAATTGCATGACCAGAACTCAACTATATCTTTAAGATTTGTGGAATTTTATTGTTCTACCCTCTGGCAAACTTCTGTTAAAGCGGTTTCAATTCTAAAGTGGCTCAAGATTCTAAGCACTTTATGGCTATATATATACATACCCTACAGCTTGGATTCTAATAATCCTTTCAATCCCTCTTTCAAACATATAATCACTATTCAAAGAATTGTTTTATCCTAGTACTTATCAGGCTTTAGTACCTTTATGCAGGCTGTTAATTTGCTACACTAAAGCCTTTGGCAAACTCAATTACACCTTAAAAGCAAATGTCATTCTTTGTGATTTTTAAATTCAGGTCGAATGTATTTTTATAACCGACTTTTAAAATCAATTACACTGTCAAATAAATTAAAACTTATTTTGTAAAAAATACCCCCCCCCCCAAAAAAAAAATTAAATTAAAAAAAATTGATGTTAACTTGGAGCTAGGGTGCTATGTGTGTTCTTTTAAAGCCACACTGTACTACATGTACTTGTAGCTACTTGCTCCTTCTTTATAAAAAACTTCCCTAATTGGTGCCTGTTGGTCCCCCATGATCCTCTTTTTCTTATGTTAATTGAGAGCTGAGTTGATGAGAAAACCACCTGTCAGTGACCATGCTTGGTGGTCTAATCCCTTCTGGCTGCACTAGTACAGACAGGCTTTAAAACAATGCATATATCTCATTCCCTGTTTTTGACTTGATAAGGATACAAATTGGCAACATCCTGTGGTCCTCTCAGCTCCATTGCCTGTATTAAGAGTATCACACAGAAAAGAAAACAATTAAATTTGTTAATCTATTGCATAAAATTGTTGTTATACTAAATAGACTGAAAGGCCACAAAGAAAATATGGAACTCATGAAGAAATCACACATGTATTGTTACTTTCCATTCAAATCAATGTTTTCCTTCCTTCTATTTCTATTCTTTGTTTATATTTGTTTGACATCCTCCTACAACAGCAAGTATATATCCAATAAAATCAAGGATAAGTTGAAAACAGATTGCCATCAGCATCATTCCTATATGCTTTAAACAAAATGAAGTTAAGAGGGGGGTGGTAACGTCAAACTTTACTGCAGATGAGAGAGCTAAAGAATTGTTAATACAACTTATAATAATAATATAATAAAATTGATAATTTAGGAGCCTTAAAACAAATTTTAAAATACCATTGCTCTTACAAAATTATAGAAGATATATGACATACATAGACTTCACAATAGGTAAATCGCATTCAATTACTGAGGGAAGAACTATGTTTAAGGGGATCTTTTGAAAGGGGGAAGAGATATTAATTCTCTGGTGGAAAGGGGGATAATGTTTGATGTTTTCAAAGCAGCCAATGTAAAACAATTTTTGGTTGATAAGAGTCTGGAGATTTGAATAATTAGTTTACATTCCATAACTATTCAATACAAGAGGATGGCATACATAGCCTGTGTCTTTCTTTAGCCCAAGGCAAGCATGCAACATTTCTAAGAAATTCCTGTTCTTCCTAAGGGCCATGCAATTATTATTACCCCAGCAATTGCCAGGTGCACGGTACCCATTTATAACAGAGTGGAGAGTGGCAAATGTAGATTAATGTCTTGCCAGACTGGGATTTGAACCCTCAACCCTTGAATTGAGAGTCAAGTGAATGAACCACTACACCACGGACCCTCCACATAGAAAGATTTCTATACGTCTACTTCTTTATCAATATTACATGTTTCTTATGATGAAAATCTCTGTGAATTTGTATTTCATATATGTATATAAATATATTATTTAGAGAATTACGAAATAAATTGAATACTTTCAACTTAAAAAAGATACTCACATTTTCAACTGCACTGCTGATGATTATATTCTTGCCCTTTAAAGAACTAACGAGAGCAAGAGCATTGTGGAACACATTCCTTCGTAGACTGGTGTCTCGGATTGCTGGTGTATAACAGATCTCAAACTGAACTCCCCTTTCCAGTGCCTTGATAAAGAGTAGATAGAAGTTTGTTATGCAGCGTTCCCCTCAAAGAAAGATGAGAACCACAGTTTATAACTTTCCATGAGCCATTTTATTTTTGTTTATCCATGACCAGACGAATACCATGCAGTGATACAGATTTGTTCATGTTCGTGATGGCCTCTGCCTCCCCGGCTCCCCTCACAATTTTGGGAGATTTGTTTTACTTCTCCATAACTTTCAATGACTTTCCAAAAGAATGTATTTTTCCACGACCGTGGAAACCCTGTTACCTTTAATGTCTTGTTGTATGACGTATTAAATATGAAGCATACATGTAATTGTATAAATCCTGTCTATACATGTAACACTACATTTAGATATATGTCAACAATGAGATAAAAAAATGTCTAAGAGAAGACAAATGATACTGTATGCTGAGAGTCAAAAGGGCATTCATCCATATCCATTAAAGGGATAGTTGAGTTTTGTTGCAGAGGGCGCTACACAAAATAATTTTTTGTTAGATAATGTCAAACTTGAAAGAACATAATATTTAAATGACAAAATCATCTTTGTTTGATCAAAATCGGTTCAGAGACTGCTGAAATATAACAATTTCTAATACTTGTGTACCACCACAAATATTAGATATTTTGAAAAAAAATTGAAAAAAACGTTGAAAAAAACAAAATAACGCCTTTTTACATCGTATATCAGCCAATGCCGATGTCAGCTTTTTTGTTGGCATTTTCGTGTTGCTTATATTACCCACAATTAGCTGGCTCATGTATTGTTATTTTTAATTAAATAATTAATTAACGGTCACCATGTTTTTTGGAAAGTGGAGCTGAATTAGTATGATCATATTGGCTAATTTCACACATTTTGGGGTCTAAAATTACCTTCATCGCAATTTTAGGTTCTAAAAGGGCACTATAAATGTCATAGATAAGAATAAGAGCAATAACCATGCACTTTGAAGGCATTTGTGGTGTGAAAACAGTTCTAACTCAACTATCCCTTTAACACATAGTTAACACCCTTCTGGCTCTCAACAGCTGACAGGACTTACTGGTTTGATAGAGTGGTGCTTGAAGTAGAAAGGTAGCTTCATTGTCATGTCACACGAGATGATATCCACCTCGAGCTCTGTGCATGCTTTATGAAACATTTTTTCTGTGGTCGGCTCAACAGCCAGAACGTCGTATGTCGATACACCGTCAGACCGCTGAAGGGAAATTTAGTAGTTAGATAAAGGTTTGAACATTCACAAAAGCATCAGTCTAACATTAGAAAATTAATCATATCAATGTCAGTTTAGTATCAGCACTGTACATTCAAATTGTGTACTTACACCTGTATATCATACCTGCCAACATTTGAAAATGAGAATTAAGAATTTTTAGCATGGTATGTCTTCGAAAATCAGAAATCTGTACCCTTAACAGGCGTTCGCTCATGCAGCGGCAGTGTAACTGGCAATACGCAGTAAATCTGTGCTAAAAAGTGAATACAAATTCGCTGCTCAATCATGCAGCCCTTCAACGCACGCAATACGTGAACTCTCACATCGCGGCATATGATAAAACAAGCTTAATTTGGCTTAAGCAACACATTTTTTTGTTGTTGAAAATCCGGGATATCCCGCATTTTGGGGCCTAAAAATCCAGAAAAACAGGATATTGAGGATTATTCGGGAGAGTTGGCAGGTAAGCCTATGGTATATGTGTACAACTCAGGGGATGCCTAAATGAACCTACATAGTATGTTTCTGTGTCCTGGTATTAGCCAAGCTGCCTTGTAGAACTACAGATTTTCAAGGAATTTCTATCTACCCGTTACCAATTCTCTTCACCTGGATTGAGGGGAGCAAATGTAGATCCCTGTCTTGCAAAAGGAAATTAGTGCTGCAGCTGGGACTTGAACTGAAACTGTTTGATCTACAGTCCAGTGACATATCCTATAATTGCTAAACAGACTCTATAGGCGCAACTCCACTGTCTCTCCAGAAAGACGGTTGCCAACAACAATCGCTTTAGTGTGCATAATACAAGCATGGGTTTTTGAAAGAGGTATAATATATGGATAGGGTATAGTCAGTTGTGTCATTGTAGACACACATTAATTATTAGAAAAATAGATTTCTAAAAACAATCACATTTATACATTATATTACTTTGTCATTCTGTTTGCTTTTCAGTAGTTGATGTTTGTGACAACAACACAATATGAACTTACCAGAACAATAGTTTGTGCTGAATCATTCAGAGTCACAGTTAATCTGGAGAGAACCTTTATTTCCTTGCCTTGAACCTGTTTTAAACGAAGATTGAAAGTTTTTGAAAATCCCCAACCTAATTCCGCCAAACATCCTCTTATTAATTTGTATTACGTTTTCACCACAAATGTTGTAGAATAGTGAAGGTTACCTTCAAATATTGCTATAATCTAATCAAAGTTTTCAATGAACATTGGCAGGCTTGTCACAGAAAACAGTATTTTGAAATTCTGTAGAAACACACTGTTCATTCAGCCAATAAACTGAACTCCATTTTTGTTTTGGTCAAGCTGCAATCATGCAATGATAACATTGATCGCTTCAGGTTTATTTGTTCAAACACAATGTTCTTTAAGAGAGATTTTCATAAGCAGAGCTTCAAGAATATTACCTTCAGATAATCACTTTCCACCTCCTTTGGTCTCTCAGGGGCACTTGGAATCTGGAAGAGAGTGGTTAAAGAAAATATTGTAAAGGAATTCATGCATTTCCCATATTACTTTTCAAAGATCTTCCATTTGACAATATCATCATACAAAGCTCAAGTGTTAATTATCATTTTGTTAAAAAAAAGAAATCAGGGGTAAACAATTAAAAACAGGCATTTGTTTGTCTTTCTACAACTTCTATTCTGAGGTGTCAATATCAAAATGGAGGTGGAACAAGAGTCCCAAATGAGTGCCATATTCTCAATCTCATGTCCAGCCTTGAAGGTGCTGCTTATGTTTTGGGGAAAATCCAACTGAAGTAAAAAAAAAAAAAAAATACCCACACCAAACAAATAAATGAACAAAACGCATACCATTGAAATATTTCTGAAAAAGCGCTATCAAAGAAGGTAATTTGATAACAGCATTTTCTGGAATGTCCAATATTTGCTAAACCCTGTAAAAAAAGAAGAAGAAGAGCCTTTTCAGCTTTAATCATTGCATGGTGCAACCATTTCCATTATTCACTGAAAAATTATGTTTCAATGAACATGTAGATCTTGACATTCAAATATTATGTCCACGAACTTAGACATGTATATGCCACTTTAGAGAAACTTGCACCAATAGAGTCTAGACCTAAACAATTATAACATTTACTGAAGTTCTGAACTGCAGATCTCACCTTTGTTTTACGATCCAACTTGGCCTGCCTATGATTAATTGCAACAACTTCATAACCCACTGGAAAGAAGGGAGACAGAAAATAAACAACGTCGAATAACTAATCAAATAAACTGCATAATTTTCATTAATATTGCTAATACCATCAGAAATTTTGATAATTGACTGCTTGCATTGGTAGGCATCACATCAATTTTTCACCTCTCTCCAACTTCAACTTAAAGTTCAACTAAGCCTAGCACAAGGCGTTTGATTTGAAAATATATCTAGTGGGTCTAGACTATATTTGCCTTTTGTAATGATCTGCATTATTTCCTTCACTGGTAATACAGTGCATTGGTTATTTGACAGTTAAGTATTTTGTTATATACAATCGTTTTGCGATTGATTTTAATCATAGTAAAACTATAACTGGTTACTTTTGAACAGTAGGGGCGCTGGTCCAAGAATAAGGAATGTCTTCATAAACGAGAAATCGTCTTCATAAACGTGGACCGATGCGTCCTCAAAAATAAGGATCGTCCCCATTTTCGCAGATATTTTGTTTTTTTTATCAGCATGTTGGCGATGCCAAAAACGGATTCTGCCATGATTTTCCAAAACCTGCAGAGCACCGATGAAAAAAACGTCCGCGAAAATCAGACGATCCTTATTTTTGCGGACGCATTTGGTCCATGTTTATGAGGATATCTTCGTTAATGAGAGCGATCAATCTCGGACCAGCGCCCCTACTGTTGAATTTGACAAACATTGACAGTCAAAAAGACAAATTCTAGTGTGTATTTTGAGCATGGCGAGTCTGTTCTCAGTTTCACTCCCATTTTCCAACATGTAGGCTGTACCTGTTTCAGCTTCAGTTTAGTCTGGACTAGACTAGATTAGATCTAGACCCCAGGGGCTCGTTCCTAGAAACCAACGACAAGACAGTCATAACTTTATCCGCCAACTACGGAGATGTCTCTGATCTTCCTAAACCGTTTCACGAAGCGCTTACTAGCTAGTATCTCGTGAGATCGATATTATCGGCGAGAAGAGGAGCCGAGAATTAGCCTTAGTCGCAATACCACCAGATTATTACAAAATTAATATTAGGGAAAATGCAATTATTTAAATGAATTAGTAATAAAAAAGATTAAAAATGATACCAAGAAATAAGAGATCCAATATACTTCCAAATTTGTGTAGATTAAACAATTGAAGTACTTGTAAAATATAATTGTGAGTTTTTCATTACATGACCAGTGAATCAGTTTTGTTGTTGAGATGGGCACCCCCCGAATATTTTCATTTGATAGTTTATAAAAATACACCCTTATATTATTCTTTGAAAAAATACGATGTAATGAAATTTGTGTTCAATGTTTTTGGCATCAGCACAATATAAAAATTACAAAACTTCAATATTTCAAACGTTAAAACATATGTTTAAACCATTCACTTTGCATAATTGAAAATAAAATTCATCTCGACATTAATATGGGTCTGAAAACTAAAGAATACACTTCAAACTATGGCTTGCCTGCCATGGCAAAATACATATTCCTTCGACGAGTTTACAATGTGGAAATTATAGGCGGATAATCAGTTTATTTAAGTGGGAAAATCCTTAAATACAAACATGGCATATTTTCATGAGATTATCAAATACAAAAAACGATAATTCACTGTTTAAGTGAATGTGTAGAAAAATCATAGTTGGAGGATTTATTGTCCTTTTTTGCCAGCCATAGTCTACCCAATAAATGACATGTGATGGCGCTGCCCATCGACTAAATAGTTATGACAGAGATACGACGGTGTCAGAGGTGTCATAACTCCTTAGTCAGGATGTTGTCATTGATCTTGACAAAGAGGGCTTGGTGAAACACGTAGCGGACAAGTTGTTCACTAACGATGATTTAGTCAAGAAGTTAGACTTATGACGGTTTGTAGGAACGGGCCCCAGACAATCTAGATTCTATTTTACATTAATTTAATTAAGGGTGACAAAATCAATCATTCGATTCATTGTCTGTGTATCTATGCAGAAGGTTAATATTAACTAAATACTTTTATAACAGTAGATCTAGGCCTACTTAAGCTTCCCATACCAGACATTTTTCATGTGAGATTTATAAAGTTGGACTAGATTGTTTCGGGCGTGACTTTTGAGTTTGAGAGAGAGTCAAGTCGAGACGGCCGACGGAGAGGTGCAAACAGTCCGTATATGTCCACCGTAATCCTACTGCAAGTCACGCCTACACTCCCGGCTAACCTCACAGATCAACTCCGCTCAGCTCCGCCTCCAGTGGGGTCCGTGATGGACTGCACTGCGAAGTGTAAGTTAAGCTAAATATAGCTCACTAGACCATATTCAAAATTAATACTTACGCCTTGCTGCTCTAGCAATCGCTTTCTGTTTTCTTTTCTCGTCAAGACGGCTATCTATTAGATTTAGGTCGCTAAATTTTGTCATCTTGAGTGTTCTCGTGTCAGTCGCATCAAATCTTGAACACAGCACATGTATATACACTAATGACGTCATGGATAGCATGGACGGATATCATCCAATCACATCGCTCGTCATGCATAGACCTAGAGATTTCATTTTAACTCGTTATTGATTGGATAGGAGATTTCGGCAGCGCTCGAACCGGTTCAATTTGAAGCAGATCAGCAACAATTTTCAAAAGAGAATTGTTTAGGGTAAGAAACGTCTTTATTCACTATAATCTCATACGAATCAAATTATTCGAAAGTACTGCTCTGTAAAAAATGATATGTGGATGTTGTTAGAGTAAATGTCACGTAATATCAGGCAAATACACAACGTGTTTTCTGTGACTTCTGACTTTCTGTGTGTGTGTTTGGCTGTTGATGCAAAGGCCATGCCCATGGTATGCCTTGTTATGAGCCGAGTTACCCGCCTGACTGAGCGCGGGGCAGTGCCGTGCCGCGCGCGCTGGCGAAATTCGACGATGGTGCACTTGTACTTGTGCACAGATTGATGTAGACTAGCTCCACAGGCAAATTTTCCTTTGAGTCTAAACAAAAATTTG
The DNA here is from genome assembly GCF_000002235.5 of Strongylocentrotus purpuratus. Lineage (NCBI taxonomy): Eukaryota > Metazoa > Echinodermata > Echinoidea > Camarodonta > Strongylocentrotidae > Strongylocentrotus > Strongylocentrotus purpuratus. Next base: position 28,321,688 of record NW_022145600.1, on the reverse strand, counting down.
GACAGGCCAGTTTTCGAGTGGTGAGTCTATATCCCCTGTGTGATCATGGCGATTGAGCTACAAGAATTGATCTACAATTCCCCACCTTTACCATTTGATTTACCAAAGTGAACATGAGATGAGAGAGGACCGTTTAGCAAGATAACAGTTTCCCGGCATGACATCGGCATTGTCTTGATAATTTGACGTACTAATACTATGCATTGCAAGGTCGTTTTTCAACTAAATCATGTATTCCAATTGATTAATAATAATAATATAGATCTATGGATTCTTCCTTCCTGGGTACCTGTGGTGATGAAGCATTCACTTCACCTGCTAGACTATTAATTATCTTTTGTACTATGATTCTAAATTTGATAAATAAGTTGGTGCCGGAGTAGCTTGACCAGGAGTAATTATTTATATGTATTATTTATAATTTCTCAAGCACCAAGGTTCCACTTCGACTTATTGACATGTTCATGAAATAATCAATGACTTCATTTTATCCAAAGAGGTGTACATGCAGAATCAACACAATGAGTAGTATAGGAAGTTAGGAACCTTGTGTAAACGCCGTAAACTAACCAGTCTTTGGTAATTTACATTACCGAGACCAACACTGACATCATAATCCAATCTCATTTTCAATTTATCACACATCAGCAGTGAAAAAAGAGAAGACATTGCTCCAACACAATGAGTACCGAGTATAGTAACCTTGCGTAGACGCCGTAAACTAACCAGTCTTTGGTAACATCTCTAACACTGACATACATAATCCGAAGACATTTATAATTCAATCTCATTTTCAATTTATCACACATCAGCAGTGAAAAAGAGAAGACATTGCCAGCCAGCACCATGAGTAATCTACCAATCTCCGGTAACTTCTCCGACACCGAGGATGACGTGGTCGAGGACGAGGATGAGGAGTTGCGCTTCCAGGAGAGCATCAAGAAGGACCTCTTCACCGAGTTCACCTCGGCCACACCCATGAAGATGGCCAGGGTGAGCGTCGCTCACGCCAGGGAACCCATGAAGGTGTACCTCAGAGTCAGGCCATTCACGAATATTGAGATTCAAGACGGAGAGTCACAGGTACATAACTATTATATCAGGGCCCTGTCTTATATAGAGTTGGTATTAATCGCAACGAGATGGGGGACTGCAAACTTGCGACTGATTAGAGGACTTATGATTGATTTGGATCAATCGCAACTCTCTATAAGACAGACCCCAGTAAGGATGAGAGAGACGGGAACTGTTGAAGCTTGTGTGAAAACCAGGTAGAAAATTGAAAGAAAGAAATTAGGGTATTGCTATGTTTTTCTTATCTTTCAATTGGTTGTATGCATGTCCAAACACTGGTTTAAAGGGCAATTAAACTTTTCTAGCAAGTTATATTGGGTAAAGAAATATAACCGGAGAAATATATATATTCTAAGTTTTTGATTAAAAAAAGAAGCTAGCCCCAAGTACAAAGCAAGACATTTTAAAGAAATCATTTTTATATGACACTTCACTAAATGTGCAAATGAGGCACAGAAAAGCATCAAAGTACAGTATCAATTTACAGAGCATGTGCTCTATACATTATGGCTTTCTTATTGATTAATGCACTTCATCTCTGTATAAAAAAAAAATCCCCATCTCTTTACTCAACATAGACTTGAAACAATAATATGGGTGCTTTTCTGAATTATTTATTTATGTTCGGGGGGGGGGGGGGGGGGGCATTTTACAAAACTTGTCATTAGTGACAAATGACAGTTTTTGTTATAAGCTACTGAAATCCTGGCTTCTGATTGGTCATCGGCAGATTTGTCACTAATTTTTGATATTTGTCATTGAAAAAACGCTTTTATGAAACTCCCCCCAGGAGTGTATGGACCAGGAGAACCGCACCACTCTCCTCATGAGGGCACCCAAGAACAGCTTTGCCTTCAAGAGCAGTCAGCGAGGCTTCGGGGAGATGAATCACAAGTTCACCTTCTCCAACATCTTCGACGAAGACACCAGTCAGAAGGTGTTCTTTGACGACACCATGCTGGCCACGGTCAAGGACGTCATTGACGGCCACAACTGCCTGGTGTTCACCTACGGCGTGACCAATGCCGGCAAGACGTACACTATTCAAGGTTGGTATCGCATCTGGGCCCCATTTCACAAATGTGACAAATGACAGTTTTTGTTATGAGCTAGTTATATCCTTGCTTCTAATTAGTTATCAGCAGCGGAATTGTTACTGATTTTTGTCATTGAAAAAAGGTTTTGTGAAATGGGTCCCTGATTTGACCCAATGTAGTTGCACAATGTTTTTCAGAATATCAATCTTGTTGGAGAAGACTAAATGTATTCAATGGTTAGAAACTATTCAATTAGAATATTCTACAGGAAGTTATAAATGTCATTGTAATGATGCTTGTTGATTCATCATTACTATCCCAAAAGAACAAAAGAAAGTCAGTATGCTTTGGTGAGTTTCATTAAAAAAAAGTTAGAAGATGTTGCATCAAGAAAGAAGTCAAGAACCAACTGGGAAGAGAACATTAAGACATGGAATGGAATAATACTGCAAGAGTGTATAATAATTTATAAGAATAGAGGTGTGTGGAAAAAAACTATTCAACCATTGAACTGGGAGTAGAAAATACTGTGAGAGATAGATAATTGTTTATAATGATCACAGAGAAAAATATTAAAATTTTTTTTTTTTTTTTGGGGGGGGGCTACTATTCAAGCTTGCTTGCATGAGAGTAACACTCTTCAATTTGTTTCGCATTGAACTCTATGCAAATTTTTAGGGCTTTTTTATGACCTTCAGGGACTCTTTTGGGCATTTCTGGGGCTCATTCGCCCCGAGCCCCCGTGTATTTTCCCCCTAATTCATCACCTTTTTGTTGGCATTGTAACTAGGTGTTCCACAAGATGGAGGGATTTTACCACGATCCCTGGACGTGATCTTCAACAGCATAGAAAACAGACAGTACTTTTCAAACAGGGTGAAGCCACGCTACTTCTGTGATGTGGTCAAACTCTCCGAGAAGCAGCAGAAGAAAGAAGAGGATGTCAAGTCCAAGCTGCTTGCCCTGGGCAATGTCCCTTCCACCGGTGCAGCAGATCAGGTAGCGGATCTTATGTCTTAGATACAGTGCGTCCCAGAAAAAACTAAACCAAGTGTTATCGATGTTTTTTGATAGGCCTTAATCACAATTATAATTAATAAATGACACATATTTGTACAGCTTAAATCCTCTTCTTTCATTTGATGCAACTCATATTATGCATATTTCACGCATGAGTGATTACAAACATTTTGAAGAGAGGGTACCAAAAAGTCATTTAGGGAGCTGTATCTGAATTTCAAGTAGAACATTGCATTGTTGATTTTCTGCCCTTTCAAATGACACCTCAGTCAGGAATAATGAGCGAGGAATTAACAAAGTTCTGTTTGTTTAAAGTATTGCTTGCATTTCCATAAATTGATTAAACAAATTCGTTTTCACTGGCTGCCTGCCGTAGCGACAAACAGGGTTGACAAAAGACTTATCTCCGTTTCGTTGACGAGCAGCCACGGGTTTTTTTGGACGCACTGTACAGGCACTTGTCGTGGGAAACAAAAATTTATCAATGCGTATTAAAGTCATATTCTTGCCCTTTGCAGCAGAACTTTTTTCGTCTTCCATTTTTGGCACGATGCAGGTAAATGTGTCCCATAAGACATATGTGGACCTTATGTCTTTTATCCAGTTATCTGATCAAATTTCTTAAACTATCTTTCGTGCACCACAACTTGAGAATATTTTGGTAATTCAATTATCTTAGATATGATGTTTGAAAATCGAAATTGCTTTCTAAGATCTTTATGCAAGAGTCTCATCATCTGTCTTTGCTAGTTATCAGGGTTGTTACTGATGTTACTGATGAACAAGTTAGGTTTGTTAGTAGCTGTTACACAAGGAAAAATATTTATTTTATTTTCTTATTGACAACTCTTTCCTGCAGACGACGATGTTAGAGGGTGAGAGCATGATGGAGGATAGCCTGAACACGGACCTATCGCGGGCTTCCTATTCCGCCAGCAATGACGACACACAGGACTCGTCCAAACTCTCAGAGAGTAAGATGTCTACTACAAAAGACTTTGAGGGTAAGAGTTTAAAGGCATCATTTAACAATGTTAAATCTGAGATGCATGGCCCTACGTATTATAACTGTCTGTGATATGGTGTAATAATGAAGCCCTAAAAAAATTGCGCTTCAAAATGATCATGAAGTGCCTCAAAAAAAGTAAAAAAATTTGAGCGACCGGTATTACCATACTCATTTTCCTCAATAGACTGTAGTGTTTTAAAGACCGTTCGGAAAATGACAATTAAAAAATTTGATTTCCAATCATAAATATCTTGATAATCAGACAGTGTAAAAGTCATGGGATTCCTGACTGACCTAACGGTTTATAATTATGATAAGAGCATGAGCTAAATCAAGGATTTTGTTTCAGAATCTTGAGGCAATTAATGATACCTGGTCACTTTAACCTATCCTCTACTACAGCCTTGAGCAACCAGACATTCCTAGACGAGGTCAACGCCCGCATCCCGGACGACACCGTCGTCAACGTGGACGCGCAGGGACCCGTCAAGTTCAGCATCTGGATCTCCTTTGCCGAGATCTACAACGAGTACATGTACGACCTCCTGGAGCCGCTACCCAAGGAGAAGAAGATCAGACGACAGGCCCTCAAGCTGGCTGAGGACAAGAACGGCAGCATCTACATCAAGGGTATGCTATCCATCAATTGAGAACAACGGTAATAAGGATGTTACTGGTTTTCAACATTTTAACAAACTTCCAAGAAAAAATATGATATTTTCTTATCAAGGGTATGCTATCCAATCAATTGAGAACAACTGAAATAAGGATGTAACTGGTTTTCAACCATTCAACAAACTTCCAAGAAAAAATATGATATTTTCTTATCAAGGGTATGCTATCCTATCAATTGAGAACAACTGTATTATAAAGGTTGTCACTGGTTTTCAACCTTTTCAACAAACTTCAACGAAAAAATATGAACTTTTCTTTTATTAAATCAAAGAAGACCAATCTTTAATAGATAGGATTATTCCAGATCAAGCCAGTCATCAACACACAGACAAATAGCTCTTCTTATTTTTTTTCTGAAAAAAATAGTACTGCATTTTGGTACCAATATGATTTTTTACTACACAAAAATAGGAAATCATGCCAGTAAATAATGGGGACTTGTGCCTTGCATTCAACTGAAATTTTCTCCATAGCAATGAAAAGCATGATAATAAAAGCATGAGATTTACCTCCCCCCCAAAAAAAAAAAATAAAAAAAAAAAAAAAATAGCACTATCTATACTAGGTAGGTGATTAGCAAAGGTCTGTTGATCCAATCAACCAGTCCTTTTATATCTACCTGTTTCAAAATTTAATCTTCAGATTATGTATTATTACACATTGTATTTTTCATATCCTCTGTATAGGACTGAAGCAGATCCAAGTCAATAATGCAGATGAGGCCTATAGGGTTCTGAAGATAGGTCAGAGAAACCTCAGCATCGCAGCTACCAAACTCAATCACTGCTCCAGTAGAAGGTAAACAAAGGCAGGACTTTGTCAAGAATTCTCAGGACTTTAATAACCCTTTTTTATTGCAACCATATTTTATCTGCCTCTCCATCACCTTGACTGAAGACACACTTAAAAGCCTCTTTACATATGCTGAAGTAAACAGTCAGGGTTTACTGCCGATCTTTAAGCATACCATGCTTCACATTTTGTATCTTCGGACTACCATTACACAATAATTTTTTTTCTCCCAAGAATTTGTGTACGATTTCCACTTTATGTGCTACTGAATCTAAAGCACTCTAATGCTTGATCACCTTTTAAACTGCTATTGAACAGCCATCGATCTTTAATCAAATGATGTACATGTACTGTGCATATAATTTTTGATAGATGGTAAGCTAGATTACATTTCTCATATGGAGTACCGATCACTCTACCTAAACACCATATGAAATGCAGTGTAATTTTTATTTAATATTTTTGAATCAACAAGAATTTTTAACTTGTTATAAAACATTTTAGTATTCATATCTAAGTGTTAATTGTGGTATTTCTCATTTTTCAGTCACTGCATCTTCAGCATTAAGATTTTAAGAGTTGTAGACGTTGATGACCCTCATGTTGCCAGAGTCAGCCAGTAAGTACCTAAAATATACTTTTTGAAAACATGTATTACTTGCGAAACATTTTTCCACTTAAGAGTACTGTTATCAAATATTTGCATCGATGCATTTTCTTTCCACATTGAAATGGACTTTGATTATACATGTACCTGTAGATATTGTGAGTTTTATATTGTCATTTGTTTTCTACAAGAAAGAAAAAAATCTTTGTGACTATAAAGCTGCTCTTTTAGAATCATTTTCTGCAAAGCATGTAGGCAGGGCTTTGGCCTGGCCCCCAGCTTTGAATTTTGGACCACCAAAATGTTGAAATTTAATCTTATGTAAGCGAGCCCTACATATTTCTATCCAGACAACTTTTGGAGAAAAAAATTAGTATGGATTGAGTCCTGACAAATTGAATCACATTGTCTCTCTTTTGTTAGAAAGCCCTTTTAATCCAAAGAATTCTAAACCATACATGTATATATGCCTTATTTTGACTCATTACCATAATGCTACCTGGAAGACCTAGTGGCAGCAAATGAGAAGGCTTTTCAGTGTGCAAGAGCCTGGCAGAACATTTGAGCTCAGATGATGGACACGAAAGAAGATTACCAATGAGACAATAAGATTGATTCATGACATGTGTCTTGTGTTATCTCAAATTAATGAATATCCCCCTCTCACCTTGTATTTATTCATTCCAGCCTCTCATTCTGTGATCTTGCTGGATCCGAGCGCTACACTCGTACCCAGAACACGGGAGACAGACTGAAGGAGGCCGGGAATATCAACACCTCCCTCTTGACCCTTGGAAAGTGCATCCACGCTCTGCGGTACAACCAGAACCATCCAAAGTAAGTCTCACTAAAACAGTATCAATTGTCTTTTTATTGCTGTTAACAGAGCTGCCAACCATTACAATTTTCCCAGAATTATTCTGATTTTTCTCCAAATTTAAAAAAATATTTTTGTACATACCGCACGTCAAACAACTGCCCTTAAATGTTGATCTGGACCCTGTCTTACAAAGAGTTGATATCAATCGCAACTATGTACATAAGATATAGGAGACTGCAAACTTGCGATTGATTGGAGAACTTACGATTGATTTGGATCGATCGCAATTCTTTGTAAGATGGGGCCCAGATCACAAATTCAATAGAAAATCAAGGTTAAAACATACTTGAAGAAAAAAATATTATCAAAAAGAATGAAACGCTGATAATACCCCCCCCCCCCCCAAAAAAAAAAAAAAAAAAAAAAAAAAAATTACTTGTAAATATAATATAGATCCTAATATGGATAAAACAGCATTAGAATGGACATTTCTGCATTGGAAGTGTGTCGTGCGTGGTTGAAAGTTCTAATGAATTACTTCTTTTTTTGCCATCATGGTTCCTTTATTTTGGTCGCTGAAGGTTGGCAGCTCTGTGTTAATGCACTTTAGCTTTATTTTTGTTTTATTTTTTTTTGACAGGGATATCAGTTCCAGACTTTGCCTAGATTATGGTCCTAGCACCTCTCTCTTCAGGCTCTTACTGGATTTGTTTTGTTGAAATATAAGAGGCTCCAACTCCTATCTGCCTCTTTTCAGGCTATTGGGTACAGCCAAATAGTATCCTTGTTTTCATACATCCACCTTGCAGAGAACACCACAAAAAGGTGCTGGAGATTAAGAACAAACTGAATTTCAATTAATCAATTGTTGTGGTGCCCCTTCTCTTTCAAGAATACAAGACCACCTTTCCAATTTGTAAGGTGCCAATCAAAGTGACCATCACCCCTGACCCTCACCTCCTATTCAATTATATCATTCCATAAGTGGCCTCCCCCCCCCCCCCCCCCATTCCACAGAGTTCTAATTCTAGGCCTGGAACTTTATTCTATCCTACTCCTTTGTGCAGAAGTAATCCTTGAATATAGCCATTTCTAACCACGTTCCTTAACATTTCTTTCAGGGTGCATCCAAAGATCATCCCGTTTCGCGAGAGCAAACTGACTAGACTCTTCCAGAGTTTCTTCCTTGGCAAGGGCAAGGCTTCCATGGTTGTCAATGTCAACCAGTGTGCATCGGGATTCGATGAAACCATGCATGTCCTCAAGTTCTCAGCTATTGCCAAACAGGTCAGTGGCAAAGATTTGTGTAAAATATTACGTTTTTTTTTGCCATGAGTACGGAAGTACATTTTTTGTATGTTTTGTAAAAGATTTTTAATTAAAAACAAATAATTATAAATTGATGTTTTTCTTAATTTCCGATCATGGGCATTGTTTTGTATGTGAATTATGTACCTATGTCTTCAAAGGATGCACGTAAGACGGGGATACGGGGCCTCGATTTCGCTCAAACTTTTTTTGATTGGATCATCTGATTTTTCTGCTTCTATTTGAAAGTAAGTTATTGCTGGAGTGAACTTGCCCTTTAATTACATTCAAGTTTGTAAGCTGTAAGTACAGGGAATGCAGCTGGCATTAATCATATTTGCGTTTAAACATTCCTGAAATCGATGCCATACTGACATTCTATTCATTAGCCATTACTCAATACAATATTCATGGTACCAAATCAGGGATGCCAATTTTCAGGCAATAGGCTCATTCAGGCCCTGGTGAGTTATTTTCAGACCATAGTTTCAGCTTTTTTGTGTACAAAATAGCTCATTCTAGGTGATTTTCAGGCCCTCTGATCACTTCTAACTGGCATCCCTGACCAAATGCAAATTCATTAGTTCAATTAATTCAAATTGTAACCTAGGTAACGACCGTCACTTCAAAACTGGATAACAAGTGGAAGGAACCTCCTGCTAAGAAAGCTAAACGGCCTCTACGGAACGTCTCCCTGGCTCTGAACCAGGCCCTGGACTGCAAGGTCAAAGGTCAAAGGCCGTCGGTGCCGTGGGCGACCCCTGGCACCATCGCCCAGGTGATGAAGGAGACCGGTCACGTGGCTTCCATCGAGGATACAGTTTTTGAGGAGGATGAGGAGGAGGAGGAAGAGGAAGAGGAAGAGGAGGATAGTGAATCAGATGTAGCCGACACTCCGGTAGCTAAGAAGAATGAGAACACTTCCAAGGTGAGACAAGTGAAGATGTGGCTGATGGAAACAAGTATCACATTTTCTTGACCAAATGCAAAGGTAGCTCCCGTTCCTAAAATGTTAACAGAAATCTGTATCGCATTTCTAATATACCAGTTTACTTACATATTAAAAATTTTATACAAAAAATTGTTCTTGAAAACTTGAAGGTCTCCCAGAGGCTTGCCCAACTTAGCAGCAAGTAATTGATGCAAACCGGATTCTCAGTATTGTTTGTAGTTCATTTGATGAATAACAGGTTAGTGGAATAACTCGTCACTAGGTCCCCAGGAAAGAAACATCCATAAATTTGAATATGTTAGTGCACCGGTCTATTATATATTACTGATAGCAGCATTTGTAGTGATTCTAAATCACCTATCCCTTAACTCTTACTGTACTGGGGGGGGGGGGGGGGGCCTCCCAGCTCAAAATAGCCCATTACAGTCAGCAGGCCTGATAAAAACCCGATTTAAATTGGTTTCCCTGATTATTTTTTTTCTCGATTTTTTTTTCTTCCCGATTTAATTTTTTTTTTTTTTCCCTCTTTTACCCTGATTTTACAGATTTCCCCATTATTTTCTCTAATATTCCCTATTTTTCCCCAATTTTCTTACTCAAAAGGGGGGGGGGGGGGAATGTTGCTAGATGCCATTTTTTCCCAGCGAATCCTCTTCTCTTTTTTTTTTACCTAAGGGGGCGTGGTTGAGGGGAAACAAAAAAACTTTTTTTTTAGTGCTCACTATCACCCCTTAGTAAGGGTTTAAATACAGTATTTACCGGCGTAAAGGCCGCAGTATTTTTGGAAGAGAAAATATCAAAAAGTCGGGGTACGGCCTATGCGGCGAAAGAGTAAAAAAAAATTTAAAAAGTAAGTCAAAACCAACACGAAATTCACATATGGGACTAGATCTACGAACGTTACAATAACTATACATTTCCACACATCTTACCGACAATTTTATCTTGGATTGTTGACATAAAGACGAAAATAAACTTCCAAAAACAATATCTGCCGATAGATCTTGATCTAAGTTCGTGCCAATGCATTGCAAAAGTAAAAGAAGGGCCCATTTAACGGAGCTGCCGCGAAGCATTTAGCACGCGAAGTCGCTATTTTGAATCCATTTCAATACACAAGAGAGAGGCGCAATGTATACATCACAGAAAACTCCATATGCTAGCATCAGTGCAGCATGGCCAAGCGGTCTAAGGCGCTGATTTTAGTCATATCAACATTTGAATGCAAGAGATCAAATCCCGGCTTTGACAAAAAAATTTTTTTTTTTTTTTTTCTTGAGCGGTCTTAGGCGGTGATTTTAGTCACATCAACATTTGTACGCAAGAGATCAAATCCCGACTTCGACAATTTTTTTTTTTTTTTTTTTAAATGTCAAAATCGAGGGTGCGGCCTATACGGCGCTGCGGCCTTATCGCCGGCAAATACGGTAAATATATTCCTTTTTTCCCTCCTTCTCTTCATTGTATATACAACAGATCCAGAAAGAGCTAATGGCCGTCATTGACATACTGAAGCAGAAGCTGGTGGATGAGAAATCTGAGAAGTTCTACCTGGAGACTAAGATCAGGGAAGAGGTTTGCCAGGAGATGGCTGATCAGCTGGTAGAGATTGAGCAAGACTACAAGTAAGTAGTATACAAAGTATGCGTTGAATGAATGACAAATGCCCCCGCAACCATTTTTCCTATCAAGTATAGTCAATACTAACCATTATTATCTATGTAAGGCTTCCAAGAGGTACAGTAAATCAGTGTTTCCAATATTTTTAGCGCAGTACACTCATGACATTGTTCTTACCTTGCCTGTCATATCTATATTTTTTAAAACTTCATACCTGTTTTCCATACATTATACTTGATTTGAAATCTTATTTTTGTGCGTGTAATATACGCTTATACGCTTGTATTTAAAATAAAAACAAATTAATTTTTTTGTTGTTGAAGTAAATGTGGAACTAATAAACTTCAAACTTCAAGGCCATCCAATATTATATAAATATTACCTCTCGTTACCAGGGACAAAGTTACTTACTTTGGTTTTTGCTTTGGTATCACTTGTATGACCTTTTATGCCTGGTTGCTAAGCAGAGTTCTGGAATCAAATTTTTTGTCAACGTTTGATAATTTTCATAAAAATGTTGAAATGCTTGTTCTACTTTTGTCCTGATTATACAGTGAACGGCTGGAGGAAGATAAGCAACGAGCCGAGGAGGTTTACGAGAAGCGTCTGGAGATCTACGCCAAGTCCGTCAAGAAGACGCGCAAGAGGGAGCGCAACGATGGGGACGCGGCGTCTGATGCGGCCGAGCAAGTTTCCATCTCTCTTCTAGCCGCTGAGCAGAACAAAGTCAGGGTAAATATAAAGATGTTGATAGTGATGATTATAATGATGATGAGGGTGATGATTGTGATGTTGACAATGATTGACAGCTACGATAATTATGAAATACAGAATGGTAACCTCTTCTGGATTTTTTTTCTCTGTCTTTTTTTTTTTGAGGGGGGGGGAATACAGATATGTTCCTAAGAATGATGATAACATAACATATTGTGGAATGCATATCACAGAACACATACATGTCCCTAAAGAATGCAAGTACCGTAACTAACGGTGTATAAACCGCCCTCGTGTATTAACCGTACCCCTCTTTTTCGCCCTTAAAAAAAACAGAAAAAAAAAACAACCTTTTTGCCGACTTTGTCGGCAGCAAGCCAGGTCCGTGTTAAAAAACCCACGCGGGAAGGCCTTTCACTTAACTGCGAGGTGCAGCTGAATTTGTAAGATCATTGATGTAAATTTAAAAAACAGTAAAGGACCTAGGATAGAACCTTGTGGTACGCGGTGTAATAGAAGAAAAATTGAAGGAATTATTATTATAAACTACATATTGAGATCTATCAGAAAGATTACTTTCAAACCAAGATGACAGACAAATTCGAGTGTTGTTCTAGTTTCCGAGTGGTGATTCAACACACCGATAACTGAGCTGGGAGACATTGCCAGGCATAGCGCCAGGTGGAGGGGAATAAATCAAAACTTTAATAAAACATAATTTTTGTTGTTTTTTTTGTTTTGTTTTTGTTTTGTGTATCGTGTATAAACCGCACCCCCGACTTTGAATTCATTTCGGCGGCAAAAAGGTGCGGTTTATACACTGTTAATTACGGTAGTGAAATACAAAACGTGCTGAAACGACTGATACACAGATTAAGCAGGACACATCTTCAAGCCCCTTTTTACTGTTGGAAGCATCTGTGAAGAGAGTTTGATTTTATCAAGAATGTCACTTTTTAATAACATATAGTCTTCCTGTTCTGTATTTCTATCTATACATTGACTTTCATTTATATTTATCTACTTCTTTGATAGGATCGCAATGCACAGATTGAAAAGCTGACTTCCGACCTGGAGTCAACTGAAAATTCTCTGAGAGACTTTGAGGATCGTATGCACAATGAAGTAAGACATATCTTCTGAAACGATTTATATGTACAGCTAGAAAGGTTCATTTTGGTCTTCACCTTGTTTGTTCCAAATTTATTTTTGCTCCTCTTGTCATCTTAACTGGTGTGTGTTTACATTTATAATTACCTGACCCACTGCTTGTATAATGTTGTCTATATAGCTCAGGTTGAGTTTGGACATATATCAAGATCAAGAATTTAACAATGTGTTTGATCACGTTTTCATGCCACATGTGAATTTGGAATACACTCTTGATAGAGCAAAAAATAGAGACAAGGTTTCTTAAATTGTGACTCAAGTTATTTTTTCCCAGTCACCCCGAATGCCAAAAAGCTGTAGTGGTATGAGGGTTCTAGGGCTAGTCAGTTGAGAAACATATGAAGATTTCTTGTGCATGGCCATTATATTTTACAGATTGATGATCACGCACCAAGTTGCCTCATCAGACATATCAAAGATATTTCGTAGCACCCTTCATTTCCACCTGTCATATCAAGATTTTCTGAAAATCAGAGAACTTCTGATATACCGTATGTCTCTTTACAATAATAATAATAATAATATTCCGCTTTGATTTAGCACCCAATACATCCACACAAGCGCCTTACAGATATATTATTACCCCGGTCATCGGATTCAGGCTTACCCGCACACAATGTATGCACATTTTCCACTCCCTGGGGAGCACGTCAGTTTCATTTTTCTTGTGTAATTTGCAGGCTACTGAGCTGAACAAAACAATTGCTGATCAGAAGAAATGTATTGCAGAGAATGAATCAAAGGTCAGCAGTCGCGAGAAGGAATTTACGGATAGTAAAGAGGCTCTGCAAAATATGGTAAAAACTTTTTACAAAATAAAATTAACTCTTACAGTTTAGTCTATATGAATAGTAGAGGATATGATTTTGGAAACATGTGTCTATTTTACTTCTGTTTCAAACAAATTTTATCAGAGCAGCATTTTCCCCCCTTAGATGTATATGAAGCTTTTATTTCCTCCTAATATTTGAAATAAAAAGCAACTCAACTATTTAGGAAATAAGTACATGTTAATTTCTTTAATAAATTATTGAGTGTCATTCAAATTGAGTCAAGACTTTATTAATGTTTTCAGGTATAGTAGCTTTGATTTCCCCCAGATATTTGAATCTAAAAAATAAACTTGACTTTTTAGGAAATAAAAATATGTTTATTTCTTTTTAATCTTTTAAGTGGCATTCAAATTGAGTCAAGACTTTGTTGATGTTTTGTGACAGCCTTAAAGACTGCAAATTCTTTTCTGAATTCTGAAATAACATAGATTTTCCCATTACACCAATTTGTGTTTTTCACCATATTTCTGTCTAGATTGATGAATTAAAAAGAACCATCGTAGAACAGAAGCATAGACTTGTAGAGCAAGAACGAGACATCAATTCACATGAGAAGGAAGAGATGGGAGATAAAGAGTCCCTTCAAGAACAGGTTTGTTTAGACTGATGGCATGGAAAGTCTTTTAAGCCCCCCCCCCCCCCCCCCCCCCCCGAGAAAAAGGCAACAAAATACAATGGCAGAATGTAAAGAGTAATGTGCGTCATATTTCTGTTTCCAATAAATAAGCAGCTTTTGATGAGTAGTCTTTGCCACATAGGACTAATTCTTTCTTGCCCCCATTTGATATGTATGTACCTATTAAATGTGTTTTATTGAGCTACTGATGTTTTTTTTTTTATGGCTGTTAACCATGTCTTGGATGAACGAAACACATTGATGTTTAAAAAAATTGTATCTTTTGTGCAACTGACATTTGTTATCTTTTATTCAAAGCAACTTGCCTTTAGCAAGGGTTTTCCTTCAGCATGCAATATTGTTTTTTTATTGGTAGAAATTTCAAAATAATATTTCACTTCAAACTTGCGATTTCGTTTTCAGATTTCGGAATTGAACAAGACCGTTGCCAATCAGAAGAAATGTCTTGAGGAGAAAGAGGCGTGGTTTAGCTGTCGAGAGAAGGAGCTAACGGAGAGTAAAGATGCACTGCAAAAACAGGTATGGGGTCTGAGTTCAAAACTTGAGAAAGAAAGTGGTATATTTGTGGTTCAAAGAAAATCAATTTATCATCTGTTTGAACCCAAAAGGGAGTTATCTCGTACCATTTCACACAGACTAAAAATCCTTCTGTTTCCAAAAGATCAATTTTAAATTCAATTTTATGTATCAACATGATGGAAAAGGGCTTGATTTAAACTCAGCTGAACATCATGTGCATATTTGAGTGAAATGTTAAAGAAGACAGTTTCCAAGAAAATAAAATTATCTCAAAGATTAAATGAGCATTTGTAATGTGGATTTTAAATTAGAAGGTTTTATAATGATTTTTTTTTTTTTTTTTTTTTTTAAAGAAGAAAATAAATTGGAGAGTGGCACTAAACCTAAGCCAGGAGATGTACTTCTGTGCAAAACTTTGATTACAATACAAATGGTTCTCCTTGGCTTTCTTTGCTTGCAGGTTGAAGAACTGAGCCAAACAATTAGCGAGGAGAGAGAGAAGGGAAGAGAGATAATGGAGAACAATGAGACTATTCTGGAACAGGTTGGTTACCTAATCATTAATCAATTAAAATCAAAATATTGTCTGTTTTGAGCCATAAGGGTGTTACACAATTTTACACAGAGTTAAAAAAAAAAAATTTTGGTTCCAAAAGGACAATTTAAATTCGCTTTTTAAAATTTTTTTTTTTTTTAAAATCAACGTGATGACATGATGGAAAAGAGCATGATTTAAATTCAGTTGAAAATCATGTGCATTTTGCGAGTAGAATGTTAAAGAAGACAGATTCTAATTTTAATACCGATGGTCCTTCTTGGATTCTTTGCTTGCAGATGGAAGAACTGAACCAAACCGGTAGAGAAAATAAAGAGGCTTTCACACAGATGGAGAAAAAAGTGAGCTCACGTGCAAAGGAAGAAAAGGAAGTCAAAGAGGCTCTCCAGAAACAGGTTTGTTACCTAATCATTACCAGGGAATAGTTCCACGAAATTTCCATAAGTACACGTTCACTGATATCCTAAATAAAAAGTGTGCATTAAAATTAGAAATTGTTAGCACTCGGTTAGACACAGGATCATTTATATTTCTAACATTAGGGAAAATGGACACGTCATACATATCCAGCATTAGTATAATCATTTTGGATTTGCGTTGACAATTCTATACTATATGTTTAATGTATAACATGAATTCTCTTCATAAACTGCAATGTTTCCAATATATTTATTTATTTTTATTTTTTTAATATTTAAATATGAGCAATGTGTTACTGTTCTTTTTTTTCTTCTATTTTACAGATATGTGAGCTGAATCAAACAATTGCAGATCTAAATGACTGTCTGAATGAGAAGGAATCAGAGATCAGCTCTCAAGAGAAAGAGATTTCAGACACCAACGAGACAGTGCAGAAGCAGGTATGTTTCATTCCAGATCTACCTTAAAAATGGATTCAAATTTACTGTAAATTGTTATTATTATTTTTTTAACGAATGTTTGATAATACTTTGAAATTTACCACAGTATACATATGCAATGTAAGTTACATTTTTCCATAGTTGATATTACATCCGAGTATTGAGTGATGATTTCAAGAAATGTAATTTATATTCTTTTTCATAAATACAATAGGGCCATTCAAATCGAGACAGATACTGTTCTTTTTTTACCTCTTATCAAAGAATTTTGTTTTGTTGCTTGTGTCATAATTTTCCTGATATTGTTTCGTGTGTACACTGTAGATTGCGGACCTAAATAGCAACCATTGAAGAGCAGAAAATAAAGCATGACATTTCTGTACTATATATTTACTCTATCACATGATTTCTCTCCATGTTCCCAATTCTGTATTTAAAAAATATGAACATTTTAATAATGTTCTGTCTTCCTTTTCAGATTTGTGAGCTGAATCAATTAATTGCAGATCAAAATAACTGTCTGAAGGAAGAAAAAACAAAGATCGATGCTCAAGAAAAAAGGATTTCAGACATCAAAGAAACATTACAGAAACAGGTGTGTTTGACTCAAGATCTACCTTAAAAAAATTATTTAAATTTACTGCAAAGTTTTTATGTAAACAAAATTTAATGTAAGTTTTTCCTTAGTTGATATTACGTCAGAGTGTTGAGTATTAATTTGAAAAAAAAGTGATCTAGATCCATTTTTATGAATACAATGGACCATTTAAATTGAGACAGATTCTGTTCTTTTGTATCTCTAATCAAACAAGTTTTCTTTACGTTTGTCACAATTTCTTGTGTAGATTGTGGACCTAACCCAAACCATAAAAGAGCAGAAAGAGAAGCTTGTAGACAGGGAGACAGAAATCAGTGCACATGAGAAGGAGCAAGTGGAAGGAAAAGACTCTCTTCAAAAAGAGGTTTGTGACTTAATTGTTACCCTAAGGATTAGGAACGTACTTACACCAACAAGACCAAGACCAGACCAAACCAAAATACAGTCAAACCTGTCTATAGCGACCGCCCAAGGGAAACATAAAAAGTGGTCCTTGTAGACAGGTGGTCTTTGTAGACAGGTGGTCTTTGTAGACAGGTTCCTTTAGTACACGTTTCAATGAGAAACCATTTTCAAGGGAAACAAAAAAATGTGGCCTTTGTAGACAGGTGGTCACTAAAGCAGGTTTGACTGTACAAGATTACTGTTACCTACAAGTGGCTTAGAATCGGTCAGTGTGGAATGGTGTGGTTTGGTGATGTGACCAAGGAAAAACGACCTCACACTTTCACTGCCTCCAACTTTAGCACTGTTGTATAGTACTAATCAGGCCTGATAAAAACCCGATTTAAATCGGTTTCCCAATTTTTTTTTTTATTTATTTCCGATTTTTTTTTTTCTTCTTCCTTCATCTTCCAGATTTTTTTTTAAAATTTTTTTTTTTTTAACCAGATTCCCCCCCCCCCCTATTTTTTCCCCAATTTTCTTACTCAAAAAGGGGGAATGTTGTTAAAAGCCATTTTTTCCACGCGAATCCTCTTCTTTTTTTTACTCAAAAGGGGGGGGGGGGGGGGGTGTGGTTGAGGGGAAAACAAAAACACTATTATTTTTTTTAGTGCTCACTATCACCCCCGACTATAAATGGACTTCGATCTCCATATTCAAATGGTGAATGGACATGTGTTGTTGAGAAATTATGAAATACAACAATTCTATTCAATTCAAATAATTGTATTCACGTAATCCAATCAAAACTTTTAAAAGGAGTAATAATGCAATTAGAAAAAAAGGAGAGTTGTCAGCCATATCATTTTCCTTTAATTCTTCCAACTACTTTAATAGCAGTGCAACTGTCTTATTAATTATATCATTTCCTCTCCAATCAGAATTTGATGACTTTGTTGACTGTTTATAGATTTCTGAGCTGAAAAGAACAATTGCTGATCTAGAGAAAAGTCTAGAGGAGGAAGAGGCCAAGTCCAGCACTCAGGAGAAGCTGCGTTTAGAGAGTAAAGAGACGCTGCAAAAACAGGTATGCTAGCTGTCGATTTAGACATTTCAAGAAAGCCAAGTAAAATATTTTTGCATTAAAGGTACTACGTCCCATTTGCATCCAACATCGAATTCTGTAGAACTTTGCAGGAATTATGAATATTACTATATTTATTATAGTTTTTTTATTCAGCAAAAACAAAGAAACTCATTGAATACAAAACATATATAATAGTCACATGGATGCTAGGAAAAGAAAAAGATTAACTAAATCCTATCTGTGAAATTTAAACGTTAGCAGTGTCCTGGTATTAAAATTATGCAGACACCATCAAATTCCAGCGCAAGATTCTTTTGTGTAAAAAATTATCGCAAAAAATATAGAGGGGGGGGGGGGGGCTCCTAAGGGGCAGGGTGCCATGTTGTATAATTCAGCCTGCATTTGTTTCATTTTCCTTTCCAGTACCAGTGCCTATTTCCCCATTCTCAGCTCAATTATTGTGTCACATTGTTGTCAGATCAATGAACTAAATGGAAGGCTTTTTCAGATATGGTGCGATAAACTGCATGCGTCTTAAATGAATGGCAACTGCGTGTCATGAAAGACTTGAGCGCATCCACTGGGCTCTTTGTTATCAGGTTCAGAAATCTGAAGTGCATTGTACTTTATGCCATCGTGAAAAACAGCAGCGTTTTTTGCGGCATCATATCGGTAGGATGCCACCGTTATTGTTGGTCAAACAGTTTTTGAGCATCAAGTTACTCCTGCCTGGAATGCTCCCCAGGGAGTGGAGATTGTGCACACAGTGTGTGCAGACAAGTATTGAATCCAGTGACCGGGGTAATAGTATATCTGTAAAGCGCTTAGAGACAGCGTAGATGTATTAAGCGCTATGTAAAAGCGGAATATTATTATTATTATGTCATCGTGAAAAACCACAGCGGTTTTTGCCACGTTATTTCTGAATGAGCCTTTACAGAGCATAATCATAGTATTTTAGAGAGAGAAACAGAGATCAGCAACCATGGGAAGTAAATGGAAGGAATAATTTTATTTCATAGTTTCATTTTTCCTAAGTACATCATTCCCTTTCTGTTGGAAAAGATGAGAACTATGTCTTGATCTGATAAATTGTTTTTATAGATTTCTGAGCTTGAAGGAACAATTGAAGATCAGAAGAAATGTCTTGCAGAGAATGAAGCAAAGTTCAATGCTCAAAAGAAAGAACTTACGGACAGCAAAGAATCCGTGCAAAAACAGGTACATCAATTATTTCCTTTACGAGTTATATTTGGACCCAATGTATTGATTTAAAAAAAAAAGAGGCTATGTAGCATGATTGAACAGTTATTAAGGATATATTGACTGCTTTGAGAGGCATAGTGGTTTCTATAGGGTCAAGGGAAACTCACAACCTGCTATGACCCCAAGGCGCTTGCGCCGCGGGGTCATAGCAGGTTGTGAGTTTCCTGAGACCCTATAGAAACCACTATGCCTCGAATATTAAAAGCAGTCAATATATATTTTATATACCGAAAAAAAGGAAAATGTTGACTCACCCATTTAGGTTTCCATCTCTTTGAAGTCATGAATATTAACACCAACAATAACTTGTGTACAGTATGAAATCCAACAAGCTGTGCTACAGTAGAACAGGGAATACCAAACACGTTTACACGAACAGTAACTTTTGTACAGGATGATATCACCAACAAGCTGTGCTCCAGTAGCTGTGTCCTCCATTTTGCCTCTTTATTGACAAAAAAATGGAAACAAAAAACCCCAGTATTTTGCGATCGAGACTAGTACACAAAATGGCGATCGGTCGTCTGCGCTGCGTGGATTGGTAGATTCGTCGCCTGAATGCAGCGACCGAAATCGAATTGCACTCAAACACCGTTAACGGTATTGCGCATCGGTCATCGCACAAAAGAAACTTATACGGTAACACGTAAACCAAAATGGGGATCGCAGCAAAATGACGTCACGTTTCACAGCCATGGAAAAAGTGCTATGAAAAATGGATATAAACCGGTAATGCCGGGAAAAATGACTATGAATTTCAATTAGCGGGCATGGTTAAGAACATGACTGCATTTTCAACCAATCAGAAGACAGGATTAGTAAAGAATCTTAAAATGAGGTATATAAATTTATATATATAATGTTATACAATTATTGATATAAGCCATCTGTTTCCTTTCACCATATCTTTTTTAGATTGATGACTTAAACAAAATTACTGTAGAACAGAAACAGAAGCTTGCAGAGAGGGAGACAGAAATCAGCACACATGAGAAGAAGCAAGTGGAAGGAAAAGAGGCTCTTCAAGAACAGGTTTGTTATCTAATACAGTACATATTTTAGCATCAGAGAAGGTTTTAAATGAAATTCAGGCAGCAGCCTGCATAAGTTTTCAGTTGTAACAAATTTGTCCATATGTGACCCTATATTTGGTCTTGTGTATAGTTCAGGTGTTTATTTTGGGGTTCAAAATAGTTGAATTATAGTTAAAAATGAAATAAAACAATAAAATACATACAGTTAAAAAAACATAAGAAATACGTAAGAAATTATCAAAATAATAGATAACATAAGAAATAACCTGGCTCTTCAAATTTTTGTTGTTGTATTATTATCCCAAATGATCTAAAGAATATTGTAGTGAAAACTAATGTTTAAATATGAAGAATATATGATTTATGGGTTTTAAAAAAATGTGAATTTTATTACCTTCTTTGCATACATGTAAGTTACCTTAAATATGCAAATAAGTGAATATTTAAAAAAAAATTAAAATTACCATAGTAATCTATACACTTCACTTGACATGCATGAACAAATTTTGCGGAGATCATGGGGGGGGGGGGGGGCCTTAGAAGCCCGCCCCCCCCCCCCCCCCCCCCCCCAGGCTATGCAGATTCAAAATAGCCCAGGCTAGATAGGGGTGAACAAAGGTTTTATAGTTTGGATTTTAATCAGGAAAAATTGTCCATTTTCTTTGAATGACATTCAACTGAATACATGAATTCTCCATTCTCTGGTTGACCATCAGATCGAAGAGCTCAAGACTGTGGTCGATGTACAAAAGGACCAACTCTGCAAGAAGACCGACAGGATAGACACGCTCGAGAGAGAACTGGAAGTCAGGCAGATCGTCCTCGCCGAGAAGGTATAATTTAGAGCCTCCTTTCAGATATGGGGCCACTTGATTACCTAAGCGTTTTGCTTGAGAGAAATTTGAGGTCTGGAACACAGGCCTGATAATTACCAGATTTTTTTTGCTACTCGATTTTACCCCTATTTTCCCAATTTTCTTACTCAAAAGAGGGGAATGTTGTTAAATGCCATGATTTTTTTTAAAGAAACCTTTTTTTTTTTTTTTTTTTTTTTACTCAAGGGAGGGGGAGGGGGGAGGGCGGGTTGAGGAAAAAATTGAAACCTTTTTTTTTAGTCCTCACTATCACCCCTGGGAACAGTTCCATTCGAATTTTCATTCTGTTGTGGAATCATGTCACAGTTATGATAACACATGAAAAGGAATGCTGTTCAAATGCTTTCGGTTTTCCATATGACTATGTTGGGGAATCTCGTGTACTCGTATCTCTGTCCAGTGCTCTAAAAAATCATTGTTTGTTATTATTTTTACTAAGATTTGTGAATTTGTTATTCTTGTATGTATGTCATGAAGTGCATACAATTTGATCTTTCATATTTGATGAAAAGGGTTTACATGATTTGTCTAAGGATTTGTGCTCTCTTTTCTCAGGTTGGAGAATTAACGACTGTAATTGAGAACCAGCAAGCAGAGATCAAGAAACAGGCAGAGGGTCTGGAACTGAAGACTAAACAGATGCAAGAGAGCACCTCACTGGTAATGAACACATTGTTGTCTTTCTGGAATTAGATTGTTATATTGAAAGGTAATCTAGAGGTTTGATGAAGACTAATTACATCTCAAAGAATAAATGGTATCTGCCAAATGATTTGAATGTGCAATAGCTGAGTAATGAGCAAATAAAGTAGAGGAAATTTAAGTTGGATGGCCATGACAACTTGGCATCGTTCTCATGACAGTAAGATTTAATTACTACAACTTGATAATGTTCTCATGGCAGTAAGACATACATGCCAACTGTTCAGATTAAAGAGGAACATTCCTCTTTTTGGGAGAAGATAATTATCATTTTAATGCAGGTGTTCCTCTTCCTGTACAAATTTGTCTGTAGTATTGAATAGGAGAGTTAGGATTGTTCCTCTTTTTTTTTTAAATAGCATAATTTGTACAGATTTCTGATTTTCAAATGTTGGCATGTATGGTAAGATTTAATTACTGGCGCTTAAGATTGGTTTTAATCTAAGGCCTAAAATAAAAACTTGTTGTATTGCCCTTTGTGACCGACCCAAAAATCTGAAAATCTACGGTCGACATTTTAAAAAAGTTTTTTTTTTTTAAACCGTTTTTAAATTTTTTTTTTTTATTAATGAATAAAAAAAAAAAATGTAATTTGTTTGTTTAAATGGGATATAAATGCATAAAATCAAACTATTCCAAAATTCTCACTCGTGCAGACCATGGATAATTATGAGGTGAAAAAGATATCAATGGAATGATGACGTTGAAACACATGTATTAAAATATATCGGCCCAAAGAGGGCGACAAACAAAAAAAATTCAAAAAAAAAAAAAATTCTGACCGACCCATGTTATCAACGAATATTATTATTTTTAATTGTTATGCTTTATAATAACATCTCTCTCTCTCTGTTTCCCTCTCCCTCCCTCTCTCTCCCTCTCTCTCTCTCTCTCGTCTCTCTATTTGCTCTATCTCTCTCATCCTCTCTCTGTCTCTCTGTCTCTCCCTCCCTCCCTCTTCCCTCTCACACTCTCTGTCTCTCTATTTACTCCGTCTTCTCTCTCTCCCTCATTCCCTTACTTCCTCTCTCTCTCTGTATTCGTCTTCAACCTGCAGCAACACAAAGATCTGGAGGAGCATGATACTCTAGTGTCTGATCTAGAAGAGCGTATAGAGGTCTTAGCAGGAGCAGAGAAACAGCTTGCAGATGCCAAGAAAGAGATGGACGTAAGTCAAATTTAATGATAATTGCATTGTGAAAGAAACGTTGTGGAATTGATCAGAAAAGGTTGATCATCTAGCATATAAGTATTGGTGTGTACGGTGAGGTTCTGGAGTCATCAAAATGATCAGAAATTTGGCACTGCACACAGAAAGATGCATATGGGACTACACATGCCATATTTAAAATATTGACGCATTTGAAGAGCCATGCTTTCCAGGGAAATTTTTTGTCTGATGTTCTTCCACACTTGCACAATACAATGATAACGGTCACAAAGTATTTTTCACTTCTTCCCAGAACTCAACCTTCTCTTTAAAACCTTGCTGATTTGCCAGATTCTGAGATAACAAAGATGATTTAACATTTTCTCTGTTGAAAGATTCCATCACATTGTGTTTGTATTGGATCCTAGGAGCAAGAGATTCAGATAGCTGACCTGTACAAGCAGCTTGAAGAGAGGGAGGCCAAGGTCAAGGAGACCGGGGAGACCATGGCCGCCGAGCTCTGCGCCGAGATCAAGATGCACGAGGAGGCCCAGAAAGAAATGAGGAATTCCATCCTCAAGAAGACACAGAATGAAACGGAAGCAAAGAAACTGATCGAGGTGCGTGGACTTTTGTTGTTGGTTTATTGGAGGAAACGAGGGGAATTCCTTCGGAATTATCCTGCAGTTTTGTTTTTCTGTTGAACTGTGACAAAAATTGATACTAATGGATATTTTGATAGTGCTCGTATCCACCAATGCAAGGTACTTAGGTGCTCCAATGTTACCCCAGCTCTAGCCTGCTCACAGTATTCAAGCGATTCCTACTGATACACATTTTTTTAACACCCAGGTAGAGAGGTGCAAATGTAAATGCCTTGCATCCCAAATACATCACCTCTGTTGTTTAGACATTGTGTTAATCCACAACAAGAATTCAACTTCCTAAGATGATACAAGGCACTGATCGCAAAACACTAATCTCATGTGACATACTTAAGAATATAGATTCTTGTCTACAGCACACATCTTGCTGTTCAGATCACATGTCCAGCCCTAGCCTCGATCATCAGCCTGTCTGCACTTGACAGTTTTACCTTTCTTTAAAGGCATCGTTTAACAAGGTTAAATCTAAGATGCATGGCCCTACATGTTATCAGTGTCTGTGATATGGTGTAACATTGAAGCCCTAACAGAATTGCGCTTCAAAATGATCATGATGTGCCTCAAAAAGTAAAAAATCTTTGAGTGACTGGTTTTACCATCCTCATTTTCCCCAATAGACTGTAGTGTTATAAAAACCATTTGGAAAACAAAAAATGAAATTTGGATTTCCAATCATAAATATCTTGATAATCAGACAGCCGATTGGCTTGTAAAAGTGACTGACCTTAAGGTTTATAATTACGATTGCAGCATGAGCTAAATCCAGGATTTTGTTTCAGAATCTGGGGCAATGTTACAGAGTCGCTTTAATGTGCTTTACTGAAATACCTTTCCATATACATGCCTGGTACAAGAACAAGAACAAGAACAACATTGATGCAAGCTTATACTGTAAGAAAGTTGCTGGTATAATAAATGCTTCATACAAACATCATGACAGTGATTAATATTGTTTCCATTGCTATGTTTGTTTCCCTGTGTTGTAGGACCAAGAGGCCTCCAATGAAGAACTGAAAGCTATTGTTGAGACCAAAGAGAGACAGATTGAGGAACTGGAAGAAACACTCAGCTCTAGAGATGAAGAGATCAAAGAAATGGTAAGAAACAGTTAGTAGAACAAGATTAGCTACAGTCCTAACATAACTGATTTAGTTCAGTTATTGAAAAGCCATAGGAAACTTTGTCAACAACTGCTATGTACAACTCTTTTTTTATTATAAATATAAATGATTAGGAAGTCTATTTTGAAGTTCATAACTGATATAGTGTATGTGAACATTGAAACAAATTGAACTGAATTGATTTTTCATGGTAAAAATTCACATCCAACCTCATAGCCATCAACTTTATATTTGTTCTAGCCTTCAAACTGGTTGTGTTAACAAAACAAAAATCAAAGATGTGTCATGATGTATCATGCTCCTCTAGATCTTTGTGTTGCTGCAAGATGTTCACTTCCTTTTTACTACAAGCCTCAAGAGTTTTACATCATCGTATTATGTTGCTCACAAATAGGATGAACGTAGGAAGATGTATCAGTTATCATAAATCAAAGACAATGATCATACATAGTTTCATTCAGTAATGTTTATTTGTTGTTGTTGTTTTGTTTTTTTACAAATAGGAGGCAAAACTAGAAACATCTTCCCGGAAAGCATCAGTAGAGGAGTCCGAGACACAAACTGAGGTAAAACATTTGAATTGCATGTTCAGCAAAACTTTTAGGTAAAACCACTAAAAAAAAACAACACAAGTAGTCTTTACATGCAGGTGTCTAAAAAAATGCTTTAAAAAAAATAATTGTGATTGTTTTAGATAGATGCTCTTTCCATTCAAGTGGACATTAAAACAGGTTTGACTGTATTATTTCAATCTTTCTTAGAATATTTTGTTTGAGACCAATTTCTGCAGAGACAGATTTATTAAAAACTGCAAAAAACAGTGAAAGTTGGAAAATAAAACATGATAAAATAATGAAGTAATATCTTAAATTTGTATCCACAAGAAATCTTCATGGTCTTAGGAGAGTGCTGATTAGAAGCAGTTAAGCAAGAAGCTGTGACTTTTTAGAAAATTCCAAATAAAATCATTTTAAAGCCCGTCTACACTAGTTTGGCCAGGAGGGATTGGACCACCCTGCTGGTCACTGACAGGTGGTTTTCTCATTAACTCAACTCTCAAATAACATAAGAAAAAGGATCATGTGGGACCAACAGGCACCACTTAGGCATTGTTTTCTATATAGAGGGAGCAAGTAGTACAGTGGGGCTTTAATTTAAAATATCGCAAAATCTCTCTCTTTTTAGATGGAGTATTCCTCTGAGAACTTCACCTCCTCCTCCTCCTCCGAGGAGAGCGCTGGTCAGGAGCTATCCCGCAAGAAGATGTCGGGTATGCCTTCCACCACCTCTCTGGCATCCACCATCTCCACCACCAGCACTGAGGAGGATGATGATGATAGTATCATTATCATCGAGCCGGAGGATCAAGCTGGATACAAGGCTGGTCGCCTCTCAAGGTATGGATCATACATAGAGCTCTGTATCATCATCAGTCAGTCAGTGAATAGACCAGTTCACGGTTAGCACATGGCTGCAATGACCCCAAATATCCACAGATCTTCAAAACATGAAGAGGTCCCACTTTGTACATTTTGAAATAATCAGTCCTACAGCGATGGAGATGCTACATACTTAGCCTTTGTTTCCCCTTTTCAGAGAATACTTCCACCTGTGTATCATAGAGTGCTCTGCTTGTACATAAATGAATAATGATTACATAACTTTCATGAGCACGTATCCAGTATTCCATCTCCGTGTATTTCACAATTTGTTCTGCAATGACCTTTATCTGCTCATGCTCAGACTGCAACCGTGAACTGGCTTATTAAAGGGAGTGTAGCATGGCAAATACTGGTTCACGCCATCTGCGACTTCTTTTGGACAACTGCATGTAAACGGATGAACTTGATTAACGGTAGTCAGCAACTTAATCCCTACATTGTCAGCTAGCATTCGCGAAACAGACTGAAGTCCTCCTCACGCTTCGGTTTTGTGTATGTTGCACGCACATGATTGCTGCGGTTGTGTCGTCCTTAGTCGTATTATACCCGATTGGCCCCAAGTCAGGCCACGGGAAAGACACGTAGTCTCATCATGCTACACCCCCTTTAATCATTCAATCCATCAATCAATACATCAGTCACTCAAGCAGTCAATCATTCTCGGCTATGCTGGATAAAAATTAGGGAAATCTCAGAAATAATTCCATTCTTTTCCAGTCAGGGAGAAGTAAAGGAATTTATTATCCCCCAAATAACATAGCCAGTCTCTCTTATTTTGTGTCCATGAGAAGATGTTTTGAAGACATTTCAAACTGAAAATAGGTGGAAATTATGATCATTGAAACTCCATCAGGAAAAACTCATGGAAAATCTGGGAATCCTGATTTATTAAATCAACATATTTCAATTCACCATATATATATTTGTGTTAACTCTTGTTTAGAGCATGGAGTAAACCATTTTTCTGGCAAGCTCCAGATTTGAATGCAATGCTAATTCTCTCTGCATCTTTTTCAGAGTGGAGATAGATGCTACTCCTCTTCAGAAGAAGAACTCGCGCAAGGGACGGGCCGCCAAGATCACAAAGACATCACTGAGGTCGTCCAGGAAGAGGGGAGGAGGAGGAGACGATGTAAGTAGTCCAGCTCTTATAACAATTCATTTTCTAGGACTCTAGCAGAGGTGCCAGCCAGTACGATGTAATCGTATTTAGTACGATAATACGATATTACCTCTCAAAATACGATTTTCCAAACAAAAAAAGAAGAAAGAAAACATGATTTTTTTATTTTTTTTAAATATTTTTTTAATACCGGTACCCATAAAAACCACGGAATCGCATTAAAACATGAACAAGTAAACCCCCGCAGCCCCAACAAAAACTTTGCTTTTCAATGTTCTTTTAAAATTTTAATGAAAGAGCAAAAATTTTACTTGACTGTATACGTACCAGTATCACATTTTTCTGAAATTTTACA
The DNA here is from genome assembly GCF_000002235.5 of Strongylocentrotus purpuratus. Lineage (NCBI taxonomy): Eukaryota > Metazoa > Echinodermata > Echinoidea > Camarodonta > Strongylocentrotidae > Strongylocentrotus > Strongylocentrotus purpuratus. Next base: position 28,293,683 of record NW_022145600.1, on the reverse strand, counting down.
GGGGCTAACCGCCATTGGTAGTGTCGAGTTTTCGTGAAAATCTGATTTTTTAGGATACTCAGTCTGTCTTTTTGTGTCAAGAGGTTGGCATCTCTGCTCTAGGTACAGATAACATAATGATACAAAGAAAATAACTGTTTTTCTATGTACTGCCTCACCATTTACAAATAATTGACCAAAACACATACGTTACATTATACACCTGATCATTCAGACTAATGACCATTTTGCAATTTGCACTCCACACTCTCCACTTCACTTGGAAGCATTCCAGCCAGCTAGTCCCTTTTCTTTTAAAATTTTAATGAAAGAGCAAAAATTTTACTTGACTGTATACGTACCAGTATCACATTTTTCTGAAATTTTACAGGGGCTAACCGCCATTGGTAGTGTCGAGTTTTCGTGAAAATCTGATTTTTTAGGATACTCAGTCTGTCTTTTTGTGTCAAGAGGTTGGCATCTCTGCTCTAGGTACAGATAACATAATGATACAAAGAAAATAACTGTTTTTCTATGTACTGCCTCACCATTTACAAATAATTGACCAAAACACATACGTTACATTATACACCTGATCATTCAGACTAATGACCATTTTGCAATTTGCACTCCACACTCTCCACTTCACTTGGAAGCATTCCAGCCAGCTAGTCCCCATTTTTAAAGGGATTGGGTAACTTTGTCTCAGATTCTGAAACAAAATCCTGGATTTAGCTCATGCTGTGATGACAATTATAAACCTTTAGGTCAGTCAGGACCCCCATGACTTTTACAAACCGATCGCCTGTCTGATTATCAAGATATTTATGATTGGAAATCAAAATTCAAAAATCGTTTTCCTAATGGTTTTTATAACACTACAGTTTATAGGGGAAAATAAGTATGGTAAAACAGGTCACTCAAAGATTTTTACTTTTGAGGCATTTCATGATCATTTTGAAGCGCAAGTTTTTTGTTGTTTTAATATTACACCATATCACAGACACTCATAACACGTAGGGTCATGCATCTCAGATTTTACATTGTTAAACGATGCCTTTAAAGGCGCATACTTTGCTCATTAGATAAAAATGATGCTCACGTCCTTCCATGTACCCATTTTAACACCTGGGTGGAGAGAAGCCATGTACGTGGGGGCGTACTTGTAGATGAAGGTAGGGAGTAATTCCTGCAGCCCCTTATCAGGGCAACCGAGCTCTCGCCGGGTAAAGATTCCAAAGTCGTGTAGAAGTGCATATGGACGTCTTATGATGATGATGATGATGATGGTGTTGTCGCCATCGTTGTCATCATAATCATGACCATTTGTTTAATTATTGCTCAGGACCAGGAAGAGAGTTCCAAGAAACTGAGAGGAGACGATGGAGTTGGGGTCAAGCCAAAGGGTCGTGCACGTCGTGCCACACGGGCATCCAGTAAGACCAGTCTCAATGAGGTAAGGGAACGTTTGACTAGAACTGTACATGTGTGTGGAAAATAGGTTGTGAACAGAGCTTTATTTCTGCTGGTCAATGTTTAGTTTGTTTTGAATTGGCTGCAACACTTCAACAAAGTGAGATCTGTAATAGCCCCTCGGATCACACAATAATAGTTTGTTGTGTTTGTCTCTCATTCCATTGCCTGCTGTTCTTAATTTGTTTCCCCTTCTTGTTTTTAGTGGGGGGTGTGTGTATCCCTCTGTTTCCTTTGTATATATACTCTCTCTCTCTCTGTTTCTTTGATGTACTCTCTTTCTTTTCTCTCTCTCTCTCTCTCTCTTTCTTTTTCCCTCTTATTTTTCTCTCTTTCATTTCTCTCTCTCTTTCTTTTCTCTCTCTCTCTCTCTCTCCCTTTCTCTCTGTCTCTCGGAATTCCTATCCCTTTACCCTTCCACACTCTCAAAGACATCTATGTATCATGGTTTACCTCTCTATCATTCAATTGATTGTCTCCATCTTTGTCTCTCTCTCTTGTCCTGCAGGAGATAGAGAACCAACCGGAGGATGGGACATCCCCTTCCGCGACTTCGCTCTCAGGTAGCAGTCAGAGGAGAGGCCCTCTGGCCAGGATCAACGAATACCTTCAGAACTCTCCCATTGGAAAATCTGGTGAGTTCATATCATGGGATCGTAGGACATATCGAGGGGTCAGTGACACAAAGACGTAACTCCATATTTTGCCAAAATGAGTATTTGATATCAAAATGTTCAGAAAATGTGCAGGAAACACAAAGACTTAACTCCACCCAACATCCCATTGAAGTCGCTAGTGAAACATAGACTTAATTACTTAAGGCCCAAGTGCTCAGTGACACATGAACCACTTTTTCTTGAAAGGGTCAAACTGGAGTTACGTCTTTGTGTCAGTGACCCCTCGATATGACGTTGGCTGTTTGCTAGAAGGTTGTAAGAGATATGTCTTGTTGATGGCAGTAAGGGCCTTTTGGCAGGCATCCAACCATTATTAATCTCAGAGATGTTGATGCAGCCTGTCATTGTGTATCTTTGTTTCATGGTACTGTACTGTATTCATGATCATTTAGCTGATAGATAAGCCTTATTCTCTCTTGATGCAGTAAAAAAAAATTGCAGCAGCAAGATAACCATGTACATGACTCGCTAAGGGAGGGGGGGATCCCATCCATGACCTCACTGTCGGGTAGCAGTGACAGATGATGCCCAATGGCTAGGCTCGACGAATATCTACATAACCCTTCCTTCGTCTGTCTGGTGACTTTTAATCTTGGAGGTGTTTTAAGGGTGACCCCACATTTGCTCTCACAACAGTTGATCCAGGCTTTTTTCGCCAAAGGTAAAGGGTTAGGTTAGGTTACAGGAGCAAGTGTCTTACAACTGTTTAGATGGATGATGATCGGGATACAGTCTTCTATTTTCTTCTTTGTACAGTGCGCTAAATTCAAAATGACTCATTAGAAAGATAACCCTCATTCACAGATGGCGCAGTGAAATGCCTTTAAAAATGCCGTGTCAAAAATAAGAATCATTTCAAGTCTAAATGTGAATGGCAAGTGAGATAGAAAACATGAATGGTTTGCAGGCAAGTGCTTATAATTTCGATTATATGCTGTATATCCTGTGAAACACTCAATGTATCATACAAATTGTGCTGCACGTGGCCTTCTAGTACAATACCTGCTCTATCCTCATAACCATATTACAAAATTAATTACTCACCCCCTTCCTGTCTCCTTCAATCCTCTTGTAGACATATGGAGTCTTTCAAGTTTTTCAACAACAAAATAATTGTTCTAAAAAAAAAAAAACTTATCTATGAATGCTACAATATGCTTCATAATCATACTTATTGTGCAAGAAGCATTGTTGAAATTGATTTTATTTCCCTGTTGTTTGTTTTAAAGCCGATTGTCACGTGCCCTGTTTAATTGTGGTTAAGATTAGACGCATGAATTATAATAATATGAACTCTCTCTTCGTCTTATTTTGTGGAAGCCCCTATCATGTCTCATATTTTCCTGAGATTGTAAATCTTTGTTATCATGCACCAACTATACTAAAATTAAACAATCAAAAAAAGAAATCGTACAATCCAGTTATTGCCATCAATCATGTTTCCAGTTAGTTGTCCAATCAAAACTAATAGGGACTTTTAGATTTGCACGAAGACAATGGGGATTGCTACGATCGACGCCCTTTTAATGCACTGCCTTGAATGGACGTCACACAGTCCACGCAAATCTAAAAGTCCCTAATGAAGCACCTTCAAAGAGAACAAAGAAATGAAGCTATTTGTACCATTTTCATGACTTTATCATTACGTCCAAGACTTTCTTGTTCATCAAGTTTTCAAACACTGATTAATTTCATTTCATTGAGGTTGTCATAATAGATGTATAGTACCCCTGTTGGGATCCTTAACATTCTAATACGTGTATGTACATGTATAACATTTATACTCATACTATAGTGTCATTGTACAATTCTCAATATGACTCTAATTTGTAACCATGCATTTCTAATTCTACATGTAAGAAAGTCCTGCGATACATTTACCTTGCCTTTCTGTATCTGAAAATAGAGACCCTGTTAAAGCTTAAAGGTAAAGACCACTTTTGGAAATGCCCCCCCTCTCAAAAAATGAAATGGAAGCTCTTATTACCAATCATGTGAAAGGATATGTTTCGACTAATACGTGATCACTCAAATTTTGCCGAGAAACTGCCTACTAATTGATATATTTGGTAAATTATTATATCTATTTGGACCTGAAAGAAATAATGCATGTGTGCGTAGTCCCATATACATCTTTCTGTGTACAGTGCTTGTAACGTTACCAAGACTGGGCCAAATTTCTTATCATTTTGATGACTCCAGAACCTTGCAGTTCACACCAATACTTATATGATCAACCTTTTCTTATCGATTCCACAACGTTTCTTTCACAATGCAACCGCATGACCATAACTGGTCTTTATCTTTAATGGAATAAATGAATGATTAGTATGTGCTCACTGTCATATTCTTTCTTTGTCTCGCTTCTTCCCTTTTACTGCTCCCCTCTCTATATATATAGTGTATGATACTGGTGAGTACTTGTTCATTGTAGCACTGAGTCAAAGAAATATACTGACTTGGATATGTCTCTCTGCAACAATAAATACTGCAATTTCCATTTATTTATCCTGCCTGATCTTTATGTATAATAGCTGTGTTGTAGCGTTTTCTTCTCTGCATGCTTTTGCTTTGGAAAGGCTACGGTTTCTTATCTCCTTCCCCTTCCCATCTCCTTCCCACCCCAACAACTAATTGTGAATTTCTATTTCTCTCTAGTTCTCTCCCCTTTTACTTTACCACTCTTTTTCAATCTATCTATGAACATGTTTGTTTTAGTTTTTATCTCTCCTTTTCAGGCCTGATAAAAACCCGACTTAAATCGGTTTCCCGATTTTTTTTTTATTTTTCCCGATTTTATTTTATTTTATTATTATTTTTTTTTACCATTTTTTTTCCTTCCCTATTTTATTCTGATTTTCCTGATTCCCCCCTTTTTTTCTCTATTCTTCCCCATTTTGCACTATTTTTTCTCCAATTTTCTTACTCGAAAGGGGGAATGTTGTTAGATGCCATTTTTTCCCAGCGAATCTGCTTCTTTTTTTTTCTCAAGGGGGACGTGGTTCAGGGGAAAACAAAAACCCTATTTTTTTTTTAGTGCTCACTATCACCCCTGCCTTTTGTAGCTCCTCACTTTCTCTCTCTCTCTCTCTCTCTTTCTCTCTCTCTCTCTCAATGATCTTGATCTTGAGTTGTGCGTTGAACCACTTCTTGCTATATATCTACATGTAGAAAGCATATATCTGGCTTCCTTTAGTGCAGTATAGTACTGTTCATAATTATGGTCATATATATTGTATTCCTAATATCTTCGTTCAGTATTTTTATCTGGCCATTATAAATATAATTCTTGAATCATTAGTAGAACTTATGAACAAAAGCATTCCATAATTTACTTTGTGACAAACATTCCTTGCTTTCAAAATACATGTGCACAGAGCTCATAAAATGTATTTTTGCTAAATGTACAATACATTACTGTGTATGTAAGTATGTGCCACATAGATACATGTTTAAAGTTTTCAATGTGTGACGTGTTTACGATCTAGCAGGTTTGCTAATAGTGTGCTGTGTTTTTCTTTTTTCTTCCCTTGCATGATGGCTCATCATTTTTGATTCAAATCATTTTGTTTGCATTGTTGATTTTATCTTCTTTTTTACCTTGCAATTTGCTCTTAATGTTGCTTGATAATTTGCAAATGTATCAATGGCCATTTGTTATTTTTTCTTTCACCTAAATATACTAACTCTTCGTTGGGGTAAAAAATATGGATTTAATCTTTTTCTTCTTCTTGTTTGGTAACTTTTTTTCTTCTAAATACTTCTCTAATATATTGCAACTTTTCATTTCATTATATTTAATGATTTTTATTTGCCTTCTTCTGCGCCATTGTATGATTATTTAAATATTCCTTTTTTTTTTGTTCAATGCTACACTGTACCTAACTTCCTTCCATGTGTGAAATCTCTCATTAACATCTCCTTTGGTTTTTGCTTTTGTATATTATTTTGCTGAATCCTTTTTGTTTGGCATCCATATGACTCTTCATATTTCGGGGGAACAACATTAATTAATCGCAATTCATGATGGCGAAACCCTTTTGCATCCATTCTCACCTTTCTCACCATTTCCTCATTGATGAAATCCACCCCTGCCCTTGCTCCATCTCCCACGCTTATTTAAACATCCACCATTCATAATCCGTTGCCATAACAACATCATAGCCCCATCATCATCATTAGCATGCACATCCACGGGTGCGGCCATTGGTGCTGCATCCCCCTCCGCAGAGGTGACCCCATCCTCGCCCCCGTCCCATACCAACCTCATGGTCAAATCATTAGCATGCACAGTCAACCTCACTCCGTCCGTTATCCTTCCAGCCAAACGCCTGGTAGACACGGCCACGGCTGCTGCCTCCCCCTCCTCCGCTGAGGTGGTGAAGCCCCCGTCCCCCTCCCCGCCCAAGGCCGTCGAGATGGCCACCTTCGTCCCCTCCATGGTGCCGGAGAGACAGAAGAGGAAGAGGAAGCTCTACAAGACCGATATTTCTGCACCGTTTGAGGCCTCCCCTCATGAGGTAAGATTCAATTCTTCTTTTTAGATCCATCTATTTTCTCCCTCTCTCTCTCTTCTTTTATATTGATTATTATGTAATTTACAATGTGCTTGTCCACTTAAAGCCCCACGGCACTACATATAACAACTTGTGCCCTCTAAATAACAAACAATGCCTAATCGGTGCCTGTTGGTCCCCCATGATCTCCTTTTTCTTATGTTAATTGAGAGCTGAGTTGATGAGATAACAACCTGTCAGTGATCTTGCAGGGAGGTCTAATCCCCCTGGCCAAACTAGTGCAGACGGGCTTTAATACTGTTTGGTGCACATTTTGAAGTTACATTGAAAACTTCTAATATATTTAGGTAGAGTCAGAATACATTTATATCAAGGATAGCCCTATTTCCTTTGCTTTTTCCCTTCTCTTCTCTCCTCTTTTCTTCACTTCTCTTTCTTTCTACCTGTCTTTCTCCCTCCCCTGCCTTCTCTCCCAAATCTCTCTCTCTGTCCCATTCTCTATAATGTACCTATGACGTCACACCTACTAACTCTTAAAATATTAAATAGTAGTATAAAAATGTCAAATATTGCGAGATCTTCCTAATAGGTGTGATACAGGGAATGTCTTTAATAACATGACCCTCTCAATAATCAGTATTTGGTTCCCCTTCCACCCCCTTCTTTTGGATGTAAGACCATTTATCTCTCTCTCTCTCTCTCTCTTTGCATATAAAAGTTATACATGTACGCAATGCCTGATAATGTTCTCTCTTTCATTACTAAAATATCTACGCTTACAGATGATAAGCCGACAATATGTAGGCGAAGCCAAATCTACGGAGGGCGCCGTTACAGTTATCACACGAAAGCTGCGCTCTCGAGCCAAGAAATACTGAAGAGTTTCCTGCCACGTAGCCGTGAAAAAAGCATTGAAACTAAATCCTGAATGTGGAGAGGCCAACATTTTTGTGATCTATGGAGTATGGAATGCTCTTTATTTCAAGAATATGCATGATGCAATGGGGTTACAGTTAGATGTGACTTTGCTAAAACAAATACATATGTCCTGAAAAAGAAATTCATCCTTCTTATTTTCTTAATTTTCATCTAGTTATCAAACCTTTTGCATTTATCTTACGGTACTGTACAAGATGAATGTGTCATTTTGTACATTGCATTTTACGGCTGTACAGGAATGTAAACTGGAATGTTGCGAGGTTCCAAATATCGCCTTAAAATTATATTTTTCTTTAATTATTGTTATTTCATGTACCGTAGGAAGTATTTTTCAGCATATAATTATGGTTTTGCTTTTGTTTAACTTAGTCTGAATGAATATTGCCCATGTGACTCTCAATACATATTGGATTTGATTCTCTTGTAAGTGCTGTTATATCATGTCATCAGTGTGGGATCAATTCAAATTCAAGAAAGGGGAGAAGAGAAGATTTTTTTTTTTTCAGGAAGAAATTTCATTTGCAACCAAAACTTTTTTCCAAATTCAGTTTTACTCTGTAAACAAAAATAGTGCCATTTAATTCATAGTTATTTCTGAACCGAAAAATATATGTTGAGTTGGGATCAAAACATGCTTGTGGCATGAATGTTAAAACTATACATGTATTTTGTAAAAGTAGATGAAGACACTCTAAGATTGTCAAAAAAATACAATCACATTATTTTATTTGTGCCACATTATGCATTTTACAACTAGATGTGGTATATCTTCATATGCCAGATAAATGGATATTAACAGAGGGAATATTCAGTCCTTTAGAGTATTAGGAACTCTCCCTGCTAATGCTTTGCTGCAAGGCACTCAGCAATATCCAATGAAGCCCAGGAAATGTGTACCTTTAACTGTATATGATGTGTAAATAGAAAAATATAGAGTAATGATCTTGTTATATGACAAATGTAAACATGAATAAGGCAGATCATGGTACTTTCTGCATCAAATTTGAAGTAAATAATGAGAAAGAGAATGTGTAAAACATGACTTCTAGGTATGAAATTAGTAATTCTTTTTTTTACATAGAATTAGGCAGATATGGACCAAAATATGAGAAAGAAAATGTTTTTCTTCCAATGAATGGCCTTCAAAGCAATATTGATGTACATCAGCAATTTGCATAGTGTATAGAACACATCTAACTGTGTTGAAACTGATGAGCAAAATTTGATGATACACTGTACAGAATGTACAGCGGGATAAAGAAGTTATCATATATGTGTACTTGTATTCATATGGCATGTATTTGTCAACACATCACATTTTGTAAATGAATAATGCATGGGTATAAAATTATAAAATGCATTTAGTACTAGTGTAAAACAGAAATTTGCCTTGTCTTTGGGCAGTGTGGGTTCATTTTCTAAAAAAAAGAAAAGTCATAATGCTATTTTGTATACTTGTACTATTAAGTGTGAATCTATTGTTAAAATGCATAACAGACTTCTATTTATAGGATTGCAAGATTGCAAGTAAACTTTGTAGGCAATATGATATTGTTGTATGAAGAAACTTCCAATAAAAGCAACATGAGTTTGCTTATCTTGCTATAAACATTTGTCTTCAGAACTTTTTTGATTCATTTGCCTTAGATACAGTATATTACTTGTAGTTTTCATCAATTTCCAAGCTCTCACTAATTTACATGAAATTTCATGTTTTGTAAATGAAAATGTTCTTTGAAATAGGTTCCTTGGTCCCCGTTTAAGATATCCTAATGTGCGCCTATGAAAGTTGCGTTGCATTGAGAATATACCTTGTAGATATTCAATTCAATTTTTCAATTTCAATTTATTTTCCATCTTTAAAAAGAAGAACAAAATATATAACATAGTATTGACACATTGTATTAAAATAATAATATAAACATAAACATGGAGGGATACCCTTACTAAGCAGGTTGCTTGTAGGCAGGGCCCCGGTATACAATATAAAATTTACAACTTTGTTAGAGAAATATCTAAACATTTGAGAAAATTATAAGACAGCAAAATTAAATATAAATCAGGAAATTGTGATCATCTTAACAGCTGCTATGAATAGACAGATACAGGCACACATCCACACACTGACACACAAACACCCTAGCATACACACACACATGGTATGGTCTGTTGAGAGCAAGAAAGCTGTAAATTTCATGTGTTGCAGCACTTTACATTGAGTTAATGCCTTTCTGCTCTAATCAGACGGTGTTGTGAGTTTGTGCATACAAATTTGAACAGATTGTAGAAGTGGCACGAGTTGATGTTGTCAATTTAAATTATTGTCTCTTAAAGGTACTATGTCCCATTTGCAGGCCAAAAAAATGAAAAATTTAAATTCCAACTGCATTTGAAAGATAATACTAATTTAGAACTTCCCTAAAAAAGGTAGGGCTTGAAAATGTCTTCAAGTGGGAAAATAACGACTATTAGTTGTCAAATCGACTTTAGGGCTATAGAGCCCAAAAGTAATAGTCTTGATTTTCAGACAATTGTACCGAATGGTCATACGTTTTATGCTGCGCAAAGATTCAATCAGTTTAATCTTGGCCATCACAAGAAGTGGGTTATTAATGTAGACAAATGCTCATGTACCCTTTACAACTCTTTTCATGTATGTTATTACCAAAGAAGAAAAAAAGCCAGTCAGTCACTCAATAGTGTCTGACAGTGAAGTCTAGCAAGTAAACGGGTTTCCTTGCATAATTTGAATATGAGGACACTGCTAACGTTTAAATTTCACAGATAGGACATACATGACACATTCATAATTCCTGCAAAGTTCTACAGAATTTGAGGTTGGCTGCAAAAGGGACATAGTACCTTTAAACAGCAATCCAAACTGTGTAATGAGTTAGTTTGTGTGAGAGCAGAAAATGAGAGAAACAGAATGGCAAAAGTTTGAAATACATTGATTGGACCATTAAAGGGAGTTATGAATGTTTGAAAAATGAGAGAACTAAATCTACCAGGTTTGTGAATCTGAAACTGGCATTTTGGTCAATGGATTGTGACAAGTAGTCGTGTACAACGCTTTTGTTTCTTGTTTACAAAAAAATGATTAATTTCTGTTTTTCTCCTTAGTCCCATTTCCCTTGGGTTTACCACTCTAAATTTACTAAGGATCGCATTATCTTCATCACCTTGAAGCGGCACTTAACTGGAAGAAGAAGAAGAAGAATATGATAAGTGCTCTTGAGAGAAAAGACCCTCCTGACTCAAACATTTTGAAACATTTACATTTTAGCCATTTTGTGAGTTGAAATAAATGGGACAGTTATTCGGCACTGCCTCACAGGAACATTTAAGATTCAGTCAATTTGAAGAGCCCATATTGCCTTCAGCGAATACAAATTTTTAAAATTGATAACTTTCCTATGTTTTGTCAGATTTTAATTCAACTTTTACCAGTCTGATTTTTGTCTATTGAGGTTGAATTTTCCTTTAAGTGGGAATGTCGTGGTCGAGTGGTTTAAGGCGCTCGACTGTAGATGCGAAGGTCGAGGGTTCGAATCCCGACACGGCACTAATATCCTTTGGCAAGATATTTACCTGCACTTGCTACTCTCCACCCAGGTGTTAAATGGGTACCCGGTAGGATGTGAACGTTCATGTGGTTAGTCGAGCAAGTGTGCGCTTGTAAAATGGCGACTGGCTGGAATGCTCCCCGGGAGTGGTAAATGTGCACACATTGCGTGCGGGTAAGCCTGAATCCGATGACCGGGGTAATAATATATCTGTAAAGCGCTTAGGCACATCGTTGGATCGGTGTATAGAGCGCTATATAAAAACACGGATTATTATTATTATTATTATTATAAATACTTTTTTCTTTTTATTACATTAGAATAAGGCAAGATTCAAATCAAATTCTTGTGTGATTCAACATTCTCAATGACAATTACTCTGTGGCCAATATCCCACACCTATGTAACCATATGTCAGAAACCTTGCCCTAACCCTGTACCTTTTGACAAAATAAAAAGTTTTTCTCCTGCCATAGAGGATCAATGGATTAGAGGATCAATTGAAGTACAAAATAATGGATCATAACTAACACTACTAGTACTGTTAGGGATTGAAGTTCATTCAATTCATTCCACACTGGACAGCTTTCAACAAAGCTTTTTGGGGTGGAACAAATTCATGATCCAAGATTGAGATGTTTGGCCCATACTTTTTTTAAACCAACACATACATAATCAATAAAACAAAATGCACAGCAGTTCTGAAGAATTCCTATGCAAATACTGCATAGTTTTTATTTACTTTCATAATCAAACGACATGATATATAAATAGTACATCGGTTCCAGTTGGAGTATAAAAAAATTGTCCCTACCATAATTTCAATATCTGATATTTCTCCCACACACAATAAGTAACAGATGCTTTACAAGAAATAGAGGGGTTTTGATACAATTAAGCATAAATGCCAGTTTTGGAGTATTCAAATATCAAAGCCAAGATTGTCAATATAGAGACCCACTGCAAAAGCATACTCTATTAATTAAAGCGATACTGTACTAGAAGTGCATGTACCACCGCAAAATCCCCTCCAGCACCATCTAAGGTCATCTATAGCAGTATAGTCCCGTAACTCTCTACTTCTCTAGCTGCGCTGTTGGTTCTCGCATCGACTTCTCTGTCTGCAAAGTGGAAATTAGGTATCGAGTTACGTGCTGTTGGAGAGTTGACCATGAGATGGCGCTGTGCAATAAACAGTACGCTTGGGCAGAAAGTTCATTGGTTCAGTATCGCTTTAAATTATCAATACTAGAGCAGGCAATTGACGGCCAGAGGTGCGTTGACGAGTCTCTTCACACTGAGGTACAAGCCAGTTTGGCTCAAGTGCACAAACATGTTAACGGCAGCCATAAAGACAAGGATATCTAACCAGGCGTCTAGGTGTTGTCTGTTCATAATTTTGTGCATTTTTGGCAACAATTCACCTCCAAAATGATAATATCATCATCAGATATGTAAACTCTTTAAAGGTAAAGACCGTCATGCGATTGCATTGTGAAAGAAACGTTGTGGAATCGATCAGAAAAGGTTGATCATCTAGCATCTAGCATCTGCAAGGTTCTGGAATCATCAAAATGATAAGAAATTTGGCCCATTCTTCGTAAAGTTACAAGCACTATACACAGAAAGATGTATATGGGACTACCCTATATCTCTCACAGACCATGAGAGAAACAAATTTACCAAATATGTGAATTAGTAGGCGGTTTCCCGGCAAATTTGTTATCATCATGTATTAGTCAAAACATATTCTTTCACATGATTGGTAATGAGAACTTCCATTTCATTTTTTGAAATTGGGGCGTTTCCAATACTGGTCTTTACCTTTAATGTACATGTAGTTGGTGACGTATGGGACAAGATAGAGTGATGTCGCCATCTCGAGGAATAGAAAGAAAACATGTTTTACAAAGAGAGGCTTGAAAAACAATAATTTGGGGGAATCAAGAGGGTACTGACTACTCTATAACGATTGGCAAGTTGGCTTCGATAAATGACCCAGTCCAAAAAAAAATGACACTTATGTTGCATACATTTCTCATACATATACCGGTAGCTCACTGTACACTGAAAATGACACTTCTTTTTTTTTACATTATTCACAAAGGTTTAATTGAATAGCATACCAAAAACAGCTTACAAAAAAAAGTTAGTATGATACTGATAACATAGACATTATCGAGTTTACCCAAATGTATGAAATGATTGGAGCATAAAAATGTGTTGCCCATCTAAAACTGTCTATTTGTGAACTGAATTGGAAGACAACAACATGCAGTAAAAGCAATGTGGTGTTTGAAAACAAATTGCACATTTGTTCACTAGTAAATTAAATGTTTTGACTCGATAAGTTTCGCTTGGTGAACTCCGTAGCAGGAAAATGACAAAATGTATTGGTATAGTTAATCCAACGCAAATAAATATATATTTTTAATCAGATTTGTTATTCTTCCGGGAAATTAAAAATTAATTAAACCGTAAACATTTTGTGTACATAACGGACAATAATATGCCATTACTTGTTTAAACAACAGATTTTGAAAGCAACCATATATTGTATGATGGCCTAATTTACTATTCAGCAAAAACTTCTTCCTTCATCAAGTATTTTATCTTCATAATTTACATCCTTTAAAAATTAGCTTTATCAAAAATCACATCATTCATTTAATTAATTGCAGACATTGTATAGACGACAATCTATTAAGATATTATTGCAGCTTTTAACACCAGAGTAAAATGTTCCCAAAGAATGAATGAACCCTTCATAGTCTTACTGTTGCATAACACTTAATATTTTCAATACTAACAAAAAATGTAATGTGACATATTAAAAAGTGGCACTGAAAAAGAGTGCCTCTGCTAGGCTTGTTTCTTATGGAGCTCTCACACTCTGCCGTGTAGGCCTACCGTCCACCTGCCGGGCTATTAAAAAAAAAACAGAGTCCAGAACGTTGGGTTTTGAACGAACTTGTCCCCGGCCGCAAAAAAAAAATCATAAAATTAATCTTTTCACCGTTTCGTTGCCATCTTCTGACCGTTCTCACCGGGCGCATACCGGGTGTTGAACGTGCTTCTACCGTCTTCACCGCGCAGATTGACTTTTGTTGAAAATTTTGGCCGTTTCCACACCGGGCCCATACCGGGTCTCGAACGTGTGCACCGGGTTTGTAGCAGCCACCTACCGGTCACTTAGCGTCCCCTCACCGCTCGGAGCGTCCTGTGAGCGAGTCCCCGGACTGCTGACGTCATGACACGACTGCCATAAATACCCCGATTTGAACGGCAACGGTCAGTCCGCTCTCTATTTTTCATCACCGTTCTGTAACGGGTTATGAGCGTGTTGTGAACGTGTCCATACAGTGTGACCGTTTTCATAACGTATTCATACCGTCCTCATACCGTTCAACACCGTCCTCTTGCCACTTACTTGCGGCCGGTGCCAGCCGGCCAAAGTTTTGAACATGCCCAAAACTTTCGCCGGGTCCCACCGGGTGTAAATAAGCGCCAACGCCCTATTAACGTGTTGCCCGCTTTGATAACGAACCACCGTGTGCCCTCGCCGTTCTCCACCGTCCGCAGACATTTTCGCGCACGGTGGCACACGGTAGGCCTACACGGCAGAGTGTGAGAGTCACTTTAGGTAGAAACTATTCTTGCATATTTCAATTATGGAGGGGGGGGGGGGGGTGCATTAAATAAACTATTTATCCTGACATCATTTTCTTACAGCCGATAACTTTTTAGGCATTATGCAATTTTGCAGGATCCAACAATTTAGCTGAAATATGAATCCCATCTCCCTCGATTGAGTTGCAATATAAATCCCAATTTATCAAGTCCAACCTGTCAAGAGTCGATAACATCTAATGTATGTTTAGCACATAGTGTAGTGAACGTGAAGCATGGGTACTTTGGTTTGTACATGTATGAAAAGTAATGAAATAATGATATGATCACACAGGCATATTCATGCAAACTGAATCAATCTTTCAATACATTTTACACGTTGTATACTTAAAGATTGTATAGGCATGGCAATGGTAACGTAAGTGGTGACATGATCATGTACATGTGGGAAGGCCGGCCCCATTTGACTGATTACAGTAACAAGTCGTCCCCATTGGTCTCCAGAAAATTTTGCGGAAAGGGGATCGGATTTCGGTCTTAAAGTTCCCATCTGAAAAATCTTTGCTACTGGTAATGAGCTTTAAGCACCAATTTTCTTGGTTCAGAATCACCAAAATCAATTTTCCAAAACCCGTTTCAAATAAATTTCAAAAGACCAATTTGGGAATGCTTTATACGTGCAGTTATCATCATCATCATCATTATCCATCAATGGGATAGGCTCTTTAATCCTTATTTTATGAATATAAGCTACAGACTTTTCAATTTATTGGGGGGGGGGGGGCATGAAAAAGAAACATAAATAGTATCAAAAAGTTAGTCATTTGTGTTTGTTATTGAGAACATCTTGCTTTTCATTAGCTACATCCTTGAGAATGTTGACCTTTGGGGCTAACTGTCAAAATGTATTTCAGAGGTAGTTACTGAGATCTATTTTCCTTAGACTATTTATGTCCTTCATGTGACATTACTCATACATCTCAGAAGTTTCATCAAAAGAGAAAAGAAAATCAGAAGTAAATCCCCATAATTTTTTGTTAAATCATCAACAGAGGTAGAACGTATTGACCTGAATGAGGCTTAAACATACCTGTAGTTCAATTTTTTGTTATAATTCCTATATTTACTTTTTAAGATAAAAGCTACCAATCAGAGTCCACTTTTTACCATCTTTAGGTCATAGTATTCATACGTAAGTTTATCCTGGATTAAGGTTTAATCATGCCGAAGGTCCAATGATTTATAGAGCGCCTAATTTCAATCTCTTTACTCCATACAAATGATCGTATGCCTGTAACAATATGATTAAATGAAATTAATCAAGTCATGATTTTCAAATCAGAAATTGATTTCACAATGATTTCCATTTGTACATGTAGTTAGAGATTGATCGTATTTCCAGGGATGCGGAGATTGGAATTTGGCGCTCCATAAATTAGAGGACTAAATCTAGCACGTCAGTCAGGGTTTAAAGCCATTCTGTACTACACGCACTACAAATCCCCTCTAGCACCATCTCAGGTCAGCTGTAGCAGTTCAGTTCAGTATAGCTTAAACCTGGATTAAAGGTATTACAAAGTTTTGGGAAATTTTGAAAAATGGGTGGATAGTAATTCTTTACAATTTTGATATATTTGGATGCCCTGTGGATGTTTTAAAAACACCAGAAATTTGAGCCCCTAAAACACTTCTGCTTTCGAGAAAAGTTGAATATAAAGATTTACCGGTGCTCCCGGTAAATTTTGATAAATTTCAAATAGCTCCTACGGCCGTACAATGGTAGCTGCGACCATAAAAATCTCGGAGTATGTAGTTGTGGTATATAATTTCCGATCGAGAATAGCTAATCGGTCGATTTTAGTCTATAAACATTGTTTTATAGCTTAATTAATATCTTGACCTTGAGAGGGAGCTATTCAACATAAAGTGTTTATTATTTACAATTTTATAACTTTAGAGTCGATTTCGACCGCGACAACGATCACTGAATATTGTAGGATCGTATATGCTTCCAATATGTTCATTTGAAACAAGTTCATGACCCCATACCAAAACTTTGTATTACCTTTAATGTTAATTCACATTTATGAATACTGGCCTCAGTGTCATATTTCTGTCAAGATTATCTTCTAATCAACACCATGATCTCTAAATCTCACTGATATTGCTACTTGCTAGAATAAAAAAGTGTACTCCTAAAAATGTCTAGTACGTGTAAGATTGACCATCCAATGGCATCATTACTGGTAGATGTACATACTTGCTGTGTTTGAAATGGATTCCCTGCAAAACTGCTTTGATGGTATTCTATTAACGTTTGAATTTGTATAACAAAGAGTGAGAAAATTGACAGGAGTTTAGGATTGATAGACAGGAACATACTTAATAAATCTAAGACATTTACTTATTTCAAGAAGACGGATAATACCCATGATTCAAATCGCAGCAACATGACAACTATGACAATTGAACATCAAAACATCTTAGAATAATACATACTTTACAATGGCAATGGCATGTAATGTCCCATCCACACACAAATACAAAACAAATGGATCACAAATTCACGATACCCCAAAATAAACTTTTAAAATCGAATGTAAAATGAAATATGAAAAATATTACTTTCATGAGAATGAAGGCTTTGTGAAAAATGTATAAAACACTTGATTTGTGCAAAAATATAAATTTTATACAAGGCACATGATGGAAGACTTACAAAATAAACAAAAACTGACCAATAAACAAACTGGAAAACATACGTGACAACGAAACTTGATGTGCAATTGCCCAATGGATGTTTATCGTATTTACGGCAGTGCTATTGTCTTTTTCGGCTCGGATACCGAGTAACATATGGACAAACTGTATTTACCAAGCTGGACATTTACACGTAGATGTAATTGATGAAGTACGTGTACATTTAAATTTCTGTAGACTTGATATATAATGTTGGTGCTACATGAATGTTCGAAGCAACCAATACATGATTCTGCTTCTGTGCCTGCTTCTTCCTGCCACATATACAGGTCTCCTGAGTTCAAAGGTCACAAATGCAAATTATAGGTCACGGTACAAACTGTTTGTAAACTTCTGTCGATAGTGGTTCAGAAGTACAAACGTCAATATGAATGTGTAGTTTAATTTACAAGAAATGTGCATACTCTCTCCGCAATAAAATTTTCCTTCAAGAACAAATTGTGGAATGGTTCTGCACAATATATTTGGAAGCATACACAGGGTCCGTCTCACGATACATCAATAAGATAAAGCAAACCTCCATAATTCTCCCAATAAACATAATGGAGATGTGTGTGGTCATCTAAACCTTCAATTAAGCGTGTATGTCCAGCAATGATATGACTAGCTTCTATACAAGGAGGCCTGGGTGGAGTCCCGAGGAAGCTGTGCAGTACTATAAGGCACCGATGGCGCAAAAGGGAACGGAGGGCGGAAGAAAAGCCCCTGCTGTAGCATACTCTCTGCCTGACTGGTAGGTATACCTGGGACAAGCCCCTGCAGGAAGGGCGACCCAGCCGGTAGGAATGTTGGGCGTGGAAGCATAGGGTAGTAAGGGAGCATGGGAAACCTAGAGAGGTGACTAAGATCAGTCAGGGGTTGGAGAGGCTTGCCCATGCTGTCTACTGCCATCGGAAGACTGAGAGCTGCGGGGAAGTCCAGAGGGAAATGTTGGGGGACGAGATCCTGGGCCAAGGATTTGGGGGTGGGGGCCTTGGAGGGGTCGACGACGGGGAGTTTGTGTAGAAGGGAAGGATGGGTCTGGTTAGTGGCTGGGTCAATGATACCCTGAGTGATGGAACCTCGAGGATTGGGTGTCATCTTCACTTTAGGTGCCATGCCAAGAAGGGAAGATGAAGCCATCAGTGGGGCTGAATGAGTCGAGTGCAATGGCGACGAGGAAGAAAGCATGGCATGGTGCTCGCGAGAGTTGGAGAGAGGAGACGAGGAACGCTTGCGGACTTTCTTATCGGAAGTTCTTAATCTATGCACTGGAGAGTTCCTTATCACATTGCTTGTGGAATGCAAGTTGGCATTACTGATGACACTCGGCCTACGCTTCCCATAAACCTCGTCTTCTAGCACATTGTCATAATACCTCTTCAGCTTCTTAGGCATGCTTAGGTCACAAGGTTCCTCCTGCTCCGGAACGGGTTCATACTTGACCGAGCGAGAGGAGGATGCAGAGGAGGAGGAGGAGGAAGAGGAGGAAGCAGATGAGGAAGAACGTATTGGTGGTACTATAGAAGCATGAGGTTTGACTGGAGTTGGTTCTGGTAGAAGAGATTTGCTTTTTGAATCATCAAATTCATACTGGCTTAATTTGTTAGTCACCTGAGTTGGGGCTATACTCATAACAGCTTGGTTATTGAGTTCTACTGGAGGGCGGTAGAGGAGAGGGGATTGTGGTAGGAATGTCATATGATACGGTGATAGGAACCGTGGTCCTGCTCCCAGCAAGCCTGGCATCTCTGCCACCACTTTCTTGTAGTGTTCTTGCTCAGCTGCAAATTGCTCTTTCGTCATGTTGCGTAAGATGAGGTCGTTGGGTTGCACAGCGCTTGCAAGTGGTGAATTGATCAACCCCGATGGCACATCACTTTCCAGCTTCACCTTTTTGGGATGCGTGTGCTGTATGACTGATGGGCGTGGAAGGAGGCTTTCCTGACTCCCTAACCTCAGGTCACCCATAGTGACATTGTTCAGATGGTTCACAGGGCTCGCACGACTAACATGCTTGCTATCAACTCCTCTTGAAATATGCCTTGAATGATCTACAAGACCTCTTTCTTCTTTGACCACTGAGTTATTCATAACTGAATGTGTTCTCTCACTTTTGATAGGCACTGCCTCCTCTTGTTTTACCTCTGCTATTTCTCCCTGCTGCATCAGTGGTGCCCCGCCGCTCACCTTGTCCAAAACGGTCGATGGCTGCGACTGAGGAGCAGGCTGTTGCTGCAACGGTTGTTTCTGGTCCTCAGCAGCCTGGTGGCCCAGTGCGGGACTCTCCCTCTCCTGTTTGGGTACTGTTGTAGCTGCTAAGACGGGTACCTGAGGTATGGCCAGGATGACTGGACCCATGTTCTTCAGACCGAGATGATGATGGTAGAGGTGGCTTCCCCCTTGAAGCTGAACGACGGGCGACTGTGGTATCATGGGAGGCATGGTCATGATGGGCATGCCGTTGATGCTCATCGCAGGCTTCACCTCTCCGCTGACAGTCATTGATGGAGTTATAGTGGCTGTGCTCGTTGGCACAGTGGTAGTTACTGTTGACACGGATGCACTTGTGTCTCTCATGACGACACTATTCAATCCTGCTTGCTCTAGCATCTGAAGAAAAAAAGGAAATACACAAGGATGGATTTAAAATTTAAATTAAATCCTGACACTGTATGCAGGGCAATCAATATATGTACTTTAGAATGTAATGAGCTCCAGGCATCACAACCTTCAGAGTTCTTCTCACATAAGAATCCCATTACCTACCTAAACAAATTAATTGTTTAATGCGAAGAATTTGTCAACAATTGCTAAGAGCAAAAGGTAGCCAATTCATTTCCCCCTTAGTTTATAGGTTTCAACAACTCCATGGACACAATCATTAAATATACTGTATGTAAAGGTGTCGTGGTCGAGTGGATACGTCACTGGACTGTGGATCACAAGGTCCGCGGCTCAAGTCCCGCCAAGGCACTAATGTCCTTTGGCAAGACATTGGCCTACATTTGCCAGGAGAATCTAAAGCTAAGGTATTACTTATAGATTAGAGTCTCTGAAATGCCCTGCTTAACACAATACTAGACTTGAAGCAATCTCTTACCTGCTCTTGCGCTCTCCTCTCTGCTTGCCGCCATGCCTCAAGCTCCTGAAGTTGTTCTCTGACGTGTTTCACCCTCGACCTCTTCTTATCTTTCTTGTCCTTCTTCTTCTTCTTGTCCTTTGCACCATACATGTCTGCTGGTTTGTCTGGCATGCGAAGGTGCTGCTCAAATGGAAAGAGCAACCTACAAAACAAGAAGACGACAAGATTAAAAACATTTTTCCCCTTCTAGTACATTTATTTTATTTATTTATTAGTCTTTTTTTAGTAGGGTGGCTCCATCAGTAGTTAAATACTGTTTTCAGTGGAGGTCATATCTTATTCCGTACTTCATCTACATTTCTATTATTCTCCAAGTCCTACTTATGGTTCTCCTTCTTTGGTCCAAGCTTTCTTGGAGACCAGTTTGTTTGCAGAAACCTTTTGACTGATTGGTTGTGTGCCCTTAATGAACGAGCATTTAGATGAAATTTACATTTAGCACAGAAAAGTAGCTGCGCTTTATACCCGTCTTTAAAACATATATACATGTAAATACACTTTCCCCACATATCTCTTTTTTCTATTCCAAAGCATTTCATTCTAGTAATTTGAAGATTTTTCTCGATACATGGTAGGTGAATAAGGGTTTTAATTTAAAGCCCCACTGTACTACTTGTAGCTCCTTGCTCCCTCTATATAGAAAATGCCTAAGCGGTGCCTGTTGGTCCCCCATGATCCTCTTTTTTCTTATGTTACTTGAGAGCTGAGTTGATGAGATAACCACCTGCCAGTGACCATGCAGGGTGGTCTAATCCCTCCTGATCAAACTAGTACAGATGGGATTTAAATAGTTTTAATGTTTATAGTTTTATGTGCAAACCTTTCATAGTGTTTCCTGGTGCATGTTGCAGCACTGGTACTGTTAGGGTTTCCCCCTAGCTGATCATAGATGACCTTCCATTGTTTCTGTGATGTGATACTCCTATAGCCACCAAGCTTGACAGCCAGCTCAAAGAAGGCAAACAGATCAACTGCAGGCAACAACAAAAAGAGACAATAAGATGGATTTGTATGAAGTTACATCAGTTGGGGTGGTTTAAAGCGGGACTGCACTACTTGTAACTACTTGCGCCCTCTATATAGCAAACAATGCCTTAGCGGTACCCGTTAGTCCCCCATGATCCCCTTTGTCTAATGTTAAGTGAGAGCTGGTTTGATGAGATAACCACCTGTCAGTGACCATGCAGGGAGGTCTAATCCCTCCTAGCCAAACTAGTGCAGACAGGCTTTAATCATTTGACTTTCAATTACATATATTAAAGTTACTTAGTTGTTGTTTTTTGGTCTTATTTTGTGTGAGTGAATGTTGCTTTGGTATAATTTCATGACTTGTTGAGATAACATTTATGTTCAAAACAAAGCCTGCAACTCTGGGTACTTCGATAACAAATATAACAAATATAAAGTAATCTAAAACACTAAAAATAACAGGGCATGGCACAAGGCTCTAGTACTCATAAACTTTCAAATATTTCCTCCCCCCCCCCCCTCCCCCATCCATTAAAAAAGGCCATTCTTAGTAGTTCAATTGTCCAATTTGCAGGCCAAAAAAATGAAAAGGTTAAATTCCAATGGCATTTGAAAGTAAATACTACTTTAGAACTTCCCTAAAAAAAGGGGGCTTGAAAATGTCTTTAAGTGGGAAAATAACGACTATTAGTTGTTAAATCGACTTAAAAGCTATAGAGCCAGTAAGAAATAGTTTGATTTTCGGACCATTGTACCGAATGACCGTACGTTTTATGCTGCGCAAAGATTCAATCAGTTTAATTTTGGCCAATACAAGAAGTGGGTTATTGATGTAGACAAATGCTCATGTACCCTTCACAGCTCATGTTATGTATGTTATTACCAAAGAAGAAAAAAAAAGCCATTTTGTCACTCAATAGTGTCTGACAGTAAAGTCTAGCAAGTAAACGGGTTTCCTTACATAATTTGAATATTAGGACACCGCTAACGTTTGAATTTCACAGATAGGACATACATGACATATTCACATTCCTGCAAAGTTCTACAGAATTTGATGTTGGCTGCAAAAGGGACATGGTATCTTTATCTTACGCTGTTTGAATCCAAGGTGTGGCACTCTGTCGATGGGTGTGTTCCTGTCCTTCATGTACTTGTAGAGGTGCGTAAGGAAGAGCTCCTCACTGGTCACTCTACCCATCCTAAACTCCGCCTTCAGCTGAGACAGGGTGTCGGCCCCACTCGACCCAAGCTCCAGTCGGTCTCTTGACCTCCGTGACCCGACCCTGTATGTCCTCTTGCTAGCAAGCAGGAAGGTGTTCTTTTTAATGGAAGATATGAACAAAATAAAATATTCCGTTAGGAGTTAGGATTAAAACACGCCTAATTTTTAGGTCAAAAACAGATAGGCAATTTAAGCATGTTTCACTGTATATGTATGCTATTGGATTTTAATCTTTATACTTTAAGAGAAAGTAGAGCTCTGGGAAGAGGTAAAACATAAATTGTGAGCATTATCATTGTTATTATGCAAGTGTGGAAGAACATCAGATAACAAATGTTCCCTGAAAAGCATGGCTCTTCAAATGCTTTCATATTCTAAATATGGCAAATAACAACATAAAAATCGGGACAGATTTTTATCCCACATGTTCATGTAGCCCCATATACATCTTTCTATGTACAGTGCTTGTAACTTTACTTAAGACTGAGCCAAATTTCTTATCATTTTGATGATTCCAGAACCTTGCAGTACACACCAATACGCTAGATGATCAACCTTTTTACATCGATTCCACACCGTTTCTTTCACGATGCAATCGCATGACCAGAACTCAACTTTATCTTTAAAAGTAAACTCTGATTAAAAGTAAGAACCATCATGGACATGAATCTATTATGTAGTGATTCTCCAGGTAGTCCACGTAACTTCAACTTATGTCATTTACTTTTGCAGCAGTTTTTACTTTAACTATTCATTTGCATGTCATGAATGTATAAAACATATGGAACATAGAAAAAGAAAATTTGCCTGGTGCAGGCATTAATTAAGCGTCACCCGCATCAATCTAATAATTTATGTACCGTTACAAGGGGCGCGTGTCCCATATTAGTGACAATGATATCTACAACTGCAACTACGGAAGGATCATTAGCATTAATTGCTGAACAAGATGATATCGATTCCTTTTCCTCATAAACTCCAGTGCTCCGTCTTGCAAAGAGTTGATATCAATCTCAATTATATACATAAGACATAGGATACTACAAACTTACGATTGATTGGAGGACTTGCGATTGATTTGGATCAATCGTAAGTCTTTGTAAGACGGGGCCCTGGAGACCACTTTTAACAGTTCTATTCATCATTATCCTTATTGGAGATATGGGTTTGGCCCTTGATGCTGTGGACCGAAACTGTAGTAAAACTCACCTGAAGGTTATGTGAGCCGGTGTGATTTCTAGGTGGTTCATACCGATCATCATCTGATTTTAACTTCACTTTCTTCTTCCTTGGTCTACCTTTCAGTTTGGGAGCTATACAAAATCAAATCAAATGCAAAATATCCACATTAGAAATATACAAATGCAATCATCATATAAACATAAAACTTTTAAAATGGCATTATATTTGATTAGAGTCCAAGCAACAAAACAGTGTGTATGTTTTCAGGGTATGGCAAGTCAGGTTAGTATACAAGCAAGTTACCAATAGTACTCTGCAAAGCCAACTGCAGTAGTAGCTCCAGGCTCTATTTCGTGGTATAGGGAAAGGATTGGGTTAGTGATGGGTTGTAGGTTATTTTTAGGGTGATGATATCAAAGGATTCACCTAGTGTAGAAGATTACTCTAAGCCTGGCATCATCGGCTCGAGATTGCCAAATATCCCGCTATTTGAACCATCCCGATCGCAAATTATCCAGCTAATTTGCGTCTACATCAGCCCGCAGTTGCAATTAGCGGGATATTTGGTCAAGAAAACATCCCAAGAAGTCTTGGTCTTGTTTCCAAAATAGCCCGCTATTTGGGAAATAGCGGGCTAATTTGTGCCTGTCCGAGCTAGTTTATGAAGAGCGTATTGGTCTGGTGGAGACGCAATTTTGAGCATCAGGATAATATCCAGAGTCTGAAAATAGCGGGTTATTTGGCAAACTCAAGCTGATGAGGACAGGCTTATCGAGCTATTGTCTGTAAAATATTTGTCTCACCATCCTCTGGGGTGATAGTGAGCACTAAAAAAAAAATTTTTTTTCCCTCAACCATGCCCCCCTTGAGTAAAAAATGGAATCTAACAACATCCCCCCCCCCCCCTTTTTGAGTAAGAAAGTTGGGAAAAATAGGGAAAAATAGGGGAAAATAGAGAAAATAGAGAAAATAGAGAAAATAAGAAGAAAATAGAGAAAATAAGAGGAAAATTTGAAAAAATAGGGATAAGATTGGGTAATTATCAGGCCTGCATCCTACGTACACCTACCTGTATATTCACACAACCTCTCGTCCTCCTCCATGATGGGATGATCAAACTCGTCCCGGCAGAAGAGCAGCTTGGTGTGAGGGTGGGGCATGGAGAGGAGCCCCAGGGCCTTCAGGAGGGGGTTGCTACGCCACTTGTCCCCCTGCTTCTCTATCCTCTTCAGGTTGCCATGGTAACGGCAGTAGCTGGGGTAGCTGACCACCATCAGCTTCTGGTCCTCTTCCGTATCTTTGCAGGGTTCTAGAATGTTCAAAAGGGTTTGAAATATTTTTAAAGTTAGGACCAGAGTCATCATACTGTACAACACAGGGCTTGACACTATAAACAGGCGCCCAGTTCACATGGACACCCTGAGTCTGCCCGGACCCCCACAATTTCAAAATTTAAGAGTACAGCTCATGCATACACAACCGAGACCCACTTTAGTAAAAAGGTACTTTGGAGCCCTGATACAGTCATTCAGAGATATTCTATTTAACTTGTAGTTGTGTCTTGTTTTACTGCTGTTCTTTTATGTTTCATTTTCTTTCTATTTTTTTTAATTTGTTTTAATTATTTTTTTGGGGGCCGAGTTTGTTTGCAAACTTGTTTAATGTTCAGAATTTTCACAATTTATCTCATATACATTTAAATTTTAATATACCCATGTGTTTACTCTGAAAGTAGTTTTATTTGAATTTTTTAATGCTGCAGTTCAATTATGCCCTTTTGCTGTATTCTTGTTCTTATTTCTATGCTTTTGTTTTCTAATAATACCAATATTCTCACGTAGCAGATAATAATATACACATAATATCAGTAGATTGTACATCATTTGCAATCTTTGGAGTTTGGAAGAATTTATATTAACTTGTATGTTTTCAGTGATTAGGTAACCATTTTGAATTTCTGTGGCAATTCATTATTCATGACCTTGCCTTTTATCATCCACACAATAATTTGGTTTCCACATGTGTAAATATCACACAAGAAGCACATTTATTATTACAACTTGGGGAATGCTATTTAAATGCTCTATTGTAATCAGATTGATAGGCAACAACATATTCTGATATTGTAAAATCAAACAAAATTACATGTATTTGATTTTGTTAATCCTGTACAGGGATGGGTTTTTTTTCCTGCATAATGGATTAAATTTTTTCTCACTTTATCCATGGTACATGTATATGGTATTGAAAAACATACCGGTACAAACATGTAACACCAACAACAGATATGGTTTACACATTGCCAGTAAACATGTACTCATTCTTTTTTTGTTCGTCATAAACATATGGTACCCATCTGGCTAATAAAATAAGAAACTTACAATCTGTTCGAAAATTCTCAATTAGATTGAGGCATCTGTGTCTTTTCTCCTGTATCGGTTGTTCAAATTATCATTGAATGGAATTATTCTCATTACTATCCTTAAAGGGGAAGTCCACCCCGATAATTGACTGGTATTAAAGGGAAAGTCTACCCTAATATTAAAGCCCATCTGTACTTGTGTACAGGAGGGATTAGACCACCCTGCAAGGTCACTGGACAGGTGGTTATCTCATCAACTCAGCTCTCAATGAACATAAGAAAAAGAGGATCATGGGGGACCAATGGTCACAGATTAGGCATTGTTTGGTATATAGAGGGCGCAAATAGCTACAAGTAGTGCAGTGGGGCTTTAAGTTGGTTAAAATAAAAGTAGAAAAATGAGAGAAAAAGGTTAGTGACAGTTTGAGATGTATACAAGTTTATAGCTACTGGTATTTCAAATTGATTTCATTTATATTACAAAAGACCACTGACCGTTTGAGTTTGTGGCTTGTTCATCTGTACACCTTAACCTGCTCAATGGTAACTCTTCAATAGCATCTCCATCCTGATTCTTAATAGACGCCACACCCTCGAACGTAAATGCCCCGCCCTGTTCCTCTGTGGTGGTAGTAGTGGTGGCGTGGTCGCTGGGGCAGATCGTGGGGAAACCATCGATCCACCTGACATCTTCCATGATCACCCATTCGAGGAGGTCTTCGATGCTCATGATGGCCTTGCCGTTGACTGCTATCACTTCATTCTGAAAGATTAACAAATGAGAAAAGTATTGCCATTAGTATGAATATAAATGGAGAAACAAACATACATGTAAGGGCACATGTCTGTATACTATGAAATACATTTGAGGGATTCAGTGTTAACATTTGTGGGCCCAAGTACAACACATGTACATTCAAGATTCAAGGTTTATTTTATTCAATATTCAGTCTTTATGGCACAATTTTAACTTAATAAGTTTATTTTCATATTTTGAAATTAAGAAATACAGCAATAAAGGCAAACAAAATACATGTAATTAAAGAAAGAAGGAAAAATGGAGATTGCAAGGCAAGGACAAAATAATGACACAATAACAATAGTATTAATACTAATGTAGACGAATTCAATGAGTATAACTATAAGAATTGTTTACTGTTCAAAAGACTAGCTAAGAAGGGGAGTTGAGTGCGCTAAATACAATGTACCGTTTAATTTGTCAACATAAATCCTGAATTACTACATCATGTGCAGACAGGTGGGGAAAATCAATCTAATGACCTGAAAGGACCTTGTATATGATATTGTATGCGAAACATTTATCACATAGATAACCCTTCTGACATTGACCTAGATTTATTGTGTTTGTTATCTACACGACACCAACCTACCCCAACATCCCTGTCATGTCGTATATCTTTCTAAAATTTACATTGTAGGCCAGTCAAATGTACCTGAAGAAATGCTTAAATTCCTTCAATGGGGAATGTAATGTATTCATTGCAAACAAAATGAAATCATTGAATACAGATTTCATATTAGAATGAAGGTCTATTGTTCATGCATACCAGTAGATGTACAATGAATCATGTTTATTTTGTGTCATTTCATGCATATGATTCATGATTCTCTGTATTAAATTTTAGAAGAAAGACAAAGTTTATATACATTGATGAAATGCCACCTTATGAGCACAAAAAAAAAGGGGGGGGGGTGAATCATATCAATTCACCTGAAAATATATTTTGGTCACAAATGACATGCTCTACATAAATTGTGACAATTCACTGACCACAGGAAAACCCTAGGGGTAAACAACAGAGTGACCTTTGCCTCATCTGAGACCATTTGAAGGAGCTTGAATCATTCATTACAAGGCAGGTGTTCTTGGGCTAATAATATTGTTGCAGCCAACAAGATGATCCCTAATGTTCTATTCATACGCTGACAAGTACATGACCTTCCCCCTCCCTTTCCATACACTCTCTCTCTCCCCACCGCCCCCCTCTCTCTCCCTCCCTCCCTCCCATCTCTCTCTCTCTCTCTCTCTCTATGATACTATCTCTCCCTCCCTCTCTCCCTGTGCACTGTAACAATCACATATACATTTGTATTTGTTTTACCAAGGACTTCCTAGTAAGTCCATGGTTTTACTCACTCCCTTGGTATTTAGATTGTTCAAGCAATTACGCAATGCTATCTAATACTAACTTGATAAAGGGCAAGGCATTTACACAAATATTAAATGCACATGTGCCAGAGAAGATGTGGAAATGACAATTACACTGCAGTTATTGATGATCGAACTAAACAGGAAACAGAAAAATCTGCAAGACCCTAAAGAAATCATCCATCAGGGGTAATACTGTGCACACACTTGAAAGTGAAGTAAACATGCATGTTCAGTCAAACCTGCTTTTAACGACCGACCTGTCTACAAAGACCAAATTTTGTTGTTTCCCTTGGACGATCGCTATAGACAGGTTTCACTGTAGTATGTACATGTAGTAGGCTTGAAGTTGATAACTCCATTTGATGTTAAATTTGTTGTAATAGGTTTACCCATTATCATTCTATAGCAATCCATGCAGTATTTCTTTGGTCCATGATAGTGATAACATTTCATAGTTGGACGGTGGGGGGGGGGGGGGGGGGTATGATCAATATAAACCTACTGTCTTTGCTCTCATTCTCATTGACCCTACAATATAAACCTACTGTCTTTGCTCTCACTCTCATTGACCGGTTGACTTCTGAATTCCCTAAATCCTATAAAAACAGGAGCCACCAAATTTATGTAGGCAAAGGCAATTTGTAACAACGAATAGAAAAGAAGGGGCTCAGGGCACTTTGCTCCTAAATTACATGGAATTTTAAAAACCTGTAGGCCTACAGTAATAGAAGGAAAAATTGAATGTGATATATCTGTTGAATTCTATTCATTCTTTGAATAAAGAGATTTAAATTGGCTTTAATGCCCCTCTGAACTAGTTTGGCATGGAGGGGTTAGACCCCCCCCCCCCCCCCACTTCAAGGTCACTAGACAGGTGATTATCTCAACAAATCAGCTCTCGATTAACATAAGAAAAAGGGCATCATGGGGGACCAATGGTCACCGATTAGGCATTGTTTGCTATGTAGAGGGCGCAAGTAGCTATACATGTAAGTAGTGCAGAAGGGCTTTTTAAGATCTTGATTCTCATGAATAAAGATATCTAGCTATGACGATCTAGCGGCAATATTTGTGGCAAATATGTCTCTGTATCCTCAAACAGGTCTTGGGTTTCGTCAAGTACCATGACTCACCGAGACAGAACCCACCTCCAGTGGCAGAATTTTAATTGGACTCGAAGCTCAGGAGGAAAAGACACGGTTTAGTCACAAATAAAATAAAACTTCCCTCTTTCATGAACCCAAAAGTCATGTACAAGAGTACCAAGTTGACTCACGATGGTCATATAATGCATATATCCGTTGTCATGCAGGAAAACTAAACATTCAACCACTACTTTTTTCCTAAAATATTTCTTGGCCGACAAACCCCTTATATGAATTACATATGGTGATTATACACTGCAATATTTGACTCCATACTGTAGAAAGGCAAAACAAACAACAAAAGAAAAGCTATGTACATGTGCCTTTTGTTACCGGTAATCAAACTGTGAAATGTAAATACACAAATTTGCCTATCAAAAAGAGTATTAAACTACACCTGTAAGGTTAAATGCATAAATAATAAAAAGAAACAAACAAACAAAAAGGACAAACAAGACAGAATTTATACAATGTATATGTGTAGGCCTACATGCACTGTAACTGGTGTTTCAATATGCCCAAATTGCCTTTAATAAGTTGACTTCACGGACAGTATAAATTTCATGATAGTTTCCTCAATTTATGTTCACATGTAGAGCACTTAAAAATCTCTCTTTAAATGTTGAATAACTATTACAATAAATGAATGAACATTGAACAGTCATTATTTTAATTTATCAAGTCAATAAAAAATGCACTTTGTTCTTTGTATTTAATCTCTCATACTTCATAATGAACACTGATACTGATAGCCATCAAAATAATCTCATTGTATTTCCTGTCTGAAATTAAATATATCAGCCACCATCAGATGGAAGAGATATCGGAGCTACTGTGCAAGGGATAGGATTTCTGCAATGAACTACTATCATGGTTTTCTTCAGAGCACAGTATAGATCTCATGCAATATACTGTACTTCTGCACCATCTTGGTGTTTACAATAATACATGTAGTCTTTGGTTTCAGACTTTTGGCATCTTGCACATACTACAGGCACCATGTAAACTAATACTGAGGTTGTTGAAGGGAAATACAACCTAATAAGTTCTGTTTTTGTGAAAGCAGAAAAGTATTTAAAAAAAAAGAGAATGGAGAGATTTATGAAATAAATAAATAATAAGAGAGTTATATGGGTCATATAAAATCACTATAGCAAAGTGAATCACAAATTTGCAAGTTTGAAAGTGCATTGTGATATAACCACAGACAAATTTCCCTTTTGTTGTCTCCCTGATGTTGGTACTCTTAATGTCAGTTGATTATTACTTCATGTTTAATCAACAATATTATCATCAGAATCACCATCAAAATCCTCCACATCATCATCATTATTATCCTAATCATTATCATTATTTGTTATTATTATTATTATTATTATTAACATACGGTAATCATTATCATCATTATCATCATTCTTCTAATTCTGCTCACTATTTTTTATGCTTATTCTTCTTATCATTATTATCATTATGAATTTAACTTTTAGAATTGTTATTATTATTATTATTATTATTATTATTAATATTAATATTAATAGTAATATTATCATTATTATCATCATTAATCATTTTATTTTAATTCTACTTGTATTATTATTACACACATTTTGTCTTTCCTTATTCATTGCCTCTGTTTGATCTTTGAATATTTTCACCATTTACGTAAAACATCTTCAACATTCCAATAAAGAGGGTCTGAACTAAAAGCCTAGCTACATAGTAAGACAGTACAGTTTAAATTTGCTTACTGCTTGCTGCTTTTAATAATTGAGAGAGGACAAGAAGGGAAAGGGAACACTGGTTCTCAACTGAATATTAATTTGAGCCCAATAGCATGTACACATGTTAAACATGGACATTATTCGTAATGATGCATCAATACAACTGGCAAGTTCTAATTGTATTCACTGTGAACAGCAAGGGATTTAATTTCAAGTCCGAGCATATTATTGATATTCCTATATTCGTGGAACATCATCCTCAGGAGCTAGGCTCACACTCACAATACCTATGAATAATTTATGATAATCATTGCCTTAGCCATTCCTTTGGTACATACATGCAGGCCGAAGAGTTTATAATCAAGGGATGCGTGTGATGTCCATAGACAGCCAGTTGAATTAAAGGGCCACTGCTGAATACTTAAAGATGTAAGCATTCTCAAGAAACACAAATCAGGACAAATATATCTTTTTTTTCTTCAAATACTTGAGAAAAAAAATCAAAAACTAGGTAGGGGTATGAATAATTTTAATAGTACAGTATTAACAAGATGCCACCACATGGGGACTGGGTGGAGGTACATTAAATACAAATTGGTGTACTGGTAATGAAATTCCTATCATGCTATTAGAACTTGAAAGAATGTACCTTGATCGCTCTTGATGTATTGCATCCCAAACTGCCTATCCTATTGCATCTCAATAAAGCCGCCTCGCTCTGCTCTGCTCGCGTGCGTGAGAGTGTGTGACTGTGTGTGTACACATGTTCAACAACATACATGTAATAATCCAGGAGCTATCAGCCATGCTTTATTACAAATCCACACTTGATGGAAAGAACAGGGATTATGCCAAGAAAATGAACTAAGGTCAGGTTTCTTTCGGAATTCATCATGTTATGTACGGTACGGTAGTTGAAGAAATAGGAAACTGAGCTCAAAATTGATATCCAGATTAATTCTGATAAGACTTTATATTTGTCTTGTTAGTGAGGCAGAGGTGATTGAGTTTTTAAGTCCTCTTCTAAATATGTACATTTGAAAGCAAATCACTGTTTTAAAAAGAAAAGAAAAAAAGGAGAATAATAATTTCAAAAAGAACAAAATCAATTAAAAATATTTATCAAAAAAATAATTTAAACAAAAAAAATTACTGTATCTTCCGTATTCATTATTATACTGAACATGTACAGTGAGTACATGTTGTGAAGACGCAGAAACTTGTATTCTTATCTCTTTTTCTTTCTTTGACGATAAATTATTCTTTATGTTAATGCAAACAATGATTACAGTGAACACATCATTAAATCCTTTATTCTCAAGACAAAATTGTTCCAGCAATATTGCATCAATTGGTATTTGATTCTGAGCGTGATGCGAATATCAGATATTGAGAATGAATGAAAACTCTGTCTCAGATTCCAATTCAATATGCAGGCCTGTAATGTGTAATGAATTTACCTCAAAGGCTCAAAGCCTCAAACCTAATACAATGTACAATTCCATATATATAAGCCCATGATGTGCCAGTTGCGGCAACATCATTAAGTTGTACAATGTATTTTCTTCTGCTGTAGGTTTTTCTTTTTTTATGATTTTTTTTCATCCCTTATTAAATTTTGGTTAGGATGTCTTGTGTGTGGGTAGTGCACGTCATTAAGCAGAAATTTACGTCAACAGCATGGATTTGCATCCATTATTAGGAGATGGGAGACCGATGATTCTCGCTTTCTTTAACAGCTGGGTTTTTGTAAGGTTAGGAGGGGGGGTTGCTTGTAAAACTGTTTGTACGACAGAGATGATATCATTTGTGGACTGTCTCTAAATGTCAAACAGAAGATGTACATAATATGCACTCATATAATTCAAGTGTGTATACTCAATGATGACTGACTAAAACATAATACCAATATAAATAATAATAAATTGGCATAAAAAGCAAACCAGATCAAAAGCAAATTTACAAGTAAATATTAAAAGTACAAAATTAATATACCATAATTGATGTAGAATAACTGCACTTTTTCGCTGAAAAAAATTCAAAGTCAGGGGTGCGTCTTTTTTTTTTTAAAGTTTCGATTTAATGCCCCCCCCCCCCACCTGGCGCTATGCCTGGCAATGACTCCTAGCTCAGTAATCGGTGTGTTGACTCACCACTCGGAAACTAGAAAAACACTCCAATTTGTCTGTCATCTTGGTTTAAAAGTAATCTTTCTGATAGATCTCAATACCGGTATGTATTTTATAATAATAATTCCTCCAATTTTCCTTCTATTACACAAGGTACCACAAGGTTCTATCCTAGGTCCTCTACTGTTTTTTAATTTACACTAATGATCTCACATATTCAACTGCACCTCGCAGTTAAATGAAAGGCCTTCCAGTGTGGGTTTTTTAACACGGACCTGGCTTTTCTGTCGGCAAAAAAAACTTAAAAAAACAAACAACTAATTGTTTGTTTTTTGGGGGTGTTTTTTTAGGATGAAAAAGAGGGGTGCCGTATGAGGGCGTTTTATACAACGTTAATTACGGTATGCAGAAATATAATTTTGCTTAGATTTGTTTTTTCCCTTCCATAATCCGTTTTATGATTTCACCATTTCAAAAATACATACTGTACATGTACATCTGGGAAGCAACACAAAAGCCCCTCCCCCTCTCCTCCCACTTCTTCTACTAAACTGGATAAGTTTGAAATACTGCAAAAGCAAAAATTACATGAATTTTGCATGAGCCTTCAGATTTACAAACACTACATCAATTTCTAAAACTCATGAAAGCTTTTCTCTTGAAAAAAAAGGTTTGCCATTTACAATTTGCATTAGTTTCATACCGCTAAAATTCTAGTTATAATGTACATGTACATCAGACCTGATTGTAATTGTGAATAGGCTCTCAAAGGCCAAATAAAAATTAAAAAATGTTTTAAATAGCGTCCTGCCTTTTTGAAAAATAGGAAGGAGGAGGCCCTTTTTTTCAAAATGGCCGCTCAAGATGGCTGCTCTGCACATTTTTCCTGACAGTCAGGCTATATTTCAAGATGGCCGCCAACAAATTTGTGTTTTTTTAAATTAGAAATAGATCCATTTAATCAGTGTTTTTCATGTTTTTTTTCTTTAAAAAAATAAATAAAAAAAACTTCAAAAAAAAAAATAGAAGGGGGCCCCTAAAAAGGAAGCGGGCGGGGACGCTAAACATGTATATTTTTTTAATGGCCTAAAAGAAGGCTGAAATATGGAATAAGAACTGTACCTCCATGTACAAAACTAATATGACACTTTTCCAGTTTTCCTGATCCCCAACGCACCAACAGTAAATGACAACAAATTATATTGTTTTGATCAAGTTGGCCATCATACACTCCTGTAACATGAATAGTTAGTTGTTCAGAGTTGATTGATATTGACAGCTGTATATTTTCACAGTACATCTGTGGGGTGTTTCACAAAGACAAAGATCGACTTAAGTTGGACTTGAACTATGGCAGGCCATTCATGCCACTCATTTTGCTCAACATTGGTCTCTCAATCATGATCTTTAGGTCCTATTTTTTTCTTCAATAATGAACTATCAAAAAGTGTAAATTCTGTAGATTTGCGACCATGATTTGTAAACCAATGTCAGGAATGATTACCGTAGAGGAACTAGTGGCATAAACGGCTTGTCTACATGTAGTTTTAAAAGTCCAACTCGAGTCAATCTTTAGTCTTTGTGAAACACTCCCCTGATTTATGAATGTGCTGGAATGTAACAGTAGGTCTATTCATGGTAATGAAAGTTTTAATAGCCAGTTCAGACTACAGAAAACATACGTGAAACTTGTAAAAAAGAAACGTCAGACCGTATTTGCCAGCGTATAGGCCGCAGTATTTTTGGAAGAGAAAATATCAAAAAGTCGGGTGCGGCCTATGCGGCGAAAGAGTAAAAAAAAAAAAAAAAGTCAAACCAGCACGAATTTGCACATATGGGACTAGATCTACGAATGGTACAATAACTATACATTTCCACACATCTTACCGACAATTTTATCTTGCATTGTTGACATGAAGACGAAAATAAACTTCCAAAAACAACCTCTGCCGATAGATCTTGATCTAAGTTCGTGCCAATGCATTGCAAAAGTAAAAGAAGGGCCCGTTTAACGGAGCTGCCGCAAATTGTAGCACGCAAAGTCGCTGTTTTGAATCCATTTCAATACACAAGAGAGAGGCGCAATGTACAGGTGTATACATCACAGAAAACTTCATATGCTAGCATCTGTGCGGCATGGCAGAGCGGTCTAAGGCGCTGATTTTAGTCACATCAACATTTGAACGCAAGAGATCAAATCCCGACTTCGAATTAAAAAAAAATAAATTTAAATGTCAAAATCGGGGGTGCGGCCTATGCGGCGCTGCGGCCTTATCGCCGGCAAATACGGTACTTGTATACAAAGACATTATCTCAAAGAGGTCAACTGACACAACAGCTGACCAATTATCACTGCGCGTTCATAATAAGCCCCACCCATTTCTACGATATTTGAGCAATATGAAATTCAAACTACCAAGGACTCTTGATTCTTTAGTGAGTTTTTGTTCAGAACAATGGTCAAACAAGTGTTTCGCTATAAGAAGTTTTGTTATGAAGTTAAGACATTCACACTAGGAAAAAATAATGACTAATCACTATATGTTCATTGTAGGTCTATACAATGAAATCTGGTAGTCTGAATGGAGGGTGACAAAAATGGCCGCTTAAGGGGTCTCACTCTTCAACAATCTTGTAGACCAATTTTGTAATACAACACCTAAAGTTTGAATTTGAAGGTCACTTTGACTGTACTCAAAAAGTATAGTATAGCTCACCTGAGTAATGTAGTGAGTCTTTTTTCTTCAAGGCATCTACATGTATATATTACATGAGTAGTTGAATTGTACATTGGTTCATGTTTTTGTAAGACATCTTGCCTTACATTTTTTTTTTTTTTTTTTTTTGGGGGGGGGCGAATGTCTAGGGAAAAGAAGGGTAGCATTGAATAAAACATGCATTGTGCATGTACTGAAATACTTGTTTCACTAGGAGAGTAAAGGAACAGGAAAAAAAATGCATTTTAATCCAAACTTGTGCAAAATTAAGTAACATTACGGCTACACATATAAAGCTACAACCTGTACTCTCTTTCTATTTCTCAATCAAGGGATCAAGAAAGGTCATTACATTGACGTGCATGAGTAAATGCCCTTCTACTTCTAGCAATTATGAAAGCACAAATGTGACCAATACTTTATGTATCAGTCATAAATGTAATAAGCGTCCTTTTTGAAATATCACTCCAAAGTCTCCCTGATACATGTACAGTACATGATTGTGGTAAACTAATTATGTTTACATCTGCAGAGGGAAGTTGTGATGAAATCTGACTCATAATTGAAGACAGAAACTGAAAGTAGAAATGATTAAAAGTAGATCTGCTGCACTGAAAATACAGTAAAGAGTAAACCAAGAAGTTGCAATAACAACCAAATAATATAAATCAAGCAATATTACTTATGCTCCATTGTCATTGCTTTTTATCATGCCTGTAATGCATCATACAATGTACATGTATGTACGGTACAAACATGTAATTGATGTACATGTACATTACAGTGTATGTGTACATTGTGTCTCCTTTGCATTGCATATTTGATCAATGTCCTGATGTAAAGAAGCAAAAAAAAAAAAAAGCACAATGCACCTGCGTGTTTATAATGTGAAGTCTCATGACACATGTTCATACAGTATGTTTCCATGAGACAAACAAATTTGGTTACATTTTCAATAACATTTTGAAAGAAATTACACTGTGTTTGGAACTGAAATCTGTTTAAAAATGAAAATGATAAGTTTTAGAAAAAATAAGCTGAAGTAAATATTTCAGCCGTTGCACTACATGTACATGCATGATCTCACTGTGGATCACAATGACGCTTGTTTAATCTTCTTCAAATTGTCTGCTCGGGACCAAAAAGGCATTGACTGATGTACCTTGTATCATTAAATATCTACATGTACATGTATAGAGTTATGTAATGTCCTCGAGGCTCCTAAAAGATAAAATCACTGATTTTCTCTTTATTAACCCTTAAAGGTAAAGACCAGTATTGGAAACGCCCCAATTTCAAAAAATGAAATGGAAGCTCTCATTACCAATCATGTGAAAGAATATGTTTTGACTAATACATGATGATAAAAAATTTGCCGGGAAACCGCCTACTAATTCATATATTTGGTAAATTTGTTTCTCTCATGGTCTGTGAGAGATATAGGGTAGTCCCATATACATCTTTCTGTGTATAGTGCTT
Source organism: Strongylocentrotus purpuratus (assembly GCF_000002235.5). NCBI lineage: Eukaryota > Metazoa > Echinodermata > Echinoidea > Camarodonta > Strongylocentrotidae > Strongylocentrotus > Strongylocentrotus purpuratus. Next base: position 28,255,919 of record NW_022145600.1, on the reverse strand, counting down.
GTAACTTTACGAAGAATGGGCCAAATTTCTTATCATTTTGATGATTCCAGAACCTTGCAGATGCTAGATGCTAGATGATCAACCTTTTCTGATCGATTCCACAACGTTTCTTTCACAATGCAATCGCATGACCATAACTGGTCTTTACCTTTAAAATTAAGTTCAATATTGTACATTAGTACATGTAGACTAGTTGTTACTTGGCACGAGTCCTAACTTGAGTACTGACTTTGACTTGATACCTAGTACTTAATGTACTGTATGATCAGCAATATTTGTTCTTGAAGACTTGAACTCTAACAATAACACATAAATCATATCAGTACCAAATAATGAAAAGAGGGTCAAAGAGAGACAGAGGAGAAGGGAGAAGAGGAGAGAGACAGAGGAGAAGGGAGAAGAGGAGAGAGACAGGGAGAGAGTGAGAGAGAAGGACATTCAAAGACATACAACGTACATGTACATTGTACATGTACATATTGTAGAGAGAGAGATAGAGCTAGAAAGAGATAGACAGAGGTTGCGTTTATCGACCAAATTTTTGGCTAGAATCAGGTTTCTCAAACGTCTTTCAGGCAAATTAAAAAATTTCTTGCATGTACAGTAAGTGTTTTTTTTTCTTCGTTTCAAATAATCTATTCATAAATATAATATTGTAATGTTATATCATACATGTACAATGTATGCATGTGATGACATTTACAGCAAATACCTTGTATGCCAACATAATCCAAAACGTTTTTGTTATCCAAAATAATGAATACAAAAAGTAAAGTAAAATACAAGCAAACAAAACAAAAATCAATTAAATATGCATGAAGTGTAACTTCATATCATGCAAATGCATGGGTACCAGTAATGTTGTAATACATGTATTCAATAGCACTGCTCATAGTTGCTAGCTATTAAACGAAGGAAATATGTACACACAGGGTATTGATTGTTCATTGTGATAATATCCCGCGGAATAGTAGTGTTCATTGAGCGCTTATGTTTACAGGGATGTGCACTTCGCACAGTGCTGATACACATGTTCAGATTTGAGATACCAACTTGACACCAGTAGTCTCACAACTAGACCCACTATTAAACCCTCTTTGCATTAATTTCCTTCTTCTCCAGAATATCATTTGTGCAAACATGTAATCAATTATCTACTTTATCTATAATTTCAATAACATCTCTGCTTAGTGTTGTCTTTTTCTCTTATTTTTTTGTTTTGTTTTTGGTTGTTGTTGGGGTTGGGGTTGGGGGGGGGGGGTAATTTTCTGTTCTTGCTCTTAGTCTATGCTCAGAAGTTTATTGTTTGTATGTTAACTTGATGAGACTAAATGCTAATGTCATCATACAATCAACTAAACAACATCCAGCTATTTATATGACCTCTCTTGTCAAAAGTGTCAAGTTGTTTCCTGATTGAGTTATGGCATAAAAACAATGCACATTTCCATTTACATGTTTAATTCCCAGTGTAAACATAAATGTATGTGTCATGTGTGCAACGTGAATACTTGTACACGTACACCCACACAACAGATCTATGAAGCCCAAATGGCTCACTTAAAGTCTTCAGCTATTAGAGTCTGATGTTAAAAGACTATTCCCAGGGCATGCATGGCTCATTATAATATCATTGATTCAATTTCAGCTTTCTCTATGCATGACCCCTTATGATCTCTGCACAAGAAACTTGCAACAAGTCAACTCAATTGCAGCTCAAATTGCTATTCCTGCATTTTTCCTGGTTCTTTAAAGTCACATTGTAATTCAGCGAGACATGTGTGCCCATTTTAAACAACTCTAAATATACCTATAAATCACATTTTTCATCATTCATCCAACACAACGATCTACACCACGCAATAAATGGCTGTGTGGCTTGTCTTGTAGTTTTAAATGTAGGATCACTTTACAACCTGCTGCTGTTGTTGCTGTACACATGCAGATGCAGGCCTTGACATTTTGGAGGAGGGAATTTTCATTTTAATGGGTCTAATTTTGTTAGGTACATACATGTAATATTATTTCATGCAATGAAAATCATTACATTAGTCAAAAGAGGCAAGAGATAAATTGGAAGTTTTCACTGTTTGAAGTTATATTTTAATTATTAATTTATCCAACATGTACATTAAACTTGAATAAAATTATGGACTTGTTTGTGAATACTATCAGCTCAAATACACTGTACCATCTCCAAAAAATAGAGTAATAATACATTTGCCTACAGATACTGTACATACATGTATCAGTAGATCAAACAAAACCACTTTGATCAAATTAAATAATTTCTATTAGGGTACTCCCACTCACACCTCAACTCTAATAAGTGGCATTAAATCTACTTGTACCCATGTCCCATGTGTTGTGAAGGGTAATTATAATGAACTGCTTTCATAATAAGCACACACTCTACGCGTTACGCATTGTATGGTCATACACATGTAATGGGTGTATTGTTTGACCGATAATGAATTTGTCAGGGACAGACACTCTTGATCATAATATATATGCCCGTGATTATGTCTAATGAGTACATTGTAGGTCTTCGCAAGAAAGATCGCCTGAATTTTGCCGACTACCGCTCAACCATGATCAAGGCGCTTTGTCTTTGGGTTTATAATGAGGAAGAGATCTGTATTAGTTTGATTTTTTTCTGTATTCTGTAGATACACATACATGTACAATGTACGTGCCAGCTAATTATTAGTTGGCACATGTACAGTGCAGGTATGGACATGATTTAAAGCTTACATTGCAAATAATAAACATACATAAAACATGTACATGTAAAGTAGAAGTACATGTACATCTCATTTTGTATATAATATTTATCACTCACTTTTTTTTGTGTGGATAACTGTCAAAGAATTGTGCATGTATATAATTTAAAACCAGTAATTGATAAAATAGATGTATAAAAGAATGCCCCCCCCCCCCTCACACACACACATTAAAGTTGCGGTTTCCTATGAATGATCAACACAATTCAGGTATTAAATGTTGCCTCTGTGTGTGTGTGTGTGTCTGTACATACAGTGTACATTTATTAATCTGGTATGGCAATTTAGGTCAATAAAGTTCATCATTTTATGAAAGGAATCGGAAGTGAAATCTGAAATAACATGACAGAGGAAATTACACTCGTCTCTCGGTTTCCTTTTATTAACACAATTCTCAAAAGGATTACACATAGTGTATAATTAAAACATGCTCTTGTGATTTACATGGACCGTATGTGATGAATGTATTTTATGGCATAGTTTGTGAAGTGTATAAGATTGGTCTTCCTTCGATAATGTATGTATCATTTGTAAAATACATTTACAGATGTATAACAATGAGATTTTGCACTTTGCACTTGGGGGGGGGGGGGTTGTTGGGTTGTTGTTTTGTTGTTTACAAATAAGTCTACAGGCCCTCCAACAGTCCGACTACTCTGTACAGGAAAACATGTTATTGTAACAAGTAGGTTAAAAAATATCATTTTTGGAGCCATGTACGGAGTATGAATATAGTTCTGTTTTTTCTCATCATTAAATAGACATTTAGAAACTTGTTTGAAGAAATGCATTTAAGTTTAACTTAAATGAAATCTTTGAATTGTTAAGGGGTCCTTTTGAAAAATAAAAAAAGGCTGGAAATGTAAAATTGTTAATCAAATTTTTTTTCAAGCTGTCAGTGAATATAATAATAAAATCAAATATAGCAAATTTAAAAAAAAAATTGAATTAAATAAATATAAAAGTTATATGAAAAGTGATTTTTTTTTCTCTTTTCTTTTCCATATGATTTAATTTCCTATCTCACGTTTCATTTTCTATTCTAAAACAAATTGAGACATTTAATGCTTATTAAATATTACTTATTTTCTTTGTGATTGGTTATCTTTTCTATCATTCAATATTTCAATTACATTATTTATTTGATATTTCAGGTAAAGAATGAGGATTTTATTAAAACCACATCCTTTTCCATGATTGCTGAAGTTGTATGGCCTTCTACAATAACTCATGCAACATTCTCTGTGACTTTCATCGGGGGTGAGAAAAGAGAACAATAGATAACTATCATTTCCAATAATACCATTTAGTTTGTTACATGGTTCCCATTGCTTTGTGCAAACAATTTGTCTCTTCCTGCTCTCAATTCTTGCCAGTAAACGGAAGACACAGACAAGTGGTCACCATCAACCGCCTTAACTCGCGTTTCCTGTCGCTGTCCTAAAAAAAAAATCAAAAAAAAAAAAAAATCTAGTTTTTGAAGCATTTCTTTCTTTTAATTCTCCATATGGTTGTGCCATTGTTTGCACGCGTTACGGGTGTGCAATTTGAACTCGTTATTGATAAGCTTCCCGCGCAGTATACTTGGCAGATCATTCATTATGTGAAGTTAATGATTATTGGCTCGAGGTTAAACCTGAATATATACAACATGTACATACACACAGTACATGTTGAAAACCCAAGAATGAAATAATTTGCGACGAGGCACTTATCAAAAATTTGTGCATTAAATTTGATTACTTGTTGAATATGGCCTATGGCCTATTACTTAGTTGTGTTTTGTGTTCATATTGACATATTTCAAAAGTATACAGTATGTACAGAGCACTGTACAATCAATTGACCTAATTATCATGGTAAATTATTCCACAATTAACAATGGTGTCAACTGACTGGGATTAAAGTATGTGTGTACTTTAATGCATACTTAATCATTATCCTCATGAATATTCATAATGTCAAGTCTTGCTCACGCCCCCTGGTTGAACAAACACACAATGCACCTGCATCAGAGACTTGCACCCCATGCAAAATACACTGTACACACAGACATAGTAGTACTAGGATTAGGTCCATGGTTCAGCAAACAATCAATGAAGGGTAGCAAGAATGACAATTATTTTGACTGTGATAATATCACCAGTATATAGTCTGCTGTATAAGAATAACATTCTGAACTTCTGAAGTAGCTCTTTTCTATTGCTTGTATTGGCTTTGTGTTTTTGTTCAATTGTTGGGCTGAACGTACAATACAGCACACAAGACTATTGCTCAATCAATCAGTCTACTACACGTACATATCTACAGTATCATCTACTAGTATCTAGCAATCTTTTTATAATGTTCTGGCAACTTCTGGAATGGAAAACTATAAAGGAAAAGACATCACACTATTAAAAAATGTTGAAGCTTATTGTAGGGTGTACATAATAACAAGGTAATAAACTTCTTGCAAATTATGTTATCCCCATTTTCTATTTCATGTACATCTTTTTTCTCTCTCTATTCAAAGACTCTTTTCTTTTATATACATATATTTCCCTTTCTTTTTCTATCTTTCTTTTCTCTATCATTCTATCAATCAAAATTGAGTAATGTGCCTAAAGGCCCTAAACCCTAAAGTAAACAAAGGCAGGAGAATTTGAATAAATAAAAGCAAATAAGATGAAAAAACATAATAACACAATAAAAGCTAAGCTTCGTCCAAAGTTCTGTGACATCGAACAGAAGATCCATAATCAGGATGCACCACCAGCACTTCAGAGGTCTATTATCACAAGAGAGATCTGCATAATAATGTACAGTAAACCCATTCCTCTACACACAAACATACAGTTTATGCTAAATAGAGCTCCCATTGTGTTTGTGCACATTACCGGTGTATACATCGTGTATATACAGTATAACACCATCTCTGCGCCGTTTTACAACAGCCAGAATTATATTAAAAGATCAGCAGATTTGATTGTGCAGTCGTCCATATATTATGAGGTTCAAGCTTCACTGTACATGTAACCTCAAATTTCAATTGATTTGTTTGATAAAAAAAGTAGTTAGAGACTTAGGGGTATCAAATCATATTATCAAGGTTATTTTCAACAGAAGCTGTCTCTTATTATATTAAAATATGAACATGAATACGGGAACAGTGGTACTCAGGAGAAACCTCAAAGGCCTATATGTACAACATATTGAATGTATAAATAATGTATTGCAAATTATATTTAAAGGTAATACAGGTGTACAAAGTTTTGGTATGGGGTCATGAATTTGGTTCAAATGAACATATTGGAAGCATAGGCGATCCTACAATATTCAGTGATCGTTGTCGTGGTTGAAATCAAGTTAAAGTGATGAAATTGTAAATAATAAACTCATTATGTTGTATAGCGCCCTCTCAAGGTCAATATATTAATTTAGCTATAAAACAATGTTTTTTGAATAAAAACGACCGATTTGCTATTACCGTTTGGAAATTATATATCACAACAACATACATGTATTCTGAGATTTTCAAGGTCGCAGATACCATCGTATGGTCGTAGGCGCTATTTGAAATTTGTAAAAAATTTACCGGGAGCACCGGTAAATTTGTATATTCAATTTTTCTCGAAAGCAGAAGTGTTTTAGGGGCTAAATTTTGTAGTGCTTATAAAACATCCATAGGGGCATCCAGTTAAATCAAAATTGTAAAGAATCACTGTCCAGCCAAATTCAAAATTTACCAAAACTTTGTAATACCTTTAAGTCTACTAGATCACCATTCACCACCTAAAAAACTAAGGGCTGTGTACATAGACTACATTGTATACATGTAGGCCTAAAAATATGCATGTTTGTAACTGTTTACCGGTAACTATTTATAGCACTCGCTAAAAGATGATGAAATCAATGAAACTAGTTTCATTTCATGTTGTTTGCAAATATCGGGAAATGTACTAACTAGACATTTTGAGGAGCAGGAAGTTACAGAAAATCCATGTACCGGTAATTTAAATGAGCTGCACAGATGCCCTTTTTCAAAATATGCTTTTGCAAATCAGAGTTCTCTCTCTCTCACACTTTCTAGGCTAACACACATGTACCGGTATGTGCATTACAATTTACAACTTACAAGTACTCAAAAGTTTTTAAGTTTCTATCGTACTGGTGTAAGGAAAACATTAACAAATAAATAAAACATTCAAAAGACACCACCCCCCCCCCCCCCAAAAAAAAAAAAAAAAAAAAAAAAATACATACCGGTAAATAAATAAAAATACATGTACATTAACACACAAACAAAACAAAACATGTATGATCAATCATCATAAAAATATATCATACAAGTGATGATACAACCAAGTTCAACCTTACAATAATTGCAAGTGGTGCACTTCTTGTGATTGCATCATTTACAAGGTGGAAAGAGAAATTCTAAGTACGGTACAGGTACGGTACATGTATATGTAACAAAAACACAAAACACAAATACAATTAAAAATTGGTTCCAACATGTACATTGTATGCCTTGTTCATATTTGAGTAATTGATTGAATTTCTAATGATTGGTAATATTTGGAAAATACTAACAGACACAACACTTAACCTGTGTATGATACAGTTGTGTCAATGCAGGCATGCAGATAACATCAGTTTCCATAGATCTATATTAAACTCAATTGAGCTTAACAATACAGTGCATCTCAGTAGGTAAACCACAAATTCTAAACCTGTGTTGGCTTTTGCAATGGTTGAGAGATCATTTACATAATAAAAGGGTGATTCCAAACTCAAACTTTTCATGACAGTGTGCGACGACGAGTCATTGGTGGTCTGGGAAGACTGCTTTGTTCATAATCACACAAAAGTATGGTAGTGTATTAAACAGTGGAGGAATGCAATGATGGGGCACAACAATCTGGACCTATTATATAGCAGGCAAGATTAGCTGACATACTATACTATGTACCTGTATGTACAATAATAGTGCTCAGTAGATTAGATGCTTCATTACTTTGTTTACTTCTTTGCCATAATTTCTATGCTTCTATTGCAGACAAATTCCCTGATTTATATTCCTACTCTAGTTGAACTGAATTTACTTGATCTTTTTATTTTATTTTCATTTTTGTAAAAAATTTGGTTTATATTGTAATTGATGCAAACTTGCAAAGTGCAAAGATATCTTTTTTTCCCTTCAACTTGATCATGTGTCACAATACACATGTGCACATTGTGGTTGGTCAACATTCAAGCGCCTAAAGAATGATCTTACTTGCTTTAGTTTTCTAACTTTGAAAAGAGCACACGAATGTACAGTACACGTACATGAAAAGAGCTAAAAAATAATCTTTTAATACATTCTATTAACAGAAAAAACTTTTTAGTCACTTTTTGATAATTCAACATCTCAACAATTGTTTCATGCAGCTTTGGAATTTTTTTTTTAAATGTTGAGCATAGAAAAACTACTCCTACATGTACAGTACATCTAAAACAGCAAGAAAACTTTACAGACAGGACTTTTTTTACCCATTAATATAATATACAGTATTCATTTAGGTTATTTGCACGTACAGCAAAATCATGTTACTCTGGCAAATTGATTAGATCCAAGTATCTGATCGAAATGAACTAGTTGGGGAAAGAGTTTCAAATTTCATTATTCTCTCCTTCTCCCTCTTTTCTCTTTCGCGATATTACAAGTGAGCTCATATCCAGGTTCACAACGATATGTTGTGACTCACAATGAGTTGGCAGGCACCGTTAACAGGCAGAGACCAGATCAAGTCTCACCGGTATTGACACAAGCAAAGGAATCAGAGTCAAACCTCGGAAGTTGACGAATTAAACCGTTGAAGAATCTAGCGCTAGCACCTACTCTCTAATTCTTTGCTATGTACAACAATCTATGTTACGAGCCTGTTCCTGTCATTTTGACTCAATGAAAAATGGCTTAGTCTACTACATTTGCATCATACAACATGTACTTAATAACAAACATACAGGTGTACATCACACAATGCCATGGTGAACATTAATGAAGTTCGTGATTAAATTTACAAGTCAAATTACATGTTGTTTCTCAATGAAAAAGAAAGCCAACACGCCCATGCCCACACAACCAATTCAATACAAATATGGATTAGGTAAATAAGGAAGAAATATCATTAAGAAAAAGCTCCTGGATCCAGTGACAAAACTGTTATTTCATTTTTTGTGTTCAATGATTTGAAATTTTGAATTCCTTTCTGATTTGGGTTAATTTATTGTATGTTATTGTATGTTATTTTATGTTATTTTATGTTGTTATTATCAGTGGCCTAATGAGCAAAAACTTTTTCGGGGGCAGGACAAAAAAAATTGCCTGCAATATAGATTGGGGAATTTGTAATTCTCAACAAACGCATAAAAAAGTACAATTTTAAAAAAAGTGAGAAAAAAAACCAAGACAAATCTTGTCATTTCAGCAACATTTGTAAATCAATGGTATCGAATGAAAAATAAACCATGTTATAATTTTATTTGAGGGTGGGACATGCCCCCCCCCCCCATCAGTACGCCAGTGGTTATTATTGTTATACTACATGTATACAGGATGTAATGTTGTTGTTATTTTGCTTTACTTGTGCCAGTGTTTTAGATATATTTTTTAGTTTTTGACATTCTGGAAATCTGTTGATAAAGTTACAAAAAATCATGGTATCTTTACAGAATGAAAGCAAAACATTGAAGAAAAAAAATGAATTGTCATACATGCATCTTGATAGAAAAAAGAAATATGGTATGAATAAAGATATCTTTTACATATTGACTACCAGGTATGTAAATTCTTTTTGTTCTTCCAATGACACAAGCCCAGATTTCTGCCTATTAAGTTTACATAATTACTATAATCATGTGAAACAGGGAATTGAAAGAAAAAAAGAAAAAAAATTAAATATCCGAAAGAATCCAACCAACTTGAAAAAAAATAATAACACAATGTACATTGTACACTATCAATACCCCAAATTTGTGAGAATGAATATCTATTGGTTATTTATTTGACCCCAAAAAATAACTTGCCATTTGCATTTGCAGTGAGTTAGTATTGAGGTATCCCCCACCCCCTCCCCTCCCTATCACCAGCCACCGTGACCCATACAGCAAGATATTGTTTTTAAAGCATTGTCATTGTCAATTGTCATCAACATTGTTTGACAGAGATTATATTTTAATAATGTAGCACAAAGCAAAGCAAAGCGAAAGCTTTCAGACAATGTATCTCGCCAGGCACTACATCACCCCCCCCCCCCCCCCCCAAGGAGAAGAAAAGAATTTCAGACCGAATCAAATGGATGTTAAAAAGTATTGTCAACATTGTTTGTCAAAAGACAATGTCGCACAAGGCAAGAACTATAGCAAGGCCACAAAGTTTCAAACAATAGCGACCCTATTCGTCTATATATGCGAGCACATTTCATTATAGAGCAAGGATGCTTGAGGAAACACAATTGAGATTAAATAAAGAAAAATGGCCAGTCCAAACTCTTATGTGTAAAAAAATCTTTTCAGACAGGGTTACAAGATACAAAGGTCACTCAATAGATTTTTTTTTCTTCTCAAAAATCAATAGGCAGGTATTATCATTTGTGTGTATCATTGTGTGTTTGTAAGAAGATGTACGAGTGTGTATCGCCCGCTTGTGAATGGTTTTCAATTTGTTCACTGTTCCGTATAAACAACCAACCATTATCTGTGTATCCAACACCTTCAAGACATTGATGGCACCAAATCATGGCACAGACAATATGACTTTATTATGATTCTATTTTTATTTCATTCTAATTTTAGGAAAAATTATTTTTAAAACATGAGAGGAGAAATAATAACTCACTTCTCCGTGAGAATGATGTCTGCCGTCTGGAGTATGTTCAGGGAGAAAGTAGAGCCGTAAACTGGATAGCATAATTCCTTCCGTGCCCTTGTCTTCCCATAATAATTGCAGTTCGGCTATGCAAAGAGGGTCGTTTTCCGAGCACTTGACGAAAAAGAATTCGCCAAGCGAAATCGTTCTCCACTTCGAGTTTTTGAGAAATTTGAAGCCCTTGAAGAAAGTGTAAGGCCCATGTTGCCCACACTTGGACCCAACCCACTGTAAATTAAAACAAAGCGAGGAAATCATTAGAATAACGAAGTATTTGGAATGCAATTTAGGCCTAATTATATCTTAGTTTATGCACACAGCAGCACACACACTAAATTCACGCATATCGTAACATTACACTCCCCCTCAAATATTACACCAAGGGTCAAACTTCGAATCGAAACTTCACTCGCGGTCTTTGAATGGTAGCAATATAAAATCACTCTCAAAACATAAAAAACGTCATGAAAATTTCCAACAACTACACCACACTGATATCTTATATATAATACTTGATTTGGTAAAATATTTCAGCAAAAACTCACCTGCAACCGGTATTTATCCATAATTTTAGCAGTGATATCGCGCTGTTTAAACAGTGGTAGTTGTGTCTTCGTGAATACACACTTGTTGTTTGACGGTGACGTCATTCTTCATTTGCATAATTTATTACACTCTTTGCTGCTTGATTTGCATCGAGAGCAATAAAGAAAGATTGACACATGAAATCACGTGATTTATTTTTATTGATAAACGTGTGATTTGCATGACAATTACTTGTTGGCATTTGAGGAAGCTAAATATCACTGCAAGATGACGATATAGCCTATTATGACAATTTAATACAGCAGCGCAAGTGAAGGCTACGATATGGAGCTGCGATATTGATGAGAAAAGGAATGCAATATTTACTATTTTCCTTACCTAAAAAAAATATAGGCCTAGACTATACTATATAGTCCTATAACTATGATATTTTCCCTGTCATTCAATCTCAGAAAATGTAGGCCTAGCCTATAGCGCATGTAGACCTATTTCAAATTAATAATTGACCATAACCTATACATATTCTTATTTTTACTTATAATTCCAAATGATAATTGTCATATAATCGGAATGACGTACATAAAGACTCTCTTCAATTACGAATAATTACTTTGCTATGATTTCAATTTTGACAGTAAAATGATAGGCCTATATAAAACTATGACAAAATATAAGTGAATTACATTACAAAGTTTTTTAATTTGTAAAAAAAATATTTTAAAAAGGAGGCGGCCCCCGAAAAAGAGGCGGGCGGGGACGCTAGACATGATTTTTTGTTTTCTTTCTTAATGGCCTAAACTGACATCGACTTGACAGTAACCAATTAGATTAAATCAGATATCAAGGTCTATGGAAGAACTAAAGTTTTTTTTTTTTTTTTTAAATCAATAAAATGGGATAGGAAGCCAAAGGGCATCTGTCTTCAATGGCTCATCAAGAGTGGGTGCATGGGGGCACGGGCCCCCGTCCCTGGCAAAAAAAGAATTAAAAAAAAGATGGCCCCCACCTCTGGGGGAAAAAAGAGGAAAGATGGTATCCACAATTTTATATTTGTTTTGCTCAAGGAGGGGGAGGGGGGTGTTGAGTAAAAAAAATAAAATAGTGCTCACTATCCTGCCCCCCCTCCATTGAGCACCCCCCAAAATGCTCATTACCCCCCCCCCCCCCTCGCCGACGACTGGATCCGCCCCTTGCTGTCTCATCTCCTCCTCCCCCCCCCCCCCTAATCATAATCATGCCAACGGGCGTACAAATTAACTTGAATGGGATCGATGAGCATTATTCATTCCAGTTCTATTTTGTTTCCCGATCACCGCCCACCCCTGTAATGAAGACGTTGATGCTAGCACTGATCATTATTTATATCACCTGATCATGCTGCCCATGAGGTATGGATAGTATCCCTCAAAATGTAAGGCAAGCTAAGAAAGTTCAACAATTCAAAACTGCTCTTAAAACATATTTATTTAATATTATCATTTTTTTGCAGTTTTTCTATTATTTTTTAAACTCCGTCTTCTTTTTTTAAAACTCTTTCCTAAGCGCGTTGAGATCCTTTTGAAAGGTATATTGTGCGATATAAGAACAATACTGTTATATTATTATTATCATAACCGATGTGATTCCTTTCAATTTTAAATGAATAAGTTTAACATTATATTACTCCATGTCTCCATTCATTCATAATATATGCATAAACAAAATGTAAAAAATGGATCACGAATATTAACACTGGATGAATGTGGAGACAGCTTTTAAAGGTACTTTGTAACATTGTCAATAATGTCAAAAAATGCTTTTAGTATGGTTATTTATTCCTGGAATTAATAATTAACCATCTCTGAAAGTATGAATTGAAAAGAGGATCATTTACCCACACAAAATGTAAAAGAATGGACTTTTCGAAGATAGATTGCACTGAGAGCGGGGGAGGAGGGAAGGGGGATCCCCATTCAGTAGGTAGTTGTGCTGGTCTTCAGTGTAGCGCAAATACAGGGGCACAGTGCAAGAAAGAGAAAGTTGCAGAGAGGGGCCCGGAGGTATTGTGTGAACTTGAGGAGATATAGATAATTGAGATTGAGAGAGACAGAGAGACAGAGAGAGACAGAGAGAGAGAGAGAGAGAGAGAGGGGGAGGGAGGAGGGGGGGGGGGGTCAGAGCAGGCGCGGATCCAGGATTTCTTAGGGGGGGGGGGCCCAAATTTGAAATTTTGCGAGCCAAATATTGGTACGTAATGGTGACCAACAGTGACATAATGCGGGGGGGGGGGTCGGTGCAGGGAGGGGCGAGTTTCCCCCTCCCTCCTCCGCGAAACGCGGAAGCTTTGACGTTTATTAAATTATTAGAGAAAGAAGACGATTCGTTGTACCGTTCTCGAAAAAAATTCTCGTCTGAATTAAGTTTTTCACCTCCCGCGCGAAGCGCGGAAAATTTTACGATTTATTTAACTATTAGAGAAAGAAGACGGTTAGTTGTAGAGTTTTCGACTCTTAATCCTCGTCTGAATTCAGGTCCCCCCCCCCTCTGCGCGAAGCGCGAAAGCTTTTAAGTTTATTTAACTATTAGAGAAAGAAGACGATTCGTTGTACCGTTTTCGAAAATAATCCTCGTCTGAATTTAGATTGTCCCCCTCCCGCGCGAAGCTTGGAAGCTTTTACGTTTCATTAAATCATTCTAGAAACAAGACGATGCGTTGTACAGTTCTCGACTCTTAATCCTCGTCTGAATTCAGTTTTCCTCCTTCCGCGCGAAGCGTGGAAGCTTTTACGATTCATTAAATCATTAGAGAAAGAAGACGATTCGTTGTACAGTTCTCGACTCTTAATCCTCGTCTGAATTCAGTTTTCCCCCTCCTGCACGAAGCGCGGAAGCTTTGACGTTTCAATAAAATATTAAAGAAAGAAGACGATTCGTTGTACCGTTTTTGAAAATAATCCTCGTCTGAATTTAGATTTTTCCCCTCCCGCGCGAAGCGCGGAAGCTTTGACGTTTCATCAAAATATTAAAGAAAGAAGACGATTCGTTGTACCGTTTTTGAAAATAATTCTCGTCTAAATTTAGATTTTCCCCCTTCCGCGCGAAGCGCGGAAGCTTTTACGTTTCATTAAATCATTCGAGAAACAAGACGATTCGTTGTACAGTTCTCGATTCTTAATCCTTGTCTAAATTCATCCCCCCCTCCCCCTCCTGCGCGAAGCGCGGAAGCTTTGACGTTTCATTAAAATATTAAAGAAAGAAGACGATTCGTTGTACCGTTCTCGACTCTTAATCCTCGACTGAATTCAGGTCCCCCCCCCCCTCTCGCGGAAGCTTTTAATTTTCATTAAATCATGAGAGAAAGAAAACGATTCGTTGTACCGTTTTCGAAAATAATCCTCGTCTGAATTTAGATTTTCCCCTCTTCCGCGCGAAGCTCGGAAGCTTTAACGTTTCATTAAATCATTCGAGAAACAAGACGATTCGTTGTACAGTTCTCGATTCTTAATCCTTGTCTAAATTCATCCCCCCCCCCCTCCCCCTCCTGCGCGAAGCGCGGAAGCTTTGACGTTTCATTAAAATATTAAAGAAAGAAGACGATTCGTTGTACCGTTCTCGACTCTTAATCCTCGACTGAATTCAGGTCCCCCCCCCCCTCTCGCGGAAGCTTTTAATTTTCATTAAATCATGAGAGAAAGAAAACGATTCGTTGTACCGTTTTCGAAAATAATCCTCGTCTGAATTTAGATTTTCCCCTCTTCCGCGCGAAGCTCGGAAGCTTTAACGTTTCATTAAATCATTCGAGAAACAAGACGATTCGTTGTACAGTTCTCGATTCTTAATCCTTGTCTAAATTCATCCCCCCCCCCTCCCCCTCCTGCGCGAAGCGCGGAAGCTTTGACGTTTCATTAAAATATTAAAGAAAGAAGACGATTCGTTGTACCGTTCTCGACTCTTAATCCTCGACTGAATTCAGGTCCCCCCCCCCCTCTCGCGGAAGCTTTTAATTTTCATTAAATCATGAGAGAAAGAAAACGATTCGTTGTACCGTTTTCGAAAATAATCCTCGTCTGAATTTAGATTTTCCCCTCTTCCGCGCGAAGCTCGGAAGCTTTAACGTTTCATTAAATCATTCGAGAAACAAGACGATTCGTTGTACAGTTCTCGATTCTTAATCCTCGTCTGAATTTAGTTTTCCCCCTTCCGCGCGAAGCGTGGAAGCTTTTACGAATCCTTAAATCATTAGAGAAAGAAGACGATTCGTTGTACCGTTCTCGACTCTTAATCCTTGTCTAAATTCAGTCCCCCCCCCCCCTCCCCCTCCTTCGGGAAGCGCGGAAGCTTTGACGTTTCATCAAAATATTAAAGAAACAAGACGATTCGTTGTACAGTTCTCGATTCTTAATCCTCGTCTGAATTTAGTCTTCCCCCTTCCGCGCGAAGCGTGGAAGCTTTTACGAATCCTTAAATCATTAGAGAAAGAAGACGATTCGTTGTACCGTTCTCGACTCTTAATCCTTGTCTAAATTCAGTCCCCCCTCCCCCTCCTGCGCGAAGCGCGGAAGCTTTGACGTTTCATCAAAATATTAAAGAAAGAAGACGATTCGTTGTACCGTTCTCGACTCTTATTCCTTGTCTGAATTCAGGTCCCCCCTCCCGCGGAAGCTTTTAATTTTCATTAAATCATTAGAGAAAGAAGACGATTCGTTGTACCGTTCTCGAAAATAATCCATGTCGGAATTTTGTTCCCCCTCTATCCCGCACGAAGCGCGGAAGCTTTTATGTTTCGTTAAATCATTAAAGATTCGTATTATAGTTCTCGCCTCTGGATCCTCGTTTGAATTCAGGTTCCCCCCCCCCCCCCCCCCCGCGCGCAAAGCGCGGAAGCTTTGACGTTTCATTAAGATTAAGAGAGAAAGAAGACGATTTGCTGTACCGTTCTTGATTCTGAATTTCAAAGATATCCTTTGTCTGCTCCTTTTTCTTCCTACGCCCCCGCCTGGCTACGTGCCTGCGGTCCGATAAACATATTTTGATACCTTGTCCGACCCCGCAAGCTCAGGGGTTTAAGGCAATAATTTACGGTCAGATAAGCATTCAGGGGCCCGCCTTAGGGCCCCTGGTGGGGTCGAGACGGCGGAGCCGGCCCCGGAAGCTCAGGGGTTTTAGGCGTTTAACTAAGGTCCGATGAGCTTTTTTTTTGTATACCTTATTTTTTTTGTGACACTGGTAGGACACTATTGGCGTAAAGTACAGGGGGCAGAGCCCCCCCCCCCCCAAATCAGGGGTTTTAGGCATTAAATTACCGTCAGATAAGCATCTATGGGCCCCCGTAGGGCCCTATAGGTGGAGTCCATGGGGGCAGAGCCCCCGGAAGCTTAGGGGTTTTAGGCATTTAATCCAGTTCAGATGAGCATATTTTGATGCCTCATTATTTTTTAACACAAGCAGTTAACTATTCTCTCTTTCTTGCTCTCATTCTATTTTATTTCTCTTTATTACACTTTTTCAAAAAAAGTGTAGGGGGTGGAGGGAGCTCGAGGCTCCCGATTCCTGCCGTACCTCGGGCCCTGACATGTAGGAATCTCAAGAATCATATTTCTTGCCTGGCTGTAAATTTAGGAATTTGTCATTTTCCAACAAACACATACAAACGTATAATTTACTAAAAAGTGAGAAAAAATCTCGGAAATTAAGTAATTTCAGCATTATTTGTAATCCACGGTTGTGGAATTAGAAATAAACCACGTTTGAGTTTGATTTCCCCCAAGCCCCCCCCCCCCCCATCAGTACGCAAGTATCTCCTCTTTTCCTTTTTTCTTTCCCTTTCCTTCCTTCTCTCTTATTTTTTTGATGGGGGGGGGGGGGGTCAACAGCCTGGGAGGCAAGGCTCTTTCGGCCCCCCCCCCGATCTCCTTCTTTCCCCTTTTCTTTTTTCTTCCACTTTTTTCTTTCCCTTTCTCTCTTCTTTCCCTTTCCCTTCTTTTCCTTTCTTCTCTCTCTTTTTTTTTTTTTTTTTTTTTTTTTTGCGGGGGGGGGGGGGGGGCCAAGGCCCGCTCGGCCCCCCCCCTGGATCCGCGCCTGGGTCAGAGAGAGGGTCAGAAAGAGTGAAAGAGTAAGGAAATAATTGCCTCTGACAAAGTTTACGTAGTCAGAACAAATTAGTATTGGTCGTATTCCTCTAAATTAAATGATGATTCCGTTAAATCGGCATCACAAAACAAATCACAAAATATAGATACAGAATAAATAATAGGTCAGGGCCTCTAAGAAGCAACTTTTGCTTGTACATGAGGCCCCTATCAAGGTAAACTCAATATTAAATTAAAAAGTGAAATAACTAAAACTTACTAGGTACGTACATTAAAAAGAAGAAAGGAAAAAATTACCGACCATTAACTTTCAGCAGGCATTACATGCAGTGGCGGATCCAGGGGGGGGGGGGGGGGCGGGCCCCCTGGGAAAAAAGTTAAAACACGTGATTTTTTAGCTTTTTGGGGGGTGCAAATTTTCAAATTTTGCGGGAGCAAAAAAAAAAATAGTGCTCATATTGTAAAAAAGTGAAATGTGAAAAAAGTGTATTGCTTGTTTTTATACTTTTTGCTAAGGAATGTAATTTTTTAACGAAACAAAACTTCAAAATCGTTCACTATGCTCCCTCGCTACTGCTTAGCCCCGTGGACCCCACATCAATTTACGCTCCACTTGCTTTGCTCTACCTGATCGTAAATACCCCCCCCCTCCCCCCCCCCCCCACACACACACTTTGAAAAACATTCCGCGTGGCTTGCATGTAACATGAAAGAGTGGTGGTGATGCAGAATTTCTTTTTCTGCCTCCCCCCAAACGTTTTTGCTCATTACGCCACTGCTCACTCGTCCCTCGCATTACGCCCCCCCCCCCCCGGGTCATGAAAAGAAATCGCCGCCCCTGTTCAAAACTGTAACATTTGAATAGAGTTCTAACACGAGAAAGTGCGGAGTTAGATGTAAGGTTATTACAAATTGAGTATTTTCAATTCTTATCGGGTCAGTGTTTGATGGATTTTTTCCCTTTGAGAATGGAACATGAATACACACTTTGTTTTCTTAAAAATCAATAACAGCGTGTAACATCTCAACCAGTCGTTTAACATTTGTAACTAGGTGATCTGCCGCGTAGCGTAGCAGAGCACCTATTGTCATATTGATTTCGTCAGACTCTATATACCGGTATATTGGTTTCTTTTCTTTCTGTATGCATTTTGTTCGCTTCATATCTCAAAAAAAAAAGACAAGGGTAAATGACAATGTCGATGACATTTTCATGACATACTAGCCAGATTATTTTTTCCTTTCCTTTTTGTTTCTTTTTTTAGCTACCAAAGAAGGGGGGGGGGGGGCGACGGGCCGGCCGTGCCCCCGCCCCTGAATCCGCGCCTGAATATGGATCACTTTCAAACACTGATAATTTTCCATGAAATTGTTATATGCCTGTACAACTCGGCGAGTAAAATCGTTATAACAAAACTACCGCTCGCCGTGAGCTGACGTAGAGGTCAGTGAAAAAGTGTCGTTACCAGAGCCATTGATTTAAAGGTCGGATGAAATCCAAATATAAGTTGATTACTGTTGATGTGCAGGGCTGCATACAACTCATATTTTGATGTTCAAACATCTGAATATATTTCATAGATTTTTAAATATTTTTTAGAATAATTTTCTCAGACCTACTAAGCTCTACCCTAAAAGAATGCTCCATATCTCATTCCTAAATGACATCACCTGTCAATCATTAGTGAGCTCACAAGAGACAGTGATATGTATCTTCACCGTGGCTGACCACTTGTTTACAATAGAATTAAAGGATGGGGATGAAATGAGAAGAGAAGCTGACGACAGGAGGAAGTGGTAATAACTGTTAGTATATGGAGAGAGATTTTTGCAAAAAGCAGAACTGAAGGGAGAACTTACGCAGCCCCCACATCTTGTTATATTACGAAATGAGAATTGAGATTTCGATACCGAAAGACATTTGGACATTTTTTTAAAATTAATGAATTTATTTTCTTTCTTTGCTTGTCTAGACTTTAAATTAGATTAGGCCCTATCTGAAAATAAGCAAACATCAACCTTTTTCGAGCAATAATTGAAAAAAAAGGGTTATGGAGAATTGAAGGGACCATACGGTATTCAATGTCACACAATGAATATTTAGCCAATACATTTCGTGATTTTAAATTAGATTAGGGCCTAGCAGAAAATAAGCAAACATTAACTTGAATTGAAGAAAAAGAAAGGTTATGGGAAAATTAAAGAGACCATACGGTTTTCAATGTCACAAAATGAATATTCAGATTGGATTCCAAAGGACATATGAAAGTCTATTCTGACTCAGTGAATCCAATATTTTGAAATGAAGATATTTTTGTAACATGAAGTCCATAATCAAATGATTTTTTTTCTTTCTAGGAAGAGTTCAGATTGCAGTTTTTTGTATTAACAATGTCTCAACTACATTCTGCTAGCTAACATTTATCTATGTGGGTTACTCAAATAACATTTCAAGTTTGGTGTTTTCAGAGGGGTGCACCAGACGTGTGCAACAGGCATAACGGCGGTGGGGGAACGTGCCCCGCCCTATATCTCTCTCTTTCTCTCGTGATGTCCTTGTAGTAACTTCTTCGCCATACGGTAATAATTGGAATTTGCATGATATAACGGCCTTGTATATTAATCTTCCTCTCACTGTCACGCATATTATCAATTAATATTTCGACTGTGAAATTCACTTTCTCCGGGACGGAGAGTAGGTCACCAGCCCTAATATAAACGTCAGTATTCCAAGAGCTGTTTCATATCTGAGCTGTGCCTACCTCTACCTATACCACATCATCATGATTCCCGCATTGAGCCTCGTACTTGTGTTGGCAGCCCCCTTTGGAGAGATGGCTTATGGACTCACCCCAGAGGAGAAATCAACTATCCTGACTCGACATAACAAGTACCGTAGTAATGTAAATCCACCTGCTGCAAATATGGTACCTCTGGTAAGTTTTGTTATATACGATACTTACTGATCTTGCGACACCACTTTCTTTTGCGAAACTTGCTCCAAGTCAATTTCCTAAACACTAACCGAATTCGTAGCTTCAACACTGGACCAACATTATGCCTAACCATAAACATTTTCAAGATTTGCAGAGAGAGGCACCAAGAAATATTTGTTAAAATTGATAATATTGATAACGATAAAAATAATAATAATAATAATAATAATAATGATACTAATAAATGCTATTATTATTATTATTATTATTATTATTGTGAACGTTAAACATTTTAGATTAATATAATGCAATGTCTGGTTTAAAAGTTAATATGTCTATACCTAATCCGCAGGTGAAAAACTTTTGAAAGATATAGATGCTCACTTTTATAGATTTCTATGGGGGGGGGGGGGGGGGGGAGAGAAAACCTGATAAAAATAAGTGGAAATCAAATGGCACAAAGTTATGCAGGTGGGGGGGGGGGGGGAAGGGGTCAAAATGATAGATATATACACACATTGCCAATCATTAAAAACTTCCTGAATTAAGAGATTGGTAAGTGGCTCAATAGAACGCAATATCCTCTTTCTTTTGCAATTTTTCTTGCCCGAACCGCATTATTTAAAATTAACCCTTACTGTACATTTCCTGCTAACCCTTATGGAATAATGATTACATTAAAATAGGCAATAGCCCAATAAATAGTAAAACATTGTGTAAGAGTTCGTTTTGACAAAGATATTTTAGAGACAAAAATTTAATATTGATATTTTTGTTTCTCTCTGGAAGATAAGTATAATATTAAAATAATTTTCCTTTTTTATCGTTGATTATGCGATGCAGTTAGAGAAGGGTTTAGCAATGATATTGTACTTTTTTTTACAGGGAGCCACAACCCCTTTTTCCAGATATTACGTATTTAAGGATGTTGACATATGACATATCTATGCAATCTTATTAAAGAGAAGAAAAGCAGAATGTAAAAGTTTTCTTAAATGGAAATGCATTTTCGACCTGAATGACAAGAGTTGGGGAAAATATTGTTCAATTGGATTTAATTGTATCATTGATGTGGGCTTACGATGGTTTCAGTTTAAGGTTTTGCAACGCATATTAAAAATTACGAATGATTTACTGTTTAAACTTAATATAGTCCAAAGAAAAGAATGTCCATTTTGTAATGAACAGAGTGAAACAATCTGCTATGTCATTGTACGCATGTTAAACATAATTATTTGGGATAGGTTGGCATATTGGATATATACTGGAACCAGAAATAGAATAATATTTTCACTGCAAGATAACTTATTTGGTTTAAGAGGTTCAAATAATTATGCATTGAATGTATATTGATTTTGGTGCGACAGATGGTGTATACGTGCAAAATAAAGAAAACATTGCCCGATATAGTGCCGGGCTACGAAAAAATGAGACGCTGCCGGGCTGGTATCGAAACCCTCAACACTTGAATTGAGAGTCAAGTGAATGAACCACTGGACCACGGCAACGGTGCATATTAAAGCTAATTGCGCTCACAGGCTGATTAGCGCAAGTAATAATGCAACAGGTGAGCAAAATGAGTTTGTTGATAACGCCATTTCGGCGGCTTGAATCAAGTGTGTACGTCCATTTGCGCATACGAGGAATGCTTTGCATCATTGCTTGCGCTAATCAAACCGTCAGGGCAAATAATGCATACACCCATAAATTAACAGTAACGCTTAGTTCGTTCGTTCGTGTCTCCTTAGATCAAGATAGTTAATATGTAAAGTTCCTTAATTAAAAGTAAATTAAATTAAATTAAGTTCTTCCATCGCCCGATTGCTGCAATGGCCGTTTCATTAACAAGGGCCAGGTCTTCATCTGTGCAACCCGTTCCACCGCACTGCAAGAAGTGGTCCATCGTCTGAGTCTCTCCGCAGTCGCAGAGAGTATCTCCTTCATGGGCATAGCCCCATCTTGCCATATTGACCTTACACCGCCCCATTCTCGTCCGCATTCGATTTAGGCATTGCCACTCCGGCCACTTCAGGTTAAGCCCTTTGATGAGTACGGGCTTGGCTGATGGTGGAGGATTCTGTTCAGGTGGTGGGACAGAATCGAGGAAGCTGTGTCGGGGTTGTAAGTATCCGTGTATCATGTGTCTGTCATCTGTCGCCTGCTTCATTCGTTCCTTTAGGCAGGTGTTAGTGCGCCTTTGGTTAGGAGATCCAATGCCAGCGAGGTGATATATCTCCTCAACTTTTGTTGGTTTCAGGCAGCCTGTTATCTTTCGATATGTGTTATTGAGTGTGGTGTCAAGCTTCTTCACATGGGCTGATCTGCTCCAAACTGGGCAAGCATATTCTGCGGATGACATGCAGAGGGCAACAGCTGCACTTTGTACAGTTTTGGGGTCAGCGCCATAGTGTGAAGATGCCAACTTCCCGATGATTGCATTTCGAGACTCTACTTTGCCTATTGTCTTCTCGATGTGTTTCTTGAACGATAAAGTGCGGTCAAGTTTTACACCTAGATACACTGGATACTCGCAGTGGTTAAGCTGCACATTGTTCCACTTTAGCTTCAGTTCTCTCTTTGCTTCCTTGTTCTTCAAGTGGAAAACACACACCTGAGTCTTGGATGGGTTTGCCCGTAGGTAATTTGCCCTGTAGTACGTACTCCGAAAGGTTTGCGAGCGCTGTGTTCAGATGGAGTTCAACAGCTTCGAAGGTACTATGCTGGGCTGTGATGCAGGTGTCATCTGCATAGATGAAGTTTCGAGTGTTCTTTGTTGAAGGTATGTCAGCAGTGTAGATGTTGTAGAGTGTTGGCGCCAGGACGCCACCCTGGGGGAGACCGTTTTTCTGTTTCGCTTAGTTTGCACGATATCACTCTCACATGACGTATCAGAGACCGCTCCAGTCGTTGACGCAGTCTTGCGTCAAGCAAATGACGCCTCGTGTACAACGATGATTGTCTTGCGATCTTGTGCCATGCATTGAATGTGCTAAAACCAAGTTGATAATATTCGAGCACCAAAAGTAGCAGTGCTAGACATGAGCGCTATATGCGAACCCACCATCGTAATTATGATCCTACATACCCAATATCATTATTCAATGCTAATTATTTAATTACCTGTAAAGGTTTCAATGTAAACTATATGAGCAAATGAAATGGCACTCTTCTGATTTTGTTTTTCTCTCCCTCTTTTCTTTTTTTTGCAGTATGTCTCTTTACGTTTCTATTTTCTGTTCTTACTTTATTATGAGAAATATTTTGATTTGATTTGATTTGATTTGATTTATTTATTTCTGTTTGATTTTCTTTTTCTTTTGCATTTTTACAAATATATAACAAACAAATATTGCAAATTTACACATGACAAAAGAATATATGTAGAATAAGGTAAGGCTGGGTGTAACTAATCGAGAACATCAAACAGGAGGGTTGACAAAATAAGCAAAGCTTGATAGTATGACTACCCTCAAAGGATACATAATAATACAAATATGGAAGAACAAAATATTGGTAAAAAGGGGGAAAAGACAGAAAAAAGAAGAGAAAAGAAAGAGGGGATGCACATCAATATTCACAGACTTATGTGGTAGTTGGATTTCAAATTGATATATAAAGATTTTAAATAAGAAAAGAAATGCAAATTTGAATACTTAGAGTGGCCAACTTGGGATACAATAGAATGAGAAGACTCTCAAGGTTCGGACAGTAAGAATGTGAAAGTAAGATCAACCAGCTGGTTTTAAACCTGGGCCTGCGAGTCAGAGCCTTGAAATGTTTGTATAGAAGACAGTGTTTATTCAGTATCCCAAGTAGGCCACTCTTTATTCATACGTGTATTCATACCAGGTCATGGAAGGTTATAATCAACGTTTCAATAAATGGAAGCAAAAAAAAGTAAACAGTACAGAAAATTATCGAGTTTTGTAACGATGGGTAAACGAGGAGAATTTTTTATGATTATTTCACCAGGATGGTTGTAATAATGACTTTAAAGTTCTTCTATCACGTCCAAACGGAAAAATTACCTGTAACAATTTCGATGTCTAGAGTTTATTATCTTTTTAAAGATAAGTGCAATATGTTGAACAATTCTTCTTACTTTCTTATCCCTTTTTTTCGTTCCTTGTCAGTTTTGGTGAATTTATTCTTTTCAATGCAATTATATAATGTTTGTATGTATCAGTCTTTGGACTGTTTCTACAACCCATTTTCTTTCAATGAACCGCAATAAATGACAAAACAAACAATCCAATTATTGCCTCGTTCTCTGGTAACAGCAATGGGGCAACAAGCTTGCAACGTTGGCGCAGACGTGGGCTGACCAATGCACCTTCGGCTACAACAACCCGTCTACAGAAAGATGGGGCGTGGTAGGCCAGAACATCGCCAAAGGGTTCGGTAGCAGTCTCATTTCTTTGATGAATTCGTGGAATAGTCAGAAGGCTAATTATAACCTCGACACCAACATGTGTTTAGCTGCCGGCGCATCCTGTAACGCTTACATTCAGGTGAGTTTTAAAGCTTAAAACTAGCCATTGAAAATACATAAACAGTGGCGGATCTACGGGGTTGGGGGGGGGGGGGGGTTAGCGGGTTTAACTTCCCCTTTGGGCTGCCAAGTGAAGATGTAATGTGCATAGAAAAACGCCATCATAATGTCCGGACCCACACAAGAGGACACTTTTTTTTTTTTGGTCTCGGAATTTGAAAATTTGACATTTTGCTCCGTTGGAGGGGAGGGGGGGGGGGGGGGGGGGTAAGGTCACCTGTTTTAGGTCAGCCATGTGAATAATTTTTTTTTTAAATAATTAAAAAAAAAAAAAAAAAAAAATCAATCCAAAGGGGGGGGGGGGGGAGGGGGGAGGGGGTTTAGGCTTCTTTTTTTTGGGGGAGGGGGGGGGGATGGGGGGGGGGGGTTACACACATAAAAATACAAAAAAGGGGGTTTAACCGGCTGGCTATGCGTATTATAACCAACACGAAAAAGCCATCAAAAAGCAAACATTGGCATTGGCTTGAATAAAACGTATAAGGCGCTATCTCGTTTTTCAACGGCTGGTTTAAAATTACCGAAAATTTGTAGGGCACCACAAATATTAGAAATGGTTATATTTATGGATATTTCAGTAGTTCTCAGAACCGATTTTGATCTTGATTTTGTCATTTGAATTGTATATTCTTTCAAATTTGACACTCAGTTTTTCATTATCTCACCATTTTTTTTTGTGTAGCGCCCTCTGCAACAAAACTCAACTATTCCTTTAACAACTTTATTATTGATATCCTTACCAAGTTTGGTCATGTTTAAGTATGTTTCTTGAAAATGTGACAGATTACAGCTTACATCTAAAAGTATTCAACAAAGGACCTAATTCAACCAGTCCGCCTTCCATTCTTGAGTTACAAAAAAAAAAAAAAAAATTAGATTTGCCATGGGTTTGAACAATTTAACTGTTTGTTGGTAGCGTCCTTTTTACAAAAAGCGTACCCCGACGACGAAGATGATGGTGATGATGATTATTCTTTTTGGACCCTCCGACAGGCCATTTATTGATGATAAATATCTGAATAACATATTTGAATACATGTACAAATGAATATCATATGAAACATCAGAATAAGATATACGTATAATGAATATAATAGCGATGAACCCGATCAAACGTATAGCGGACGATGTATACAACGTAATAGCTGCAAAATTGGAGGAGCAAGTTGTGGAGAAAGTGTATCAAGCTGTCAGTTTGGATTTGAAGAAATAGAAGACAGACGAAGCTCGGTCTTACAGTTCAACCGGATAGATAGCAGTCACCGCCAGGGGCGTCGCTAGACCTTTTTCAGTCGGGGGGGGGGGGGGGGGGGTGAAGAGGCCAACAAATTACCGACAAAACTAGCCACCAATTACCGAAAAAATTAAATGTCCAATATCTACAAATTCAACCCTATAAACCTGGGGCCGACTATCTATCTATAGTATCTATAGTACTTGCATATGCGCAAAATGGTCATTTTCCTCGACGACATAAATATACGAATCATTTCTTCAATTAAGTCAGCATCATAGCTATATATTTTAATGCAGGCGCGGAGCTAGGATCTTATTTTATGGAGGGGCGGTAGTGAGCAAGAGAATCACTTAAAAGCGCGCTCATTAGTTGGGTATGGGTGATTGGCCTTAGACGTTAGGCTTAGACGTTTTCTTAAATTATTAGGAGAAGAAGACGATTAATTGTACCGTTTTCGACTGGTAATCCTTGGCTGTATGAATCCCCCTCCCGCGCCAAGCGCGAAAGCTTTGACGTTCCATTAAATTATTATAAAAAAGAAGACGATTTGCTGTACCGTTTTCGACTGTTTATCCTTTTCTGAATTCAGTTCCCCCCTCCCGCGCAAAGCGCGGAAGCTTTGACGTTTCATTAAATTATGAGGAAAAGCAGACGATTCGGTGTACTGTTCTCGACTCTTAATCCTTATCTGAATGAAGCTTCCCCCTCCCGCGCAAAGCGCGGAAGTTTTGACGTTTCATTAAATTATTAGAGAAAGAAGACTATTGGTCGTACCGTTTTCGACTCTTAATAAGCCCTATTCATCCGAATTCAGTTCCCCCCTCTCACGCGAAAGCTTTGACGTTTCCTCATATTATTAGAGAAAGAACACGATTCGTTGTACCGTTTTGACTCTAAATAAGCCCTATTAATTTTGTCTGAATTCAGTTTCCCCCTCTCGCGCGAAGCGCGGAAGCTTTGACGTTTCCTTTAATTATTAGAGAAAGAACACGATTCGTTGTACCGTTTTCGGCTCTAAATAAGCCCTATTAATTTTGTCTTAATTCAGTATCCACCTCTCGCGCGAAGCGCAGAAGCCTTGACGTTTCCTTAAATTATTAGAGAAAGAACACGATTCGTTGTACCGAAACGCGGAAGCTTTGACGTTTCACTAAATTATGAGAAAAAGCAGACGATTCGGTGTACTGTTCTCGACTCTTAATCCTTGTCTGAATTCAGTTTCTCCCCCTCCCGCGCGAAGCGCGGAAGCTTTGACGTTTCATTAAATTATGAGAAAAAGCAGATGATTCGGTGTACTGTTCTCGACTCTTAATCCTTATCTGAATGAAGCTTCCCCTACCGCGCGAAGCGTTTCATTTGACGTTTCATTAAATTATTAGAGAAAGAAGACGATTGGTCGTACCGTTTTCGACTCTTAATAAGCCCTATTCATCCGAATTCAGTTTCCCCCTCTCGCGCGAAGCGCGAAAGCTTTGACGTTTCCTCATATTATTAGAGAAAGAACACGATTCGTTGTACCGTTTTGACTATACATAAGCGCTATTATTTTTGTCTGAATTCAGTTTCCCCATCTCGCGCGAAGCGCGGAAGCCTTGACGTTTCCTTTAATTATTAGAGAAAGAACAGGATTCGTCGTACCGTTCTCGACTCGTCTAAATGAAGTTTCCCCTTCAGCGCGAAATTTTGGGCGTTTCATCAAAATATAAAGAAAGGAAGACGATTCGTCGTACCGTTGTTGACTCTTAAACCTTGTTAGAATTTAGTTTTCCCCGGAAATTTTAAAGCTCTGATTTCTTTAGCTGATATTAGAGGCAATTGAAACTTCGAAAAAATACAAGTATTGTAGTTGTAGTCACTCTTGAAGTCGTCACAGAGGATAAGAAGTAACAGTTCGTAGGGAAAAAAACTTGTCGGCCGACCGACAATATACATCCCACCGACTTCAAACTTCTGCATTGATATAGTACACGAGGATCGAGCAAGAATACCGACACAGCTGACCCGACACAGCAACATATTTAACCGTGTCTTTCTTGCTCCCTCGACGAGACGACTCCATCCATCAACCCCCTTCTCTCTTTTACTCCCACTCCTCCTCTCTCAGACTCTCTCTCCTCTCTTTCATCCCCCGTTTCTTTTGTTTCCCTTTCACTCTTTTTACTTCTTTTTTTCCTTCTTTCTTTTCTTTCTTTTCCTTTCTTTCCTCTCCTCCCTCTTTTTCTTTTTCTCTTTCTTTCTTCTCTTTTCTTTCCTTTCTTTCCTTTCTTTTCCTTTCTTTCTTTTCTTTTCCTTTTTTTTCCCCCTCCCCCTTTTCTCTTTTTCCCGACGGCTGCGCATTTTTACCGACAATATCCTGACAGGTGGGGGGGGGGGGGTGTCGCACCCCCACACCCCCCTTGCCCTTTGGCGACGCCCCTGGTCACCGCATCTCTCCACGTCCGAGCCACGCTGCTGACGAGGGACGCGAGTCATCGACTTCGCCACCGTACGCGAGTACTACGAGGAGGAACAAACCGAAACCGATCATAGTAAAATTTAGCAGATATAATATCCGTAATTATGTGTAAAGAGCCAGGACGAGACTGAAGAATGTTGATGGACCGAAAATATGGCTAAAGGAGGATCTCACTACAAAGCGAGCTAGCCTCTTTTGGGAACTTGTTAGCATCAAGAAGTCTAAGTCCTGTTGGACTCAGGATGGAAACATCTTCGCTCTAAGTACAAGGGACTAAAAAGACCAGGATCAGAACTACACAAGACATTGAAAACTTGTAAGAACTCCTTTTCCACTCTGTTATATTTCGATAGCTAATTATATATCATGCCTGGACAAATTAATCTGACTCACGTTGAATTTCCATGTTTAGGTTGCCGGAAAGAAGTGAAAGAATATCATAATGCCTCATTATGTGTACATTGTAACAAATGAGCTCATCTGAGATGTACACATGCATCTACTGATACGTTTTACTCTGATGCCAATTGGATGTGTAATTTTTGTAGTCTTAAAGAACTCCCTCGATACGTCGATGAACCTGATATTTGTTCTCGAAATGCGGATGCATGTACTATGAAAGTGTCGATAAATGTTTTGAAAAGCTGAATTCACTCTCTGGTATTAATATTTGCCATTTAAATGTCAGCTCTCTGATGAAGAATTTTGAAGAGATTCGTAATATTTTAACCACATCTAACATGCATATTTTTTCCTTATGTGAAACTCGATTAGATGGTTTTATTTCTAACCCTGAAATATTCATATCAGGTTATAAAATTGTGAGATTAGATAGAAATAAAAATAGTGGTGGAATTATAACTTATATTAAAGATACCGTACCATTCAGTATAAAAAATGAATTCTTTGTTGATGGTTTGGAACTAATGTGCTTGGAAATCTGCTTACCAAAGCAAAAACCCTTCTTAATAGTATATTGGTACAGACCACCAAATTCCCATAATGCACACTTTGAGAAATGTGAAACTTTGTTACAACTCTTAGAGTCATCCTCTAAAGAATTTAATATCTTTTGGGATCTCAATTGTGATTTATTAAAAAAGCCCTATGTCAAGTCAAACGAAAACTCTGAAGCTTTAAGTGAAGAAAACATTTCGAATAATGCAGGTAAATTAAATGCAATGTGGAAATCATTGAGACGTATCATACCTAAAAATGTCAATGATAGCGGTTTTCAAAAGATAATTATTGACAATAAAGAAATAACAGGTTCAAAATATATTGCATCATGTTTGAATGATCATTTTGTAGATTTACCATCTAAAGGGAAGAGAACCAAAATATTTGGTGGTAATATGGATCAGTATATGACTCAAGTAAGCTCAACATTAAAGTTTAAAGAGATAACAGATAATGATGTTTTGAAATGTATTCATGATATTGCAAGGAATAAGGCCACTGGTCTCAATCAAATACCAGCAAGTTTAGTTAAAGATTCTATAGAATAATGAAGAACAATAGAATTGTTAAACCGCTAACTCAAATCATCAATGCGTCATTAAGAAAGGGGACAATTCCTGGTGCCTGGAAAAGGGCCCGGGTGACGCCTATTCACAGAGATGGTGATAGAGCTAATCCACGCAACTATAGGCCAATATCGGTCTTACCTGTATTATCTAAAGTGCTGGAAAACTTGTGTTTAATCAAGTGTATGATTACCTTTCAAAGAATGAACTATTATGTCATAATCAACACGGCTTCCGCCCGAAACATTCGACTTTGACTGCACTCTTATCTCTCACAGAAGATGTTTGTAAACAAAATTAGACAATGGGTATGTAGTAGGTATTGTATTGCTCGACTTATAAAAAGCGTTCGATTTTGTATCGTTTGAGATTTTGCTTAAAAAGCTATAATGGTTTTGATCAAAATTCAATATGTTGGTTTCAGGATTATTTCCATGATAGGGAACAATGCACTTTGGTAGACGGTAGCATGTCACAGATCAGAAAAGTAACAAGCGGAGTGCCCCAAGGAAGTATCCTTTGGCAATTGATGTTTATTATCACTCTGAATGATTTATATAAATCAATCAACAAATGTTCCCTTTCTCTGTATGCGGATGACACTTGCATGTATTTTTGCATCAAAAGACCCAAAGATATATTAGAGAAAGTAATCAATGGTGATTTGAAATCAGCTACGACATGGCTTTAAAATAATGAATTGTTGCTTAACGTTGACAACTGTCAGGTCATGTTAACTGGTTCAAAGTCAAATTTGAGTCGTTTCTGTCACAGATGAAAAAATAGCATTAATACTGTACAAAACCTTTATTCAGCCTCATTTCGCTTATTGCAGCACGATTTGGATGAACGGTACAGAAACTCGGTTAAAACAACTGCAAACTCTACAAAATAGGTGTTTGAGATCTGTACTTGGAGTTAATAGTAGATATCACCTTGAAATTCTTCATAAAACCCTTGAAATTGACATGCTAAAAGAATACTGGGTCAAACAGGCTTTAGTTACTATATTTAAGTTGTTACATCATCTTGGTCCACCTGTCTTATCGTCATCGATCCAACTTAATACTAATATAGGCTATATTTTTCGTTATGCAAATTCACAAATCCCTCTTCCAAGACCGCACAAATTTTCTTCAACATAGTCCATTATACCATGCATCATTTTTTTTTAATACCCTACCAAACGATATCAGAATTATGAATGTTTTAAATCTTACAACATTGAGATTAGTAAAATTCAAGATATTTGCTCTCTTCTTTCGTCTCGATGGTATTTTTTTCCCTTCCCCCTTACTTTGTCACTATGATTCTATTTTGTACTTAAATTTCTGTAAATATGTTCACTTATTATAACTTTGTCACTATGATTCTATTTTGTACTTAAATTTCTGTAAATATGTTCACTTATTATAACTTGCATATTTGTTTGTAAATTGTATTTTCATTGTTTTATATTCTATTCTAATTATGTTCAGCCTCGCTGAAAAACAGCTTTTGCTGAATGCGGGCACAATTGTATTTTTGTTTTTAACCGTGAATAAATAAAATATACCACACCATACCTGTAAAAGTATAACTTATTGATAATAATAACATGATAAGGATAGTATACATACAGAACATGATAATAACAAATTATTAAATACATTTTCTTCATTATTACGCACTTTGTCAAATAATTCAATGCAAATACAAGACCCAATTGGAAAGTTGTAATATGAAAGTATATGGACCTTTATGCCTTGAAGATATTTCATGCTTGTTGGAAGATTAAAAAAAAAGGATGTAGACATATAAATCAAGTCATGCTAAAAGAAAAGGACGATCATTTGAATATCATTATGTAATAGATGGCATGCAGATAGTATTTCAAAGTATAATAAATATATGAAATATTATTTCAGTGTTATGTTTCGCTGTATAATGCATACAACAGTTCGGTACTTCAGTACAGACTTTTAAATAGCTAAGGATACTATATTTGAATAAAGATTTTGTGAAAATTTAAATAATTCTAAATTAGAACTGTTCCCTTTGTGGAAGAGAAGAGGAAGATATGGTGCACTTTTTTTACTCATGTAACGTGACCAAATCGATTTGGAGTCGTTTGATTGACTGGTTATACATTGTAACACGTTGTAGAATAAAACTGTCGTTAATACATGTTTTGTTTGGTTTCATTGAGAAACGAAATTATTTATTATGTAATAATTTGAACTAGACAACAATTATATTTATTCGAATATACAAATCTATACGGACCTTCCAGACAATACAACGACATATCAGGAATAGTTACATAAATGAGAGGCAGGTTAGTATTCTTGCTAACAAAACTGACAAATTTGATTAAAAATGGTTAAATTTGGAGAGGATTTGATCGTTTGATAGTATTATTTAATTGAGTTTCCAAAATTATTTTCAGTAACAATGTTGCATTTTTTTCTTTCTTCTGGAAATGAAGAGTATGTATGTTTATATGTTTATATATATAATTTTTTATTAATCTATTAGGATTATTAATTTTATTATTTTGCTTAACGTTGTTTATTTTATAATTATTATTATTATCATCGTATTTATTATGTGATAAATTAGCATCATTATCATTGTTATTGTTATTATTATTAGTAGTAGTAGTAGTTGTAGTCGTTGTTGTTGTTGTTATTGTTGAACTTGTTTTATTGTCATCACCATTTTTTCTTCATTTTGGTTTATACAGCTGATTTGGGCTGCAACCTCTTTCGTTGGATGTGGCAAGGCTCAATGTGGGGCAAAGACACACCTCGTCTGTAACTACGGACCCGGGTAATTTGATTCGTTGTCATCCTTGCATGGTCATTGTTCCTATTTTGCCCGGGATATTTATACACACACACACACACTATCACAATAACACACACACACACACACACGCACGCACACGCACACATACACACACGCACACGCACACACACGCACACGCACACACACGCACACGCACAAACATGAGTACATGACTGCTTTGAAATGGCACATTGCTTGGAAACGGAATTAGCATATTATGTATTGTTACACTCATAGTCATAATCATATCATATTTATCTTTCTCTATTATGTTGTGGAAAATATATATTGGAGAGACGGGAGATATTGTAAGAATTATAACTTAACATTAACCCATCAGAAAGTAAATCAAATACTGAATGTAAAGTAAACATATTTCAAGATGTGCAATTTAAAAAAAAAAAAAAAATTGTTGGTGTTTGACTGCACAATTCTGTAAATTGAGAACCGTAAACGAAGCTGAACGAAAAACCCCACCCCCCATGAAAAAAGTACAATGCATTTTATCAATATATATTTCAACCACAGCTGAACAAGTTTTAATTAAAAGTAGTGAAGAATGATGGAATTATTTGAATTAAACTTGTCCTTGAGTTGATTCCTCGAAGGTCTTGATATTAAATCGTTATTTTACTATCTTCCAGACCTAACATGTTGTCAGGTCGCCCATACCAATCAGGTACACCCTGTTCTATGTGTCCTGCCAGGGGAGGAAATACATATAGTTGCGAGGATAATCTCTGCACCTGTAAGTATAATTCAATTAACTTTATTACAAATTCAATTCAATCAAGGTTTATTAAAAAGGGAAGTCAACTCTGGTATTGATAAAAGCAGAAAAATGAGAGAAATAAATCAGTGAAAATTTGATCTCCGATTCAAATGATAAAAGTTATGAATTTTGAAGTTGTCATCAGTGGAACAAAAATTGGCAACACTGACGTATCCTGCGAGCTCCTCTCCAATTCTATCTGTACAGAAAATTTCATAAACTTTAATTTAATTTTCTTAGTTATTGATGACAGTATATTAAGTGCCATATCGGGGTTGTATACAAACTCCTTTAAAAAAAAAGATATTTAGGATAATTGTATAATTGAACATTTTCTGAGGGGAAAATATATTTTTTTTGGAAGTTTTTTAGTAGAACCA
This sequence comes from Strongylocentrotus purpuratus, assembly GCF_000002235.5. Classification (NCBI taxonomy): domain Eukaryota; kingdom Metazoa; phylum Echinodermata; class Echinoidea; order Camarodonta; family Strongylocentrotidae; genus Strongylocentrotus; species Strongylocentrotus purpuratus. The sequence continues at coordinate 28,221,941 of NW_022145600.1, read as the reverse complement.
TTGACCTACTACAAACAGGGCGAATTGAAAAGGACCTCGCAAGATGCGTCACAGAGTTACCAATCTGTATTTGATTGATCGCACCTGCAGCAATTAATAACTGTACTATTTTTAGTCAGTTTTTGCTCAAACTTTCACTGACCTGATTCTTTCATTTTTCTGCTTCTATTAAAATACAATATCAGGTTGAACTACCCCTTTAACCATGACTGGTAGTCACAAACTGAATTATACATGTTTCTACAGTGCAAGTAAAATACCGAATTTATACAAATTGCAGCAATAAGAAAACATGTACAATAGAAAGTAAAATGTACGTGAAATAGATTACATTGATAAAATTGTAAAACAAAAGCCTATAAAAGACTGGTAAATGCATTAGCATTGCATCCAATTACCTCGCTGCTCTCAGTGTAAAGATATTGCACTATAATAATCAGGACTAGGTCAAAGAAAATGAACGGTGTGTTTCTGGAAAGAAAAGTAGACTGCAAGCAACATAAAAGGAGATATTAGATACTGAATAGAGGAAGAAAGAGAGTGGGGGATTCTATTTGAAACAAGAAAGAGAAATACAGGTACCCATTTACACCTGGGCTCGGTTTCATAAAAGTGATAAAACTTACCACCGATGTTAACTTTGCCTTTAAACATTATTGTTGTGATAAGTGGTGGGTGTATTTGATGCGTTTTATTTAACTTCTCACAATTATCCTCTTTGTTTAGTGAACTAATGGCTTGGCAAGGCTGACATGACAACGAGATTGGACTGAACTATACCCAACTACAACACGTCCAAAGTACCTGATTGCAACTTTGAGTTTTACTTCTACGGTTCTACCCATCATAATTTCGGGGTAATGCGCTAAACCGCCACACGAACCACGGCAGGTTCATTTTTTTCGTGTAAAATCTGCTGGTTGTGATTTACTTCATTTAAGATATATAGAGGCCTTCTTTTTATTTTTATTTCGAAGTCTGGGTTGGTAATATTTTAAATGTTAATGCATTGCACACTGCATTCTATTCTTCCTTAATCTTTATTGTTCATGTCTGTGTAACCATTATTTGTTTTAATTTGATCCTATCTGTCTTTTTTTTACCATTATCTAAATCTTGAATTATAGTTTTTATTCATCGTTGAAAGACAATATTTATTATTATCCCTACCATATAGGTTTTTTTCATTAATTCAATTAAATTTTAGTGTGCTAATACTTCTTTTAAAATGAGAATTCTTCTGTCACAGCCCTAATTGTGTTAACAAAATTGAGTCACAAAGGATATACTTGCCGTGGGCCGGGAGCGGCAATATGCGCAGCGCATGAGGCGGTATAGAAGGGTAAATTTTTACCACTTTTCCGGGTGCGGGTGGGGGGGGGGGGGGCCTTTCTTTGCGGGAGAGGCCGGTATAAATATATTAAAAATGGGCCATAACAGGGAAAAATTCAAAAATGGTTGGGAGAATTTACTGTTAATCACTGTTACAGGGGTGTCATACATCGACTCCTTCAAAGAAAACCATATATATCTTCGTGGTTTGAGAGTTTGCTCAGGATTTTTTGCATGTCAGAGGTTTAGTACAGTAGAAGGAATATAGTAAGTAACATTTTATACAAAAATTAAGCAATTTTTTCATCAACCTTCAACAATGTTACCCATTCACTTTGAGCACATGGTGCCGGGCCTGATTTCCTTATCTTTCTACGCTCACTACTCAGCCCCTATACATTTTCTTCCAAAATCGTTTGGCATATGTCATTAATTTGTAATCTTGAACATTCTGTGTAAGTTTTGTTGGATTCTGTGAGAATGTATTTTCTAGCATTGCCAGAACTCAAGCTTATCATAAAGTTACATCTGTTAACGTGATGTGAATGGCTAAGTTGTATCCCTTTTCAATCTTTGATATTAAATGAATCAATTTTATTCAAAGAGGTTTGTCAGTTGCTCTAAATATTCGACCCTTTCTCGAAAATGCTTTTGGTTAAATTATTTGTAACTTATAAGCTCAATTTAATACACTGCGTTGTATTTCTTCTAAATAAAATTCTGGTATTAAAGGGAAAAAAATACATGTTTTTGCATTTTTTATTTGTCTCAAATGGGTTATGTTTCATTTTTAAGTAGGCTGAGGAGGCGAGGAGATGTCCTTATTTTTTGCCCCAAAGAAAGAAAGACCTTGTCAGTGATAAATACGCGTCGTAATGGTTTGGTACAAAAATGTCAGAGGTTAAAAGGCCAGAGTTAAAAATGCCAGGGGTATAGAAAAAAAAGCCCAAAGTAACAATTCTGCACTATCATTTTCGATAGATGCCAGGGGCGGCGATCTAAGGGGAAGGGGGGAAGGACACGTTTCCCCTTAATTTGCTTAGAAGGGGATCGTCCCCCGGAAAATTTGAAAAAAGTGCACACAAAGAAATGTATAGCAAATAGTGACTAAAGACTGCAACACACTTTTAGGCTCTGGAGGGCCCAAGAGGACAGCGTTTAGACTAATAAAAATGCAAACATCTTATCGCTCGGTCGTTACGTTCCCTCGCATAATATCCTTCAAAATGTAAATATTCAAGTAAATATTATTAAAAAAAAGGTACTAACATTTAACTACTAAATATTTACAACCCTTCGGACTGCACACCAATTACCAGCGAAGTAAAAGTGAAGAGAGAAAACGTATATTGCTTGTTTTTATGCTATATAGTTTGCTAAAGAATGCAATTTATTAATAAACAAATTATTTAAAAAAAAACCTGTGAGGGGGTAGTCACTTCCATCACCTTCGCCCCTCTCGTTCACTATGCTCTCACATCCCTCGCATTTAGTCCCCCCCCCCGGTAATGAAAAGAAATCGCCGCCCCTGAAATATAGACGCATTTCCATTTTGCACCTTTCCTTTTCTCAGATCAATTAAAAAAGAAACAATTAAGCAATTAAGCAATTAAGTAGTTTACAGGCCAGGAATTTTGTTTGGTATACTCAGAAATCAATAAAGGGTAGGGAGGAAATAAGAAGCGTAAGACAGGAGAAGATTGTAGATAGAACGACGAAGGTGGTAATAACTGCTACAGTTTATAGAGAGAGGGAGTTAGGCAAAGGCAGAGGAGAAGGGAGAACTGTGCATCAGGTATGGTGTAACTTTAGATACAGAGAGAAGAGAGAGAGAGAGATGAGTGAGGGAGTGAGAGAGAGAGAGAGAGAGAGAGAGAGAGAGGGAGAGAGAGTGAGAGAGAGAGAGAGAGAGAGAGAGAGAGAGAGAGAGAGAGAGAGAGAGAGAGAGCATTTCATAGTCGAAAGATTGATTGATAATATTCGTCGCTGTTTTCACGAAGTGACGGTAGTGAACAAAAATTGCATTGACTTTGCGTTACGATTTATGCGTGATAATGAGAGGAAGATAATTATATAAGGCCGTTATGTCACGCAAATTCCATTACCGTATGACGAAGAAATTACTACAAGGACATCGCGGGAGATAGAGATAGGGGTTGGGGCACGTGCTCCCACCACCGTAATGCATGTTGCACACGTCTGGTGCACCCCCCTCCGGACCCCCCCCCCCCCTGAAAACAATTGAAATGTTATTTGAGTAACCCACATAGATCAATATTAGCTAGCAGAATATAGTTTAGACGTTGTTAATACTGTATACAAACAATTACAATTCTTCCTATATAGAGAAAAAGAAATCGTTTGATTATGGACTTTATGTTATAAAGATATCTTCATTTCAAAATATTGGATTCACCGAGTCAGAATTGACTTTCATATGTCCTTCGGAATCCAATCTGAATATTCATTTTGTGACATTGAAAACCGTATGGTCTCTTTAATTTTCCCATAACCTTTCTTTTTCTTCAATTATTGCTTGTAAAGGTTAACGTTTGCTTATTTTCTGCTAGGCCCTAATCTAATTTAAAATCACGAAATGTATTGGCTAAATTGGTAAGGTCAGTGTACCGTACTACTTTCCCATTTGTTTCAGCATACAAATGAATAAAATGTCAAATGTTAAAATGTATGATTCAGCAGTGTCTTTACTAATAGAGGAGCTGTAATAACAAGCAAAAGTTTAGAAAAGCGCCCGAGGAAGAAAGAACTTGGGAGCAAAGGAGAAATTAATGATATTTTTGAAAAACACAAACAGGAGAGTTGTCCAATGACAATGTCATAATCCGCTGATCAAATTGCCAATTTGAGATTCCTAAGGATTTAGTTATCTCATATTTCAAACATTCATGACTCTCTTATTATTGGTTTGGCTTATTTCAAACTTTCAACATTCTTATTCTTTTAATTTTCTGCTGCCATACCAATGAACTTATTACAAGGGTTGGATTGCCCTTTTGACTCTCGGCAAATGGACATTTATCATTAACACAATTTATGCAAATCCTGTATAAAAAAATTGATACAAGTTGTTTTTCACACCCACCACTTCACAAAGAGGGAAAACTTGCAACATGGACAATTTTAGCCAATCACATAAAATTTATTATTGACATGAATTCATGTACAAGCAAGATCATGTAAAGTACAATGGAATTATAGTGAAATATACTGAGTACTAAATTAATATACATGTATTTTTACCAAAAAATATATCTTAATTTGTGTAAGAAGTGTAAGAAGCAAAATTGATGTGCAGATTCAAAGATTTAGCGTAGAACATAATTCTAAAAACAAAGCAGCCAAAAATGCAGAGCTACCTAAAGGTTCTAATAAGTCTGCCCCCTGTATCCAAGCAAATTTGAAGTTCTCTATATATTACTCTGTATATCCCTGAATACAGATATGTTAGAAAGTAATAGCAACACAAATGGCATCCCTGTTGAAAGCCTTCAGAGTAATATCCATATTTCTACTTTAAAAATTCTTAAATCATTTCAGCCTATGTATTTCTAAAATGCTGGCCTAAATTCGATTTGTGAAAACTTAGGTTTGTTTTCTAATGAGTAAGTTAAGAGCACACATATCACTATGGAAAAAATGTAAATAAATAGCAGGAGAAATAAAGTAAAAGGCAAATGAAACGTTTATTTTTTTTTACCTCTATATAAAAAAATGCATTGTGCCATAACACTTTTGAACTTTGACATAGTTTAAGGTTTCATTAACCTTTCAATAATAATCTAATTTCTATTTCAGATGAAGAGCTTACTTAATACAATCTCTACTAAACATACTTTTAAAACTAAAAGTTATGAAATAATTACATTGCTTTAAAGGGAGGCTTTACTACTTCAGCTAAAAGGGATTAGACCACCCAGTGAGCCAGCGAGGTCACTGTGACAGGTGGCTATCTCATTAACTCAGCTCTCATTTAACATCAGAAAAAGAGGATCATGGGGGACCAACAGGCACCGATTTGGGAAGTTTTCCATATAGAGGGAGCAAGTAGCTACAAGTAGGACAGTGTGCCTTTAAATCACTGATTCTTTTTTTTTGTATATAAACTTTCCTTTCTTTAATAGGAATATAATTTTTAATCAATGATTCAAATAAATGTTGCAAACCCTGATACAGGGTTTTTCAATGCCATTAAAATGTAATTGATTTCAGTGAATTTCTAGCATGAATTGTTGGCTTGTATATAGCAATACAGTCACATATCTGACTACATGTATTTCAGGTTAAAGGGAGGGGGAAGGGGGGGGGGGGGCAACTCTCCCCCCCCCCCCAAAAAAAAAGGAGAAAAGGAAAAAGCAACCACACAACCCAAACTGTAATGTACAAATCGGATCATACCTTCTCATGTGAGCCCAAAAGAGAAATGTTGATCTTAAGTGCAGCATCAATATGATAAAAGTTGAATAAATGTTTTCATGCTACAAATTGCCACCAGCTGCTAAGGAAAAAATAAACTAAATGGAACTTTATCGGACCAACAATTATACGATATATATCTATAATGTATGAATAATGTACACATAACACTATGAATATTGCCATATAAATGTATTCCTTTTATACTGTGACCGTATTCACCCAGGAACTTTCAAATCAGATGACAGAAGCTTTTCTTAGAGAGAGAGAGTCGGAAAAGTATGACTCTCATAATTTTACCAGCTATCAGCAGACAATATATAATTTCAATCAATCTTAATTCTATTCTTACATTTGGTAAGGCTTAGTATATGGCCCTATTTAGTACATTTTCAAGAAAACAGGCAAAAATGAGCATGTCTTTCATGCAATTGTTTTACCATGATTTGTGAGTTTCAAGATGCCCTACCACTTCCCTCAGTGAAGGTATTAGGTGATTTATTCCTTTACAATCTTAGAGCCACCCTGCTCCTATCTTCCTATCCCAATGACCATGCTCCGATACTCTTTGGATAAACTCAGTACACTTACACTTATAATTCAGTCACACCAAACAGACCAACAACAGGCCTTACAGTGCCCCAATCGGCAAAAAAAAAAATTGCAATTTTCCTGCCAACAAGTTGCGGATGGGGGTGGGGCAAAAGGCCTTTGCCTCCCCCACCCCCGCTAAAAAGAAAGAGAGAGAAGGAAGGAAAAGGAAAAAAGGAGAGCTAAAAGGGACCAAAAAAGAGGAAGAAGAAAAAAAAGGGTGAAAAGAATTTTGATGCGGTGTTCGAGTAAAATTCTCGTAGCTTGATGCGACGAAGTGTCTCTATCCAGAAATCTGTTGATAGTATTATAGAATATAGAAGCCTGATATGACCTTCTGCTCGTAACCGACAAGTCACCGCATTAAAATTAAATTGCAAAACACGATGGTGGATGAAACTTTCTAATATTCGAAGATATATGACCTTCAGACCATATTGTTTCATTATTTTTTATTCAATCAATCAACGTCAAAGAATTGATTTATCATCGCACTTCAATTTATTATTTCACCTTTTAATGTACTTTCATTCTTATGCATCACGAATGAACACTGAATTGGATTCTTCAATGTTTGTTTTGATCAATTTCCTCCCCTTTCCTTCTCCCTGTTTAATACTGATAAAATTTTCAATTTCTTAATCAAGGCAAAATATTATTTTCATATTTTCTTTCTGCAAGACAGGGAGAGAGAGAGAGAGAGAATATGTTAAGTGAGTATTATCGAGTACAACTATGAATTGCATCCTTTTCAATATTATTCAATTCGCTGAAAATCTTTATTTTATAATTCCACGGGGGCGATTTTTAATTTTGAAATCGCCCCCGTGGACAACCTGATGGGGGCGATTATGGAGCTCACGGGGGCGAATCGCCCATCGCCCCCGTGTATTTTGAGCGCTGCGGGCATCCCATTGTAATGTATGTTAATTTCATTGCATACATTCAAATGGGATCTTGTTGATGTTAAACTAGCAAGAGTTTTGTGAAACCCAACCCAGAAGTAAAGCATAGCGGTTAAGTCCTTTACAAGAAGGAGAGGATGGTTTTCTTGATGATGTCGAGGCTCTCATGCAGTTCAGCGTCGGACAGGTTGAGGGGCGGGGCTAGTCTGATGATGTCACCATGAGTGGGCTTGGCCAGGAGACCGTTGTCACGGAGACGCAAGCACACCTGCCATGCATCGTATTCTAGAGGAAAGGTAATGAGGAACATGTCAGCATGAAAAAATATGTAATCAACTTACATGTAACAACAGCAGGAAGATAGGAATATCACTAATGTTGAAGACAGGAATTCATGGACAGCCTGTGTCTCAAGGTCCATTTCACTGTCATCCCAACGGCCTCCAAGCTATAGGACTAATGAGACGTTGCAAGAAAGTTGCGATTGATTGCATGTTGCAAAATTTGCAACTGATGTTTGCAATCGATTGCAACGCCCCACAAGTCTCCTAAATTTCCTAGGATTTTTTAGGATCAAACTTTTAACAATTGAATTAAGTTAACTAAATCTAGCTTTTATTCTCCCCCCTTTCTCTCTCTCTCTCTTACTAATGGGGCGTTGCAAGAAAGTTGAGTTGCAATCAATTGCAAATGTGCAATTAATCGCAAGACTTACGCCTGATTTGGGGGATTTGCAATTGACTGCGACTTTCATGCAACGTCCCATAAGATAGATAGATAGACCGACGTCGAAACAATTTCTACGGGATAAGTCATTACTTACGTGGTGTTTCCTTGATAATGACAGCATTGAGAAGACCCTTGCCTCTCACTGACGTCACAATGTTCTTGTCTAGGGTGCTTAGCTCCGATCGTACAATCTTCCCAAGACGCTCCGCATTCTCTGCTAGCTTCTCCTCCTCAAGCACCTAGGAGCAATCAACAACAAATAATAATATCAATAATATTTCTGCTTATATAGCGCTCAATACATCTGCAACATCCAAGTTTCTAAGCGCTTTAAAGTTATTACCCCAGACATCGGATTCTTTCTTGCCCGCACACAATGTATGCACTTTCTCCACTCCCTGGGGAGCTTTCCAGCAAGAGCTACTAGGCTCAACTTACTAAGCAATAAGCATAATATATTGGCTTTCGCATCCTACTGGGTACCCATTTAACACCTGGGTGGAAAGTGGCAAATGTAGATCAATATCTTGCCAAAGGACATTAGTCCTGCGGTGGGACTCGAACCGTGGACCTTGTGATTGACAGTTTGGTGACCTTTCCACTCGACCACGACACCTCTACAAAGGGGGGTTCAGTGATGTTTGAATTCAATCTTTTGAACCAAAATGCTCTGAATTACAAATCGTGCATGGACAGAAAGTGCAAATGCCATTGGAAATTTGAGTCTATTTCTGTTTCTGTACATAATTCTGTTAATGAAGACAAGAGATTTAATCAGAAATAACATATAAAGTTTATAGATTGGCAACATGGAGTTATAATCACTACTTTTGGGTGAAAATTCCCATTTGCCAATTTTGTGTTGATATTTTGGTGTAATCTTCATTCAAATTGGTTCATTATTTCTTTAAATTATGAAAGAGCAGAAAATACTTGGGAGGTAATTGGAGAAGGTATATAGGTCAATTAGTCTGATATATTGTTACACATAGTTAAGAATATGATACCATAGCATCCTTAATTTTGTGTGCAGGGCTTCAAACGAACATGGTAATGTACATAGACATCAAAATTTCAACTTAAAACCCCACATCTTTTGAAACTTTACATAGGCCCTTAGTAAACTAAGATTAGAATTTCAATACAGACAACCATATTGTGTTTACCACTTTATATTTGAATAGGCCTTTAACGTGGAGCCCTGCTATTAGAGTTAAAGATGAAGTTGAGTTCTGGTCATGCAATTGCATTGTGAAAGAAACGGTGTGGAATCAATCAAAATAGGTTGATCATCTAGCATATAAGTAGTTGTGTGTATTGCAAGGTTCTGGAATCATCAAAATGATAAGAAATTTGACCAAGTCTTGGTAAAGTTACAAGCACTGTACACAGAAGGATGTATATGGGACTAAACGGACACGTGGCGTAAAAATCCATCCCGATTTTTACGATGTTACATGCCATATTTAGAATATGAAGGCATTTGAAGAGCCATGCTTTTCAGAGAACATGTTTTATCTGATCTTCTTCCACCCTTGCATAATAACGCTCATAAATTATTGTTCACCTCTTCCCAGAACTCAACCTTCTCTTTAAGAGGCTTGATTTACCTCGAGTGCAGCCATAGCAATCTTGCAGGCGAGTGGGTTGCCTCCATATGTAGATCCATGCTCTCCTGGTCTGATGGTCAACATTATCTCGTCATCGGCTAGAATAGCTGACACCTGCAACATGTATCAAATTACAGTCAATGATGAAAATTAGCAGCAATGGACGTAATTTGACCTATACCCATTACGTGGGGAAAAGTACATGTACCTTAAAATTCCTTCTATATTTACACTCAGATCAAATCTGAATATTTTGAAGTTATCCACACACTTGGGATACTATCACTATCTTGAATAAATTAGCACAGGTGATATATTTCTCCATGGTACCTTTTGTGCTAAAATGATTACCATCATTATTACCTATTCAGAAACTTGGAAGACAAAGTCATTTACAAAGTTCTTTCCATGTAACAGGAACCATGCAACAGAATAAAATACCACATAAATGTCTAGTAATGTCGTATTTTCACATTAAAAGAAACCATACTTCAGAAACAAGTTCATAGATTTAATTCTGCTTTGAAATGACCTTTTTAACTTTCGCCTCTCTCATGTTACAACAAAGAGGGCTCACTAATGTATTGTTAATTACATTCCTCCTTGTTTACACATTTTAATCAAGAAATCACTCACCAAGTCATACTTGTAGATTTCTTATCTCCTGTAATATACAACCTTGCTATTGTTGCACATTTCATGTTTGTAAATTACATAGTGATTAAGTCAATTTCATACCTGTGTGTGTATTTCACACCTTTGGTATTTCCTGTGTAATATACAACCTGTCAATCAAATATTGCTGAAAAGCTATGCGACCTACTTCTTTCATCAAAGCTTATCAAATAGACCAGTTCGTAGATACAATCTGCTCCTGTGCAGATAAAGGTCACTTATACAAAATTGTAAAATCCACTGAGAGTGAGACTAATACTAGATACATGCTCATGAAAGTTACGTAATCATTACTCAAGCATGCACCTGTGATGCATTCTATTGAACACAGGTGGAAGTAATCCGTTCAAGAGGGCAAACAAAGAATCACTTTAGCTGTGCATTATTCCAAAGGCACAGAGTTGGATTTATCTACCAGTATGTTTAAAAGATATGTGGATATTTGGGGTCATCTGAACCATGTGCTATTAACTACGAACTGGTCTATTGAAAGGCTACACATGTAATTCTCATTTTCAAAGAATAAGGAAGGCCTGTAAAAAGCACTTTTATACCGGTCAAAACTAATTGTCAATCTTTCAGCTTTCATCAGTTTGCTTTTGAATTCTTTTTTTACATTTTGTCTCGAGTAAGAATTTAGAAGAGGGATTTTCTCTAAATGTGTTACAACACAAGTGTGTTGATAGTACATACTTTTAAATGGTAACTCTCTGTTCTGAACCCTTACTATGTCATTGGAAAATTGAGAAGAATTAAAAAAAAAAAAAAAAAAAAAAAATATCTAGGTAAAAAACTGAAAGGGTTACAATAATCAGCCCTAAAAAGTCTTCTGGATAATTCTAAGAGGTTTGTTGACTTACAGGATACATGCCTCCTGAGAGAGCCTTGCCTAGGATGACCATATCTGGACGAACATTCTCATGGTCAACACAGAGACGTCTTCCTGTCCTGGCGAGGCCTGTCTGGACTTCATCAGCAATAAAGAGAACCTTTACATGCAAAATAAAATATGCAAATTAAGATATAAATGCTATGAAAACATTGGGGTTATGAGAAGGAGAAAGTGAGCCAAAGACCTGTAATTAAGGGTGACTTGTGTTGTCTAATCATTATTAAAAAAAAAAAAAATTACAATTAGAGTAGTGCAAGTCAAAAATCTATATTTTATACCGCACAGATCCTAATGTATGGTAAGGAGGTTCGTTAAATGTAGATATTTTTGTAACATCCGTTTGTTATTCATTTACACATGTACAGTATAAACAACAAAAATGTTGATTTAGCAAAGAATTTAATTTTATTTTATTCCATAGAGTCGTCACTGAGGGCTTAAAATATTGTAAGGAATATATCCTAAATTCATGCTTTAAATTAAAACAGTTTATCATTTCTTGGGTCTAAGTTGGATATTTGTAGAGTGTTATAGCCTTTTGTCTGTGAACACACTTCCTTTCATATGACATGACATGAAATCTGAGTACCGGTATAGTGGAAGTAGCTTGCTGTTGGCTTTGTCTACAGACACAGCTGCAAGGTATTACGAATAGCGGTAAGGGTGCGTTCAAGCAAATTTTTTAAAGCTAGAATCACACACACACATGAATCACAAATCAAAACGCTGTTACAAAAACACTGTCACTGTGGGAGATCGTTCAAGCGTTTTGAAACACGTTTATTTTTACGACAAAAAAAAAATTTGCTAAAATGCAACCGTGTTTTAAACTAAACGTCTTTGACAACCGCTTTTCTAGGGTGAAAAAGTGTCGCTTAAACGCAGTCAAAGAGCATCAAAATGACTGCCTCTGATCATAATTCCAAATCAATCATAGCAAGCCAACTAGGAAACAATGAACTAACAGGCCTAATTCAATTTTTATTCCTCAAACTAGTATCACTGGTATTTTCTTCTATTGCAAAAAATTATTTACAAAGTCATATCTGAAATAAACAAACAGAAACATATGTAATAGTATACAAATAATGAATGGTTATGAGTTCAATAGTGCGAATATTTTCATGGGTTTAAAGATTAACATTCTATTCAACGAGGCGTCAGCCGAGTTGAATAGAATTATTGTTAATCTTTCAACGAATGAAAATATTTGCACCATTGAACGAATGAAAAACATTCATTATTTGTTTTATACAACATTGAAGAAGATCTAATAGAACGTTAATCAACAAATTATGCTTTACTCCTTATATTAAAGATAAATTAAAGAGTCAAGCCTTCTCGCTTACATTCAGATTGCCTTCGCGTCAGAAACACGCAGGGATACGGGCGCGCACGGCTGAGAGGTATGCAGTCTGCATATAACCAAAAATGCACGACCGTCCAATATAAAATCTATTGAATATCATGTGACCAACAATCCTCCAATCAAATGACAAGGATCCACGTAGGTGTTGTATAACATGGGTTATTGACAAACTATCATCATGTCCATGAGCTACCTCAAGCTTTAAATCTCATATTCCTTAGAAATTATGTCAACAATTGTTTGGCAAAAATAAAATGGTAACAATTCATGTTGCACAAGATTAAAAGTGACTTCTAAACATGTCTGTAAACTATTTGGTAGTCCTTTCTGCATAATTTTCTCACTTTTTCTGGATTCTAACACACACTAAGACCGGAATTTACAAAGGAGGTTTAAATCTTCATTTACATAACCCAGTCTAAAATTAGTGCAACATAAGCGCAACACAGTCAGAGGCCCAATAGTAGACGCATGCTAGGCAAGGTATGCTTAATGTGCGCAAATTTTAAACCATGGATTATGTTAATGAGGGTTTAAACCATGGTTTAAATCTAAACCTCCTTTGTGAATTCAGGCCTTAATGTTCAAAGTCACACAATGTTGAACTCTGTAACTATGATGTCAAGGTTTTCTGAATTGGTGACTCACATTGTTCTTACTGCAGATGTCTCTGACGCCCTGGAGATACCCTGCATCAGGTACCCTGACGCCCGCCTCACCCTGGATCGGCTCCACCATGTACGCAACAACAGTTGGATCCTGTGTGGCTTTCTATACAAAGAAATGGGCGGGGGGGGGGGGAATCAAAATTCTTACATGAATACACTGAATTACAATATTAAGAAAAGGAAATGAAAATAGAAAATGAAAATGCCTATTGATAATAATAAGCAGTGCCAATTTGAGGAGAAAAAGATAATTAATTTAGACCTTTAAAAAATGGACTGCTTTGGGTTGAACGAAAAAAAATTACTGGAAACTATTGGACTATCACATGGTCATACATGTAAGAAGTCTGCAGGGCAAAATTACTTTGAACTTTTTTCCATAACATTACATATACGTAATTCTATCTTTAATGCAAATACTATACAAAGCAACAGAGGTGAAGACTATCTAATCTAAACAGCTGTGTCTATACTTGTTGTTATTCAATTGATATCTTATCTTTGGTAGCACCCGACATGTACAATGTATGTCTCTATCATTCAATTTAATGATAAAAAGCGCAGTTTGTCATATCAAGTAGCCAAATAATATTATCATCACTAATATTCCTAATTATGAAATAAAAGTATACTCTTCTTTAAAACTGGACCATGTTAGCTTACGGTATACCGGTAATGATTACCTTATTTAGTACTGTAAGAAGTTAAAGTACGTTTTGGCCTCTAAATGCTAAATTATGTCCCCTCCCCCCTATTTCTTGGTAAGTCGGCTAATAAAGGGGGAACAAAATGAAATAAATTTAAGATAAAGATAACATACCTGCCAACATTTGAAAATAAGAAATAGGAATTTTTAGCAAAAGAAATCTGTACCCTTAACAGGCGTCCACATGGCCTTACCATGGCCATGTATCTTGCGGCAGTGTAAGTGGAAATACGTGCTAAATCTGAACAAAAGAGCGAACAAAAAGTTGCTGCTCGACCGTGCAGCCATTCAATGCACGTTATACGCAAACTCTCAAATTGCGGCACATGACAAAACAAGCTAAATTTGGCTTTAAAAAAATATTAAAAATTCAGAAAATGAGAATATTTTGGATAATTCGGAAGGGTTGGCAGGTATGAGATAATAATATAGGCAAATATGAGGTAAAGATAATAATGAAGATAATAATGACAAACTTACATCTAAGGCTCCAAGATCATTATATGGAATGATGTCAAACCCAGGCATGTAAGGTCCGAAACCCTCGTAACAGTCTGGGTCTGTCGAGCTCGATACAGCAGCCAGGGTTCGACCCCAGAAGTTGCCCTCGGCGAAGAGGATTCGGGCCGTGTTCTTGGGCACGCCCTTCACCTTGTAGCCCCATTTGCGGGCCAGCTTGCAGGCTGTTTCGCCTCCCTCCACACCTGGAAGCAATCAGGATATTATAAGTCAGACATTTATAGTAAACAAAGTACCGTAGTGGATATGATTGTAGATTTTCCATTTCAACAAAAGTACCAAGTTTTGTGACAGGACATTTGCCCTGCAACATTTGTTTCAAGCTTTTCTGTCGTCAAAGTAGGGTTAAGGATTTAGGTTCGGTATTATAGGGCTAGGCTAAAAGTTAGGTATAGTGGTTAGTCTAGAGTTGATGAAGTGAGGAATTCAGTTACTGTAGGAAATCAACAATGAGCAATTGCCCGGAGTAATGTGTTGTAGAATCACAGTGGTTCGATGAGAAGTTTTACATTGAAAAGAAGGGGAATCTACTAAAGTAAAGGGACAAAAAGAGTGTCATGCACGATAGAGTGTGATATTCTATTCCCTTTCTTTACTCGTTAACTGGGGAAGGGTAGAAATAAGAAATAAATTTGTTCTTCAGAATAACTGCTGAAAGTATACATTGTATAAGATTTATTCATGAAAAGTCAAAGAAAACAAAATAGGATTACAAATTGTTCAACAATTCTAATTCAAACCTCTAAGCTTAAATATGAGCTAAATGTGCTAAAACAATAATCCCCTGTTTTGAAAAAGAAAAAGAAACCTCTTTGAACGCTGTACGGCATATCCTATTACCTGTGTTCATGGGAAGCACTTTATCGTATCCAAACATTTTGGTGATGTATTCCTCATACTCTCCCAGGACATCGTTGTAGAAGGCCCTGGATGTCAGGGACAGGACTTGGGACTGTTCCTGCATGGCCTTGACAATCTTGGGGTGGTTGTGACCCTGGTTCACCGCACTGTAGGCACTCAGGAAGTCCAGGTAGCGCTTCCCTTCAACGTCCCACACATTGGCACCTGTAAACAAAAATCAGAGTGTTGTCAGGGATTTTTTCTTCTACATTGTCAAAACATTTTTTTATTTTTTTTTTATTTTATTTTTTCTTTCTGTTTTTATTGTTTTTTCTGAAAAATTAACAGAGTAAAAGCAGCAATATAAAATATAATATCATCTTAAAACTACAAAACAGGCACGCACTCATGCACCCATAAACACGCACACACACACACACTTGTCAAAACATTTTGATATCCCGGTTGAGAAAAACAAACAAGTAAAGGCAATATAGCGTAAGCTTGTAAATCACTTTGGCATCCTACTGTGGAATGTATAATTACTTTGAAGTTTGAAGTTTTATTTATTCCACATTTAACATAGAAAAACAGTTTATATTCTTTTTTAATTATTCTTTGTAAATTATTATAAAAGTAGATTTCACACAAGAAGAAAAAATAAGAAAAATTAAAGATTTCAAATCAAATATAATGTATGGAAAATAAGTACGAAACTTTGAAATTATTGTAGATATTACGGGCAAGGTACAACAATGTTAAATGTGGGGAGCCTAAATAAAAAGCATAGCTTGTATGTGAATAGGCTCCCGTACTGAGTAACACAATACAGTAGGTCTGAATTTTTTCATAGGAGGTGAAAAACGGAGTAGTATAGTATGAGATTTTAGAGACGTACACGGAGAGTGACTTTGAGAAGAAAAGAAAAATAGAAATAAAGAGTAAAGAGAATAATATAATAATGATAAGTAGGAGAAGGTGAAGAAGGGAAGAAAGAGGAAGAAAGAGGAAGAAGAGGAAGATGAAAAAGAAGCGGAAGAAGAAGAGAAAGCAAACTGATGAAATTAATGGTTTTGTTAAATAACAAAAACAAAGTCTGTATAACCACCTGTAGAACCACCTGTATGATCCAGCGCGACATCAACATTACTTTTATACATACTTACTCAAAAGGAAACACCTGAGCTTTTGTTTAAATGAATTAATGGAGGGGCTTCAACGAGTTCGTTATTCAGGCTGTTCCAGAGTTTGGGACCAGTAAAAATAATTGTTTTGTTAGTAAAAACCGGGCAAGTTCGAGGGAGAAGAAAATGGTTTGTCTGTCTAGTAGGGTAAGAAGAATGTATACCGGTA
Source organism: Strongylocentrotus purpuratus (assembly GCF_000002235.5). Taxonomy (NCBI): domain Eukaryota; kingdom Metazoa; phylum Echinodermata; class Echinoidea; order Camarodonta; family Strongylocentrotidae; genus Strongylocentrotus; species Strongylocentrotus purpuratus. The sequence goes on along the minus strand of NW_022145600.1, from coordinate 28,205,318 downwards.
GAATTATTGCGTTGAAAAAAGTATAGTACAAGCATGACATGAGGAGGTACAAAAGGTTTCAATTTATTCATTACACTGGAGTTCCGTGACAACAGCTTACATAATTGATGTGAACTTTCCATGTTAGTTTACTGTCTATTTAGACACCTAAGAATTTGGTGGATTCAACCTGGTTGATAGTTATGTTATTTATTTTGATATGACCTGGTAAGGATGATACAGAATTACAACAGCTTACATAAACAATTGATGTGAACTTTCCATGTTAGTTTACTGTCTATATAGACACCTAAGAATGTGATGGATTCAACCTGGAAAGGATGATACAGAATTACTGAATAGCATGAAGTATGTTTTAAAAAGGAAAAAAACACAATCTCACTAAAAAACTATGATGTATCTTGCAAGCTCTCCTCCCATCTCCTCTGTACTAAAAGAAAAAAGAAGAAAAAGAAAATGAAAGTTTATGAAATTTTATGTAGAGTAAATTGGAAAGGAGCTGGCAAGATAAGTCTGCGTAGCCAATTGATAGACTTGCTCCAACTAAGGGCGCGTTCATGCTTGATTTTGAAGGTAGAATGAGCGATCTGAAACGCTCATCGTAAACGCTCATCGTGATCGCAGTTCCAGGGTGCACTGTTCATGCTTACTTCTCTGGCTCATCCAGGCAATTCTCCTTGTGTGGCCTTAATTGGCCTTCCAGCTGGATTCACAAAGCTTGACTGTGCATGCTATGTAGACCCACTAGAGGTCAGTGCGTTGACCCCATTTAAACGCGTTTACAAATTGTAAACGCATCTTTTTGTGAGTTTACGATCGGCGATCGTGATCGCCGTTTTTCGGTGATTCTACAAAAGTAAGCATGGACGCAACCGTGTTTTAAACTAAACGCGTAACAGATGCCTGATTCTGGCCAGAAAAAGTGAAGCATGAACACGCCCTTTCACTGACCTGTTCCTCTTATTTTCTGCTTCTATTCAAACCAACTTAATATAAGAGTGGACTTCCCCTTTAAGTTATATGAAACTGGGTTTCAAGAGTTCAAGACTCACCCTTAGCCTTCGCCAGTGCCACCGGGAGGGGATGGTAGTTGTGGGCACCATAGCGGGACTCCCTCTCGAAGACCTGATCCGATGTCAGGTAGCCCCCAGCTGCTGATGGGTTGGAAGCGCTGGACTTGGATCGAACTAGCTGTTGTGAAGCTGTCCTCTGAAGAAAGCGGCCACAATACCTAGACATCATGATTGGTTGGTTCTGAATTTATTAGGGATTCTATACGAGAGAGAGAACAAACAGATAATGATATTTTATGTGGACCTATTTTACAACATTTTCTTTTTTTCTCCATTTCCCTCATAACATTCTTAGAATATAACTTAGTTTTCAAAACCACACTCCCTTAACGCCACAATTAAGAAATGCACATTTTTACATTTTTCTAGTGAGCCGCCAATCGCATCTAGGCCTGAGTCATGTCGGGACTTTTATAAACCGAGTCCTGATGACTTTGCACCGATCGGGACCCGGTGTCCCAAAATCATGTGCCTATATAAATAGCGCATATTATCAGTATGTCCCTTAAAAGTGACCTTTTTATCAATCAAATAACTCAACACATGCGTACCTCGGCTCAGATTGATATATTCTCCCATTTGACATTACTTTTTATCCATGATAGGCGATGTTTAGTGCCATTATCATGCCCAGCGCTCAAAATACACGGGGGCGGTGGGCGATTCGCCCCCGTGAGCTACATAATCGCCCCTGTCAGGTTGCTCACGGGGGCGATTGCAAAATTAAAAATCGCCCCAGTGGAATTATAAAATAAAGATTATCTTTTCTGTTGTAACTTTAACACAATATTGAGTTTCAATTTTCAAACCTTAAACCAATGAAATGGAACTTAGATTAGCGTGCAAGATTTCTTGTTTTATGAGTAGGCCTATTATTACCGATTCAGCTCGCAGTGCAGTGCCACCGTCAGCAGTGGTTATAGGCCTACTGCGCCGTTAGTAACGGTACGTGTGTACGCTGCCGCGCCATGTCCACTGGAGCTGGAGGCGATATTGCAAGGGCAGAAACATGGTCATGGAGAAGTTTTTCATTGTGAAAGCGTTAATCCGCTGAAATCTGGTGATTTCAAATGACCAGCAAATAATGAACCTCGACCAGCAACTCTTTATGCCTTTTGTACATCAAATTTCATGTTTTTCCTTCTTTCTTGTGATTGAGATAATAGAATGCAAAATGATATTCTACTTCAGATGTTATGAAATCCGATCAAGAACACAAATAAATAGGAAAAAAACGAAAGACTTGTGAAATTTGATGTACAATAGGCATGGAGAGTTGTCCACTTATGATGTCACCAAATTGAATATCGCCCTCTATTGACTAGTCATTTAAAAAAGCTTTAACTTCCTTATTCCTTGCCCGATTTTGTTCAATTTTTCACCAATTTAATTCAAATATCTTAAACTTTACAATAAAAGTAACTTAGTATGAAGGTTTAGGTTCCCTTTAATGAAGAACATCATATCTAGATTAGGTGTATATTTGGTATCTTTTTCCTGTATTTTTTTCCAGCATTACATAATTACAGACATAGACAAACACACACACACACACACATAGTACACACAAGAGCAACCATACTCACCACCATTGTTATTATGTTAAAAATTGGACAATCCCTATGAACAAGTGAGTGGAAAAATATATTTCCCGGTATTTCCCGGTAAAAAGTGGTAAATACCGGTAAAAAGCGGTAAATACCGGTAAATACCGCTTATTTCCCGGCGTCCGGGAAATATGCTAACCCTGGTCAAAAAACATTAATGTTAGAAAAATAAAACAGCTTTTAAAAAAAACATACCGATCAAATATTTTTCTGCATGCTTCTTTTAAAAGCTGAAAATTACTTGGTAATCACAACAAGTTTCGATACTGAGAGCTGTTGCAAGGCAAGTTCAGACTAGTCACGGAAAGGATGCGCAGTGCACTTCGTTAGCTGTAATGCATGCCGAAACGAACCCAAACAAATATAAGTGATCGTAACAAGAAACTTTTCAAAACTACGAGAGCACAAGTTGACAGACAACTACTGCTCAAAATTACCATAATCAGATACATACTGTTACTTGGACAACAAGTAACAAAGCAAACTCTTGGAAGATGCACATTAATTGTATGTCACTCAGTTGAATTCAGTACATTATTGTCAGGAACATGTGGAAAGTAAGCAAAGCTCTAATCACTCTAGATAGTAACAAATTTCACATTCTTTGTTGGAAGAATCTTAGCCGATTTTGAAGTCTGTTGCGCGAGTAAAAAGAGTCCTCCTTACGCAGACTCCAAAGCTAGTTTGCAAGGTACATCAATACAGGGGGGTGTTTCACAAAGCCTTTTTTCAATGACAAGTTACACAAATCAGTGACAAATCTGCTGATAACCAATCAGAAGCAAGGATTTCAGTATATGTCAGTTGTCACTGATGAAAAGTTTTGTGAAACACCCCCAGGAATGAGTAGTTAGTCCACATTTGAGGTTTGTTTTAGCGGCTCTCCCGCACATGCAAATGCTTTCTAATTTAGTCTAAGGAGCTTGGTGATAATATGAAATGTGACATTGATATCACCAAGCCTTAATTGGAACCATTTGCCCATGTGAAGAATTATTTATGTACGCGAAACCTAAAATGCGTATGTAATCACCCATTCCCTTAAGTGTTTTTGTAACATAAATCGCATATGTTTGCTCATTATCATCAGGAACAGTATCATATTTCATATATCATTAACTAGCCCTCCTTAATCTTCAGGGAAAAAATTAATATTTATTTTTCCGGGGCTACTTGCACATACATGTACATGTAACATGCCATGCAAAGTCAGGGGCACGATACGAGACAGACAAGGGCATGTAGACTAATGGTAGATCTAGATTCTTGATCATCTATCTAGGCCTAGAGCGCCCAGTATTCGGTCACTTAAGGGGAAATCGCTAATATTTTGAATTCTCACCTCTTTTATTTGGCAATCTACCCATCAAAAGAAAAGAAATTTATTCCTCTAACAGAATTTTATAGTCACTTAAAATATAAAATGATAAGCAAAATAATTCCTAAAGAAGACGGAGCATTTTTCTGCCCAGAATTTGGTAGCGCTGAATAGAATTCGGTCACGCAATTTGTGCGTGGTATCTCCGTTGCCAAGGAGCGAAGCGTATTTGCGCACTATTTTCACACAATTGCGCGATAAAGCACTGAATGTCAATGCGTTGACCGAATACTGAACAAGCGATACCGCATGGCAAGGGTATCGTATAAATACCTCTTGCACATCGGCAAGTGCGTCATTGCAAATTCGCTGTGATGGAGCGAACACAAAAGTGCTGCTCTTCACACACATACTAAATTCATTGCCACAGCACACGTACATGTACATGTGTAGTTTTTTCGCAATAGACTTCTACATGTATATATGGCTATGCAAGTTAGCGCATGTGCTAACAGAATGCGGAAGGGCAGAAAGTTGTGCGACACTGACCAATTTCAAGCTAAGTTGGAGAACTTCCCAGGGCCCTAAATCTGATTTAATTTTGAGAGTTAAGAAAAGTTGTTCAGCTGCCTGATTTGTGCAAGTTTTGTGGCTCATAAATTATTTTTTAAATTGTTACAGCTCTTGAAAGGACTGTCTGACCGAATACTGGGAATGGACCGAATACTGGGTGCGCTACCCACTCCAGCAAAGCATAGAGAGTCAATGCTAATGCAGCACTGTAGCACTGCATGCTTGCGGTGAGGAAGGTATTATTAGACCTAGACCTAGAATCTACATGTATGCACAAATATACACACCACAGTCATGTCGATGCAGCTGTACATTGCAAGCTTCATACAGATTATTCTATTGTATCACATATTCCCTCTCTCTTTAAAAATACACTTTCCTACATTCTAAAACAAACTTTATAAAGATTAAGTCAAAATAATGTAAGCAAAGTTCGACACTAGACTTACAATTTGAATTTTAAAATTATTCTTTTTAACATCTGTAAGTTAAAAAAAATGTATTTTACTGCTTTTTAGGTGTCACCAATTGTCACTAAAGTACCGATTTTGAGTGAAATCAGTTGAGTTTTGTACAGTGGTGTTTGAAATGTTGAGAATCAAAAGCACAGCTTTTACTACACGCCCAGGATAGTGATGCTCCTACATGTATGTCAAATAGGGCGCTGGTCCTAGAATGAAGATCGTCCTCAAAAACAAGGATATCCTCATAAATGCAGACAAAATGTTTTATCGAGGACGTTTTTTTTCAACGGCGCTCTGGGGGTTTCATGTTACAGAACGGCCTGTGCTGGCGATGCCAAAAATGAATTCCCCGGGGGAAAATAACCCTAGTTCACCGTCTACTTTTATGGGTTGTCCGTCTTCCCAAGGATTTATTGCTCATAATGTGAAGGTCTCTGTACAAAGTCAATGTAAAATGCATCAAGAAAATTATTGCAGAATCCGTTTTTTGTATCGCCAATCTAGCCTTAAGGGCTCTCTCGAAATGTTTTTTTATGATATTATTCGAGAGAGCCTTAATTTGCTCCCATAGGGTCCTGTGGAGAGGTAGGTAAACAACATCTCAAATGTGTCCAAAATCCCACTTTCCCGCACCCGCCCAATATTGGACAGTGGCTTCGATGAATTTTATGTTAGGTGTAATCGTCATTACATCCTGAATTTACAAATCGGAGGTAAAAATAAGGAAATAATAGCAATTTTCTTACCAGACCGATACAGCTCAGCTCCCTTTTCACTTGTACCGTGTGAATTCACGATCTCTACACAATGGTGATGACCTCTGACTGGCACTTCGTAAATGTGATGCTTCCGTATAATGCGCTGAATAACACTCATACAGCGCATTATACGGAAGCAGCACATTTACGAAGTGCCAGTCAGAGGTCATCACCATTGTGTAGAGATCGTGAATTCACACGGTACACGTGAAAAGGGAGCTGAGCTGTATCGGTCTGGTAAGAAAATTGCTATTATTTCCTTATTTTTACCTCTGATTTGTAAATTCAGGATGTAATTACGATTACACCTAACATAAAATTCATCAAAGCCACTGTCCAATATTGGGCGGGTGCGGGAAAGTGGGATTTTGGACACATTTGAGATGTTGTTTACCTTCCTCTCCACGGGACCCTATGGGAGCAAATTAAGGCTCTCTCAAATAATATCATAAAAAAAAACATTTCGAGAGAGCCCTTAAGGCTAGCCAATGCACCGATCAAAAATATAAAATGTCTGCAAAAATGTAGACGGTCCTTATTTTTGAGGAGGCATCGGTCCGTGTCTATGAAGACGATCCTCGTTTATGAAGACGATCCTTATTCTCGGACCAGCGCCCCTAGATCTACTCTATGTGTGGCGCTAGCCTAGACTACCCAGAGTACAATGCAATCTCGCCTTTTCAAGCAATTTAAAACAGATTAAGATTCAATAAATCTGGTGACTAATGGTGCATTCATCATGCTCATTTGTAGTTTAAGATTAAGTGATTTCATTTCCAGATCGACCCACCCTAAAGAAAAAAATTGGGAATTATCTCGATGACGATGAGCCTCGGCCCTCACCAGCCACTCCCCCGCCGCTCCCCCGCCGCTCCCTCGTCACACCCCAACAACTCCCCCTCCACATCACAACCGTGGCTAGCTTTGGCTTGAACTCAGTTTGATGCCTGGCTTGATGCAACAAACAAGCAGCGGCGTCATCGACGGCATCGGCCATTGCACATCTCATATATTATCTACTTTTCCTATTTCAGGCAACTCAACTGCAAGAAATTCAATGGCCAAGTTAATATTTAAAAGTAATAAACGAGTTTCTCTTTCAACTTACCAAAGGCAAAGGCAGCGCGACATGTGTCTGAGAAATAAAAAGGATGAAGATGTCGTCACCGTACCCTAAAGGTAGCGTACTAAGGTGCCAAGGTATCGGTATTGCGGCCTCATGAATAAACATGAGTATATGACGTCACGAACTCGCTACGAACTCGCCACGCCTACTCTACCCCTTACCATTTAGCGGGTATCTATGTTAACGTTGTCGCCTCTATAATCTATTTTTGTTGTACGTACGGCCGTACCTACACCCCGACTATATATATATACCTACCTATATACCTACATATACTTACCTACCTACCTACCTACCTATATATATGTCTCATTTTGAAGAACTTCAGTCATTAATTGTTCTCGCTCATATATTAGTAACTCCATATATATAATATATCCTAGCTTGATAGCACCCCTCCATTAATTATATTGAGCAATAGAAATATTAACTCCATCACTATCCATCATTTAAATTTGCTCGAACTTCATCCAACCTAGCACATCCTCTATACAGCCTAGCACCCCCTCCATATTAAGCCTTAGAAATATTAACTCCATCTATCTCCATCATTTAAACTTGCTCGAACTTCATCCAACCTAGCACCTCCTCTATACAGCCTAGCACCCCCTCCATTGAGCCTTAGAAATATTAACTCCATCTATCTCCATCATCTAAACTTTTTCGAACTTCATCCAGCTAGCTAGCCTAGCACCCCCTCTATACAGCCTTGCACCCCCTCCAATGAGCCTATCCATCTATCTCCATCATTTAAACTTGAACTACATCCATGCTAGCACCTTCTCTATACAGCCTAGAGCGACCATTAAGCTTGCATGTTTTCAGACCTAGCTATTACGATAATGTGTATCTGTCCAACCTAGCTTGCACCAACGATATCCTGGCCCCTATATAGCAACAACTCCATATGTAGCTATTGGTATACGGGTAATTTAACAGAACCAATTTCATATATCTTTCATCAATTATATCTAGCTAGGTGAAGGATTTGAAATGTGATTTTAAAGATATTCTTTCATAATCAGTAATGCAGGATCATACATGCACTTTTCTTTTCCCTCTCAAGACTTACATTACCATACACCTCACTTGTTATCAGTTGAGAAACGGGTCATCCCGGTAACAAAGTAATTTGCGTTCTAAAAAGTCAGAAAATCAGTAACTGAATAAGTGAAATTAGAGACATATCTGAAAATTATTAACTAATTATGAATTTCTAAATATTACAAATTTGCAAAGTGATGACACTGCCTGGCTTCCACATTTTCTACATACCTATTCCAAATATACATATTCATGTTCAGCATGGATAATTTTGAATGGTTTTGAAAGACCTTGAATGGATCATACCGGTAACTGTTTTTATATTGTTGTCGAGTTTTCTCGAACTGATGTGTTTCATTTTTCCATTTTCATAGCAAATAAGTTATTTTTAACTGGAGTATGTATTCATTAAGATATACTCATAATACTTTCAAAGCTTTGAATAATACCTCGCACAAAAGTACACAGATTTTGCAAACGAACACACTCCAGCACACACCCTAGGTTAATTAAGTCCAACATGTTATTTCACATATGGCAACAGAACATTCTCATCATCTGACCCTGTACTCTGGCACTCTTGGTCAACCGAAATTACAAAAATATAATGTTCAAGACTGCTCATAATCACTTGCCAGTTTTCAAATATGTAATTTATTGTAACGAACCTGTGACTGCCAACTACATGTATGTTTTCTTTCCCTTCAAATTTTGTTGAATCTTACTTTGTCATACAGTCAACTCTGCTCAGTCAAGTAATCGTAAGTCAAAGGTTTTTAAAGTCCTGCTCTTCATTTTCCATTGCTTTTTTTTTACCCAAGTCAGATTTTGTCTAGGTGAAATCTATATTATTTCTATAGTCCCAACGGATTTGACTATGACAGAGTGAAGTGTACATGTCACTAATTTGTTTAAAGTGAATGGAGAACAATTATTATTATCATTATTATTGATCTAGCAATTATGCAATTGATAGAAAGATCTTCACTTCACACCACCTTCTACACCATCCAGCCACGCACAATAAATATAAAGTATAATATAAGGATTAAATCAATTTCAAATAATTGGATTATAAGTATTGTTTTATTTAAAAAACAATGTACAGAAAAAAAAAACATGACTGCATAATTGTCTAATTTTAAAGATACAGTACATGTATTAGGTGACTGATTTGCATGAATAAAATTCAATAAAAGGAGTACACAAAAAATCAAATAGTAACATTTTTGTGGTGTTCGGAGTTGAACTAGCTACAAGCATATTTGAAGGTATATTGTCCCCCTTTTATTAGTTAGTGTAATTTTAAAACCATTCATATTCCACAAAAACGTGCAGATTTCATTGATTATTATCCTGCACCCAATTCTCACAATACATCTGAAGTGATTGCACCTGTTTTACGTGCATCATAATATGTGTTTCTATGATAAAGACATCATTTTATTCTTTTTGTGTGTGCCTTGCCTTTACTTTTTTATGTATGTTTATAAGGTTCTTGCAAGCACTGCATCTAATCAGCATGCCTGCAAAATGCATAAAATTGTTATGCTTTTGGTTCCAAAAATATGCTGAGAAAAACCCTATTTTTTAAAGTTATTTCATAAATATTTCTTGCAATTCTTTTACTATTCAGAAAAATATCTTACATAAATATTTGAGGTTATATTTCATATTAATTTCAGAGTCCTTTTTTTTGGTTGCATTATTGGAGTGTTCCAAAACTGGGCAAAAATATAAAACAGGGGAAACGCTCTCGGCGGTGTCACCTGCATTACACAATTAAATATGATTAAAAATTGAGGTTAGGACATTATTTATAGGCAGGGTGGCCCGTTAGCAGGCCCCCCAAATTGAAATCCTCTGAATACAATCGGCATTTGAAGTGAATATTGACTTAGAATCACCAAAGGAATTATTTACTCTAATTTTTACCAAGATTGATATCTTTAATGAAATAGGAACAAAAACCAAAAATTGATTTATTAAGTCTCATATTAAGTTGTGAAAACATAATCCAAGTCTACTGACCTAAAATATCCTTGACTTTGTGACCTGGAATTTGTGTCATATGATCTGTGATACTTGATAACCCTTGGGTACAAGTTTCATGGAATTTAAACAAACACTTTTGAAATCATGATAACATTAAACAGGTCAACGCAAAGCGTAGCATCCCCTCGCAGGGTACAAATGGCCTATATACATCAGAACATTGGACTATATATTAATAGGCAAGAAACCACAATTTCACATATATAATTAGGTGTTTTGCATATTTAATGAGCTATGGTTGGTGATACTTATTAACCCTTATGTTCAAGTTTCATGGAATAGGAATGTATACAAAATTATGATAAAAATTCAAAATCTTAACCTTTGGTCAAGTTTTGATGTTGATGCTACAACATACTTGAGACAAAGTTTGTTCACCTGAAATGACCTTTGACTTTGCAACCTTAAATTCTACTCACATGATTGGGGATACTTTACAACCCCTATGTTCAAGTTTCATGGAAGAAGATTATACACTTTTAAAATTATGTTAAAAATTCAAAAACCTAACCCCGGGTTAAGTGTTTGATCATGATGCCACAACAGTCTAATTGTTTAAATCTGAAATGACCTTTCACCTTGACTTTGTGACCTGAAATTGTACTCACATCATTGGAGATTCTAGATAACTCTTTAATCAATGTTTCAGTGAATAAGAACTTACACTTTAAAAAATTCAAAAACTTAACCTGTTGACGCCGCTGCCGTCAACGGAAAAGCGGCGCCTATTTCCAAGTATCAAGTATTTTGTCTAAATATATGTTTTGATAAATATTCTTACTAGTATTTTGAAGTTGCAAAAGAACTTTGCCACTAATTCTTAAAATATCTTCCTTATTATGTGGGGGGGGGGGGGGCCTATCAAAGATTCACTTTTGTTTGTTTAGGCATGTTCCATTTTGTCAAATTTGGAATAATAATTTGCCCATGACATCTGGGCGAAAAACGTATGTAAATGTATTGAAATCAATTTCCTAGTAATCATGGCACAATCAGCATAAATACGATCTAACAATATTATCAAATAATAATAATAATAGCATACGGTACTTATATAGCGCATATCACAATATGTCTCTATGCGCTGTAGGAAAGAGTAAGAAGGTGGATAGATTAACATAAGAGAAATTTAAGATATGCTCAACATACTAGGCTGTATAGAGGAGGTGCTAGGTTGGATGAAGTTAGTGTAATTAAGTTTAAATGATGGAGATATAGTTATTTTTCCAAGGCTCAATGGAGGGGGTGCTAGGCTGTATAGAGGGGGTGCTAGGTTGGATGAAGTTCGAACAAGTTTAAATGATGGAGATAGATGGAGTTAATATTTCTAAGGCCTATTATGGAGGGGGTGCTAGGCTGTATAGAGAGGGTGCTAGGCTGGATGAAGTTAGTGCAATTAAGTTTGAATGATGGAGATATAGTTATTTTTCCAAGGCTCAATGGAGGGGTGCTAAGCTGTATAGAGGAGGTGCTAGGTTGGATGAAGTTCGAACAAGTTTAAATGATGGAGATAGATGGAGTTAATATTTCTAAGGCTTAATATGGAGGGGGTGCTAGGCTGTATAGAGGGGTGCTAGGTTGGATGAAGTTCGAACAAGTTTAAATGATGGAGATAGATGGAGTTAATATTTCTAAGGCCTATTATGGAGGGGGTGCTAGGCTGTATAGAGAGGGTGCTATAGGCTGGATGAAGTTAGTGCAATTAAGTTTAAATGATGGAGATATAGTTATTTTTCCAAGGCTCAATGGAGGGGGTGCTAGGCTGTATAGAGAGGGTGCTAGGCTGGATGAAGTTAGTGCAATTAAGTTTAAATGATGGAGATATAGTTATTTTTCCAAGGCTCAATGGAGGGGGTGCTAGGCTGTATAGAGAGGGTGCTAGGCTGGATGAAGTTAGTGCAATTAAGTTTGAATGATGGAGATATAGTTATTTTTCCAAGGCTCAATGGAGGGGGTGCTAAGCTGTATAGAGGAGGTGCTAGGTTGGATGAAGTTCGAACAAGTTTAAATGATGGAGATAGATGGAGTTAATATTTCTAAGGCTCAATGGAGGGGGTGCTAAGCTGTATAGAGGAGGTGCTAGGTTGGATGAAGTTCGAACAAGTTTAAATGATGGAGATGGATGGAGTTAATATTTCTAAGGCTTAATATGGAGGAGGTGCTTGGCTGTATAGAGGAGGTGCTAGGTTGGATGAAGTTCGAGCAAGTTTAAATGATGGATAGTGATGGAGTTAATATTTCTATTGCTCAATATAATTAATGGAGGGGGTGCTATCAAGCTAGGATATATTATATATATGGAGTTACTAATATATGAGCGAGAACAATTAATGACTGAAGTTCTTCAAAATGAGACATATATATAGGTGGTTAAACCATATAGGTAGGTAGGTAGGTAGGTAAGTATATGTAGGTATATAGGTAGGTATATATATATACCGTCGGGGTGTAGGTACGGCCGTACGTACAACGAAAATAGATTATAGAGGCGACAACGTTAACATAGATACCCGCTAAATGGTAAGGGGTAGAGTAGGCGTGGCGAGTTCGTAGCGAGTTCGTGACGTCATATACTCATGTTTATTCATGAGGCCGCAATACCGGTACCTTGGCACCTTAGTACGCTACCTATACTAAATGCGTACAAGCACTATAATTTCATCTGTGGAGATGGCGCCCTTTAATTTCCTGTGAATGATCGAATCTTATTGTTCGTTGTTTTGAAACGTGCAGTCTGAGTCTGAACAGAACAATGTAATATGATCGAGAATTCTAAAAGTAAAATGGCTCTTATAGACTGTTGATTATCATTCAGTAAAAATGCAGTGTAAAATGCAGCATCAGCTGTAAGTGGGAGTGGTACAACCAGTGGCGGACCCCTTTTTCCCAATAGGGGGGGGGGGGGGGGGGGGGGGGGGGGGGGCTGAAATTTGAAAATTGCGCCGACCGTTTTTTTCCGCTCAGTCAGGAGGGGGGGGGGGGGGGGGGGTTGAGGAAGGTAAATTTGTGGGTACCATCTAGGGGGGGGGGGGGGGAAGATAAATTTGTGTAGACCCTATACCATCTTTTTTTGTTAAAGTTTTTTTTGCCAGGGGTGGGGTCTCGTCTTTTAAAAACTTTTCGCACCACCCCCCCCCCCCCACCGTGGATCCGCGCCTGGGTACAACCGGTCTCGCCATTTACAACCATATCGCCATTAAGTTGACCCTCCCATACTTATTGACCAACTTAAATAGCCTATAGGAATTTAAAACAAAACAACAACAACAATCCCCGATACAGCAATTCGCATACCTCTGTTATTCTCCTCCATAAACATGTTTTCATCTTGTCTTTTTTTTTATTTGATTTTTTTTCTGCATTCATGTAAGTTTACAGTTTTTCGATACAATAATATAAAGTACAATAAGTATTTTTCTGACAATAAATCATAAATTAGCAAATAAATATATAAATAAACTGTTATTTTCAGAAACGAAATGATAAACTGTCACAAATACTAAATTTCCTCAAACATTAAAACACATTATACAATTATTTGCGGAAGAAGGACTGCTGTGGTAAGCATAATTGCTTGATGATACGACAGCCCCAGACAAAACTCATGAAATATATCAACACATTTATTAAGCAGAAACAGATAGGTAATTGAAAATACAAAATTCGATGGTGGTGATGCAGATGCAGATGATGATGATGATGATGAAGATGATGATGATAATGATGATAATGATGATGATGATGACGATGGTGATAATGATTCGAATGAAAGAAGCAGGGGCGTAAATCCCGGGGGGTGGGGGGGGGGGCTGCATCCCCCCTGGCTTGAAGTAGGGGGGGGGGATGGCCTGTACAAACATCCCCCTGATATTATCCCCCCCTGAAAAAAAATGCTTATTGAGCGGTCGGCTGAGTCGTTGCGATTTTTTGGAGACCCCCCCCCCCCAAAAAAAAGTGTCCTCTTACCCCCCCCCCCCCCCCCCCCGCTTATTCAGCGGTCGGCTGAGTCGTTGCGAAATTTTCGGCCCGATTTATAAATTTTAACCCCCCCCCTTGAAAAAATCCTGCGTACGCGCCTGGCGTGTAGTATAATGGCTATCGCCGATCACCCCCACCCCCCCCAACTCCTCGGTACGGATTTACGCCCCTGGAAAGAAGATATGACATGATAAAGAATGAAGAGTTGACACAGAAATTCTACCTTGAGTATTCTGATAATAACATCGTTTTAACTTTGGCCTTAAATGAGTAAAGGGAGCAACATGATTTAATAGATTCTGGGAGAGAGCTCCATAGGTCAGGACCATGATGTATTATGGATCTATGGGCAATAAGTAATTTTGGGTTTACTAGATACAAATTTGAGGACTCCATCGAGTCTATCATTCGCATTCTATCATTGCTTTCAGTGTCCCTCTTCATGATAACTTAATTGTTACATTTTTAGTTAGTAATTTATTCCTCGATTGTCCCATACTCATCAAATAATTCTCATCCTCAAATAGCAGTCTCACAATAAATGGTTATCAACCAAATTATTTCTAACTTATTTCCCGACAGTTTTTCGTGCACCAACAATTCGCCTCAAATTGTCCTCATTATCCCACCTATAACACCATCTTATTCCAACATCTATCTTTCTCTCTCTCCCTCCCTCCCTCCGTTCCTTCCTCCGCCCCCTCTCTTTCTCTCTCTCTTTCTCTCTCTCCATCTCTCACGCACACACACATTGTTTGCGATATTTTGTTTCTCTCTCTCCCCCTCCCCCCCCCCTCTCTCTCTCTCTCTCTCTCTCTCCATTCTCTTCCAACCATAGACACATCTTCCATAACAAATCCCGTTCTTTTCCCTCTCCGTCGAGGAAAACTCTTGTCCAACATTGAGTTAAAAGCAACAACAAAATCAAAGGAATAGATTAAGAGGTTTGTGGGAATCTGACGACTAATGAGAACACTTTATTTTATAGCTCGTGATCTGATGGAGATGGATAGTTGTCGAGAGAGAGAGAGAGAGAGGAAGAGAGAGAGAGAGAGATAGAGAGAGCATTAGAGATCCTTGTTTATTTTAAAGATTTTAATCGAAGCAACATATTTCCTGGCAATAATACAAATTAGTCGTATGCACTTTCTTTCTCTTTCCTATATACATGTATCATAAATAAATATGACGACACTCAAATTGATCAGTAAGGTGTTAGGAAATGGGATCAATATCAATGATAAACAACACTTTACTCATTTGAATACAATAAGTCTATATGGGTTCATGTAACCATGCAGTTGCGCGGAAGAATGGATCCTGACTAGAGAGAGAATCGAAGAGGGGGGGGGGGGGGGGGTTACATTCATTTTCTACATATTGACTATAATTATATACTATATCCTTGATTGATAAATATTGTTCATCAACAGAATATCGTAGTGACGCTACACGAGTGTACTATGCAAGAATCCGAATCTGCATTTGAACACACACACATTTACATATATACATATTTCTATTTGTCTTTATATTGATATACTATCAAATTGGTTGAGCCCCTAATCCCCCTCTAGAACCACTAATACAACCCGCTTTACGCTCTTTTTTTCCTACGGTTCTTTTCTTTCCTCTATTCGTAGGGGCAGGGGGAAAGTCAGAGCTCCGTAAATAATTGTATGGGCATACAGGCAATACTTTGATCAACATAATTATACTTACGTTAATACATGTACAACCAATATAACCATTAGTGGTTTCCAGAAAAGCGGTAGTAGTGGTAGATCCATAATTGTCGTATTCAATAATTGGATGTGATAATCGTGTATTTGGGAAATGTTGAAGCTGTTGATTTCGTTAAAACGTTTATTACAAAATACAAATGTGTATAATCTAAATGCTATAAAAATAAATACAATACTTATAAAACATACATATCAAGTTCACTCCTTTTTTGTCATTCTCATCGGCTTAATACAGGTTCCACGTCGGGAATGGATTATAATGCACAATCTGTGATATCAAAAATATTAAGGTTACTCTATAGACCAGTTCGTACTTTAATAGCACATGTTCAAAATAATTACCCCGAATATCCTCAAATATTTTAAACACGGAGAAGTCCCACTTTAGTTGTGCATTTTAGAATAATCACTGCCAAAGTGACAAAGGTGCTTCTGAATACATTTTGTTTGCCCTCTTGAAAAGAATACGTGCTGTCGGTACATCGATGATAACATAACTTTCATGACTACGAATCCAGTAGCTTTATTTGCAGGTGCGCAGATTCTTTCTACAAACTAGTTCATTAAATTATAAGAAAACAGAGATCGGTAAAATGTGAAAACAATTCATCGATACAACAATCTCACTCATGTATTGTAAATTAGACTTCAGTGCTTATTTGGTTACTTTTTCGATGAGGGTATAGAGGAAAGGATTGATAGAGGAATTGATGGGCAGAACAAAGACCACCAACCAAGCGTAGATATTTGATGAGAGAGTGATGACACCAGCTTGGGTGAAGATCCCCATGATAATGATAGGCATCCAGCAAAAGAAGTCGGTCCCAACGATGAAAAACAGCTTGCGCGCCATCTTGATCTCAGTGGCCGACTTCTTTCCTGCCGCCTTCCTGCTCGAGCGAACGCTGAAGAAAATGGCGACGTAGCAGCAGATGATGACCAGGAAACTGACGAGGTTCACTCCCAGGTAGATGGCAATGGAAAACTGCCAGGTGGGGGACGTTCCAGAGGCAAGAAAGTTGAAGGTGGTGAGGCCGTAGCGAGTCAAAGTGTAGCTGTCCACCTCCGAGTATACGGAGGAGAACTTGCGGATGAGCGGAAGTCCCACGCAGACATCACTCAAGCCGTGTGCGTCAGATTCCAGCTGGTTCAGGAGGAGAGAGACAACACTGAGGATCAATGCCAGAAGCCACGCAATCGCCGCAAATACACGGGAGGACTTGACACCCAGACGATTCTGACTAAACGGGAACTGGATGACGATGAAGCGATCAACGCTGATCAAGGTCAACAAGAAAACCGATGCCTCGGTGCTGAGGAATGAGACAAACCCAGCGATTTGACAAGCATTGCTGGTCCGCCACTCGTTCCCGATGCCATCCCAGAAGTACGCTTCACCAATGTACAGATCCATGACAGCAATGATCAACATGTATATACCCATCAAGAAATCCGACACGGCAAGGTTGCTGATCAAGGTGGATTGAACAGAAGCAGTGGCTGTTTTCGGTTTATCCCGCAATCTTGTGAAGATGACAAACCCATTACCAAGCAAGGCACTGATGCTAAGGATCCAGATGAACACTTTGATGGTCATATTTTGGAGGAATGTCCTTCGACATGTGAAGAGCGGATGTGGCAGTTCTCGTGTTGTACACCCGAAGCTTTCTGGAATGATGCAACAGACTCGTTCGTCTCGAACAACTCTGTAAAAGACAGACGAGACGACTAATACACACTGAAGCATTAATTTTCACTGAAATAGTTGCCAAATATGACCAATAGTCTCACTGCATAATTTACGAAATGTGCTGTTACAGCAGACTCTAATAAGTGAGTTATAAAGTGACGCTTCGAAAATGTTAGTCACTGTAAATTAAAAATTAGCATGGTCTTATATTTGGCTTTCTGATCATTATTGCGTTTTACTCTGATGTGTGCAAGACGACAAAAGGCTTATCCCTCCATTCTACTACAAGTTATTGAAAATCATATTTACTATTATTCTTCCATATTTATGTAAATGCCCGCTAATTTGTAAACATAAAAGAATGCAACTTTGCTTTGATCATGCTATCATAAGGATGGACACTGTCTTGTACACCCGTCGGACACGAGGCGTCATTTCTCTTGTGATATAACCTTCACCAATCAGAGCAGTGAAGGCGGTAATTGCAATGACTGCACCATTCATCCTGTCCTAACTGTTTGCTTGTGAAGAGGTGTCGTGGTCTAGTGGATAAGTCGCCGTCCTGTGGATTGCATGGTTCGCGGCTCGAATCCCTCCGCGGTACTTAATAATTGTCCTTTGGCAAGAGATTAATCTATATTTGCCACTGTCCGCCCAGTTATTAAATGGGTACCCGATAGGATGCGAACGTTAATGTGGTTGGATTGGCATGTGTGCGCTTGTAAAATGGAGCCTGCCCGGAATAGTCCCCAGGGAGCGGAACGAGTGCTCTATCATGTTGCGGATTAGCAATTGAATACAATGACCGGGGTAATAACAATTATAAAGTAAAGCGCTTAGAAACGTTTTTTGATACTTTTTTTTATTATTACTATTATTGCTATTATCATTATTATTATTATCATTATTACCATTATCATCATTAGCATTATTATAGCAGTATTATTATTATCTTTATTATTATTTTTATTATCATATTAAAAAAAAATATTATTGCTATCATTATTATTATTATCATTATTATCATTATTATAATTATTATTATTATTATTATTATTATTATTATTATTATTATTGTTATTATTATTATTATTATTATTATTGTTATTATTATTATTATTATTATTATCTGTTAATTACTGGCACATGGATAATTAAATTTTCACCCAGTCACTGACATGGTATTAAAGTACAAGTCCACTCAAAAAATAACCCTACTTTCAATAGAAGCAAACAAATCAGATAAACCAGTCAAAAGAAGTTTGAGCAAAATCGGATAACTGATAAGAAAGTTATGAACTTTTGAAAAAATATATAAAACTATGGAACAAGTGAAATCCCTACACAAATTGCCAATTTGGTTATCAGTTTGTGACGTATTGTCCTCACTTTATATCAATTGCTTTATATAGTTTAATCCCATTAATTTCCCTTTTTAATCCTCCAAAACTTTATTTCCCCATGCCTTTGCCAAGGTTATATGATTTTTTATCATATTGCGTGCATGACATTTCACAAGATCTTTTATGAACTTTGAAGAATTGATACTATTTTCTGAATATTGTGTATATTCATAATTATTGATTTTTTATCAAAATTAACATTTTTCATGATTTAACTGAAAAAATTACCCTATATTATTGCATCCACACAAAAAACATATTACTATCAATCTAACTTGGATGCTGGTGAGAGGAAATACGATTATTGGGGATATCCCTCTTCCCTCTCCCACACTGAGCGAAATATCGGTCGGCTCGATTTTCAATTTTGAAATACCCTCCCGGAAAAATTCTTGCGTACGCCACTGCGAGGGCATCATACTTCATTGAAGTCACGCGGATCGGAACAGGATAACACTGAAAGAATCGAACAAGAACAAGTCGGTGCCAACTTCAAAACATGTAAAATGAACTCGGGATTCTGATAGCTGTAAGTCTGTACTTACAATAACTCAATCTTAGAAGGGCCAACAAATGTATTTGGCTGAAGGCGAATGCTGTCAGAAGAAAGAAGTCGCCTGAAAATAAAGCAAGAAAAGTATGATAAAGAGTTATTTTCGAGGGCTTATATTGTAGGGAAATATTCGTCACAAGTTCGCAGTTTTTTTAAATGATGATTTAATTAACCTTTTAGATACTATTTCGCTTCTTCAAAAGAATTCCCGTCCTTTCAAATAAAACGACAACCTGAATTTAAACGCTGTCATCACGTTACACATAATTAAGTGGAGGCAGCTCACATGCCTTAGATTTGTTTCTATAGCGTTGTTGATATTTTCATGGCTTTCAAATGAAGGCGATGGATACCCCAGTGCACATTTGGTCATCGAGGCTATAGACAACAAAAATGCTTTCCTATTTCAGAATATAATCTGTGACAGTGTATATAAGCTTACGATATATTTTCCGAATTTCTCATCAATTTTCCAGCATGTGCTCTAACGTAACCTATCGACAACCATTTCGCAGATTTGCCGACATCAATACATGTCACATCATCCTCTCCCGCTAGCAATTCAGTGGCGATTTAATTATTATTATTATTTTTATCAGATGGTGTCCCCCTTTTGCAAATACCCTGGATCCGTCATTTAGAAACTCCCTTGTGTTCATTTAGATGACCCAAAATACTCACACATCCCTCAACGTAGGCAAACCATTCAGAGCACCAGGTTCAATGGTAGTGATCGGATTTCCTTGGAACGACCTGGGGAGAAAAAAAGTACACGTGGTAAAAATCCATTTTTTTTTGTTGGTGATCCGACATTTGCCTCGGTGACAATTGCTCCATAATATAGTCCTTCAAAAGTTTAGAGGTAAACAGGTTGCGATTTTCTTTTTTTTTGGGGGGGGGGGGGGGGGAGGTGTTAGGTCAAGGGTTGCGTTTAGAGTTAGGGTCCAGTTTGTTCGTTCGTACGTAGAATATCAAGGAGTACATCATCTAGATATAGGAAGATCCTTATTTAGCCAACTGATTGTCCCATCATCGAGCTCTCGAAGTCCAGAAGCACCGTGAGGGGATTTGCACGTGATCCATAGTTGGATCTTTCCACAGGCACAGTTTGGCGATGGATCAGCTCCAATTTTATACATTAAATCCAGTTCAGCGACTGAAGTTAGAAACTTGTTATTGTAGGAAATTTAACGCGGAGAAATAATATTTTTCAATAGAATAAATTATGTTGTAGAATCTTTTATTAACCACAATGATTTGGAAATGAAATCATGGCGGATCGTTGAACAGTGAAGGATTAAGACAAATGACCGCCAGACTGCTAGAGTGTATTCGCAGACCGTTTTGGTATGAGAGAGCGAGGGTGAGGGAGAGAGAGAGAGAGAGAGGGAGCAAAGCTCCTAAATATCTGGACCGCCACTCTTTACTTACGCTAAGTCAAGCTTATTGAGCCCGTAGAAAATAGATGCATTAATAGACGTCAAATGATTATGGGTGATAATCCTATATAAAATGAGATAAAAGATGCAAATGAAATCAATTATTTACTGATTTAACCCTTATAAGGCGGGGGGGGGGGGCATTCCCCCTCCACGATTTTCCGATTGCTCGGGAACGCATATGGATGGTGCCCCGCCGCTCGCTGACTTTTTTCTTTCGAGTCTTGCGCATCTTCAAAAAAAAAAAAATTGAAAATCGGACCTACAGTTACAAGGTCACGTGACCTTTTGTCTTTGCATGTCAGCCCGAAAATCGCTCATTTTTGTGATTTGTGAACAAAACATACGGAAATGTCATTTTTCCTAAAAATAGATTAAACATTGGTTATTGGGTCTTGTTTAAAGTTTAGGTGGTTGTTTTGGGAGTCGAAATAGTTGAATTGTAGTAAGAAATGAAATAAAAACAACAAAAACAATAAAATACATAAGTTAAAAAAACAATGAAATACATAAGAAATTATCAAAACAATAAGCTGGCTCTTCCAATTTTTTTGGTCATATTTTTTATTCAAAATGGTCTTGGTCAAAATGAATATATGTAGAGAAAAAGAATGCTTAAATATGGATAATATATGATCTATGGGTAAAAATGTAGTTTTATGACCTTATTTGCATAAATTACCATAAATATGGAAATAAGTGAGTTAAAAAAAAATGAAATTATCATATTATTCTATACACTTCACTTGACATGCATGCAAATTTTTGCGGAGATCGGTCACTTCACGGCCGAGATCTTAAGGGGGGCCATAATGCCCCCCCCCCCGGCCGTCCTAAGACCTCAAATAGCCCGGCCCTTTTAGGGTAAAGACAAATATCGAAGAAATTTAAAGATTGATTGTCATAATTGCTGGTTGATCAACCAAAAAAGAGGGGGAAAAAGTCATTGATTTCACAAATTAACTACTGTAGAAACAGGCCTTCAGCATAATTAAACGGTATTAGTATCAAGAGGCTCCAACTTTACCTATAGCACTGTCGAACAGAGATTACAGAGACAAAGGCAGAGGTTTCTTTTTTCGAAAATCAATTTAACATTAAGTGGTTGCATTATTCAGTTATATTCCAAGAGCGTCAAGTACTGCGCCTTGATAAATTATGTGCAAACCAACACGACTATATTTAGAATTAGAATCACTGCATGCATGTGGTACAGTGGTACAGTATCTTGACTCCCGCGCAAGACAAGATGGTTCGTTTATATTCTTAAACAAGGTGTTTTCTCAATATTTATCCCACTCGACCCTTGCTGGTGAAGTTGGAAATTAATGCTGAGGTAATGATAAATGAAAGGCCCTCAGGGATAGCAGGAGTAATACCTATGAGGCCATCTTGGATAGACAAGACCTTACTATTCCTTAACAAGCTCACAATTGAGTGGAAATACACTGTTGCCAAAATAGTTGGTAAATCAATTCTTTCCTATTATCATTCATGCTTCGAAGTATACAGTTTCCCAGAACTTTATCCATCAAGAATAAACCATATTGTCACAATCATTTCATAAAAAAAAGGTAAGAGCAAATATATGGCAACAGCGTAGTAGTATGTTAACATTAATATAATCATACAATCATGTCAAATAAAATATTAATGATGAAGCTTACAAACTGTCCAATGTCTGCCCCACATCAAAAAATGCACCGGATGGGATAGTTGTCAAATCATTGAATTCAAAATTTCTGAAAGAGAAATAATAATGTAGTCATGGTAATACATTTGAGAAAAGTTCATATATACAAATGTAGCACTAATGTAGCATTAATAGTAATACCCGTTTTTAAATAAAATTGTGCATATCATATAGACAGTTAGGATGATACAGCATCATACATTCCATAAAGCAGAAAAAATATGATTAAAAAAAAAAAAACATACACACAAACAATAACAGGGAGATTGAAAATAAAGTTACTAATTTGTGGATTGGATACGTATTGATAACTGTCAACTGCAGGTTATTCGGCAAATCATTGAAGTAATGAATTATGAATCTTATTCGTACCAAATACATGGCGATGAGATTATTTATATTTTGCTAAAATACACTGGATTATGTAATTATGTTAGTTTTAAGTGCATTGAAGGGCGTTCTATTTTGTGTGATGTACACATTACTTTTTTCTTCTTCTAAATCTCGTTCACGGCATAGTGAAGACTGAAGAAAAGCCAGAGGGTGCAATATATTTTACCGTGTATAAATACGATACCAATGAAATGAAGAAGGTACAAAATCCTATAAGCCTACAAGTGCCTGTGTGGACTACGCCTTTCATTGTTGCCAGTTCAAAATATGGTTATCTGTTTATTTTATTTTTTTAAACATGAATAATCTACCTGTCTCTAAAGTATCGACCTACTTACATGAAGTAAAGGCTATCAAGACCTCTAAAGCAGCCTTCGTACAATCGAGTAATCTTGTTGAAATCCAAACTTCTACATGATGGTAAAAATAGACAGTAAAAACATTACCTTTTCATTTATTGTTAAGTAGTTTTTTTCTTCTCGAAGAGAGTTCTGAGACACATCAACATTTATTACCTGTGTCACGATTTCGGTGTTTAAGTCCAGACATCTTTCTCAAACGTATTCTGGCAGACTGAATATAGATGCTAGTTATTTTCGTGCCGATTTGTCGATCGCCACGTCGCGTCAGGGAGCTTCAGTCTGTCAGTGCATGTCTGATAAAGGTGTCATGAATTGGTCATAACAAATGTCACACAGGTAATTAAATTTCGAGGTGTCATGGAACTTTTTTCATTATTATCTTAAAGCCCGTCTGCACTAGTTTTGCCAGGAGGGATTAGACCACCCTGCTGGTGACTGACAGGTGGTTATCTAATCAACTCAGCTCTCAATTAACATAAGAAAAAGAGGATCATCGGGACCAACGGGCATCGCTAATGGGGCTTTCACATATACACTCCGGGGCCCGTACGGCGAGTAAAAACAGACATTTTGGGAATTTTCGGCCGGTGTCCGGCCGGTTGCCGTAAAGTTCCTACAGGCGCCGGGACAGTTTTTTAATCCGTACGGGCGCCATGGTGCTGAGTTGGCTGCTCCCGGCGTTTTTATCTGACCGTTAGGTCGTAGAAAGCCCGTACAGGGTCCCATGTGGGCTCTGGACGTTGCCCGGACTGCCCCTCACGATTTTAGGGGTCAATTCTCATGACAAATCTTTACGGGCGCCTTGCGGTGCTCAAGGGTTCCGTACGTGTACCCTACGGCGCCCTCACGGCCCCTCAAGAGCCCCGGGTGATATGCACAACAACAGGCGTCTGCCGTCCGGGGGCAATTTAAAATGAATATTGCCCGTGCGTGTCCCTCACGGCGGCATCTCGAAATGTACAACGCAGTTTTAAATACCGGAGGTGCGGATACCAGAGGACACATACAGAGTGAATCAGAAAAAATGTCCCACTTTTTAAAAGTTCTATTGTTTGAAGTATGAATATTTAATCATGAGGTTCATGATATGTCTTGATAGAGTTATCCTCCCAGTACATTTAGGTACCATTTTCATTTGAATCTCTGCATGCATGACTGAACATCAGACAATCTTTACAAGACTGCCAGATCTCACTTGCGCCAAGTTGCTAGGTGAGGAATAAAATAATATTTTGAACAAAGACAATCAGTTTTTTTCAATTATCCAATTAGCCAGATAGACAAAAACACACAAACACACGCACACGCACAGGCACAGACACACGCACACAAATGAGCATTCCATTCCCGACAAGGCCCACCCAAACTCTTACTTTGTGTCGGGAATTCTTCTTATCGTACGAAAAGTTGAGTGGCCGCTGTCCTCTTGGTGCGTATTGGTGGATGTTGTGCTTCATGATGATGATGATGATGATGATGATAATGATGATGATGATGATGATGAAGATTAAGATGATGACAATGATGATGATGATGACATGATGGTGGTAGTGAATGTGTACAGAAAGGGAAAGATTTATAGGGTTATGCCACTTAAACATTCAGCGATCTTGATAAAAATCAACGCTCAATCAGAAAAGGGGTAATTATGAAACAATTGTCACCATGTGTGTTGTGTGTGCGTGTGTTTGTATGTTTGTGAGTGTGTGTGCGTGTGCGCGTGTCTGACTGTCTTTGTTCAATGCACTGTTTTATTCCTCACCCAGTAACTTGGCGTAAGTGAGATCTGGCAGTTTTGTAAAGATTGCCTGATATTCAGTGATGCATGGAGAGATTCAAATGAAAATGGTACCTAAATGTACTGGGAGGATAACTCTATCAAGATATATCATGAAACCCATGATTAAATATTCATACTTCAAACAATACAACTTTTAAAAAGTGGGACATTTTTTCTGACTCACTCTGTAGTTCAGTGCACCGCACGGCACCTGGCCGGACGCCTTGAGGACCCCGTCCGGCCCCCGGCAGGGCACCTTCCGGGAGACATCGGTACACCTGCTCATCGGACGGAGCCCGTAAGGTTACCGGATAGCACTCGGCTGGCACCCTGCCGGCACCCTTACGGGCGCCTTGCATTTTACACGACCAATTTTCTCCGGGCACCCCCCGGGCGCCGCAGGGTAGGGAAAATCGTACGGGGCCCGGTTTATATGTGACCTAGGCATAAGGCATTGTTTTCTATATAGAGGAAGCAAGTAGCTACAAGTAGTGCAGTGGAGCTTTAACCATAATATACTGTTACAATTATACCTGGAACGATTTATTGTTTTTCTGAAATACAATTTTTTTTTTTATA
This sequence comes from Strongylocentrotus purpuratus, assembly GCF_000002235.5. Taxonomy (NCBI): domain Eukaryota; kingdom Metazoa; phylum Echinodermata; class Echinoidea; order Camarodonta; family Strongylocentrotidae; genus Strongylocentrotus; species Strongylocentrotus purpuratus. The sequence continues at coordinate 28,179,685 of NW_022145600.1, read as the reverse complement.
TCTCGTGACACTTTCGCCCACTATATCTTTTCAGGGCAAGCTTTCATCGACAAACGTGACAACATGAATATGATATTCTGTAGACTTACAATCCGCCTAAATTACGAAGACCTTCGAATGTCCCATTTTCAAGAACAGTCAGGCTATTGTGACCAAGCGTCCTGTAATATAAGAACACATAAAATTAAAAGATCCACTTATAGCAAAGTAAAGGGAACGCTTTACAGTCAAATTCAGAATTATGAATGAGGCCTTGAATATTCAAAGATTGATTTCTTCTCATAGTGAACTGCTGATTGTGGTGTAATTCTATACTATCACTCAAAGCTCGGTATTTCTATCTAATTACTGAGAATCAGCAGTTTTACACCAATATCTATATATATGTATATTTATGTTACACGATGTTAATGGACATTAATTGCGTAGCTACGGCGGAAAGGTGAATGGGGCAAAGAGAAGATAAGGAGGAGAAAAGGTAAAGGGTAGGATCAAGGGCGTAAATCCGAGCTTGAGCATGGGGGGAGGGGAGGGGGGACACAATTACACAGGGGCGGGTCAGCCAAGCCTGTGAATGAACAGGGGGGGGGGGACGTGTCCCCCTTGTCCCCCGGATTGACGCCCTTGGGGAGGATGAGGGATAGGACAAGAAAATTTATATGATCCCGCACCCTTCCTGAGCCCAAATTGATATCCTTCTTATTTCGGACGTTATTCACCGAACAAGGGCGCCTTCCCCATGGTTCTAGTGTCCCAAATTGGCTGAAGGCCACTGTTGAATATAGCTGAAGAGGTAAAAGTTTTATTAAAGCAAACTTACAGTTTCTGTAACCGACAAAGTCCGATAAAGACGCCTGCTGGAAGGTGGCTGAGCTGAGTGGAGCGTAGATCCCTATAAAGACGACCAAATCAAGTTCTGTACAATTTAGCAACTGGCCTATACATTGTCCTTTATAATTAAAAGTAAACAACATGATATGATAGTATAATAACATGATAATAACTATTACAATAATAATAATAGTAGGAATAATAATAATAATAATAATCATATAAATAATAATAATAATAATAATAATACAAACAATACCTAATTATAATTATTTTGTTTACACAGAAAAGCCTCATCACATATTGCTCCGGTTGTCTCATTTTCGCTCGCTGGACGTATATAGCAGACGACAATCAGCGGATTAGACGACACTTGGTAGTGAATTTGTATGTGAGATTGCTTTGCTAAATATAAAATAAAAGAACATTTTCCATATCTTTAAACTATCATTGATATCTGATAATTAAACAGTTATTAAAATAAACCTACCAAACTACATAATACAATGAAATACGTGACTTAAAGTAGGGGAGTTTGATGTTGTGCACAATTGCACCCCTTGTAAATAATAAATGCTTTTGCTTACCTCTGCAAAATGTTTGCTTATCTTCAATGGAAAAATTACGGTGGAGGGGGGGGGGGGGGTGGATGAAATGGACACAATGAACCTAGCAGAAGTGATCCATGATAATTCATGCTTCTTATCCTTCGTGTGCTTGACCTATAATCTTAAAATCGCTCGGTAAACTGAGTCCAAAGTTCGACTTGTTTCACATGTGTATTATAGGCAATGACGAGCCTGCAACCTATTTTGATCAAATACGGTGGGTGAACTTTCAAAAGTCAATGGGATATGAGGGTTCCCATGAAAGAGCTAGTGATAACGTACGTCGGGGTGGATGTGCTTTTCGTTTAAACAAAAAATGAATTTTTAACGATTTCGGGGGATAAAATTCCATAGGCTAACATGTTAGGCTGCTGACTCTGACGATAGGGGGCGTTGTGAAATGAGACTAAACGGAGCTATATGTTTGAAAGATAATATTTATTTATAAATTTCCTAGAAAAAGGGGGGCTTACAAATCTCTCAAGTTGGAAAATAACGACCTTAGTTTTCGAATCGACTTAAGTGCTACCAAGTCAGTAATCGTCTGATTTCCAGACCATTGTACCGAATGGTCGTACGTTTTGTATTGCGCAAGGATTCAATCAGTTTCATTTTTGCCATTACAAGAAGTGGGTTATTGATGTAGACAAATGCTCATGTACCCTTTTCAGCTCATTTTATGTATGTTATTACCAAAGAATAAAAAAAATCCAGTCAGTCACTCAATAGTGTCTGACAGTGAAGTCTAGCAAGGAAACGGGTTTCCTTGCATACTTTGAATATTAGGACACTGCTAACGTTTCAATTTCACAGATAGGACATACATGACATATTCGTAATTCCTGCAAAGTTCTACAGAATTTGATATTGGCTGCAATAGTTGTATTATATTCAATTCAATTCAAATTGTATTGATTGAAATCCAAACAAATAGGATGATAAGAGTAGAGGGCAACTCCAGTCCACCTGCACATCCCAAATCACTTATGCCGGTGGATGAGACCCGAGGGTTACAGTGATTAAGTTCGCTTTTCACCTCCAAGGCACAGGTGACGCCAAATACTTTCTTCAATTCAATTCAAATCAACTCTCATTTATTTCATTCTCGCTTAAAACCAACATTGATACAAAAGATACAAAATAGTTCTTAAACAAATTGAGGAAATGAAAAATCGGGAACTACATAAATAAAGCCCTTAGGCCTTGTACAAGCTTAGTTCCCAAAGCATTCATAGCTTAATGTAAAACAAAGAAGAATATATATATATATATATATATATATATTACAAAAACAAAAAAACAAACACATATAACACAAATATAAACAAAAGATAAATAACTGTACATATTTGAGATAAAGAAACTGCCCCAACCTTTTTTTGAAAGAATTAACAGACTTGCATTCAGAGATATCTTTGAAGATGGAGTTTCAAATCACAGGGAAGTTATGTCGTACTGATTTCATTACCTAATTTGTTTTTGATTTGATTTGATTTTAATTGATTTATTGGTTTCTGCATCTTTTTTCTTCTTTTCATCGTACAATTTCATGAACATAATATGGCCATTAGTGCAGAGAATCTTTAAGACGGGTATTGTGATTATGTATCATTCTGGTAATTAAGAGTGAACATCTGACAAATGTTAACAGGTAATTCATTTTGAAAGTAAAAGAAACCAAGGAGGGCAATGGAGTTATAGTACAAATCAGAAATATTGAGAGATTTCAATTGTCTAAACAGTGGGGCAGAATGGACACAATAATGACATCCCAGGCATATGCGAAGGGCTTTTTTTGCAATTTAAATAATTTATCTAATTTAGTTCGACTACAATTGCCCAATTACCCCGAACAGCAACACAATAATTTAAATATGAGAGCATGAACGAATCATATAGCAGTATTAATGCTGAAGGAGGAAGCGAGTCTGTATAATATACCAATACATTAGAGATACCTTTTGAGTGACTTTATTGACATGAGTGTCCCATCGCATATTATAATCAATATAAACACCAAGAAAATTAACACTTTTAACCTTATTTAACGGAACCTCGTTTATTTTTATAAACAAAGTGTCAAGCAAATTAGTGGAATTTGACTGACTATGGAAGAAAGTAATGTAGTTTGTTTTCTAGGATTTATCAACAATCTATTTGATTTGAACCATTTTGTTACTTTGGCTAATTCAGTGTTGATATTATTTTGTAAAGCTATGGTCACAACTCAGAGCGGCGACAGACCGATTTCTAGCCTGCTCGGTCGCCGCTGGAATTTAGGCATCGCCCCACGAATTTTGGAGAAGAAGTCGAGCAGGCTGTAGAGCCCCAGCGATGCCTGGGCGGTGCCCTGTCGATATCCCGTCGGTCGCCGGTCGATCTTAGGTTGAAACTGGGCGAATTCGGGGAGCTTCTCCGCGCGTCGTCCCGGCAGTGACCGACTAATGACCCATCGATTACCCGGCGGGCTCTTGGAGAATTCGAGCAGGCTGTAGAGCCCCAGCGATGCCTGGGCTTTGCTCTGTTGATTTCCTATCGGTCGCCGGTATATTTTTAGGTCAAAACTTGGCGAAATTGGGGAGCTTCTCCGCGCGGCGTCCTGACAGTGACCAACTGATCTCCCAGCGGCGACCGGGCGGTGACTGGGCGTCGAACGCTAGGCAGCCTTTGACCAGGGATATGTGAGTTAAACTCACGTATCCCTGCTTTGACCTAGCGGCTTCGATTTTTGACCTAAATCGCTCTACGCCGAAAGCTCGATTAGGTCAGTGCCCGGGCGGCGACCGCCCAGACACCGAGCGTATTTTGGGCGGCGAGTGAAAAATGAGCAGGCGCTGCCCGAGTTTCAACTCAGCGCTAAAACTTCAGCGGCGACCGAGCGATGCCCTAAAACGGCGTCCGCCGCTCGGTGGCCGGGCGAAATTTGCTAAAAACTCGCCTAAATTTGCTAAAAACTTCAGTTATGAGTGTTAGGGAGCGTGTCCCAATAAATAAAATCACGTGAAAATCACGTCAATATCAAGGTATCGACTTGAGGAGAGTTACGTTCTTCAAACACCTGACATTTACGTAAATGTGTTAATACGTTTATTGCACTAGGTAACTTAAAACACACGTACACCAAATCACGCAATCGTCACTGCAATATCACCATTATAATAACGTGATTATCCCTACCTTGGAGACCATGGTTTGTAAACCTAATACTCCCGTGTTTGTTTGGTTATGAAATTACATCTTCATAAACGAAATTATCGCGTCACAGAAACACGAAGCGTTAGTGATAGTTTTAGTCAAAATATCTGCGTGAAATTCACGTGAATATTACGAGGCTGACTTGAGATGAATCATGTTCTTCATTCACGTGAAATTTACGTCGAAGAGGAAGTATGTTACTGTAACCTGCGTTCAACCTAATTATTACGCAAATGTTCACAATAAATAAACCAAAATAATGACGTTCTCATCCCGTTTCTGAACATCGTGTCTTGGATCTTCCATAATTACGTCCAGGCGCGCCGGAAGCAGTTTGGGATTACAGGGGGTTTGGGGGGGGGGGTGCAAACATCCCAGAAGAGAAAGCTAGTTGCAACTGGTCCAGTTGATGAACCATTTAATGCCAACTTGTAACCCTGGAAATTGAAATGGGCTAAATGATCCAGGTGATCCAGGTCAGTTATAATTCAACTGGTCTAGCTGAGCCATTATAACCATTTGGTAAAACTTCCAACCAGTTGAACAGCAACAATACTGGTACGTCTTTTTTTCCAATGTAAAGCCATTGGTAATAAGTAGACTTACATAATTGAATTAATCGAAAAATGTTCGTATACTTGTAATTTATTGAAATTATTTTAGTTCGTATTTAATGTTTCCCTTATTCATGTTTACCTAAATGTAATTTATACGAAGTAGCGAAATGTCCTAATAACTGGTAATTTATATTTGTAGTATTTTCGAAATGAATTGCATATAACTAAATCATCAGTAATTACGAAATATGCTGTAAATTCAGATAAATTGTTTAAAAAACATAGATCTGCACGCACCCCATATTCAATATGCAAATTAATTGGTGTCAGCTGGTTCAACTCGAAATATGCCAACACTCAGTCATCAACTGGTGCAACTGGAAATATGTACACTCCAGTTATCAACTGGTGCAATGAAAATATGCCAACAGTCAGTTATCAACTGATGAACATAGAAATATGCCAACAGTCACTGGATTATCACCACGGAACTTAAATGGTAACTGTGAAACCATCAAGACACCCAAGACTAACTCATTTTCACACCTGGAAAACACGGAATACCCAGCTTATATTAATAATCCGTTTGAGTCACGAGATCATCACCGCGGAACTTATGGCAACTTTGACTACCATTTAAATAGGTGTTTTAAGACACCTAATAATGAATAATTTTTCACACCTAAAAGTCATGTATGCCCAGCTTAGATTAATATTCCGTTTGAGTCACGAGATCATCACCGCGGAACTGCTGGCAACTTTGACTACCATTTAAATAGGTGTTTTAAGACACCTAATAATGACTAATTTTTCACACCTAAAAGTCACGTATGCCCAGCTTAGATTAATAATCCGTATGAGTCACGAAATCATCACCGCGGACCTTATGGCAACTTTGACTACCATTTAAATAGGTGTTTTAAGACACCTAATAATGACTAATTTTTCACACCTAAAAGTCACGTTTGCCAAGCTTAGATTAATAATCCGTATGAGTCACGAGATCATCACCGCGGAACTTATGGAAACTTTGACTACCATTTAAATAGGTGTTTTAAGACACCTAATAATGACTAATTTTTCACACCTAAAAGTCACGGGTTCACAGCTTAGATTAGTAATCAGGTTTAATTACGTGATCAACACCAAGAAAGTTATGGTAACTTTGAAACCATTTAAAAAGGTGTTTTAAGACACCTAATAATTACTAATTTTCACACCTAAAAGTCACGTATGCCTAGCTTAGATTAATAATTCATTTGAGTCACGAGATCATCACCGCGGAACTGCTGGCAACTTTGACTACCATTTAAAAAGGTGTTTTAAAACACTTAATAATTACTAATTTTCACACCTACATATCACGTATTCACAGCTTAGATTAGTAATCAGCTTGAGCCACGTGATCATAACCAAGAAATTTATGGTAACTTTGAAACCATTTAAAGAGGTGTGTAAGACACCTCAGAATTACTAATTTAATATAACCAGAGATTCACGGACAGAACAATTAGACGATTAGCCGGTGTAAGTAACGTGATTATTACCACCAACCTTGGATAACCTGTGAAACCAATCGATAAAGGTGCTTAAAAGACCAAATAATTACGTGTTAATCGCCACCATCGGTTAACGGACAAAAAACTCGTTGCTTGGTGAAGTGGTTATTTGGTCATAAACACTTGATTTACAGAGGTACGTGGAATCACGTTACTCCAGTCGCGTGATAAACTGGTGGTTTTTAGGTTAGATGAAAACGTGAACAGGAGTACCTTTTCTGTTTAAATGAAGGCACGTGTCGATCACGTTTAAATCTAGTTCAAAAGGAACTATACTTTAAAATCACTTAAAATACACTCCCAAAAGTGGTTAATTTTTAGCGATCTGTTTATTGGGGTTAATGTAAGTGGTATCGTCAGCGACATAATGTGAATAAATTTGTCAGAGGAATAGGTAAGATCGTTAATGTAAATCAAAAACAGTAGAGAACCTTAAATAGAACCTTGTGGTACGCCGTGTGTAATAGAAGAAAAATTTGAAGAATTGTTATTATTAACTACATATTGAGATCTATTATAAAGATAACTTTAAAACCAAGATAGTGGTAAGCCCCTAGTCCCATTGTGTTCTAATTTGGACAAAAGTGATCAACAATATCAAAGGCTTTAGAAAGGTTCATGAAAATTCCAATGCAAAATTTATTGGTATGAATTGCTGACAAAACTTTACCTTGTAATTTTATCAAAACATGCGTAGTAGAGTGATTTTTTCCTAAAGCCATATTGGGAGTCCGTGAGAATTTTGGTGTTAAAACAATATAATCGGTTATAGACATATTTTTCTAACAACTTTGATATAAATGTGGGCCTATAATTATCAAAGTTATAAAGGTCATCTTTTTTAAATTCAGGGATTAGTTTAGCTATTTTTAATTCATCTGGGACTAAGCCTGTAGAAAGAGAGAGATTAAACATAAATACTTCTGGCTGTACAATACAAAATATTTTTCTTCTTCATTAAGTTAGTACTAAGATTATCGAATCCAACAGAATTACTGTTTTGTAGTGAATTACTAATCTGTATAACTTTATTTTCTGTTATAGGAAGAAATAGAAGAAATATTAAAAGAAATAGAATCGTTGATAAAACCAGTTAGATGCTCCTAAGTAGAAGTATCGTTAGGAGAAACTGACCATTCATGTGGTTATCCGTCTGCAACAGCTTATAAAATTTTGATTGAATTCAGATGCTATATGTTGTGGATCACAATCCTTTTTAGTTCCATTAAAAAAGTACTCAGGTAAACAAAATGTAGGCTTATTTAGTAATGAGTTTATAACTGACCAAGTCAGTTTAGTATCATTTTTAAATGCCTTTAATCTGTTTAAAGAATATGATTTTTCGCATGCTTTAACAGATTATTCAATTTATTTCTATATTTTTTGTATTTTCTTTCATTATCCACTGTATTGTTTTAGAGAAAGTGTTTATAATAAAGATTTTTCTTCTTTATACATCTCAATAAATACTTTGTTATCAAAGGTTTTTTCATGTCTCTCTTTATTATGTTTAGTTTTTGACAAAGGACAATTTTAGTCAAACAATTTAGTAAAACGGTTAATAACAAAGGAATATGCGTCATTAGCATTTCCATATTATGAAGATTAGTCCACTCTTCATGATAAAGATCATATTGAAAATGTCTTATATTATCATCTGAGTATTTACGAGTAAAGCGAATTGAGCCACGTTGATAAGTATTTATATTAGAGCTTTTAGAGACTAGAAAAATGGGTGAGTGGTCACTAACATCTGAACACTAACTACCTGAGTCAAAATCTGAGTCAAAGATATTTGTGAATACATTAAAGTGTAGCACTGCTTGGTGTATTACGATTTTTTTTAATAATCTGGAATATACCAAGTTCAGATTCTAATAATTATAATAATATATGTAGTAATAACGATAATGAGAACAAACAAACGAACAAACTTACAGTGTATGGGCATTGTTGAGTCCTGAGAAAGCGCCCTTCATCAGATGACGGACGGGGGCGCCATCAAGATTTCTGCAATAAATATATGATAATAATAACAATAATATTAATGATTAATAACAATAATTAGTATTAAATGTTCAAGAAGAGGGACGGTCAAACTCAGTCAAAATAATGTTTGAGTGATGAGGAAAGAAGTGAGATAATTTTTGTCATCTACAGGAGACCTTTCAAAAACATTTCATACAGACATATCGATGAACATATAAAAATAAGAAATTGTTTTCTTAAACTTTACTAGCATTCTATGACTGTTTAATTGATGTATACGTTGCGATGCCTGTCCCCTCTTCTTCATTTCTTGTCACTTCTCTCCCTCTCCCTCTTTATCAGGTGGGCTGTATCTAATACAGACCACCTTATAATTTTGTTAAAATTGCCTTTATTATTATTTATTATTTATCAGGTGGGCTGTATATCGTACAGACCACCTCATAATTTCGTTAGAATTGCCTTTATTTATTTATTATTTATTATTTATTAAATATTTTTCTTATTTCTAACCACTTTTTTGTGAACAAGATAACACGAAAATGGCTTAATCAAAATCCTTGAAATTTGGCACATATATGTAAAGACATATGAACAAAGCAGAGAATTTGTTTCAACCTTAAACTAGACTGATGACGTCATCTAGACGCCATTTTGTAAGATTTTACGAAAATCAACTCATGATCATATCTTCATAATCAAAAGGTAATTCTCATTCATATTTATCATGATTAAGGTCAATATCCGTCCGGTTAATTTCAGCTCAAATAATGCGCGCGTGCGCGTACGTCCGCGCTTCAATGCGCGCGCAAAATGTTAAAATGCTCAAAATCGTCTCAAAATCATTTTGCATACGTCTTAGGCCATTCTAAGCATTTTATAAAAAATCGCTCACACGCGCATGCGCGCGCATTTTCGCGCGTTAAAGTATTAAATACACAACATGGAATCGCCATTTTTTTTCTTTTATAATATTCCACATATATTACAAACAAATTGATACCATGTTTGTCTCTTTATGACTATTAATAACAAAATGATCGACCGTTTAACATAAATCTCCGTGCGCGCGAGCTCTTGTAATACATAGCATATATGGGCAAAAACATGCCTATACAAAATCCATTGTAGCTCTTTAGGATGCAAGGTGACCCCAATTTGTTTTCATATTTTGATAGAGTATGATTCGGAGATATTGTTTCATGTCACATTTGACCTTCAATTAAAGGTACTACAAAGTTTTGGTATGGGGTCATGAATTTGGTTCAAATTAACATATTGGAAGCATATGCGTTCCTACAATATTCATTGATCGTTGTCGCGGTTGAAATTGAGTCTAAAGTTATGAAATATTAAATAATAAACTCTTTATGTTGTATAGCTCCCTCTCAAGGTCAAGATATTAATTTAGCTATGGAACAATGTTTCTTGACTAAAATCGACCGATTAGCTATTTCCGTTTGGAAATTATATATCACAACTACATATTCTGAGATTTTCATGGTCGCAGCTACCATTGTACGGCCATAGGCGCTATTTGAAATTCATCAAAATTTACCGGGAGCACCGGTAAATTTTTATATTTAATTTTTCTCGAAAACAAAAGTGTTTTAGGGGCTAATTTTTTTAGTGCTTATAATTCATCCCCAGGGGCATCCAAATATATCAAAATTGTAAAGATTCACTATCCACCCAATTTTCAAAATTTCCCAAAACTTTGTATTACCTTTAACTCATGACGTCATCATAATGGCCTCCGAACTCAAAATTTCAATTTCCATATTATGACCTCAGCATATTTATGGAAAATTGATTGTATCTCTGTAAATAGTGATTGATTTTCTTCCAAATCTTGAAATGTTCTAGCTGAGACAATTTTCTACAAATGAAGTAATCACAATTGTTAATTTTGACAAAAGTATCATGGCGTATTTTTGTGATTAAAGGAGGCATATCAATTTTCACATTTTGCGGATTCTCTATGGGACATGATTTTTTCTCAAAACTCGATTCTACATTCCCGTCTTTCGCGAGCAATATCTACGTCGTTTTAGCTTCATTTACGCTGAACTTCGAGTATGTTGTAGCTGAGGCAAAAAGCTATTTCAAATGTACCTTATATTTTGTCTCAATTTTTTGTTGGATCAGCCCACCTATACTTGTTCCAAACAAGTATTACAAATCTAGTTTATTTTTCTTATTTCGACCCACTTTTTTGTTAGCAAGATAACTTTGAAATGGTTCAATCAAATAACTTGATAAATTTGGCACACATATGTATAGGCATATAAATAAATCAAAATAACGTTTTCAACCTTGACCTTGACTGATTACGTCATCTAGGCGCCATTTTGTGAATTTTAACTTATGATCATATCTTCATAACGGAAAGTAATTTCTTATTCATATTTTGCACGATCAAGGTCAATATCGGTCCGGTCAATTTCAGCTCAAAAAACGCGCGCGTGCGCAAAATTTCAAAATGCTCAAAAACGTCTCAGGTCATTTTAAGCATTTTATAAAAAATCGCACACCTGCGCATGCGCGCGCGTTTTCGCGCGTAACACTATTACAAAACATAGAATCGCCATTTTTTTTTCTTTCATGATATTTCTCATATTTTTTCGAGGAATTTGATACCATGTTTATCTCTTTATGACCATTAATAACAAGATGAGCTTCAATTCAAGATAAATTTCTGTGCGCGCGAGCTCTTTTAATACATAGCATATATAGGCAAAAACATGCCTATACAAAATCCATTATAGCTCTTTGGAATGCACAGTGACCTTCATAATTATATATGAGTCGGAGATATGATTCCATGTCTCATTTGGCCATTAAGTGTATCGTGACATCATCATAATGGCCTTGGAACTCAAAATACGAATTTGCATATTATGAAGTCAGCATATTTATGTAAAATTGATTGTATCTCTGTAAATGTTGATCGATTTTCTTCCAAATTTCGATATGTTGTAGCTAAGACAATTCTCTACAAGCTCAGTTATCACCATTTTTCATTTTGATCACGTCATCATAGTAAAAATTACGATTAAAGGGCACATATCATAAATTTCTTAAGTTGCGTGTTATGCCTGAGGAAGGTGAATTTCGTTCACATCATTAATCTACATGACATTGTTTTTTAACAGTATCTCGCTTATTTTTGCTCTATTTTGTGTCAAATATTAGTTGACCAGCCCATCTATACTTGTTCCAAACAAGTATTATATGTCTAGTTTCTTTTTCTTTTCTCGCTCACTTTCTCTGCGTCTGTCTGTCTCTCTGTGTCTGTCTGTCTCTCTCTTACACACATAAACACGAGCGCACAAACACACACACACACGCACACGCGCGCATCCACCCACACACATACACGCACACACTATCTCTCTCTGTCTCTACCCCCTCCATACATGATTGTTTATCCCTACAATTCCTTCAATCCCACGATCACAAAGACTTCCGAAAAGTCACTCAAAGTCAACTTTAATAGCCTCATCTATTACCTTGAAATGTGCCAATGACATAATCATATTACTCGATCCGACCTTGATTTCTGAAGGCAATATACAGGAGGGTAATCAAATTGCCTTTAATTTCATTTCTTGAAATGTCTTTGCCATCGTTTTTATTCTACTTCATTTACATAATTATAGCCTTTGGCGCTGTTGCATTCGCGTAGCCTTCATTCCAGCCGTCCGTGCATTTCACCCAAAAAGGCAACCAGTCGGGTTCGCCGCAGCGAGGTGCACTTGGTGCAGTGAGACGAGGGCTCCCGACGTACTCCTGAGACTCGCCGCAAGAACAATTAGCCGGGCAACGCAGTATCTCTGTATATAGATATATATGAGTGGTACTATAAAAATGGAGAATAGAAACGATTACAAAAAAGAATTACAAAACAGGTATTATTAATTTTATTATTTTTGACTTACAGCGTAAAGCCATATAATGACCCCCCCCCCCTAAAAAAAAAAAAGAAAAAAAAAAAGAAGAAGTTTACCTTGAAAAATCATGACTTCTTCGAACCCCAACTCTAGGCCAAAAATGAAAGAGTCAGTTTTCCACATTCTCTTTATTAGGTTAAATCGTCATATTTCAATATAGGAAAAAATAGGCATTTGTATAACTTCCTTTGGTAAGACACGAATATAGACCCTGCAATGGGTTTAAATTTGAGCAGAATGCAGGCCATTGTGTATTAACTTCTTACCACAAAACATCTCATCGTCTTCGTGTGGGCAATCAATCCTTCCATCGCATTGCAATCTGGGAAGGAGGCAAATATCAATTCCGTTGCATTGGTATGCACCGGGACTACATTCTGGGTATTATTACAGAGAAAGAGGAAAGAAAACAGAAGCGTGGTGAAATTAGGATCACTAAGTCACGGTAGGATTGATGTTGGTATTTGTTTAATCCTGCAAATCCAACAATTTTAAGTACCCCCCCCCCTCCCACCCCCTAATTTGTCAAATTCCCCTTCATTCAAAATTGCCTTAACACAACTCTGAATAGTCCTATTTTACTTTATTTCTCTTCTTTATTTTGTCCACCCTTACCTAATCATTTTCTTGCACAAACTGATTTTTTGGCACAGTTTATAAAAGGGTTAACAAAATATCCACGCATACTAGTCTTGTTTAAAGGCGAACTTTTTCATCCTTCACATCATTTATGTTTTCAATATGTTTACAAATGTTTAATCTAATGAAAACAAATTATGACCTGAAAGAAATTTCATTTTCCATGGGTTTACCAAGTTTTCGATTTCTTTGTTGGACCCAGAATCATTATCTGATCATGACTTGTGTTCAAATTCATTATGTATGCATGATGCCGAAACATAAGCATAAGAACTAAATAGATATAGAACACATATAAATAAAATACACGCTGTTATTCAACTGTTGTTTGACACATATATTTCTCGAACAATATCCCTTCTTTATTTTAGAAAGAGTTTTCCATAAATACCGTCACATCCAATTTCATCTGAGAAGTCAGGGCAGTCAACAATCCCATCACATCTTGCACTGACCCGGATGTATTGATGACCAGAGTGACAGTAGAAATCCTCTCCCGTTGTGTCAACCATTGATGTTTCTATAGATATAACCAAGCACGAACGGAATTACTAGTACATGTAGATAATACATTGATCATGTCTTTTTGTGCAGGCGCGATGGCTTAGTGGTTGAGCAATGGTCTCGTAACCGGGATGTCCCGGATTCGAAACGAAGTCGATATGCTAGTGCCCTTTGGAAAGGCGTTAATCCTCATTATCAAGTCACTTAGAAAGATCTCAAAGCCGTTGGTCCCCTGGTTGCTTATTTACAAGCAAACACATGTTTTATCAACAGTCAGGTCAAACAAAAAATAAACCCGTACGTATACGCATGGACGTATTACGGATGGACATTCATCGTTTTCTTAACGAATTCATTGTGATTGTCTCCGTCAATGTCGTCTCAATAACATTCCGTACATGTTTCTTCCCTTTGGTCTCATCATGGTCGCCGGCAAAAAGCCGGGACAGAATCAAGATAGTGATTTTATACATGTAAATCTACATGCGCAGAAGATAATTACTCGCCTAAATCAAGGAAAATAGATGTGCAGTTCTGGCTTACAATCGGAGATTGTTGTTCCGTGTACTGTACATGTATTTTTTTTGGAAAAACATGTTGATATTACCAGATAGAGGTTATTTTTGATTTTTTGGTTGTGATTTAAAATCCCGTTTCCCCCTATTTCCTCATAATATTCCAGAGTTACAACGCACAGGGCTGATACAGATCATGGCCTTCTAATTGTTTTATAAGGTCATAGGTGTGTGCGAAAGTTTGCGAATCAGTAATAATACATTTGATATCACCAAAATCGTCTGCTTTTCAACTTTGCTGCTCCCCATTGAGGATGCTTTTATTTAAGACACACTCTTACAGAGCACACCATCCAAACAAAACCCAAGAGAGGGAAACTGCTCCTTTGTAAATGACCGAAAATGCTTACGCAGTCGTTATTGTTAAAACAGCTGAATGTTCTCATTAAGATGCACATAATTAGAAGGCGGCGACTATGATTGGATCAAAGAAAGAATCACGTTGAATGTCCATCTGTATTAAGTCCATGGTATACGTGATAATTTAATTTATTTGTACTCAGCAGTGGTGAACCAGGCCGTTGGGGGGGGGGGAAGAGCAATAAGGACTTCTTACCCCTAATTGAACGGAAAGAAAAGAGAAGGAAACGGGAAAACGGGGAAAGGGGAAGGGCAGATGAAAAGTAGACACTCTATAGCTACTTCCTAATCAAAGGTCAGATTAATCGTGGTCCTCGCTCCTCAATATATGGACCAACACTACACCACTGGCGTTCAGCTCAACCTATTTAGTTTTCATTTATTCATAATTATTACTAAAAGTATCACTTTTAAAAAACACTTTGTTTTGTTTTATTTTTTGTCCCACCCATTGAGGGGGGCACTGGTTAAATTGGGGGGGGGGGGCAGCGCTACCAGACTTACTTCATGAATAACATATCATATTACAAGGTAATCGATTGAGGTATAAGGTGTGGAAGAAGCTGGTAAAATATCTTGTTCATGTCAACTCCCCTTCCCTTACTTTATCTTTTTGTTGTCTTTTGATGTGAGGGAACTAGCCTAGTGCCCCTGTAACTATACTACCGGCTACAAGCTTTCATTTCCAGTACGTATTTTAATCATTCAAAAGATATGCACCCATGCTCTTACCAGTATTATTATTATTATTATTATTATTATTTATTCGACCATAAAAACACATTCAGCATGTACAGTGTATATAGGTGTATACAGAGTGAAATAGGAAAAATACAAAGTAAGATAAAGAAGGAATAGCATGTGGGTCAGGGTGCACAAAAGCGAAATTCTTCCCTGTTGCCCGGGGGCATGTGCACCCTCACATGCCATTCCGAGACATAATAGAATATATTGCAAGGTTCACATTATATAAGTATACAAAATAATTACAAACAATCATTCAGAAAATCATGATTAAATTAAATTTCGATAAATGCATTAAGAGGATATGAAGCTGCAATGAATAGAGTGCTTTAAGATTTGTATGCAGAAAAAACTTAAAACTTAAAATAACCAGAACACAATTAACATAAATCGTCATTATTCAATTGATCCAACGGTGTCTCATTCAAAGAAATTCTAATTAAAAAGAAAAAAGAAGAGATGTGTAATTGTTCAAGGTAAATCTGACAGCAATTTCTTGTATATAACAAAAATATACATATGAATAGAGCGTAAATATTGTTTTGGGCTATACAATCAAGGAAATTATAAAACGTCATGTACCACAATAATGTACAATTTTTGCAGAAATTAAAGGTGCAAATTAAAGTATCGCAATCGTATGACGTAAACTCCATGACAAAGCCCTGGCGCTGCTCAATAACGTCACTACAGAAGCTGACCACCGTAGATCCTCCCGGTAGAATAAGTGACGTCACAGAACTGCTAGCCAATGAGAGATTCGTAGCAGTCATCCCATCAGTTGACACGTGATGAATATGCACCGTATCCCAGATATGTTCAATATCTAGTATTTTGACGTCAATCACTACCTGCGCACATATTACAATCACGTGCTTGTTAAATCATTCATTTCGCCAAGTCTAATCTTTAGGCATTTTAAAGTGAAAAACATGTACTAGATTTACACAAATTAAGGGATTGTATAGATGATATGCCCATCATTATACATCATGACCATTGCTGATAACTGCTGTACGCATGGGCGCGCGTATGAGCATAATTTTGCTGCGCTGAGGGGGGGGGGGGGGGGGGGGGGGTTAGAGATGCCTTTAGCCTGCACATTAGTTTGCCGTTCCATCATTTGATATACACTGTCGCTCATATAGTTGGAATATTTTTGTTTTACCCCAATATATGGAATTATTTTAAAAATAATTCAAAAATAATAGATCTAGATAGTAGTATACATTCTCAGATGTTATTGAATAATAATTTGCCAATGTGTGTTTTGCGTGACTGCTAAAGCATGTGTATGCTACTATGCTTATCAACTAGGGGACCTAAGCCCTTAAGTCATAAATATAAGGCCTTTAGCCTGCACATTACTTTGCCGTTCTATCATTTGATATACACTGTCGCTCATATAGTTGGAATATTTTTGTTTTACCCCAATATATGGAATTATTTTAAAAATAATTCAAAAATAATAGATCTAGATAAAAGTATACATTCTCAGATGTTATTGAATAATAAATAGCCAATGTGTGTTTTGCGTGACTGCTAAAGCATGTGTATGCTACTATGCTTATCAACTAGGGGACCTACGCCCTTAAGTCATAAATAACATTATAATGAGGATTAATGCCCCACGAAAGGGCACTAATATAGCACATCGACACGGTTTTGATCCTTGGGCCTCACAGTAACGAGGCCAATGCTTTGTTACTGAACCGTGACTGTGCGCAGCTAGGGGGGGGGGGATGGCTAGGGTAGGGGGCAGTTTCTATTAAAAAAAAACAGAAAATGCAATAAATTTTCAATAATTTATTACATTTTTCCCTGGTCCCAAACATTACAAATCCTTTGGACGGCCATGCATTAGGGCTCAAGGTATGGGCACACAGAGGATTTGTTTATGATTTATTTATTCTCTGAATTTTCGGGAGCAAAACAAAAATAATGTGCTCTTACCCCCCCCCCCCCCCCCACCCTTGCATATTCAGCGGCCGGCTGAGTCGTTGCGAAATTTTCGGCCCGACTTAAATTTGTTAACCCCCCCCCCCTTGACAAAATCCTGCGTACGCCATTGATTTCACCCCATGCCATTTTGTGCCCCCCCCCCGGAAGAAAGCAAGCCATTTATGATTGATGTTTTATGGAACAAAAAGGTGTTAAAAATCCCACATCTGGGAAGAAGAAGACAATAATGAAGTAAGAAGGTTACCCAGTTCATTCCAGCCAAAAATACAAGACTGTTCTTTCATGGGGTCCAATATTATTGTTATGATTTTATATACATATTGAGTCGTGAGAAACACGTGACTAAAAATATGAAAAATTATTGAATTGAATAGCACCTCTGTAAGAGAAAGTACGTTTACAATAATCTGTTATGGGTTTTGCCAATAATAGGTTTTGATGAGACATTAGAGCAGGCCTTCTCAACTAGTTCATTAGAAGTGCCAAAACAAAAATGGATTGAGGTTGAAGTGCCAACCTTATGTTTGGTGACTGTGTTGCGAGGGAGCGTAGCGACCGAGCCGATTCTGGATGTGGTCCAAGGGGGCGAAGCCCCCGGAAGCTAGTGGATTTTAGGGCTTTTTTAAGGCCCAGATGTGGCATTTTTAACACCTTTTTGTTCAATAAAACATCAATCATAATTCATATTGATGTGAAATAATCAGTATAATTCCTTGCTAAAATCTACACTGGAAGTTAATTTATATGTAGTTATTTTGGTGCAATAAACACAAAAATGTCAAAATCAAGTGAAAATCAAACAAACAAAATGGCTTGTTTACATTTTGGGCTCAACTTCGACTGCGACTTTTTGATATTGCTGAGTTTTTTAATTTTAAAATATAAATTTTAATTTTTCTTCTTTCTTTAATTTTTAATTTTTAATTTTTAATTATTTTTATTAATTTCTTGGAAAAGCCGCGCGCCACTCCGATTGACCGCAAGCGCCAGAAGGCCTTGTCTAGTTGTTAAAGATTTCCAGCCTAATCGAGCATGTAATTCCCTGATTAAATGACTGCAGGGACTTATTCCAAATATGATTCGAAATGCCCTGTTTTGAAGTTTCTGTAAACAGTTGACATGTTTAGCACAGGCTGCTCCATATATTATATCACCATAGTCAAAAATAGGAAGAAAAATGGCAGTAAACATCATTTTCATACTAGATAGATCAATGATATGACGCAATCGAACTAATACGCGTATGAGATTACTTATCCTAGAACACATGGCATCAATATGCAAATTCCAATTTAAACTCGGATCTAACAACATACCTAGATACTTCGTACATTAAACATGACATATATTTACCCATTTACATTCAAGTTCAGCTTGCTACATTTAGTAAACATTCCGTTTGAGCAAAATAACATGCTTACTGTTTTCTCACAATTGAGGCTCAATTTGGAGTTACACAACCAATTAAATATTCTATGAAGTTCAGAATTTAATACGGACTCTAAAGTTGAGGACGTTTCTGTGTGAGAGACAAATTACTGTTTCATCAGCATATAAGTGAACAGAGCATTTCTTTATATGTTTTACAATTTCACCAATGTAAATTATAAACATCGGGTCAAACATAGATCCTTGGGGAACCCCGTAATCTATATTCGACTTTGATGATGTAAATGAGCTAAAAATTTGGTACATATACGACGACCTTTGAAGTAACTAGGAAACCATGATAAACAATCAGTTAATACACCACCCATCATGCGAATACGCAGGCGGAGTGGGGGGGGGGGGGGTGGGGGGTTGAACCCCCTTCATTTTTGTATGTGTGTATTTTGGAGCAAACCCCACCCCACCCCCTTTGTGTGTGTGTGTGTGTGTTTTTGTATAAAAAAAAAAAATATATATATTATGCCACTCGCTGACCTTAAAAAGGTGGCCTTATCCCCACCCCCCCCCCAACGGAGCAAAATGTCAAATTTTCAAATTTCGAGACACAAAAAAAAAAAAAAAAAGTGTCCTCTTACCCCTCCCCCCCCGATTATTCAACGGCATTGCGATTTTTGGGGGACGAAAAAAAAGTGTCCTCTTACCCCCCCCCCCCCCCCCCCCCCCCCCCCCCCCCCCCCCCCCCGCTTATTCAGCGACTGGTTGAGTCGTTACAATTATTTTGTCCTGAAATTTGAACATTTTTCCGATCGATATTTTGTTCCGTTGGTGGGGGGGGGGGGGAGGGGGGGGGGGGGTCACCTTTTTTGGTCACCCATTAGCACAACAAAAACCTGAGGGGGGGGGGGGTTCCTCCAAAACACACCCACAATTTTTTTTTGAGGGGGGGGGGGGTTCAACAGTAGAGGCTTCACGTACCAGTGAAAAGTTACTTTGCTTATTTCTTTAGCCCTCCTGCATTTAATGTATGTTAAATATGCATTCAATATATTTCTTTAGTTTCGTTTATTATCTGTTTAAAATTGTATACACTTAAAGTATTGTATCAAACCATATCATGTTCATGAAAATGTATGATTAAAAAAAGAAAAAAGATGCATTAACCAATAAATCAAATCAAATCAAATCAAATAACTCGGGGGTTAAACTCGGGGAATAATTAAAATACGCCTTAACAAATACCGAACGTCGAGACACACCACCTCAATACTGACAACATAATTAGAAACGATGAAAGAGTATGCTTACCATCTGATCAGGGTCGGTCACAACGTTCCACTCTATCTGGGTGTCAGAAGGATAGATACCGGGATGGTCGGGTGAGACCAGGGTTGTGATATAGGTGCCATCGTAGTTAGTGTGTAGACCGAGCGAACCTGGTCGGAGAGAGAGGAAGAGTTGATCACATAAATCGTCAACTAATGGTTAAGTAGATTGAAATGGGTTCTTTTTGTCTTTACTCCCAGTGCATGAAATTTAAACTATAAAATGATTTTAAAATTTACCGACAGCTACTAATCCCTTTTTTATTTTCTCGTAATGTTGGATATTTTTCATCTTTCATTTGAAAATATCGAAATTTACCGGAGTACCGGTAAATTTTGATATTCAATTTTTCTCGAAAGCAGAAGTATTTTAGGGGCTAAATTTTCTAGTGCTTATAATACTTCACATGGCCTTCTAAATATTTCAAAATTGTAAAGAATCACTATCCAGCCAATTTAAAAAAAATTCCCAAAACTTTGCATCACCTTTAATGATAAGAATCGTTGGTAAGTTGATTTAAATACTTGTATTTCTTCATAGCCGCATTTAATATTTGAATAACAAAAGAAAACTATTGTCTTCGTTTTTTTAACATTTACCATGTTAAGTGGCGCAGCTATAGGTGGACATAAGGAGCCCTAAAATATACTATCCTGATCTTTAATAGTGCGAGCGAGTGAAGTGAGCTATCGGAAAAATTATTTAGTCATCAATGTACATTAGATGAAATAAAAACAAAATATATATATTTGGACATCTCTTTGCCAGAAATCACACTGATTTATCAATTTTGCGAGAAGTGAAGCAAACGAGTAGGTAAAACGACAGTTACACTTGTAGTTGTGGTATAAATTTGATTTCGATATAAAAAATACAATACATGACTTTATATTCGGGGGCCATGCTGCCCGAATCATGACGATATTCTGACAGCGAAGTGCCCCAGTATCATGATATCTTTGAAAGGGGATATTCATGGATTTCGCCGCCTGAAACTAACCCGTTTCGAGTGAGTGAGCGAGGCAAGGGAGAAAAAACAAACACTTTACTATTTCTGAAATCTTGTGTTGAACACAAGATTTCAGAGATAGTGAAGTGTATTTAAGAGGAACTTCCTCCTTAAAAAACTAAATGAGATATCTCTATAGCGGATATTTGGGCATCTTGCATTTTCTGATAGGTCATACATGAATTGGACGTCATTCCAACATATATTTGTTGATATATGTACAAATATTCGCGCGGCATCCCGATTGAAAAACGCTGTATTAGATGGTCACATTTTGAGGGGGCAGAATGACTAAAGGCAGAAGGGGGATATAACCCTTACCCGTTTACAGAGGGAAATGTTTGCATTTGAAAGTGAATCGGATACAAATACATACTCTCTCTGTCTCTTTTCCCGTTTGTCTTCTCCGTTTCCCTTTCGTCTCAGCTGTACGTTACATTAAGGACGTAGATCGGATCATCCCAAAGTATTTTCGATAATCGTCTTATGCACCTGTTACAACATATTTCTTTTAAGACATATCACGTTATCCCCACGTTCCGGATTCACATAATATAAATATCTTTGAAGAGGGTTTTCCAGCTCCTTATATTATTTCACTTTCTTTTACCTTCATCTCTGATCCCCCGATCTCGATTGCAGACACGTCCCCCACGTAGCTAGGCCACTGTACATCGCTTCAACCTGTCACTTGCCTACTTCACAAATTATAACTTTCGCTGAGTTCCTGTAGCCCCAATTATTGGGCATGAATTAACAATACAATGAGCCCAATATATTGTAAATGCACCATATAATTGTCTTTATAAAGACCTTACTATGTTATATCATTTATTTGAAGAATAATGAATCATGTGAAAAATCTCAGAATGTGAAGAGAGAGAGAGCAAGAGAGGATTAGTTTTAAAAATAAACCGTCCACACCAGTTTTATAACACAAACTTACATGTTCTAGAGTTTTTCCAGAGCGCAGTCATCTTATAATGGCTTACAACGGGTTAGAATAATAGAAAGCTGCTTATATCGGATTCATTTTTTACTCTTACCTGATGCGTTCAAAATGAAGACACACAGAAGAAAAGAAGTCAACTCCATCCTCCTCAAATCCCCGATACTCTCTTCCTTTTCCGCACCGGAGCTGCATGCACTCTTTAAAAGGAGACGGTACAGCTGATCAAAGAAGCACAGAAAAGCTCTGTGTCACGTCGTATCCTCTAAGCTTTTATACTTTTCTTTTCCAATCATAAGACTGACTTGCTGTCTCGCTATTCGTCAACGCTCTAATCGGTTCGCTTTGATTGGATATTATGTAACTTGTTCATCTTACTTGAGAGCGTTATTTAATATTCCATGCTTGTAGTAGGCGGTACGGCCAACCATCTGTCTTCGTAAATAAAAACTATTACATGTCATAAGTATCAAAAGTTACCTTCATGAAATAATTCTGGATAACTCCACTCAGCTTAAGGAAATTCGTGGAATATACTTTTATTCAAAGGTTCTTTTTTGTCAATTTTCCATTTTGCTAGATTCACGGAAGAACCGATTTTGTTTATTTTTTTTTATTGAGTCTTTTACTAACCTTAGCGCATTTGCTTTAATAGTGAGCCTAGGGTGTTGTCCTGTAACTTTATTTGAACTGCACGCAAAGTAAGTGTTTCTTCCCCTGATAATATGGTTTGCATATATTTACGAAGATTCCATGACACCAAAGATATATATTTTCACAAACATTTTCATACATTTTAATTTAATACAGAATTTTATATTTGCCTTTTCGGGAATTTCGTTTTCGCCTCTTATTTAAAACCAATTCAATTCAATTCAAATTCAAAGTTTATTCAACACTCATTATAAAGTTTAAAAAAAAATACAAATATAGAATGAAACTAGACTTTAATTCGTCACTTAGACGAATTAGGTGATACGTATGATAATGGTTTACATAACGAATAATGCATTACACGATATATTATTTTGTAAAATGCTTCTCCCATTCATATGCTTCTCCCATTATGATCTATTCATATGTCAAGATTAAATTGTGTCTCCTTGATCATCATGGATCTAGGGAAGATAGATTGAAACAATATATGACCTTTGACCCTGTGCAGTAACAAGTTACACATTTGACTCTAATTTACATCATGAAGAACACCTTTTGACGATTTTATCTTATTCAAAGAAATGAAAATGTAATTGATAAATGATTAGCATCATTATGATAATGATGATCGTGATGATCATGATTATGATCATGAGCGCGATCATGACATCTTATTGAAAAAATGAGGGTTGATTTAGATAGCATATAGTCTCAGCGACAACATACTCAAAAATCAACAAAATCCAAGCCGAAATAACGGCGATATTGCTCGCAAAAGACAGGAATGTAGACTCCAGATTTTAGAAAAAGTCATCTCCAATAGGGATTACACGCAAAAAGTAATGGATTAAGTGAAAATAGGGTAATAATAAAGTAAAAAGGGTTATTTATGACATTATTTGCGAATCTACGTGTTTAAATAATCAAAGTAGATGGTACAGTGAAGGTCAAAAGGAAAAAAAAGTGAAGAAAAAAAAGTGTTGGAGACACCCGGACTCGAACCAGGGATCTCGAGGTTGGAAGTCAAGTGCGTTACCGATATACCAAAACATCTCCCATAGCGATTACACGTAAACGGGAAATGGAATTCAGAAATCCTACTTTGCAAGTGAAATATGAGCATGATCCCGGCATCTAATCGAAAAATAAAAGGCACACTTTTGATAGCTCATTGTCTCAGCTAAAACATATCCAAAGCTCAGCGAAAACAAAGCTAAAACAACGGAGATTTTGCTCGCGAAAGACAGGAGTGTAGAATCCAGTTTTGAGAAAAAGTCATGTCCCTCAGAGAATACACGCAAAATGCGAAAAATTGACATGCCTCCTTTAATCGCAAAAATACACTATGATACTTTTGTCAAAAATAACAATTGTGAAAACTACATTTGTAGAAAATTTTCTCAGCTAGAACATATTAAAATTAAAAAGAAAATTGATCCATATTTACAGAGATACAATCAATTTTCCAAAAATATGCTGACGTCATAATATGCAAATTGAAATTTTGAGTTTGGAGGCCATTATGATGACGTCATGAGTTAATTGAGGATAAAATGAGACATGAAATCATATCTCCGACTCATAATCTATCCAAATATGAAAAAATATTAGAAGTTTCTATCTATTCTAAAGAGTTACAATGAATTTTATATAGGCATGTTTTTGCCCATGTATTGTGGATAAAGATAACGCAAATCCGCGCGTGCTGTCAACTTTGACGGACGCTCATTGCGTTAATAAAAGGTGAACAAATTATCAAAATGCTTGGAAAAATGTACCGAATATGATGACAGAACAAAATCGGCGATTCTATGTTGCAAAATGCCAGTACGCGCGAAAACGCGCGCGAATGCGCGTGTGCGTAATTTTTTTATCAAATGCTCCATATGGCCTGAAACGTATGCAAAAAAAATTTGGGATGATTTGGAGCATTTTAAATTTTTGCGCGCGCGTAAACGCGCCGACGAACGCGCACGCGCGCATTTGCGCACTTTTATTGACCTCAACTTGACCGGACGGACATTTATCTTAATCGTGATAATTATGAATGAGAAATACTTTTCCGTTATGAAGATATGATCATTAGTTGATTTTCACAAAATGGCGCCTGGATGACGTCACGATAATTTTGACTCTCTAAAAAGTCACGCAGTTCTAAGTTAGACTAAGATCTATCATCATGGCAAGTTTCATGATAATGGCTTTATTCAGTCTTGAGATATCCTGCGAACAAATTCGAGGAAGAATAATAATAAATAATAATAAATAAATAAATAATAAAAATCTTGACGAAATCAAAAGGTGATACGTCTACGTACGTATCACCTAATGATAACAACAAAAGCAAAAAAGTGATACAATTTACAATGGCAATTTATGAGTTCCTTTGTGAAAGGCAGAAAGGAGAAATTCTTAGGCCAATAGAAGTGAAATTTTTCTTAAAATGCTACTGAAATACGAAACCTAACAATAGTTTGAGAACGTCGCTATCTGAATCAAACTCCTTTTTTCAAAGTCTCACATCCATCTCTATTAAAGCCCATCAATATTAGTGAACAGGAGGGATTAGACTACCCTGCAAGGTCACTGGACGGTTGGTTATCTCATCAAAGCAGCTCTCAATTAATATAAGAAAAAAGGGATCACGGGGGACCAATGGTCACCGATTATGCATGGTTTGTTATAAAGAGGGAGCAAGTATAGCTATAAGTAGTGCAGTGTGGCTTTAAATCTTGTTGAGATATGACGCGGTAAACCGACGCATTTTTTTAAACGTGTAAATATGACAACTGCGCGCAGCAAAGGTACTGCACATAATGAGCTCTTATCATGCCACAGGGCGAATCCCCATTGTGCCAAGCCCCAAATCCCCCCGTGCCAGCTTTATTTTGAGATAATCTAATTAATGCGATGATTCTATGAATAGCGCATGCGAAACACATATCACAGTCCAATGAGCATGAACAATAACTGCTATTACGAATGCGTGTATACTGTCTTCTTGCCTTTGTAATATTTTTATCGACCGTTCTATAAAACAATAACTCTTATTTTGAACTTCGTACATTAGTTATAATGCACTGCATTTGGTTACATCACAATGAGCCGGATGCGTTATCTTTTTTCTGCGGCACAGATTGGGGTTAGGTGCGTGTTGAGCCTATGGGAAATTTTAGGGTTAGGGTTAAGGTTAGGTTTAGGGTTAAATCAAGACCTCTTTAAAAAAAAAGCCCTAATCTGTGCCGCAGAAAAAAATGACGGGAGCCGGATAGTTGACCAGACTTGTCGAGTTAATTATCCGGCTCGTTGTGACCTAACCTCCGTGCAGTGGATATCCACTACGGCACTCGCAAACAAGAATTATTTGTATAACATCAAGAATATAATTATTGATAATAATTATCTAGAATTGGTTTCTTTATCTATTTGTCTATTAAAAAAAAAAAATCTTAAACTAAAAAAAAAAATCTTGATATCAAGAACTTATTTCTTGATAGCTAAAATTCATGCTTTGCCTCAGGACACCCTTTTCAAGCAGGTGCGAATAGCTCTGAACTGGACTACAAGGCCTTCAAACAAGGCAAAAATTTAAAAATCTATCAAATAGCATGAAAAGAGGCCTCTCGTACGTGGTTCGCTAATGATTGTAGATACAATTAGGTGCTTCAGTTTGATGGATACGTAGAAGTGGCATCTAACCTCCATCTTGACACCGTCGAGAAGTGGCTTCATACTGCGATAGTTGAAGCTTTAGGCATAATACTGATTGGAATTTATTGAAGCCACGTGCTATTACTATTATATTTGTCGTTTCATTGTAATTCTTTTGTAGTTATGTAATTATTTTGTATTATGTTTTGCATGAGAAATACAATATTTTTGAATTTGAATTGAATTGAAAGCAATATTTTTCAAGTGTAAGAATATAAATAGAAGGTCAAAACAATCGATGAATCCATGCTTCTGTATTATACTCAATTGTTAATAGAAACTGTCAGCTTTTGAAACTATGTCTAACAAACTATGTCTAATCAATCAATGATTTTTTTTCACCTGATAAAAAAATTGAGTTGAGAATTCCGTCCCCACCATAAATAACTGGATATAGGTCTACCCAGCCGTTCAGTTTGATAAACTTTTGTTAGGTTTAAGCCAAACAATAAGATAATTCGTTTTTGTCTGCAAGCTCCCTCGAGCAGGACAATTGTCAAAGGCAATCATGTCATGAGACTGAAAACCCTTTTGAAATATTGTATTTCTCATGATAAAACATAATACAAAATAATTACTTAACTACAAAAGATTGACAATGAAACGACAAATATAATAGTAAAAGCACGAGGCTTCAATAAATTCCAATCATTATTATGCCTAAAGCTTCAACTATCGCAGTATGAAGCCACTTCTCGACGGTGTCAAAATGGAGGTTAGATGCCACTTCTACGTATCCATCAAACTGAAGCACCTTATTGTATCTACAATCATTAGCGAACCACGTACAAGAGGCCTTTTTTCATGCTGTTTGATAGATTTTTAAAATGTTTGCCTTGTTTGAAGGCCTTGTAGTCCAGTTCAGAGCTATTCGCACCTGCTTGAAAAGGGTGTCCTGAGGCAGAGCATGAATTTTAGCTATCAAGAAATAAGTTCTTGATATCAAGAATTTTTTTTTAGTTTTTTTTTTTTTTTTAAATAGACAAATAGATAAAGAAACCAATTCTAGATAATTATTATCAATAATTAAATTCTTGATGTTATACAAATAATTCATGTTTGCGAGTACCGTAGTGGATACCCACTGCACATAGGTTAGGTCACAACGAGCTGGATAATTAACTAGACAAGTCTGGTTAGCTATCCGGCTCGCGTCACAGATTTTTTTTTTTTTTTAAATGAGGTCTTGATTTAACCTTAACCCTAAACTTTCCCATAGGCTCAACACGCACCTAACCCCAATCTGTGCCGCAGTCCAATGCTCATTGGACTGTGCTGTGTGTTTCGCATGCGCTATTCATAGAACCATCGCATTAATAAGATTAACTCAAAATAAAGCTGGCACGGGGAATTTTGGGCTTGGCACAATGGGGATTCGCCCTGTGGTATGCATATGGAAACGTTGTATCATCCGCTCAATCTGACTTGCGTGCATAGAACAAATAAGCATTTTTCCATGAAAAAGTGAAGTTTTCTAAAATGTGCATTTCTTTCCAGCATTGGGGCGATCGGAAGTCACTCGGGTAACATTTCATAAAGTATGATATAAAAAGACCATATGCAACTTTTCTGTACTTTTGTCGGAAAAAATACATTTATCCAGCACAATGTCGTCTCTTTTTGCGTTGGAGAAGAGCAAATAGCGAGTTTCAATCACACTTTGACCGCTCTCGCAAGCTCTCACTCGTTTCACTTTGGTCAAACGACTTTTGGGCAAGTGATTAATAAAAATAGTAATCGTTAGCTTTCTTCTGGTATTAAACTTGTTTTGATTGATTGTATAATTTTGTCGGAATAAAGGAAACAAAAAGGCTCGACCAATAACTTATCAGTGTCTGAATTGACCTTTTGACCTTGAATTCCCTGATGCAGGCGCACTAATGACGTCATCTTCGCTAAATCGGCGTCTGTTATCGTAAAATGCGACACTTTCACAATGTTTATACATCTTTTTTTTTTAATTATTAGTAAGTTTTAACATATTATTTTTTTATATCAATGAAGTTTTGGGTTTTATTTAATGATTACTTTTAAAATAAGAGCCATTTTACTGTTTTAATTTACTGGATCGTACCATTAAAGTCGCAGGGTAGAAAGCTGCATTTTCCAACAGCGCCAAATTTAATTTACATTCCGACATTCTGTTAAATGGGTTCGTGTTGTTAAGAATCCACTGCTTTTTGCTCCAACAAACGTCCACATGCGGAGTCGTTTATCAACTAAATTATTCAAATTTATGGATGCTTCCTAGCTTCCCAGGTATTTGTGTTGCTGTTGAAGCATTGCATTCAAATGCTATCATTCTTTGTCCTCCAATTGCCAGAACACAAATTTCATTTTGGTTTTATAGTTTCATCGGAGTCGTTTATCAACTATATGTATTCAAATTTATGAATGCTTCCTCCCCAGGTGTTTGTGGTGTTTATGCATTTCATTCACCTGTTATTATTCTTTGTACTCCAATTGTTAGAATACAAAATGCATTTTGGTTTTATAGTTTCATGCAATAAGTAAGTCAATAAAAGAGTATGTTCTGCACAATAAAACAATGTGTGTCCCTATTGTACAATGTAATATGTCCCCTCATTTTGTAATAGTTAATTTACCCATTCACATAATGAAGCTACCTGCCCGATGAAGCCAGTGGCCTGTGACCCCTGAGCACTCAACACCGTGTGGGAGTCAGTTTGTGATCAATTTCTTTTATGAGACAAATACAAGCAAACTTTTCCATATGTAAGAGCTCATTATGTGCAGTACCTTTGCTGCGCACAGTTGTCATTGATTTACACGTTTAAAAAAATGCGTCGGTTTACCGCGTCATATCTCAACAAGACTTAAAGCCACGCTGCACTACTTATAGCTATACTTGCTCCCTCTTTATAACAAACAATGCATAATCGGTGACTATTGGTCCCCCATGATCCTTTTTTCTTATATTAATAGAGAGTTGATTTGATGAGATAACCAACCGTCCAGTGACCTTGCAGGGTAGTCTAATCCCTCCTGTTAACTAATATTGATGGGCTTTAATAGAGATGTATGTGAGCTTTTGAAAAAAGTAATTTGATTCAGATAGCGACGTTCTCAAACTATTGTTAGGTTTTGTATTTCAGTAGCAATTTAAGAAAAACTTTCACTTTTATGGCCTAAGAACTCCTCCTTTCTGCCTTTCCCAAATGAACTCATAAATTGCCATTGTAATTTGAATCACTTTTAATGGTTTTTAAATAAGAGGCGAAAATGAAATTCCCGAAAATGCAAATATAAAATTCTGTATTAAATTAAAATGTATGAAAATGTTTGTGAAAATATATTTTGGGTGTCATGGAATCTTCGTAAATATATGCTAACCATATTATCAGGGGAAGAAATACTTACTTTGCATGCAGTTCAAATAAAGTTACAGGACAACACCCTAGGCTCACAATTAAAGCAAATGCGCTAAGGTAAGTAACAGACTCAACAAAAAAATAAACCAAATCGGTTCTTTCGTGAATCTAGCAAAATGGAAAATTGACAAAAAAAGAACTTTTGAATAAAAATATATTCCACGAATTTCCTTAAGCTGAGTGGAGTTATCCAGAATTATTTCATGAAGGTAACTTTTGATACTTATGACATGTAATAGTTTATATTTACCAAGACAGATGGTTGGCCGTACCGCCTACTACAAGCATGGAATATTAAATAACGCTCTCACGTAAGATGAACAAATTACATAACATCCAATCAAAGTGAACCGGTTAGAGCGTTGACGAATAGCGAGACAGCAAGTCAGTCTTATGATTGGAAAAGAAAAGTATAAAAGCTTAGATGATATACGACGTGACACAGAGCTTCTCAGTTCTTCTTTGATCAGCTGTACCGTCTCCTTTTAAAGAGTGCATGCAGCTCCGGAGCAGAAAAGGAAGAGAGTATCGGGGATCTGAGGAGGATGGAGTTGACTTCTTTTCTTCTGTGTGTCTTCATTTTGAACGCATCAGGTAAGAGTAAACAATTTCTCCGATATAAGCAGCTTTCTATTATTTTAACCCTTTGTAAGCCATTATAAGATGACTGCGCTCTAGAAAAACTCTAGAACATGAAGTTTCAGTGTGTTATAAAACTGATGTGGACGGTTCATTTTTAAAACTAATCCTCTCTTTCTCTCTCTCTCTCTCTCTCTTCACATTCTGAGATTGTTCACATGATTCATTATTATTTAATCAAATGATATAACTATAATAGTAAGGTCTTTATACAGGCAATTACGTCGTGTATTTACAATATATTGGGCTCATTGTATTGTTAATTCATGCCCAATAATTGGGGCTACAGCAACTCAGTAAAAGTTATAATTTGTAAAGAAATGCAAGTGAAAGGTTAAAGATACTAATGTCCCATATGCAGCCAACATCAAATTCTGTAAAACTTTGCAGGAATGATGAATGGATGTGAAATTTAAACGTTAGCAGTGCCCTAATATTCAAATTATGCAAGAAAACCCGTTTACTTGCTAGACTTCACCGTCAGACACTATTGAGTGACTGACTGGCTTTTTTCTTCTTTGGTAATGACATAGGCCTACATAAAATGAGCTGTAAAGGGTAAATGAGCATTTTTGTACGTCAATAACCCACTTCTTGTAATGGCCAAAATTAAACTGATTGAA
Organism: Strongylocentrotus purpuratus; assembly: GCF_000002235.5. Classification (NCBI taxonomy): domain Eukaryota; kingdom Metazoa; phylum Echinodermata; class Echinoidea; order Camarodonta; family Strongylocentrotidae; genus Strongylocentrotus; species Strongylocentrotus purpuratus. The sequence goes on along the minus strand of NW_022145600.1, from coordinate 28,148,517 downwards.
TCTTTGCGCAGCATAAAACGTACGACCATTCGGTAAAATGGTCTGAAAATCAGACTATTACTTACTGGCTCTATAGAAAGTCGATTCGACAACTAATAGTCGTTATTTTCCTACTTAAAGACATTTTCAAGCCTCCCTTTTTTAAGGAAGTTCTAAAATAGTATTATCTTTCAAATGCCGTTGGAATTCTTTTGGCCTGCAAATAGGACATAGTACCTATAACGTCTTGCCAAATGACAGAGCCAGGCTGGGATTCAAACCCCCAACCGTATGATTAAAAGTTAAGCGAATGAACCGCTATAGCACGACAGTATAATGCAATCGTACAACAAAGCTTTTTACAGAAAGAAAAACAGTGTAGAAAGTAAAAGTAAAAGTAAAAGATATGATGTTAAAAATCAAGATAAGAATTTCGATGATGATTTTGAAGACGATGACGATGCTGCTGCCGCTGCTGCTGCTGCTGATGATGATAATGGTAATAATACTCATAATAATGCTGGTGATCATATTAATGATAATAACAATAATCATCAGCATCATAATCATCATCAAATTTTTGTCATCACCACCCATGCCATCCTCATCGTCATCAATCTTTATAACAATGATGATACATAATGTTGTAAATGTAGGCCACTTCGAAACACATACATACCGGATGATGTTAATACTCTAGTTTTGATGGAATCTGATGACAAATATCCAACATTACGTGAAAATAAAAGAGGGATTAGTAGCTGTCGGTAAATTTTTAAATCATTTTATAGTTTAAATTTTATGCACTGGAAATAAAGACAAAAATAACCCATTTCAATCTACTTCACCATTAGTTGACGATTTATGTTTTCAACTCTTCCTCTCTCTCCGACCAGGTTCGCTCGGCCTATACACCAATCAAGATGGCACCTATATCACAACCCTGGTCTCACCCGACCATCCCGGTATCTATCCTTCTGACACCCAGATAGAGTGGAAAGTTGTGACCGACCCTGATCAGATGGTAGGCATACTCTTTCATCGTTTCTTATCTTGTTGTCAGTATTGAGGTGGTGTGTCTCGACGATCGGTATTTGTAAGGGCGTAATTGAGTAGCTGTTTCACTGGTACGTGAAGCCTCAAGTGTCAACATCTTAATCCCATAAAGATCACTTTATATTATTTAACAAAAGACATGTCATTATGAAATCAATGACTTAATTTCGTTTCCTCATTAATATGCAAATGCACTCTCAATATTCATATATGGCTCTTACGTCGTTTATTATAGGGTTCGTTGTTCCGAAGCTTAGAAGCTTCCAACAAACAAACAAATTAGAAATAACGAACATTCTGGAAAACGACCTATAATCTACGAGCCAAGTAGGCTATGCATGAGATGACTACAGAGCCGGTGCATGAGCTTACTATGTGACGAAGATTTATTCATCAGCTAAGGAAAGGGATAGAAGAAGTTATGAAATCACAAAAATTGAGATGCCCCTTTTTAAACAGTGCACCCGCAAATGTCAAAATGAACTAAATTGAATTGAAACATACACATCTAAAAAAAAAGATTCACTGCATGACGGGTGCGGAATACAAATATGTTTTCTACAAAAGAAACAAAACGCACTTAGTTTTTAAAATACGGCAAGAAAGAAATGAAGCATGCATTCTATACCTCAGGGCCTGGTTCGTCCTGGTAGTGTCGTCACAATAAAAAATGTAGCCCACGGTGCGTTATTTTCGCCCAAACTTCATTTTCTGTTCCAGCTGTAAACAACTGGAGAAATTTGAAGAAAAGAAATATCAATTTAAAAAACTTGTCCTTATACATGAAGTAACAATGCACTAATTTCTTTTCTTCAATAATAAAGATAAAAATGAGCGGAATTTGTTATTGTATTACCCCTCCATGTACTTCATAGTAATTTTAAAACGTCATTTTGAATTTGTCATGGACTCTCCATTGTGCTGTAGACAATGTGAAATGTGCAAACATAAGTTTTTATGTGCGTCACAAAAATAATGCACACATGCCTCACCAGGTCTGTGGTTTGCATCAATTTCGGTGGTTTATCAGACACGAAAGTGACGTAGGTGTCCTGTAAGTTCAGTTCAAACTGACCCGTATCATCAGAGTCGAATATAGATTACGGGGTTCCCCAAGGATCTATATTAGACCCGATGTTTATAATTTATATTAGTGATATTGTAAAACATATAAAGAAATGCTCTGTTCACTTATATGCTGATAAAACAGTAATTTATCTCTCACACAGAAACGTTCCCAACTATAGAGTCCGTGTTAAATTATGTACTTAATAGAACAGTGGCGGAACCAGGAGGGTCCGGGGGCCCGCCCCACTCCCCCTGGCAAATAAAAAAGGGGGAAAGATTTTTTTTTTTTGCGCTAAAGAAAGCAATAACAAAAAGTGTTCCTTCCTCCCTCCAAAGCCACTTAACGAAATATCTGACGACGTAATTTCCCAATTTCCGGGGCCATAAAAAAAAAAAAAAAAAAAAAAATGCTCATCTGATTAAATGCCTTAGAACCCTGAGCTTAGCCCCCTGGATTTGACCTAGGGCCCAAGGTCAGGCACCCTGATGCTCATCTGACCGTATCAGACACGAAAGTGACGTAGGTGTCCTGTAAGTTCAGTTCAAACTGACCCGTATCTGGGTGTCAGACACTGCCCCCACAAACTATCTTTAATCAGTCGTCCGTCATTTATTGATAATGGTTCTGCGGTTGACATGTTTTGTCATTATTTTAATATTTTGTTTACATCAATGGGCTCTGCATCCATTCCCTTAATCTTCTGATAACACCTCGTTCCCTTCCTGTCGTAAAAATCAACTCCCTAACATCACAGAAGGCGCAAAGCTTATCCTGCAATATTCATGCTCTCACAGCACATATAAATGAATTGACGGCTGGACAACCTTCTTTTCTTGACAAACGCCGGGGTTAGGCTTAACAAGAGGAGACTTTGATACTATTCCAAGAAAAAGGGTTAAGTAAGGAGATAATACTGATTTATCAAACGACATTAGCGACAAAGTAAATGTAATACAAAATAAACGAAGTTTCGGCTTTAAGAAGATTTGACAAAGATTACTTGACAAGGCTTAATGCCTAACATTAAAGCAAAGTTGGATTGTAGCCGTTTGTTTTACCAAATTATACACTCGTAATGCTATATAATGCGTCAATCCTGCCCCACAAATTATTTTTGCAATATGATTTGGGGCAAATTCTACAAACTACAAGACTAATCAGATTCTTCCTTTGCAGAAAAAAGCATTACGTATTAGCACTGGCTCACACTATTCTACCATCTGTATCCAACATCCTAGAGACACTCGTTCAAATACAATTAGCTGATTATTTGAGATGGAATAATATTTTGTCCGAAACTCAATCAGGTTTTAGAAAAAAAAATCATTCGACTATTACCACCCTGTTACAAGTTACCGATGATTGGCTGACTGCTATCGACCACGGTCTGTACACTGGCGCGGTCTTATAGACTTGCTTAAGGCGTTTGACACCGTTGATCCTGATATTCTTTGCTATCTATGAGTGGTGTATCACCTGATTGTTTATCATGGTTTTCTAGTTACTTAAAAGGTCGTCGTATATGTACCCAATTTAGCTCAGCTACATCATCAGAGTCGAATATAGATTACGGGGTTCCCCAAGGATCTATATTGGACCCGATGTTTATAATTTATATTAGTGATATTGTAAAACATATAAAGAAATGCTCTGTTCACTTATATGCTGATAAAACAGTAATTTATCTCTCACACAGAAACGTTCCCAACTATAGAGTCCGTGTTAAATTATGTACTTAATAGAACAGTGGCGGAACCAGGAGGGTCCGGGGGCCAGCCCCACTCCCCCTGGCAAAAAAAAAAGGGGGAAAGATTTTTTTTTTTTTTTTTTTTTTTTTGCGCTAAAGAAAGCAATAACAAAAAGTGTTCCTTCCACCCTCCAAAGCCACTTAACGAAATATCTGACGACGTAATTTCCCAATTTCCGGGGCCATAAAAAAAAAAAAAAAAAAAAAAATTGGACATCTGATTAAATGCCTTAGAACCCTGAGCTTAGCCCCCTGGATTTGACCTAGGGCCCAAAGTCAGGCACCCTGATGCTCATCTGACCGTAATTAAATGCCTAAAACCACTTGACTTCTGGTGGCTCTGCCCCCTAGACCCCATCTAGGGCCCTAAGGCGGACGGCTGGATGCTCATCTGACGATAATTTAATGTATAAAACCCCTGAGCTTCTGGGGGCTCCGCCCCCTGCACCCAACACCAATTTGCTTCCTGCCAGTGTCACAAATAAGGTATCAAAATATGCTCATCTATACCGTAATTTATTTACCAAAACCCCTGAGCTTTCGGGGGCTCCTTCCCCTGGCCTGCCAGTGGCACAAATAAGGTATCAAAATATATGCTCATCTGACGATAATTTAATGTATAAAACCCCTGAGCTTATGGAGGCTCCGCCGCCTGGACCCGACACCAATTTGTGTCCTGCCAGTGTCACAAATTAATAAGGTATCAAAATATGCTCATCTGACAGTAATTAAATGCCCATACCCCTGAGCTTCTGGGGGCTCCATCACTTGACCCCCCGCCGACAAACGTTCAGCGGGGCCTGCATGTAAGAGTGGGGTGATGGGGATTTTTTTTGTCTACCCCCCCAAAAAAAAAAAAAAGTTTTTGCCACTTCCGGTGTCACCATTATGTACCAATATTTGGCTCGCATAATTTCAAATGTGCACCCCCTAAGAACTCTAACTACTCATATGATATTGGACACAATGAAAGAACAGTCTTGTATTTTTGGCTGGAATGAACTGGGTGACCTTCCTACTTCATTATTGTCTTCTTCTTTTGTTTTTACATTGTATATTATGTTAGTTTAAACGTTTATTTATATTATGTCGTAAATATTCTGTCTAAATAATATATCAGGTTTTTATTGTGAATTCGGAGAATAAATAAATCAAACCAAATCTAAATTTTGAATAGAGACGGCCCTCCACGAGATAAGTAATCCTTTGTTTTGGAGTGGAGTATCTGAAAATACATTGAACACAAAGTAGTTATGAGAGACTAAGTTTCTCATTGTTATAAGATAAGTCGTATCTACATGCCCGAAGCATATATTGTATTGCTGATCACTCTTGAGCTCTTCATTTCGATGAGTTTAAGAGGAAGAGCTTCAAAACGTTCCCTACAGCTAATCCTTTACATGTATTTTGGGGTGTACTAACCACCACCTGAAGTTTACACAATCATTATGTCATTTACCTTACTTTTCGGAAATCTGGTCACGTATAGCTTTAAGAACAAATTCATCATTGCGCAAATCAGCTTTGCCTGTTGTGAAACCATAGTCGTAAGTAGCAGGGGATGAGGGCTGCAGCATCCCCATCCCCCAATTTCGAAACTCTTATTATTCCTGCAACCTGCGTGTTCTAATCGGCAGCGATTAGGTCTGTACAGTAATTATCATATTTTCTGGGAAATTTTGTGTGACATATCGAATGATAGAAGGGCGGAATGATGTGCAGGCTAAAGGCATCTCCCCAACCCCCCCCCCCCCGCTCATACGCGCGCCCATGCGTGCAGCAGTTATTAGTAATGGTCATGATGTATAATGATGGGCATATCATCTATAGAATCGTTTGATTTGTAAATCTAGTACATGTATAATATCACTTTAAAATGTCTAAAGATTAGACTTGGCGAAATGAATGATTTAAACAAGCACGTGATTTTAATTTATGCGCAGGTAGTGATTGACGTCAAAATACTAGATATTGAACATATCTGGGATACGGTGCATATTCATCACGTGTCAACTGATGGGGTGACTGCTACGAACTTCTCATTGGCTAGTAGTTCTGTGACGTCACTTATCCTACCGGGAGGATCTACGGTGGTCAGCTTCTGTAGTGACGTCATCGAGCAGCGCCGGGGCTTTGTCATGGAGTTTACGTCATACGATATAGATACAAATGGTAAGAGCACGGGTGCATGTCTTTTGAATGACTAAATACCTACCGGAAATAAAACCTTGTAGCCAGTTGTATATCTACAGGGGCACTAGGCCAGTTCCCTTTCATCAATAGACAAAAATAGAGAAAGTAAGGGAAGGGGAATTGACATGAACAAGATATTTTACGACCTACTTCCATACCTTACCTCAATCGATTACCTTTTTATATCGTATGTCATTCATGAAGTAAGAATGGTGGCGCTGCCCCCCCTCCCCATTTAACTAGTGCCCCCTCAATGGGTGGGACAAAAAATAAAAATAAACAAAGTATTTTTTTAAAGTGATAATCCAAAAAAGTCATGAAAAATCATGAATAAATAAAAACTAATGGGGTTGAGCTGAACGCCATCGGTTAAGTGTTGGGTCCATATATTAAGGAACGAGGACCACGATTAACCTGACCTTTGATTAGGAAAGAGCTAAAGAGTGTCTACTTTTCATCTGTCCTTCCCCTTTCCCCGTTTTCCTGTTTCCTTCTCTTTTCTTTCCGTTCAATTAGGGGTACGAAGTACTTATGCCCCTCCCCCCCACCGGCCCGGTTCACCACTGCTGAGCACGAATAAATTAAATTCTCACTTATACACACGGGTTTATGGTTTTTTTGACCTGACCGTTGATAAAACATGTGTTTGCTCGTAAATAAGCAACCAGGGGACCAACGGCTTTGAGATCTTTCCAAGTGACTTGATAATGAGGATTAACGCCTTTCCAAAGGGCACTAGCATATCGACTTAGTTTCGGACCCGAGACATCCCGGTTACGAGACCATTGCTTAACCACTAAGCCATCGCGCCTGCACAAAAAGACATGATCAATGTATTATCTACATGTACTAGTATTTCCGTTCGTGCTTGGTTATGTCTATAGAAACACCAATGGTTGACACAACGGGGGAGGATTTCTACTGTCACTCTGGTCATCAATACATCCGGGTCAGTGCAAGATGTGATGGGATTGTTGACTGCCCTGACTTCTCAGATGAAATTGGATGTGACGGTATATATGAAAAACTCTTTCTAAAATAAAGAAGGGATATTGTTCGAGAAATATAGTTGTCAAACAACAGTTAAATAATAGCGTGTATTTTAATGATATTTGTTCTATATCTATTTAGTTCTTGTGCTTATGTTTCGGCATCATGCATACATAATGAGTTTGAACACAAGCCATGATCAGATATAGATTCTGGGTCCACAAAAGGAATCGAAAACTTGATATACCCATTGAAAATGAAATTTCTGTCAGGTCATAATTTGTTTTCACTAGATTAAAAATTTGTAACAATTTTAAACAGGACTATTATGCGTGGATATTTTGTTAACCCTTTTATAAACTGTGCAAAAAATCAATTTGTGCAAGAAAATGATTAGTGAAGGATGGACAAAATAAAGAAGAGAAATAAAGTAAAATAGGCCTATTCAGAGTTGTGTTAAAGGCAATTTTGAATGAATGGGAATTCGACAAATTAGGGGGTGGGGGAACTTAAACTTCTTGGATTTGCAGGATTAAACAAATACCAACATGAATCCTACCGTGACTTAGTGATCCTAATTTCACCACGCTTCTGTTTTCTTTCCTCTTTCTCTGTAATAATACCCAGAATGCAGTCCCGGCGCATACCAATGCAACGGAAGTGATATTTGCCTCCTTCCCAGATTGCAATGCGATGGAAGGATTGATTGCCCATACGAAGACGATGAAATGTTTTGTGGTAAGCCCGGCCCCCAACTCAGAGATCGGAATGACCGCATGCGGGTTGCCAAAATGTCCGGTAAATGGGTACTTTTCGTGCAACAAAGTCCGGCCCGAGAATTGTAAAAAAGGGGTGTATTTGACTTTTCACCCGGAGATTTCTTTAAAAAGGGGGTGTTTTTTCGTTTTTTCTCTCATCTCTTTGGACTCCTGAGAAATTATTCCGAATTTAGGGGAGTATATTGAGCATTTTCCCTGATTTAGGGGGAGGGGGGGGGGTCTTAAAGGCAGGAAAAGCCCGCGAAAAGCCCGCGAAAGGGGGGTTCGGAAATGTTGGCAGTCCTCAGATAGGGGGTGCTTTAAAAAAAAAGGGAACGAGCATATGCGTACCCTAAAAAACACTGAGTGGGGGGGGGGGGGGGCGGGGTGGTAAGATGTTAATACACAATGGCCTGCATTTTGCTAAATGTTAAACCCGTTCCAGGGTCTATATTTCTATACCAAAGAAAGTTATACAAATGCATATTTTCCTATATTGAAATATGACGATTTAACCTAATAAAAAGAATGTGGGAAACTGACTCTTTCATTTTTGTTCTAAAGTGGGGGTTCGAAGAAGTCATGAATTTTCACGGTAAACATTTTTTTTGTGTGTGTGTTTTTGTTTGGGGGGGGGGGTGGGGGGTCATTATATGGCTGTACGCTGTAAGTCAACAATAATAAAATCAATAATACCTGTTTTGTATTCTTTTCTGTAATCTCTGCTATTCTCCATTTTTGTAGTACCACTCAATATTTATCTATATACAGAGATACTGCGTTGCCCGGCTAATTGTTCTTGCGGCGAGTCTCAGCAGTACGTCGGGATCGGCCCTCCACTTACTGCACCTCGCTGCGGCGATCCCGACTGGTTGCCTTTTTGGGTGAAATGCACGGACGGATGGAATGAAGACTACGCGAATGCAACAGCGCCAAAGGCTATAATTATGTAAATGAAGTAGAATAAAACGATGGCAAAGACTTTTCAAGAAATAAAATTAAGGGCAATTTGATTACCCTCCTGTATTGCCTTCAGAAACCAAGGTCGGATCGAGTAATATATGTCATTGGCACATTTCAAGGTGATAGATGAGGCTATTAAAGTTGACTTTGAGTGACTTTTCGGAAGTCTTTGTGATCGTTGGATTGAAGGAATTGTAGGGATAAACAATCATATATGGAGGGGGAAGAGACAGAGAGAGAGATAGTGTGTGCGTGTATGTGTGTGGGTGGATGCGCGCGCACGTGTGTGTGTGTGTGTTTGTGTGCTCGCGCGTGTGTGTGTGCGTAGGAAAACGCCAGCAACCGCGGACCACTCCATAGAAAACTACCTCAAACCGCGGACGTACCTGCAATGGGGACCGTCCACGGTTGCGATACCGGTTCCGCCCTATCAAATTTACGACGTAGGGGGCGTTTGAATATTAGATGTCACAGCGTGTAGGGAACATCGACTGGATCAGTCCGATGTGTATCGCGAAATGTCACAGCGCCCCCTTTTGACTGCGCGGGAGAGGCGCTCGCTAACTGGATCATTCCATAGGAGGTACGTTCGCGGTTTGATGTAGTTTTCTATGGAGTGGTCCGCGGTTGCTGGTGATTACCTACGCACACACACACAAGTACTAAACTTGGTCCACGGTTGACGCCATTTCCCTGTAGTGGTGTGTTAGAGAGAGAGACATACAGACACAGAGAGACAGACAGACGCAGAGAAAGTGAGCGAGAAAAGAAAAAGAAATAAAGAGGGAGAGGGAGAGAAGTAACAAGAAATGAAGAAGAGGGGACAGGCATCGCAACGTAAACACCAATTAAACAGTCATAGAATGCTGGTAAAGATTAAGAAAACAATTTCTTATTTTTATATGTTCATCGATATGTCTGTATGAAATGTTTTTTAAAAATCTCACTTCTTTCCTCATCACTCAAACATTATTTTGACCGAGTTTGACCGTCCCTCCTCTTGAACGTTTAATAATAATTATTGTTATTAATTATTAATATTATTTTTATTATCATCATATATTTATTGCAGAAATCTTGATGGCGCCCCCGTCCGTCATCTGATGAAGGGCGCTTTCTCAGGACTCAACAATGCCCATACACTGTAAGTTTGTTCGTTTGTTTGTTATCATTATTGTTATTATTACATGTATTATTATAATTATTAGAATCTGAACTTGGTATATTCCAGATTATTAAAAAAACAAACTCGTATTACACCAAGCAGTGCTACCCTTTAATGTATTCACCAATATCTTTGACTCAGATTTTGACTCAGGTAGTTAGTGTTCAGGTTTTAGTGACCACTTACCCATTTTTCTAGTCTCTAAAAGCTCTAATAAAATACTTATCAACGTAGCTCAATTCGCTTTACTCGTAAATACTCAGATGATAATATAAGAAATTTTCAATATGATCTTTATCATGAAGAGTGGACTAATCTTCATAATATGGAAATGCTAATGACGCATATTCCTTTGTTATTAACCGTTTTACTAAATTGTTTGACTAAAATTGTCCTTTGTCAAAAACTAAACATAATAAAAAGAGACATGAAAAAACCTTTGATAACAAAGTATTAATTGAGATGTATAAAGAAGAAAAAACGTTATTATAAACACTTTCTCCAAAACAATACAGTGGATAATAATAGAAAATACAACAAATATAGAAATAAATTGAATAATCTGTTAAATCAAGCGAAAAATAATATTCTTTTAACAGATTAAAGGCATATAAAAATAATACTGAACTGACTTGGTCAGTTATAAACTCATTACTAAATAAGCATAAATTTTGTTACCTGAGTACTTTTTTAATGGAACTTAAAAGGATTATGATCCACAACATATAGCAACTGAATTCAATCAATATTTTATAAGCTGTTGCAGACGGATAACCACATGAATGATCAGTTTATCCTGACGATACATCTTCTTAGGAGCATCTAACTGGTTTTATCCGGGCGGAGAAGCTCCCCAATTTCGAGCAGGCTCTATACAGCCTGCTCGAATTCTCCAAGAGCCCGCCCGGTAATCGATGGGTCATTAGTCGGCCACCGCAGAGAAGCTCCCCAAATTCGCTCAGTTTCAACCTAAAATCGACCGGCGACCGACGGGATATCGACAGGGCACCGCCCAGGCATCGCTGGGGCTCTACAGCCTGCTCGACTTCTTCTCCAAATTTCGTAGGGCGATGCCTAAATTCCAGCGGCGACCGAGCAGGCTAGAAATCGGTCGGTCGCCACACTGAGTTGTGACCATAGCTTTACAAAATAATATCAATACTTAAATAGCCAAAGTAACAAAATGGTTCAAATCAAATAGATTGTTGATAAATCCTAGAAAACAAATTGTTTTGAATTGAATTGAAGAAAGTATTTGGCGTCACCTGTGCCTTGGAGGTGAAAAGCGAACTGAATCACTGTAACCCTCGGGTCTCACCCACCGGCATAAGTGATTTGGGGTGTCCAGGTGGACTGGGGTTTCCCTCTACTCTTATCATCCTATTTGTTTGGATTTCAATCAATACAATTTGAATTGAATTGAATATAATACAACTATTGCAGCCAATATTAAACTCTGTAGAACTTTGCAGGAATTATGAATATGTCATGTATGTCCTATCTGTAAAATTGAAACGTTAGCAGTGTCATAATATTCAAAGTATGCAAGGAAACCCGTTTCCTTGCTAGACTTCACTGTCAGACACTATTGAGTGACTGACTGGCTTTTTTCTTCTTTGGTAATAACATACATAAAATGAGCTGTTAAGGGTACTTGAGTATTGAATCATAATAGATCAGTTCTGATCGGTTCATTATGTCCATTTCAGCCACCCCCCACCGTAATTTGTCCATTGAAGATAAGCAAACATTTTGTAGAGGTAAGCAAAAACATGAATATTCATGATCGCCATGGACTATTCGATTATTTACAGAGGGGTGCAATCGTGCACCACATCAAACTCCTCTCCTTTAAGTCAAGTATTTCATTGTATTATGTAGTTTGGTAGGTTTATTTTAATAACTGTTTAATTATCAGATATCAATGATAGTTTAAAGATATGGAAAATGTTCTTGTATTTTATATTTAGCAAAGTAATCTCACATACAAATTCACTACCAAGTGTCGTCTAATCCGCCGATTGTCGTCTGCTATATACGTCCAGCGAGCGAAATGAGACAACCGGAGCAATATGTGATGGGGCTTTTCTGTGTAAAAAAAATAATTATCATTTTGTATTGTTTGTATTATTATTATTATTTTTATTATTATTATTATTATTATTATTATTACTACTATTATTATTATTGTAATTATTATTATCATGTTATTATACTATCATATCATGCTGTTTACTTTTAATTGAAAAGGACTATGTATAGCTAGTCGCTAAATTATACTGAACCTGATTTGGTTTGTCTTTATAGGGATCTAAGCTCCACTCAGCTCAGCCACCTTCCAGCAGGCGTCTTTATCGGACTTTGTCGGTTATGGGAACTGTGAGTTTGCTTTAATACAACTTTTACCTCTTCAGCTATATTCAACAGTGGCCTTCCGGCCAATTCGGGCACTAGATCCAGTGGGAAGGCGCCCTTGTTCGGTGAATAACGTCCGAAATAAGAAGGATATCAATTTGGCCTCAGGAAGGGTGCGGGATTATATCAATTTTCTTGTCCCATCCCTCATCCTACCCAAGGGCGTCAATCCGGGGGACAAGGGGACACCCCCCTCCCCCCGTTTATTCACAGGTATGGCTGATCCGCCCCTGTGTAATTGTGTCTCCCCCCTCTCCCCATGCTCAAGCTCGGATTTACGCCCTTGATCCTACCCTTTACCTTTTCTCCCCCTTATCTTCTCTTTGCCCCCTTCACAATTAATGTCCATTAACATCGTGTAACATAAATATACATATATATAGATATTGGTGTAAAACTGCTGATTCTCAGTAATTAGATAGAAATACCGAGCTTTGAGTGATAGTATATAATGACACGACAATCAGCAATTCAAGGCCTCATTCATAATTCTGAATTTGACTGTAAAGCGTTCCCTTTACTTTGCTATAAGTGGATCTTTTAATTTTATGTTTTCTTATATTACAGGGCGCTTGATCACAATAGCCTGACTGTTCTTGAAAATGGAACATTCGAAGGTCTTCGTAATTTAGGCGGATTGTAAGTCTACAGAATATTATACTCATTTTGTCACGTTTGTTAATAAAAGCCTGCCCTGGAACGACAGTGAGCGAAAGTGTCACGAGATATTCAGACAAAAAAGTGATTGTATTTCAGAAAAATAATGAATCGTTCCAGGTAATCATAACGATTCGCACATTGAGAATAATAAATTTATGCTGCTGAATAATTTCATCAGTATATTATGGTTAAAGCCCCACTGTACTACTTGTAGCTACTTGCTCCCTCTATATAGAAAACAATGCCTGAGCGATGCCTGTTGGTCCCCATGATCCTCTTTTTCTTAGTTAATTGAGAGCTGAGTTGATAAGATAACCACCTGTCAGTCACTAGCAAGGTGGTCTAATCCCTCCTGGCAAAACTAGTGCAGACGGGCTTTAAGATAATATTGAAAAAAATTCCATGACACATCGAAATTTAATTACCTGTGTGACATTTGTTATGACCAAGCCATGACACCTTTATCAGACATGCACTGACAGACTGACGCGACGTGGCGATCGACACAACGGCACAAAAATAACTATCATCCAGCTTCAGTCTGCCAGAACACGTTTGAGAAAGATGTCTGGACTTAGACACCGAAATCGTGACACTGGTAATAAATGTTGATGTGTCTCAGAACTCTCTTCGAGAAGAAAAAAACTACTTTACAATAAATGAAAAGGTAATTTGTATACTGTCTATTTTTACCATCATGTAGAAATTTGGCGTTCAATCAGATTACTCGATTGTACGAAGGTTGCTTTAGAGGTCTTCAGAGCCTTTTCATCATGTAAGTAGGCCGATACTTTAGAGACAGGTATATATCATTCATGTAAAAAAAAAATAACAGATAACCATATTAAGAACTGGGGGGTGTTTCACAAAGATCCTAAGTAGAACTTAACATAAGTTAGACTTCAAAATTATGGACAGCCATTGAAGCCTTAAAATAAGGCCGGGGGGGGGGGCCATTATGGCCCCCCCCCTCCACAATTTTTTCGATTGCTCGGGAACGCATATGGATGGCGCCCCGCCGCTCGCTGACTTTTTTCTTTCGAGTCTTGCGCAACTTTTAAAATAATTTTTTTGAAAATCGGACCTACGGTTACAAGGTCACGTGACCTTTTGTCTTCGCATGTCAGCCTGAAAATCGCTCATTTTCGTGATTTGTGTACAAAACGTATGGCAAAGTCATTTTTCCTAAAAACAGATCAAACATGGGTTATTGGGTCTTGTTTAAAGTTTAGGGGTTGTTTTGGGAGTCAAAATAGTTGAATTGTAGTAAAAGATAAAATAAAACAACAAAAACAATGAAATACATAAGTTAAAAAAACAATGAAATACATAAGAAATTATCAAAACAAGGGATAACATAAGAAATAAGCTGGCTCTTCCAAATTTGTTGTCGTATTATTATTCAGAATGGTCTAATGAATATATCTAGTGAAAAAGAATGCTTAAATATGAATAATATATGATTTATTGGTAAAAATGTGATTTTTATGACTTTATTTGCATAAATTACCATAAATATGCAAATGAGTGAATTTTTCAAAAAATTGAAATTGCCATATTATTCTTTACACTTCACTTGACATGCGTGCAAATTTTCGCGGCGATCGGCCGCTTCGCGGCCGAGATCTTGAGGGGGGGCCATAATGGCCCCCCCCGGCCCTACTAAGACTTCAAATAGCCCGGCCTTATTAGGGTTAAAATGAAATACATTCAAAAGCAGAAATTCAAGTATTTTAGACTTTTTTTATCACTTTTACATCAAGAACATGAAATCTCCTTGATGATAGAAAATATGAATGATTTGAATCAACATTTTATGCCTTTCAAAATAACTTTTACAAAATATTTTCAAAGTCGCTAACAGCTTTTCATAATTTTTAAGTCCAACTTAGAGTTAAGTTCTACTTAGGATCTTTGTGAAACACCTTCCTGGAAACAATAAAAGGCGTAGTCAACACAGGCACTTGTAGGCTTTCAGGATTCTGTACCTTCTTAATTTCATTGATATTGTATTTATGCACGGTAAAATATATTGCACCCTCTGGCTTGTTTTCAGTCTTCACTATGCCGTGAACGAGATTTAGAAGAAGAATAAAGTAATTTGTACATCACACAAAATAGAACGCCCTTCAATGCACTTAATGAAATTAACATAATTACATAATCCAGTATGTTTTCGCAGAATGCTTGCGAAGTATGATTCATAAGTTGAATATAAATTATATCATCGCTCTGTTCTTTGTACGAATAAGATTCATAATCCATTACTTCAATTATTTGCCGATTAACCTGCAGTTGACAGTGATCAATACTTATCCAATCCACAGTAACTTTATTTTTTATTTTCCCTGTTATTGTTTGTGTGTATGTTGTATTTGTTTTGTTATCATTATTTCTTTTGCTTCATGGAATGTATGATGCTGTTTGTATCATCCTAATCGTCTATATGATATGTACAACTTTATTAAAAAAACGGGTATTACTATTAATGTGCTACATTTGTATATATTAACTGTTCTCAAATGTATTACCATGATTACATTATTATTTCTCTTTCAGAAATTTTGAATTCAATGATTTGAAAACTATCCCATCCGGTGCATTTTTTGATGTGGGGCAGACTTTGGAACGTTTGTAAGCTTGATCATTAATATTTTATTTGACATGTATGATTATATTAATGTTAACCTACTACTACGTTGTTGCCATATATTTGTTCTTATCTTTTTTTTTCCATGAAATGATTGTGACAATATGGTTTATTCGTGATGGATAAAGTTTATATGTTCTCAGAACTTTATTGTTCAATCGTTATGACTCTTCAGATTGATCAATAAAGTTCTGAGAAAATGTAAACTTCTTATGTCATGAATGATAAGAGGAAGAGGAAAGAATTGATTTACCAACTATTTCCAATTAATTATGAGCTTGTTAAGAAAGAGTACGATCTTGATTATCCAAGATGGCACCATAGGTATTACTCCTGCTATCCCTGAGGGCCTTTCAATTATCAGTACCTCAGCATTAATTCCAACTTCACCGGCAAGGGTCGGGTGGGATAAATATTGAGAAGACACCTTGTCCAAGACTATAATCGAACCCAGGGCCTCTTGTCAAGATACTGTACCACTGTACCACATGCATGCAGTGATTCTAATTCTGAATATAGTGGTGTTGGTTTGCACATAATTTATCAAGGCGCGTTGCTTGATGCTTTTGAAATATAACTGAATATGCAACCACTTAATGAAAGTTAAATTGATTTTCGAAAAAAGAAACCTCTGCCTTTGTCTCTGAAATCTCTGTTCGACAGTTCTATAGGTAAAGTTGGAGCCTCTTGATACTAATACCATTTAATTATGCTGAAGGCCTGTTTCCATAGTAGTTAATTTGTTAAATCAATGATTTTTCCCCTTCTTTTGGGGTTGATCAATCAGCAATTTATCTTTAAATTTCTTCAAACTTTGTCTTAGATCAGTAAATAATTGATTTCATTTGCATCTTTTATCTCATTTTATATAGGGTTATCACCCATAATCATTTGACGTCTATTAATGCATCTATTTTCTACGGGCTCAATAAGCTTGACTTCGCGTAAGTAAAGAGTGGCGGTCCAGATATTTAGGAGCTTTGCTCCCTCTTTATCTCTCTCTCTCTCTCTCTCTCTCTCTCTCGCTCTTTCCCACTAAAACGGTCTGCGAAATCACTCTAGCAGTCTGGCGGTCAGTCTGTCCTAATCCTTCACTGTTCAGCGATCCGCACTGATTTTTATTTTCAAATCATTGTGGTTAATAATAATTTCTATTGAAAAATATTATTTCTCCGCATTAAATTTCTTACAATTAACAAGTTTCTAACTTCAGTCGCTGAACTGGATTTAATGCATAAAATTGGAGCTAATCCATCGTCAAACTGTGACTGTGGAAAGATCCAAACTATGGATCACGTCATCGATGCTTGTCTGTTATCTACAAATCCCTTCACGGTGCTTCTGGACTTCGAGAGCTCGATGATGGGACAATCAGTTGGCTAAATAAGAATGTACTCCTTGATATTCTTCGTTTACCTCTAAACTTTTGAAGAACTAAATTATGGAGCAATTGTCACAGAGGCAAATGTCGGATCACCAACAATTTTTTTTTTACCACTTGTACCTTCCCCCCCCCCCCCAGGTCGTTCCAAGGAAATCCCATCACTACCATTGAACCTGGTGCTCTGAATGGTTTGCCTACGTTGAGGGATGTGTGAGTATTTGGGGTCATCTAAATGAAAACAAGGTGTTTTTTTTGCAAAATGGGGACACCATCTGATAAAAATAATAATAATAATTAAATTGCTAGCCGGAGAGGATGATGTGACATGTTACACCTTATTAAAGATGTCGGCAAGTCCACCTAAATGATTGTCGATAGGTTACGTTAGAGCACATGCTGGAAAATTTATGAGAAATTCGGAAAACATATCGTAAGCTTATATACACTGTCACAGATTATATTTTGAAATAGGAAAGCATTTTTGTTGTCTATATCCTCGATGACCAAATGTGCACTGGGGTATCCATCGTCTTCATTTGAAAGCCATGAAAATATCAACAACGCTATAGAAACAAATCTTAGGCATGTGAGCTGCCTCCACTTAGTTATGTGTAACGTGATGACAGCGTTTAAATGCAGGTTGTCGTTTTATTTGAAAGGACGGGAATTCTTTTGAAGAAGCGAAATAGTATCTGAATGTTAATTAAATCATCATTTAAACAAGCTGCAAACTTGTGACGAATGGTTCCCTTCAATATAAGCCCTCGGAAATAACTCTTTATCATATTTTTCTTGCTCTATTTTCAGGCGACTTCTTTCTTCTGACAGAATTCGCCTTCAGCCAAATACATTTGTTGGCCCTTCTAAGATTGAGTTATTGTAAGTATAGACTTACAGCTATCAGAATCCCGAGTTCATTTTACATGTTTTGAAGTTAGCACCGACTTGTTCTTGTTCGATTCTTTCAGTGTTATCCTGTTCCGATCCGCGTGACTTCAATGAAGTATGATGCCCTCGCAGTGGCGTACGCAGGAATTTTTCTGGGAGGGTATTTCAAAATTGAAAATCGAGCCGACCGATATGTCGCTCAGTGTGGGAGAGGGAAGAGGGATATCCCCAAGAATCGTATTTCCTCCCACCAGCATCCAAGTTAGATTGATAGTAATATGTTTTTGTGTGGATGCACTAATATAGGGTATTTTTTTCAGTTAAATCATGAAAAATGTGAATTTTGATAACAAATCAATAATTATGAATACACAATATTCAGAAAATAGTATCAATTCTTCAAAGTTCATAAAAGATCTTGTGAAATGTCATGCAAGCAATATGATAAAAATCATATAACCTGGCAAAGGCATGGGGAAATAAAGTTTTGGGGGATTAAAAAGGGAAATTAATGGGATTAAACTATATAAAGCAATTGATATATAGTGAGGACATTACGTCACAAACTGATAACCAAATTGGCAATTTGTGTAGTGATTTCACTTGTTCCATAGTTTTATATATATTTTTTAAAAAGTTCATAACTTTCTTATTAGTTATCCAATTTTGCTCAAACATCTTTTGACTGGTTTGTCTGATTTGTCTGCTTCTATTGAAAGTAAGTTATTTTTGGAGTGGACTTGTACTTTAATACCACGTCATTGACTGGGTGAAAATTCAATTATCCATCTGCCAGTAATTAACAGATAATGATGATAATAATAATAATAATAATAATAATAATAATAATAATAATAATAATAATAATAATAATAATATTATTAATAATAATTATAATAATGATAATGATAATAATAATAATGATAGCAATAATGATTTTTTCAAAATAAGATAATAAAAATATAAATAAGGATAATAATAATACTGCTATAATAATGCTAATAATAATACTGCTATAATAATGCTAATAATGGTAATGGTAATAATGATAATAATAATAATGATAATAGCAATGATAGTAATAATGAGAAAAAGTATCAAAAAACGTTTCTAAGCGCTTTCTTTTATAATTGTTATTACCCCTGTCATTGTATTCAATTGCTAATCCGCAACATGATAGAGCACTCGTTCCGCTCCCTGGGGACTATTCCGGACAGGCATCATTTTACAAGCGCACACATGCCAATCCAACCACATTAACTTTCGCATCCTATCGGGTACCCATTTAACAACTGGGTTGACGGTGGCAAATGTAGATTAATCTCTTGCCAAAGGACATTTATTAAGTACCGCGGAGGGACTCGAGCCGTGAACCATGCAATCCACAAGACGGCGACTTATCCACTAGACCTAGACACCTCTTCACATGCAAACAGTTAGGACAGGATGAATGGTGCAGTCATTGCAATTACTGCCTTCACTGCTCTAATTGGTGAGGGTAATATCACGAGAGAAATGACGCCTCGTGTCCGACGGGTGTACAAGACAGTGTCCATCCTTATGATAGCATGATCAAAGCAAAATTGCATTCTTTTATCATGTTGTTTACAAATAAGCGGGCATTTACATAATTATGGAAGAATAATATTAAATATGATTTTAAATAACTTGTAGTAAAATGGAGTGATAAGCCTTTTGTCGTCTTGCACACATCAGAGTAAAAGGCAATATTGATCAGAAAGCCAAATATAAGTCCATACTAATTTTGAATTTACAGTGACTAAAATTGTCGATGCGAGACTTTATAATTCACTTATTACAGTCTGCTGTTACAGCACTTTTCGTAAAATGTGCAGTGAGACTATTGGTCATATTTGGCAACTATTTTAGTGAAAATTAAAGCTTCAGTGTAATGGTCATCTCGTCTGTCTTTTACAGAGTTGTTCGAGACGAACGAGTGTGTTGCATCGTTCCAGAAAGCTTCGGGTGTATAACACGAGAACTGCCACATCCGCTCTTCACGTGTCGAAGGACATTCCTCCAAAATATGACTATCAAAGTGTTCATCTGGATCCTTAGCATCAGTGCCTTGCTTGGTAATGGGTTTGTCATCTTCACAAGATTGCGGGATAAACCGACAACAGCCACTGGTACTGTTCAATCCACCTTGATCAGCAATCTGGCAGTGTCGGATTTCTTGATGGGTATATACATGTTGATCATTGCTGTCATGGATCTGTACATTGGTGAAGCGTACTTCTGGGATGGCATCGGGAACGAGTGGCGAACCAGCAATGCTTGTCAAATCGCTGGGTTTGTCTCGTTCCTCAGCACCGAGGCATCGGTTTTCTTGTTGACCTTGATCAGCGTTGATCGCTTCATCGTCATCCAGTTCCCGTTTAGTCAGAATCGTCTGGGTGTCAAGTCCTCCCGTGTATTTGCGGTGATTGCGTGGCTTCTGGCATTTATTCTCAGTGTTGGCTCTCTCCTCTTAAACCAGCTGGAATCTGACGCACACGGCCTGAGTGATGTCTGCGTGGGACTTCCGCTCATCCGGAAGTTCTCCTCGGTATACTCGGAAGTGGACAGCTACACCTTGACTCGCTACGGTGTCACCACCTTCAACTTTCTTGCCTCTGGAACGTCCCCCACCTGGCAGTTCTCCATTGCCATCTACCTTGGAGTGAACCTCGTCAGTTTCCTGGTCATCATCTGCTGCTACGTCGCCATTTTCTTCAGTGTTCGCTTCAGCAGGAAGGCGGCAGGAAAGAGTGCGAAGTCGGCCACTGAGATCAAGATGGCGCTCAAGATGTTTTTCATCGTCGGGACCGACTTCTTTTGCTGGATGCCTATCATTATCATGGGGATCTTCATCCAAGCTGGTGTCATCACTCTCTCATCCAATATCTACGCTTGGTTGGTGGTCTTTGTTCTGCCCATCAATTCCTCTATCAATCCTTTCCTCTATACCCTCATCGATAAAGTAACCAAATAAGCACTGAAGTCTTATTTACAGTACATGAGTGAGAGTGTTTTATCGATGTATTGTTTTCACATTTTACCATCTCTTTTTTCTTATAATTTAATGAACTAGTTCGTACATGTAGATAGAATCTGCGCACCTGCAAATAAAGCTACTGGATTCGTGGTCATGAAAGTTATGTAATCATCGATGTACCGACAGCACGTATTCTTTTCAAGAGGGCAAACAAAATGTATTCAGAAGCACCTTTGTCACTTTGGCAGTGATTATTCTAAAATGCACAACTAAAGTGGATCTTCTCCGTGTTTAAAATACTTGTGGATGTTCGAGGTCATTATTTTGAACGTGTGCTAAGTCTGGAAACTATTAATGGTTATATTGGTGGTACATGTATTAATGTAAGTATAATTATGTTGATCAAAGTATTGCCTGTAGCACATACAATTTTTTACGGAGCTCTGACTTGCCCCCTGCCCCTTCGAATAGAGGAAAGAAAAGAGAGTAAAGCGGGTTGTATTAGTGGTTTTAGAGGGGGCTTAGGGGCTCAACCCCCCGTGAAAAATATTAAACCCCCATAATAACCCCCCCCCCCTAAAATCAAAAACAAATATTATTGTTTATAAATTTAAGCGAGGCACGATTCGAATTCAAATTCAAATTAAAAAAAAAAAATCTTTATTGATTATGATCCAAAAAATAAGATCATTCTTAATTTGATTTTAATAACAATGGATACCAATATTCAAAATTATAGTGAAAGATAGATCATTATTGAGTGCAAAAGTCAAAATTACAAAAAACCAGAAATGGCTAAAATGAACATATAGCTCCGTTTAGTCTCATTTGAGAACGCCCCCTATCGGCAGATTCCAGCAGCCTAACATGTACGTTAGCCTATGGACTTTTACACAAATAATCGTTAAAAATTCATTTTTTGTTGAAACAAAAAGCTCATCCACCCCGACGTACGTTATCTCTAGCTCTTTCATTGGAACCATCATGTCCCATTGACTTTTGAAATTTCACCCACCGTAACTTGATCAAAATAGGTAGCAAGCTCGCCATTGCCTATATAACACATGTACAGCAAGTCAAACTTTGGACTCAATTTATCACGCGATTGTAAGGTTATAAGTCAAGCACACGAAGGATAAGAAGCATGAATTATCATAGATCAGTTCTGATTTGTTCATTATGTCCATTTCATCCACCCCCACCGTAATTGTTCCATTCAGAATAGGCAAGCATTCCGCTGAGGTAAGCAAAAACATGAATATTCATGAACACCATGGACTATTCGATTATTAACAGAGGGGTGCAATTGTGCACCACATCAAACTCCCCTACTTTCAGTCAAGTATTTCTTTGTATTATGTAGTTTGGTAGGTTTATTTTACTAACTGTTTAATTATCAGATATCAATGATAGTTTAAAGATATGGAAAAGATTCTTGTATTTTATATTTATGTGAAGTATATATTTTATATCAAGTGTCGTCTGATCCGCCGATTGCCGTCTGCTTTATACGCGAACTAGCCTACGTTTGTGCTGGCGAAAATGAGAGAACCGGAGCAATATGTGTACGACTGCATGTCCCTTCTGGAATATAATACAGAGATAAAAATAAATTAAATTACTCGTAATATTTTTTACAGCCTTTTTTTTCAAGAAGAAAAGGGGAACAATTCAATTTGATAGTATATCAATATAAAGACCAATAGAAATATGTATATTTGTAAATGTGTGTGTGTTCAAATTCAGATTCGGATTCTTGCATAGTACACTCGTGTAGCGTCACTACGATATTCTGTTGATGAACAATATTTATCAAGGATATAGTAATTATAGTCAATTTGTAGAACATGAATGCAATCCCATCCGACCCGACCCCCCTCCCAAAGAACATTCTTCCAGAATTGCGCAGGGGAGATTGGGAATGGAAACATGCATGGTATGAAGATAATCCCGACGACCCTCTTCGATTCTCTCTCTAATCAGGAGCCTTGTTAATTCACATTTCATCCACTGAGCCCCCCCCCCATGAACCCATATAGACATATTGTATTCAAATGAGTAAAGTGATGTTCATCATTGATATTGATCCCCTTTCCTAACACCTTACTGTTCAAATTTGAGTGTCTTCATATTTATTTATAATATATAGGAAAGAGGAAGAAAGTGCATACGACTAATTCGTATTATTGCCAGGAAATCTGTTGCTTCGATTAAAATCTTTAAAATAAACAAGCATCTCTGATGCTCTCTTTCTCTCTCTCTCTCCCTCTCTCCCTCTCTCTTTCTCTCTCTCTCGACAACTATCCATCTCCATCAGATCACGAGCTATAAAATAAAGTGTTCTCATTAGTCGTCAGATTCCCACAAACCTCTTAATCTATTCCTTTTATTTTGTTGTTGCTTTCAACTCAATGTTGGACAAGAGTTTTCCTCGGACGGAGAGAGAAAAGATTAGGATTTGTGATGGAAGATGTGTCTATGGTTGGAAGAGAATGGAGAGAGAGAGAGAGAGAGAAGGGAGAGAAATACGTTAGGAGGGAGAGGGAGGGAGGGAGGGGAAGGAGAGAGAAACAAATGTCGCAAACAACTTGTGTGTGTGAGATCGAAAGAGAGAGAGAGAGAGAGAGAGAGAGAGCGAGAGAACGAAAGAAACAGAGAGTGTGTGAGAGAGAGAGAGAGAGAGAGAGTGGAGAGAGAGAAAAAGAGAAAGAGGGGGACGCAGGAGAAAAATAGATGTTGGAATAAGATGGTGTGATAGGTGGGATGATGAGCACAATTTGAGGCGCATTGTTAGTGCACGAAAAACTGTAGGGTAATAGAAAATAATTTGGTTAATAACCATTTATGGTGACACTGCTATTTGAGGATGAGAATTATTTGATGAGTATGGGAATTACTAACTAAAAAATGTAACAATTAAGTTATCATGAAGAGGGACACTGAAAGCGATGATAGAATGCGAATGATAGACTCTAACGAGTGGGGAAAAAGAAAGGATGAAAACATGTTTATGGAGGAGAATAACAGAGGTATGCAAATTGTGAATACCATTCAGGCTGTATCATCAGGGAAGGCGTATATTCCTATTTGGTCTATATACGTATAGGAGGGTCATCTTAATGGCGACGCATTTTTGTTTTCTTAAGGTACCGTATACTAATATGGTTGTAAGAAGGGGCGAGAGCGGTTGTACTCAGGCGCGGATCCACGGGGAGGGGGAGGGGGGAGGGGGGGGGGGATGCGACAGACACAACCCCCCTTCCCCTTGCAACAGAAACAGTTTACAAAAAAGATGGGCCCCCATCCTTTGCAAAAAGAGTTTTAAGAAGATGGGACCCCACCCCTAGTAGTGAGCATATTTTTTAGGCCCTCGAAAAATTAAAAATTTGCACTCGGGGGGGGGGGGGGGGCATCGCCCAAAAAAGTTAAAAATCACGTGTTTTTACACTTTTTTTTCTCGATCCGCCACTGCCTCCCTTCCCCCCCCCCCGCCTGAGCGGGAAAAAACGGTAGGCGCAATTTTCAAATTTCAACCCCCCCCCCGCTCCCGCCCCCGCCCCCCATTGGAAAATCCTGTATCCGTCACTGGTTGTACCACTCCAGCTTACAGCTGATACACTGCAATTGTTTACTGAATCAACAGTCCTATCACAGAATGAAAGAGACATTTCAGAATTCTCGATCATTATTAGGCCATTAAAAATAATAAACATGTTAAGCGTGCCAGCCGCTTCCTTTTAAGGGGCCGCCTCCTTAAAAAAAAAAATTAAAGAATTGTATGTTCGTTTTTTGTTTTTTTTTCTTTTTTTGGAAAAGCACTGCTAAAATGATCTATTTCGGATTAAAAAAAAAAGGAAAAAAGCTGGCAGCCATTTTGAAAAATATGCCGACTGTCTGGGAAAATGTACCGAGCGGCCATTTTGAAGGAAAAAAAAGGCCTCCTCCTCCTTCCTATTTTTCAAAGAGGCAGGACGCTTAACATGTTTGTTTTTTAATTTGACCTTTCGTTCAGACTCAGACTGCACTATTCGAAACATGGAAATTAAAGAGCGCAATCTCAACAGATGAAATTATAGTCAATGAAATCAGTTTACGGTTATGGGCGCCATTTTAATTTACGGGTAAACAAACCATTGACCTCTAGAAGTCAGTGGTTTACGCGTAAAGTAAGATAGCGCCTATGCAAATATGATGTGAGCGCATAGCGCAGGCAGTGTCATCAAAGTTTTCAGGTGCGCATGTATGGTTGCGTCATTGCATGGGCGCTATCTTAATTTACGCGCAAGCCACTGACCTCTCGAGTTCATTGGTTTGTTTACCCGTATATTAAAATGGCGCCCATATCTGCGCATGCGCACTGTTGTTACCGTAAACTGGTGTATTATTACAAAAATACAGTTTTATTTCATGAGTGATCTGATTTTTTGGGGGTGTAATTTACAAGACTGTAAATAACAAACTTTATCAATCTTCAGTCGTTTAGACTCAACACAAACATTAGTCTTAGACCAAAAAAGAAAGAAGAGAAATACCTCGAGTTAATTGATATTTCTTCATAATTTCCAATAGGGGGCCATCTTCATGCTTCACTCCCTTGGATATAGAGCGACACAATCGGGATACAATCATTTATTTACTCGTTGGCTTTAGTTCACAAACCTATGTCACAATTTACTATATAAATTTCAGTTCTTCAGTTAGTCACTAACGGTTGAGGCTTTCTACTCAAATAACTTCTTTTGCATTGATGTGTGGGAGCCATATACAGTAAAGTCACTTTGCCAATGATATAATTGTTGATTATGGAAGTTACCATTGCCACACAGACTGAATCTTTGTATTCGGGGTGATATAACCTATTTTTTAAAGCACATTAGCACTTTTTTGTTTTATTATGAACGATTGTTACTTTCAAACACCAGTTCTCTTTCATCAGTGTTTATTGAATTAAAGCTGATATATACTCAACAATTTTTTTTTTCTCATGCAAAACATTATACAAAATAGTTACATAACTACAAAAGATTTACAATGAAACGACAAATATAATAGTAATAGCACGAGGCTTCAATAAATTCCAATCATTATTATGCCTAAAGCTCCAACTATGGCAGTATGAAACCACTTCTCGACGGTGTCAAGATGGGGGTTCGATGCCACTTCTACGTATCCATCAAACTGAAGCACCTCGTTGTATCTAGAATCATTAGCGAACCACGTACAAGAGGCCTCTTTTCATGCTATTTGATAGATTTTTAAATTTTTGCCTTGTTTGAAGGCCTTGTAGTCCAGTTCAGAGCTATTCGCACCTGCTTGAAAAGGGTGTCATGAGGCAGAGCATGAATTTTAGCTATCAAGAAATAAGTTCGTGAAATCAATAATTGTTTTTTTAGTTTAAGATTATTGTTTTAATAGATAAGATCAAGAAACCAATTCCAGATATCAATAATTAAATTCTTGATGTTATACAAATAAGTCATGTTTGCAAGTGCCGTAGTGGATATCCACTGCACGCAAGTTAGGTCACAACGAGCCGGATAATGAACTCGACAACTCTGGTTAACTATCCGGCTTATTCTGATGTAACTAAATGTACGAAGTTCAAAACAAGAGTTATTGGTTTTATAGCACGGTCGATAAAAATATTATAAAGGCAAGAAGACAGTATACAACAATTTCTGCATCCTAACTCATAGCCTGCCATAAAGCTGCATGCACGCTACCGTTTATAGTGCTTTGTACATGCGAGCAAACCATTGCTTCACTGCCTTGTGCATGCTTGCACGCATTCGTAATAACAGTTATTGTTCATGCTCTTTGGACAGTGATGTGTGTTTCGCATGCGCTATTCATAGAACCATCGTGGTAAATAGATTATCTCAAAATAAAGCTGGCAAGGGGGGTTTGGGGCTTGAAACAATGGGGATTAGCCCTGTGGCATGATAAGAGCTCATTATGTGCAGGACCTTTGCTGCGCGCAGTTGTCATTGATTTACACGTTTAAAAAAATGCGTCGGTTTACCGCGTCATTTCTCAACAAGACTTAAAGCCACACTGCACTACTTATAGCTATACTTGCTCCCTCTTTATAACAAACCATGCATAATCGGTGACCATTGGTCCCCCATGATCATTTTTTCTTATATTAATTGAGAGCTGATATGATGAGATCGTCCAACCGTCCAGCGACCTTACAGGGTAGTCTAATCCCTCCTGTTCACTAATATTGATGGGCTGTAATAGAGATGGATGTGAGCTTTTGAAAAAAGTAATTTGACTCACATAGCGACGTTCTCAAACTATTGTTAGGTTTCGTATTCTTTTTGAATTTGAATTTGAATTATTAACAACAACATAACACAATGTTACAAAATGTATTCAAGTAAATATTTAAGTAAAAATAACATGTCGTATACATATCCATGTACATGGGTTTCAAAGAAAAAGAAAATATCCATAGTTGAACCATACAAATTAAGTTAATCATATATCATGTCATATCAAAACCTGTGAATTAGCTATAACTTAATAATACGTAGAGATTTGTGGCTGGAATTGAAATTCACAGAGTTCCAATAACGTATAAGTGATTCAAATAAAGGATATTTCTAAACTTAAAAACTTAAAATGTTGTTAAAGGGAGAACCAAAAGTTAGCACGAGTGCTAGTCGGGATTGGTTCTCCGAGTTTCTAAAACTGTATGCAAAGTCATATTAACATTTATTTTGTCTTAATATCATATTATTTGATCCTTATGATTCATCTCTGCTTAGTAGTTTAATTCTGAGATTTTGACGAAATGATGATCTTGTTTTTTCTTCTCTGATATTTATGGGCAAATTATTCCACAGCTTTGCTCCAATGAAAGAAATTGAAAAAGTCCCACGTGTCTTACTACATTTAGGTAATCGTAGCATTAAACGTTCTCTCCCTCTTGTTCTATACATGTGATTCATTAAAACAAAGTAATCCATTAACGAATGTGGTAGATGTCCTTTCTGCAGATCATATACAAATGTGGATACTGAATGCTCGAACAGATTATGCACATTAATACCTGTAGACGTACAAACAGTGCCTTTGAACTTGTTCTAAATGGGGAAAATGTTATCACACGCATGGCCATTTTCTGTGCCAATAGTATGCAATTTAAATGACTTTTATAGCAACTTCCCCAAACTTCAATACCATAAAGTATGTGCGGCTGGATAAAGGATTTATACAAGAGCATTAGAA
Organism: Strongylocentrotus purpuratus; assembly: GCF_000002235.5. Lineage (NCBI taxonomy): Eukaryota > Metazoa > Echinodermata > Echinoidea > Camarodonta > Strongylocentrotidae > Strongylocentrotus > Strongylocentrotus purpuratus. Next base: position 28,120,366 of record NW_022145600.1, on the reverse strand, counting down.
TGTGCTTAGGCACATAGTTCCTCAACTTACACAGCAGTCCAATCTTCCTCCGTATACACTTATTAACGTTCTGAATTTGCTCTTTCCACATCAAAGTTTCATCAATTTGAATTCCTACGAAAGATGCTACACTGACTCTATCTATCACTTTAGTAGCATTTCAGTAGCATTTTAAGAAATACTTTCACTTCTATTGGCCTAAGAATTATAAGGGTAAGAACTCCTCCTTTCTGCATATCCCAAATGACCATTGCAATTTGTATCACTTTCTTGTTTTTGTTTTTATCATTCCATTCTGTGTATTTGTATTTTTTTTTAATTTATAAAGAGTATTAAATAAACTTTGAATGTGAATTGAATTGAATTAAGGGTTTTGAATAAGAGGCGAAAATGAAATTCCCAAAAATGCAAATATCAAAATCTGTATTAAAGTAAAATGTATGAAAATGTTTGTGAAAATATATATCTTTGGTGTCATGGAATCTATGTAAATATATGCTAACCATATTATCAGGGGAAAAACAATTACTTTGCGTGCAGTTCAAATAAAGTTACAGAACAACACCCTAGGCTCACTATTAAAGGGATCGTTTAACAATGTTAAATCTGAGATACACGGCCCTACGTGTTATCAGTGTCTGTGATATGGTGTAATATTGAAGCCCTGCAAAAATTGCGCTTCAAAATGATCAAGAAGTGCCTCAAAAAAGTAAAAATCTTTGAGTGACCGGTTTTACCATACTCGTTTTCCCCAATAGACTGTAGTGTTATGAAAACCGTCAGGCGAACGGTTTTCAAAATTTGTAATTCCAATCATAAATATCTTGATAATCAGACAGGCGATCGGCTTGTAAAAGTCATGGGGTTCCTGACTGACCTAAAGGTTTATAATTATCATTGCATCATGAGCTAAATCCTGAATTTTGTTTCAGAATCTGAGACAAAGTTACCGGATACCTTTAAAGTAAATGCGCTAAGGATAGTAACAGACTCGACAAAAAACATAAACAAAATCGGTTCTTTCGTGAATCTAGCAAAATGGAAAATTGACACAAAAAAAACTTTGAATAAAAAAAAAATTCCACTAATTTCCTTAAGCTGAGTGAATTATTTTATGAAGGTAACTTTTGGTATTTATGATATTTAATATTCGATATTTATGAAGACGGATGTTTGTCCGTACCGCCTACTACAAGCATGGAATATTAAATAACGCTCTCACGTAAGATGAACAAAATTACATAATATCCAATCAAAGCGAGCCGGTTAGAGCGTTGACGAATAGCGAGACAGCAAGTCAGTCTTATGATTAGAAAAGAAAAGTATAAAAGCTTAGATGATATACGACGTGACACAGAGCTTCTCAGTTCTTCTTTGATCAGCTGTACCGTCTCCTTTTAAAGAGTGCATGCAGCTCCGGAGCAGAAAAGGAAGAGAGTATCGGGGATCTGAGGAGGATGGAGTTGACTTCTTTTCTTCTGTGTGTCTTCATTTTGAACGCATCAGGTAAGAGTAAACAATTTCTCCGATATAAGTAGCTTTCTATTATTCTAACCCTTTGTAAGCCTTTATAAGAGGACTGCGCTCTCGAAAAACTCTACAACATGCAAGTTTGTGTTATAAAACTTGTGTGGACGGTTTATTTTTAAAACTAATCCTTTCTTGCTCTCTCTCTCTTCACATTCTGAGATTTTTCACATGATTCATTATTCTCCAAATAAATGATATAACATAGTGAGGTCTTTATCAAGACAATTACATCGTGCATTTACAATATATTGGGCTCATTGTATTGTTGATTCATGCCAAATAATTGGGGCTACAGCTACTCAGCGAAAGTTATAATTTGTGAAGTAGGCAAGTGAAAGGTTAAAGCGATGTACAGTGGCGTATATACGTGGGGGCGAGGGCGTGCCCGCAATCGAGAGCGGGGGATCAGAGATGAAGGATAAGGAAAAAGAAAGTGAAATAATATAAGGAGCTGGAAAACCCTCTTCAAAGATATTAATATTATGTGAATCAGGAACGTAGGGTTAACATGATATGTCTTAAAATAAATATGTTGCAACAGGTGCATTAGACGATTATCGAAAATACTTTGGGATGATCCGATCTACGTCCTTAATGTAGCGTACAGCAGAGACGAAAGGGAAACGGAGAAGACAAACGGGAAAAGAGACAGAGATAGTATATATCTGTATCCGTTGCACTTTCAAATGCAAACATTTCCCTCCCTAAACGGGTAAGGATTATTTCCCCCTTCTGCCTTTAGTCATTCTGTCCCCTCAAAATGTGACCATCTAATACAGCGTTTTTCAATCGGGACGCCGCGAGAATATTTGTACATAAATCAAAAAATATATTTTGGAATGACGTCCAATTCATGTATGACCTATCAGAAAATGCAAGATGTCCAAATATCCGCTATAGAGATATCTCATTTAGTATTTTAAAGACGAAGTTCCTCTTAAATACACTTTACTATCTCTGAAATCTTGTGTTTAACACAAGATTTCAGAAATAGTAAAGTGTATTTTTTTCTCCCTTGCCTCGCTCACTCGCTTAATTTAGAAACGGGTTAGTTTCAGGTGGCGAAATCCATGAATATCCCCTTTGAAAGATATGATGATACTGGGGCACTTCGCTGTCAGAATATCGTCATGTTTCGGGCAGCACGGCCCCCGAATATAAAGTCATGTATTGTATTTTTTACATCGAAATCAAATTTATACCAAAACTATTGTCGTTTTACCTCAGTCCTCGTTTGCTTCACTTCTCGCAGAATTAATAAATCAGTGTGATTTCTGGCAAAGAGATGTCCAAATAAATATATTTTGTTTTAATTTCATCTTAAAATAAATAATTTGTTTCGATAGCTCACTTCACTCGCTCGCACTATTAAAGATCAGGATAGTATATTTTTGGGCTCCTTATGTCCACCTATAGCTGCGCCACTGAACATGGTAAATGTTAAAAAACAAGACAATAGTTTTCTTTTGTTATTCAAATATTAAATGCGGCTATGAAGAAATACAAGTATTTAAATTATTTTACCAACGATTCTTATCATTAAAGGTGATACAAAGTTTTGGGAAATTTTGAAAATTGGCTTGATAGTGATTTTTTACAATTTTGAAATATTTAGAAGACCCTGTGAAGTATTATAAGCATTAAAAAAAAATAGCCCCTAAAATACTTCTGCTTTCGAGAAAAATTGAATATCAAAATTTACCGGTACTCCGGTAAATTTCGATATTTTCAAATAACACCTACGGCCATACAATGGTAGCTGCGACCATGAAAATCTCAGAATAGTTGTAGTACGTAATGTCCCAATGGGAATAGCCAATTGGTCGATTTTAGACAAGAAACATTGTTTGATACCTAAATTAATATCTTGATCTGGAGAGCGAGCTATACAACGAAAAGAGTTTGTTATCTACAATGTCATCACTTTAGACTCGATTTCAACTGCGTCAACGATCACTGAATAATGTAGAATCGCATATGGTTCCAATATGTTCATTTGAACCCATGACCCCATACCAAAACTTGCAATACCTTTAGTATGCTTGATATACTGGAGTTCTTGACTTATTGTCTAAGAGACCCAGTCCTTGTCCTCTGACGATATATAATTCGTTATCACTTAGGCCAAGTAAAACAAAAATTGTGTGTCTTTTTTTCATTTTTTTTTAAATGATTTTTTTTCCTTAAAAAAAAAAAAATCATTGGGATGTCAAGCATTTAAACAAACAAAGTCTATAAAACACTTTCATAAGGTAAAAAACTAGTTTAAAGTACAATGAATACCAAGACCAGCACAGAAATTTTTTTTGGCTTTGAAATACAGCACCTTTTAAATCTCCATTGTACTACTTATAGCTACTTGCGCCCTCTATATAGCAAACAATGCGTAATCAGCGACCATTGGTCCTGTCCCCCATGATTCTCTTTATCTTATGTTAACAGGGAGCTGATTTGATGAGATAACCACCTTTCCAGTGACCTTGCAAGGTGGTCTAATCCCTCCTGTAAACTAGTACAGATGGGCTTTAAAATGAGTTTAAGAATGCTCAGAACCTGATTTGAATGAACGGCATTTGACATAGAAAAATAAAAATGGCAAGTTTAATAAATACAGAATTGCGTACTGAAACAAACTGAAAAAGACCAACTGGCAACGGGACGCATTTTGATCCTTGCAAATGCATAAAATGGTATGTTTGGCATTAAAGATTACTCCCCCCCTCCCCCCCCCCCCAAAAAACAAAAAAAAATGAAGAAGAAAACAATTTCAATGACTGGTTAATTGTATGTGATGAGGTTTCTTGCTTTTCACGAAAGACAACTATTTTTTACGTCCTTGTTTTACAATTTTAACAGTGAATTCCGTACGTGATGAATTCATGTTTATTAAGATGCTGCTTGTAAGTGTCGGCTTGCATGGTGATGTAGATGTACATTTTTGTCATCACCACCCATGCCATCCTCATCGTCATCAATCTTTATAACAATGATGATACATAATGTTGTAAATGTAGACCACTTAGAAACAAATATATACCGGATGATGTCAATACTCTTTTATGGAATCTGATGAAAATATCCAACATTACGTGAAAATAAATGAGGGATTAGTAGCTGTCGGTAAATTTTAAAATAATTTCATCGTTTATATTTCATGCACTGAAAATAAAGACAAAAATAACCCATTTCAATCTACTTCACCATTAGTTGACGATTTATGTGTTCAACTTTTCCCCTCTCTCCGACCAGGTTCGCTCGGTCTACACACAGACTACGATGGCACCTATATCACAACCCTGGTCTCACCCGACCATCCCGGTATCTATCCTTCTGACACCCAGATAGAGTGGAAAGTTGTGGCCGACCCTGATGAGATGGTAGGCATACTCTTTTATCGTTTCTAATTATGTTGTCAGTATTGAGGTGGTGTGTCTCGACGCTCGGTATTTGTTAAGGCGTATTTTACTTTATTTCCCGAGTTTATACCCCGAGTAATTTGATTTGATTTGATTTGATTTATTAGTTTATGCATCTTTTTTTCTTTTTTTTCATCATTCATTTTCATGAACATAATATGGTTTGATACAATATTTTAAGTGTATATAATTTTATACAGTTAATAAAAGAATTTAAACCAATATATTGAATGCATAATTAACATACATTAGATGCAGGAGGGCTACAAAAATAAGCAAAGTAACCGTTTCACTGGTACGTTAAGCCTCATCTGTCAACATCTTAACCCTATAACGATCCATTTATATTATTCAACAAAAGCCATGTCATTATGAAATCAATGACTTAATTTCGTTTTCTCATTAATATGCAAATGCACTCTCAATATTCATATTTGGCTCTTACGTCGTTTATTATAGGGTTCGTTGTTCCGAAGCTTAGAAACTTCCAACAAACAAACACATTGATAAAGGGTGCTATATAAATGTCGAAAAAACGAACCTTCAGAAATAACGAACATTCTGGAAAACGACCTATAATCTACGAGCCAATTAGGCTGTACATGAGATGACTACAGAGCCGGTTCATGAGCTTACTATGTGACAAAGATTCAGGCGCATACGCAAGGGGGAGGGTTGGGGATTGAACTCCCCCTAAAAAAAAAGTGTGTGTGTGTTTTGGAGGAAACCCCCACCCCCTCAGGTTTTTGTTGTGCTTAGGGGTGACCAAAAAAGGTGACCTCCCCCCGCCCCCCCCGCCCCCCGCCCCCCTCCCCACCAACGGAACGAATTATCGATCGGTCAAGTGTTCAAATTTCAGGACAAAAAAAATCGCAACGACTCGGCCAGTCGTCCACCTTTTTTAGGTCAGCGAGTGGCATAATTTTATTTTATTTTTTAAATAAAAAAACAAAAACAAAAAAACAACACACACATAAAAGGGGGTGGGGGGGGGGGGGGGGGGGGGGGGGGGGGGGGGGGTTGGTGGTTTGCTCCAAATACACATACAAAAATGAAGGGGGGTTCAACCCCCCGCCTGCGTACGCGCATGCTGGGTGGTGTATCAACTGATTGTTTATCATGGTTTCCTAGTTACTTAAAAGGTCGTCGTATATGTACCAAATTTAGCTCATCTACATCATCAGAGTCGAATATAGATTACGGGGTTCCCCAATTATCTATGTTGGACCCGATGTTTATAATTTACATTGATGAAATTGTAAAACATCTAAAGAAATGCTCTGTTCCCTTAAATGCTGATGAAACAGTAATGTATCTCTTACACAGAAACAATAGTGTCCGTATTAAATTCTGAACTTCGTAGAATATTTAATTGGTTGTGTAACCCCAAATTGAGCCTCAATTGTGAGAAAGCAGTAAGCATGTTATTTTGCTCAAACGGAATGTTTACTAAATGTAGCCAGCTGAACTTGAATGTAAATGGGTAAACATATGTCATGTTTAATGTACGAAGTATTTTGGTATGTTGTTAGATCCGAGTTTCAAGTGGAATTTGCATATTGATGCTATGTGTTCTAGGATAAGTAATTTCATACGCGTATTAGTTCGATTGCGTCATATCATTGATCTATCTAGTATGAAAATTATGTATACTGCCATTTTTCTTCCTATTTTTTTTACTATGGTTTTTTTTTTTTTTTTACTAATATATGGAACAGCCTGTGCTAAACATGTCAACTCTTTACAGAAACTTCAAAACAGGGCATGTCGAATCATACTTGGAATAAGTCCCTGCAGGCATGTGTCAATCAGGGAATTACATTCTCGCTTAGGCTGGAAATCTTTAACAACTAGATAAGGCCTTCTGGCGCTCGCGGTCAATCGGGGTGGCGCGCGGCTGTTCCATTGTACTGATTATTTCACATCAATATGATTGATGTTTTATGGAACAAAAAGGTGTTATAAGAGCACATTATTTTTTTTTTGCTCCTGAAAATTCGGAGAATAAATAAATAAAACCAAATCTAAATTTTGAATAGAGACGGCCCTCCACGAGATAATTAATCCTTCGTTTTGGAGTGGAGTATCTGAAAATACATTGAACACAAAATAGTTATGAGAGACTAAGAGTCTCATTGTTATAAGATAAGTCGTATCTACATGCCCGAAGCATATATTGTATTGCTGATCACTCACTTCGATGAGTTTAAGAGGAAGAGCTTCAAAACGTCTTCTACAGCTAATCCTCTACATGTATTTTGGGGTATACCAACCGCAACCTGAAGTTTACACACTCGTCATATCATTTACCTTACTTTTCGGGATTCTGGTCACGTGCAGCTTTAAGAACAAATTCATCATTGCACAAATCAGCTTTGCCTGTTGTGAAACCATAGTCGTAAGTAGTAGGGGCTGAGGGCTGCATCATCCCCCATCCTCCAATTTCGAAATTCTTATTATTCCTGCAACCTGCGTGCTCTAATCGACAGCTTTTAGGTCTGTTAGTAATTATCATATTTTCTGAGAATTTTTTTGTGACATATTGAATGATAGAACGGCGAAATGATGTGCGGGCTAAAGGCATCTCCCCACCCCCACCCCCCCCCCCCTCATACGCGCCCCCATGCGTGCAGCAGTTATCAGTAATGGTCATGATGTATAATGATAGGCATATCATCTATACAATCGTTTTATTAAAATCTAGTACATAATAATATCACTTATTATGCTGCATTATTGTAGAGCGCTTATAGACTTTTGACAAAGTAAGTGTTAGGCGCTATATAAGCACTGTAATAACTTATTATTTAAAATGTCTAAAGATTAGGCTTGGCGAAATGAATGATTTAAACAAGCACGTGATTTTAATTTGTGCGCAGGTAGTGATTGACGTCAAAATACTAGATATTGAACATATCTGGGATACGGTGCATATTCATCACGTGTCAACTGATGGGATGACTGCTACGAACCTCTCATTGCCTAGTAGTTCTGTGACGTCACTTATCCTACCGGGAGGATCTACGGTGGTCAGCTTCTGTAGTGACGTCATTGAGCAGCACCGGGGCTTTGTCATGGAGTTTACGTCATACGATATAGATACCAATGGTAAGAGCACGGGTGCATGTCTTTTGCATGATTAAATACCTACTAGCTAGGAAGTAGTCCAGAATCTGCACGGTCCTTTATAATTTCCCTAAACACTTGATTCAAGCCGTCGAAGATGGCGTTATCAACAAACTCATAATTATGCTCACCAGCCCAGCCTGAGCTCACGCCATCATCGGCTGGTAGCAAATAAGTAGGGAGAAGAAGCATTGGTGTGGTGGAGATCAAAATGAAATAGGCCAGATTCTGGACTAACTAGGAAGGAGCTATAGAGTGTCTACTTTTCATCTGCCCTTCCCCTTTCCCCGTTTTCCTGTTTCCTTCTCTTTTCTTTCCGTTCAATTAGGGGTACGAAGTCCTCATGCCCCCCCCCCCCCCCCCCCCGGCCCGGTTCACCACTGCTGATCACGAATAAATTAAATTCTCACTTATACACACGGGTTTATGGTTTGTTTGACCTGACCGTTGATAAAACATGTGTTTGCTCGTAAATAAGCAACCAGGGAACCAACGGCTTTGAGATCTCTCCAAGTGACTTGATAATGAGGATTAACGCCTCTCCAAAGGGCACTAGCATATCGACTTAGTTTCGAACCCGGGATATCCCGGTTACGAGACCATTGCTTAACCACTAAGCCATCGCGCCTGCACAAAAAGACATGATCAATGTTTTATCTACATGTACTAGTATTTCCGCTCGTGCTTGGTTATGTCTATAGAAACACCAATGGTTGACACAACGGGAGAGGATTTCTACTGTCACTCTGGTCATCAATACATCCGGGTCAGTGCAAGATGTGATGGGATTGTTGACTGCCCTGACTTCTCAGATGAAATTGGATGTGACGGTATTTATGGAAAACTCTTTCTAAAATAAAGAAGGGATATTGTTCGAGAAATATAGTTGTCAAACAACAGTTAAATAATAGCGTGTATTTTAATGATATTTGTTCTATATCTATTTAGTTCTTATGCTTATGTTTCGGCATCATGCATACATAATGAGTTTGAACACAAGTCATGATCAGATATAGATTCTGGGTCCACAAAAGGAATCGAAAACTTGATATACCCATTGAAAATGAAATTTCTGTCAGGTCATAATTTGTTTTCACTAGATTAAAAATTTGTAAAATTTTTGAAAACATGTGAAGGATGATGTGAAGGATGAAAAAGTTCGCCTTTAAACAAGACTAGTATGCGTGGATATTTTGTTAACCCTTTTATAAACTGTGCAAAAAATCGATTTGTGCAAGAAAATGATTAGTGAAGGGTGGACAAAATAAAGAAGAGAAATAAAGTAAAATAGGCCTATTCAGAGTTGTGTTAAAGGCAATTTTAAATGAATGGGAATTCGACAAATCAGGGGGTGGGGGAACTTAAACTTCTTGGATTTGCAGGATTAAACAAATACCAACATGAATCCTACTGTGACTTAGTGATCCTAATTTAAGTTCTGTTTTCTTTCCTATTTCTCTGTAATAATACCCAGAATGCAGTCCCGGCGCATACCAATGCAACGGAAGTGATATTTGCCTCCTTCCCAGATTGCAATGCGATGGAAGGATTGATTGCCCACACAAAGACGATGAGATGTTTTGTGGTAAGCCCGCCCCCCCCCCCCACTCAGAGGTCGGAATGACCGCATGCGGGTTGCCAAAATGTCCGATAAAGGGGTACTTTTCGTGCGACAAAGTCCGGCCCGAGAATTGTAAAAAAAGGGGTGTATTTGACTTTTCACCCGGAGATTTCTTTAAAAAGGGGGTGTTTTTTCGTTTTTTCTCTCATCTCTTTGGACTCCTGAGAAATTATTCCGAATTTAGGGGGGTTTATTGAGCCCTTTTCCTGATTTAGGGGGGGGGGGGGGGTCTTAAGGTCAGGAAAAGCCCGCGAAAAGCCCGCGAAAGGGGGGTTCGGAAATGTTGGCAGTCCACAGATAGGGGGTGCTTTCAAAAAGAGGGAACGAGCATATGCGTACCCTAAATAACACTGAGTGGGGGGGGGGGGGGGCGGGGTGGTAAGATGTTAATACACAATGGCCTGCATTTTGCTGAATGTTAAACCCGTTCCAGGGTCTATATTCGCGTCTTACCAAAGAAAGTTATACAAATGCATATTTTCCTATATTGAAATATCACGATTTAACCTTATAAAAAGAATGTGGGAAACTGACTCTTTCATTTTTGTCTTAAAGTGGGGGTTCGAAGAAGTCATGAATTTTCACGGTAAACATTTTTTTTGTGTGTGTGTGTTTATTTTATTTATTTATTTATTTTTTTAATATTTTTTTTTTGGGGGTCATTATATGGCTGTACGCTGTAAGTCAACAATAATAAAATCAATAATACCTGTTTCGTATTCTTTTCTGTAATCTCTGCTATTCTCCATTTTTGTAGTACCACTCAATATTTATCTATATACAGAGATACTGCGTTGCCCGGCTAATTGTTCTTGCGGCGAGTCTCAGCAGTACGTCGGGATCGACCCTCCACTTACTGAACCTCGCTGCGGCGATCCCGACTGGTTGCCTTTTTGGGTGAAATGCACGGACGGCTGGAATGAAGACTACGCGAATGCAACAGCGCCAAAGGCTATAATTATGTAAATGAAGTAGAATAAAACGATGGCAAAGACTTTTCAAGAAATAAAATTAAGAGCAATTTGATTACCCTCCTGTATTGCCTTCAGAAACCAAGGTCGGATCGAGTAATATATGTCATTGGCACATTTCAAGGTGATAGATGAGGCTATTAAAGTTGACTTTGAGTGACTTTTCGGAAGTCTTTGTGATCGTTGGATTGAAGGAATTGTAGGGATAAACAATCATATATGGAGGGGGAAGAGACAGAGAGAGAAAGTGTGTGTGTGTGTGTGTATTTGTGTGGGTGGATGCGCGCGCACGTGTGTGTGTGTGTGTGTTTGTATGTTTGTGTGCTCGCGCGCGCGTGTGTGTGTGTGTGTGTGTGTGTGAGAGAGACAGACAGACGCAGAGAAAGTGAGCGAGAAAAGAAAAAGAAATAAAGAGGGAGAGGGAGAGAAGTGACAAGAAAAGAAGAAGAGGGGACAGGCATCGCAACGTAAACACCAATTAAACAGTCATAGAATGCTGGTAAAGATTAAGAAAACAATTTCTTATTTTTATATGTTCATCGATATGTCTGTATGAAATGTTTTTTAAAAGTCTCCTGTAGATGACAAAAAATATCTTACTTCTTTCCTCATCACTCAAACATTATTTTGACTGAGTTTGACCGTCCCTCCTCTTGAACATTCAATAATAATTATTGTTATTAAGTATTATTGTTATTATCATCATATATTTATTGTAGAGATCTTGATGGCGCCCCCGTCCGTCATCTGATGAAGGGCGCTTTCTCAGGACTCAACAATGCCCATACACTGTAAGTTTGTTCGTTTGTTTGTTATCATTATCGTTATTATTAGATGTATTATTATAATTATTAGAATCTGAACTTGGTATATTCCAGATTATAAAAAACCAACTCGTATCACACCAAGCAGTGCTACACTTTAATGTATTCACCAATATCTTTGATTGAGATTTTGACTCAGGTAGTTAGTGTTCAGATGTTAGTGACCACTTACCCATTTTTCTAGTCTCTAAAAGCTCTAATATTAATACTAATCAACGTAGCTCAATTCGCTTTACTCGTAAATACTCAAATGATAATATAAGAAATTTTCAATATGATCTTTATCATGAAGAGTGGACTAATCTTCATAATTTGGAAATGCTAATGACGCATATTCCTTTGTTATTAACCGTTTTACTCAATTGTTTGACTAATATAGTCCTTTGTCAATAACTAAACATAATAAAAAGAGACATGAAAAAACCTTTGATATCAGAGTATTTGTTAAGATGCATGAAGAAGAAAAATCGTTATTATAAACACTTTCTCTAAAACAATACAGTGGATAATAACAATATACAAAAAATATAGAAATAAATTGAATAATCTGTTAAAGCATTCGAAAAATAATATTCTTTTAACAGATTAAAGGCATATACAAATAATACTGAACTGACTTGGTCAGTTATATACTCATTACTAAATAAGCCTAAATTTTGTTTACCTGAGTACAATTTTAATGGAACTAAAAAGGATTGTGATCCACAACATATAGCAACTGAATTCAATCAATATTTTATAAGCTGTTGCAGACGGATAACCACATGAATGGTCAGTCTCTCCTAACGATACTTCTTCTTAGGAGCATCTAACTGGTTTTATCAACGATTCTATTTCTTTTAATATTTCTTCTATTTCTTCCTATAACAGAAAATAAAGTTATACAGATTATTAATTCATTACAAAACAGTAATTCTGTTGGATTAGATAATCTTAGTACTAACTTAATGAAGAAAAACAATATTGTGTATTGTACAGCCAGGAGCTCTCTTTCTACAGGCTTAGTCCCAGATAAATTAAAAATAGCTAAACTAATCCCTGAATTTAAAAAAGATGACCTTTATAACTTTGATAATTATAGGCCCACATCTATTCTGCCGTCTATATCAAAGTTGTTAGAAAAATGTGTCTATAACCGATTATATTGTTTTAACACCAAAATTATCACGGACTCCCAATATGGCTTTAGGAAAAATCACTGTACTACGCATGTTTTGATAGAATTACAAGATAAATTTTTGTTCGCAATTCATACCAATAAATTTTGCATTGGAATTTTCATGGACCTTTCTAAAGCCTTTGATATTGTTAATCACTTTTGTCCAAATTAGAACACAATGGGACTAGGAGCTTACCACTATCTTGGTTTTAAAGTTATCTTTATAATAGATCTCAATATGTAGTTAATAATAACAATTCTTCAAATTTTTCTTCTATTACACACGGCGTACCGCAAGGTTCTATTTTAGGTTCTCTACTGTTTTTTATTTACATTAATGATATAACATATTCCTCTGACAAATTTATTCACATTATGTCGCTGACGATACCACTATCAGAGCGACGATGCTGCTCTGAGTTGTGACCATAGCATTACAAAATAATATCAACACTGAATTAGCCAAAGTAACAAAGTGGTTCAAATCAAATAGATTGTTGATAAATCCTAGAAAACAAATTACATTACTTTCTTCCATAGGCAGTCAATTTCCACTAATTTGCTTGACACTTTGTTTATCAAAAAAAGGAGGTTCCGTTAAATAAGGTTAAAAGTGTTAATTTTCTTGGTGTTTATATTGATTATAATATGCGATGGGACACTCATGTCAATAAAGTCACTCAAAAGGTATCTCTTAATGTATTGGTATATTACACAGATTAAAAGACTCGCTTCCACCTTCAGCATTAATACTGCTTTATGATTTGTTCATGCTCTCATATTTCAATTTATTATTGTGTTGCTGTTCGCGGTAATTGGGCAATTGTACTCGAACTAAATTAGACAAATTATTGAAATTGCAAAAAAAAAGCCCTTCGCATATGCCTGGGATGTCATTATCGTGCCCATTCTGCCCCACTGTTTAGAAAATTGAAATCTCTTAATATTTTTGATTTGTACTATAACTCCATTGCCCTCCTTGGTTTCTTTTACTTTCAAAATGAATTACCTGTTAACATTTTTCAGATGTTCACTCTTAATTACCAGAATGATACATAATGACAATACCCGTCTTAAAGATTCTGTGCACTAATGGCCATGTTATGTTCATGAAAATGTATGATGAAAAGAAGAAAAATAATGCAGAAACCAATACATGAATTAAAATCAAATCAAATCAAAAACAAATTAGGTAATGAAATCAGTATGACATAACTTTCCTGTGATTTGAAACTCTATCCCCAAAGATATCCCTGAATGCAAGTCTGTTAATTCTTTCAAAAAAAAGTTGAGGCAGTTTCTTTATCTCAAATATGTACAGTTATTTATTTTTTGTTTATATTTGTTTATATTTGTGTTATATGTGTTTTTAAATTTTGTTTTAATATATATTTTTTTTTCTTCTTTGTTTTACATTAAGCTATACATGCTTTGGGAACTAAGCTTGTACAAGCCCTAAGGGCTTTATTTATGTAGTTCTCGATTTTTCATTTCCTCGATTTGTTTAAGAATTATTTTGTATCTTTTTTATCAATGTATGTTTTAAGCGAGAATGAAATAAATGAGAGTTGTTTTGAATTGAATTGAAGAAAGTATTTGGCGTCACCTGTGCCTTGGAGGTGAAAAGCGAACTGAATCACTGTAACCCTCGGGTCTCATCCACCGGCATAAGTGATTTTGGGTGTCAGGTGGACTGGGGTTTCCCTCTACTCTTATCATCCTATTTGTTTGGATTCCAATCAATACAATTTGAGTTGAATTGAATAACATACAACTATTGCAGCCAATATCAAATTCTGCAGAACTTTGCAGGAATTATGAATATGTTATGTATGTCCTATCTGTGAAATTGAAACGTTAGCAGTGTCCTAATATTCAAAGTATGCAAGGAAACCCGTTTTCTTGCTAGACTTCACTGTCAGACACTATTGAGTGACTGACTGGCTTTTTTCTTCTTTGGTAATAACATACATAAAATGAGCTGTAAAGGGTACGTGAGCGTTTGTCTAGTACATCAATAACCCACTTCTTGTAATGGAAAAAATTAAACTGATTAAATCTTTGCGCAGCACAAAACGTACGACCATTCGGTACAATGGTCTGAAAATCAGACGATTACTGACTTGGTAGCACTTAAGTCGATTCGAAAACTAATAGTCGTTATTTTCCAACTTAAGAGATATTTTAAAGCCCCCCTCTTTCTAGGATATTTATAAATAAGTATTATCTTTTAAACATATCGCTCCGTTTAGTCTCATTTCACAACGCCCCCTATCTTCAGAGTCAGCAGCCTAACATTTAGCCTATGGAATTTTACCCCCCAAAATCGTTAAAAATTCATTTTTTGTTTAAACGACGAGCACGTCCACCCCGACGTACGTTATCACTAGCTCTTTCATGGGAACCCTCATGTCCCATTGACTTTTGAAAGTTCACCCACCCTTATTTGATCAAAATAGGTTGCAAGCTCGCCATTGCCTATAATACACATGTGAAACAAGTCAAACTTTGGGGTCAGTAAGGTTTTAGGACAAGCACACGAAGGATAAGAAGCATGGATTATAATAGATAAGTTCTGATCGGTTCATTATGTCCATTTCAGCCAACCCCCACCGTAATTTGTCCATTGAAGATAAGCAAACATTTTGCAGAGGTAAGCAAAAACATGAAAATCATGATTGCCATGGACTATTCGATTATTTACAGAGGGGTGCAATTGTGCACCACATCAAACTCCCCTACTTCAAGTCAAGTATTTCATTGTATTATGTAGTTTGGTAGGTTTATTTTAGTAACTGTTTAATTATCAGATATCAATGATAGTTCAAAAATATCGAAAATGTTCTTGTATTCTATATTTAGCAAAGCAATCTCACATACAAATTTACTACCAAGTGTCGTCTAATCCGCCGATTGTCGTCTGCTATATACGTCCAGCGAGCGAAATGAGACAACCGGAGCAATATGTGATGAGGCTTTTCTGTGTAAACAAAATAATTATAATTTTGTATTGTTTTTATTATTATTATTATTATTTCTATTATTATTATTGTTATTATTATTATTATTACTACTATTATTATTATTGTAATAATTATTATTATGTTATTATACTATCATAACATGTTGTTTACTTTTAATTATAAATGACTATGTATATGCTAGTTGCTAAATTGTGCAGAACTTGATTTGGTTCGTCTTTACAGGGATCTAAGCTCCACTCAGCTCAGCTACCTTCCAGCAGGCGTCTTTATCGGACTTTTTCGGTTACGGAAACTGTAAGTGTGCTTTAATAAAACTATTACCTCTTCAGCTATATTCAACAGTGGCGTTCAGTAAATTCGGGGCACTAGAACCATGGGGAAGGCGCCCTTGTTCGGTGAATATCGTCCGAAATAAGAAGGATATCAATTTGGAAGGGTGCGGGATCATATCAATTTTCTTGTCCTATCCCTCATTCTACCCAAGGGCGTCAATCCGGGGGACAAGGGGGACACGTCCCCGTTCATTCACAGGCTTGGCTGATCCGCCCCTGTGTAATTGTGCCCCCCTCCCCCTTTGCTCAAGCTTGGATTTACGCCCTTGATCCTACCCTTTACCTTTTCTCCCCCTTATCTTCTCTTTGCCCCCTTCACCTTTCCGCCGTAGCTACGCAATTAATGTACATTAACATCGTGTAATATAAATAAATATATATATATATATATTGGTGTAAAACTGCTGATTCTCAACAATTAGATAGAAATACCGAGCTTTGAGTGATAGTATATAATTACACGACAATCAGCAGTTCACTATGAGAAGAAATTGATCTTTGAATATTCAAGGTCTCATTCATAATTCTGAATTTGACTGAAAAGCGTTCCCTTTACTCTGCTATAAGTGGATCTTTTAATGTTATGTTTTCTTATATTACAGGGCGCTTAGTCACAATAGCCTGACTGTTCTTGAAAATGGAACATTCGAAGTTCTTCGTAATTTAGGCCGATTGTAAGTCTACAAAATATCATATTAATTTTGTCACGTTTGTCGATGAAAACTTGCCCTGGAAAGATAGTGGGCGAAAGTGTCACGAGATAATAAAAAAAAAAATTGTATTTCAGAAAACAATAAATCGTTCCAGGTATACATAACAATTCGCAAACGAGAATAATATATTTATATGCTACTTAATAATTGCATCAGTATATTATGGTTAAAGCCCCACTGCGCTACTTGTAGCTACTTGCTCCATCTATATAGAAAACAATGCCCTAGCGATGCCCGTTGGTCCCGGTGATCCTCTTTTTCTTATGTTAATTGAGAGCTGAGTTGATAAGATAACCACCTGTCAGTCACCAGCAGGGTGGTCTAACTAGTGCAGACGGGCTGTAAGATAATATTGAAAAAAGTTCCATGACACAACGATATTTAATTACCTGTGTGACATTTGTTATGACCAAGCAATGACACCTTTATCAGACATGCACTGACAGACTGAAGCTACCTGACGCGACATGGCGATCGACAAAACGGCACGAAAATAACTAGCATCTATCTTCAGTCTGCCAGAATACTTTTGAGAAAGATGTCTGGACTTAAACCATAGAAAACACCGAAATCGTGACACAGGTAATAAATGTTGATGTGTCTCAGAACTCTCTTCGAGAAGAAAAAAAACTACTTAACAATAAATGAAAAGGTAATGTTTTTACTGTCTATTTTTACCATCATGTAGAAATTTGGATTTCAACAAGATTACTCGATTGTACGAAGGCTGCTTTAGAGGTCTTCAGAGCCTTTTCATCATGTAAGTAGGCCGATACTTTAGAGACAGGTATATATCATTCATGTAAAAAAAAAGATAACCATATTTTCAACTGGCAACAATAAAGGCGTAGTCAACACAGGCACTTGTAGGCTTTCAGAATTCTGTACCTTCTTAATTTCATTGATATTGTATTTATGCACGGTAAAATATTATTGCACCCTCTGGCTTTTCTTCAGTCTTCACTATGCCGGAACGAGATTTAGAAAAAGAATAAAGTAATTTGTACATCACACAAAATAGAACGCCCTTCAATGCAATTAATAAAATTAACATAATTACCTAATCCAGTGTATTTTTGCAGAATGCTTGCGAAGTATGATTGATAAGTTGAATATAAATTATCTCATCGCCATGTTCTTTGTACGAATAAGATTCACAATTCATTACTTCAATTATTTGCCGAATAACCTGCAGTTGACAGTTTTCAATACGTATCCAATCCACAAATTAGTAACTTTATTTTCAATTTCCCTGTTATTGTTTGTGTGTATGTTTTTTTTGTAATCGTGTTTCTTTTGCTTCTTGGAATGTATGATGCTGTATCATTCTAATTGTCTATATGATATGTACAACTTTATAACTAAAAACGGGTATTACTATTAATGTGCTACATTTGTATATATGAACTGTTCTCAAATGTATTACCATGACTACATTATTAATTCTCTTTCAGAAATTTCGAATTTAATGATTTGACAACTATCCCATCCGGTGCATTTTTTGATGTGGGGCAGACATTGGAACGTTTGTAAGCTTCATCATTAATATTTATTTGACATGTATGATTATATTAATGTTAATATACTACTACGCTGTTGCCATATATTTGCTCTTACCTTTTTTTAATGAAATATGAAATGTGACAATATGATTTATTCTTGATGGACAAAGTTCTGAGAAACTGTATACTTCGAATCACGAATGATAATAGGAAAGAATTGATTTACCAACTATTTATAGTATTTATTTATTTATAGTAAGGTCTTGTCTATCCAGGATGGCCTCATAGGTATTACTCCTGCTATCCCTGAGGGCCTTTCATTCATTACCTCAGCATTAATTTCCAACTTCACCGGCAAGGGTCGAGTGGGATAAATATGGAGAAAACACCTTGTTTAAGAATATAATCGAACCATCTTGTCTTGCGCGGAAGTCAAGATACTGTACCACTGTACCACATGCATGCAGTGATTCTTATTCTAAATATAGTCGTGTTGGTTTGCACATAATTTATCAAGGCGCAGTACTTGACGCTCTTGGAATCTAACTGAATAATGCAACCACTTAATGTAAGTTAAATTGATTTTCGAAAAAAAGAAACCTCTGCCTTCGTCTCTGAAATCTCTGTTCGACAGTGCTATAGGTAAAGTTGGAGCCTCTTGATACTAATACCGTTTAATAATGCAGAAGGCCTGTTTCTACAGTAGTTAATTTGTTAAATCAATGATTTTGTCCCCCTCTTTTTTGGTTGATCAACCAGCAATTATGACAATCAATCTTTAAATTTCTTCGATATTTGTCTTTACCCTAAAAAGACCGGGCTATTTGAGGTCTTAGTACGGCCGGAGGGGAGGGGGTGGCATTATGGCCCCCCTTAAGATCTCGGCCGTGAAGTGGCCGATCTCCGCGAAAATTTGCACGCATGTCAAGTGAAGTGTATAAAATAATATGAAAATTTCAATTTTTTTGAAAAATCGACTTATTTGCATATTTATGGTAATTTATGCAAATAAGGTCATAAAATTACATTTTTACCCATAAATCATATATTATTCATATTTAAGCATTCTTTTCACTACATATATTCATTAGACATTTGGAATAAAAATATGACAACAAAAATTTAGAAGAGCCAGCTTATTCCTTATGTTATCTCTTGTTTTGATAATTTCTTTTGTTTGACATTGTTTTTTAACTCATGTATTTTATTGTTTTTGTTGTTTTATTTCATTTCTTACTACAATTCAACTATTTTGACTCCCGAAACAACCACCTAAACTTTAAACAAGACCCAATAACAAATGTTAAATCTATTTTAAGGAAAAATGACATTTCCATATGTTTTGTTCACAAATCACAAAAATGAGCGATTTTCGGGCTGACATGCAAAGACAAAAGGTCACATGACCTTGTAACTGTAGGTCCGATTTTCAATTTTTTGTTTGTTTCAAACAAGCGCAAGACTCGAAAAAAAAAGGTCAGCGAGCGGCGGGGCGCCATCCATATGCGCTCCCGAGCAATCGGAACAAATCGTGGAGGGGGGGGGGGGAGGAATAATGCCTCCCCCAGCCTTATTAGGGTTAAATCAATAAATAATTGATTTCATTTGTATCTTTTATCTCATTTTATATAGGATTATCACCCATAATCGATTGACGTCTATTAATGCATCTATTTTCTACGGGCTCAATAAGCTTGACATAGCGTAAGTAAAGAGTGGCAGTCCAGATATTTAGGAGCTTTGCTCCGCCTCTCTCTCTCTCTCTCTCTCTATCTCTCTCCCTCACCCTCGCTCTCTCCCACTAAAACGGTCTGCACATACACTCTAGCAGTCTGGCGGTCACTTTGTCTTAATCCTTCACTGTTGAACGATCCGCCATGATTTCATTTGTAAATCATTGTGGTTATTAATAGATTCTACAACATAATTAATTCTACTGAAAAATATTATTTCTTTGCATTAAATTTTCTACAATTAACAAGTTTCTAACTTCAGTCGCTGAACTAGATTTAATGCATACAATTGGAGCTGATCCATCGCCAAACTGTGCCTGTAGAAAGATCCAAACTATGAATCACGTAATCAATGCTTGTCGTATATCTACAAATCCCTTCACGGTGCTTCTGGACTTCGAGAGCTCGATGATGGGACATTCAGTTGGCTAAATAAGGATCTTCCTATATCTGGATGATGTACTCCTTGATATTCTACGTACGAACGAACAAACTGGACCCTAACTCTAAACGCAACCCTTTACCTAACATCTCCCCCCAAACAAAACCAAAAAAAAAAAATCGCAGCCTGTTTACCTCTAAACTTTTGAAGGACTATATTATGGAGCAATTGTCACTGAGGCAAATGTCGGATCACCAACAAAAAAAAAGGATTTTTACCACGTGTACTTTTTTCTCCCCAGGTCGTTCCAAGGAAATCCCATCACTACCATTGAACCTGGTGCTCTGAATGGTGTGCCTACGTTGAGGGATGTGTGAGTATTTTGGGTCATCTAAATGAACACAAGGGAGTTTCTAAATGACGGATCCAGGGTTTTTGCAAAAGGGGGACACCATCTGATAAAAATAATAATAATAATTAAATCGCCACTGAATTGCTAGCCAGAGAGGATGATGTGACATGTATTGATGTCGGCATATCCGCCGAAATGGTTGTCGATAGGTTACGTTAGAGCACATGCTGGAAAATTAATGAGAAATTCGGAAAAATATCGTAAGCTTATATATACTGTCACAGGTTATATTTTGAAATAGGAAAGCATTTTTGTTGTCTATAGTCTCGATGGCCAAGTGTGCACGGGGGTATCCATCTCCTTTATTTAAAAGCCATGAAAATATTAACAACGCTATAGAAACAAATCTAATGTATGTCAGCTGCTAGCATTAATTGTATGTGTAACGTGATGACAGCGTTGAAATGCAGGTTGTTGTTTTATTTGAAAGGACGGGAATTCTTTTGAAGAAGCGAAATAGTATCTGAATGTTAATTAAATCATCGTTTAAACAAACTGCAAACTTGTGACGAAGGTTTCCCTACAATATAAGCCCTCGAATATAACTCTTTATCATACTTTTCTTGCTTTATTTTCAGGCGACTTCTTTCTTCTGACAGAATTCGCCTTCAGCCAGATACATTTGTTGGCCCTTCTAAAATTGAGTTATTGTAAGTATAGACATACAGCTATCAGAATCCCGAGTTCATTTTACATGTTTTGAAGTTAGCACCGACTTGTTCTTGTTCGATTCTTTCAGTGTTATCCTGTTCCGATCCGCGTGACTTCAATGAAGTATGATGCCCTCGCAGTGGCGTACGCAGGAATTTTTCCGGGAGGGTATTTCAAAATTGAAAATCGAGCCGACCGATATTTCGCTCAGTGTGGGAGAGGGAAGGGGGTATCCCCAAGAATCGTATTTCCTCCCACCAGCATCCAAGTTAGATTGATAGTAATATGTTTTTGTGTGGATGCAATAATATAGGGTAATTTTTTTCAGTTAAATCATGAAAAATGTGAATTTTGATAACAAATCAATAATTATGAATACGCAATATTCAGAAAAAGTATCAATTCTTCAAAGTTCATAAAAGATCTTGTGAAATGTCATTTACGCAATATCATAAAAATCATATAACCTGGGCAAAGACATGGGTTAATAAAGTTTTGGGGGATTAAAAAGGGAAATTAATGGGATTAAACTATATAAAGCAATTGATATATAGTGAGGACATTACGTTACAAACTGATAACTAAATTAGCAATTTGTGTAGTGATTTCACTTGTTCCATAGTTTTATATATTTTTTTCAAAAGTTCATAACTTTCTTATTAGTTATCCGATTTTGCTCAAACTTCTTTTGACTGGTTTGTCTGATTTGTCTGCTTCTTTTGAAAGTAAGTTATTTTTGGAGTGGACTTGTACTCTAAAGGTAATACAAAGTTTTGGGAAATTTTGAAAATTGGATGGATAGTGATTCTTTACAATTTTGATATATTTGGATGCCCCTGTGGATGTATTATAAGCACTAGAAAATTTAGCCCCTTAAACACTTCTGCTTTTGAGAAAAATTAAATATAAAGATTTACCGGTGCTCCCGGTAAATTTAGATACATTTCAAATAGCTCCTACGGCCGTATAATGGTAGCTACGACCATGAAAATATCAGAATATTGTAGTTGTAATATATAATTTCCAAACAGTAATAGCTAATGGGTCTATTTTAGTCAAGAAACATTGTTTCATAGCTTAAGTAATATCTTGACCTTGAGAGGGAGCTATACAACATAAAGAGTGTAATATTTACAATTTCATAACTTTAGATTCGATTTCAACCGCGACAACGATCACTGAAGATTGTAGGATTGTACATGCTTCCAACATGACTTATTTGAACCAAATTCATGACCCCATACCAAAACTTTGTATTACCTTTAATACCACGTCAGTGACTGGGTGAAAATTCAATTATCCATGTGCCAGTAATTAACAGATACTAATGATAATGATGATAATAATAATAATAATAATAATAATAATAATAATAATAATAATAATAATGCTAATATTAATAATAATAATTATAATAATAATGATGATAATAATGATAATAATAATAATAATAGCAATTTTTTTTTTAATGAGATAACAAAAACAATGATCAGGATATTAATAATACTGCTATAATAATGCTAATAATGATAATGGTAATAATGATAATAATAATGATAATAGCAATAATAGTAACAATGAAAAAAGTATCAAACAACGTTTCTAAGCACTTTAATTTATAATTGTTATTACCCCGGTCATTGTATTCAATTGCTAATCCGCAACATGATAAAGCACTCGTTCCGCTCCCTGGGGACTATTTCGGTCAGGCACCATTTTACAAGCGCACACATGACAATCCAACCACAGTAACTTTCCCATCGGGTACCCATTTAACAACTGGGTGGACAGTGGCAAATGTAGATTAATCTCTTGCCAAAGGACATTTATTAAGTACAGGACGGCGACTTATCCACTATACCACGACACTTCTTCACAAGCAAACAGTTAGGACAGGATGAATGGTGCATTCATTGCAATTACTGCCTTCACTGCTCTGATTGGTGAAGGTTATATCACAAGAGAAATGACGCCTCGTGTCCGACGGATGTACAAGACAGTGTCCATCCTTATGATAGCATGATCAAAGCAAAGTTGCATTCTTTTATCATGTTGTTTACAAATAAGCGGGCATTTACATAATTATGGAAGAATAATATTAAATATGATTTTAAATAACTTGTAGTAAAATGAAGGTATAAGCCCTTTGTCGTCTTGCACACATCAGAGTAAAACGCAATAATGATCAGAAAGCCAAATATAAGACCATACTAATTTTTAATTAACAGTGACTAAAATTGTCGATGCGTCACTTTACAATTCACTTATTACAGTCTGATGTTACAGCACATTTCGTAAATTGTGCAGTGAGACTAGTAGTCATATTTTGCAACTATTTCAGTGAAAATTAAAGCTTCAGTGTGTAATAGTCATCTCGTCTGTCTTTTACAGAGTTGTTCGAGACGAACGAGTGTGTTGCATCGTTCCAGAAAGCTTCGGGTGTATAACACGAGAACTGCCACATCCGCTCTTCACGTGTCGAAGGACATTCCTCCAAAATATGACCATCAAAGTGTTCATCTGGATCCTTAGCATCAGTGGTTTGCTTGGTAATGGGTATGTCATCTTCACAAGATTGCGGGATAAACCGAAAACACCCACTGGTGCTGTTCAATCCACCTTGATCAACAATCTGGCAGTGTCGGATTTCTTGATGGGTATATACATGTTGATCATTGCTGTCATGGATCTGTACATTGGTGAAGCGTACTTCTGGGATGGCATCGGGAACGAGTGGCGAACCAGCAATGCTTGTCAAATCGCTGGGTTTGTCTCGTTCCTCAGCACCGAGGCATCGGTTTTCTTGTTGACCTTGATCAGCGTTGATCGCTTCATCGCCATCCAGTTCCCGTTTAGTCAGAATCGTCTGGGTGTCAAGTCCTCCCGTGTATTTGCGGCGATTGCGTGGCTTCTTGCATTGATTCTCAGTGTTGGCTCTCTCCTCTTAAACCAGCTGGAATCTGACGCACACGGCCTGAGTGATGTCTGCGTGGGACTTCCGCTCATCCGGAAGTTCTCCTCGGTATACTCGGAGGTGGACAGCTACACTTTGACTCGCTACGGTGTCACCACCTTCAACTTTCTTGCCTCTGGAACGTCCCCCACCTGGCAGTTCTCCATTGCCATCTACCTGGGAGTGAACCTCGTCAGTTTCCTGGTCATCATCTGCTGCTACGTCGCCATTTTCTTCAGCGTTCGCTTGAGCAGGAAGGCGGCAGGAAAGAAGTCGGCCACTGAGATCAAGATGGCGCGCAAGCTGTTTTTCATCGTTGGGACCGACTTCTTTTGCTGGATGCCTATCATTATCATGGGGATCTTCATCCAGGCTGGTGTCATCACTCTCTCATCCAATATCTACGCTTGGTTGGTGGTCTTTGTTCTGCCCATTAATTCCTCTATCAATCCTTTCCTCTATACCCTCATCGATAAAGTAACCAAATAAGCACTGAAGTCTTATTTACAGTACATGAGTGAGAGCGTTTTATCGATGTATTGTTTTCACATTTTACCGATCTCTTTTTTCTTATAATTTAATGAACTAGTTCGTAGATAGAACCCACGCACCTGCAAATAAAGCTTCTGGATTCGTGGTCATGAAAGTTATGTTATCATCGATGTACCGACAGCACGTATTCTTTTTAAGAGGGTAAACAAAAATGTATTCAGAAGCACCTTTGTCATTTTGGCAGTGATTATTCTAAAATGCACAACTAAAGTGGATCTTCTCCGTGTTTAAAATATTTGTGGATATTCGAGGTCATTATTTTGAACATGTGCTAAGTCTGGAAAATATAAATGGTTATATTGGTGGAACATGTATTAACGTAAGTATAATTATGTTGATCAAAGTATTGCCTGTATACCAATACAATTATTTACGGAGCTCTGACTTGCCCCCTGCCCCTACGAATAGATGAAAGAAAAGAACCATAGGAAAAAAAAGAGAGTAAAGCGGGTTGTATTAGTGGTTCTAGAGGGGGCTTAGGGGCTCAACCCATCCCCCCGTGAAAAATATTAAACCCCCATAACAACCCCCCCCCTAAAAACAAAAAAATTAAGCGAGGCAGGTTCGAATTCAAATTCAAATTCAAATTGAAAAAAAATAAAAAATTATTGATTATGATCCCAAAAAATAAGATCATTCTCAATTTGAAAAATCATGTCCCATTGACTTTTGAAATTTCACCAACCGTAATTTGATCAAAATAGGTAGCAAGCTCGCCATTGCCTATATAACACATGTACAACAAGTCGAACTTTGGACTCAATTTATCACGCGATCGTCAGGTTACAAGTCAAGCACACGAAGGATAAGAAGCATGAATTATCATAGATAAGTTCTGATTTGTTCATTATGTCCATTTCATCCAACCCCCACCGTAATTGTTCCATTTAGTATAGGCACGCATTCTGCCGAGGTAAGTAAAAACATGAATTTTCATGAACACCATATTCGATTATTAACAGAGGGGTGCAATTGTACACCACATCAAACTCCCCTACTTTCAGTCAAGTATTTCATTGTATTATGTAGTTTAGTAGGTTTATTTTACTCACTGTTTAATTTTCAGATATCAATGATAGTTTAAAGATATGGAAAAAATTCTTGTATTTTATATTTAGCAAAGCAATCTCACATACAAAATAACTATCAAGTGTCGTCTGATCCGACGATTGCCGTCTGCTATATACGCGAACTAGCCTACGTTTGTGCTGGCGAAATGAGAGAACCGGAGCAATATGTGTACTACTGCATGTCACTTCTGGAATATAATACAGAGATGAAAATAAATTAAATTACTCGTAATATTTTTTACAGCCTTTTTTTTTTCAAGAAGAAAAGGGGAACAGTTCAATTTGATAGTATATCAATATAAAGACCATTAGAAATATGTATATATGTTAATGTGTGTGTGTTCAAATTTAGATTCGGATTCTTGTATAGTACACTCGTGTAGCGTCACTACGATATTCTGTTGATAAACAATATTTATCAAGGATATAGTAATTATAGTCAATTTGTAGAAAATAAATTCAACCCCACCCGACCCGACCCCCCCCCCCCTCCCAAAGAACATTCTTCCAGGATTGGGAATGGAAACATGCATGGTATGAAGATAATCCCGACGACCCTCTTCGATTCTCTCTCTAATCAGGAGCCTTGTTTTATTCACATTTAATCCACTGAGCACCCCCCTCCCCCCTCATGCAAGTGCCCCCGTAACTTAAAGACCGTCTCCACTACTGGGCAAGAAGGGA
Source organism: Strongylocentrotus purpuratus (assembly GCF_000002235.5). Classification (NCBI taxonomy): domain Eukaryota; kingdom Metazoa; phylum Echinodermata; class Echinoidea; order Camarodonta; family Strongylocentrotidae; genus Strongylocentrotus; species Strongylocentrotus purpuratus. The sequence continues at coordinate 28,093,751 of NW_022145600.1, read as the reverse complement.
TTAGACCACACAGCGAGCTAGCGAGGTCACTGTGACAGGTGGCTATCTCATTAACTCAGCTCTCATTTAACATAAGAAAAAGAGGATCATGGGGGACCAACAGGCACCGATTGGGGAAGTTTTCTATATAGAGGGAGCAAGTAGCTACAAGTATGGCAGTGTGCCTTTAAGGATCCATGCTTCGCAACTGCATGGTTACATGAACTCATATAGACTTATTGTATTCAAATGAGTAAAGTGATGTTTATCATTAATATTAATCCCCTTTCCTAACACCTTACTGATCAAATTTGAGTGTCGTCATATTTATTTATGATATATATATATGAAAGAGGAAGAAAGTGCATACGACTAATTCGTATGATTGCCAGGAAATTTGTTGCTTCGATTAAAATCTATAAAATAAACAAGCATCTCTAATTCTCTCTCTCTCTCTCCCCCCTCTCTCTATCTCTCTAGAAAACTATCCATCTCCATCAGATCACGAGCTTTAAAATAAATTGTTTTCATTAGTCGTCAGATTCCCACAAACCTCTTAACCTATTCCTTTTATTTTGTTGTTGCTTTCAACTCAATGTTGGACAAGAGTTTTCCTCGGACGGAGAGAGAAAAGATTAGGATTTGTGATGGAAGATGTGTCTATGGTTGGAAGAGAATGGAGAGAGAGAGGGGAGAGAGAGAGAGAGAAGGGGAGATAAATAAGTTAGGAGGGAGAGGAGGGAGGGAGGGGAAAGAGAGAGAAACAAATGTCGCAAACAACTTGTGTGTGTGAGATCGAGGGAGAGAGAGAGAGAGAGAGCGAGAGAACGAAAGAAAAAGGGAGTGAGAGAGAAAGAGACTGGAGAAAAAGAGAGCAAGAGAGAGAGGGGGACGCAGGAGAAAAATAGATGTTGGAATAAGATGGTGTGATAGGTGGGATGATGAGGACAATTTGAGGCGCATTGTTGGTGCACGAAAAACTGTCGGGTAATAGAAAATAATTTGGTTGATAACCATTTATTGTGACACTGCTATTTGAGGATGAGAATTATTTGACGAGTATGGGAATTACTAACTAAAAAATGTAACAATTAAGATATCATGAAAAGGGCCACTGAAAGCGATGATAGAATGCGAATGATAGACTCTAACGAGTGGGGAAAAAGACAGGATGAAAACATGTTTATGGAGGAGAATAAATTGTGAATACCATTCAGGCTGTATCGGGGAAGGCTTACATTCCTATTTGGTCTATACGTATAGGAGGGTCATCTTAATGGCGACGCATTTTTGTTTTCTTAAGTACCGTATATTAATATGGTTGTAAGAAGGGGCAAGAGCGGTTGTACCCAGGCGCAGATCCACGGGGAGGGGGGGGGGGGGGGTGCGACACGGCCCCCCTTCCCCTTGCAACAAAAACAGTTTAAAAAAAACGGGCCCCATCCCTTGCAAAAACAGTTTTAAGAAGATGGGACCCCACCCCTGGTAGGAAGCATATTTTTGTTTGGCCTTCGAAAATTTAAAAATTTGCACCCCCTCCTTTTTGAGCGCCAGGGGGGGGGGGGTGTGGGGCATCGCCCAAATAAGGTAAAAATCACGTGTTTTTACACCCCCCCCTGGATCCGCCACTGCCTCCCCCCCCCCCCCCCCGATTGAGCGGAAAAAACGGTCGGCGCAATTTTCGAATTTCAACCCCCCCCCCTATTGGAAAATCCTGTATCCGTCACTGGTTGTACCACTCCAATTTGCAGCTGATACACTGCAATTTTTTTACTGAGTCAACAGTCCTATCACAGAATATAAGAGACATTTCAGAATTTTGGATCATTATTAGGCCATTAAAATAAATATACATGTTTAGCGTCCCATCCCATTTTTTAAAATCTACATGATCCTTTTGAGTTTACACAATTATTTGCATTGAACCTGGATGTGTTGTTGGATTGGCATAACTTTACTCTTTTGAATTAAATTAATTTTTAAAATGACGTTAATATTTTTAAATCATATTTCAACTTGAGGTGCACTTGGCAGAGGCTCGCTTTTTCCTTTTTTCCGGTTTTAATAAATACATAACTCAAGACTGTACGATTCTCGTCTCATTTTATTTTTCTTGTTCTACTCTGTTCTTCTCTACCCCTCTCCTCCAATCTTTCGTATATTCTCTGATCAATTTTTCTTTTCTTTTTTCTTCTTTCTTTTTTCTTCTTGTTCCGTCTCTCTCTCTCTCTCTCTCTCCTTTTTTTTGATGACACAGAAGGTTTTCAATATTTTTAATATTTGTAATATATTTAGATTTTGATGTTATATTCTTAATAGATTTAGATTTTGATGTAATATTCTTAATATATGTAGATTTTGATGTAATATTCTTAATATATTTAGATTTTGCTGAAATATTTCATTTTCATTTTGTTTCATTATGCATGATTTATAGTCGTATGTTTTAGTCACTCATATTTTGATCGTTTTATTGGGTTGAATATTGACTTTGTAAATTGAACTTTGTCAGCTTCCCAGCTGCATGTTCTTTTATTGCAATAAACCGAATCGAATCAAATCTCTCTCAACTCACTTTCAGATAATTTCCTCTTCTCCTCCATTTAGGTAAAGTAACATTTTCTATGGTTGTCAGCCTTGCTGCTGTGTCCATGACCGCAGTTTCCACATCGGCTAGCGTCTTACGAATTTCTGCTTTCCTACACCTCATCAGGCGCGTACGCAGGATTTTTTTTCAAGGGGGGGGGGGGGGTTAACATTTATAAATCGGGCCGAAAATTTCGCAACGTCTCAGCCAGCCGCTGAATAAGGGGGGGGGGGGGGGGGGGGGGGGGGGGGGGGG